>NC_141476.1:16657907-17930814 GCF_009769465.1 Tauraco erythrolophus | reverse complement strand
CCTCTCTCTAACCAGTAAGTAGTATTTCTCCTGGAATGGTGAACTGCTAAACCCAAACTGAAATAATTGATCATTTGCAAACCTAGAACACAGTTCATTTTCAAGTTGCATCAGAAATCTTACTCTCATTTGGTAGGTAAGTTGCAGAGTGTACTCCTGGGGAAAAAAAAAAAAAAAAACAAAAAAAAAACAAACAAACAGGAGGGCGGAGGGAAGTTTCTGTGTCCATACATGGTAAAGAATTTCTGAGAATTGTTTTGGAATTACTGCTGAATCACTCTTAAAATACTTGGGAGAGACCTCTGAAAAATATGCAGTGATGTGAAGCAAATTAGTTGTAAACATCTGTCCTGTAGTGTTTTTTGTCTTTTTTTTTTTAAGTCAATAATGCATATAACTTTCCCACTGTAAATTTTGCAGAGCAGTTGCAATTTTTATTGTGAGAAAGGGATGTGGGGTTACAGTAGTAGTCTAGACACTTACCTATGGTTTATTTAATTGTAAAATCTGCAAATGCAATGTGCAGTAGTGTGCATGGGTAATCCCATGCAAAATCACATCCTTTTGCTACTTTTTATTTTGATGTACTCTTAAGTGTTGACAGTATAGCTATGGCTGGTGAAAGTATACCACACACACAAACACATACTTCTTATTTTGTGCAGTTACAGTAGAAAAATAAATATTCCTGGTATTGTGGCTTATTTGGATGTTCCAGTGATGACAGAAGCAGGACAAAATTTTGCAAATGAGATCTGTGTGTGTTTTTATGAAGCCAGCTTGTTTCTCTTTGTTGATCAAAGAGAACATAACTCCTGCCTCGCTTATTCACGGATTATCCTAAACAGCAAAGGAATGCTGTTGCCTGTATCATCTGTGCCTCCGGAGTTTGTGCGCACAGTCTGTTACAGCAAACGCTGCGGCATGAGCACAAGCATACGATGATGGAGCTACGGCAAGCGGGGCTGAACTCTGTCTTCATCTCTTCGCCTCATCAACTGGTACACAGTAATTCCCAAAGCAGAACTGGATTATCAGCACAGTCAAGCTTCTATCCAGTCACAGTTTAAAATGAATGACATTACAAGGCAATAGTAAAGGCACTTAATTGTTAGAGTAGAGACACTTAAAACACTCCTAATTAGGCAGTTTGATTAATCAGAACATCTTTGAAAACACAGAGTTCTGATGGCTGTAGGCTGAGATTCTGGTTTAATCATGTGTAAATATCATCTCCTTCTTCCAGTCTCAAGGTAGACCCGTTTGCTTCATGGAAGAGACGTTTTTGTTCCTCACAGTGTTTGCGAGTAGTAGCCGCTTTTCACTGAGGAGTGAGTATGAGTCCTTTTCTCCCCAGTTTGTTTTAGTTTGGTGTTTTGTTTTTCCTGTTTTGTTGGGGTTTTTTTTGCTTGTTTGTGTTGTGGTTTTTTTACATTGTAGGGTTGTATAGAGAAAGCCGGCAAAGGCAAGGCACTACTGCATAGTCTGTAGCCTGGATAAGCCTCCAAAGTGCATAGTCTCTCATGTTCTAGTGAACTCTTTCACTTGTGGATTTTTTTTTTACCTCTGTAATTAGAATGTCAATCATGCTGAAGGACTCTTACTGTTGCCATCCACCAGCTTCTGTTTACAAAAAGATTATAAATTTTGTAGTTTTCAGCATCTCCATGGTAGTTGGATTACAATAAAAACACAATTTTTGAAGAAAAGAACAATCTTTCAGATCCTAGGGCTACAATTTCATCTGGGATTCTTCCAGCTAGGAGCGAGAGGTCATCCAAGAAGAAAGCGAGTTTAACCGGTACCTGCTAACATCTTCAGGTTACTGAGTTGGCTACAGTCTAGTATGTCAAGTTCAGACATGACTTATCTCATCTTTAAGCAGTTGCCCCAGAACAGTACTTCTACGTACTACCATGCAGCGTTGAACTTCAGTAGAGGTCAGCGCAGTCTCCAGATTGGTTTTGCAGCAATAGTATGGATACTCAGAAATACAATGCACTTGTTCCTGTACAAGCAAAATACAATCATTATAATAGTCAGATTTGGTAGTTTAGTTTTAAGAAAAATATTTTCCAGACATTTGAAGCTTCTGCAGGTACTGAAAAATCACCTTAATAACTGTGTAACTCAAAAGTTACGATATCTACTGATTTAACACTGCTAGTGAAAGAGCTTCCTGAAGCTTTTCCAGGAATTGCATCCAAGTACTGAGTGCCTTCAGCTCTTAAGATGTGCTATATCCACAGCACTTAACTGTTACAGAGTAATGGATATTTTTGGCTTTGTCAGTGTGTCCATAGTGACATTAAAACAAAGCTGGAGAATTTTTTTGTGAAGATTTCAAGTAGCGGGAGCCTACTTCTACTCTCAACAAAGTCAACATAGTATATCACTAGATTATAATCTGTTTAATGCTGTTAAAGTTGAACTCCACAAATATACTAGGGTCAATGTGACTGCTTGGGTGACTGGACAAAGTTTTAGACAGTATATGGGGCTGCAGTTTTAACTTTTTAAAGAACTTTGTATCTTTGTTAATTATATAAATTACCAGAATATGCTGCAATCCACATATACTACAGTTTATGGGTACTCCAGTTTAAAAAAACTACAGACACGGTGATTTTAAACTCCCATTTTAGACGCGTAGTTTTAATTGTGAATGATCTGTTTCCTAAATAGCGAGTCTTTATTCCTAATTCCGGATACTGGTCAAGCTGCAAGTGGTGATGAGATGGAGATCCTTGCGGAGTGCCTGAGGGTTGGTTAAACATTTGCGGAAAGCTTGTTTTCCCAGACATGGGTAAGTTTGTGTCTGTATTGGCAACATCCCTGGTATACTGCTTAGAAGCCTACATGAAGTCATTGGCTCTTGCAAGGGCTAAAATAAGTTCTAGTCCATCGTGAGCAGTGACAGTGGACTCTTCTGTAGCTCTCAGGGCTGAGAAAATCTCAGGGAAGGGTCCACTGGTTCTGACAACTAAATGTAAAAATTAGAACCTGGTGGATTCCACCTCTGAAATACGTGATGGTTTGTAAAAATGCCCCATGTGCAAGGCATGGATCTGAGTGTACTGATGACCGTTACTATCTCTTCGGTCTGCCCAGTTGGATCAGGACAGTTTTTGTGCAGAATATCCAGCCTGTGTGGTTAGCTGTAAGAGGGAAACATCTGTCTCTGAACAGCAGTGCACACCTGGAACTGCAGGCAGCCACCTGAATGTGACCCAGCCTGTGGCAGTAGCTACTTGTGTCCCATCACTAATGAAAACGTATTGCTGTTAAGAGATGTGACAGAACTGCAGGAAGGAGGGCTGGAAAACTACTGTCTGCATGCAAAAAAATGCTTTGTAATCTACTGTCATCACTCCTGAAGAATTTAATGAAGATAGAGGCAGAAAGTCAGTAAGATAAATATCAGCACTTCCTGTGCTCTGTTTGTTCTGTTTAAGTTGTCTGTCTGTTACCACACATCATTATCAAGTGCTTAATAATCAGTATTAAATCTAATTCTGAGATAACTTCTGAGAAATTATTTTACAGCCTTAGCAGCTGGAAGAATGTGCTCCCTGTTAATTATTTACACGATCTGTCTCCCAGAATAACATCTGGCAAGCAACAGAGTCCAGAACAAATCCCAGTGCCCAGGTAAATGCCATGTTTATGTAGGTGTAGGAGCATGCTATGTAATCTCTTAAAGCCAGTGCCTTCAGAAATTGTTTAATATGTGATGGAGGGAGTGATTTGGAGTACATCCTGTATTGGTATGTCTTAAGTAAATGGAAGGTACTTTGCTCTGTGCAGGTGTGCACAAGATCTCTAACGCTTACAGTTTTATAATGTGACAGAAAAGAGCTAAAGAGTCATGGCAGGAGTAGTTAGTCTAAAAATCATTCAGCCAAGATGGCTGTCATCTTTGAAATGTGACTGTCCTGGCTAATTTTGAGAAGAAGAATATAAAGATATTAGTTGTGAAATCTCCACTGGTGTTCTGACAGGTTTGTTCCCCTTTTCTTCAGCGGTTTATGAACACAGATCGCTAAGCAACAACACCCACATTCCAGGTAGTGGGAGTATGACTTACTACCAGAACTGCTTTTAGTTCTGGACAACTTGTGATTGCTGCTTTGCTGAAAAGGCAGTAAACTAAAACCATATATTCTGTCCTTCCAGGTTTTATAGCCTTTTCAGTCTGTTTCCCAGAGTTCCAGGTTTCAGTCTGTGTCCCAATTTCCTCTTGGTTCCTTCAGTCTGTGTATTCCCATGGGAGTTTCGTGAGGAGTTCTACATGTGCTCACTTTTTGCTTGGGGATGCAGTGTTAGTGGGTCCTTGAGGTCTTGATCCATTATGAGTCATTTGACCCCTCTCATATTTTGCCTTAGAGAATGGAAGGATCACACAGACATCCTTTTAAGGAGCCAGCATGCTCCTTCAGTGATGAAACAGAAGACAGCTGACAATCCATGGCTCTTAAAATGTCTATGCCATTTTTATTTAGGAGGATGATTACTCTTAGGCTCTCTGCATTATTTCAGTCTCTAAATGCAACTTGCAGTTTCACTTAGTTAAATATGCTCACTTGCCTCTTTCACCCTGCTAAATTGTAATGCTGGAACAGTGGAAATACTGTGTTTTCTCCAGAGGCAAATACAGGCTTGTGAAGGGCAAAGTATCTGGGAAACATTGGGTGAAAAGGAAGTTTAGGAGTTGCATGGTATAGTTTTCAAATAAAAATTCCAAGATAGAAAAATCCCCCCAACCTCCATGATTCATTTACTTTGCAACTTGTAGTTAGTTACGTAGATGTGTACTGTATCGTATGTTTACTGAGAATATCCAACTTAAGTTACTCTATCCAGGCTGAAAATACTAGGGAAAAGCAATGATAAGATAATAAGATGATCTGATTGAATACAGTGCTGTTTGTTGCCTCTGGCTGTCATATTTCTATTTGCTTGTCTTGTATGAGCATTCTGACAATTAATCAATATTGATATGATGCTCTGAATGCCCAAAGAATTGGGTAAAGTAAGTGCCAACACGACCATATGCCTTTTGGCAGAACTGGATGGGCTCAAAGAAAGAATACTTCGCTTTTTAAGTTGTACAAATTTTCACTAGGATTTAAGCTTTTCTCAAAAAGGAAGGAGCTAAAAATGAAGTAATATTTTTGAGGGCTATGAGCAAGACTCTCTTTGCTATTCTTGATACACATATTCAGAAGAAAGTGGTAACAACGCATATTCAGGCCATTAATTTTTATCTATGTTGGCAATAAAGTCACAAATTTTCTACTGTTCACAGTAAAATTCTGGCTGATACACACTGCTTATTGTCTGTAAATATCCTCTCATGCACTTCCAAGGGAAGATTGGGAAGTCTTGCTGTTCTATCTACTGTCCATTCTTCTCACAAATTGCATTGGAATAATTAGACTGAAATTTCTTCTTTGTTCACAAACCAGCAGAGGATGGGCAGGAACACTGGAAACTGTCCCAAAATTGCCCGACTAGTTTTGGTGCTCTCAGCCTAATTCAGTCTCTGTAGCAGTCCAGAGCTGCCAGTTTTCGGGTATCGCTAGTCAAGTTTCCTTTAGCAATAGTTGCAGAAGACAGTTGTGTGAAACTTCCCCCCTCACCCTCCACCCTCATGTTCTGGGGTGGGTTTAAAAAAAAAATAGCAATTCTTGGCCCTAAACTGTGTTGGCAATCCCATCTAGTTTTTCCTTTAATGTTTTCCACATATGGTTGTGAAATCCAGTGTCTGACTTCTTCTCTAAATATAGAATAATCATTCTTTTAAAAATGATTGATGCAATAAGTCTCATTTGTTTCCAAGACCTTTCTCCTTTTGCAATACAATGAAGTATTGGGCATTCTTCCTTTGTCCATTTCACATAGTCACTTTTGAAGTAACTTTATTTTTTTGTTTGTTTTACTATATACTGGGAAGTATTTCCTTTTCAGTTTTGAAACAAAAAAAAAGATAGCAAAGAGCACTTTACCAGTGGAAGAGTAGCTGTGCATGAGTAGCCTGTGCCCCACTATTAGCATCAAGCTTGGTTTTTCACACAGCTGTGCTTGCTAGTTTGCTAGGATTTATGGAGCAAAAGCAGTGATGATGGTATTAGCGAAGGGCAAGCTTACTGTATTCTCGGCTGAATTTTGAGCTTTTGTCTCTTGCACTGCACTACCCGGCTGTAACTTGCTTCTACGTTAAGGTCATCAAATGGAATTATCTTTAAACGAATGAATTGGTGTTTGCTCTCTTCAATGATGTGAGGTTTTGACTCAGAGGTGAAAAGTGACTGAATGTAAGCCTGCATTGTGAAAAAGCAAGTAAAGTGAATAAGTTTGATTATTTTTTTTTTCCCCAATAATTTTAATTCCCCTGGTGAATCTTTGTGTGTGTTATCTACACAAAAATCAGGAAACAGCCTATGATTTTAGTAACATGCTTAGAACAAAATCTGAGATTTTGAACAGCTCTCACTGCTTTGACAGTGTTTTCCATTGTCAAATTTACAATTACTTATTACACAGCTATTCGGACGCAATTCCACCAGTGTAGATTTCAGTTTCAGCGAGCTGTAACACTCTCAAACTGCTCCACTTCTTTTGGTACAGGAAAGAATATATAATGTCACATTAGGGAAGCAAACCGGTAAATGGCAGTTTAAAGCAAACAGCTTTATTCATGAAAAGAAACAATTATGCAAGTTTTAAACTAGCAGTCACAACTGATGACGGTCTTCAAAAAGCAGACAGTTCTTGGGTGGTGGTGGTGGGCATAAAAAAATATAGTTATTTTAAAATTACCCATTTTTTTTAAGTCAGACTCCACAGATTTCATCCTGCTAGTGTAAATGTTCTTTTGAATATCTAAAAGCACATTTGAAAAAACAATGTGCAAGGACAAGAGCAATTTTGAATAGACTGGTGAAAAATCCAGAATTACACAATGAAAAAGATTGTTTACTTTCTAGCATTACAGATTACCAAGACACCTCAGATTTTGGGCTGCTATTGTTGCAAATTAAGTATTCTGTATCTGCATAATGGCTTTAATTGCATTGTTTAGTATCATGGTTAGAAGAGCTCTCTTCTTTGTTGATAATCACATGCAATTAGTGACATGAAGATCTGGAAAACTGCCAGACTTGCAGAAACAAAATAAGGATGATTTCTTCCATAATTTCCTCTGTGTCTTTGATGGAAAGGACTACAAGAGCTAGTGTGACACTAACTCTTTGCCACTAACAATTTCTTACCTTTTCTATTGGACTCTCAGCAAGACCGATAACATAACACAATGAGTTTTGCATGCAGATGGAAAGGAACTGGCTTCATAATGGTCACAAAGTTTTAGAAGTATGGTGTGGGTAGAAGATATGCATTGCTGGTTTAGTCTCAGACATGTAGTCAGATCTTTTTGTTTGAACCTCCCCACATTCTTCAGGATGTGAGTGGGAGGATTCTACCACACATGAAAACCTTAAACGACTCCTATGACATCTCTTATGATGAGCCTCTGATATTATTGGTTTCTAAGAAAAGAATTTTAAATTTGTGTTTAGGCAGGATGGACATGGAGATCTAAAAATGCACGGTGAAGCACACAGTGCTTTTGAAATCTGCTGATGAAAGAACTGTGGTGTGAACTGTGACCTGAAAGCTGCAGAACAGTGAGTAAAGGTAGAAGTGACAGATTGAGGCTCCAGATTAATAGGGCACGTATTGTGCCATTATCTTTTGAAGTCATGAAGATGAAATCTCTTCCATTTAGCGGTGTTTCTCTTCTGATGCAAGTAGTAGTCTTAGATACAATAGCAGCATACGAGAGCCGGGGTATGGCTTTCCTTACCAGGCACGTACGTTTCTGTGTGTAGACACTAGTATTTGTGAGAGGGATATCCAGCTCCATTGATCTGGTATGAGCAGTTCTGTCCACCCCTCATTCAGGATTTTCCTCCTTTAGTAAGGACAATAAATTTTCTCAAGAATTTTGAGCTTAGATAAACTTGGGAAGGCCTACTTTTGGATTTTGATTGGGTTACTTTCACCTTCTCATGGGCTATAGAGTTGTCTGTGTTTGTTTTCAATCTTTCTTCCGCTGAGCAAGAAGTCACACCATGACTCTTGGTAAGGATGCAGACTTTCTGGTAGGATAACCTTCTCTTTCAATAGCATAAATTCTTAGGAACACAAGAAGTATAGAGAGGGCCCATGTGGCTCTGATATGATTATCAGGGAAACAAAATGTGTCTAGAGTGCCTTCCTAGTCACATTAAAGCTACACCTCCTGTATTTGAGTAAGATGCCTAGTGATTTATGCCCAAGTGTCTTGACCATACTACAACCAATCTTCTCGCCAGGATGTAGACATGGTCAGGAACGCATTAAAGGATTACAGCGTTTTCTGTTGTAATAAGCAAATTTTTACCCTCTGCAACTAAACCATGACCCTGCAGAGGGAGAGACGAAGCAAAAATGCATAGCCCAGTAGAGGCAAGCATCAATCAATAATAATTCCTTATCTTTAGGAAGTTTATTAGCCAAATGTGCTTATTGCTTAATAAAAACCCCAAACAATCACTCCCCCAACCCAATCTCAGCAGTGAGAGTGGATAAGTTGATTTCTTCCCCACCCCTCAAGTTATAGACAAGCTGTTGACACATCATGGTTCAATTGTAATACAGTTACAACTTGGCTGAACAAAGGGAAGTATTTTTTTCTACTTGACTGCTTAGCACTCGAACTCGGAGTGATTGGCAAAGCTGAAAAACAAAAGTATGTCTTTAAGAGGAAATAAAACAGAACAACTTATTTTAGTAGGGAAGCAATAAGGGAGTTTTACAGTCTCCTTAGGGACAAGATTGGGGAAATCCCCTCACATTGTTAGCATGACTCAAGATCATGTGTTGGAAGACTTGCTGAAAGGTATCTCATGTGACAAGTAATCTCAGTTGTCTTTTCAATTTGTCTATCACCAGAACTGTGATGTTTGGAGACAGCTGGTGTCCTTAGACCTAAGCCATCCTATGTTTGTTTGTTCCACATAAGCCTGCAGACTGAGCCAGCTAGGAGGGCAGTGAAGCTAAACTTGGAGAGTCTTGTTCCTAATGAACTGAGAACAGTAGGACTTGTCAAGGTGAGTTGTCTTATGACCTTTGGCCTCCTGGAGCTAGGAGAGAATAACTGTACTTTTGTCTGGTTTGAAAGAAATGCAGTTAAGTCATGTTCTCAATCCAAACGGAGGCAGTGAAGCTCAGCAACTTGACTATGTGAACATCTGGATTAGCAGCAGAGATGACTTTGACTCTCAGTATTGTTCCCTTAATAAAAAGTTTTTTTTTTAGGTGACTGAAAGGTAAATAGGCCTTTTGGGAGATCTCCTTTTCCCTTACTTGTAGTTGAGAGAGGTCCACTGGGCACAGTGTTAAGTTCTGCTTCCCAAATTGCCAGTGAGTTGTTTTCTTAATTGAATTTCTGGTTTTTGTACAGAAAGTGCAGTTTAACTATTGAAGGATAATGTGGGAGTTTTTGAAACTGAATAAGTAAACAGATGCTGGGACTGTTTTATTTAAGAGATTCATTGCTTGCCCCTAAGGAATAAGAGGAATACAAAAAATGTATTTCACTTAGTTGTAACTGTCATGAATGCTAGAGGAGGTCCCATAAAGGGGGATGGAGATATTTTATTCAATCAGTTTGTCAGACTAATGACTGTCTTGCTGAGAGGGGTTATCTCAGTGAAGAATGGAAGTCAGCTCTCAGTGAAGATGGAAATGAATGACGTGAAGAGATACCTGACTCACAATTAATTTGATTCTACAAATGATCATGCACAATATTATATAATATCGTACAGATGTAATTTGAAGGCATTGTATGGTGACTCATAAATCCTGCATTCTCAACCTTTTTAAGGCATTCCATTAAGTGATTCTTCTCCTCCTAGATGCTGAATTACTTAAAGTAATGAAAACACTTATTCCATTTTGTGTCAGATATCCTCCTGGTTGTTAAGTATGTCTCCATCTACTTCAAAAGTAAGTCTCCAGGTGACTCAAAGGAGAAAAGGGAAGAGAAACAGGAATATTTTACAGGAATATCTTGTATTCAGTGCATTTTCAGAATCCAGACTCTTCTAATGTGTATCTTGGAAGCACTTGCCAGCTGAGTCCTTCCACTGTGTGTATTTTACCCTGCTCATTGAGTTATTGTCACTGTTGATTTTAAGTCTTAAGGCTATTTCATGCAGAAACAAGTCATGCTGAGGTCAAAGCGAGTTTAATAACACTTCTTGTTGAATTCTAAAATATAGGAGAATCATTCTGCGTGAGTACTCAGCAGCTGTGAACTGTTTTAACGAACAGAGCCTCATTTCTGTGTGACTATTAAAGCAAATAGTGTTTTTGAATATGTGTGTGTATAGCAAATAGAAGCCTCTTTCTGCACCTCTGTATCTTTCAAGTACGTTTTTCCTCAAGGGAGGTAGCCTGGAGCTTACGGAATGATTTTGTAGTGCAAATATGCCAAGAACTAGTTAGTAGATTTTCAAGTGCAAATGCTCACAGCTGCAGAATCTGTTTCTGTAACTTTATGATGGCTATAATCTTCCAGAAGACACTTCTCTATGTTCACTAATAAAGCATTAGTCAACAACAAACCTGTAGCAGCAAGTATAAGTGTGAAGTTAATCTTACAGAATGCATAGGAAGGAGGAAAAATGTACATGTTTTGCCTCAGCACCTACTTATCACTGCCTTTATAATTCAGGTTTGTAGGTTAGAATTTGAGATGTGCTAGCCCCCAGAAACAGTACTTATCATACTGATAGTCGGAGTTGTGTATATCTGACATGAACAATAAATGAAGGCACTTAATATTTTACAAGGTAAAGGAAACAATCCACAAGAGAACTTATTTGTGATTATTGCTGACATTAGAAACTTTCCTAAAAGATTGAGAGATGTTCCATTATAGTTTTCTCATTTTATATATTGACAGGCTTCCAAAATGTGCAGCAATTAGATAAATTGTCTATTCAGCCTTCATAGTGAGGGGTCAATACAAAGCTTCCGAAGCCAGTTAAGAGACAGGTAAGACAGACTTAGATCATAGTGGAAATGGCTGGAATACCTGGCCTTGAGGAAGGCAAGACAGAAATCATCTTTAGTTGAACACATATAAATACACACAAAGGAAATGATTAGTATTTAGAACACATCAGACAGTAAAGATTGTGCAGAATTGATTATGTACGTGTTTAAGGAGTGTACAAATTCTGCAAGAATTTTAAGCAAGGAGTTTGCCAGTTTCAGTGACAAAACTACTGTAATTTATTACATCCCTCAGATCAAAGAGCTTGGAGGGGTTTTGTGGATTTTTAGAATCTCTGTTGAATGTTACAAATTTTTATTGCGAAGAGAACAAGAAAAGTGTAAAGTTTATTAGAAGCAGTCAGTATTGTGCAGAATGCTCTTTTTTCTCTTCTAATCAATATATGCTATTTCTTAAAATCTGCTTAATACACTGTAAAGTATGTAATGTAATAATTTGGCACTGTTTTTAAAAACTTAGCACTATCCCATCCTTAATATTTTACTATTTGACTTGTATATTTGCTGCCTTTTTTTTTCCTTTGAGCTGAACATTGGTTTACATTTAATTTTACATATAAGAAAATGTCAGTCTTCCCTGTCAATACATAAAATATTTCAATAAGTAAATGTTGAATTTTGATAAGGCAGCAAAACCAGTTATCGAATTACATATAAACAGTGCATTAAAGGCCAATGCACTGTGAAAATGCATGAGGCAAAATTGACACTAACACCACAAAGTCCAAGGCTACTCTGGAAAGCCAAGACACTGCGTTTTTCAAATCTAGCGTATCATGGAAAAAAAATATACTCTTTTGCATTCTTCAGAAAGCCCCTTTATTCTTCCATCCCAAAGAAAGGATGTAAATGAAATCCTAATGAACTAATAATGCAGCCAGGAAAGAAAAAAAAAAAGATGCAAATTTAATGTAACCATTTAACATGCACAGAGAGATTAACTTGGTCCACAAGGTCTGGGGAAGCTGATTTAAAAAGCCCTCTGGGGATACTTTGGTTGGAGAGAAGAGAAACTGGCACAGCAGTATCTCCTAGTGGGTCCTTTGCTGGTGAATGGCCTGTGAATCCTTTCTTTTGCTTCCTGCAGTTCTGCACTGAATTAGAAATTTTACATCCTCAGGCCCAGATTCGTCCCTGAGCCCCGAGGAGTGCTCACAGGAGGGAAGAAAGCTTGATGAAACGTAGTACCTAGTCTGGTAAGTCTCCATGTGACTCCTTGCTTTGACTCCAACCTCCTAGTTATTTCTGTAAAGGGGCAGGCTTTATATATGATCAGGAACAGAGACAGATCTCTTCTGTGTGTTATTTTTGAAAAAGAAACAAAGAAAATTAAAACCAGATTTAATGTAATTTCTCCTGTGCTGGCACAAGGCTTCTGAGCAGTAGAGGGAAAATAAGCTTTTGCTACCCCAGTAATAAAGTACTTCGTTGTTAATGAAATGGCCAAGTGTGGAGTCGTAGCAGAGGCAGAGCAGTTCTGATAAGCATCACGCTCCCTACAAAGGCTGGCACTATTGAGATAAGCGAGCTCTGCAGAGCCAGTACCGCACAGCTCCAGTTCTGTACCCGCTTGTCCGCTTTACTCAAATCCACACGTCCAGCCATGAGACAGAATCATTCTGCAGGCCAGAGGGATGGGAAGAGAAGTGTGTATCCATCTTTTAATGCAGTACGTGCTAATGGGAGGGCCTGCTGCCCTCGGAGCCTCTCCTTCCAGCTGCAGAGGCGCAGAGCAAGGCTGGGCGCACGAGCAGCAGCATGCGGCTGCTCCCTATGGGTGTCAGGGATCTTGCTTGGTCGCTGTGCACCAGATCAACTGGAGAGGATGCCGTTGTGGGGGAAAGTTGCTCAGCCAGATTAGGGTTTTGGAGTGTTTTGCTTGTTTCTAAAATCGGTCCTGACTGCAAAGCTAAAAGTTTTTTCAGCAGCTGCAGAAATTCTACAGTCTTCAGCTCACAGCCTAGTCTGTCATTTTGTGTTACATCATGCACTATTCTAGGAGGTATCAGGCAGCAGCAGAGAACTTTGCCTATGATTTATAGCACAGTTGATTTTCTAACTTGATTCCTCCAGGGATTTTTAAGGGAAAGGAAACTCACAAATAAAATGAAGATGTTAAAATATATTAATAACTACAAAATGCAGTATTTATTTGGGTTAATTAAATGAAAATTTGCTATTGATCTTTTATACTGGATTTGATTTTGGTTCTGCAACGAGATCTTCATTTTAGGACAGACTGATGTCGCAACTGATGAGGCTTGTTTCAAGGTCTCATTGCTGATACGACAGATTCCTACTTCCCGGTCTCACTGTGTCATTAATTTGGGAATTTTTGTCCCGAAGGAAGTTAGCAATAATATTTTAGCTGCAGATTGTTTCCCTTTTAAGGAAGTGATATTGTGGAAGGTCTCTAACTACTCTTAACAGGTTTTAAATTTTCTAGACTGCTCTCAATTTATATAAAGGTTGTAATTTGAAATCAGAAGTCCACCTTTCCTCTTGAAAGACCTTATTAATGGGGTAATGAAATACAGTTATTTCAAGTGGAAAACACCTAATGAGCACCATGAAACACTAAGATTTTTTCATTTTGAAAGTCTGAAGGAACAGTCTAAACTCATCCTAAGGGCTGTATATACAACTGTCTGGTCTTTTTGCGCTAGTTCAACTTTAGAGTAGATCGAAGAGGTTCTCATTGTCCTGAGCTAACAAGTGCATGGTCTGTGCTGGTGGAACATCCAGCCTAGTTTAGTTCCAGACGCAGCCTAACTCTGGAAGAAAAGACCTTTATAGCAGTTAGTTTATATCTTGCCTCCTTTGCTGTTAAGGAAAGTGGACTATTTTAGAGTACGCTGCCACAAACAGTTGCCTCAGGACAGCCAAAAGGGGTACATGTTGCAGTGAGAGGATGCAGGAACGCTCTAAGTGGGTGTCGCCTGCTGTGGGAATTGAAGAGCGATCGTTTTGACTGTGTATTCTCGTGAAGCTTTCTTGATACTGTATGCCAGTTCAGTAATTTGGTCCTCCTTTGAGTTATACCTGTTCTCAGGTATAACTATATGTTACTAAAACTAAGCATTTTCTGTCAGGTCCGTTGTCAAGCCTACTCACACACATTTACGAATAAAATTGAGTTAGCTGGTAGGTCGATTTGTAGCTTGGAAATACTGCTCTTACTCTGGTTTTTGACCTGTGTTGTGCGACATTATTATTATTGAGTTGGCCTATTCTAACTATTGTCCTGACACAACCTGCAGTAGAATCTGAAAGATGTTCCTGGAGTAAAAAACTCACTTTCAGCCTAACCTCCAGCATGTGGAGGGGGCTGACCACTGTCTCGCTGCTGGCTGCCTCAAAGGCCGTTTGCCATCTAGTGGCTTAGATGCATTAGTGCCAAAAAGGGTGTAAGTGGCAAAGCTGGTTCCTATTAAAAAGAGCTGAAGTTACAGTTGCTTCTCTTCTTTTTCCACCTCCCCATGCTTTGCAGCTGTTTCTGTTTGAGCTTTATGAGGTGACAAGCCAAACTGTCCAACAAAACATCATCAGTAGTTGTCACTTACTGTTGCCCACTGCAGATGTCTGAGAAGGTCGGACTATTGCCTCCAGTTAGCATGCTAATTTCTCCTCTTTTATTCCTTGAAGTTCCCTACTTTTTCATGAAAATGTTTGTATATATATAGAGAGAATAACATGAATCCTTACTGGAGTGCTGGTAGATGCTGCATGTTTTATGCTCCTCAACTGCATTTTTGTTTCCCTTGTGCAGCATATCTGGTAATTTGTGATAGATTTTAATCTCCACAGTTTAACCAGCCCTATTGACATCAGCACAAGCCATAACATGCTGGAAGTCTTTTGATTTCCGCTGTCACCGTTACTGCCACTAAGAAAAGCCCAGAGCCCGAGTTAGGACAACATTTTAAATTGCCTTTTCCATTTGAGAACTGGAAAAACCGCGTTAAGGGAGAGGGGAGGCAGCAATGTTTCCTTTCCTCTAGCTAGAACACCCTTCTACAACCTAAAATCTCTGAGATCTCTTCCTGCCTCTGCAATTACCCAACACAGATTCGTTACTTCTCTCTGTCCCTATCTCCTCATCTTTACAGTGGGATAATAATCCCTTTGTGTTAGATTTTTACAAGTTAAGTGTTCCCAATATTAGTATCACACTTAACTAATAGGCTATGCTCTGCCACATACATCTACATCTATACATCATGTCCTCAACACTTAGATTGTTATCAGGAAAAATAACCAAAAGAAAAAATCTGAAAAACTTTGCTTTGAATACGTAAAGAATAAAGTGGTGGGTGTAATGTCTCAGAGGAGGAGGGGGTTTCATGCAGAAGACAAAAAATCGATGGAGAGAGAGCTTTTTTTGCAGGAGCTTGAAGAAGTTTGGTTGGTTATTTAGCTTAAGATCCTCATTTTTCAACTGTTGCTGTTCATATTCTGTCATTAAGAAGCTGAAATCAAGTGGGGCTCAGATACTCCCCCGCCGCCCCGCTCTGAAAATGCTTTTTTAACAGCTGCCGTTTGACATGGTGAGTTTTTGTTTGGCTGTAGCATTGCTAAGAAAAATGTGACTTTTGAGCTGAAGCGCCATGCTTTCGAAGGGAATGTTCTGTCATAGGAAAACACAATCTTTTTTACATATTGCTGCTTCGGTAATAATCTGAAATAGTCTGGAACAACTGTGCTGATTTATGCTGAGTCTAAAGTCTTATCTGTTTGGAAGGCTTCAAGTCAGCGTGTTAGCAAATTCCAGTCTGTTACAATTAAATCGCATCCTTGCTGTTGGAGGGCTGCCCCTTCCCGCTCGAAAGGAGCGAGACGCTCGCTTCTTCCTGCGGCGAGCGCGTTTCGCCTCCCTTTGGCTCCTTCTCCTGAAGTCGGGCAGACGGGTGAGTTTGCTCTCAGGTTGGAAAGGAGTTGGTGAAACTTGCACGGGGACTTTTTCGCAATCTTTGGGAAACCGCTTGTCAGAAAACACTTTAAGGGGATGTCTGTTCTCTCAAGCCGCTGTGCAGCTTTTGGGGCTGTTTCAGTGGAATTAGCTGCTGGCGAAGCCCAAGGCGGGCGCCGGACGTCAGTTTTGGCATCTGAGCCGACCGGAGCGCCCGGTTATTTCGGAAGGTGACCGCTTACGTCAAAGGCATTAGTGGAAAGGACGCGGCAGCGCTGCCACACTGCCAGCCGCCGGAGGAGCAGACCGCGGGGCTCCGCGCTCCCGCCCGCCGGCCGCGCAGATCCCGCCGCGCCGGGCCCCGCCCCGCCTGACGGCATCGCGGCGCGACGGCGCCATTTCCTGCCGGCGGGGCCGGGCGGGCGGCTGATGGCCTCGCAGGACGTGCTCGGCCAGACCACCCGGCTGGCCTCCTCCAGCGCTCTGCTGCAGGTGCGGGACCGCCCCGGGCCGCCTCCCTCTTCTTCCTCCTCCTCCTCCTCCGCGGTGCCTGGCGGGAGTGGCCGCAGCCCCGCTCGGCCCGCAGGTGTTTCCCGTGCGCCTTCCCTCACAGGTGCTGTTCCGGCTGGTCACCTTCGGGCTGAACGCGTTCACGCTGCGCTACCTCTCCAGAGAGCTGCTCGGCGTGGTCGGCGTGAGGTGAGGAGGGCGAGGCGCTCCCGGGCTGCAGGCGCCTGTCCCGCGTCCCGCCCGCGCTGTTCGCCTGCAGCCCGGCCGGCGTACGCGAGGCGTCCCGGGGAGCGGGGCTCCCGGCGCCCTGGGCCCCGCCGAAGGCGTTGGCGCTTGCTTTAGGGTCTCTGGGTCCCTGCGGGGCGTTGCTGATAGCGCTTTGCATAAGGCTGTTTAATTTACTGGTAGGTGTTCTACAGGGCCTGAGCATTCGGCGTCTCCCAGTTTCCTTTCTGGCCTGAAACACGGGCAGTGCTGCCTTCCTTTCCGTGTCCAGCCATCAGCTTGCCGAGGAAAAGCTGGACACGATTGCGTGTTGTGGACTGTTGCTATACAGTAAATTTTGTGATTTGTAGCGTGCTTAAAGTATTTTTGTCATTTGAATAATCATACATAATTACTTTCCCTCCTTTTTTAGGAGATGGTGGTAATTTAACTCACATCGTCACGTTTTCTTTCTTTTTTCATACCTGTTATATTTGTATGTCAGGCGGTCCTGTGTAAACTGTCTGTGATGCTACTGCGTGAAGGATTTCAGAAGTAGTATGTAAAGAAATATTTTTTGTTTCCCCTTTTTTTTCTTTTCTTTTTTCCCCCCTCATGTCCTTTAGGCTAACTCTGCTGTATTCAACAGTTGTCTTCCTGGCCAGGGAGGCGTTTCGCAGAGCCTGTTTGAGTGGAAGTACAAAGCGAAACTGGACCAAAACAATTAATCTGTTGTGGCTGACGTAAGACACCTTTAAAAATTTACTTCCTTAGAACTTGTTTCTGATTTTTGTTTGAGAGCTCACAAAACGAGAGCAAGTCTTTATTTACTGGGGTAATTATTTCAGCATTGAGCATTTAGTAGCCTCAGTCAGGATTCAGGACTGATGCAGGAAGCTGCTCAAGTCTGTTGCTTTAGTATTTATGAACTTGTTCTCTTTTTGGAGCACGTGGGAAAGTGCATCACCAAAGGTGTTGTCAAGAGCCATTTATCGTCCTTTAGTCTGGAGTTTCAGTTATGTTGTAGTGGTTAAAGGAAAAATCCTGTTGCACAAATACAGAATCCTTTTATTTTTTTTATCTGCCTGCTCAGTCTTCCTCTTTTATTACTTGATATGCATTTATGAAGCTGCTTTAGATGTTTTTTTTTTTCCCCTGCAAACTAATTTTTTTCTGTGTCTTGAGACCTGATGCAGGTTAATGGCATGGCAACATAAATGTTTGTGTTGGATAGGAGGGATGTAAAAAGGTAAAAAAAAGGGTGGAAATGAGCAACAGGGAGTAAGTAGGACTACTTCTTTCAACTACAGTGCTGTTTATAGCAGAAAGTGGATGGCTTAAAGTCTATGTGAAGCTGCAACCAGAGAGTGTAATCGCACATTGCAGCTAAGTGGATTTTATGACTTATTTTTTCCCTTCTGTTTCCTGGACACACCTCTCTGCTACTTCCCTTCTGTCAGATCTTGCAGCTGTGCAGCCACAATTAGGTGAGCTGGGAAGTAAGTTCATCTGTGTGATGTGGTGGAAAACTACCCCTTAGTAGTCTTCCATTGAGTTACCCTACTGACTTTCCCTGGAACTGCACAGCTGTCAATTAGATCTGGCCCGGGAGTGGAAGGCTGTGCGTGGTCATCTGCATCCAGGTATAAAAAAAAAAGAGATTATCGCTTTCAGGGATGTGTTTAATAGTAGTATTTTAAGGGTATTACATCTGTTCTCATCACTGCAGTTTTCTGCTATTTGACAGCATTTCAAACAGGCATTAAATGATCATTAACAATGACTGTGTGCACTTTTTTCTTTTTAAATTTTTCCTTATAGAGAAGCAAAACTTAAAAAGATTAACTTTCTTGAAGTATCTGAAATAAGTCTTAGGAGCTTGATGTCAGATACCTTAGGGATCTGATAATGGGAGGGTCAAACTGATCCTGCTGCATTTCTGTACTCTGCCAGAAGCTTCATGTTCCTAAAGCAGTGTCAACAGAAGGTAATACCTGTCTACGCTCCTATGTCTAGCTAATGAAAGTGGCTCTGAGCTACAGTGGAGCATTGTGCACTGGCAAACCTGAGGTGCAGGCATGCTTTTTTTTTTTCTGCTCACTCTGCTGTCTCTCTCTGGAGAACCAGTGATTTCTAGAAGAGCAGGACTAGCGGTTGGAGTGGTGGCATCTATCTGTTAGAGCAAGATCCAACAAAGCTTGTCTGCCAAACCCCTGGTAACCACAGACTATAAAGATTGCAGCAGAGGAGTTTACGGTGTTCTGCAGGCTGATTAGGGATCAGAATTGTTCAGTCCTAGGGAACAAGAAATGCAGATAGTTGTCGATACGTTAGGTTCTTGAGTAGAAAATAGACAAGTCAGAAAAACGTTTTGTGTGTCTAGCAAAGAGTACCTTGAAGATGTTCCTTATTAAAAAAAAAAGTATTATTGGTATAGTAACAATAGAAATTATTTCCTCAGGGCCTTTTAAAAAAATTATTATGGTCATATGTGATGTTTTAATCTCATTTTCTTTGTGTTTTTTTTTTCTTTTTTTTTCCTGGTAATGTAACATTTCTATTGATTTGGTTTTATGTTAACTTTTTAGAGTCCCTCTTGGTGTTTTTTGGTCTATTTTCTTGGGCTTAGTCTGGCTACACTTGCTTGAAGTACCTGATCCTTCTGTGGTTCCTCATTACCAGGCTGGTGTAGTGGCGTTTGGTCTTTCTGCAATTATTGAACTTCTGGGAGAACCGTTCTGGGTTTTAGCACAAGCCCATTTGTTTGTCAGACTTAAGGTTAGTACAGTACATGGGGATATAGGCATGTGGGGGAATTATCTTTCTCATTGAAAAGTGCAGATTACTGAACTAGATCTTGCTATATTCAAGCATATAAGAAAAGAAACTTACGAGTACTGTTTAATACTGTATGACATAGTTGTAACACAGATATGAATTTGTATCTTTTAAAGCAAGAAAGTTGTTTTATTTAGAAATGATCATCTTAGTGATCATTAAATACTTAATCATGAGTTTTAATTGGAGGGAGAGGCACACAGCTTCCGCAATTTTGCATTTCAGTTGATTGTTGGTATGAAATTGCAAAATGCAACAACTGAGAACATGATTGTCCCAAGCGAAGTTTTCACCCTCATGTCCCGTACAAAGGACTGGAAAAGTGCAATGGAGCAACTGTGAAATGCAAGAATGGAAAATTTACTGAGAAATTACAGTCTAAGATGGCCAACTCAGCAGAAAGAAACACTATGATACAGTCACACTGATTTGAAACTGTGATATTCCTACGTGAATTCTGTGTGTGAAACTAATGTATTTTAAGTTTGTATATGTGATTAAGTTGACAGAAAAATAAGCCTTTTCTGTTTTCTCTTTCTTAAAGATAATTGCTGAAAGCCTTTCAGTACTGTCGAAATGCATTTTGACGGTTATTTTAGTAGTGCTTTATCCTCAATGGGGACTCTACATTTTTTCCTTGGCTCAGGTAGGTTTTCCATGTTCTCTTTTTCTGTAAATTCTTGATTAATCTGAATTTTTATTTGCCTTCAACATTTAGCCTACTAAATAACTTAGGAGAGGTGAGAGAAGATGCTCCTTGGAGGTTTAAGATTTAGCACTTGTATTTAGTATTTTCCTGATACTCATTATTGACTTGGCACTTTGACCTTGAGCAGTTGAATGAAGGTAAGAGAAAGCACCTTCTTCTGTCTATGAAGGCACATTTTATGAATAAGGTATGTTATTCCGTACAAGTTTTATGTTGACTCTTTTTCATAATGAGTTACACATTCTGATGCCTGAAGACTCTGTTAGCCACCTGGCTTCAGAATTAATGTTAGGCTTTGAGTTCTACCATGTAGAAGATGATAATCACATGTAACTTTATCAGCCTGTACCACCAATCTATATGTCCTTATCAGAAGGTGCGAATCATATGTAACCTGTACTTGGGTTAAAACTTTTTCTTTAATGAAGAAGGGTTATATTGTCACCTGAAAAATAGTGTTGTGGCCTATGCACTATCAGTTCACCTAGAAATAAAAATGTGATCTACCTTAGATGTGGACATTAGGTTATTTTTTTGTTCAGTTTTTGCAGTGGCTGTAGTAGGTAGCTTATAACTGACTGAAGCTGGCGAAAAGGAGACTGAGGGGGGAGACCTTAGCGCTCTCTACAACGCCCTGAAAGGAGGTTGTAGCGAGGTTAGTGTTGGTCTCTTCTCCCAATTAACAAGTAGTAGGAGAAGAGGAAGTGGCCTCAAGTTGTGCCAGGAGAGGTTTAGATTGAGTATTAGAAAAAATTTCTTCACTGAAAGAAGCAATGTCAAGCATTGGAACAGGCTGCCTGGGGAAGTGGTTGAGTCACTATCCCTGGAGGTATTTAAAAGACTTGTAGACGTGGTGCCTTGGGACACAATTTAGTGGTGGACTTGGTTGGCAGTGTTGGGTTAATGGTTGGGCTCAATGGTTTTAAAGATCTTTTCCAACTTAAATGATTCTATGAAGTAAGAGATGTAGGCAGTAGCTACTCTGTCAACTTCATTTTTGACTGAGTGAATAATTGCTGTATAATTGGATTTTAAATAATCATTCTAAAAATACTGAATAGAACATAAAAGTTAGCAAAGGGTTGTGATCTACAGATAAAGAAAAAGAAAAAAGATCAGCGTTCTTGAAAGGTGTTAAAAGTTTTCACCTAGTTTAATATTTGACAGGAGCAAGGACTACTTACATTTTTCTCTCAGTGAATTTGGAACTCTAGGATGTAATTCTAGCATGTAATTCTACATTTATAAGTTGATTTTATATCACTGTTTGTTTTTCTTCTCTATCTTTCTAGCTTTTATATGTCAGTGTTCTGGTAATGTGCTATGTAATTTATTTTGTGATGTTTTTGGGATCTCCTGAAGCAACAAAGAAGTCATTTCCAGTTTCTAGAATGAAAGCTCTATTACCTAAATTGGTGGAAGATGAGGTATGGTTGCACAGTTAATTTCATGATTTTTTTTTAAGTCTTTCTTCAGAGAGCTTTGAAAATTAGTTTGAGATAGTGGAGTTAATTGAGTGATTTTGGGGATATACTGCACTGTAAATGATGTGACCAAATAAGGAAAAAAAATTACATAAAAATTCTGTTTGTAGTTTGTATTAGTAAAATCCTTGTCAGAAAAACATTATGAAACCTCATCTCTCTGTGGTGATGAGCTTGTTGCTGACTTATCTTTTAGTATCTTTGCACAAACCATTAACTGGAGATAGAACATCTGCAGTGTGGAGGGGAATGACCAGGTGTCACGGGATCTGAGGCAGGAAGGAAACCAGAACCGTTTTACCGGGGATTTTGGCATTTGGACTTTTCCACAAAATAAACGTGGTGGTAGAAAGCATCCTGCAGGTAGTCAAATAGCTCTGGTGTTCTCTCAAAAGAAAAAGAGGCAAAGAAAGAAATGGAAAGACACAGTGAGGAAGGAGACATTTTGAAAAAGATTTGCAGATAGAGAAGATAAAGGCGGTTCTAGGTTGCAAGACTTGTAGGGACAGTTTGAAGAGCGGTTAATAATTTGTGTCTACCATGAAGGTCAAAGTTATGTTGGCATGCTAAACAGCATGAGGCTTTTTTTCCCTGTCTCTAACTTTGGTTAGTGTTTTCTGTAGAAAGCTTGTCTGGATACTTTTATCTGTGACAACACTTAATTTTCAGCAAGGGGAAAAGTCTTTGCCAGATCAGAGTGATACTGGTGCTTGAATTTAGCAGCTTTAGTAATATGACATTATGGGTTTTCCTAATCACTGTAGTTAAAGCTAGCCTAGAGTATTGTACTGGCTTTATATTTCCTATTTCCACTCTGTAGTTTCAATCGTCTTTATTACATTTCAGTACCTTTTTTGCAGACCTTTGTTAACTGGAAGGAAGCACGGCTGACTTGGAGTTTCTTCAAACAATCCTTCTTGAAACAGATTTTGACAGAGGGTGAGGCTTGATGTGTAGTTGTGACGGAGAAGGGCTAGTGAATATTATTTACAAAATGGACTTAAAGCTTGAGAAAGCTGACGGGTGGGGGTGGACATGTGAGTTTCAGAGATTGTTGCCAGTATATGTTACCAACCTGAATGAAGCTTTTGGAGGGTATTCTGAACTAGGTACTGTCCTGTTTGACTTTGTCTTTGGAATACTTAATGTTGGAAGTGCTTGAACAAGTATTGGGAAAGATTTAGGGACTTGTTCTTAAGTTCTTTATTTTGACCTTACAGGTGAACGTTATGTGATGACTTTTTTGAACGTGTTAAATTTTGGAGATCAGGGTAAGTGTGATGGTGCTGTACAGTGGTGACACGGTTTTCTTAGTCACTGCTTCTTCAGATGGTTCTGAAAATGACTTAAAGTACTTGAAGATAACCTGAAAATCTGAGAAGGTTTTAAAGCCTTTGTGACTTTGAGATACGTTTCAGAAAATGATTGGTATAGAAAAGAATTTAAGATCTTGGATTTTCATTTTATTTTTTCTTTGGATCAAAACTTGCCAATTGGATATGTGATGCCATGTGTCTTGTTTCTTTTTTTAAAAAAACCCCTTCATTAGTGTCTGATGAATTATTGTTGTCTGTTTTCCTGCTGTTTTCTGTCTTCCTTTTGAATCTGTATTAGCTGTTATGGCAAGAACATGATTGTTTATAGCGTTGTGTCTCAAAACTGAATTATGTTCTGTAAAATAATTCAGTGTGGTTACAGAGTAATGTGTGGCAGTCGCTGTTCGGGTGGCTGAGTTGGCAGCACCTCAGGTCTTTGTAGCTTAGGGAAGGGAAATAGGCTGTAATTGTTGGCCTGCTGTTAGAGGTTTCTTGGCTAGTTTGAATCACTTTTAATTGCTGGCAGTAGTATGTTCCCATACCCATAAATACTGAGTATATGTGCTTGCCACCACTAACTGTGGCCACTTCTGATCCTCTCCCCTGCGGAACAGTTGAGCTCCCTCTTACTTGGAGGGTCTTTAAAAAGCAATGAGTACAAAAATGCCTATACCCTCAAAATGCTGAGTAACGTTGGTTCCACGTCCTTTGAAATCAGCCAGAACCTTGTTCTGTTGTTTCACTGTGACCGTGTGAAGCACTTACCCCTACGCCTGACTCTGTATTCTCTCAGTGACTGTACTCTGTGTGTACATAGATGTCTCAGCAGGTTTTGAGTAATATTTTGCTGAGGATGGAAGTGCTGGTAAAACGCTCTTCCGCTTTAGTGAAAGTAAAAAGAAAGAAAAACCTCGCACTAAAGGTAGATATCTTTCTCTTCTGTGTCAGTAAATCCTTACACTCCTGTTCTCATTCAGTGAAATTCATCAGGCTCTTTTAACTTCCTCAACAGTAAGAATTTTACGTGTGGCATGGTGCTGTTACTAGATTCACATCTCTGTAGTCAATGCTTTTGCCCTAGCTTTGCCATCTATGAGCCAGCCTTATAATTATGAGCTGTGGTTGCTGTGACTGTCAGAGTTTTTAGGGAACACCGCTTTAAAGTTGCACTAAATTCCACTTGTTTTCTCTTTGTTTGGTGGAAACGTTAAATTAGAATTCACGTCATCGTTGAAGACTTGGAATTAAAATGTGTCCAAAAAAAATTACTGGTTGCTATATTGATTTTTTGTTTTGTTTTTTTTAAAGGTGTATATGATATCGTGAATAATCTTGGTTCACTGGTGGCCAGGTTTATCTTTTTGCCTATTGAGGAGAGTTTTTATGTCTTTTTTGCTAAAGTGTTGGAAAGAGGGAAGAATGTAAAGGATCAGAAGCAGGTATGTTTATTTTGGATTAATTACATGTCAAAAGCTTGATTTTTGTTACAGATAAGTTGCGTGACAGAAGCGTGTGTTTAAATTTTAGTATAAAGGCTGTTAAAATTGAAAAGTTGAAGTGGAGAACAGAAATGTCGAGTGAGACTGGACCAAAAAGAAAAGAAAATAGGTAAAATGCTCATGAAATAAAAATTAAGATATTCAGTGGCATAATACTGTTTTCAGTCACAACTGAAGTTAATGTCATCTGCTCCAAGCAGTGTGATGTAAACCCTAGTATACTTTGCGTTTCCAGGTATACTTAGGCAATTATTTAAGTAATGAAAGCATGCTATTTCTAGCAAATAAATGCTGTCTGAAAATATTTGACTGACTTGAAAATACTTAGCACTACTGTTAAGTATTAAACAGTAGTGTTTCCAAAGAGTGCAGTTTTGGGAAGAAAAGAATTGTATTTTTCTTGAGCTTTTGAATTGTGTGTGGAATATCAGTGGTTAAACCAACAAGACCTTTGTTCCACAGAGTAATATTCATGCACGCTCTAGGTAAGAAATTCTTGATCAGTCATGAAAGTTGTGCTGGGATTTTATGTGATGCTCTGACAACTTTTTGCGGTGATCCTGCTACTTGCATTTGCAGTTAGTCAAATCCCATCCTTCAGGTCGTTGGTGGGCTACAAAAGGCATACGTGTATATTGTATATAATGTGCCTGGTGTGTCTGACTGGCAAAATGGTTCTGACCTGTCACTGTATGTAATGAAATCACATCACAAGCAATAAAATCTGACCCTCCTGCTGACTCGGAGCGTGGCCTTGGGCAGAGGCAGTGCTCTTATTTGCCCTTTACTGATAAACAAGTGCCAGTGCTCTTTGTGCGTTTCCTTGGACAGACACGTTCATGGCTAATATTTGCGTAGAATTTGTAATGAATAAAACATAGAATGGAATAATAAACATATTAAAATTGTTGGAAGTTAAGATCGTGTGTGGATAATTCAATAACAAAGGATACGTTTCACACCACGCCTTTTTACACGGCACAAACCATTTTTTTTCTGTCAAGTCGCTTTTCTGCATGAAAATAATGATTACGTTGATTCTGATTCGTGTAATTGACACTTTTTTTCAGGATGATGTTGCTATGGCTGCAAATGTATTAGAACTGCTGTTGAAACTTGTGCTTCTGATTGGCCTTACCATCACGGTTTTTGGCTATGCTTATTCTCAGCTGGCTCTGGATATTTATGGAGGCTCAGTGCTCAGTTCTGGAACAGGTAAAGATTTAAAGAAGTCATTCTTTACAAAGAGAAACTGCAGCTATTATGAATTCTCACATAAATCAGCAGATTTATTTTTTTTCAGTAAAACTCCAATTGAAATCAGTGACTTAGCAGGTTGGAATCCAGAACTTATGCCTTCATAGTAACATCTTTAGTATGTAGTCATAAACTAAAACGTACTGAGGCCCTCTAGATATGCCCTACCTTCCTGTAATTTCACATCATTGGAAAAGAACTTTTTAAAGGATTGTTTGACTACTCCATGGTGAAAAATTCCTAACTCCAGCTGTCTAAAAACAACACACCCCCCCAACCCCATACAACAAATGGGAAACAAAGAATCCATAGTTTTAGCATAAAAACAATAATACTTTTTGTTTTAAGGTGTTAAACCATATAATGGTAACAGTCTTGCTATAGTTGTACGTTTTGAGGATTTTTACAAATCTGTCCGCAGAAGCAGTCAAGGAATTCATAGGTCACCTTGGATTTTCAGGAGAGAAAACAGAGGTTTATTTGATGCCTTCTTGAAACATAAACACACAAATTGTAGCCTGGAGTTTTCTTGAGTTCTTTCAGTGGTTTGTCAGTTGACCTACAGTAGGTCCAGCTAGAAGAAACAATCTGCCTTCTGTAGCTGAGCCCTGTGTAATGACTGGGTTCCCAGCTGATCTGTCTTGGGTGATGATCTAGCAGCTCCTCCAAGGAGTTGTTTTGTTGCGTTTCTGTCTGGAAATTTTGCCCATTACCATCATGGGAGAGTTCTGGGTTGCGTTTTACGTTTCACATCTATTCTAAGTAAGAGAGGGTTACAGCGAAGATGAAAGCACGTGACAGTGTATTGTATTGAAGACAGTTGCACCTTCAAATAATAACCTTTGAATATTGCTTATTGAGTACTAAAATAAATTGCCATTACCTTATTTAGAGTTAAAATAATTTGATATATTCTAACCCCATGACAGCTTTTCTGTTTTCAAATGTTAAGCATTTAGATATTTTTACTTTAGACCCTTGCATGTTATGTGAAAGCTGGTGCTGGTTTTGTGTAGTGATTTTAAGGAAAACCCTGAGTCTGCATGACCAAGAAAAAGTGTTAATAACTTTTGCATGTTGATTTGCTGCTGGTTTTATCAGATTTGTTTCTAATTTTGGAAGCAAATGTTGTGAAAAGTTGGCATCCTGGACCCTGGCAGCCAACTCTTTTTATTAAGATGATGTTTTTTGTCCCTCTTTCTCTTCAAAAATGGATGTCTGGGCCTAATCTTTTAGACATGCTTACTTGACTGAAAAGGACTATGTTTAGGAATATGTGTGCAAGTCAAGTGACTCACAAGCAATTTCATTAATTTTTTTTTACCTAATGATTATGTGTGAAAATGGAATGTTGAGCACGTGTACTGACCCAGTTGACCAGGTATTTGTGTGTATATTCATTTGCATATTTTTATTCTCCTCCCTTGCCCCTCAGTGCTCTCTAGTCTAATGTTTTTATGCATACTTGAGGAGAAAGTCTTCAGCTCTGCCCCATGTCTGCAGCGTATTTACTGTTCACTGGGTGATTGTTCTTTAGAACTGAAACAGGAGGAGACTCAGTAATGACATGAATTACAGTGCTGCCATCAAGGAGGAGTATTCAAGGATGCACACTAACCTGTTAAAAAGCATGGGAGTTTTTTCCCAGTGTTATGATTTCTAAAGGACAAGAAAAAGATTAAAGTTTGAATTGAGAATTTTGAAGTCATATATAATTTTATCTCTGACCCATAAATATCTGAACATAATTTTTTCTAGCACAATTTTGAATGTGTTGAGCAACCTTTCTGTTTTTCTTACTGTTGTATTTGAAATACACGTTTTATTGCTTTTAGTACTTCATAATGACTGTTGGACTGATTTCCATGAATGTCTGTCCAATAGATGTGGGCTATGATAAATATTAATCATTATTTGGGAAATCTCTTTTAATAAAATACTTTTTTTCGTGGATATCTTTTCTGTTGCTATAAAAACTGCTGTTCTTGAGTGGTTTGGGTTTTGTTTTTATTTTGCTTTATTTATTTGTGTTCTTGTCAAGGTATTTAGACAGGAAGCTTGTTCAAATGAACTGAAGTGTGTCCATTATTAGTGGTAACATTGCAACTTTATCTCTTAGTACCAGTGAGTGTAAATACAATGTGGTTTTAGAAAAGAAATTATAATCTACTTATCATTTGAATGTGTTTTTTAGGTCCAGATCTCCTCCGATGTTACTCTTTATATGTCCTATTTCTCGCTATTAATGGAGTGACAGAATGTTTTACGTTTGCTTTGATGTGCAAAGAAGAGGTAGACAGGTAGGAAATACTGTCCCCAAGATATTCCTGAGGTTAATCTGCATATGGTTTGCTTGGAGTTCAGTCTGTAAACAGAACACTTATTCTGTGTGGGTGTATGTCTGGAAATGCCTTTTTTTCCAAAGAGCAAACTATTCTGCAGTCACATTCTGCAGGAGCTATGATCCTTGACTCCAGAGCCAGGTGCAACAGATGGGCAAGGAAACGTGCACTACTTTTGTTTTTTTACATGCTTGTATTTGTTGATAAACATTGATGTTAAAAATTTGTTTGTAATGACCTTATGAAGAGATTGTTGCGTTTGCAATCAGCATAAATGCATCCTGCCCCACTGAAAACCATCTCCTTACTTAGCTGTCTGCGTGCAGATTGAGATGTAGAATCTTCAGCAAATGTTTAACTGTTCGAGTGAAAAGGTCAGAAATAAGAAATAAAAAGATGGTTAAATTAGCTTTTAGTACCTCACTAACTGGAAAAGTAATTTAAATGTGAAGTCTTGTTTTCTGTACATATGTGCTTGAAGTTGGAGTTTTTAAGACAGATCATCACTTAAAACTCACTAAAATTTTGCAGCTGTTAAAATTTTTCGTATACAGTTACTGTGTATCAGGTGTGATTCGGAACAATCTACTTTGTGGATCTGAATTCAGCGGTTTATCTACTTTAAGTAGGAGGTTGGACTAAATGGCTTCCCAAGATCCTTTCCAGCCTGATTTCATCCTGGGTTACTGACTTTGAAGTCCGGTTGCCTTCCCAGTTGCTGCCATCAAGCTTTTCCTAGCAGCTGTCCCTTACAAGGCCTTTCCAAATGAATTTCCATGAGATTACTTTCCGCTGTCTAAGTGGTATGTTTTAGGCTTAGCAAGGCTGCTTTCATGACTGCTTTGATGTATGAACTTGTTCTCAAAGCTGCTGTTTGGAGCAGAAACTAAATAAAATGTCATCTTGTTGTTGAGCATTATTTTTCTTTAATACATAGCTAAAATAAAATAGAAAAAAATGCACAGGTTTTTACATTACCAATCATTGTTACTAAGTTTGACTTTCTGAAATGAGTATACAGCTGATTAGTGAAATAGAATTTCCTTCACGTAATGCAGTTCTTGGTTTAATTTGTTTTGAGGTATTTTTCCATTCTTTCAATTAATTTTTTAAATTAACATCTCAGTTCTCATATTTATGTTCGTCCATTAGAAGACAGTAAGAGAATTTTTGTTTCTCATTTTAGAAAATAAATTGTGGTATTTCTTCAAAGATAATGTTAGTAAATAAATCTGTAACTGTATACATTGTTGTTTCTTTTCTTTCCCTAGGTACAATTTTGTTATGCTGGCCTTGTCCTTCACATTTCTATGCATCTCTTATTTCTTGACCCACTGGCATGGCAGCGTAGGCTTTGTCCTTGCCAACTGCTTTAACATGGGTATTCGAATAGCTCACAGCATCCACTATATCTACCATTACTTCAAAGAAAGCACTTACAGACCTTTGACAGGCTTGCTTCCCTCACCGTTTTTGGTACTCGTTTATATCATAAGTGGAATAGTCACTGGTTTCTCAGAGGTAAGCCATCTTTTCTCAGGTTTTGCTTTCACTGTGAAAGTTAGTCTCAAATGACTGTTGTGTCCACAAGTAGAGGAATTCCATCAGTAAAAAAAGGCTTAGAAGGATAGGCTGGAAGACTTGCATTACAGGCAAGGCAAGATACAATATTAAGAGATTTTATCTTTGATACCGTTATCTCTGCCACCTGTAGGAGATGTATCTGACAAGTAAAATAAAATTTAACACATTTCTGCTGTCTCTAGATAAATCCATGTCCTTAATAATAACTGAAGTTTTGCAGTAGCACAAAGAAACTGTTCTTAAAAATTTTGTAATAAAAAAATGCGATAGAGGAAAAGCAACCAAAACAAGAACAGAAACAAAAATTACCAAGAGCACGTTTGTCACATTTACTCAGACTTACAGGGTGATAATTGCAGAGGCTAATTATTCTGGAGATGGTACTGTTTCAATGTACACAAATTTGACAGACTGAAAATCCATTACGCCTTAGAAAGAGCTTTATATTTTGGGATGGGAGATTTGCAGTGGGGTTTTGTTAGAAAATAGCCTAATACATTGCTGCAAAGGTGCAAACTTGCGTAACAGCACCAGCAGAGTTTTCCTAATATCTCGATTAACGTATTTCTGCATGCCAGATAATAATAAATTCCGCATTTACCAGGTATCTACTGAATGCTCATTTTTTCCTGACAGAATTTTCTTAAGAAAGAATTGTTGTGACTACTAAAGATGATTTATTGTAGGATCAGGGTATGTGGTAAAACCATGCTTGGCTTGATGGTGGTAGCATGGTCGAGAGAGATATTAGACCTTATTTTTTATTGAGACAGTAAATCTACTTTGTGCTGACTAGTTTTCCTGCAATTGCTTGTTTCCTTTGTTGTAGGTGGTGTTCTGCTGCGATAAGGGTTGGATGGCAAGGCTGGTTCACATCAGCACGGGGGCTCTGTGCTTTGCAGCAACCATCGTGACGATGTTCTGCACAGAGACCAAGCTGATCCACTTTGTCAGAAGCCAGTTCCTCTCCCGCTATATGAAGAAAGGAACATGAAATGCTCATGTGCAGAACAGTACATGCTTGCAATAAAGGACTTTTCGTACATAAGATCTGTATGAAAAAAGGTTTCCACATATGTTTATTGGAAGCATTGATATTGGAGTGGCAATGCAAAAGATGACCAGTAGTGTTTTGTCTTCTAAACTGGTCAGTACAGTGAAAGAGATTTGAGTAATTTTCTCTTTATGCATCATTCTTTCCTAAAGCTTTTCTCCAAACAGCCTTTTTGGTAATGAAAGAAGATCTAAGATACGGCCTTCTGACATAACCTTTTTGACAGACTTCACTGAGAGAGAGCTGGTATTCTTACCAGTGGGAACTCCATGTATGAAGGCAGCATACTGCTTACATCTTAAGATGTAATTAAGAATGCCCTTCTTTGGCATGGTGGGCTGCTTAACTGCTTAGAACATAAACAGTCTGACAAAAGCCAAACAAAGCAAAAGCTGAAGAAAACACTAGAGCAAGGACCAATAGCAGTAGAACTGTTACTGAAGTAGAACGTAACGCGGTGCAGAGATACCAAGTTGTCAGTGTTTCAAAGTGTAAAGCGGTGAACAGAAAGTTCTGATGTTTACAAGTAAGTTAATAGCATGTACAGAATGTGTCCATGCTAGCTATCTGAGATTATTTCGTTCAGTGTATCATTCATTTATGAGGATATTGATTAACATTGCAAAAATACTCTGAAACCTTAGCTAAAAGAAAAAAGGAGTTTTGAGCTGTGTTTTAGAGAAAGTGTTAAGTACCTGAACTTCCAGAAGGTTGATCATAAAACTTCTTGCTTTCACTCCAGTGCTTTTTGGTTTTGTCTGAGATTTTAAATGCCAGGACAAACAAATTTGTCTCAAAAATTATTTTGTCTTGTCTGTGAATTTGAATGTTAAATATATTTAATAAGATTTCTGTCAAGGATTTATGCATATTGAAACTTCTGTTATTGGATAGAAAATTCTTTCTGTTGCAACCAGTTTTCCTCATGTCTTGTTCCTTTACTTGTTAAATCTTAACCTCTGTGTTGTGGGTTTTTTTTTGAATTGTTGAAAATTTGGACGTTTGGAAGTTCTAAAATTAGATCTTAGGCTGCTGTTCTAGGTTTACTCATGGTGCATTTTACTGCTGGTCTAAGAGCTGAATTTGGCAATTTCAGAATGTGCAAGTGGCAGGTTTGTGGTGACCATTGTTCCCTTTGCGGATTTTGGATGGACCAAAAAATGTCAAATGATGAAAAAAACGTGTGCTCAGACATTTACAGTCAAAAGCTTTTAGTTTAATTACGTAGCAATTCCTCAGATCCTCAGACTGCTTAAAAAATTACTTCACTGTAATGGATTGTGAAGTTCATCCTGGTCACCGTAGCTCACAGAGTGAAATGCTTTCTGGTGTCAGTGTCTTCAGTTTGGTGCTCTTAGAAACAGTTTCTAAGCTCTGGTAATTGTGACTTGGAGAATATCACCAGAGGTACTTTATATGATAATTTGGTAATTGAAAAATTACCACAGAGAAGCCAAAAATGTAACAGTAGGACGAAGAGAAAGCTGCACGTCCTCAGCTAATGGTGGTGTCTCCATTGCCTGACTGGAGGTAGTGGAGAGAGACTTGCTGATTCTTCTGAAGTTATTAATGAAATCTATCTAAATAAAACAAACTTTGCATTTTTCTCTCCTGCTAAGTGAATTTGGTAGTTCTTTGCCTTTTAAATTTTTCTCTTAGTTATCTTGCACCTTTTTTCTCGTTTCTTTTGGGTATGGAGTTTGTTGTGAAGTACAGCTCCACACATTGCAGAGGATTGAAATGTCGTTATTGTAAATTGTCAATGCATTTCCTTTACCTACTTGTTCATAATTAAAAAAAAAAGGACAATTGAACTTGGATTCTTTACGGTCTGTCTTTTTCTGCATGACTTTGGGACCTTACTGTGGGAACGCCAATGTTTTCAATGAATTTTAACTAATTCTTGGAATGAGGAGGGTTTTGGTAGCCCTGCACTTCAAGTGCTTTGGAGATTGAAGAGCTTTCATACAAAATGAGCTTGAAGTTCTACTGTCTTGTCTAGTCTTATGATTTCAGCTGTACGGTGATATTACTTCTGCTGCCAGGATTGTCATAAATAGGGTGATGTGAGATCTCGCTCTTCAAACAGTGGTCTGTCTGGTCTCAGATCTTTAGCATAAATGCTGTGTGTGCATTTAAAGAGAAGCTACATTTTAAACCAGTTGGAAAGGCTTATAAATCTCTTTTGCATCTCAGCAAGTGAAAATACAATGTTGTATGAATCAGGAAGACATTTAAGGTGGCTCAATCATTGTTTGCCAATTAAGGATAAATTCCTCTTTTAAACTTGCTTGATGAGAACTTCAGTGATGGTTGGTTGGGTTTTGTGATTTTGTGGTTTTGGTTTTTTTTTAGTATTTTTAATTTATGTGGCAGGAAACAGCAAGGAGGCACAGGAAATACAGCCCTGTGAATCTGTCTTCTGGTTTCTTATTTATCTCTGTGGTTCAAGTGAAAGCTGTTAATTGTTTTACTTGTAAAGAAGCAAACTCTGTCAAGCTTGGGGACAAAGTTGGGATTGAACTTCACCAAATTTTCCTTTTGTTTGTAGCTGCGATAGTCTGTCAGAGGCACAGTGGGGTGCTTGGCTGTAAATTTCATGAAGCTGTTTTGCAGTGTTTTTCTGAAATCCTTTTATTTAAGTCAAAGGAGATTTAAGCTGTTTTTGGAGAAAAAGTTAGATTTCATACATCATGTGATGTGGGTTTTTTAATAGTTGAATGAATGACATTCACATGACTGTAAGATACAATGGTTAAATAGTAGGATAATACCAAATAAAATTTATTTCCCTTACGTTTTGTTTTGTCTTCTAGTTGAGGCTTATTGGAGTATTATTTGTATCTTTTGTACAGTTGATGCTTAAATTTGGTTGGATTTTCTGGAATCTTTTATGTATAAATTAATTTATTGATCTAGAAGCTTATACACCATTTCCTAACAAACACATTAAGAAAATTTATGATAGTATTTTTGTAAGATACGACATCGTTATAGTAACCTTTTTTCCTCTCTGCTTTTGTTGAAGTGTATGTTTGTATGGATTGGAATGGTCAGGTTTCTTTGCTTTTAAACAGTGCATTGTTGTGACAAAAACTGTTTAAGTGGGGAGGAGTAAACTTGATATTTAATGAAGTTTGTTAGCTGAATTATGCTGCAACTGGCAATATTAGTGTTAGGTACTAACCAACTGTTGAACTGTTTGTTCTTTTCTAGTGTTGTAAATATTTTACTTGTACACAAAGAAGTAGAGGGAGGGGTGCATGGGCACGTTTTTTAAGTTAGGAGTTAAAACTTTAATAGTTGATCTGCTTTAGCAGACATGAAAAGTAACAGATGAAAGCTTGAATGTTGATCACAGCTTAGCACAATAAGAGGCGTTGACTTGCTGTGAAGGATTGCCTGAGTGTGAGTACCCTGCGGTCAGCTGGTCCTAAGTTACTGGCTTCTGGATAGTGCTTAAATCAAACTTTGAAATTCTTTTTGTGGCTTTTGTATTTCTCGCTGTTTGAACTTCATATTTTTTTTGTGGTTTAATTACCCTTATTCTAAAGATAATACTGAGGAGAGGATCTGAGGCTTTTTGAACTGTATCATTGCACCAACAGATCTGCTGAGATGTAATGATTTTGTTTGGCACAAAATACGTAACTCATTTGCATTCTGACAGTGCTATGTAAATGCAGTTAATTTTCGTTATAAACTTAAAATGAAGTTTAAAGCTTGCCACATGTGATATACAACTGGGCTATGGAAACGAAGTGCAAGACGTGCTCAAAAGCATTAGCAGCTGGGGGATCTAAACTAAACAGTGATAGGAAGTGCTTATCTCTGTTGCATTTTGGATTACTTCCACAAAAGATGCTCGTACTCCTTAGTTTATGGATCTGAACTGTGGTTCACGCACTACCTTGCAGTCATTTAGGAGGAGGAATGAACCCTTTTTGGCTGGGATGTCTGTAACTGCACACACACTGCTGTAGTGAGCTTTGCTCATGGACGCTGCTGAGAGTGCAGCTGGGGTAGGATAGTTGGTTTTCCTGTTGCAATTGTGGGGGAAAGGTAAAACAACTCTGGTTTTTGTGTTGTTGGACTTCCTGTTCCGTGGTGGTAAGTGGGCATCTAATAGAGCTCTCTGTGTTGATTTCCTAGCTAGGTTTTGACATTTCAGCGTGACTTAGTTGCCAAGAGTTTTATGCCATCTCACTGAATGGAAAAAGTGGAAAGGAACGCAACCAGGAGGACAGACATGTTTTATCTGTGACCCATTTAAAAAGACTGAACTAATTAAAGGTGTGTCAAAAGGAAAAATTGAGAGAGAGAACAGTTCTTAAACGCAGATAAAATGTATGTAATCTGCTAGTAAACGAGAATCATGTTTTGTTCTTCGTGATGCGTTTGGAGAGGGAGCTTCAAAAAGGGAGGAACATAACAGACCTTGGCAGAAGACTGCAGAGTTTTGACCATAACTTTTCTTGAATACAGGAATATTTCAGACTCTTGCTCCCTCAATGCTCCTCCTTGGGAGAGGCAGAAGTGTGAAACAGTGCACTGATGCTGTCCAAAGAGACTTGCTTGTGTCTCAGAGAGCAACTGAGGTCTAGTCAGGCACTATTTGCAAGGGAAGAGCCTTCTGATCACTCCTGAATATCTTCAATTCCTTCTTTTTAAAGTTTTTTTTTTCTGATTCATGACAGTTTCACACATATGTTGGTAAATCATTCATAACCAACTCCTGTTATGTAGAGCTATCTCCTTTATTTGCTGAAAAAAATCAACTTAATCAGTCTCAATGTAAAAACATGACAGTTCACCAGAGTCCTGCACTGGGATAGAATGGGAAACGTGTTGGTCAGCTAGTTGAAGGTGGTTATGGCCTGCTTGCCAGCTCTCGCAGCAAGGGGTGAGGAGGGAGCAAATGAATGTTGCACAGAAGAATTAAATTGTGTCTTCAGTGCTGGATGCTTAACTTGGCAGTACTAATGTTTTCCTAATGGAAGGGGTTTTTGGAAATAATTTTATAAAACAAATACTGTAAAGTGCACTTATGTGCCTTCTCTTAATTGTGTAATGACTTTTGTCAGTCTCTTGGGGTGGGTGGGGTGGGGCAGATGTTATGGTATGAGGAAAGAAAGAAGGGAAATGTGGCAGAGTATGCTGCATGTGCCAGGAGCATGGCATACCTTGGAGGAAAGGTCTTTATCCTTCCCTCTCTGAATAATTTCTATCACTGCAGATAAGCCTTGAGTATGTCTCTGCAAAAATGCTTCTCTAGGCAACTTGTAGAACATGCTTGAAGAAGCGGACTATGCCTGCGAAGTAGCATTCACTTTGTTACAGACTGCTTGTTAGTCTGCTTTGCTGGTCAGGGAGGCTTTTATTTATTTATGCATTGAAAATGCAGGCAATAGTGTGTAATAATGTTCTTTCTCTCTAACAGTTCTCCCATTTGAGGTTGACTTATTTTTCTGTGATTTTTCTGTGGTTCCTTCAGAAACGTACTGATGTTTTTCAGTATTTTTTTATTCTCCTCAGATGAATTTTTTACATGATAGCTCTACACATGTTCATCTGGGAGCTTTGCTGAAGCACAGAGCTTCGAAGATCAGGGAAGTGCTTGTGCTTCACTGAGGTCCTGCTCAGCACAGAAAGGTTGGATGAGGGCTGGGTGGAACCTCCCCTGCGGAACAGAGGATAGGTGTTGTGACCCATGGACTGAGGGGCCTTGTGTTGCACAGCTGTGAGCACCTTGGCTCAGATTTCTAACAAGAAGTTGAGAGCTGTGAAAAAAGTCTGTAGTAAAGTCTTGCAGGATAATAAAGCTGAGATTGCATTCTTGAGACAGCAGCTCAAGGATTCGGGAGGAAAACCACCTACAGGAATACGTTCCTGAAGGTAAATACAGAGCTGGAAGATGGCATCTGTGCAGGCTCTAAGAGTTCAGAGCAAGGACTTCTGCAATGAGCCTATTTCCATAAGACATGATGATTCCTGGTAGTTTATTGTTGTTCTTTGCCTGCTATGTTAGAATACTGCCTTAATAATTATTTGTACTAAACGCAAAGCTTATGCCCTTGTTGGAAGGGGAAAGGTGGAACCAGTGGGTATCAGGCAAATAGAGAACAGACCTAAGAGGATCACAATATTATTTGAGCCTACTGGCTGGAATATTAACAAAAAAGTTAGAGTAAGACGTTTACTGTCTGGATACAATTAATGCTTTAAAAAGTGGGAGGCTTGCTTAATAGATAACTTCATCAAATTAAAAAATGATACCAATAGAAATACTCTAGTTTTACTTCAATGATAACATAGTATTTCTCTGTCATTAGAAGTTACAAGCAACAGTGATGACATATGAACTTACATTTAAAGACTGCCATGGAATACCAGCTGAAGACATCCCTTGGCTACAAAAAAGTAAGCTTTACAAAAAGCTGTTAACAAAAGTTGAGTGAGCTTTACAGTCCTAAAAAGGAAACAAGCACAGATGTGAGTTATAGCTGCTCGTGCAGAACTTGAGCAAGTCGTTACACGCAATTACCATTAATCTTCGGCACTGCAATTAAAAAATGTTTTGATGCCATATCTTAGTTATCAATAAATCACCTGGCCTCAAGAGCAGTCATTATTTCCTAGTGTCGAAACCTTGATCAATTTCGATGCCGTTTGTTGCCGTCACAAACTACTGGTGTTTGTTTAGGTTGTGACAACACACAATGACTGCCAAATACATATCATCATATGAATGTAAGCACAGATGGCAAACAAGTATGTATGTGTGTTAGAACATCAGAGGCCAAAGGAAATGTTTCTCTTACTACACAGTAAGCATTAAACATCAGTGAAATCCAGTTTGCACTGATGTATTCATAAATATTTATTAAAGTAGCAGTTCTGCTAAGTACTTTCTGGGGACTATTTCTTATGGAAGGCCCTGGGTAGCTTGCAAATGCACCTCTGAAATAGTTGTTTATTTTTTGTTTCCTTGTTGTTTGCTCTCTGAGGCAGGATGCGGAGGATCTTTGTGACTATGACAACTTTTACAAAGTCAGGATTAGACAAAGGGACTGTGATAACCTTCGGCCAAAGGAATAATAGTGCTCTGCTTCTCCTGGTGGTCCATGGCACAGTGGTTATGTGTGAAAATGCTGTTCTTTTGATACAGGCATAGAGTGACATAACTTTTTTCTTACTTATTTTTAGAGAATTACTTGAGAAATTCTGTAAGGCTCTATATAGAGTGCCTTTGCTGAACAGTATTGTTTCTGGCAAATCAAGACCGATTTTTACAGAATGCTACAAGGTTCTTAACTGTAAGAGTGAAATAATTCATTGCATGTCCCTTTTTTCTCCCACCACCCACAGGGGTAGATGCTGGTTGAGTGATACACTGACTGCCAACCATTGCCAACAGCATCATCTCAGAAAAAACAACAACAAAAATTAAGCTCCCCGTATGTTTGTTTTGTTTAGCCACTCTTTGCTCTCCCTTGATGCTATCTATGTTTTCCTTCAAGTCCTTTTGCTGCATGGGCCATGGAATCCCAAGGAGATTGTTTTTGTGCCCTGAACTGTGAAACGTTTGCATGCATGTTTCACTACTCAGCTGAAGGATAAACTGGATTATTTGAGTCAAATCCATGTATAGCAATTCAGAACAAAGTTTAGACGCAATCAATTGCACTCTGCTACCTAATTCTGGACTTAAATGTTTTTATTCAAGATAGGAAGGTTTTCATCTGGTCACAGCAAAGAAGAGACAAAGTAATTGTTCTTAAAATTTTTAAAATTGAGTGAATTTCAGTTCACTAATTTTTACAAATCATCTGGTGCTGAAATAAAGTCTGAAAAAGAAAGGATCAGAGCCAGGAGGTGTTAAGCAAATATGCTTTTTCAATAACAAATGGATTGCATCACCTGAATTGAAATACACTGTCTAAAACTAGTTCCCTGGTAACTTTGAACAATTTCTGAAGGGTTCTGACTCGTGGTTTGGATTTCTACCCTTCCCCCACAGCTGTGAATTAGGTGGAAAAATACTGCAGCTGAACATAACATTGTTTTGTCACTAGAAAATTCACTGCTGGCATTGAATTCAGCCTGGAAAAGTAAAGAGGTCATGACACAACATCTGTTTTGTGGAGAGCGTAGTTATTACCACCAGTAATACTGTGAACACTGGAGTGGAAAAAATAACTCCAGAGCAGAGATGCTGTAATGATGCCTTTTGACCATTGTTCTCTGGATTGCATTAGCTGGTTTTCCCCTAATGTGTGCTTGGAAGGTAGGTTTGAAGAAAATACTCATGCTTCTCAAACATGAGGTGGAGCTGTTTCTTTGTGGTAGAATTTCCACCTCACCATGTCCACAAGTTTTCTTCCTTACCATGTTTTCAGTGTTACCAGTGATTTTACAGGCAACATTCTGGAGGCACGTGACTAAGGCTTCTTAAATTCATGTAATGGTTTGTGTTTGCTCTTAGCTTTCAGTTTAGCTAATACAATCCACATGGGACATTAAGGAATCTCACCCATACTAAGCAATAGGAGGGGGATTAACCAAAGCTAATCTGAGCAGACTTTGATTCCTGTACCATGCTTCCTGGGGCTCATAGTAACTGTGGTAACAACTTCTTACCTCTTCCTTGAGGTGATTGCCTTTGTGTGTCAGAGGCAATAGAGTCTCTGGAGTTTTTCAGTTTTTTGACTGTACCACAGTACAAATTTGTTATTTTGCACTGATGCTTTTTACACAAAAAGCATTCAAATAATTAGGAAAAGTTTATATGTAACTTGTACGTTTGAAGCATTGACATCTCTGGACGCTTGCTTTACCTGTTTGGATTCTGACCAGCTTTTCATTTCTAAAGCCAGACAAAGATAATTCCAGCCTCAAGTAAAGCTGTGATCCTGCAAAACGAGGAGTGCTAGTGAGTACCTGGAGCTGCTAGAGGATTTCATATTTCTTATTTCTATCAATCTTACTATGCCTGTCAGAGTTCAAGGAGTGTCTGAATGACACTCTTAGTAACATGATTTAGTTTTAGGTAGTCCTGTGAGGAGCAGGGAGTTGGACTTGATCCTTATGGATTCCTGCCAACTTGAGATATTCTGTGACGTGCCACAATGACAACATGGGGAATTCTTCCTGCTCTGGTGCCTGTGAGGGAGGTGGCCCATTTCACCTAGGAATAAACTTCACCAGAGAAATAGCGCTTTGACTTGGGCTTATCTGGTAGATCGGATCACTGACGGGCCAGTGTGGGTATCCAGAGAGCTGTTTGTTTTTTCATGTTTCCCAGTGACACTACTTTTTATAGCTGTGCCCGCTACTCAGAACACCACTGCTTGCTAGGTTTTCCTAAAATGTTAGTGCCCTAGTAACAGTGAAGCAATTGAACAAATATTTTTCCTGGAATGACAGTAATTCTCTGCCCATCTTGCTCTTCAATGTCATTTCCAAGTTGTCCAGACTCCCTGAAGCCTGCCATGTGCATTCTCATTTTTACTCTGGCTTCTTTGGAGCTATGGTTCTTTGGGTAAACAGGGAGAAAGTGCTTTTTGCCACTGGAATGTGGAGACCATCATGTCTGCTGCAGAGTCAGAGTCAAATTCACTTCTTAAAAGGTACGTAAGTTACTAGTTGTACTTTCTTAATTTGTGTATCTATAGCCCTGGTAAACGAGAATTTGTGAAAACGTATTAAGGGTGTTTTCCTGTGGATTGTTTGCTGCTGCATATTTTTTTCATTTAGAAATAAATATTATACATAGTATTAAGTCAAGTCACACATGAAATGTAAAATGTTTATTAATCATCTCTAAGCACTATCAATTTCACAGAAATTTCACAGCTTCTGACAGTCTGCAGCAGTGGTGGTTCCCTGTAGATGACTTGGTCAGATTAAAATCTTCAGGCTGTCTACCCAAAATTAATCCACGTTAAAAATGTTTTTGAGAAGAAACATGTAAAGAGTACCTTCCTTTTAAAAATCTGTGCATGATACAGCAAATAAATAAGTTCTAGTACTGCAAATGCAGAGGAGAGTTAATAAGGGAACGGGCTGTTCATTTGTTTATGCCTGGTAGTGTCTGCTGGGACTCCCAGTGATGGTGCTGTGTTCCATTTTAGCAGAGAGATCTGTGTATCCCTGCCTAGAGAAAGCATCCAAATGATGCCCTGCATTTTCCTGTTTTTTGCTGAAACAATCTCAGAAGCGAGACTTGCTTTCCTTTTGTTGCTCACTCACTTGTCTCTGTCCTCTCCATAGAACGCTGCTTCTCTTACTCCTCCTTTTCTTCCTGCTCCTTTAAATAGAGTGCTTGCCAAAATACAGTCTCCTGTGGTACAGCTGGGAGCTTGCGACTAAACCAGTAGCTGAAATAAATTCCCTCAGCGATCTAATGCTGGTGCAAGTTGTCAGGTCTTGGAGCAGTTGCTAAGAGTTTGCTGTACCTGTCTGTCTGTCCTTTGGTTAAGGATAGAGGTAGAGGTCAGCATTTTGTAGATTCTGTTTTTTCTGTTGTTCTTTAGGAGTTAGTGTGTGCGAGTTTAAGTCCTGTGGGAGCCAGCAGATCCAATCTCTCTTAACATTGAGAAAGGATTTGATATTAAATTGTAAGATCATTATCAGGGAACTTTATAAAAATATTCTCTACAATAAAAATACATAAACATTAAGTATTTATTTTCCATTTCTGATCTCTTTCTGTATTTTTAATAACAATTTTAAATTGTAATTTCTAGTGAACGTTTGCTGAGGGCAGGAAGTGTTCTGACATCCTTGGAGACCAGCTTCAGAGTTAAGAGAAATGTTTTACAATGACTCTATTGACACCTGCGGCTCTCTGGGCTACTGACCCTACTGAAAGTATCACAGTATCATGTTTCTTTACTTTGGAGTAATGATTTGAAATATAGATTCAATGCTCCCAGGGGAGAGTCAGAGACTGCAGTTGCAGTCAGGCTCCAGAAATGAGCACCTTTCTCCTGTGCTAGTAAAAACCCCTCTTGTGCCTGGTTTGCTTTGACTTTGCCATTGCTTTCCCCAGGTCCTGACTTGCAGAGCTTCAAACTCTTACCCTTCTTGCTAAAAGCCAGCTTGTCAATCTTTGCAATAACTGGCTCACTTTAAAGTCTCAGCTGTTCATGTCAGTGCTGTCTTGTAAAAATGTGTCTGTGACTTAATTGGGTGGTAGCCAGGATCTCAAAATGTAAATTTCACTTTTTATGTATAGCAGATAGTGCTAAATGATACTTAGCCCTGAGGAAAACTCATCACACACACACAAAACAAAACTCTGGCAACCCCTTGTGATAATGGGGGTTTCTTTGTCCTCAAGTTTTGAAAACACTTGAGGTATTGACTAGTCATCTTCTATCAACTCTTTAAAAGTTGCCCCCCTTAGGGTCACCTTCAGCCAGTGAAACAAAATCCTCTTTATGGGATCATTCTCCTCATTCAATTCTGCAATGGTAAAGTTAACTCACCAACCCCAAGCCTTTAGAGGCAGATGAGAAATCTACAGCGTGATTTGACTTTTTCAGCCCTGTTATGTCACGTATTAGTCAGAGTTCATTTATTTCATTAGTTTACTTTGTAAAGCAATTACATAACTGTTACCACAATAGGACTGGAATGGTGTATTACATTTACTAAAACAACTTGGCAATTAATTTCAAATGGTCTCTGTGCAGTAATCTCCTACATATAATAGAATTATTCAAATGTCTATGAACATTTTACATGCAGTACTGGAGTGAGTTAGATCAATCAAAAATTAATTGCATCCAAGGCATCAGTATAGCCTTCTGGGATCAGCTGAATATCAGTATGTCACAATAAAGTCATAATAATTGATGTAGCATTGAATCATGCCTTTGCTTCTCACTCATAATGGCAATTTTATTAGCCAAGCAGGCTAGGTGGAAAAATGGAAAGAAAAGAGAAATGAAAGTAAGTTAAATACCAGCTAGTAGCCATTAACTTTGATTTAATTCTGTGTTTATGTGGTTTATCATCCTGACACTTTCTGTACGCTTGGAAGAGCTTGTCCTTGTTTTGCACAATTGCACTTTCACTGAACTTTGTATTTATATATGTAGAGAAGAAAGAAATATATGGTTCAATATTCAAGTTGTCAACCCAAAATATTTCTTCTGAACTTCAGTTTGATAGCTTGGACATTGAACATGAAAAGTATCTCTCCCGCTAAGTATTTGGTTTCTCTCAGCCTTTTTTTTTTCTTTCTGAAGGTGTGACTGGAGTTATTTGTGTTGTAGAAGTAGGGTACGGATACCAAAATATTTATTAATTTCTCTTTTCCCTGGCAGCTTTTTCTAACTTTTTCAATTTTTTAAAAAGTCGTAAAGCAGGACTATTGCTGTATCACAGTTACTGAAGAGCAGTAGACCTGACTTCATACATTTACTTTTTTAAAATTATTTTTTTTTCTTTTTGTGTTTGATACCGTTTTGTAACATGTCACTGCTTCTGTCTTGGGGAAGTTGCTTTGTTTCCTAGTCTTATTTCTTCTAAAGTATATTTCTTTTAAAGTCGGTGTCTGGGATCTGGCAAATAGAGTACTGGAGATTAATGAAGAACTAAAGAAAGTATCTTCAGTCAACATAATGTGACTTTTTCCCTGTGAGCTTGCCTGTATTGCAAAATGCTGTTTTATTGTTGCTTCCTTTTGTATTTCATCTATCCAGTCTTCTTACATTGCTTCATTTTACTGTTAAATTCTTAAAAGCAGGAGCAGACTCAAAGGTGTCGTGCTTATGGATAGGCTTAAAACTGAGTTTTCACTCTGAGTGAGCCTCAAATGAGTTAATTCAACTTCTTAATGGTGGAATGTTCAAGACAAACGTGAAGGTCTTTGGACTTCTCACAAGAACTGCTCAGATCCTGATGGAGATGTTTAAAACCACAAGTGCCTGAATTTTAGCAATGAAACTGTTATAAATCCCTAAAGATATCAGCAATTCTGGAGGGCAAAAATAAATAAGTGATTTAACTGTAAGAACTGTCTCCTATTGCAGCATATGGGTGACTTTGCAGATAGAACTTGACCTCTGATCGGGGCATTTCATCACTACAGATTTGAGAAAATTACAATTATCAGAAAGTGGGTAAAGCATGGAAAGAGGCTAGGGAGAAAGCAAGCTTGGGAAGTTTAAAAAACTGCACCCTTTTCAGGGCTGAAATTTTTCAGGCTGCATCTAAACAGCAAGACCTGAGTTCAGTGTAGGAAAATAGAGTCAAGCTAAAATCAGTGTAGCTGGTCCAGAACTGGTAACAGCTCAGCTGTCAGTGCTGGGTTCATTCAAGTTTGCAAGCACTTACTTGGCCTGGTTGGGGCTGTTAGAAGGGTAGGCTGGGCTGAGACCTGTGCCTCTGCGACCATCTCGCTGCTTGGCTTGGTTTTGCATACTAGCTCTGGAACATGCTTAGATTGCACTGTGGATTTGCCCTGCACTTGGTGACACGTAAAGACATGATTGTATAGACCTTTGCTAAAGGTCTACATGCAAGAACGGGAAGGGATTGTGACAATCTTCAAGAACCTGACAGGCGTGAAAAAGGAGGAAAAAGTGAGATTGGTTAGCAGTGTGCAGTTGACACATGATAAAAAATTCCTGCAACAGTTGGCAGGAATTTTTCCTAAATTATAATTTTCTAATTTGTTCCTCATTTAGATCTATCTGGAATAGATATCTCTGTGGAAGTGACAGCAAAGCCTTCGTTTTTGAGAGGTAGTAAAATTAACCTACCTAAAGAGGCAGAGCATACTGTGGATTATATAGCTGGAACTCTATGCTGGAAAAATCTGCTCCCCTTTCCATTTACTGATTAAGGAGTTTGATATGCTATAGATATTATCCGAAATTATTCTAATGCTTAGACTGAAATTAAAAGGGATAGGAATAATTCATTGGCTCCATAAGGATGTATTGTCTTGGCAGATGCTGCCAGCGAGTCTTTCTGAGTAAATCTCCCCTTTGGAGCTCCAAATTTGAAATGAAATGCAAAGTTGAGGCATGACAGAAATATTTCTCAGGATCAACAGATGAACTTTCTGATTCTAAGCGCAGTGGGAATGGGGAAGCTTTCACTCAGTTTCCTTTAAGCTAAGCAACCTGCAAAAAGCCTTCGTGAAGTATGTGGCATCAACAGGTGGTACCAGGTACTGAAGAGCCAGCCCAGCCTTTTTAACAAAGATTGATGATCCCTGATAGTAAAAACTAAACAGCACTTGTGTATGGGGGGGGGTTTGGGGGGGGTGGCTGGCTTTCCCTCAGACATCTGCATGTCTTGTGTAGCTGTTTCCCTAACTGGAGGCGTTTCACTTCATGAATTGTGAATTTGGGACTATTTCCTTGCCTGTTTGTAATTTTGTAACGTCTCTACGACATTTACCACAACTGCTGTGTTTTAGCACGGTTGTGGTTTTTAATGGCTTTAACCTGATACGCTCATGTTCCCCTCCACACAGTGTATTGTTTTCTGTTATTTTTTTCCCCATCTTCCCTTTTCCCCATCTCTTCTGGACCTCTCCCCTCCTCTCTGTGCCCGCACATGCTGCCCTTCCAATAGTTGCAATTGCTTAACACTGAACCTGATCGCCAGCCATTAGATTCCCTCCTTCTCTGGATGTTTCTCTCCCAGGTTCTGGGTTCTGTTTTACTCCTCTTGTACAAGATTTTACTGGCTGTATCCTCCAGCATACAATGTTAAATTAATTTTGTTAATTAATGTTTGACTTCTTATAGTAATGAAGAGTTTATTCACTTGCTTGTGGTTACCTTGTTTACTTCTCAGTATGAAGACACAATTTTTTATTTGACTCAAATTTTGGTCATAGTTGAATGATTTAACTAAGCTATTATTTGTGACATTATAAAAGTATGCTTTACTATACATATACACACTGGCAAGATCTGTGAGACCACATATTTTTTTTTTTCCATTTATGTGATCTGATCTAGAGCTCTGAAGTACAACGTGTTCCTTCTCCCCTAGGCTGTTTTTGTGTAAGCAGTTTTCAGTCAATTAAGAATTTCTCTATGGAATTTTCATTTCTAAAACTACAGGTAAACCCTAGTCAAATTTTGAGCTCCTCAAATCCTTCCTTGTTGTCAAGAGTGTGAGGTGCAGTCAGAGATCAGGCTGGCATTGGAATTCAGTTGAGTGGTGTGGCTTCTGCTCTGGTCTTGGGTATTTCTGTCTGAGGTCTCTCTGTTGCAAAATTAGGGCTACTTTAATTGAGAGAATCAGGAGTTCTGAGAACACATTTAAGAAAAATTTGCCTTCTTACTGGAGCATTCAATTTTTATATTTCCATAAATAGATTTGTGAATAAGACTTAATGTTTTTATCTTACAGTAACTGAAAAAAATGAGTGTTATTCAAATGAAGAATACTGGGAAATAGCTCCATGTAAGCCCATTTATCTGCTTTCTGTAACCATGGGTTATTTCACTGGTCATAGTGCTAATACAGTAGAAAGCAATACAGTATAATAGCAATATCCTGTTAACAGCTATATGAAAGTATTTCCCATAACAAAGAGAAGTGATACTTACCTGAGATGATTTTATTTTCTTCCATGGTGGCCCATGGCATAGTTTTTTTCATGTTTACAGAGCTGGGTATTGTCTTTGTTATTTAAAGTTGTTTATAAGCCTGTGTTCAAAACGCTGTGTCGTCTGTTTACTTGTTCTGTCAGCCTTCTATTTATTTTTCAACAGCTTAAAAAGAAAAAGCACCATTACATGTTTGTATTTAATAATTCTGCATTTTTGTTTATTGTTTTGGTTCTCAATGGCTGCTACTGAATTTTATATATTTCCCCCCCTCGCTTCCAGGAAATATTATCAGTGAATAACGAATGAGGCTGCTTCCTTCGTCTGTGATAGCATATTAATGTTTGTCAAAGTATTGCTTCATTTACATTTCCTTTCAAGGTGCCTTTATAGATGTTCTGACTTTCTTATTTTTAGTATGGATCTTGTTATTCAAATTAATTGAGTTGGCAATAACTTTCTGCAACTTCAGTGTGGGCAGAGACCTCTGGAGACCTATCGGGCTGGAGCCTGGAAACTTGCAGTCGCTTCCAATTCACTATTGCATGAAGCTCTTAGCTGAGACTTTGTGCTCTTGAGTGGCATCATTTTATGCGAGGCATCACTATTGGACGTCTGGTTTTATTTTCTGAATATGAGATGTTCAGTGATAAGCTTTCGGCTGGTGGGACAAGCAATGCCATAAGGCCCTTTGAATCTACAGCAGTCTGGGTTTCCAACAGTTGGTAGAGTGGGGGAGGAAGAAGGAACCCAATAGCATTGCAGTCCTTTCTTCTGCCAAAAGATGGAGTAAATGATCTATTGAACAGCCTGTGCTGCTAAATGATTTTCTAGGCAGCTGGGAACTTTTCTGCAAGGAAGGAAGGTTTTCTGTTGCCTTACAGTGTTAAAGCTTTGTACTTCTCATAATTCGTGCTAAATGTAACGAGGCAATTCGTTTTAATGAATTGACTGAGTTGGTTGGTAACAGATGGGTTGGTGACAAATGGGTTAATTAGTAGTCTTATATAATCAGTTTTTATTTCAATTATTTTGTCTGTTTATGTGTGAAAGGGCTGTTATAAAACAATCCTTTCACCTCTTCCAGAAAAAAGAAATATCTGCGTTATTGGTCAAAGCAGCAATCCCTTCTACAAATACAGGGATCCTCGTCAAATCAAACTTAAAATAGTATTGGCGTGCCTTAATTACAAAGGAAAAAGCTAACATTTTCAGTAGCACAAGGAAGTTATTTTAGGCAGTTGTTATGGAACAGTAAATTTCTTTGGCAAACAAAACCGCACGCTGTAAGCGTGGCTGGGTATATATTGTCTTTTCTGCCGTTTTTCATTCCCGTTGTCCACACTAGAATTACCTGTTGGATTCTGGCAAGTGAGCTTCTCTCATCGATTGCACTAACATGCACACACATGCAAAGCAGTGGACTTTGGCTTTTTCCCCGCTATCTCTGTCACTGTGTTTGCTTCCCTTAGAGTCTGCCTTGGTGGCCAGGGACTCGGATGATTTCTCTCAGGTGTGCACGAGGTGACTTGACGCTGCTACTAACCCCTTGAGTTAGGTGCTGCCGATCGGAGCCATGAAATAAGAAGTGCTGGGAAAACTGATTGAGATTAGTTGAAGGAGGCCAAAATCACAGGGGAGAGGCTCTGTAATTTAAATTCTTCGGGTATATGAACTACAGTCATGTATTATGGGTAAAACTGGTCCCAGAGCTGTTTTGTTTTTTTTTTTTTTCTTGGTAACACCATGGTGACTTTCCAAAGGTTTGGCATGGTAGGCTGCTGTTTTTACAGCAGTCTTTAGAATATGTATTGCATCTAACGTCTGTTGTCTTCTGTTCTCTAGATTTTTGCCCCCCCCAGCATTGACATTTATTTGTGGAAATCTCACCTGTAGAGGCAGTCTCGTTTGACTGCTTCTAGTATCTCCCTCTTTCAGTCCAGACTTTGTAGCTCTTCAGAGAATTGAAAGATGGAGCAGTACTTTTAGCTTCAACCATTTCCAGTAATGCCGGTTTTTCCCTTTAAATGTCAGTAACTTGCAGCATTAGAATAGAAGTATAATGTCTGGCAGGTGGCATAAATGGGGCAGAGAGGTCCAATGACTTCCCCAGATACACTCAGGAAGTCTGTCAAATTGCAGTCCAGAGCTGAGGAGGGTTTGGATTTTGGTACCTTTTTTCAGGCTACAGATGATTCTAGTATCAACCTCCCTGTATTAAATTTTAAACATAACCCCTGGATTCCCTCATGTCCTGCAAGGAAACTCAAGCCAATGTGAGCACTTAGAAGATGATAATGTGAAATGCAGTGTGGGAAGGTGAAGAAATAGCAACAGCAAATTGAAAGGTTGTTTTGATGATTCAATAATTTCTCTTTTGCATTTCGGCACTACGAACACTGGCGGCTCTAATTGTGTTACAAGACTTTATTCAGCTTTCAAGTGCATTTATATAACTTTTTTTTACTCATTGTTGTAAAGAATGCAAGATATTCTAGCTAGATCACAAGTTCACATGAGCAAAAAAAAATGAGGAAAAAAGCTTTGATTTGACACGAGGTGATGAGTTTTTACTTAAATGGAGTCCTTTATAGTGCCATATTTGCATATTACTTACACTGTTCTTAAAATTAAAAAAAAGGGGGCTCTCAGGCTTGCAGCAATTCATATTTGGAATACTCTCACTTCATTGCTTATTCTATGTAAGGCGTAACTATCTGGAAAAACGAACTTAAATGTTAATGAATTCAACTGCTTTATCCGTTCTATACGTATTCATTTCAGGAGAATTGGGAGATGCGGTGAAGGAAAAGGAATGAAAGGGAGGCAAAGAAGGAAAAGGGATGCCTTGTGTAAAACCGAGTTGCTTCTAGAAGTAGATCTTTGTCTTCAGGTCTAAGTACTATTTCAGAGGCAGTCAATACATATAATTCACTGGTTTACTCACCTCTCTATTGCTTAAAAAAGGTGGCAGGTGTTATGAAAATAATCTAAAATCTGATACTGTTGAGGTGGGAAAGGTGACATATATTTAAATTTGCAGGAAACAAAGCCAAACGTTCATGAACAGGAGCACATTGCAAAGAGGGGCTCAAACCTTGTGATGCTGTGAGGTGGGACTAGTGTTAGCTCTAATTGCCATTTCCTTATGTATTTTGCATGTTGTGCTGCATGGGAAAGGTCTTCTGCTCTGGAGATGACTAATGTAGTACTTGCAGCTTAAAGGTCCCAATTACTGTAAATGTTGAAAATGTGCCTTTTCCCTGACATACCAGATGACCTTTGGTTCCTGTGGGCTGTGGAGGATGGTGCGTTGCTGTCCATTTGAAGAGTAAGAAGCAGATTTAATATATTGAGGTAGGCCAGAGTATGAGAAACACTGTAGAATCCCACTGTTTTCTTTCTGCTTTGTGCTCTGCTTGTTTCGGCTGTGCAAGGAGCTGTACGTACGTTACATAGTTATGTACAAACCCTATATGTAACTCTATGGTGAGGTGCAGACATGCTTCTGTAACGCTTGGTGTGGAAATGAGCACTGTGTTAGCAGAAAGTAGCCTGTGGTGGCTACTTGTGTGCACATGAGAACTTACTTTAGAAGTTAGCTGTGGCTGTCTGGCTGCTTATAGACCAAATAGGAGTGGTCTTATTTCATTAGATATTTACGCTACACCCATGTAACGTGCATTTCTTCACACATGCTGACACAAGGCACTGTGCAATAATATGGTTGTGGGAACTCTGTGTCTGTTGGTGTAAATGCCTTGCTTTCACAGCATTTTAATGCCCTTAAGTAAATTGACGTGAGATACAGGATGAATCTGCAGGTGGAGCGCTCAGAAGTGAGTTGGGTGCACAAATCAAAGGCATCTCCTGATCTCTTCACAAAGGAAATGGCAAACTGAAATCTTAGGCTCTTGGTTGTAGTTTGAGTTCTGGATATCCTTTTCTTAGAGCTGCTGAGGACAGGCAGCGCCGTGCTGTAGCTTTGGTTCCAAAGCGCGTCAGTGGGGATTGTTTCGTCTGGCACCGTAACATAAAGCTACTGCTGTAAGGAAGCACTTAGTGATGTAATCACGCACCACTTGATTATATATGGTATCCTGTTATTACCCAGCTGGCATGAATTGAAACTAATGAACTAATTAACTAAGGTAGAGACCCTGCCTACAAAAGGCGGGCCATTTCCTCCTGGCTGTGAAAGATGCAATGGCATCCTTGGAGCCGCAGCCCAGGCTGATGAGCAACAATTATATGCCAGTTTTATTATCTGACCTTACTCTTACTGAAGTAGTGAAACTTTGCCTTTGAATTAAAGTGGATTTGAATTTTTGAAAAAGTTCTATCCTAAATACAGTGTGTATCTATATAACTGTATCTTAGAGACCAAGAAGTTATACTGTTGGTGCTTTGTTTTTTAAAAGGGATATTGCAGTGTTGACAGTGCAGTCTAAATTGTGGTGTTCATTTTTAGTAAGGTTGAGTGAGCTCCCCTGTCTGTCTTTTAAACCTAAAATATTGACAGTAATGTAATCAAAGTCCTTACTCTTTATAGAAGGTTTCCTGAGGCTGTCCCTCAGAAACCTATTAAATCTGAAAAAGAAATGCAAGCGTGGTCTCGTAGGGCTGACTTAAAGGACGCAGGAAAATCCAGATCTCCACTGAATCTCTCTCATTCTTGACATGAAACTAGCACGGACTCTGCGAGCATTTCCTTGTTTCTTTCCGTGTACTTATTTTCCAGCATTTATACAGGGGAATGTACTGGGAGGCAGTAGAGCTGTTATTAGCCTTCTCTCTTTTCTTTTTTTTTTTTTCCTTGGTGTTAGTGTTTAAAACCATCCACAAGGACTCTTCCTGCCAAAGCCTCTTGTATTTAAACCTTTAGTGTTCCTAATGTAAAGACCCAGTTCTCCTAAAGAACTGACTTGTCAAACATACAAAACTGTTTGAAAAAAAATCAAAAGGAGCAATTTGAAGTTTTAAAAAAATGTACTACCATATTTCATGACTACAGTGTACTTACTGGTGGGACTAGTGGCGAAAGGCCTCTGATGCAACATTTCTTCCAGTTATCTGACTCGGTGACCCTTCATGTGCTACTTTTGTTCTACTCTGGAATACGTTCTAACCTCCAAAGTGTCAGATACACTCATTACAGAAAACTATTCCATTGTTTTAAGTTTCTGTCAAAATTTTTTGGTAGAACACTCAATTTGCATTATTGTCTGTAAATAAAGCATAAACGTTTGTAAATAGTCTTCCATCTGCTCAGTTGTAACATCTACTTCAAACGATCTTTCTAGCTGAAAGCCATTGTAGAGCTTGTTGCTCAAATTAATCGCAGAGAGTTCACACCCAGTGGCATGGCTCCTGGTTCATGTGGTTTACTTGCTACTCATGTCCTCTTCAGACACGCTGAAGGGAATGTCCCTTATTCCACAGTCGTAGGCAAAAGTTCTTAAAGGTGTCTTGTGTTAATTTCTGCTTAGGTTTGTGAGGAGAGGGCTGGATACTGCCCTTTCCTAAATACTTCAAACTCTCCATTGTGTTCTTTATATTGAAGTAAAAAGTTAGCTGACCCATGAATGTGCCAGCTCTGCTGGCCTTTCTTCCAACTGTCCTGCAAATGGCCTGAGCTTGGGGAACAGGTGTGCTTGCTGTCGTGTTCTGTTCTGTACTCTGATCTGCCTGGAGAGCATCACATATTCCCCCACGGAAAAGGGAAGTTGAATGGCTAGTGAATAGTTTTTCTTTCAGATGCAGAGTTATTTAGCCCAGGTGTTTCAGGAGGGGGAGGGAATTCAAGGAGTGTTCAGTGACCTTCATGCTCACCCTACCATGTGGTTTAGTGCTGGCAGAACAGTCTGTGCTTCCAATGGGACCTGCCTGGTAATGCTACAGCGGTTACACAACATCCAAGTTTCCTTTATGTGGTATTTTTGGGACAGTTTTTTCTCTTGCAGGTGGAATCCTTTCTCTGTGTCAGGAATATTCCACATGTGTATCGAAAGAGTTTTTTTTGTTTACTTTTAGTCCCTGGCCCGTTACCTCATTTTCCTCCCTCTGTGTACGTGAAGGGATCCTTGTCATGTCCTGTTTGTACTGGACATAGGCCAAAGGGCTTTCACCATAACGGAGACCCAGCTGTGCTAAGCAGTGGTGCTACAGAGTGTAAAGACGCAATCCTTGATCCAGAAGAGCTTACAGCCTACGTAGGGAACTATTTAGAGGCAGAGGATGGGACACGAAGCCATGCTCAGCTAGGTGAGGTGGAGCGAGCGCTCAAGGCAATGCAGTAGGGCAGTGGTGGAACCAGAAATAAATCATGAGTTGCCTGAATTGGAGGCGATACTGCTCCGTGCCCTGTGTCCTGCATAGGTTATCAGAGCTTGACCAACTTGAAGTCTGGAAGAAAGAAGCCTATGATGCATATTGCTGTAGGATACAGTCATGGAGACTTTTCGCTTGATTGGGAAGCTAGCAGAGAGTGCAGTTTGCTATTAAATAGAGGAATTCTGCCGCTCTGATTTTGAGTTGATGAACAAATGTTTGTTCTGTTGCCTTAGTTTCCCTAGCTATCCAGCAGTCACACTAGGACTGCCTGGCTCTGGAGACTTTGGTTTTGCAGGCGAATTGTTACCTTGAATTGATTTGACTTAATTGAAATATAAATAACACGAACAAGCTGTTATGAGTTTATAACAATCTCCTATGCATGGCTGTGCTGTCAAAGCAGATGGTGCTATCTCTGGCTCCGGAATTAAAGTAAGGCTGAGAATACGTTTGTTGCTTCAGTGTTAATCCTGGAAACAAAGTAGTAATCTAAGAATTCAACAGCAGCATCTTCCTATACATTTTTAGCATTAAAACAAGGAATGTTCTTAGCACTTGGTAAGAGGAAAAATCTGGTATAGAAAATCATAAAACCTGGAGTTGGTACTATATGGTTTCCTGTTTTAGGTCTCTAATGTTTCCAGACTGGGACAAAATTGTTTGTGCTTACCTTCATTGTTCGATGTTCATCATAGGTAGTTTCTTAATCTGCTTTCCTAAAACTGTAGAGAAAACCATTACAGCCTTCACTTATGCACTGGCTTTTCTGGCAGCTTGTGACTGTGTAATTTCTAGTTGGGCAGGGTCTGTTGAGTAATTTTCTTCTTACCGTTCTTGTGGTGCAAAGGGTGAAAACAACGTTCTGTTGTGAAGAATGAAAATGTTTCCAATGTTGTGTTGAAATCAGCGTCATATAGGCTTAGTTTTTGGTTATTTGTGAACAGCTCAGAATATACTGTCATGCTTCATCTAAGTTAAATCCCTTACAGAACGCAATTTCCATGTGTCCTGAAGTGGGTTGTAGTGTGTGTGTTTGGCCCAGTATAGCTTCACTCATAATGTTTTCCAAACCTAGATCCTGTTTGTGGCAGCGCACAAGCAGGTGCCTAGGAAAATATTTAAGAGCAGGATAAGCACATAAGAACGCTTCCCTCTTTCAGTGATCCACTTAATTTGTGAACCCGTGTAAACTTTTATATCCTAAGGCAATGAATTCTACAGTGTAATTCTACATGTTGCAATTTCATTCGACATCCCATAGCTCTTGTATTATAAGGCTTATTGAACACTTGTTTCCTATCTGACTTTTCCATGACTTCTAGTATCTTCATTGTACTCTTACCTGTCTCATTTCCAGATGTAGTACTGATGTATTTAGTTGTTCATCTGAATGGAAGCCATTTTGTTTCTTTGATTGTCTTTGCCATCTTCTGGGCTTTTTCTAGTATATGACAGCTTTGTTGTGATGGAGGTAAAAGGGAGCATGCTTATTTCTTTGTTAATAATTCCTAGCGTTTGGTTTGATTTTTTTAACTACTAATGAAGACTGAGTTGATGTGTTTACAGAACTGTCGATTGTAACTCCAAAATTTCATTCCTGAGTGGTAATAGCAGTTTCGTAGTCAATCACTGTGTGTAAAAAGTTAGGATCATCTTTATCTGTGTCCGTTACTTTACATTTATCTGTTTGGAGTTTTATCTACTCTCTGAGTCACTCAGCACTGTGAGAACCCTCTGCGATTGTCTGCAGTCAAGTTATGATTTTACTATTATACATGTTTTATTAACATAAGCAGACTCATTCGTCTTGGTATTCACCCCTTTTACAGATGATTTATGAATAGGGCTGGAGCACCTCCTGTGAAGACAGGCTGAGAGAGTTGGCGTTGTTCAGCCTGGAGAAGAGAAGGCTCCAGGGAGATCTTATAGCAGCTTTCAGTACCTAAAGGGGACCTACAAGAAAGCTGGAGAGGGACTTTTTACAAGGACATGTAGTGATAGGACAAGGGGAAATGGCTTTAAACTGAAAGAGGGGAGATTTAGATTAGATATAAGGAAGAAATTCTTCACTCTGAGGGTGGTGAGGCACTGGAACAGGTTCCCCAGAGAAGTTGTGTATGTCCCCTCCCTCTAAGTGTTCAAGGCCAGACTGGATGAGGCTTTGAGCAACCTGATCTAGGGGAAGGTGTCCCTGCCCCTGACAAGGGAGTTGGAACTAGATAATCTTTAAGGTCCCTTCCAACCCAAACCATTCTATGATTCTGTGTTCATCAGTTTAGCAGAAATTTATGCTATCTGTGATCTCTACATGATTGCTGCTTGAGCAGTGGGACCACACTGGAGGCTTCCTGAGTTAGATGATGGATTTATTTTTGTATCGTTCATTTCTGAACATTGAACCAATTCAACCTGTATATTTCTGTCCTCCTGGTGGATTACTTTTTTAAGAACTTTTGCTGATATGGGTGATCAGAAGCCTTATGGAAATCCAGCAAGACTATATCAGGCATGTATTTCTTGTCCATATGCTCCATGACTCTTTCCAAGAACTCTAGTGGCTTGCGAGTCGTGATAGTCTTATAGAAACATGGTGTTAATTCTGCCTCCATATGTTCTGTTTATGCATGTCCTTAAATTTTCCTTATCACTTCTGGTGATTCTCTTGCAGTGGAAGCCTCAGGTTCTGTTCTGTATTTCTTTAAGTTGTTTCCTGTGTGCTTTTAAAAATTGATACTGCAATTTGCTACCTTTATTTTCTCTGACATCCAGAGGAGGTTACATCCAAGCTATTTCATTTATTTCCCATTGTACTCAGGTGTTTGATTTCTGATGCTATACTTCTTTCATAGTTGTAGAACCAGACAGAAAGAAAGAAAATCTAACTCAGGATTTGTATTTTTTTTAATGTCAACTGGATCAAGACCACAAGCAAAGTAGTCCTGGGCTGTTGTGAGAGCACTGGGACAGTTTTCTGACCAATAAAGCTTCACAAGAAATACCTAATGGGTATTGCTGGTAGGGAGGAAAAGGGAGAAACCCTTTGTTGTTACTGGTAAACTACCCTTCTCTGCAGGGGACATCTGAAAATTGAATTTTTTGTATTGTCTTTGTGGTTCAACAAGGGTTTTAATGGGCTGAGTAAATTCAGTGTCTTGCCACGGGCAATGGACCTTCTGCTTGGGTTATTGAGTAGGTATGAGCTCTGTTATATGATAATATTTAGATGTCATTAAGAGAGAGAAACAATGCATTGTTTTAAATGGCTTGTTGTGTAGGATCAGATGGAGAGAGAGAGAGAGGCTACCTTCTCAGCTATTTCTAGAACTATTTCTAGGACGCTGATTATCTAGAGTTGGAGAGAACTTAATCCAGTTGGTTAATACATGACTTCACGCTTCCGCTGCACGTGTGCTGTCAAGGTGCTTAGCAGCACAGCAGTATATTAACTGTGTGGAATAGTTGGGGACCATGTCAACTTCTTCAGTGTCGTTTTTGTTTGCTGCAGGTTATTCTTGATGAAATTTCTTAGCTGTGCGTCTCAATACTACTATAACAGCAAAATTTTTCCTGATCAGCAGTTTTGTATAGGAGAGTTAATTGTTTGTTATCTCTGCAGCCGCCTGTGCCAGTAAGGAATTGGATTCAATGGAATATAAATGAATACTTCTTTGAAAGCTACTTCATAACAATTTTGGCCTCATTTTCCTTTATGCTGGTAACTGCTGTAGTTTTTTTTCCAATTTGAAAAAGTGGCAATGAGCAAAAATTAAGCCTTCCCATATATCTGATTTCATGAAACTGTTTTTATTTATTCTGTTTGTGCTGCAGTTAAACTTGTAGTAGGTTATCGGTGGTCTAGATGAAGGTTACAAAGGTGTAAGGAGAGTGTAATGTGTAACACGAGATACAGGCAATTGGTTCATATCGTTTGGTGCATGACGGCCTGTTTTAGAGACATTGTGTATGGCTCTCTGTCTCTCAAAATACATGTAGTATATATGCATTTTAAGAGGTGAACTCTTCTGGTATGCTTTTGTCTATAGTATACACTAGGGAGTCAAAAATACCCTGTATTTATTCTAAAAGGACTTGGATGTTGTTGAACACAGTTGAATTGCATTTTTTTTTTTCCTAAGCTTGGTTAGGTTCTGAATTCTTTTAAGGCCTGTTTTCTTTTTGCCTTGTTTGCCCTTATCGGGACTTTCTTCATACAACTGCTGAAATATGATGTTAACATCTTTATAGGCTATTGACCCCATTTAAAAAATCCTTTTCAGTTACAGAAAAGGCCAGAATTATCACAGAAAGAATTGCACACATTTAAAAAACACACTACAGGGGGGAAAAAAAAACCCACCTGTGCCATTAACAAGTTCTTTCCCTCTCAGCCTTAATGTTTTAGAATATGTTAGTCTGATTCCTGCATTTTGACAGAGAATGGTTTAGGCTCTGCTTGCCCTATCTGTATGCAACTGTTTCTGTTTCCTTTCATGTATCTTATAGTCTTTTATGCAGTTAATACAATAATTTGCAGTTTGCTCAAGGCAAAATTGTACAGTGAAGTTTTGAATATATTCAGGGATGGAATCTCCACAGGGGTTGTGCGTACACATGTGTATAGTCTTCACAATACATACTTCTGTAGCACCGTCACTCAGTTGCAGTAGAAATGTGCACCAGTATGATTGATATGAGTTGATTAGCACAATGTCATTGTACCTCTTCAAGTTTGAAGCTGTAGTTTCAAATGTTGCCAGATCTCGCTTCTAATTTGAGTATATCTGCTTTTAATGGAGTACATTTTAGTATGTCAGTATCACTGCTATCTACAATACCTTTAAAATACATCAGTTTCTAGAAAATGGGATCATGTTGGTGCATGTTACTTGTTATATGATGTTATTATTGCAGCCCCAGCAATGTCTTTTATTTGCCTAATGCCATAGCTGACTTTTCTCATCCAGTTTGCTGTAACATTTTGGCTATCCAATAATACAGGAATATGTATGTTCCAATCTAAGTAAATTTCATGATGCATGTTTGGTGCATAAAAAGCTAAAATTTGTCAGCCTAGTCAGGAAAAAACGATCCAAATATATACACTTGGTACTTTCTTTTGAGCATAGACCTCTTCACATATCACACATGCTTAAACTTGATTTACATGTGAGTGCATGCAGTGAGACATTCATGCTGATTAGGGTTTACATACTTCCGAGAAGAGTACTCATAGTCCATATGCAAGATTCAATCTTGGCTAATTGCATTGTCAAATATGCTTTTACTGTTACATTGATTTTTAAAAAGTTGATGGTTATGTTTTTTCTTACATAACTCCTTTTATCTAGTTTCTGTGTTTAATGAATTTGAGACATACATGTATTGAGAAAATTGATACTTTCCTTGGGATTTGAACTCTTTGTCCGTCAAAGTTTGGATCCAGACCTTTGCAATGTGTTCCAAAGTTGTTACCATTTGAATGTGCTGTGAAATCAGTTTATAGTCACAAGCCTGGAGTAGCATCAGCTGTCTCTTCAAAACTTCAGCAGAGATTAGAGATTCCATTGTGACTCGGGAGGGTTTTCTCAAACAGAAGGATCGTCTGGCCTTTGTGTGGCTGGCAGAGACATTAATAAAATTGACCTGTTGTGTACATACAGGATTTTTTTCTCTTTAATAGTCAAATGCTTCTTGCCAGCACTAAACATCACTGAAACAATGAAAAGATGTTTTGTTATGAGTAGCAGCAAAAGAAATAAGTTGTAGATCTGATTTTTAATAGCCATTCTTTGTAAGTATACCAGAGGAAATTTTTTTATGTGTGTGGGGATTTCTCAGGTGATTAATCTTTATAGAAATGTAGGATAAGTCTTTGTGTAATGGAAATAATGTTTCTCTTGAAAATATTATTGTTCACATGCTGCTTGAAAACTTAGTTTGCAGTAGATTCAGATGGCAATGGATTCTGAATCGTTAAAACAAGGAGCATCATTGAGGCCAGTCTGTTCTTTGCAATTTCAGGATTTAGCTGAATGTTGAATTAGTTCAATGTTAAATATTGAACTAATTTTATTAAATGAAAGGGGAGCTCATCTTAGTTAGCCCGTGATTGTGTGGTAAGTGGGTAGGAAGACACCTGAGTGAATCTCGGTAAATGCAGAAATGAACTGTAGAGAAACATCTCACCTTCCAGATAGTACTTCGGACCTGTGAGACTGACTAGAAACAGACAAAACCACCTTTTTCAGGAGACTCGATTCTTCCATTTCTGGTGTATATTGAACGCACTGGAGGAATAGCTGTTCTTTAATGTGGGAAAGGATAGGTCCTGAGAGGGGCGATGGCCAGGGAAATTGCATTTTTCGTCATGATTGAAGGTGGGTGAGTGGCAGTGCTGTGAGGAGAAAACTGAACTTGGCCTAAGTTTGTGTGTGTATGGGCTGTTTTGTTTAAGATTTTGTATTTGTATGTACACATATATACATATATATATTATACTTACATATAGTTGTATCTGTGAAAACACACGTAAGTTACTATAGAGGTGCGAGTTGTGGATCTGTTTGGGTAGGATTCAGTTAAAAATGCAAACATGATTCCGGGGCCTGAGGCTCTAAGCATAAACAATAGCACATTCACCTTCTTGCTAACCTAGTCTGATTAAAATTATTCTTCCCAAGGGAAACTTCTTTAGCTTGTCTAGTAAAAATTCGATGGACTTTTCTTCTCTGCTATGTAAAGATCTTCTGGAAGAGATTAAGTTTGAAATCTAAAAAGCAAGTCACCTTTCAGTAATAAAGCACAGAGTCTGTAAAACGTATTCATTTATTGCTGGCTCTAGTACTAAACCCTATCATTATACATTGGACTATTTTTAGGATAAAACGGATTGATAATAAAATCCTGGTGTCAGTGGTTTTTATGAAACTCAAGAGAAGACAATGTTTATTCTGTCACTTTCACTAGCAATTTGTAGAGATCTCAGTCAAGTGTCTCGTACTGTGGAGTACTCTGAGCTCATGGGTGGTTTTCCCCCATCTCCTCTTATGAGAAAAGTCCTATAGGATTTAAAAGAGAGGAAACAGTAATTTCTAATGACCTTGGAACATTTAGATGTTTTGCATCCTCTTTTGGTCCTTCAGTGATTTGACAGAACTTAGGAAATAATTCGATCACAATGTAGAATTATAGAATGATTAAAAAACATAGTAGGAACAAAATTATGCTCCACAAAATACTGAGCATTTGCGAATTGGATGCATGTTTCCCTGAGTGCAAGAAAGAGGGAGTATGTAGGCGCACGTGTAAGGTTTTTCCTTGCTGCCTGCCTTAGGCTTAACCTGGAAACAGGGAGTCTCAAGAGGGGGTTGGCCTCTGTGCTAAGTGACTTTACTCATCCTGTCTCAGTTGTAAGTTGGGAAGAGCTTGGTATTGCAGTCAGTGACACTGAGAACACATTCATGCTGAGAGATTTCTGTGGAAGATATAAAGAAAATAACAAAATCTTGGGTATATGGAAAGAATTTGTTGATATGTTTCACTTTGCTAACTTCAGCTTTCAGCAGACAATATTACTCTTTATTAAAGGCCAGACTGAGACTAAACCTAGAAACAGATGGTCAAAATGAAGACAGGAGAATGACTAGAAGAGGCAAAGCCCAGAGATGGGAAGAGCAGTACTACATTGGCATTTCTAAAAAAGATTTTAACCTCCGTGTAGGACTTGACAGACGCGGTTGCTAAATGTTTCTTTTGTGCAGTGTATCTGCACTAGCTAATTGAAGATAGGTGGCCTTAGAGACAGCTTTTAGTTGCCTATTGAAAGCCAGGGGCAGTGAAGAGCTCTTTCAGATAAGGGAGGCAATTAATTTGACATCTCTGGTTGTGACCTTATTTTCTTCTTTAGCATGCAGTGTTCAAAGAAAAGAAAGAATTTGCTAGAATTGCTTAAGGAGGGCTCTACGTATGCTTCTCAAGTTTGCAGACAAACTTCACTTTTTAAATCCATCAGTGAGATGACTAATTCTGTACAGCGTAGCTGCCCCGAGCAGCAACTTTTTTTAACCTATTTTTCTAAAAAAACCCAGTAACTACCCAAGCAGGTCTCTTGGATTGCTAATGCCATGTTTGCTTCAGGAATCTGATACAAAGTACAGTATTAGCAAGAATTCTGCAGAATTCCCAGTGTGAAAGTCTTCCAAAGTTTATAATTGCTGTCCAATATGTTATTTAGGCAAAAGAATACTTCACCTTCCAAACTTTCAAATACTATCCTTCATGGAAGATGATAGATATAATAACAAAATCACTTTGTGACACAAGAAGAGTTTGACTGATTTCAGGATGTTCAGAAAAAAAAGCAGTTCTTCGGGCTTTTTTTCCTTTTGTCTGATGGACAGATGGGCTTTGGCTGCAACCCAATGGGTGAATTTACTTGCAACCAATCTGGGTCAGATCTGAACTGCCAAGCCTTGTTCTGCAATCCTGCCTAGCTCCTGAGCAAGCTGGGCAGCCCTCAGGGTGCTATTTAGAAGTGCTGGTGTTCTCTGATTTGCTGCCATTTGCTATTTCACTGTACAATCATTTATATATTTTACTTTTTTTTTTAGTATTGGAGTAACACTTCAAGAAAAATTGTAAGCCTAGGGGTACCCAGTATGTAATTGAGAGGTTGTTAAATGATTTATGATTGTGGGTTTATGCTTAGATAGTTGATTATGTCAAGACAGTATGGAAGCACTTTGAGAATGCTGTGCTTTAGAATTAAGGTTAAACACATAAAAGATTTTTTTTTTATCAGCAGTAGAAATGTTAAATATGTCAATATTGGTTACTATAAAAGGATTGTCTGTGTAGGTTAAGTGAAGCAGAGGGCTTTCTGGTTGGCAAAGGTAATGAAGCGAGATGACAGCTGAAGACAGACAAACTGCGTAGGTGACTTTTATCTTGCCAAGCAGTTACCCGTGACCTGTGTAAGTCTTCCTGCTAAAGTTACTGCACAGATCCTTCTATCTGCTGTGCAGTGTGGATAGCAAGTTATAGCAGGGAGGGCCAGGGAGAAGGACTTGACAGTTCCTGTGTTCCTCTCTCCCTGTCTCCTATATCTGCAGACACTGTGGCACATAACTTGTGGGATTTTTCTTTCCTCACATTAAAGTGAAGCGAAACTGGTGAACAATCTCATTGCAGCATATGCTTCTGAACGTGGGGTAGTTCTGTAATAGCTGTGGTGACCGAGCTAGTCATGAGCCTTTAGCTATAGGGTGCAAGGCACTGTGATGTGGTAGTGTTGTTTCTCTGTGAGAAGCGACAAACCTGAACTGAACCTGCCTCTGGAAGTCCCAGGCTTGGGGAGAGTTGTCTTTGGCACCCGAAGTCAGAAGATCAGCTTTGCAGCACACAGAGAGCTTGCAGTGTCCATGGCCACTGGAGCAGCATGCCTGCTCACAGGCAGTGAGTGGGACAGAGTTTGCGCAGTTGTTCTGCACCATCTGAAATTCCAGTCCTTATCAGAATGTATTCTTATAACCGTTTAACTGATAGCTACTACCACAGCAGCTGAATGTTTGTGGTGTCTCCTTTGTTATGTCTCCTGACTACCTCCTTCACATTTTTCTTGTGGATCACTGCTCTGATGAAAGCATTGGGTAATCCTGCTGCTTAAAATAGTGCCGGGAATGGGTCAGCTGAGGGGCTCTTGAGGGCACGGGTGGTACTCAAAGACCTTTTGAGAGAGGAAGGGAGAGGAGATGTGAAGTGTCCTGTGTGACAAGTGTCAATTCTGCCAGAGAAATGAGCTCCATCAGCAAACGTGGGTTGGTGGAATGGGATTTAATGTAGAGGACATAGTTTGTGTTAGGTGTGCTGAGCTGCTGGGAGGAGGAAGGACCCCACAGCATGAATTGGTTAAGAGTGCATCTAAAATACTGTGTATGAGCATGATACTCAGCTGGGTGGCTTCTGAGGTAGGTTAATTTTCGAGAAACAAGAAGCCAACAAATACAAAATTCCATCTTGTCAAAAGTTATTTCTCTTTGGTAAAGTGAGTAGCTACAACATCAGTTGCTCTGCTTAGTCCAGATAATCTGTTTCCCCATCATTATAAGGAAGGTGGGTTCTGACTTTTACTTAAGCAAGTTCTATGCAAATTAATTTTGAAGTCAGTGGTGTGAGTCTTCATATACTTAATGCTGTTTGTTGCCTGAAGAAAGCAAAGCAAGCCAGGCCAGGTTGGTCTCCCCTGACTCCACAGGAACCAGTGGCAAATGACATTGAAATTTCTTTCCTATTTTGCTTGAGCAAAATTATCCTTATAAAAGCGTCCTCTAAAGTTCTTTAAACTTCGAATGAACTTGTTGATGCTAGGGGTGGAAATAGACTTGAGCTGATAGTTGTGCTAAATGTTACTGCCTGTAGAAAAAGTCTTTTGCCTCAGATGCTGTTGTGTTGTTGTAACTCATTTGATCTCTCAGCCTTTGTCTTTATCATTTGTGCCTGTTCACCAGCATTTCATTCACTCATTCTTTATAGACAGTTTTGATTGGCAGTTTATATGCCAGTGTAATTTAAAAACTCAATAAAAATGCTTTTTACACAAATAATATTCTATAAACCAGTCACATTTCTCCAGGGTAATTCCTCAGATTCTTAATGAGCCGTGCAGATCCTGTATTAGATCATGGCTTCTTGTAAAGGTTTTATAACTACACTCAGATGCTTTGTTTGGTGTGTAATCAGCTTTAATAATGGGTATGTAACCATTCACGGATGAGAGGAAATCCTATGGAAGAAACTAGAAAGGACTATAGGAACTTAATTAGGATATATAAACGGAAAAATACCTATAAACACAAAAAAATCTGTATTGCTTTATAGTTTTTCTCAGTCACAGCTGAGAAAGTAGAAGATTCATTATTTAACCCAAAGGTTTTTCCCGTAAGAGACTCTGCAGTACTTGCTGCCGCTGAGCACTGAACCATGCACAGCTGAGGATTTGTGCCTCTACGGCCCATGACATGCTCTGTATCTCTGTGGGGCATGGGATGCCAGGGATGGTGTAACCATGTAGGCATCCCTGTGGCAGCTCAGATCAATCACAGAAAAGGTACTTGAAATAATATACTTACTTTATTTTTTTTAAATACTATTTTTTCGGTCTTCACTCTTTAATGATTTTATATTTCAGTGTAGTGTCTTAATATTCAGTAACGTATTTGGTTAATTCCTTAAGGTTATGTCTTTAACATACATGGTATCAGCAGCAGTGTGTCCTGTTGAGGTTGAAATTTTCCATTTTTTTTTAAAAATATTCAAATGCTTATAGCTTTGTCAAATTTAAGCAACTCAGTCTTAAGGAGAATGCTAGTATTTTGTATGTGCCTAGTGTGATTTTTTTTTTTAAGATAGATTTGGAGAGCAGGAAGAAGGGAAAAATTTCCAAGGAAAGAATATGTTGTTCTCTCTCCTTTAAGACTTCTTCATGAGGTTTTATTTTGAGATAGAAGTATGTTTATAATCCGAAGTGAGGATATGAAATCTGTAAAAGAGGAACTTTGTGAACTGTAGGCTTGTGTTTTTCATGTAGTTTTGAAAATCCAACCAAATGTGACCAAAACGTAAGCCTCTGGAGCCCCCAGTTCCACAAACTATGACTAGATGTGATGGTAAATGCTTGGAAGCTGCTATCTCAGTGATCCCTTCCACTTGCAGCTCCTGTGCGCTAAGCAGACTGTCCAAATGCTGGATGCAGACCACAGTGACGGACTTCTCCACCAGCTGGTGCTGCGTTCGGTGCCTGGGACAGCATGTGCTGACTGAAAGGGGCCCTTGAAAACTAATGAAGCAATTAAGGCAGTTAAAGGCTGTTCTGGAGAGGTGGATTTTATCCTTTCTGATTCCACAGAATTCCTGGCTGACACCGGACAATGCACAATTGCTTTGCAGGCGGCTGCTCATCGGTTTCTGGGCACCTGGATGTGCCTTGCAGAAACGCTGAGTGCTGGCTGAAACTTGCTGAGGTCAATGAGCATCCAGATCACAAGCAGAGATGCGAAGTCCACCGACAGAATCACACTCCTCCTTGTGGCACTGGGCCTGCCAAAATAGGCGTCAGTTATGTCTGTTTTGGTTTCCGTGTGCGTGAAATAGCATCACTCTCATTCGTGACGATGGGATAAAGGTGGAAGAGTCTGAAGTGACAGAAGTCTGTGGGGAAACGAAGACTTTCCTATCCATTGTAAGATGGAAAGTACACGCTGTGTGTGATCATGCAGGACAATTAGAAAGCACTAATGTTGTCTGTGCAGTGTTTCAAAGTACTTGCTCGTTTCAATGTCTAATTCTGTGTTTCATTTTCTGACAATTGCTATGTTTTTGGTTACTTTGAAGTAGTCTGTGAATACATGGCAGAAACAAGCTCTGCCTGTCCAGGGAGCAGGGTGTGGGTTGACATGAGGGGCTGAGGGAGCTCTGCTTGCTCAGTGAAGAGAAGTTCCTATTGGATCGTGTCTTGGCAAAGAGGATGTTGAAGTGTGCCTTAGTGGCAGCTTTCTGACTGCCCTCCAAGTAAAAATTGGAGATGCCATGTTCTTCTCGGTAGTGATGCAAGAGGCAGCAGCTACAAATGAAGTCTTGGAAAGTTCAGACTGTGCATTAGGAAAAAGTCTTCACTAGGACAGTGCCACGCTGGGCAGGTCACCCAGAAAAGACTCTTCAAACCCAAATATCTTTTTATAAGGGCTGTTTTTTTCTGCCCCATGATGGGAACTGGGGGTACTGACAAGTAGACAAGGACTAGAAAGGAAAATGAGGTAAGAGTTCACAGAAACGGGCATGATAATTAGGGGAGGAGGGAGTACTAGAGTTTATCATAATTTATATACTCCAATAGATTTAATTTCTGTTAGCATTAGAGTTTAATAATGGCCCATTAATTCTTTTTTGCATTTCTTCTGTTTTCCAGGAATGAGAACACAATGCATCTTCTCTGTGGCTGTTTCTTTAATAAAGGACATTCCTGTTTCCAAGGCAGAAATATCACAAAGAGGTAGGTTCAAGCGAAGAGATTATTCCTCACCATTTTGTTTGCTGACAAATGTAGAACACAACAGGGTTCTGTTCACAGCTACCAAGGACAGGAAACTGATTTGCCTGTAGGCATTCACTTCGTTGTGAATTTATGGTGTGACCATAATATTTGCATTAATCCCATCAGCACAAAGCATACATAAATGCGTTCAGAATTATTTTGTCTTGCTCATACAATTTACATTAAGATCCATATGCAGAATTGTATTTTCACAGCAAGTTTTACACATAATATTCACATTTTTTTTCCCTTTCTCCCATCAATATGTTGTGTATTTTTAAGCCTAGCTGGGCTCAGTGCCAGCAAGGAACTACAAGGATCTATGGCAACTGCCACATTTGCACTTTTCATTTACAAATCGGTAACTAAATTCTCATTAAATATTCTTTACCAGCCTGTTCAACATATGTTTGCTTGGGTATTAGTACTTATAAGTTGAAACAAATTAGATCAGTAGCTAAATTTGCTTCCTAATAACCGAAGATACTTGAGAAAGAGGAGATTTTCAAAATGTAGAAGTGGCAATGCCACCTTTCTCCTTCGTTCTTTTAAAAATGGGACATTCGGCTCTGCCCAGGCAAATTAAAAAAGGTAGGAATTTGAACTCTCTCTGCACGTTTTACTTGTGTGGGGAGACTGGTGTAGGAAGAGCTTTGAAATGAAGCCAGCAAACATCCACTAACTAATGCAGCTTGCAAATTAGGTTTTGTTTTGAGACACGTTTTCTTCTATTTCATTCTCCATGTTTCTCCCTTTCAAACATAAAAAAAAAAATATTTAATGGATTTATACTAAGACTCCTGCTTGTGGAGAAGCATTTTCATCTTTGGCTTCTAACAGCACTGACACTAATTGCAGAAAGAACCACTTAACAAAAGGAAGTGTGAAATCATGGCTGTTACATTGTGTAGACCCTTAGAAAGGTTATTGTCTCTGCTTAAATAGTTGTTTCATGCACTTGCAAAGATTGTTAAGGATCAGCTTTTAATTAGCTTCATTGTGTTATCAAAACTGTAGTGCAAATTGCATCATTATGTTTTCAGGTTTGTGCCACTTCGTATGAAATTCAATAGCAGCTCATCCATAATGCATCGGAGAGCCGAGTGTATCAGCGTGAGCGTGCCGCTTTGCCACGGGCTGTCCGGGCGGTTCTGGTGCATCCAGTGGTGCCCCCACCGCTGCTCCGGGTTCTGCTCGTGGCTTCTGCCTGGCTGCAATGCCCAGCTCACATCGTCTTTATCTTTGTTTGCACATCTCTAAAACGGGTTTAATGTTTGTCTATTTTCACAGTGTTCCGCACAGATGTAATTTGTGCTTGTAAAAACCTTCGATACGTATTTCTGTAAGTGGAGATGATGAGCAAGTAACAGCTTGGGCTTTTTGAACAGTTTATAGTTTTTAGTTATATTTTTGTCCAGCTAAGGAAGGTTAAACTGTGACATAGGATCTTTGTGTTTCTAGAACAAAATTCTTCAGGACAAAAACCGTAGTTTTTGCCGCATAACCCAGGACTCTGACAAGTCTTTCATTTTTTTTCAGTAGTCTTGCACCATCCCTGTTCGTGCTTTTCATTTTCTAAGATAAGACAACCTTTTTCCCTGGAGAGACCTGGATGCACAACTTCCTTAATTCAAAGCCAGAAGAATCAGTTGGGAAGCGTATGTTGGTAATGGATCCAGCTGCAGCAAAACAGCTCTTTGTGTTATCTAGATGACAGTGTCAGTCGGGAAGCATAACTGAAATATAACGTGCAGCATCCTCTGACACCTACAACGAGCGCAACTGCTAAGATCCCTCCTTTTAAGAAAAAAACAGATGTGCTTTCTTCAATGTGGATCCTTAAGACACGGGTCCACAAGTGTGTGTGGACCAGTGGGGGGATTTGGCCCCTAGCAAGAGACTTCTCAAAGCCACTGGAATTTAGAAAATCATTTTGATGTTTTTTTTTTCAGAGCATAAACCGAACTACAGGGAAGAGCAAATGCTTTCTTTTCGGCTTATCTTTGGAAGCAGGTTTTTCTGTCTGCTGCTCTGACCCAGGCTTGCCTGGCGTGTTCAGTGTGTGACCTGCATACTGGGTGTCTATAAAACTGTATCAGCAGCTGAGCAGGTGGTGAAGAACAAAGCCCCACAAAGGAAAGTGTTGAAAGCGTGTTTGAAAACACTGTAACTGCAGGAGTGGTTTGTTTGTTTTATAAGCATATTGGTGTAGAGAGGAAAAGAAAAGGAGAAAACAAAGACCCAGAGCAGTAGTGCAGGCATTAAACTGCCCTTCTCTATGCTGAAAGAGATTACCTGCAGTTTCTTCAGGTGAAAGGTGGATTTCAATATTTATTTTCCTTCTGTAGCAATAGGGTTATTACCAATTACTTATTGCTAAGTAAACGGAAATATGTGGAGAATTAAGACTTTTTAAAATGGAAAATTTGGTTGTTTAATGATTTTGGTTTTTTAAAAATACATATCCTTTACAATTCTAAGGGGCTGAAGGAAATTTTGTAAAGTACTACTTGATCGTGTTAAGAATATGTTGAAAACCTTGGGAAACCATCTCTTCAAACTCTGTCTGCAGTACTCCAGTGACACTGAGCTGTTTTTCACATGAAGTCTAACAGAACAGAAGTGGCTTTTATTCCGATGACAGTTTGCATATTTAACTTGAACTTGCTGCATTTTTCAATACCAGTTAAAGCTTGTAACTAAATCTGTGATGCAGTGCAAAAAAAGTTCAAGGCCAATGAGTTTTGGAAGAAATAACAACTCTGTTTGTTAAAGAATCATAAAAATTCTTTAATAAATGTGTTTAAATGTCAGCTGTTGACTATCTCCAGTAAACGCTGGATGACATTTGTCTGAAAATCCGAGTAACAAAATACAGCAGTTGGCCTAGACTATTTCCATTATCGCTGGCTAGCATAAATATTGTGATCTTCATCTAAACTTCTTGCCTTGTTTATTTTATAGGTATTTATTACACAGCTGCAGACAGCTCACAAAATTGGCAATATTGTGTTTTAGCTAGTGGTTCAGGATTATCAAACTGTTTGAGATAAATCATCCGGTGCTGTATCCCATATCTAAACTGCTTTCATATATGAAGTTGGGCTGAAAATCTTGAGGAGTGGACTTACATGAATCTTCAGACTTCTATCTCTGACCAGGTAAAAAAATATTTAAAAAACCATTGTGTTTGGTGATTAACGACAGTTCAGGACAGTGTGTTGTGTGCACAGTTGTGTACCTTACTGTTCTCCCAGACATGACATTATTTTCATTGCAAGTAGACTCACTTTTCCTGGGTCTTTACAACTAATTTTATCATAGTGAAAAATGTACCATTGTGATGTGAGAGAGAAGCAGGAGCAGCAAAACTGAACTGTTTCCTGGGTCTTCAAAAGAAGTCAAAGCACATTTCCAATCGTCTGCCATCACAATCCGTAGTTAGAGGAGAAGAATTGCTAGTCCAGGTGCAGGATGAGAACCACAGTCACCTCTCCTGTTAGTGCAACATCCTTTTGCTAGTTAATTACGAAACAAAATATTATAAGGGGGTTGCACTGTTTCTGTTCAGTGGAATTTCTGTATAAAAAGCCTACATGATTTAAGGGGTTGAGGGCGGGGGAAGGAAAGCTATCAGTGGGTTAATCTGAACCCTCCTTGTTGCCATAGGTTTGATAAACATCTGTAGACTTGTTACTGCCGTTCTGATCGAGCTGCATGCAGAGAACTCCGTGGGAGTACCAGCTGCAAGGGCATCTGAAATACAACACCTTAGAGAAGCGAGAAACAAGCAGTTTGTGAGCTGTGCCAGTAAGTACGTACCGGCTAGTGTTGCAGCGTGGCCATGGAAGTATCCCGAATGGAAAGTACTCAAGGCTTCTGGTGATAAAATAGTTTTTTTTGTTTGTGTGTTTTTTGGGATGTCTTGGGGTTTTTTTCTTGTTTTTGTTTTTTCCTGTGGACTGGCACAGTTGCTGGAAGGAAGAATGGGAGAGCACAACTTGTATTTATTTAAACTTTGGAGATGTCCCCACTACCATTAAAGAAAACAGCTTCATCTGCAGTATATTTCTCAGTATCCCACTGACACTGCACTGTTCATTCACAATACCAAATTGCAAATGGAGAGCTTTGAGGAAAGAAATCAGACGTGAGTTAAATGTATACATATGTACACAAACCCATCAGTAAATACTAGGGAGCTATTGCAGCAACTCTTGTATTTCCAGCTATGCTATAAATACTAGTTGTTGCTTAGGCAAGCAATTATGCGCTTTTCCTTATTTGCTTTTTAGAAGAAACCATTCAAATTTGTGTGGTTACATGTTACAAATGTTTGTTCAGTGTTGGAAGAGAGAGAGCAGCCAGTAACTTTAAAGTAAGTGTACTTTAAGTAGCTGTAGAAATCAAGTGGTCTGAATGTGTACTGGTCTTAAGTTCATGCATGTATACAATTCCCAGCCACGCTCTGTGTTCTTAAAGACCTAGGTCTCAGCTATGTTTGGAAAGTGCTTTTGTAATTTAAATTTATTAATTTATCACCTATGCCTCCACAAATTGCCTGAGGGCTGTGATTTATGTGTTGGAGTGTGATTTGTTTCTTGAGCCATCCCTCTCCTTTCACGTGAATGTACTGCGAGATAAGTAGGTACACTGATGGCTGACTCTAAGTTCAGTTAAATCTTTCATCGTGGAAGCTATCTAACTTGCCTGCCTGGATAAAGTGTGACTTGAGCCTTTTTTTTATGCACTGTATGATCTTGAACATGGCCCTACTCCCAGACAGGAATACTTTACAATAATTCCTTGGGTGTAGGCTCTAAGCCATTCCACTCCACAGCAAACCATACACTCCTGGACGCTGCTACCCTTCTACCATGGGACAGAGGAGCAACTTATATCAAACACTTACCAAAACCTAAGGAAAATAGACTAAAGTTTAAGATAACTGTGAGACATTCTGGCTCTTGCATATATAATTGCCCACTTTCAGTAAGGTAGAAATGCTCAAAGCAGTGTTCAGCTGAAAAAAAACCCACAAAACCAAAACAAAACAGGAATTCTTTTATATATATATAAAATTCTATATATAAAATTCTATACATAAACCCAACACAAATTCTTACATATATTTTTATATATATATACACACACATATGAGGGGGAAAAAAAGGCTAAAATTGACCCTGCATAAAAAAATTAGCCATTGGACCACTGTATTACTGGGTTGAGGCTGATAAGCTGAAAGATCGAACATTTCCTAGAACATCTAGGAAATGAATTCTTCTTGCCTGGTTTTCAATTTGAATGATACTGACAGTATCCTGATCAGTGTTATGCTGTTTAGGGAAAGGGAGAGCCGTGGGCTGTGCTGTATGTGTTCCTCCTTTAAATGGGCAGAAAAGGAAAGATGGCATCCATTCATTCAGTTTGCAATCTCAAGTTTAGTAATAACTTGGAAAAGTGGGAGACTGTAACTTTAAAAAATTTAGCTTCTGATAGAACTAATGAATTCATGCAGTAGAACTAATGTTAGTTAGTCGATTAATGTTAATTAATGAACAGTAGTAGAACTACTGTTTGTTGCGGTAGCTCAGGGCACTACAAAGAATTCAGGAATAAGTAAATGGCATGTTTATCCTTGAATTAAAGTAAGGATAAGATGGTCTTTTTGACTAATCTAGGCTGTCTTGAACTCTAGTAAATAGTGTGTATGACCCCAGAACTTCCAGGGAATCACAGGAGACTTTCTGGTTGCATGGACAATTTCCTACTTCATTATCTCTATCACTGCCTGCAAATGGGACTGTAATGGAAAAGCAGAAAACCTGTGAGCTGATCTTACACTGAAAGCAAGTGTCTTGTAATTCTGAACTTAGTGTGGACAGTCCTTCTGCTGCTCTGATTTCTGGAAAAAAATGGCACGTGAGAAATAGAGGGCCACATGGAGCTCCCCCTAATCTCTTCTGTACATCTGTATGTAGTTTAGCTGTGTGAAAAGCTTGAGTTTGTGAGGTGAAATCTATCCTAGAGTTAGGCAGGTACTAGCCACCACCCCTACTCAAATTCTGAATTTCTTTGAAATGATGGAAGATGACTAATAAGCAACCATTAATCCTGTGTCTGATTAATCTAAGGTAGATGTCACAGTGCTGAGATGTTCTGGGCTTGATACCTGTTTGAGCTGAGGATATATTTTGCATCCAGTGGACTTGTTGACTAAGAGGCAGCTGCACATATCCATGTGGTTCAGTGATGCCTGGAGTCGTTTCCATCAGAGAAAATATAGTTAACAGTCAACCAGAAAAAGAGGTGAAAATAAACACACTTAGTAGGACTTCTTTGAGATGCTTTCTGCTGCTAATTCCTCCCCTCTCAGGTTTATCCAACAACTACTCTTTAAGAAAAACTCAGCAGGGAACAGTTCTGAGAGGTCTTTAGCTTTGGGCGATGTTACAAAACATGAATAGATTGTAAACGGTGAGCATAAACCATTATTTTCCAAGCAGCAGATCATTTGTGTTCCAGTAATGTTGTTGGCCGTGATAGCTGTGGCAGTTATCTGTCGTGTTCCATGGTGACAGCTAGGGAGCTGGATGTGACATTCTCTTTTTTTTTTTGTAACTTATGGCAATGATAAATTTAATAGTTAAATCATAACATTTTATATTGAGGCTATCTCCAACCTCCTGCGTTTATTTACTTTGTGAATACTACTAAGTGGTGAGAGAGATGTTTTTAATGGAATCTGATTTTACACTGCTCTCTATTACTTGGAAGTCCAACTGACTGTGAACCAATCCCAGATCCTGGAAAAGCTGCAGAGGCAGCTACTGATACCTGGTATTCTGAATTCTCCTTTAGGAGGTTGTCCTATGGGTGCTGCATGTGGGTGCTGGAGCCATTGTGGATTTTCTATTTAATTTCTCACTAGATCTAAGAGGGATTTCAGACAGTTGCAGCAGCACTGACTTTGCTTACTTGCTATCCTTGGAGTCGAGGGTGAATTTTATCCTTTTGTTTGGGTGTTCTTGTTGTAACATTAAAAATCTTACATGTAGACGGTGTAACAGTGCGTATTTTAGTGTACCTGCTCTGATTGGTTTAGACAGTTAAAATCTTTCTGACAAAACCCAAGAGAACTTAGCACAGTGCACGCTCCTTCTGGCAGCCTGTAGAGCTGGCAACACAGAAAGACAAATAGAGGTTTTCATATTTTATCTTAGTAATTACATGCTTCAGAGGCCACAGGACCATATTTAATGGCTTTGAGTACACTGTGGAAATAAGGAAGAGGAAGGTGGTGTTGGAAGAATTCCGAAGTTGAAAAGCCTTAGTCCACCTTTTAGCCTATATATCTTTTATCTTACATTACTGTGCACTGCAAGAAGAAATAGCTTGTCCAAACTGATGTTTTTCAGCTTCTCACCAGATCATTCCTGCAGTTCTGAGGTAGCCCTTCTGTTTACATACAAAAATTGCCTTTGCCTATTGTGGCAAAAGTAGGAAAACACGAAGCTAACCTAATAATGTGTGCAATGGTAACCCACGTATGCTCAGCTGCCACCGTCAATGAATGTTTCCTAGTTCTCTAGTCCATCAAATATTTGAGGCAACAGATGTTTTCTCTTCTTGATAACTTGTTAAAAGTAAGGGCTTCAGCCACTTTATTTAAGCAAGAGGCAAGATGATGTATGCAGTCTTATACACGAGAGAACGGTGTTAAGTAGCTAAAGTGATTTCAAAAGTGTTTTAGTTAAATTAGCGCAACAACGTGTTACTGTAGACAAAGACACTTCAGTTTACAACATCATCTGCAGGTTTGCTTAGCTGATTTCAGATATATTGTTTAAAGAGCAGTCATGCAGAAGGAATTTTAACTATACAGGTTTCTAAACAGGCTGAATTGAATTGTTTTCCTCTGCATAGCAGATTTGACAATTTTTGTTACTAGAAAACATTTATTGCCTTATGAAAGAAACAGTTAACCCATTTTAGCTGGAAATGGAGATAAGTAGCTGTCAATTTAGATTTTAGAAATTGCAATCTGTACCTGAGAAAAATGCATAAAAATATAGTATATCTTGTGTTTGGTATTAATCTCTTAACTCGGTCTCTCGGAATCAAAACCTGGAAGGCATTGGATGCTGTTAGAAAGAGATGTGATTATAAACTCTTATAAAAATATATTGCAATTACTATAAAATCTTATGATTTCGAGCTGAGTGATTTACTAACAGTTTTTTTGCCTTAAAACCTGGATGGGAGTGGTTTTTTTTTGTAAAGAAACCTGAAACTGGAGGATGCTTGTATGTTTTGTGTTTCATTAACCACTAAAGCATTTGGTAAATTTAGAAAATATCTCAAACACTTTTCCAGTTTGGGTGAATTTCCTTAAAGCCCCTTCCTGATGGTTTGTTAATGGGGATATATAGTTTTCACTAAAGATCAGCATCAGGGTTGTGTAGATTCACATCCTGGGATTTTCTCTTGAGCTGCTACTGGTAAGTCATTTACATAGTAAAGATGGTCACAATTTTATTCTACTGTCAGTCATCTACAGAAAGTGACAGTTTTTAGTGTGGGCCTTTTTACCTTCTTGACAACTGTATTATCCTTTAAGGAAGGTCTGAAACCTTTTAAATCCATGTAAGTGAATTTGCTTGGGAGGTGAGGGTCATGCTGCTTTGCTGTTCAGTGGAAGATAAAGCAGCACAAAACGCTTATGTAGATAATAGTTTTGACAGACCTAATGTGGTAAGGAATTAGTCAGCAACTCCCTCCAAGTTTGTCCATGTTTACTTGAATGCTGGAAGTGACCAACAAACGTTAGTAACAGTAAAAGTACAAGACTTGCCAAATCACAGTTTAACTGGAGTTCGGCAGCTTCCTGCATTTCTCTGCCCTCCCTCATGACTGTAATTACAGCTCCCCACTCTTTTGTTGGAGTTCTCCTAGCTCTTGTTCACCTTCTCACTTCATTAATGGGCTGCTGTGTTTTTTTGTTACTGTGCTACTGGCCTATGACTACATTCCTTTTTCTTTAGTCTACTCCTAACCATTGCCATGGATACAAACTTAGTTGAATTAAATACTGACAACACGTTCACAAAGAATAATGACCCAGTGATGTACAAGACGAAGCATATTAGAAGTCAAAGTGATTGTACTAATAGGTTTTATTGAATACTAAGCAGGGCATTGGGGGGTTCTTGGAGGGACATCTTTGCTAGTACATCAGCGTAGTTATGTTGCCACGTCCAACTTTCTCTTGCAAACTGCTGTACTCAGCATTCTCTTCTGACCTTGTCAAACCATGTTTTGTTCTCAGTTAAGTGTCTAATACAAACCTAAATTACACATATGCAGACTGCTACTTAGCGTTTTCTAAAAGCCTTCTGTTTGCCAAAGTGCCTTAGAGATATTACTGTATCTAATGAGAGAGCATTTGTGTGGTGAACAAATTTTTTATTTATGCTGAGCCTAAAGGCCCCGTAATTAAACCTTATTTTATTGGAAAGTAATGTTAAATCCAGTTCAGTAAAAACAAAGCCCTGTTTCTAAACTATCTGGTACATTCGGTAGAGTGTTTTGGCTGGGCTAGCTCAGGGTGGCGTGGGCTCAGTGGCTCTGGGTGACCAACCTTTAAGATGCTGCCATTTCTAGAAGGGTCCACTGCATTTGGCTGCTGCAGTATGTGGACAGGACACTGGCCAGGTGTATCCCATTCATGGTGAAAAGCAGCATGGGTTCCCTCTGTTCACTCATGAGGTGTCCTCTGAGATGGTTTTCACCTTGTGAGCTCTCAAACCCCTCAAATTAATAGTTAGAAAGTGATGGGATTATGGGCAGTTTATTGCAAATCAAATGGGGCACAGTGTAAACTACAACTGCACAAACTGCTGCCTCAGCCAAGCCTACATGTCTTGGTCCTTCATTTCATGAGCCTTGTAGTTGGAGAAAACCTGCAACAGTCCTCTCCATCCCCAGACAATTTCTTTTGTCACCCATGAAGCTTGGCTGAGTTGCCAGTATTTCCTACCAAAGGAAAGGCTGCCAGCCCTGTGCTGAGAAGTGCGTTTCTCTTGGCGTGCCCAGGGTCTCCCCAGCAGGCTCATGCTCCTGGGAGGTGGCACATCCTCTGTCTTCCCAGGAGTTTGTGAAATGCAATCAGTCTTAGAGGAGCATAACCTGTGGTTAAGTGACAAATACCTGAGATTCTGTCTGCCACGCTCAAATCATAGGGCAAATGAAGGTCTTCATCATGTTGTGATGAAACTAGTCATGATTTTTAAATGCTCAGGAATGTCAATACAACCTTGTTCTTCTCTGTCAATGTAGTTCATAATTATGTCAAAGATTCAGCATTCAGGAACGACCATGGCCAGATTAGAAAGAGCTGGTGGTGCTGGTATTCAGAATTACGCCTGTCTCTAGCTGCTGCAATTGCTCTCAGTGCTGTGTCCTGGTACGTCACCCTGGTTGAACTACATGATTATGTGTTTGGAACTTGATGTGGCTCACTGATGATATTTACTCTTTTAGCTCTCTCTAGTATCAAGCCCTTGAGGAATGTGGATAGGATACAAAAATGGAGTGCAGAGATAACTTAAGGAAAAGACTATTAACTGTTTGATATCAGCTTTAGCTATTTACCAAAAATGCTGTTTCAACACTAATGTGTCTGTTTCCATCTTTAGCTGTGGTAAGTCAGGATGTAACATCTAATTTCAATTGACTTTCCTTTTCTCCTCTCTCCCTCCATTAAATAATACTTCTTAACTGTAAACACAGAATCTCACGGTACAGGAGAATGAAAGGCTTATTGTGAGGACCTGTTAGGCAGCCTTTCAAATTCCCCAAGAATGTTGCTATAAAATGTCATCAAATATCAACCCTATTTAGGAATTCTTTTGTAACGTGTTGGGAAGTATCTGAATTATAGTTACCATTTCTCTTGAGAATGAATCCAAGGTTCACCGTTTTTCAAGATGAATCTCTAAGACATGCTATGTTGTTTCACATCCAGAAATTTCCTTACTTACCAGTAAAGGCAATCATCTGAAAATGAAGTAGGAAAGATGAACGGAAAGGAGAAGGTAGGTAGTCAGGGAGTAGGATGTATCCCAAGCTGCTAGTGTACTGTAATTGCTTATCCAGAACCACTCTTGAAACACTGTGTTACTGTGGTAGTTTGGGTTGTTAACAGAGAGCCCTGCAGCACTGCTCACACTTGGACTAAGGACTAGTTGAAGGAAATTCAGCCCATAAATTCTTTATGAGCATGATTTATTCACGTGCAAATATTTGCTCAGTGTTATATAGTGATTTGGGCTATTATGATAACTTCTTTAAGGGGAAAGGCAGCTTTCAAGTCTTGTGATTTAAAAAAAAAGGCATTTGGCCTGCTTATTTTGGGCGATGCGTGAGAGCTGGGCATTGCAAGGAGTCTTTATTTCCCTAGAGGCGTTCAGAAGCCTGGTTAAGAATGTGCAGCCATGAATCTTTCAGTCTGTATAGGACTGATCAGCTGATGGTCTGGCTATGTAAACATTTGCATTTTGAGAATATTGGGTGCTCTTTATCAGTAACAAATCACCTATTATCATCAACAGAGATGTATCAGCATTGTCACCCAGGCAGACCACCCACTGATTTGGCTTTTATAATTTCTTTGTCAGATATTTGCATAGTAGAAGACATTATAATGAGAATCTACTTGAAGAGAAGGGATTTCCCTATTTGTGCAGATCTCTGGAGCCTTGGTATACACTTTATTAAATGTGGAGTTTAAAACATCTGTGTTTAAACTGATCAACTGACATTACTCCTGGGGGAATAAAGCTATTTTCTTATTCCTGATTTTAACCTTTCATAAGCCAGTTGAACATACTGCTTGGAAATGGAACATGTGTAGCTCTCTCAACCCTTCTGTTCCAGATAGCCCAATTAAAGTGAAATGTGAGGGGTGATTGCTCCAGATGATATGCTGATCCAAAATTAAACAGCTGAAAATATTGAATAGCTTCATTATAGCAGGGTCCCATATGCTTTTTGCAGCTAATAAGGGATGATTTAAATAATAGAATTTGGGAAATAATGAACTTGGTAGATGCTTTGAGGCAGCCAGTGTGAGACTTCTCATGCCCCGGTAAGACTGTTGTATGAGACATGCATGTCTTCTTCGCAAGTCACCACGTAAAGCCCAGCTGAAACAAATGGACAGACCTCCAAAACACAGCACCAGCCTTCCCCAAACAAGGGAACTGTGTGCAACTTCTTTGTTCTCTGACCATGGGAGGAGTTGGAGGAGTTTCTTTATTCATAGCTTGAAGCTTTCATGTTCCCCCAAGACTTCTTTGTTTCTAGGTTTACTTGCAGCTTGTGATGTGGATGCTCGCTCAGGACATGGTGCTTCACTTTTTGCTTTTGCTGGCCTGTTTCTGCAGTATGCTTAGCTGCTGCTCTTCTGCAATGGGAACAGAATATATGGCAAGACTGAGTGTTGCCTCAAGTGTCTTGGACTACCTCCACAATAAGAAGCAAAGTCTTAATCGGTTTAAGTGACTCCTCCAGTGTCATTTATGTTGTAAAGGGAGACAAGGCTCTATACCTTGAAGCACTGAGCCAACAAGGAAGAGTTTCCTGCAATGTGAAGGACTAGTCAGTGAAATACAGTCCGTGTGATAAATCTGTCTTTACTTTTTCCATGGACAGTTTTCTCCTTTTAAGATTAGATTTGTTTGTAGTTCAGACCGCTTGAACAAAGCAAGTGGAGACTTAGGTTATGATATGTCCAGCATTTTCTGTCTGTGATACTGACCTGCTTTCTTGGCTACTCATGTCATTATTCCACCCACTTCCAGTTCACAGACACTTATGACTGTGAATAAATACAGATCTTAAAAGGGAGCATAAAATGCTCATTTTCTTTATTTTCCTCACAGTCCCTGATATTTAGCTTGTGGAGTAGTGCTGAAATTTTGGAACTGAATTTTGTCCTGTTGTTACAGAAGGAGGTTCGAATTATTCCTGACTTTGGGCTGAAAATTTCAAGTATTTATTGCAAATTTTGGATATGGCCTTCAGTGCAATACACTGCTAATTATTTGTATTCCTTTTAAAAGGACTGTCCTTCTTACTGACAGTCTGAACTTCATCCTTAGAAATGCTGAGCTCACATTGGTGGCAGCAGCTCATTTGGACGTGACCTACTTGAAATTAATACACTCGGTTAAGTACGAGCCTGTATTTAGCATCACAGTGCATCTCTCCAGATGTTTGCCAGAGTGTGTTTGTGAGGCTACGGCCTAGGGCAGGAGAGGCTGCAGCTGCACCTCTAGCTGGAGAGACTCCTGTGAGCAGCTCATGCTGAAGTTTTGTTTTAGCAAAGTCTCCTAAAATGTGCCTGAAGCAGGGCCTAACAGTAATTTCAGGTAATGTTTTTAAAGGTGCTTAACTGTGAAACAGCTGCAGTTCCTAAAGTGTTTGCTGATTACTTATTGATGCTCAGTCTTAATGTGTATAAACATCTCCACTGTTCTTTGAAGCATGTAAGCGAAAAGAAACTCAAGGCTTTCCAATTTGGCTCTGTCAGGCAGCAGTTTTTCAGGATGGATAGGCACCAAGGAGAGATGTTTACAAGGACTTAAGGAGAGTTAAGTAAACTTACCAGATTTATTAATTATAAAGATGAAGGGACATTTATAAATTGGCCACCTGATTCAGTCAGTGAGTTAGAGAGATGGGTAATAGGCAGTAAAAAGAAAGATGCAATTTTCTTGCAGATGCCTTTTAATAGCGTCTCAGAAATGTGGCAGTATCCTGAGCCTTGCTTCAGGCACAAGAACTATTTATGCAAAGTTAAACTTTACATAGAGTGTTCAGTTTTATATGGTCGCTAGAAAACCCAGAGATTATCGCTACTACGTGTTCTTTAAGTGGGCATTCAGTGAAATCGCTTGCTGTCTCTCAAGATAGCCTGCTGCTTTTTCTCTTTGCCCATTATTTTAAAACCTCTCTGTCTCAAAAGGAGTGCAAGGCCTGCAGGTCCTTGAATGAGATATGAAGGAAAGATCTTAAGAATACTCTGGGTGCCTTGCCCAGGTTCACTTTCAGCTGGCTGTTGTGTCCCGTTGATGAGTTATGCTTGCCTGTCTCAGGCACAAAATATCAGGGCATTTATGTTGTACTGTTGGGAGTTGCAGTGGGACTCCGTTGGGGGACAGGAAAAAGGGTATAGAACAGAAGAGAGAATAGAAAGTGCTGTGACAATGTGGTTCTTATCAGAGCAATAGTCATAACAAACACTTAGGAGCAGAGCTGTTGATTTTCTCAGATTTTCTGCAGTGTTTCCTGCTTATTAGCATATTTCATTGGATGTAACATGAAGTCTTCAAACCTGTGTGGAGCAGTAACAAATAATCTTCCCAGCCCACTATGCAGTTTATGTAACCATATTGCCTCTCCCGTATAAAGGCATCTTTTTGTCTTAGAAGCTGATGATCTGCAATGCTAAAGCTTTACAAACATGACTTTGCTTGTGGTAATAGCTGTTTATTACAACTGATGTAGAGAAGGAAATCAGAAAACGCTGTGCCACAATAAGCCAGCCAGCAGGTGATGAATTCATGCCTGCATCGTTCAGAGTACTTTCAGATTGAATTTTCTCTCTTGGGAAAATTTGAAAAGGTCTAGTGCTTAAACACAAGACTCTTTATCATGAGTTTGCAGGTTTTTTTAGTTTCCCTGGCTACTGATTAAAATACGTGTTCTGAAAAGGCTTCCAGACAAACTATACTGTTCTGTTGTTTGCTTGTACAAAGAATCATAATTTTTACTTTATGTATTATCATAATTTTTCTACCTGGAAGCAGTGTGACAAATGACAATTGATACACTTTGTTCATCAAAAAGAGCATAACCCATGGAATAGAAAAAAAATTCCTGTATTGAATAATAAATATCACTACTAATAACAAGGATAGATGGTTACAAGATAAGTGAATTGCGTGTGGTTTTTTTTTAAAATATTCCTGCTTTCTGGTTCCCAGCTATTATATACTGTGGGCTTCTTTTTGTTTAGGGTACTCACTAATTCTAAATGTCTCTCGCCTGCTTTGGTACAGGTTTGTGGTGAGGCACTGTTAACCTGTTGCTAGCAGTAGCTCTGTGGAGTGAATTGCAAGTGCTGCCCAGGGAGAGCTGGAAGCATGGCTCTTGGAGGCTTTGCTGGCTTCCTTGTGTGTTGTGATTATTCAGACTGCTACTCAATAATTCTGTGTGCATGCCTTTAACGTTAAATGAGTCTTCTAAGGGATGCTTGGCATTGGCTTTCTCATGGTTTTGTGCTTAGGCACTGAACGTACTGCATTAGCAAAACAGTGAGAGCCGTGCTTGCTGGTCACGCTGTACTCTGACACTGATTTGGAGTGTTTGATGAAACAGCTAAACTGAACACTTGCACTGTACTTAGCACAGATCCTGCCAGGCTGTATTCAGGAGGGAAGGTGAGCTTCTGTAATTTGCTCTAATGTCTGTCTATATACTTCCCACTGCTGATACAAAGCACTGTAATTAGGAGAAAGTTGAAAATCAGGTGCCAAATTTGTTCCTGTGTATTGTGGTCATACAAGTTACACCAGGGATGAATTTGGCTAAGGCTTTTTACTGTCGTAAGTAGCTGCTGGACATCAGAATTTGATCAGTGGTGTCGTCTTCTGTTGTCAGCAATCTGCTCTGTTTTCAAAAGTTGATGCAGAGTTTGGGCTTGCCTTCTGACTGTGTTACAGCTACTGTGCTCTTGCCAGCGAAGGAAGGGCGGTTTTTTCACTTGTCATTGTATCTATTTTCATGCACAGTTTTATTCTGTGGTCCCTGTCTACCCATTGTAAAAATACAGTTAAATACAATATAAAAGACAACATTTAGTTTCCCTGTTCCAAAAAATCACCGCAAGTCTTGAAGACTCAGAATTTTGTTAAAGAAATTTTTTCATTCATACTTTTCATTTATGAAGTTATGGGTGTATTTATGGGGTGTATTTGTGGGGTATCATTTACGGGTGACACAGACTTTGAGAAATGTGTCTTCCACCACAGTAACCGTACATCAGGAAATAAGAGGACCTCTTACTTACTCAGTATACTCTTTCATGTTCTTTATGATGAAGTCTGTTGAATGATTCTTACAGCTTACATGTGAATATTAGATTTGGCCCGCTGTGCAGTGAAAGTCAAAAGCTGTAACCTTGATGTAGGAGAGCTATTACTCTGCATCTTGCACTCTGGCCTCTTAGCAGTTGATTCAATCTGCAACCTGTTATTTTTGATGGATGGATCTGTTGAGGATGAAGGGCTGACCTTGGAATAAGTGCACCAAGACCGAAGATGTCGCGATGTAAGGTTTGTGCCTTAGCTACTGTTATCATATTTGTGCAACTTTATATGACTGTCACTCTGGTCTTCGCTGCAGACCAACCTGTTTGTGCTAATGCGACAGACGACAGTGGAATTCTCTGGAAAACTGATATAGCAAATAACCATTCAGGCCTAAAGGGCTCTAGGTTTTTTGATGAGCTAAGGCTAGTGTGGAAGCAATTTTAATATGAAGGTGATCATCTCCATAGCTTTCAACTTCCAAAGAAAGGGAAGAGAGGAGAGAAACCTGAAGAACAATTGAGAAACCAAAAGAGAAATACAAGTAGGTTGTAATGCAGTGTCTCAAGTACACGATGATGAACACATAATGGAAAGGACATGTTCCTTGCCACACAATTAATTATGTTGCCCTCTTGACAGCGGTGAATTCCCTTGCCAACCATGTCAAGAAATGCCCCATTCAAGAAAATAATTAAATAAGATCTCTTAACAGTGGAGATTTAATGTCTGGATTGTATCTCGTAATGTTTTTGGCGGTACTCAGCAATCAATTCAGTGAGTCCGTGTCTCAAGGGGCTGTTCTGTTGTTAATAAGCTTGGGTTGCATTCCAGCTGCTACAGAACTGAGGGATATTTTATACAGATAAGAAATGGCTTTTTCATTTTTAACGTGTATGACTTATGTGTATCTTTGCTTCAAAATCAATTTGGTCAGTGGGAAGTATTTCACTACCGGCACGGCTTGCAACTGGTTTGGCTTTGTATTCCGTGGTTGGCAGCTGTGTTACCTTCTGTCTGACAAGAATGGAAAAAAGAGAATAATAATAATAATAAAAATTTAACTTTTTTCCTTGAGGTTCCTTTTTAAGCATGTATAAGAATATTCTGCTGTATTTATTAATTTAAGAAGCAGTAGAACTTTGGATTGATAACCAAGAAAATACTGCAATAAAGGCCCTTGTTTTGAGGTGCATGGGCTGATACTATGCTACTGTTTCTTTGATTTTTTTTAAATATTTGCAGCAGTTCTTATTTTGTTAGTTTAGGAAAGGTAAAAAGGAAGCATTGGGAGTTGCTTAAAAATTGTTATTGATTTTTTTTTTTCCTAGTTGCAACTGGTGAGACACTGTAATAGAGGAAGAACTACTGTTTGCTTGTGTGCACGTTTTCATACAGAGGTGAGGGAAAAAATATCTCTGAGTTAAGGGGTCGTAAACTCAGTTATGCTGACTGGCTGGAAGTGGCTTTCTGTTAAAAATAGAAAAAATAAGGGTAACTTAATAGGAAAATAGGAAACTTTTAGTAAATGTTTGGTAAATGTCCAAGGGGAAGTAACAAAGTTTCCTGTCTAGCCCTTATTCAATACCTCAGGGTAAAAGTTTGTGTACTCCTTACAGTGGTGTTTGATGTATAAGACAGGTACATTGAAATCTAAGGGAAAGGCATGCTAAAATCTCCTGTTCTTCTCTCACAAGGCAGGATGAGGAAGTCATTTGCTTTCCTGAGATGGTGAAGAAATATTCAGTAGACATTCTCTCTACACTTCTAGTCAATTAAATGCTTAAATTGCTGTATGTTCCTCATATTTTATGTTTCATAAAATCAATTTAACAGCTTACTGCTGATGTTCTTGCCGTGTAAGACTGTAGATCTTTTTTTGAAGCACAGAAACTGCTGTAGAACAGGGAGGAACAAGTAGGCAGGTGCCTGAGGAAGTTCTCCAGGACAGTGTGTAGGATGCGGAGGTGGGTTCTTTCGCTGCTCTAACTAGTGTGTGCTCCTGTGTTACAGTGTAAGTGAAACTGGTGAGGAGCAAGCTCGTTCTTGCATCTCATTTTACTTTTTCTGCTCTAATGTTGTGTTTTGCAGATTCTGCAACACTTTGCTGAACTCTTTAAGAAACAGAAATACTATATGTCCTAGTTATGTTCTAGGCAGGAATTCATCCTAAAAAAGCACCACTAATCGATCTGTGAACTGAAGGTTGTTCAATCCCTTCTTAAGATGTGTTTACAGAAATTTGAAAAACTCTCAATGATGACTCTGAAATCAGAGGAAGTATCGATTAGATTAATTCTCAGTTTAATGAATGCTAGTCAGGTTGAACTAACAGAAATCTATAATTTATTACTTGAATAGGAAAAAAGTGTGTTAATCTGAAGTCAATTTCAAGAGCTTTCTGAGAAAACTTTTGTAATTGAATAAATATTGGCTTGCAAAGAACAAAATTTTGGCAGAAGCATGGACTCTCCTTTCAGTACAGCTAGGATTTCTGGTCAAAACTCCACCTCGTGTGATTTGTGGCAGCGTAAAAACTTATGTGGATGATAGTTCTGGTGCAATAGGAACAGGGTTGTTTTCTTTTTTTCATGGTGTACATCTGACATACTTGAGTAAGAAGGCAAACATGGGGAGTTATGATGGCAGAGCTTTGTTGCTTAACTGTACCATGTCTATTAGTAAAACTCACTCATGTATTTATTTAGGTCCCTAGTCATTCATGTTTCATACTTGTTGTGTTTGTGCACAAAAGCCCCAAGATATCTTGCAAGAACTATTTGCAATAGTTTTACTTTTTTCAGTGTTTAACTGCTGATTTATTTTGTGTGAATAGTTTGTAAAATATGGAAGAGGTTATTTTTCTTTTTTGATCTTTCAACTGCAAACTCGAAATCGCATTCCATGTGTTAATGATTGTAAAAGAGTAAGCGACAAAGCTATAGAGTGTCTAGAATTTTGAAATATGTACAAAGTGACTAAGGGAAGGATGCAATAAAACCAGCAATAAACACCTAGGATTGCTCATGGATATAGGTGTAACTATAAAACAAGCTGAGTACATTCCCACCTTTGTAATATCCTTCCAGTATTTTAAGAATATTTTGATGAACGTGAAGACTACTAAATGTTTTTTTCAGTATCTTTAACCTCTTTTGTCAAGACGACAAAAATACTTTACAAAGTCTGAGGTGTGCCTTACATCGTGAGTCACCTGCCACTGTTTCCAGTAGTGAAGTGCAGTCTGATGTGCAGATGAACGCAAGGGAGAAACTGAGGCTGGCCAAAACCTAGAAGTGTCACAATGAATCAAAACTGCTTGGTGAAACTTAGGAAGGCCAAATACACGCTGGAATATCGCCAGGGAATGAACCATCTTATTTAATGCTTTAGAAACAAAATGCTTGTAACCAAAAATGATCAGAATAGAGTTAATGTTGTGTTTTGTCTGAAAAATACCTTCTGAGGTGCAGTGACCAGCAAGGGCAAAAATAAGACATCAGTTTGCACTGCCTCGGAGGAGTGCTGGCTCTGCTTTTCCTGGATGTTCCAGTAATGGAAGTTTCATGTCTAAATACTGTTAAAGCCTGCTACGTGTAAGTTGGCGAGATAGAAGCTGTAGGTCACTTCTGTATGGACTGCCATGCAGATTACTTACTGCAGATGGGACACAATTAGCCCGTGGTGAAATAGCAGATGTTTTTGCATCTTTACTTAGTCCATCAAAAGTTTTGTAAATGGTTTCCTTGCATAAAACTTCATAATTTGTATTTCTAAGGTCAAAAGTACCATCTTCTTGTCTAGACCTCAGCCCGAGTTTGTTCTGTTTCCTTAGTATGTCTCTGTATTTTTTTCTTCTTGAAGCTGACAGCATGTTCTTTTATCAGCAATGCTGCAGTTGAGCATTATAAGAACAGGAAAAGAAGTTACAGGAAAGACCAGTGTGTCTCAGTTTCAACATTATTTGTGCTAAACTCCTGTAATTTTTCCCATCCTTTTAACTTGGGCTTTGTATTAAATTCTATGTAGTTTTAAAGTGTGACTGCCTGTCAGAGCGTGTCGGCTAAAGGATTTAAAGGTGAAAGGCGACATCTATTTTATGAATTAGGACGCGTATCGCTTTCCATAAGTATTAAGGTACTGTTCAGTGCTTTGGCTGCTTTCTGTACTGTATTCAATCTGCTGATACCAAAGAACTTCAGCAAGAAGAGAGAGACATGAAGGGTTTAAAGTTTTTTATGAAGGAATACAAGGAAAGCCATTTCATTCATTAAAAGACCACAGTTCAGAGATCTGCATAAAGCTGTGATGTTTAAACAGAATAATTACCCTTCTTTTTTTTTTAAAAAAAAGAAAAATGTCAGAATTCTTTCTTGCAATTAAAACCTTAATCTTCTGCAAAGATTTCTGTTTTATATTACTAAGCTCTGAAAAGCATCCCCCTAAACTTGTGAACAGGAAAAGTAGTTTGAACTTGAGATGCAAATTTTGGGTTGGTGAGTGTTTTTTGGCAGGCAGTCAACATGCTGAAGTCAACACCCATATGTTGTATGTTTTGTTAATAAAGATGTGTTGACCACATGCACACATTATTCCCAGTTTAATACAAATCTGATTGTTTGATAAAATTTTTTCTGGGAAAGCGAGCACGGTGAAAACACTGAATTTGAATAAAAGATTTCAGAATAAGGTTGATCTGTTAATGTTGTAACTTGCTGCAAGTTTGAAGTAGTCTTCAAACAAATGTTTGAATCTAAAAGTTGAATCAGGATCCAAATCTGACGACTTTTACCTCTGCCTGTTCTGCTGGCTGAAACAAATTGTTAGCGGCAGTTTTCTTTTGAAGGAGAATATGAAAGAAAGAAAAACGCCAAGGAAACGAGCTAGTAAAGAACTTGGGATCCACGGTTTTATTTTACAACCTTGGCTCTTTGTAATGCTCTTTATATCTTCTCCTTAACTTGAGTTACATGTAAAACAGTCTAATCTTTTGTACTGGAAACAGAAACCTTGACTTGTCTTTTGTGTTGCCTGGGCTATTTCTGTAGGCTTTATGAAAATCTTTCTAAAGAAAAAAATAAGTTGAAATGACCAGCAATTTTCATGTTGAAGAGTCTGGCGTGTAGCAATATTTTCCCTCTCACTTATAGCCCCTGCCTTATAATATTATCTTGTGTTGTTTGCAATGTCAGACGTGGGTTTTTTCTATTGAAAACTGATGCCTGGAAACTTCAAGCCTAATATAAAATTATATATTTTTCCCCAACTTTAATTTAGCAGTATTCTGGGGCTTGGAACACTTTGTAATTTGGCTTCCTTATAAAATCCTAAAAATGTCTTATCTCACTTTCTTTCAGTGCTTTGCTGAAGAAATTTTTGGCCAATCTGTGGTGTATAACACCATCAGCATGGAAGCGTAGTTCATAATTCTGGATTTTGAGAAAGGTTTCTATCTCTCAGTTCATGGACAATGAGAGTTCAGCTATCCAGAAAAAAATACTTACACTTTCAGTGTATATTTTTGTGTAAGTAAAATTTTATCAGGTAGTAATTTAGTGGCTAATATCTAACAGCCATAAAAAGCTCTTTGGAAACTTGTGGAATTTCACAGCTGTAAAACAAAGCTTCTGAAAGCCCCACTTGATGATTTCCATTAGATAACAATCTTCACTTGTTTTAGTATGTAGTCAATGTGGTTAATGACTAGTGGTTTAGAGCGTGGATGAATTTGATCAGTGCAAGAATAAGAAGTTTGCGTAAACTAATCTGCTTCAGTCGACTTTTGCAGCAGATGTGTGTGCCACCTTGCCCTTCACGCTTGCTTCTCTTTTTTAATTGTTGTCACAATGCCTCATAAGATCAGGCAGATTTTGTAAATAACATTTAAAGTTTGAATTATCATATGCAGTTCAATTTAGGTGGGGATGTTAAGTGCAAAGGTAAAACTGAACAGTGAAGCAGTGCATGTGAATAGATGGATGGCATTAGCCAAATCTGTAACTAACCTTGTTTCTGTGACAGAACGGAGTACCAGTATTTCTTATCTCTATGAAGGGTTTGATTGTGGTCCCATGTGCTGTACTGTAATGTAAACGAGTAATAACACCTGAAGTCAGGCTGAACGGGGTGCACAGCAAGTACGTGCCTCATGGCACCGTGGGCCTGCTTCCAGAGGTGACCAATGGACAAACCATGGTCTGGAATAGCTCAAGCACATGCAGAGAGATCAGATCACTGTCCTCTTGTACGTGTGTGTCCTCACCTCTTCCGCTGAGAAGGGATAGGGAAATGAGCTCTCCGTCTTCTTGGGCAAAGCGTGCTTACCATCATGTGTCTTAATCATTACCATGATTACTGGCAAACATTGGGCACCATCATCCCAAGTCCGATTCCTCAGATGGTAATTGGAGATGAGTATGAGGGGACAGTGAGCCTTCCTAGACATACCCAGACCTCCAGACTTTCTGTGAAGTGCTCTTCTCTGGCCTGGTTACAGCCATTTAGATGAGCTTGAAGAGTCGTCCTGAAATGCCTTTCAGGACTTGGGTGCCTAAAGTCTGCTGAAGTGGCACTGGAGATGCACGTCGCTAAGTCTGTGTTTTAGAAATGCATAATCCTGTGATACAGATAGGTTCCTGTCCCTTTGTTTTCAAGCAGAAATTCTCTGTCTGGTGTGAAAAGAAAACAACCCTCTGTACTTTCCTAAACTCTTTTTTCAACCCACAGATCCTTTCCCAAAAACATTTCAACCTTAAGTCATTTTTCTAAGAAACAGCAAGAAGTTGGAAGGATCATATCTGAATGAGGATTAAAACAGACGTGAAACATAACGTTGAGATGGGTTTGGGGTTTTTTTTCCTCTGTGCTTTTCTCCAACTCCTGGACTCTTGAGTATGTCTTTTTGTTTCTGATATAGATGTGGAGTTTCTGTCCAGGTTGAAATTTTGAGGAATGACTGAGAGATGCTGATAAGATAATATAACATTTTATATAGTCAATAGTCTTCTGAGACAACAATATCTCCTACTGTGCCCAGCCCTATTTTCCTCTGGTTTCTTCAGAGGCATTTGTATTTTTTGGTAGATCTGTACACTTAAGAATAGGTATCTGTTTTTTTTTTTCTTTTTCTCTTTTCCTTTTTTTTTGCAGGCGTATTTACATCTTATCAATATTTTGGAGTATTGTATGGAAAACCTGTGAGGTATTGTTGGAATAGTATTGCTTATCTACTGTGTGGGATTATGGGAAATAAGTTAGTAACTTTTCTCACTGATTGATATCTATGCAGCCCATGAAAATAATAATAAGAATTTGGCTGCTTCTGTTCCATCTAACTGGATTTGTTTGGTCAAATCAAGCATTTAGCTCTGTTGAAGCCAGTGGTATTAGATGGGACACACATTCTGCTGAGTTTTGCAAAATTTACTGAGTTTGGCAGTTTCTCATGCAAGAGGGAACACCAAATTGGTTCACAACTCAGCTTTCACGTGGTGTGCTTTATTCAGCTTCTCAGCCTGCTGTAATTTCCACTGTTAACTATACACAGTGCTGCAATTGCTGTTAAGATTTAAGTAGATCTCCTGATCTTGAGATCTTTTCTTTGTCACCCTTCAGATGTCTCATTTTTAGAAAGTCTGGTAAAAGTCAAGTGCACTAACCTTCCGTGATTTTCACTACAAATACCACTCATCTTTGAGGTTTTCCTGTCAGCTAGGTTAAATGGCATTCCACTATAATTACTCACTTGGCATACGTTCCCGATTTGTATCCTTAATGTTGAAATGATTTATGAAGTCTTGAAATACTTTATCTTACATTATATTAATTGTAGCTTAGGTCTCTTTCCGTGGTGGTAATGTTCTTTGTATCTTCTGGCTCAGTTTTTAAAGATCCGAATGAATATATGATATAGGGACGAAAGGCAATAAAAATACAAGATAAAACTGCATAATTGATAAAAGAAAGCCATTATTAACTAGAGTGCAGTATTTGAAACTTCCTTGTTACCTGCTCTTACTGACCTTCACTCTTTCATGCAAAAGTGAGTTACACAACATCAGTGCCTTACTCGGGTTATCATATTTACTGTAATTTGGTTGCACTCCACCGATACTGTTTGTACGACTTTAAATCTTATTATGATCTCCCTAAAAATGCTGTTATTCACATGAGGTCATAGGCTTGAAGGTAAAACTGCAGCATTGAACCTGCTTGAGGTTGGTAGGGGCCTTGGCTAGACAGCTTAATAAACTGCACTGTTTTTCGGGAACAAATTGATAGGAAAAAACAAGCAAACCGTGCAGTGGGCCATATGCAGACATGGAGTTGTTCCTTCTATGCCTAGAAGTTAAATTACTGCTAGCTTACATTGATAATAGAAGGTTGTAACTTTAATTAGTTTCTCACTTGTTTGAAGTAATTCAATGTCCTTGTGGTCTGTGTGGCACTGACGAAGGGGATCCTGCTTGTTTTCAGTTAAGTGTTTTGTAAAGAACTGAAAATTCCAAACTTCTGTGAAGCATGACTAGGACTAAATGAAAAAAATTATCCTATGCATCTAGAATGATTTTCACTCTGGATACTCCACTGTGTGAAACAGATTGCCATTGGGTTTTAGTTTGCAACCTTATAGAAGTATTTGAGGTTTACTCAGTTATGAGACAGGGTATAAATTAATTAAAAAAAAAAAAAAGAAATTCCTAGCAGCTTTGGAAGGCAGATGAGTCCTTTTAGACTTCTTTCACTCTTTTCTAAAACTGAGTTTTCATATTAGCTGATTTTTCTCCATTTTCTTCTTCTTAAGGTACCGATTAGATGTAGTCTTTGTTTAATTCTTTGCTAACCTGAAGTTGGTTGCAATAAATACTACCACTATTATTCTGCTTTTGCTGACTTTCTCCAGTATTTTGGTGGATGTGTGAGACTGCAGAGAGGTTTTAAAGAGTACGTTCGCGATAGCACTGGACATGAACTTCAAAATATGAGCCTTGTTTAAAGTCTCTCTCCCCTGTCAGCTCCCAGCTTTAATAATGATGGAATTTGGGAAAGTAGAATGAGCTGCTATCTGGTGTGTATGTGCAAGAGAGAAAGTGCCTGTGCAATAATAAAACACTTCAAAAACCTGATCTTTGGTCTGTTAACATGCGGAACATGCCTTTTTTTACAGGAGTGATTTATAGTCCAGCATAACCATGCAGAATCACTTCATTATATTTGAATAATGAAAAGAGTGCCATCAAAATGGCATGTCTCAAGGGAGCTTTCTGAGGCAATACTTTAAACAAATGACTTTTTAGATAAATTTATTATGAAGTGTGATGAAAGCCATTTTTCTTGGCAGTCACATCTTGTGAAATCAATGAGGTTTGTTGTGCTGTAGCATTGGGGTTTATTTTGTTTGTTTGTTTTAAATGTCCTGCATAAGGAAAGTCTAAGTCCATAGAAACAATGGTTGATATTTTGCTGGCACAAGGGAAAGGAGATGTAATGTTATAACGGTCAGCTATGATCCTGTCCTTTCATGTCTGCTAAATATTTGCAGACTAAACTTACAACCTAGTCCTGCAATTGGTAGGAAATTTATTAGTTGCTTTATAAAACACTTTTTACAGGTATTTATGAACATTCACTCAGATTTGTTCTGAAAAAATGTGGGGTTTGGCAATTAAAAGAAAACAGCAAGAGAGAAAACCTGAAGATAAAGCCTAAGACCTGTTCTGTCAAAGGAGTACTCAGCTTTTGTACTGGCAGTGTGTTAAATTGTGTTATGAAAAGTTTACAAAACCACCCAGAAATCACCAAACTTTAGTATTTATATAATATTATAAACAACATTTCTATTCCTCTGGCATGTTTAGCATTCTTGAACCTCTTGTTCCAGTATCTAACATTTGATTATTAATAAGACATGTACAGATTTGAGAAAAATGACTTCGTTTGTTTTGTAGTCAAAGATGTTCTAAACCCAAATATTTTATCTTCAGGACAAGTATGTATTGAGCGAACATATTTCAAGCTGTTTATTGGCGATCAGCATTTGGACCTGTGCATTTTCGCTTTTATAAACTTATTCGAAAATGGTTTTGTGTCGTGAAGTGACTCCTTGACCTTTTTTGATGGAATACCAATGCGAGAGTAGGACATGCTTTAGAAGTGGCTGTTTTTTTTAAGAAGTGGCAATATGTCTGTACAACTGATACTTGTGTACTGCTGCATCTTAAATAAATTACAATATGTTGTTAATGAGCACATAGAAAATTCACCATCTTCTGTTTTTTTGAGCTGAAAAATACAGGTATGTGCCTGTGTGTTAAGGAACTTTTTGTGCTCGAATACAGATATAATTGTTTGGAAGGCTTTAACAAATATTATGACAGTAAAAGCATCTTGTTTGCAACTCAGTAGACCTGGATTCTTTTCCTCAAATAACCACTAGTTCTCCTTGAGTAACTTTATTTCTATATTTTTAAAATAGGATAATATACTTGCTGCCTCTGGTGAAGAGCATTGAGATCTACAAATGAAAATGCTATCTAATAGTTATGTATTACTAATATGATGGATAATATTCTCCAGGGATATACAAAGGGAGACACAAAGGATGCTGGGAGAACGAATGTACTTCTAGAGCTGTAGCTGACCACTTATCTTACCAGTGACAATTTGCAACTTGGAGTCGGGCAGTTGTTAGCCAGAGGGTCCAGCTGAGAGCAGGAGGGTGGCAGAGCTGTTGCTGGTGCTGCCGCTGAGCTCCTGCGGGTGAGGAGAAGGGAGGACACCTCTGTCTGCTCCGTTAGTGCTTCTCGATCCTCCTGACCCAGGCAGATTGCACCAAGTCCCGTGTGTGCATCGGGCCTGCAAACACGTGCTGCAAGATCAGAGAGAAAACGTTAGTCCTCGTCTTTTCGGGCAAGATTGTCTGCCAGTTGAGCAATTGCAGTTTCAAGAAGAACAAAACTGATTTTACCAATAAGGAGTGCTAAGAATTTTCTTCCTCTTTAAGGAATAAATGTTACAAAATTGAAACTCAGTAACAACTTCTGTTGGGAAGTTCAGTAGCAAGATGCAGTGAGGTCTAACTAACTGCAACTTAAGTAAATGGCTATTCTGCTTGTCCCTGTGCTTGAACGTTCTGTATGTTGCTGCATTAACTTAAAAGATACTCAGTTGTGAGGAACAGGTAAATGCAGTGGGTTTTCTTTTTTCCACATTCCAGCTTTTCCTTTCCTACAGTAAACACAAAGCCAACCACGCTTAGTTCCTCCTGATGGGCTGATTGATTCAGCAGTGACCAAGTGTGCGACCTGACTTCTGAATCACTGAGTGTGGGGTCGAGATGATGCTTTTATTTCTGTTTCATTTGGTGATGAGAGTTGTGCAAGATGTGAACTGGCGGCTTCTGCGCGGAAGCGTGCCCTTCACCTCGGGCAGGTACGGCACCAAACTGCGTGCGGGGGGAAGTGTGCTGAGGCTGTGCAGTCACAGTGAGCCTGTGCGCTGTGAGGATGGATCTGCCCTTCGCTTCTCTGTGTTGGGCTTTCTGTTGAACTCTTTCATAATTTGGTTTTTGGCATCTCAGTAATTACTGCTGGCAAAAACTAGTCGTTTTAATTGTTGCAATATACTGCAAGCACTTTGATAGAAACTTTGAATGACTTTATTTCAACCACTTGTGTGTTCTTTGTGGGCATTTTTACAATCAACCGAGGACTTGTAACGAAGCCTTTGGTGACAGCTGTTAGCTCCCAGCAACTTGATTGTTTCTGTGAGGCAAGGGTGTGATTTCAAGAGGCCATTAATTCCTCTTGTAGCTGAGCTTTATCAGGCCAAACACATGCAAAGGCACCTGCAGCCTTGATTTCTGGTTGGGTCTGATTTCCTCTGAGTTCTGATGACCATTCAAAAGCTGTGGTGATGATGTGAAACGCACTGAAATGGTTTGGCTGTGAAGCAAAGGTTTCCAAAACGTTTATCAGCAACTTCTCTCCCATCTTTAAAACTGTACTTGTATCCAAAGCCCCTCTCTCTGTTGTGTGTGCTACCTACGGAAAGCCACTGAGAATGGGTGAGACAGTGTGGGTGGAAATTCACGGCTCTGACTTACACTTTCATTACCTGTCTGACACATCTTTTGTCAGGAAAAGCAGCTGTCGGTTCTGATGAGATCTTTGTAGGCTCAAGGCAGAACTTGAGGGAATTGGCTTTCTTTCAGTGCTACCTGTAGCACTCACAAGCTTTTGTTTTGCGATTTTGGTGACAATTTGGAGGTTTTCAGTGCTTCAATAGCCAACAATAAAAAATCTCTCCTCTGTTAGGATAGGTTTTGTTTTCTGGACTAGCAAAGTGTTTCTGAAGAGATTGGAGCTGTCCATTCAGATAAAGCATTTGTACAGAAGATTGGGTTTAAAAAATAAATAAATAATCAACTTCTGAGTTAATCCAAGTTTTTCTACAGATTTGGAGGGAGAGGGCAGAGTTTACAAGAACAGCTGGAACACTGATCATGCTGATGAGTGCCCCCAAAAATACTAAGAACAGCCTTCAGGGACAAATAAAGTGGATAACCTAAATCCCCCTGGTTTTGTTTCTTGCTGCTCACAGATCTGTTTGTGAGCGTTTAAATTGAGAGTTAATACCACTTGCCAAATTCATTAAAATAGAATTATGAGTTTCTTGAAACCATTCACCAACAGTTGTCAGTACTTGACAGGAGCTGTATTCAGTTTACGTGGACTTTGACTGTGCTCCATAGTTCGGGTTAAAAAGGAATTTGTAGTTTCTGTTGTGCATACTCCTATACTTTTAGAGATGCTTGAGATTATCCTAATTGTTAAATGTTACTGTTTCTAATAAGAGCGCTACTAGCAAAATCACTGCTGAGCACAGACAATTTAAATTAGTCACGTTTGTCGGAGCCAACTTTAGAGGGTGTTTGTTAGGTGTTTGCTCAGCTCTCTCCTTCCTGTTCCTGAGCATCTTTGCCACTGCAGCCCCATGTGTGATTGACCAAGAAATTAAATACATATGTGGTAACTCAATAAGAGCTTCCAGTCTTCAATCAGTTCAGGATCAGGCATCAAGTGTTTCTGTGTCACCAGGAGAATAAAGTCAGAGAAAGTCTCACAGTAGCTACTGAAATTAGTTCAGAGACACTGATGCCTGGGAGAGTTAATTTTTAAGGCATCCAACAGCAATCAGCATCAAATTGTTAATAATGTCTTTTGGAGTGTTTGAGGCCATGTAAATCCTACTGATATTCTGGTTTTTTGAATAGCTGACATCATAATTTAATAATATCTGATATGAGGAGAACGCTGACTGCAGGTTAGATGGAAATGCAGGATGGAATTTGGAGGGAGAAATCCAGGCCTTTTTTCTTTTATTTAAATATTAAACATTCCATCCGTACTTCTGTGGTCTGTTGCACAAGTTAAAGGGAGAATTTTTTGTGTTTTATTTGATGTTCAGAGTTCACTTTTAATATGTAAGAGTTTTTTTGAGTGGTTTTTGGACAAGAGATGTACAGTTTTTCCTAGTGTTTATTCATGTATGAATTTAAATGAATTGAGGGTTTTATCATACCCGGAAGTGTATTTCCTCCTTTGTGCACATTTTAGGCTAGCTTTATTTTATTTTATTATTTTTTTTAGATGTTCAACTATGTTTTCTGGAGGGAAAAAAAAAGCTAAATAGTTCATTAGAATGAGGTAGGTGATTTGCTCTAAGTTCTTCCAGGTGGTTAGTACTGCTCGTTACATTGCAGCATTGCTAAGTCCTTTTTATAGTGTTTGTCATTTTGTAAAAGATGATTTTAAAGACATGACTGCAAAATCAGATCCAGCAATATATGCAGTTCAGATTTCTGCAGAATGTTTCTTACACATTCAGGATGTACTTCAGCTAGAACATGTCCAGCCCGAGAGTTTAGATTTCTAAACCTTGGCAGTTTAGATTTGAGGTGTAAGTCATGGATTACAGCTACATGTGTTTGCTGCTCAGGTAGCTGATGCAAAGAGGTTGATGTTCTGAAGCCATAGGATTATGTCTGGTTAATGGTTGATCCCACAGTAAAATGCCCGCCTGGGCCCCGTTCTTCCTGGCTTAAAAATATCAATATTCTGTTGCTACTGTTGAAGAATATAAAGCAAAGGTAGTGGAAAGAAGTTCACTTTAGGAGATACCTTCCATGTGACTGGATGAGGCAGTGTGGCCAGGGAAGGACCAGCTTTGCTCAACTGGAGCAAAATGACAAAGGAACTGTACCACATTCCGATGTCCAACAGGCAACCGCTAGGTTACATGGAGTTTCTGAACAATGGTAGCCTCCCAAGCAGGAGTCTGCTTTGTTTTTAATCATCTTGGCAACTAATGACTAACTGTGGTGTAGCCATCCATTTTCAGTTTTGTGAATATACAATTATGTACTTGGCCACACAGAGATGATTTTGTTTTCTTGCTCTTAAAGGTGTGCAGGTAAGCAAAAATGCAAAGCAAAAGAACCTGAACCCCTACAAAAACCCCAAAGCAAAAGAACCTGAACCCCCTGAATAAGTCTGGCCTTATTACTGCTACGACATGTGGCAAGGAGGTTACATGAGATAGTTTGGAAATTCTAATCTGCCTTTTAATATGAAGTAAATAGAATGCGCTCTGAGTTACAACAAGCCAAAATTCAATTTTAACCACTGGCCAATCAGCCACCCATGACAGTTACTCTGTAAACAAGTCCTAGACAGGCCTATTGATTCCCTAAGTCTTGGGGATGTACAGAACATTGCTTGTAGTGTGCGTAGGAACTTCTGAATGGTATTTATTTTTTAACCAGACCCATGTACTGCATGACAATATTTTTTTCAGGAAACAACACTGAAACTTTGTGAAATGAAACCTAAGAAATTTAAGGTGAGGTTCAGGAATGTATTAATTGAACCAAAGTTGTAATTCATGGAATCCTAATGCCAGACAAACTGTGTCAGGCACAGGCTGAGATAATTTGCTGTGTGGCATTTTCGCATTGCATAGATGTGACTTTAAATTCCCCATCTGGTTGTAGCTCTGTAGGATTGTTTGTTGCTATGAATTACTGAAAGTATAAGGATTATTGAAAATGTGCAGCATCTGTATGCGGGAGTGAAAATGAGCTATTAAAAAGATTGAAAATTACAAACGTCTGAAATTAAGTTAGTCACACTATTTTGGTTAGGTTTGCAAGTCTCCCACTTAAAAAACAGTTAAAATCTCCTGACATACCTTTTCATTCTTTAGTTGTCTTTTAAATTATGCCTGTTTCAATGTAATTTTTCTAAGCCTTCATTATTCATTAATCATTACGTTAGGGATTAACGTATTTTAGGTATTGGAGTGTTTGAATTGATTTAATGCGTGTTTCCTTTTTTGCTGTCAGTCGGTTCAGGTGACTGGCAACTCTGAAAGTTTGTTGTTTTCAACTTCTCAACCAGTAGTTTAGGTAAATGATCTGAAGATGTTGTGTACTCAGCAATTTGAAGATGAGTTTCACTTTTTGTGTTCTCACTCTGACAGCCAAAAAAACCCAGTAACTTTGTAGATTTAGACTTAAATGTCTTAGGGTGGCATTTGCCTTTCCTTATTTAAATTTAAAGAGGTTAACACTGAGCAAACATCTCAGAAGCTTATTCTAGGAAACTCAAGGAAATGTGTTTTGTTAAATAATTTATTTTCCGAGGCTTTTTTTTTCTTTACACCTTATAAGAATGTGCATGTAAAAAGCTTAAAATCTCAGTATTCACCACTCTGCAGTAGACCTAACAGAATGGTGTTATGTAAAGAGGTGCCATGGTAACTGAAGTCACTGAGACAGTCCGTGTCAGGCTGTTTAATGGTGACTGCTATGTTTAGGCTTCCATTTACCACAGTATAAATAGCAAATGGAAGGTTTGTTTAGTGGTCTCGTTTCCTACCACTTACAACCCAGAAATAGCGAGGCGACACAGAGTACAATATTGCTCTGACTTTGCCACTGTTTAGACTCGGAGAAGTGGCTGCTGGTAATCAGGATTGTTCTTTGGAGCACTTTCCCTCTCTTGCTAGATCGTGTAGCACCCCTGCAGCAGCTCCACTGTTTGTGATGTCCAGTTAATAACACACTGCCCGTCTTAATGAAATTTAGTACCTGGAGCACACAGAGGAGCCTGCGCTTTGTGACCTACCATCTGGGAAAATACCAGGAAAGTCTTTTCCATAGGAAACTCTCTTACTTGAATCTGTAAGTAAAGCAGAAGTGGAGTGAGATGGGAACACGTACCATCTTTTCTCAAAAATGGTAAAAGACACCAGTCTTCCATGCTGTGGAGGCTAGTCAGTGCCATAGATCCTGTTATCAATAATTTTCACAAAAACTGGTAGGTTTCTCTTCATACTTCTAGAAGAAGTTTTTAAATGCCAGAATAGGAAGGGAAGTCTCATTAACAAGGTTTCATTTTGCTTGCTTTAATACTATTCATTTATGTGTACATGGGCGTGTTACCTTAAATTAAAATGCAGGTCCTGGTCGAAACGGGCAGAAGGGCATTACAAGACAGTACTTGTTACCTACTCATTTAAGACACAGCCACTAGTAGTCAGACTTCATTATTAACACGAGATAGTGCTGCTTTCAAAAGGAAGTAATCGCTCTCCGAGCTGGGTTTGAAAGTCTTTGTGAATGAGATGAGCAGACCTGGGCCCATCAGAACTGTTTTAGACTATTGGGAGACTTGTGAAGTTGCTAACAGGCACAGCTTTGGTAGGAACAGCTTAAGTGTGAGCTCAGCTCAGAACAGCCTTCTGTCATTCTCTCCTGCAGTTAAGAAAACATGAAGCACAATGAGGAGAAACAGATAAATTGGAAGGAATGAAAAATTAAGTCAATAATAGGGGAAAAACTTTAACAATGTGATCATTTAAATGAAAAGCTGGTCCCAAAAGACCCATTGCTTGACACATGAAAAATTGATGGGAGAAAGCAGTAGCAAATAGTTTTCTACAAGCGATGTTGTAGTGGCAGGAGGATGGATAAGATATTTACAAAGCATTTAATTAGGTTATATCCCCCAGTGTTAAGAAGTAGATGAATGTGTGGATTGTTTCACCTGGTTTTGGATCATCTGGATTTTGTAAATAAAGAAGAACAAATTCAGCTGAAACAGAACAGAGTGATTGGGTAGGAAGGATTCATATTCTGTAAAAATATTCTGGATTAGAATATTGATATTAAATCTCATTATTAACGCTTGTTTTCTGCTCTAGATTTATTTCTAATGCTAAAACGCAACACAGCAAATTCATTTCTAGGGTAACTTTGTTCGAGTCCACAAAGCAAGCAGAGACTTTTGTCACACCCCTGTAATCCTGAAAAACCTCAATTGAAGAGTATAGCTTGGCTTTGAAAGAAACACAAAGGATTAATTTGATCCATGTTATAGGGAAAATATGGCAAGCTAGATGAGCAGTTCAGCAGCAATTCAAAATGTATCTTCTAATATCTATTTTTCTTTGAATTTGTTGTGTCCTACATTCCAATAGATTTGTTGACTAAACTATGTGTTTAAATTTACACTGTAAATTCAGGCCAGTGTTTGGGTTCCCTACAATTATTCATTTTTAAGGCTGTGAATGCTTATTAACGGCTCTCAGCTTTGGAACGAGCATTTCTGCTTCCAAAGCACTGCACATGACTAATTTATTCTTCTGCTTTTTCAAAAGCAACAAATTGTCAAGAAGCCCAATCTACATTGAATTAAAACCATATTGCTTTGCTTCTGTAGAAGAGGTGATACTTGGCTGTTTTAAAAAACAGTCACATTTCCCGTGGGCATTAATTCATTACTGAAACTGCAAAGTGGAGGAATCACAGATATAAGGCGATGGTAAATGAAACATAATTTTTGTTCCATGGCACACTGTATAGAAAAGCTTACATGGGCATAGAGTGGCTGATGTCATGCACTTTCCAGGCAAAATAAAAAAGACTTATATTTGCAGCAGAATACCTTGTCAAAAGAACTCAAAGTCTAGTTAAGCGTGGATAAATATGAAGCTATATCTAATAGTCGCTTTGTTTTCTTTTATTTGGTTTCTGTCCAAGTTAACATAAACCAGAGTAGTTTATCTGATTTTATCTATGGCCTTGAATTTGTTCTTGCCTTGTACTACATGTGCCTGCTTTAAAGGTTTAGTTTAACTTCGTGTTTTACAGCCTTTTGTCAGTTCTTCAGTCTTCGGAGAAAGATGAAAACTTTGTGATAATGTTTTCACTTTGAACTTCCAGATCCTAATGATAAATATTTTTGGTTGGTGTTACCTGAAACTGCCAGTTACATCATACCACCAGTCAACTGGTTTCTGTGCAGTGAAACTGTATGATTAAATTTCACTGACTTTAAAGCTGCGAGAATCTAGTAAGTGTTTGTACCACTGCAACCTGTAGTTTTCACTACAATTGTTTATAGCACAGCAAGTGCATTAATCATTTTACATAGTGTGGGAAATAAAGGTTTCTCAGATGCAGTGCAGCTGTTGAAGAAAAAGATATAAAAAGGATCATTTAACATTCATAATTTTAGTGAAACAAAACAGAGCTACCCTGCTGCTGATTTTAGGGGAGTGTGTGATAGGCCACTTTATATCGTCTCACCCGCTATGCCAAGAATTGTGGCCGTTGAAGTGATGAATTAAGCAATAGAGAGCGAGTCTCTGTGTATGACATTTCATTTTCAGATAGCTGTGGAAAATAATGTAGAAGGTGTACACGAGCGCATCGATTCTGCTTGCTTGCCTGGGCAGCAACTTACTTGATAGCAACACTGGCATATAAAGTCTCTGGAACACATCCTGTGTCGTACACAAAGCAAAAGAAGAGACGCTTTCTTTTCTCTTAACTAGTCTAGAAGAGTGCATATCCCTTTAGCTGATACGCAGTAACTGCTGGGTTAAATGCTCTATTGCTTTAGATAATATGTATAGGTCATTGAACTTCTGTGTTATATTTGAACACGTAGACCAAACACACTCTTTGAAATGTTGAAGAAATTTACAGCCTTGGGGCTGTGGCTGCCATCCTCCAAGGTGCTTGACATGTTGAACTGAGTTGAGGGCGTGCAGAACCTCGCAAGTCGTGTTTGACATCCTGGAGGAAGCGTCAGTGTAACATCACATGAATCATTGCAGTATGGAGCATTGCCTGGTTCCTGCTTCCCAGGAAATCAGAAATAGGTATGGGCCTGGAGGAGCTTGAAGTGGCAGCATTATGACAACACCTGAGTAACTGGAGGTGCTTGTTTGTGATTTTTGAGTGATTTATTGTGACCAGAAATTCAATGCAAAGGAAAAGCTGCACGGAGGGTGGCTCTTCTTTGAGTCATATAGCTTCAGATGTAAAAAGCAACATCTGTTTATGGAGACTGACTATTTACTTTGGAGGTTTCTTAGGTGTTATATAGGTTGCCACTGTAATAATTGCCACAGCACCTGCTCTACGTATGTTTTGAGTAATCTTGCCAGCAACTCGATATACAGCCCAAGCAAATAAACTCCCACACGCCCCCTCCATTCCCTCCCCTCTCAAATAAAAGAGCTTCAAAACCAGAGCAGACCTCTGTTAAAAATCAGCTGGAAAAGGAACTTTATTGTAAGAGAGGTGGTAGAGACTTGTTAAGCAGTAATGTTACTGTGACACGTTCTTGTAGAAATGACCAAGATTCACACTGTCCAGACATGCTATGGTTCAGATCAGTAAGTTTTGGAATTTTGGTCCTTATTCTATAAAAACAGCCTTGGGCAAGACTGTTCTGCTGGTGTCACCTTCTTCGTTGCTTCATGGGCATTAGTGATGGCAAGCTAGGAAGAAGTTTACTTAGACCAAGGCAAAACCTTGCAGGCAGTGGTTTTTGTGGGAATGCTGTCTGCTCTTCAACTCTAAACATTGCAACTGCTTGCTGGAAACTCATAGCTAGGCACCCAGGCTGTCGAGTACCTAAAGGGGGCCTACAAGAAAGCTGGAGAGGGGCTTTTTACAAGGATGTGTAGTGATAGGACAAGGGGCAATGACTTTAAACCAAAAGAGGAGAGATTTGCATTAGATATAAGGAAGGAATTCTTCACTCAGAGGGTGGTGAAGCACTGGAACAGGCTGCCCAGAGAAGTTGTGGATGTCCCCTCCCTCTAAGTGTCCAAGGCCAGGCTGGATGAGGCTTTGAGCAACCTGGTGTAGTGGAGGGTTTCTCTGCCCATGGCAGGGAGGTTGGAACTAATGATCTTTGAGGTTGCTTCCAACCCAAACCATTCCATGATTCTATGAAATTCAAAGTGTTCGGTCTTGGTTAGTGTAAGCCAGTGTATCCACCCTGCCCTTTGGACAATCTGCCTGCCTTGCATAGGTGGATCTGTTAAGTACATCTCATACGCTGTGGAGTCAGCATTAGAGGAGAGAATACGCTGCTGGAGACGGGCCAGGTTCTGGTTCCAAATGTTTATGCATCTTCTCAGCTTTCATGGTTTCTCTGGTGATTGCTTCTGTCTATACAGAATTTGACAAATAATTGCAGTTTGAAGGGCATGCTTAATGGAGGCCCATAAAAATGATGCACAGGCAACTGTAAACTGAACTATTACACTAAAGGATAAAAAGCTTCCTTAATGAGCTGTACAAGACAGTTATTGATGTATTTATGAAAACATTCCCAAGTACATGCAACCAGGGGAATTCAAAGATAAATATTTAAAGATCGGCTGACAGTTTTCTCATGTCGCAGAACTCCAGTTTCTCTATATGGCGCTGAGTTTTTTTAAAAAGTATATATTTATGTGACTTGTAAAAAAAAAAAAAAAAAAAAAAAAATTTGAAACTTGCATTAAAACCAGATGTTTTGCTCTGTAATTGTGTTTATTTCTATTCAAATGAAGAGATGAAGCATGGAGAAAATGGGCAGAAGAGGTTTAGAATATTAATAAGGTAAGCCAACATTTTCCTCTATCAAAATAATTTGAGTCATGCCACAGAACTGCATTTAAGAGGATGAAATCTAACAACGGTTCAGAGTTTGATTAAGTTTCTTTTTATCCTATCATTTTTGTACACAATTAGGTTATTCAAGTGTGATCTGTAAGTGTGCACGTTATGATTCATAACCTTGTTCTTCACACTCCAGAGAAAGAAAAATTGGTCTATTGTTATGAATCTGATTAATATATGGATCAATGCATGCCCTTTTAATGTTTATTATACAGAAGCAGTTTTAGTTTGGATAAATGATTATCTCATTGTGTTATTTGCTCTTTGTAGACATGCTGTGTTATTCTCTGAACAAAACTGTAGAGACATTTTAAGTATTCAGGGCTGCCACTTGATTTGGCATTACCTTGTCAGTTGAGATTATTTTTTTTCTTGAATGGCTTAATAATCGATACACTTCAAACAATATGATTTGCCTTAGGACTGCAGCTGCTGTGTTGTGCAACTCCTCCTGCCATATAGACCAAAGATGTGGCTCATGCTATCAAACCAGCTGTAGAGCTTTTATTAGATGTACCAGTTTCTTAGGTTTATTGTACTGCAAGGGCTAAAGATGGAGGCTGGACTAGTGGATATGTTTCCTTGAAAAGGAGCAGAAGGGGTGAATGAGGAAAACAGGTGACAAGTTAGCCAGTCTATGCAAAACATGTGACAACAGACTTACGTGTTGCTCGTGAGTAAAGCTATTGCCAGTGACAAAGATTAACAGAAGAAGAGCTTCAGTCATGGGGGGTCTCTTCTCCAGCGTCAGGAAGGTTGCGGTGAAGCTGAGTTTCAACCTAGGTGATGATGCTCGCCATATTTTCACTTACAAAAACATAGAGTAGATTGTTTGACTAAAAACATTAACTTCGCAGATGTCAAGGAAGCATTTAGTAGCCTCTACTATGGCTTGTGAATCTTTGGAAGTGTAGTATATGTATTGGATTTTGAGGTTTTTCTAACTTCCTGCTGGGATATTAGGATTTTTTTTTCATTTTTTCCTTGACACTATTTGATTGGTCTAAGTTTTACCTTTTTGACTGATCCTTCTATTCCACTTGCTCTAGTAGGATGCAGCACTTCTAGTCCACAAGAGTCATTGTGATAACTAATGGCCTTAGAATGAAAGGTGGTTTATGCATGAAGGACTGTTTCAGTGGAAAACTAGTGTTGGTTGGTTTGTTTGTGTGTGAGATTGGAAGGGAAGGAGAGTAGGTTTAGGAATACCAAAGTTGTGACAGTTATGGAAGCACAGGAGTACACTTACATTCTGTATGAATTCTCAAGCCTTGGGTAAATTTTCAGTCTGGCTCTGTATATCACTTAACTGACACATATCTTAGTATGGAACAGTCTGTGTTAATTAGAACTTAAAGTTCTCTTGCACCAAATTGTCAGTGGTTTCAATAAAGAAACGGATTGGCCAAAGCCAGATATTTTCAAGCAGATTTTGTGGAACTAGTGTGATAATTTGCAAAACCAGTGTTTTTACACTAACAGTCATGTCCTTTCCCTTGCAAGCAGATTACACTTGCAATTTAGAACCCAAGTGAAGCTTAATTTCAGTGGATAAACCCTTGTGGCTATTGTGAAAGCATTTATGCACTCAAGGTCTGTATTTGATTTCATGGTAGATACGCACAATTAAAAATTTGAAGATTTTTGAATTAAGTACAGTTTATATATTATGCACTTCAGCTTTGACAGCCTTTACTCATGCCTCTGTTTTCAAGACGCAGCTGCACAGATAAACTCCTGCTCAATCTCTTCGGTCAGCTGAGATGCTTTTTGACATGAGCTAGTGGAGGTGCCTTTGTTTCCATCGGAAGAACTGAAGCATTGTGCATGCAGGGTAGTTCACAGCGACAAGTCTGTAAGTGAGAAGGGAAGAACTCCTGAATGATTCTGAGGTTGTCAAACTGTGTTACATCCCTTGTATTCTCTGCTTTCCCTGCCTTTGGAAGATTGTTAGTATCAGTGCGTGAAGGATCCTGCTCCTCAGATACCTAGATATTAGACTCTCTTCTGTAATGTTTTCAGAAAATACAGTGGAGAACATAATTTTGTACATTTTTCAGCAGTTCCAGCTGCATTATAACTCAAATTACCCTGTCAAGAAGAACTTACATTGCCCTGCAGCTACTCAAAATGTTATAAAGACAATTGTATTGACCCCTCCAAGATAATCCTTGTTCCCACTCTGCAGGCTGGAACAATGTGATGTTCACACGGGCAGAGGGAGCCCTATTAGAGCCAAAGTTACACGATGCCGTTATATCAGAATTCCCAAATGGTTACAGAGCGGGCCTTTCCCTCAGCAGCCCTCAGAGATGTTTTAGCTGAGGATGCAAAAGCATTGAGAGCCACTCAGGTTTATGGGGTGCCTAAATTACCTAGGACAGCTGTTCTGTTAGATGAGAGTGCACGCAGACCATCGTCAGTTTTCATCTTCCCTCTGGAAGAGTAGTTACCTTGGCAACTATTGTACTGCATGAGACTTTAGTTGCTAGTAACTAATACAGTAGCTAAATCTGACATGTGGTACGTAGTACTCAACACGTGTACTTAGGTGGTAAACACATGATGGTATGAGCAGTTACGCTATTTGCAACGTAATGGGATGAGTTCATGTCGATAGCAGTGCTAGACTCAAGTTTTAAGTTCATTAGTGTGTTACCTAAAATGGAGGGCTGTGCAGTGTCACACACATAATCAGCACTTTTGCTGGAAGAGTTCAATGAGAGTGTAAGTAAAACCCTCTTGCTTACCCCCGTCACATCTATAGTCTAAGATGCCTTATTAAACTTTATTAGTAGAATAAGAAGACTGTACAGTTCCTGGAGAACCCTCTTAAAACTTGGATGGTGGAAGCTGGATTAGCTCAAGCTGCTGCCTTTTTTTAAAGACCTCACATAAACAGAAGAGCATGTGTGCATTGTGTGAGTTGTCATAAATAGAGTGTGAGTGTGCAGTAATATCCAGCACTTTTTTCCCTCCTCCTCTCTGGTGTGGGGCAGCTGTAACTCCCAGGACCATGAATGGTGTTTTAGAGTAAGGAAGGACTTGATAAGTGCTGACATAGCATAACCAGAGCTAGTCAGACCTGACCTGCTCTGCAAGCCCACTGTGGAGTGTGCTTGCTCCTTACCACTGCATCTCATTCTCTGTGGCCACATAGTTCAGCATAACAAAGGCCCCTTACCGAGGATGTCAGGATTGATAATTCTTCTGTTGTTTTTGTGGTGATTCTATAAAACATCAGTAGGTCTCGTTAACGGAGCTGATCAATGAGACCTGTGTAGGAGAATCATTAAAAGGATCAATTCTGCAATGAATCTAAAGGGTTTTTTTTGATGCAGACTTTTTATTTTTACAGCAGAAACTGTAAAGAATGAGTATTCACCAGTATCAGAGTGCATTGCTAAGTCATTCCTGAAGCATGGGGGTTTGCATGCAGGTGTTCCCATGAGTTCCAGGTGTTCCATGGTACCCGTTACCAACAGTGGTCGGCTAGAGCTAGTAATCATCTTAAATACCTGATATCTAACTACAGATACCATGGACACATGAAAGCTTTTTCTTTCTTTATACCTTTCATCTTTTTAATATTCTAATTACTTTATTAGCCTTCATAGCATATTAATTTATGTCATTGTAATTATTTTGCATGGACTTCTATCACATTCGATATTTGTTTTCAATTTATTATTTTATAGTCCCATTGTTTGGAGCAGATGGAGTGCACACCTAGAAGAGACTGAAGAGAGAAGTCGGTGTCTAGCAGAGCCAAATTCAGACTTAGGTTAACTCCGGTAAACTCAGGAGAGCTAGGCAATGAATGAGGTCTGCCAAGAAATTTGGAAGGTTATGAACATCTCCGGTTTTTTGCTCGGTAGAAAAATCTATACTCCTTACATGGAAAGTTAGAGCTAGGAGTGATATTCTTGACTGGCTTTCTTTTCTGAAGATGTCAGGGATGGGCTTGCTTGTGTAAGGAACATTGAGGCGAATAGGATGACGAATGCTGATGTTTGGTGTTTTTTAAGGTTCTTTTTGATAGAAATTTGAAAAAAATTCCTCAAAGAGAACGAAGACTCAAAAGATAATTGTAGGCTTTTTACTTGTGTTTTATTTAATTTATTTATCTTGGAGGGGAGTCTAATATAGCAAAAGAAGAAGCAAGCAAGTGATTTTGCATTTTTCAGTTAATGATCACATCATCTCGTGCTTTTAAAGTGCTGGTGGTTTTGTTCTCACTAAGAATTGTGTCTTGAGACAAGAGCAACTTGTGGCCACCTGCTTATGTGGCAGTTGTCATTTTTTCTGTCTTGTCCTGGCGCAAGCTGCCCTACTTCAGCTTGATTAAGCCTGGTCAAAGAATTTTCATGCTGCTGCTAGTGTGGGAGGTAGAGGCTGTTCAGCAGAGATGAGGTGAGGGGTGTGTGTGTGTGTGTGTTTGTGAAGCTTTGTCATCATTCCCTAGCTAATACGCTCATCTCCATAGTAAAATACTGGTGATAAAGTCAGAAAGTACCTTTTGTATTGCTGCGTGTGCTTTTGTAGCCTGGAGTCTTAAGGAAACACCAAGAGAAGTCTACAGGCAAAGTGAGGGTAGTTTCCTGTTGTACAAATGCATCTGTTCTTAAAAAATGGAAACATGTTAGTATGCTTTTCAGAGCATCCATGGATGTGGATGGGTTGCTCAACTATGGCACGTGATCAGGACTGTTGCTTCCTGCTGTCATAAGCAGACTGAAAACTTCAAAAGGAGATTCCTAGCTGCACCTTGCTGCGTGTGTTCACAAGGCATGTCAGTCTGCCATTCCCATTTGATTTAGGATGATGAAAGCAGAAGCAAAATCAAACTCAAAGTGGGATGAGTTTGGTTTGATGGAATTATAACTCCCAGTGCTCTGAGGAAGCAGTGAAAGATGCTTATGGCAAGTGTGATGATAGACTGCTGTCAGATGTCACGTGGCAATGGACCGGCTCCTCAGCACTCGCTATAAATATGGGTGGAAGTGTTGCAAATTAAGTCTAATATTCAGCTTTCTGCCCTTGTAGCTGTTCAGTTCTGGGACTTTTGGTTGGATCCACCACAGAGTTGGCATTGAACATGTACATCACTGAGGACATCTGCAACTCCAGGTTTTTAGCACTGTATGATTTTTCATAGGTTCCGCTCAGTCTTTGGGTAAGCAAGTTGTCCACTATGTGTACTTCTAAGTTCTGTGGAGTCCAAGAGACTAGCCAGCTTCACACCACGTTTTCCCATCTTCTGACACTTAGTAGGATTTGTCAGTAAGTTATTCTGTTTTGCAGGTCTGTAAACAACTGTGTGAAGTTGCTAGCATGAACAAGTTAAAATGAAATACATTTTACTTTTGTATAACCTAATACTTTTATTCCTGGTAAAGCAGAGACTGCATCCCAGAAATCTCATTCAGTTTTCCGGCTGTGTGTAGGAGGGCCTTGGTCTCCCAAATTTTTTCCCCAGCTATATCAGTTCTATTAGAGATATTCCCTCCTCTGAAAACGTCTCTTATTCCTAAAATAGCAGGCTATAAGTGCTCCTGCTACATCTCGTTGTACACAGGCATTTGAATTCATGTTTGTGCTGGACTGGAGAGAATAACATCCTTTGCTGTGAGTCTGTGAAAACGCTGCAAATGCGTTGTGGAGGATAACATACACTCAATTATACAGAGCATCTTTCAGAATTCCTACAAAGAGAACAACAAAATTGACAGCTAGAAACACACTCAGAAAATCGTACAAAGCGTTAGCTCAGTAGAGTGGGATTTTGTTCCTATGCACTGAAGAACAATGACAAACAACACGCTTGCTGCTATGTTAATAGGTTTTATTTCACTACAACTCTTAAATCACATTCTTCAGCTTGTCATGCTTTTGCCATACTAAACCTTCCTGTAAGACTTTGCTCGTATCTTACCCGTGCTCTATCCCTTCTAATGAATTTGCCAGGCGATGAAACAGGATAGAAATGTTAGGGCAGTGCTAACAAGAACATACAGATTCTTTTAGCGAGGAGGAATAACATTGTGACTCTTGTGTCGTATTTGATGTCTAGTGCTGAAATGCTACAAACTACCTTGTGAAAAATGTATAAAATTTGAAATTCTCGCATGGAATCCGTTAGGGCATTGTTTGTTTTTTTCAATTTAAATTTGTATGTTAGATATGCTTCTGTGATCCTTATTTTTAATAAATGCTTCCTACTTAAGCAGTGTTTGAAAGCTAACAATCAGATTTAGCTCTACAACTGTGAACCCTGCTATGTAGACACAACCTTTTTTGTTCTAATGACTATTTAACCTCATTTTCCCTGCTGCAGTACTTAAAACCAATTAATTCCTCCCTCATTGCCTGTACTTGGACAGTGTGAAATGCCTGATGGAGTCTGTTTTTCTCTGCAAGGCTAAATAAAGTTACACCATCTTAACTTAGACTATTCAATGATCTACGACACTTATTAATGATGGCAGGCTGACCAAAGTTTCTTTACTATGTTGTCCTCTCCTGTATGTCTTGTTTTCCAGACTAGAATCAGTATGTATAACAAACTTTCCCTAAAGGAAATTTTCCAACAGCCACATACGCTGTTGATGCTGTAATGCCTGGCTGTTTTACTTTTTACACATAAACAGAAATCTGGCAAGTGAAACTGAATTTGTTAGATCATCTGATATTCAAATGGAGGACGATTGAAGAAATGTAGCTCAGTAAAACTTGCTTCTCCCAGAGCAATTATTTTTGTCTTTGCATCAGATTACAAAGCAGCTATTTTTTGGACTACCTTACTTTCTAAATAAGGAAACAGCTACCAGTAACATCATTTAGTTTTAAAAAACTGTCAGTATTTACTCATTATTTATATTTATTAGTTCTTCTGGTAGCTTTCTTAGCATGTTCTGTATTGGAGATGTTTAGTCATAGTTTGATTTTGTGGTTAGGTTACTGTTTTCTTTGGCCTTGCAACGGTGACCTTCAGTGTTGAGACTTTCAGCTGTGATATTCTACTCAGGGTAGCTAATGTCACCTATTGAGGTTGCCTGAGAGTTCCCACTGTAAATCTTATTTTTTAGTATTTATCTACAGTAGTTTGCTGTACAGGCTTCTCGTTGGCTCTCACCTGCTAATACTTAGAGACATCCCAGCTGAGAGTTTGGTTTAGCAAGTGAGTTGGGAGTTAAAGCTTTTCTCATCATCACTTGCAGACTCTCTCGTTCTTACCTGAAATCCCTAATTGTTTTTGTTGGACTGCAGCATGTGGAAACAGCCATGGGAATAGTTCTTCAACTCTGTTTAAACCTTTCAGGTGCTCTTGATAGACTTTTCACTCCTGGACCGAAGGCATTTGAATGATTGTTATAGAGTACGTTCTGCAGAGTCTGTCAGCACAGTTCTGGAAAGCAACTAGATGGCGTCATGCATTAGTAATCTCACGACCCTTTCCACTCAGGGCCACTTCTTCACATCTTAAAGGACTTGGCAATAATAAGAAAGTATCTGACAGTTCAATACAGTTGCATAACAGACCTTTTCCTAGTTACATTTCATCCTTTGACTGTTTTCTTCACAAAAGCAATCCCAGCAGCTAGAAATTACCTCAGAAGAGGTAATCTGAAGCCTCAGAAGAGACTGGAATTAGTAAATGAAGGCAATTGACTCTGGAAGTGTGCTTTCCTTTGAGGCAAGAGCCATTTCAGAGCGGTGTAAAGGCCGGCTGGCACGGCCGTGCAGAAGGAAGGGTGCTGCCATGGCTGGAGCGCGTGGTCCGCAGGAAAACCACGCTGCGGGGGCTGGGCTGTCACACTGAGCCTGCAAGGAACGCAGAGCCGGAGCAATGTGCCCGCAAGTCAGACTGTGTTCCTTTTTATCTCTGAGTACTGTGGGGAATCCTTTGTCATATATATTAATTGTTTTTACCAGTCATTGGTGTGCAATAAAAAAGATATCTCTGCCAGAAAAATACATGAGAACCTCAGACAGACAACTGGGTTAACTTTCACTTCAGCACAAGCATAATTCCTGAACGGGCACTTAATAAATTCAGAAATACCTGAACATGCAGGTTTAATCTTTGCTTTTTGGCAATATCCTTCCGACAGGCACTTGAATGCTCAAATGAAAAGCGAATGCAGGGCTGTAGCAAGAGTAGCTGGGTAGTTCGTGTCAGTAAGATTTCTTTCTTACCACTTACCGTGTTTATAACCAGCAATGGTTTCCTACTTCGCGTTTTTGCTTTAAAAATGACTTTTAAAACAGCAAGTGCCAGTTCCATAGGGACCGTTTTCTCTGTTTATACTTGCCCTTTGAATGAATGTATAAAGTAGTCTAATGTAAATGACAGCTTTTGGACTTTGCCCTAAATACACAGCAGTATACTCTATTTTACTTTTGTTCCCGCAGTCACCACATTTATTGTAGCTCTTTATTTTCTCCACACTAGATTTCTTGGATATTGCTTTTTGGTAGCAGTATTTCTCTGTGTCTGTGGAAGAACACTGATCATTTTTCCCAAATCATCACTGTTTCTTAGTGCAAGGAGCAAAAAAAAAAAAAAAAAAAAAAAAAAAATAATTTTAACAAATTGTAGTGAAAGTTTTTATAAATGACTGTTGGAAAAATGGTGTGTTGAGGAGTTACTGTAATTAACTGAGGCCCTGATCCTGGATCCTGTAAAATTATTCAGTGGGTACATGGCTTTATGGAGATATCATTTACATTAATGAAACTTTTCTGGTTGTGCAAATTTAAGTGCATACAGATTTTTGGACAATCGGGATCAACATTTTTAGGTGCTGCACTTTGATATGTTAATTAATTCATTAGACACATTAATATCAGTGCAGGGGATTTTATATCCATGTTCTTAGTCCTGCACTGGGCATGCTCTGTAGGTGTACACACATACTCTTTTCCCTGTGGACCTGCTGGAGTTTTGGTGCTCAGAAGTTGTGATGCCCAGAGCCAGGGCGTGCATACAGTGTTCCACACACATCTCACATGGTGTGGAGATACCAGATGATTGAACACTCATCTGGTGTACAACACTGTTCCAGTGAGATAAGACTAGTGGCTTGAAAATCAGTTGTGTCTACAAAAAAATGTATCCTGGGCTCAGAGGGGAAGTAGGTCCTTCAGCTGCAGCTGAGTCACGGCAGCCACGGTGCTGAAGCTGCTGCCTAATCTGTGACACCGCTGCTGTCAGGGGTGATCTGCTCCGTTCCAGAGGTTGGGGATGGCTCCACGCAGCACATGTTCCACATTAGCGCCCAGAGCCAATTGCTGTTTACATCGTGACAATGTCAATTATCACCTACAACGCTCCTGCAAGGAGTAAAACGGCACTGACAAAGATGCAATTACTTAGCCCTTTGCTTGCCTAGTCCTCTGATGATGTCAGTGTCTGGCTGCTGCTCTGACGATTTTTTTAAGGCTGTGATGCCTTGTGACTATGGTGTGTTTAAAGCTGCAGCTTTGCCCGCCTGCATGCACTTGTGTCTGCACGGGAAAGTGCTGTTTAAGGGAAAGCTCCTACTGCTTTGTCACTTCACAGCTCAAACAACGTTGTAATTCTGCAGGAGAAGCCAAATAGATCATTGCAATGGAGTCGCCAAATCAGGGTTTGACAGGGAGAAAGGGTGAGTGCACAGGGGAGGAATTAGCCCCTGCAGTTATTTTGCATCTATAATCTAAGTGCAATATTTAAATCTTGGATAAATTGTAAAATAGGCCCTGGCTGCTGGTTCCAGCGCTGCTGCAGAGTTTATCGATGCCCACTGCTCGGTGGCTGTAGGCCAGCTGTTGCCCATGCTGCTCTGATGGAAGAGGGAGAAAAGTCAGTGCGACTCAGGGTGTTGTCAGCTGGGAGATAGCCAGGGGTGATTTGCTCTCCAGGGAACAGCGGAGACCAGAGGTGACAATATTGAGTTCAATCCCTAGTTCTGGAGGACAGCTTCAGAGTTCAGAGCTGGGCAGAAAAGCTGTAAATGGGCTTATACGCTGCTGCTGCTGCGTCTTGGTGCTGCGGTGCTGGCTGTGCCTCTGCTTCATGCACAAATGTTTGTTCCTTTGAAGCTGGCCTTTGCAGCAGCCCCGTTCCACAGAGGTGTCCCTCGGAACTTCCACCACTGCCGCTAATTGGTACAGCTTTGGCACCGTTGATTGAGGCAGCAGGCACAGCCAGGCCGTCCCTTCCTGCTGCGCTTGGGGAGCGCTGGCAGGGGCTGTGCCCGCTGCCGGTTGTTCTGCCCAGGAAGACTTTCTCTCCAGCAGGACAGTAATCCGGTACAGCTTTATGACTAAATTTGCTGTAGGGAGACAAAAAGAAAGAAAGAAAGAAAACCCCAAAAGCTGGAAGCTTTTTTTCTTTACTATTTTCTTATTTAGAGCATGTACTAATGATGTATTTAATAGAAAATCTGGAGCAGGACTGAGTTAATTGAATAGTGTTTCCCTACTGCTGATGAAATTTTTTTTTTTCCCTGGAAGTGCATCGCATCTTGTCTCTAGGGAGAGCTAGTATAACTTTTCCTGTGATTTTCTGTTTGGAAAAAAATGATGTTGTTGAAGCTAATTATTCTTCATGAATCTCTTTCTTTCAGTAGTAGATTGTCAAGGTAAGAAAAGTTGAAAGAATCAGATGATAAAGCTGGAACATTTTGTTTGATCATTTTTCAGAACAGCAGATTTGGGGAATTTATTCCAAGACAAATTTATTGCCTACATTTACATTGTTACACAGTCAAAGAGAGTGGAAATCATAATGAATTCCCCTGAAGAGTTTTTTAATGTCATAGGAAATGTTTCATTCTTTTGAATTGTAAGAAATCTGCAATGTGTTTAAAAAAAAAAAGCAGCCTGTTCTGTAAAATTGCAGGATTTTGTTATATTTCTTACTAGTAACAGGGATGAATCTCAAAGACATTTGGCTTCTCACACAATTAAAATACAGATTTTGGTTTATTTCTTTGGACTCTTGGTTTCCCTTTCCAGAATGAAGGCAAGTATAAAGCAAATATGAGGGATTAGTGGACTAATTTTAAACAGGAATTTTATTCTGGACTCAGTGGTATAAGCTATCTGTTGATGGGCCATGATCTGCCAAATTGTGCTGCTGTTGGAATAGTGAACATTTATGCAGAGCTCTCTGGGACAAAATTGTCTAAACTTGCTGACAGCCTTAAATGAACTTACATATGCAACTCTGCTCCACAAAAACCCCAGTGTCAACCACATGAGTTGCTTATGAAATAAAATCTTGCTCGTTGTTAGCAGCATTTGTAAGTTAGAAGGGAAGTTTTCATCCTCAGTGATTAGGGCTGAAAACCTGATTATAACATGTTATAACACCAAGCGGTGCATTCCTGCAGCTATCGCTCCCTTCGAACACACGGAATTGCTGCAGAAGTAATCACAGTTCTTGTTGTAATAGAAAATAGCAACGTGCTCTGAGAACTTTGGTGAAAGAAACGTGAGCGAGCACTCTGTAGCAAACCCCCTTACTGACCTCAGGAAGGATTTTGATGCTGAACTCATGCAGAACCCACTTTCAGCCACTGTGGTAGAAGAATCGACCATTATCATTACTATTGTTGTTTCAAAGTCAAAATGGACAAGTGAGAACTGCAATTTACTCCTGGCCATCAGTGCACACAGTGAGATTACCTTCCCTTTCATCCTGGAATAACCTAGAACTCAGCTCACTTTCTCGTCTGATTTTACGCAGACGATGAGTTTACATTAAACAGTGGCAAAACCTTGTCTATAAGGAATCAGTGTTCAAGGATTATTACTGCTAGCATAAGAAGTTCCAACACTTAGTTTAATAATTATCATATATTTATTGTGTTAGTGCTATAGGAGCAGCTCAATTATGGAATACAGGATTATTCTTTTAAAAGGAAGAAGCTCAACTATTTGCTTCAGATTTTTAAGTGGGTCAGCCAGAGCACAGATGTTTGATAGAACAGAAACGGCTGATGGATTAAATTGCACAGGAACACATTCTCTAGCCTTGTTCTTCAAAACAGTGCCAAATGCTAATCAGAGGAATTGACTGTTTAGGTACTGTCATTGGAGTGCTGGGTTGCTGATACGCCACGGAAGAGGAAGAGTGTGTGTGTAATTCTAGCAGTATTAGGAAGTTCCCTACTTTATGCCAATTCTGTACAAGTTAGCTTGGCCTTCTCTCTGTGAAGTTCATGGGAAAATCTTTGGTTTCATTGACGAGCAAAAGTTCTGGGTTAGGTCCCAGGTTGGAGGAATAGGGAAAATAGTTTAATTTATTTAGTAGTCTAATAAACACTCCTCTTTACATCGTCTGCGATAGCCTGCCTTCTGTCTGCTGTGAAAGATGCTGCAGAAGCCAGGTTTGCAGATCTGCTTTGTAACCTGTTATCTCCTTTGGATGTTAGAACTTCCTGAATGAGAATGACAGACTGAATTTTCAGAAAACTTCTTTACAGAAGAAAAACACGCTCTTGTTCCTGCGCCAGATTTATTGTTCATTAATTGGGTTAGTTTGTTTGAACAACGGCCTTGAATTATTTGACTCACCTGGCCAAAATGAGCTAGTAATGGAAAAAGAGCTGTTACACGCAAAATTCAAGTTACTTTAGGATGGATACTGTGTGACTTGCTGTAAGTGCACAGGTGTTTGGATTAGTTAAGACTTCTGCACTTCTTCCTTAATTGCATCTGCAAGGCAAGTCTGCAGATGCCACAAAAAGTCATTGCTCTGTGACTTACTGTGGCCTAGCTCTAAAAAAGAAACACGAGAAATGTTCTAAGATTACAATTTTATACATTAGCTTTTACACCAACTCTTTAGACATAAGAGGCTCAATCAAGCCCAAGAATCTTGTTTGCTTCCTGTATTCAGAGAGAAAATTAATTTAAACTATACACAGAAGATCATGAGCCATGCTGTATGGTTATGGCACATGACTATAAATATGTATTTTGTAGTTTTCTCACTGTCCTATTTATAAATGAGATCATGGTTGCAGACTGGAACATATTTATTGCGGTTGAATTATTTTGTCAGACCTCAAGAAAAGTTGAACTAAGGGAAGAAGTGTAGTCTGTTATTTTTCATTTAAAAATGCTTTGTGACTTTGGTTTTGCAGACAAAATCTGTCAAAGTTGGATTTCAGCAATCCAGGTTGAGTAAGGGTTAAAAAAAAGATTCTGTGTAAAAGCTGAGATTTAAGATACTTATGTAGGGGAATATATACTGTGTCCTTAGCCCTGTGTGCCTCAAAGTTGTTCTTATAAATGTACCTGAGGGGGAAAGAATAAGGACACTTTACAGAGTTTGTGTGATCCGTACCTCCGTTACAAGAACTGCAGACACCCACAGCGTGCCCCTGATGGTGAAGGCTTTCAGAGTGGAGGTTCCTTTTTTCCCTTGCCACCTTCAGCACTCGTTTTGTCATTCTGAACACTGTGAGAGCTCTTCGTCCTGCAAACTTGAATGGCCTTTTGAAGTGTTTACTTTCAAAGCCTTCGGACAAAGTCGGTATTTATTTTCGGTATTGTTTTGTAGGATTTCTTTTACATATCATAATTTGGATTTAAAAAAAAAGTTTCTATTCCATTTTTAAAAAAAGTTTCTGTTCTGTTTTTTAATGTTTCTATTTTATATGGACTTGGTAGTAATAGATTTAATGGTTGGACTCAGTGATCTTAAGGATCTTTTCCAACCTAAATGATTCCATGATTCTATTTAAACAGGTGTATGTGACCTGTATAATTAAATTTGTGTCCATAATATCACTGGGGATGTGTGAGCCTGAAATACCAAAAATTCCATTGAATGTGTGTGGATTTAGAAGAATAAGAAGGGAAACAGCCTGTTACTATGTGGTACGTCAGATGCTTTAGCGTCTGGGACGTGTTTTGTTAGCATCTAGAAATCACTTTTCCAAGCCCACCTAAACTCACCCTTACCATGTCACGTGCCATTGAAATACGGGACCACCCTTGCTCCAGGGAGCTCCTCATGGAGCTGGGTTTAGTAACAAGTTTAATTTTAAGAAAACTGTGACAAATTTTTCCATAGTTTGTGAGCGACTTGGGTTCTCACTGAGACCCATGAAGCCCGTGGAAAGCGCCTGCAAAGATGGTTTGTCTTGGTGCTGTCATTATAGTTGATGTTTGTTGACTATGTCACCAATTCATAAGAAATACTGAATGGTTACTTTTGGGCTTGTTTTCCTTTTTATACCACTGCCCGTTTCCTGAAGCAAGGTATTAGAACAGTACTGAAAACTATTAGAGCTGCACAGTCAGAGCACCGTTTTAAAAAGTATGGTTTCCACACCTATAATTTCTGCATAAATTTGTAAATGTTCACATTATCTGCTTGAGGCAAGCTCAGTTCAATGGTGAAGTAATTTTTTTCTCTTTTTTTCTTTTTCTTTTTCCCCTAGAAATGGCAATGAAGCTATGTTTTCTTAATTTAAAATTTTTATTTCAAGTGGAAAATGTACAAGAAGTTAAGCTAGTATTCAACACAGAGGAAATATTTTGAATGTGTTAATTGTGAAAAATCTTAGTTTTATTGGTGCTAGGCAAGATCTTGGAGATATTTTTCTAAGGATGTTCAGTTTTCTGAAAGGAATTGGGGCAGAGACATTCTGACATTAATAAGTAAGAGGGAGTAAATAACAGGTATTATTTGCACAGGGGGAAAATGATTTGAGTGTAACATAATAAGATAATGAGGAGAAATTAAGTGGTAAAAAGATTTTTGGTTTAACAGCAAAAACTGCATGCTGAAAATTTGCCTATTAATTTAATTTCACTGCAAGTTCCCTGTGAAACTTTAAGTCTCAGGGGGTCATTTGTCAAATCTTCAGCTAATATTTCATTAAAAGTAATTTAAACTTGTGGAGAATATAAGTAAAATGTGCAAGCGCACATTATCTCCCCCCAGCTTCACACTGCCTTGACCCTTCCGGCTAACTTTGGCTGCTGCTCATCAAATATTGAGCAGCTGTTAGTGTAATTGCATTCACTCCACATCCCTATAAAAGATAATCAAGTCTGGGCTTGCCAGGCAGGCCAAGCAAACAAGAGAAGCTAAAGGAAAAAAAAACCCTAAACAACAAACCAAAAACAAACAGGAAAAAAAAAAAAAAAGGAAGAAAAAGGCTGCTGCCAACATATTGCATCCTGAGCTGGGATTAATGAAGTGAACTGTCACTTTTCCTTGGCAGTTGTCTCACCCAAGCTGTTCAGAAGGCCACAAGGAGGCTGAAAATTCAGTACCAGCTTAGGAGTTTTTTTGATGCTGCTACTCCTGGAGTTTGTCAAAAATAAAATATTAATTAGAGCATTTAAAAAATAAAGATAAAACTACTTAAAAATATTTAAGAATATTCAGTAGCCCTAGTTGAGAGTGGTTCAGAATGAGAGAGACAATGGTGATGGAGTTGAGAGGACCTGCAGGTATCTTGTTTTAAGAGCACACGTGTGAAAGTGTCTGTGTACAGGACTGCCCTTGTCCTGCTCTTTTTATTGGATGCTAAGTTAATGGATGTTTAGGAGGAAGAAATTGTTTTTTAACACTGTTTCTAAATACTTGGGCTGATACTTTTTAACAGTTAGATATAGGCATAGCTTTGATTGTAAAGAACACTGTGCACCTATTTTAATGAAGATATTTCATTTTCTGACCAGGTAGGTGAATTGTAAGCTCTCTCAAGAAGGAAAAACCCTGTCAGAGGTCACAAATGGTCTTTGATAATTTTGCACAGAAATCGTAGCTTGTGTATATTTATCCCATGAGAGATAAGCTTTACTGGCACAATTAGAAACTATTGTACATGATTTTGGTGGTAATGTGTTAGCTTAAATGTATTTGGCCTGATTAACACCAGCTGAACTTTATTTATTGCGTGTGTGATTAGGGCTGAAATATGATGTTTTGTCTGGTTTCACTAGTGTGACTGGCAAGAGTCTTGCCTGGTGTGAGTTAGCCTGGTGCAGAGTCTTCGAGAAAACTGTCGTGCCCACTTAGCATGCTTGAAAAGGAAATCCATTTTAGCAAATCTGGAGAAGTAGCTAGCAGTAGTACTGTGACAATTTCAATTAAAGGTCTGAGAATGGTAATTATGTTTACATACCAGCAGTCTGATTAAATGTAAACTAATTATGTGAAAAGCTTAAACTGTGACCTGAATTACTTGTGCTGAATCACAGCTGAATTTCAGCAGAGTTTTTTGGGTAACATGTTACCATTACAGAAGCTTTCTGTTTTGTAGATGTGTAGGATATTACCGGGATAATCTGACCTTGCTTTCCCCTTCCCTACTTCTTCCATCCAACTTCAAGCATAACCTGTAACTATTTTTTGATTCATCTCATCAAAACCCTATCCACAAAGCAAGGGGTATTCAGCTCCACTGGTACAATAAACTGGGGAATATGAAATCATTGTGCAGATAGTTCATCTTCTGAAGTAAATACCAGTTAAGAAGGATTTGCTATGCTGGCTTTAGAGGAACTCAGCAGGTGGGATGTGAGCAGTGTCTGTCTACACCCAGCGCTCCTCACTGAACCCTCTCAGTGCTCTGAGAAGGAGGGATGGTCCTTGCAGCCTGTTCTGTAAGTTGGTCAGCTGAGAAACAGAGTTTGTGACCCTCTCCAAGCCACATGAAGACAACAGCTGAGAGAGGCTCTAAGATATTTTAAGGACCTAGTGCATCACTGGGTACTGTAACCCTTGAGGACAGCTTCTCCAGAAGAGAGATCAAAATCTGTTTAAGATAATTTACAGTCTACCCTGTGCTGGAGCTCAACTAGTAATCTAGAACAAAAGCCTTGAAGAATTACTCAGTGTGTGTATATAATAGCATTATGATCTGACACCAACAGAAACTGCAATTCTGAACCGCTGATAGGCAGCAAAATCACAGAATCGAAGAATAGCTCAGGTTGGAAAGGACCTCAGGCGATACTGATACCTGGTCACCCTCTCTGTGCAAAGCAGGACTAAATTCAATGTTAGATTAGGTTGCTCAGACCCTGAAAGTCCTGCAAACCATATCCTCTCTGTATGCCATTGTAGTTCCAATGTTTCCACTAGAGGACAAAAGCCCACTGGGTTTGAATGGGAAAATATCTGCATCAAAGTGTTATCTGGTTCACGTACCCTTTTGATAAAATATAAATCAATCTTGGAGCCTGAACCACCAGCCTGAATGTACCATCCCACCATCCTTCATGGGATTTCAATATCAAGATCAAAATACGTTGAAAAGCTGAAGTGTTTATCCAACACTGAACATCATCCCAGAACTTCAGATTTGCAAATTGTATGTCTTGTTGTAATACTCATAAAAATGTGAACAAATGTGGCAACAAAGGAACAATTAAATTCAATTAGAACTGACTAATGGTATGGTACTGTGAAAAGATTCTATTTTTCTCAGCTTTGAATAAGTGATTGCTCTTATGGTTAAAGGATGACAGTGCTTCCAGTTCTAAAAATGTAACATTCTAAATTGTTCTGTGGATGGGTCTCAGAATAAGTCTGACTTTTTCTGTTCTCAGTCCAAAAGGAGCACAGCCATAGTTACCTGCAGTGTTGTTTTTTCTATTCTCCAGAGGACTTCTACAAGAGCTGCCCCAACTAGTTGCTTGCTTCCATGTGCTGTAGATTACAGACAATTCCCACAGCAGAAACAAATCACAGCAAATTATCTGATTATCTATTTTCTTCTTTCTACAGGAATTTATTTCTGGCTGTATTCATTGCCTACATGGAAGAGAAGACTGGCAAGAAACATTCTGCTCACATTAGATACAACCACTTCTCAGTTTCTTTTCATAGCTTGTTTCCAATATTATGAGTGTTTAAACGTCAGTTAAAATACCTCCATATCTTTCCAAGTGCTTTATTCATTGTTTAAACCAAAACCTTCTGAATTAGTTCTCTTGTCTTTACTTTTCTCATCAGAATTACTGGGAATTTCTGGACTGCTGGAATAGCATTTATTGGGGATGGGAGGAGGGGAGGAAAAAAGAAATATTTACTTGGTGTTTTAATGCATAAAAGATAGCTGGATTTTGCAAAACCACAGGTAAATAAAGTTTACTTTTAGACTAAGCTGAACTTAACACTCTTAAAACAAGTTTATATCAATACTGGGAGTGTGGATTACTGCAGTGATATTTATAGGGCATAATCTGTTAATTATAGAAATTCACGGGCTTTAAAGCCATTCGGTAGAGAAGGCCTCAATTTCTGGTATTACTGGCAAGCAGTTGATGTTGTCGCGTGGAAGCGTGTCTGTTTGTTCCATGTACTCCCTGTTTTTCGTGAAGGATAACTGAACACTGTTGGAAGTAACTGAGGTTCAGGAGTAGCATATGTAGAATTGCGGTCATGCAGTGCATCCCGTGTTTTTTGCCGTGTTAAAGAACTGGCACACACACAGGCTCTGTTCATCCCGAGCTTGTTTGACGCTCACACCAAGGCCTTCTGAACCTCAAGCTTAACCTTGCAAAACCAAAAAGTTTTTAATTTATTTCCACCCCTCCCCGTAGCAGTGCAGTGCAGCAATCAGCCCGGGAAGCCTTTCAGTGTGTCTCCGTGATGCTTAGGAACTCTGGGATGCACAAGTTTTCTTGTTTCTCTGTTTTCCAGTACGGATGGATGCCTTTGTCAACAGGCATTTCACAGGTTTAGAAATAATGAATAGCATCTTTGGAAAACCCTAGAGGTTAATGAGAATTGTTGAATTTTTCTTGAATACCTCTTCACTATTCAGGCAGATAAGTATAAGGTGTGGAAGTGTTTCAGCTAGACATAAAAAAGTGCCATTTCATCTTTAAAATCGGGGCTGCTACTCATCCGTCTCTGCATCTTAATTTTAAGTTTTTTCCATATTTTCTTTTTTTTCTGATATAATTAGTTTTTTGTTCTTACAGTTCAGACTTCAGCTCTGGAAACTTAACTGTCATGCTGACTTTTAACATCTCCAGGATTAGAATTAATCTGTACCCTACAGTTTTAATTTTCTGATGATTTGTATGATTTGATTAAACATGTGTTTTACTAGGTACAGTTCCTGGGGATTTGGACAAAATCCAACTTTTCCAATTAATAAGGATTATGAAACCTTTTAAATAATTTTCAAAGTTTATTTTAAACAGCCAAGGAGATGAATCTAAGCTGCAGTAATCTCTTCAACAATTGTCCTCATTGCTGTATGCTGAAAAAAAACCTAGACTAGTTTTTTAAAAACTGGTGGACTAGATTTTAATCATTAGGTCTCAGGAAACTTCTCCATTCCACTTAGTATTAATGTGATAAATACGTGTGTATCATTCAACAAATTTAGGCCTTGTTCTCAATCTTTAATGAATCAGAACTTTGTTTCATGTTGCAAAATATTTTGGTCTCCTTTTCATTCATGTTTATCAGGAGATTTCTTTGGTGTCTAATCGGCACCGACAGTCTCAGAAGGAGCCTTTTCAATTATTTGTTGCTTTAGTGTTCCTCCCTGTGTTAAACCTTGAGCTTCCTGAAAGGATTGAAGACTTAAATTTGAGAGGAAAAAATATTAAATTTTTAGAAAAACAAGCCAAAAAAAAAAAAGGATTAATTCTTGTTGACACTGGAGAAATGAGCGAATCCCATCACTTTGCTGACTTACTGCTTTGGCCTTGTTAGTTCAAACCTGGTTTTCTTTCATCCTGTTGCTGGTTTTGTGTCAGTTTCTTTTACTTCACCCGAGTGAAGAGCCAAACTTTTTTCCTGTGAGAACCTGTTTGTATGGCTTGGGGACTGGTCTCGTTCCCGTTTTAGCCATGGTGCTGTCCAAGTCACGAGCAAGGAGGCTTATGGTAGTAGTGGTAGTATTTTGATTAGGAATGTGACTAAACATGTCTTAGTGTTGGCAGTGTCTATTGCTGTTTCCTACTTGGGATCAAATTCTCGAGTTTATGTTATCACTGATAGCTCATTGTTCTGATAAAGTACGTGATCCCTCCCGGAACGCTGTCTGGCACTGAAGGTGCTGTGTGCTACTGCACAGCTATGTTCCAGTCCAGTTTGATTTCTGAGGAACAAAGCATAAGCTTCTCTGGGGAAATGTGTATAATATTAATTAGGCTGTCAAATGGGTGTTGCCTCTATCTCGGGCTACCGTCTGGATAAGGCAGGTAGCCAAACTGTCTGCTCTTCTGCCATCGCCCTGCTGTTTCTAGTGGGGCTTATTCTGACCGATTAGAGTGGGAATACGAATCTGTTCAAGTATTACATTGCTCTGAGATTTTTCTGAACCACGCTGAAGCAAATTTAACACTCTAACTCCTAACACAAGAATTTAAATTATTTTTCTACTTTCAGAGTTTAGCCTGGGAGACAGTTTGTTCAGAAGTTCCTAGACCCATTAACAGCCCTTCTCTTTTATCTGACTTCAAGTGAAGGCAGTTTTGCTTTAGTTCGATATGTTTGCAATGGTGTGACAGCATATGCAATGCTAAGCTTTGAAAAGTCGCAGAGCTGGATGTCATCAACCTAGAAATGACAAATCGCATCATGCTGATTAACAGCGTTACCTACAGGAAGGGTAGTGACGTGACATTGCGCTAGATCTGATCAAGAACCTTAAGGGATCCTATAAATAATGTCTGTATAGGGCTGAAGACAAATCTGCTTTTGATGCAGACAGACATCTGCTTGTTAAACGGAGACTTAGGTCTAGTCCAAGCAGTGCCAGCCCAGCCTGTCTTGCATTGCAAAGGGCACAGTGGGATATTGTACCCGACAATCAACACTATTAACTGCAGCACTCTGATAACCAGTGCTAAAACACGACCAGATTGACTGCATTAATAAATGATTAAAAAGCTCTGATGAGCTGCGTGTATGCTACAACATGACCGATATTATCTCAAATGATTTCCCAGTAGAGGTGACTTGTCACTAAAGAACGGTTTGAGTAAGCCCCTTTGCCTCCCCTATAAACGTAGTAGCCAATACACAGAGCAAAGATATTTAAAGACTTGCTCTGATAATGTAGATGGTATAAATACATACTTGAATATGTTCATTAGATTATCTTTGGCTCATTTTGCATTTTTCTAGTGTTCAATTCCAGGGGAGCACATGTCCTGAGAACTATGTAGTTACAACAGCAAATTATAAGGAATTATTTGGAATACTTACAGGCTTAATGTAATCCATGTCACCTTGAGATCTGGACAGAGATCCTTCCTACAAAGCAGCATGAGATGATTTGAGATGGTCATGATAATAACAATAATAAAAACAATGAAAAATAAGGAATATTTTTAAAAGAAAAAAAAAGTGAACAGAATGTTTCTTGCTCACTGCTGGTTCACTTCTGACAGATGAAATTACCTGTGTTATCATCTCCAATACTTGCAGGAATGGCTAGGTAATATATAGAGGAAATAACGAAAGTAGAAGAATCAGTGACAAGTGGTTGCAAGAAGAGTCATCTCCAGCAATCAAACAAGGAAGAATTATGCTGAAGTTTAGCATTTTCAGACCGAGGTAGGTGTGTGTGTTTAATGAACCTGTTGCAGTGGTATTATTTACAGATAAGTGCTACCAAATGTTTACCTTTACTTGATGTCCTTTCTGCATCCAAGTAAGGGTGCAGATCTAACGTTTTTGTGAGCTCTCCCTGGAGCTGACCAATACAACAGAGCAGACAAAGAATAATTATTGTAGACATGCTCCAGCCAGTGCATGGAGCACGTTATTACTATGAGATGCCTAAAAATAGCATCCCAGGACTTGCCTGGAGAGCTCTTGTCTGTACTGAAGAAGAATGGATATGCCACTTAGAGCCTATTATTTAACAAGAAAGGCAACGTTGACACAAACTCAATTGCTTTAAAGCAAGGTCAGTCATTTTTCTTGAAGAGAAAGCCTTGTGTTTCTACTAGTCAACAGTTCCCACCGGTGACCTGATTAGGCTGACACAGATACAGGGATGGAGGAAATTATTCTACTGTATTTAAATACAGATATGCTTCTGGTTTTCAGTTTAGCTGAGCTGAACAAATATTAGCTTGGAATGATCTGAAACCAAAACGTTTAAATAAATTGAATATTATTTTTTTTTGTGGGTTGAGTGAAGAACTATATCCAGCCATGAGTAAATTGAAATTTCAACTGCCCTTAATAAAAGCAAAGGGCTTGACTCATAAAATGGAAAAAGCTGAAGTCAAGCTCTAATTTGGAAGGCAGTTCAGCTCAAAACCATTTTTCTTTTATTTATTATGAATAAACTTTTCCTAGAGAAAAATCCTTCAGCCCTATATTTCAGAAATAAGCACATGCATTTCAGGGGGGGAAGCAGAATCTACATTGCTTATTGAGTTCTCTCCGGTCGCGAAATACGGTTCCTGGTGGAGATGAAAGGTGAGTCTTCTGCACTTGCGAGAAAAGTTTCATTTCGGAACAGAACGTCTCCTCGTGTAGCAAATCGCCTGCTCCCTCTTTATTGCGACTTCCAGAATTTGTCAAGGCTGGAGTCTAGCTGGAACTTGAAGTGGAGAAATAAATTCCAAAGTGGAGCAGAGGTGATAACGAGCTCTCCCCCTTCTCTGACCCGGCTGCCTCTGGGGCTGTTTCCCACACTTTTTTCCTCACTCTTTCCCCTGGGCACCATTTTCCTCTTTTTTTCCAGTACGTTTTCCCGGAGGCCATTGCAGAGGGGCTCATCTGGATCCTGTGGCAGGGCTGTCGCAGAACCGGCTGGAACCGGCCGTGTCCTGCGTGGGGCAGCCCCGGAACCAGCTGGAACCAGTGGCCGTGTCCTGTGTGGGGCAGCCCTGGAACCGGCTGGAACCCACTGCGTCTTGCACGAGGGAGCCCCGGAACTGGCTGGAACCAGCTGTGTCCTGCGCGGGGCAGCCCCGGACTCTCCTCACAGAGAGCCCCCCAGCCCCTCTGCCAGCCCCTGGGCACGGGGCCGCAGGAGCCTGCTGAAAAAACATGATTCTGGAGAAACCCTGTGAAGGAAGGAGAGGTTTGTCCTCTGAGCCATGGGAGAGTGCTTCCAGGGGCTGTGGAAAGGAACATGAACAGGATCTGGAGGAGAGAGCTAAGCAGAGCCTGGCTCTACGGTACTGGTGCTAATGGGAGAGCTGGTGCTAAATCAGAACCGAACGGTGTGACCCAAAAAAGCTGCTATTAAAGAGACCGTAGAGCAGAAGACTATTCCATCTGTCACAGGAACGAGGAGATGTGAGAGCAGAGAGGAAGGACTTGAGGACAGAGGACACACTCTACATTATAAATACATTGTACATCAGGCTCCAACCCTGTCTCCCCTGAGGTCCCCCCCTCAGGCGAACTGGTGAGGGAGGTGCGCAGTCTACAGACTGGGCTTTAAAGTAACGAGAAACACGTTCACCTAGGGAAAGCATGAAGTGAACGCTTGCGGAGTTTCGTGCTGGTCAGTGGAGTCCCGCCGACAGCCCACTCTGGTGTCTCTTCTCTGTGGCATCATTAGTTTCTCGTGAGCCTTGGCCTTGTGCTTTTCTCGTTTGTTCCGTTTTATGTTAGCAGACCATCGTTTGTGAAGGAAATCTGGCAAATATAATGATCCAGCGCAGACTGGCTTGTGCTGTTTCACCAGGTCAGATCGAAGATGCCCTCTGTGCCAAAGCTGGAGCCCTGCAATGTCCTTTTATCTGTTGGCGTTAAACGCTTCCGTTTCCAGACTACTTCTGCAGAAGTATCTGGCTATTGGAATAATGGACAAAGCATTTACAGTAATTGCCTGTTCTCGTTATGAGTTTGGTGCCCCAGAAATCCACCAGCACAGTCCATCTTTTCAGAGGGATTTGGACCCTGGTAGCCTGACACCATTGCCTTGGAGCCACATCACTGAAAGATTTTCCTGGCGTATCCAAAAAGATTTACTGGGGAGCCTGTGGTCTGAACACTTCCAGTCTGGCAAAGCAGAAGAAATCGGAAAGCCAGCCATGGTAAGAAAAATTACTTTCTGCACCTCTATTGTTGCCTTAAATTTTTTTACATGAATTATATTCTTTTGTTTTCTGTTGCTGGGTGCATTGAATATAAACTTTTCTATGTTTTTTTGGCAAGTGTCTTCATCTCTGGCAAACAATAACCCTCCATTCTCCCCATATCTTTAACAATTATTATTTGAAAGCCCCCTGCAATGAGAAAGTGAGAGAGAATTTTGTTTTTTCCACTTTTTTTTTTTTAATAGCTTGAAGAATTATCCTGGAGAAGAAATAGCTGCTGTAATTGGTCTAGAACTAATGAAAGAGGAGCTCTAATGAAACATATTGATATTTACCATAGTCTGCCTACAGAAGCAATTTTCTTCGTTATTTCTTTTTTTTCTTTAAATTCAAATTAATCTGGGGATAATAAATATTAAATGCTCACCACTTAGAAGGAATGGGATTTGTCACAGAGCGGTGGCACTGTGGCATTTGTAGAGCCTTTTCCATCACTAAGGGATAATCGATTTAATGACGGTGTGAACAGATTGCTAACTGCTGTGGTGGGCTTTCTGGGCTGGAGGGAAGAGGTTAAAGTCTGGCAATGTCAGCAGGTACCTGGCAAGAAGGCACGTTTGGTTTCTATACCAAATGTCATGACATTTTTGTTTTGTCTTCATTTTTCTTGTGGGCCCTTGTTCTGAGCAGCAGTTTTATTGCAGGATGCCGTTGTATCACATCAGAGCTCTTTATTGCAGGCTGCATTGCACTCTGGGCAGACTGGGAGGCGCTCTGCCCACTTGAGGGTTAAACACAGGGTGGTGTTCCTGCATCCATATAGTGAGAGACGAGCTAGAGGCTCTCCACTGCTTGCTTTATTCTGCTCCTACTGTGTGTGGTGTGTCTGTATGGCCAAGTGGGCACATTGTATTTTCAAGAAATTTGTGTATGAAACGAATGCAATTAAAATTGTTAAACGTAATTAACAATTCTGTAGCATCTTTGGTGCTACGAAACTAACAGCTGGTCTCCTTTTAGACCACTAGCTTCAATAAGACTCAGATAAATGACTCCTTGGTTGACCTGTGAAATGGGAAAGTGTACAGACCACCTCGCTCTGCCACTTTCCGACATGAAGGTAGAGATTCAAAATTAAACCAAAGTCCCCAGAGGGCTTGCTGAATGCCCCAGATGTGTTCTCAGCGGCTTGTCGGCACTGGAGAAATTAGGGTACTTGTGCAGGAAGATTTTGTAGCACAAGGGATTACTTAGACCAACTTTCCTGTGGTTTAAAATGTGATGGATGAGATTCATACTTAAAAGTACCTCTTGAATAAAAGCATGTGGCTACCTAGTTCTACTCTCAAAAAAAAAAAAAAAAAAATCTGCAGAAATTGCAGCTGGAAAGTGTGTTTGAGGACTTGGTGCTAAACGTGATGAATGTCATGGTGTTAAATCATCAAAAACTGGTATGTGAAGTGCTGATTTCAGTTGTATTTTCCTATGCTTGGAATTGCTGGCAATTTTATAAGGTCTGTTAGACGTTCAAAACTAAAGCTGCCTTAGCCAGTCAAAGGTTATTAAAGGGCTGTTGCATCCTGCCACACACTGGTGAGTGTCTTTGTGCTGGTAAATAGTGAAGTACCACTGACCAGTTTTCCAGTTTCCCAAGTAAATTTCCTGCAAGAATTATGGAGAAGGCAAGGAACCAAAAAGAGGAAAATGCAGGTGAATTCCAAGTCACAACAGAGCAGAAAATACAGCTCCAGTTCTGAGCATGTAGGAATTTGTTTGTAATAGAGGTCTTGCCTCATCATACTGAAGATATGTGATTTCTTCCAAAACTTCAACTCCTCCTCCTTACTGCTGGCTGTAGAGAATGTGCCCTCTTTCCCTGCATACCTGTGCCCTAAAACTGAGTAACGATGTGGGAGCGCTGACGGACGGATCCGCAGTCAGATCCTGAGCTGCAGGTTCACAGCTCGATGTTTTCGGGCCCATGTAAGACAGTTTTTAATATTTGTCTTACTGAATGTGGATAGATACTGTAGTGCTGGGGTTAGGTGAAGCTCAGTGGGACTTCAGATCTGACATTGCCTTCCTCTCTCGCTGCAACAGTGGAGCCATCAGACAGTCCTAGAGGCAGAGGTTTTGAAGAGGTCCAAGCACTTCACCAGGGAAACAATGAGGCATCGTCAGGAGAACTGGAAGGATGATGGGGATTTAACTGAATGCACTTTTCTTTTAAATTTATGGAATGTAAGATACTTATTAGAATATGCAATTAACCTTGAGTTTCTAAAATTGTGATGTATTTCTTTCTTTGGAATACAGTTTCTAATGAACTGCTAGAATAACTTCAGAAATGTCCTTGAGATATTTAATATATATTAATTTAACAGGTGATTTTTATGTACAGGTGGAGAGCTATATAAATACCAAGACTTGGTTATAAATATTAGATTTAATCTTGGTAAGGACACTTAAAATAAAAGTGAAATATAGGTAGGCATCAATTCCCAGGTAACCTAATTAAGTGGCATCCTTGTTTTGTAATTTTTATTGTGCTAAACAAGGAATGTGTCTACTAATTAAGATGACTAATAGTTATGTTTGATCTAATTATAGCACTGCCAGGAGGCACTATAATAGTTCAGGATCTGCCAATGTTTTTACTACGAAATCTTGGTCTTAGTGGTGTACAGCTTGGCTATAACACTGTACCTGCTGCCTTACAACGTGGTAGAAGGTTTCACACTGCATGTACTGTCTTCATTTGAATTATATTTGTTTACTTGAAAGGCATCGTTTTCGTGGTGTTTGAGAGAGAAGGTTCAAAGTAAAAATACTGTTTATTATTTGGAAGCACACACGAGCAAACTTCAGAAGTTTACACCACAACTTGTTCTATTTGCATGAATATCAATATTTGGTGGTTTATTCGAGTGGAATCTCCTACATTAGCAAAACTGAATGGGAAATCCGGCAGGAGCAAGATCTGAGTGAAGCTTTGGCTTCAGTATTTTTATCTGAGATGGTTCAGACTGGCATAGATTGAAGGATTTACTCTTTGTTTTTTCATGCACAGGAGGCGATGCCTTTGTCTTTACTTGAGCAGAAACGCGAGCAAGGACCACAAAACATACCTGGGGCTCACACAGGCCCTGCTGCTCCACTGAATGCAGGTGTTAGGTACAGGATGGGTGTTTTGAAATGGAATTCATCAACAAAGCGGTAGTTATTATGTCGTCTCCTGTCCTGAATGGAGAAGCTTGTTGTTAGGATTAACTTTTTACCATTAACTTTTTTTTGTTGTGGTCTTTTGAGGACTCTAAAAATTGACGCGGATGAAATAGATTTGGTGAAGAATGGTAAAAATGGATCTTGAACACGTATTTAAAAGATAATAGCCTTTTCTTTATAAAAACTGTGATATGTCTCATGAGAAATCTGTTTAAAACTATTATTATACAAATGCTGAAAAAATTATTTCAGTTACGGATGCTATACGTCTGGAGAACAGCAGAAATATACCATGTCCTCTCAGAAATGAATATGAGGGAGATGAGTTTCTTTTGGTTGGATTGTGTCAATTTTGATATGGTGAAAAGGCAGGACAGGCTGGACAAATGTCACTTTAAAATAATCTAAAGCTATGTTACTTAGTACACCCGTGGCAGAGCTGTGCTTTCTCTCTAGCAAGAATGATATTTTTGACCCAAATTTTCAGGGTAGTCATTGTGCAACTGTACTGAGTGACAGAAATGATGATTGTCAGGTATGCCCTGGTGTGCTTCAGTACTGCTTATGCTGGAAAACTATCCGCAGGATAACACCACTCCAAATGAACAGTGTCTCTGTAAATACCGTGGGACTCATTAAGAGCCATGTCTTGGCAATTAGCAGTTTCCAAGTGGCAATGGTGAGTGAGGATGTTTCATGGGATGAAACATCCATAGGATATTTCATGAGCTGCCAGAGTAAGAGAGAGACAGTGGGGCTGAGGCAGTAGTGTTTTCCTCTGGGCTGAGATTCACAGCTCAGCATGGTCAGAAGATTAGTGGAAGGATTTGCTTTTTGTCACTGATATGCGCACCTGGAGCATAACCATGCCAGAGTCTGACCTGCTGTGAAGGGAATTTAGTTGATTTTGTGCTTCTGGCCTCACTGGCTGAGGCCAGGTGTGTTTGCTCAACCTTCAGCTTTCGGAGCACTCTTAAGTGCCAGTCCACCTTCTACCCCTTCTCCAAGAGCTTCTCTGAGAGGTCCAGACTCCAGTCTGCCTGTTGGTTTTCCACAGACACCTAACACAACTCATCCCATCCAGTGAGCGTCTCTGGCTGCTGCTCGACTCAAGGTGATTTTTTTTAAATCCTTCTCTGCTTTATAGCTTCCTCCTTCTCCAAATGGAAGCTCTTATAAAAGCAGCTTATCAGCCTCGGCTGCTTCCTTGTCCGAGGTGTGGTGGTACCTAGTTATTACATTAAGCACGTGATAGCAAGCATTCCTGATGCCCAGTGTTTACAACAAGGGCTTTGCATCATCGTACAAAGACACCCTTTTCTTTCTCCCTCCCAAAGATGAGAGTTAATATTTGCATTAAATCAACAATTTGTGTTTAATGTTATCTTTTGTATGCTGCTTGCTTGCTAGAAAATTTGTCACCCTTATAAGTGTTAGGTGTTTCATTCAAGAGACCATTGAAAGAAACAATGGAGAACAAAATAATGCAAGATAAGCAAAAGCCTCTCAAAATAAGCTTGGAAATTTACTACTGGTCTTTGTTCCCTGATGGAGTTTCTGGTGCTGCACAAAGAAAAAAAAACATATATAGTCTTAGGAAATGGTATGCTGCCTGAAACAGGAAATCTGTAGCACCTTCTGAATACTTTTTGTGTTAAGAGCAAGAGATTAGATAATTTTTTTCCAGTACTATCTAAGTAAGCAAATGGAATAAAGACTTCAAGCTGTACATCTATAGCTATCTATAGTTTACTATCTATAATATATCTATCTATACTTTACCATATCTATCTATAGTTCTCTTTTAAGCTGGTGTAAGACTGGATGAATCTCCTCAATTTTCACCACCACTCTTTTTCTCAAATCAACTGTGTTTTCTGAACAATGGTGTATGGTAATAGACACATTTACAGTACAGTTTTAGATGATTTTATTTAGAGTTCCATTTAATAGTAGCTTTCAACAGTCTTTGCTCCTGCTCTTTTTTGCATTTATATGCATTTTTTCTGAAAGTAGTCAAGAATCCACCAAATATAAGCTCAGCACAGTCAAGGAAACTTTTGAAATCCATAGCTGTAGCTGACTTTGAAGCCGAAATAAGAATAATGACTACACCAACAGCAACGTATTTGAGATGTATATAAACTGTATCTCTAGGTGTACGCATGTAAACATATTTTGTACACATGTGTCTGAGATTTACTTCCTAGTATATTTGTTACCTGGTACATTCATGATTTACGGAATTTTTTACTCAAAGGGTTCAAATTCACCTAGATTTATGGCACTTGGTAATACTCAAAGGTTTATTCTCAATGTAATTTTGTGTAAAACACACTTGCTGGCTGTGTGGTGTAAACTCCTTGCTCTTATTTCGACAGACCGCAGCAATCTGGTCGTATCACCCCTGAATATGGAGGTGGTTTTAGGCAACAGATAAGGTGCCTGTGTTTGGCTCGGGTTGGTCCATGCATCACAGTTGAGTGGCTTCTCTGTGATGTGAAACGCCTTGCTCCGGTGTGGCTCAGAAGAAAAATTCAGTCATTGGAAATCCTGCTTGGGCCTTTCAAAGAGATTGCTCTAATGGTTTTACATGAGAGGCTTAGGAGTTGGAGAGTTGGAGACGGGGGTGTTTCCACAGCCTGTCTCAGTGCCAGTCACTTCACTCCTGAATTTCGTTTAACGTGCCTCACAATTAAGTATAATATAGCTGTGAGAATGTAGGTCAGCGGTCTCTTTATTCTAAGTATGATTTGTTTTCAAGGGAAAAAAACCCAAACTTTAAAAGAACCGAGAGAACAAAGAGCAGAAAAATTACTTCAAAACAAACTTTTAATGAAGCTGTCTACTACACACTTAAAGAAGAGGTATTCTGTTTCCTGAGGCACTATTAACATAGCTGAATTACCTTTACATGCTGCCACTTTATCCTGAGACTCTCCTGGTTATCACGAGTTTGCCGTATGCCGCTGTTCAGCATACTAAAAGTCTGCTGGGAAAACAGGTCCCAAGACTGAGTTAGGGACCCAGGGGCTGCAGAGTGGTGCTTTTTTAAAGAAGGTGTCTCTGCAGACTTTATAGTCCAGCTTTTATGGTAATTCCACTTTGGCTGCGTGGCCTGTCTTTAATGCCCCTTTAAAATCCCCACACTCTGGCAAAGCTGTCCCAACACTCAGCTGCGGTGTCTTGCAAGCAGAAGGGTGTCCCCTCTGTCTCATGGAACATGTGGGTGTGTTTCCCATCCCTGCATGGGATTCTCCAGGGCAGCTGCTTGTCACACACACACCTGAATCAGCAGAAATTGCCTGGCTTATGAGGCGTGGAATTTAAAATTCAGCTCCTTACTTCCCCCAAGACCAGGATTACCCTGGAGGCAGGCAGCTGATTATTTTCCCCTTACGGCAGCACAAGCCAACACAGAATGGCCATAATGGAAGACATGAAAATGCTAAACATTAATATTTAGCATGTAGAAGCCTGTATTAAGGCCTCATTATGCAAGAGAGGACACAGAACAAATGCACATTCCTGTGAAAAACACTTTTAGTTGTGAGAAACAAAAGATGGCTGTATCAAATAGATGAGAGCGTTGGAGGTAGCAATGAGACAACAGTTACTACAATAAACAGTAGCCACAGCACACCAGCTGCCTAACATGAGCAGAAACAATTTTGTGTAGTTTGAGAGCGACTTCCAACCATTTGCTTCACCAAAAAACCACGTTGCTGCATCTCGGTCATTACTTGGTCAGTTTTTTCATTCCAGGTACTGACTGTAGACATTAACCTGAAAATGTATTTCCCTGGTGCCTGGCTTGGTGCTAGAATAGAGATTAGAGATGAGTGAGCACTTTGTGAGCAAGGAAAACTAGGGTGAAATTTAATTTCACTCGTACATGGGCTTACAGTTCTCCCCCGCCCCAATTAACTATGCTTGTGTTAAAACAAGGTGAAGAATATATGTGTGACTGATAGAAAATAGCGTTCGGACAGCTGATTACTAGATTGATTGGCACTGAGAGGGATTGCCACTGAGATGGATTAATTGATTTTCCTGCATTTGGCAGCAGCAAGGTCTGTCATAACAATTCTTACCACTTCACAAGCATTAACTGTTTGCCTTCTTGCTGTCAGGTGGTAATTTTGCTTCGTGTACAGATGGGAAAAAACGAGCAGCCAGGTATGAATTACTTGCCTCAGGTGAAGCCTCCTGCCGAAAGTGGGAGCAGGTTATCCCCGTGTCTCAGCGCAGGGATGCCATGAGGAGCCCTGTGTCTCGGTGGGCCTGGGAGTTTTGATTTGGTCCTGTTTTCTGGGATACAGAGGCCAGATTAGACTGAGGTGCCTGCAGAGCTGAATAGATACAGTTTCTGTAGATGCTGTCTCCTTTGCCATAGAAATGAAGCCTACAGCTACTTTCCTAACTAACAGCGATCATTGATAGACTATTATGAATCCTAAAACACAGTGAGATTTACCTCGCCTTTCCAGTTTTGGACAAATACTAACTAGTATGGAAACTAGATGTTTCTCCCACCTGTAATGTTATCTTTTATGTTGTCTTCTAACTGGGAAAACAAGATTAAAATAGATGGCCTTATGGCACTGAAGACCAGTTGTCTTGGACAGTAGAGTTTTTCTTCATTGGATAAGGCCAATGCGAAATATCAGCAAGATCAAACACAGTACCTCCACTAAGAGTCTCACCTCTCTGCTTTGTTTTACAGTCTTTCTTCCTTTTTGAGCTAAGGTATTAATAAAAAAATGACAAGCCAGAAATCAATGTCAAGTATAAAAAGTGTTTATTATCCATGTGAAACCTAATACCACATTTCCTGCCGTGCCAGCAGTTGATTGATGAAGCTGACGTGTAGGAACATTCTCTTGTTTTGACAAGTTTGATAGAGCCTTTGACTTGTGGGTTGTTGTTTTTTTTTTTCCTCATGGGTAGAAAGGAAACAGGTGTGGCAGGCTTAATGTATATAGAATTTTTTGGTATAGTTACTGTCTGCTGAGAAATCCTGATCTTTGGAAATAAAAATCTTTGAGATCAAGTAGCAAGCTTTATTTCCAGCTTCTGTTGGGATGCGTTTGCATGCTTTCAGTTCTGCAGCATCATTTGCTATCTGTCCATGCCAATGGCATGTATCCTTCAGCCAACCAGTATGTAGCGGTAAAATCAATTGTTGTTTTACTACCTTTACATTCTCTGAATTTTCTTACAAATATTAATTGAGGACATCTCCTCATTTCTTTGTTCTCCATCACATTACCTTCTCTTATAGCCTGTCTTCAAGGCAAAGTTGTAGGCCAGTGTGCTGCATGCAGAATTATTAGTGTCAGTAAAAATTAAATGATGAGCACTTGGTTCCACATGGTACTGCTGTTCCTGAGATCTCTACATTCACAGTGCTTGGGCACTTTGGATGTTACAAGGAACTGCAAAATAGACTGGTTTAATCAGCCTTTATTTAAAGCAAGAGATAAAAGGAGAGACAATTACAGAACTAGCTCTTAAATTGAAGATTTATATCTTCTTAAAACATGGACTTCAATATTAAAAGCAGGAGGCCCAGTCTTGCTACAGCCTAACAACACACAGGGCTTAAGGTAGAGGCTTTGGTGTTACTTTCATTAAGTGTTAGATATCCTGTCATGTTGGTGGGTTTAATTCACCCCCAAAATGAAACGACAGCTCACAAACCAGAAAGTTAACATGGTCGTTGAAATGCTGAGAGAAAGAGTATATCTGACATTAATTTGTACTTTCTCCCCTTACGCATAACTGATCAGAAGCAAAATTTGTAGTTGTAGTTCAGTGTCGCTTGTACACTCATCTCCCGGTGAGGGGTAGGAGAGGGTTTGGCCAGCTCTGCTGATGGGCTTGCAGGTGATGGGCACAAAGATGATGGCCCATTTCCTCCGTGAGACTGGAGGGAGGTAGGAGCCAGGTGCTGTTGGAGGGACCAAGGATGCTGGCTTAGCAGGCATGGGCAAGGGCAATAGGGAGCAGCCAAGTCTGGAGACATGGGCAGAGCTACTTCTCATCACTGTGTTGTATTTTGATTGTTAGAAAAGACAAACCTCTGTGAAGGAGAAGCTCAGGTTTCTTGTATTTTCTGTGGTTGTAGAAATGTGTCTGCTTCGGGCGCTCATTCACTTCTTTTCAGGCAATGCGCCAGCCACAGGAAGCCAGGAATGTCGTTCAGGGGCAACTGTCTCCTGACTGCCACTTTTGGCTACTGGGTCAATATTTTGGGATTTTGCTGTAAGAATGTTATAGGGACATCAAGCTGCATAGTTGGAAAACGGAAATCACCCTTCCTAAACAATGAGAAGCTGCTTTGAAATGACTGCTCCCACATGACTTAGCAACAGACAGCATGTTGGGGTTAACGGTGTCTTTAGAAAAGCTCTGTATTTCTGAAATGTCATGTTGGCAGCACTACTGTAATGGCTTGAGGTTTTTCTGGTTTTCCTTGGCCATACTGGCCACAGCTATATCCTACATAAGCAGTGCACTGAAGGAAGGTACTCAGGCTTGCTCTGCCTGTCTTTGGGCGATTTCAGGGTTTGTGACAGGTGCTATAAAATATGGGGGAACCTTGAGGTTGAACTGACCTAGTTCATAACAGCATAGTGAATTAGAGATTTCTACAAAGATCTGAAACTCCACAATGTGAATTCCTGTCTGGCTTGGTTTGAACAGCTATAAATAAAACTAATTCAGAGAAAGTGTCTTTACTGATTAAAAAAAAAAATCAAACTAACTTGGTAATATCAGGTGTACCATTAACTTTTGTCATTTGCTTCTAAAGGAAGCAGCACATTTTACCCTGAGATAAATCAATTATTTTATCATGTGTGACCTCTGCCAGTGATAGAATATCTGTCATGTCTGTGAATTCATGAAGCACCTGTAGATTTTGTTTGTCAATAACTACTCCTCTGGGCTCTAAAAATATATATTCTTGAAGTCTTTGCAGCCCAGCATGTCTGGTTGTACGCTGTTGTATGACAATGTCAGAGTCCAGAAATCTCATCACCGACGTAGTGACTGCTGATACTCACTCTTACTTTTTGAAAAAGGAATAAATAGTACAAATGAAACAGGAATGATTCATGACATAATACCATTTCTCCGTTACTTCAGCAAGAGCAAGACAGAGACATCTGGGCTGTGAGCTTGAGTCTGTAGCTAGAGGTGGACACCGTACACCTACAGTAGGGAAGCCATGAGCAGCTGCTGAAGATAATCCAGCCAGTGAAGGAAGAAACAGCTAATCAGGGCTGGAAAGAGATAATGAGACTTTTCGAGAATGTGTTGCAAAGATGAGTCACTTAAAGTGGTCCATGTGTCCACTAGAAGCACTAGCCCCAGCTCCAACTGTATATCTGGGGTAAAGATTTTAAATCACATGAGTTTGGATGAGAGACGTTGGCTTCTGTGATTTAATAGGATTGTCTGGGAGCTAAAACTTGCTCACAGAATTAAAACTCAAATGTGAATTTCTAGGAAATCCAAAAATTAAATGGTACAGCCTGGCTTTCAGACTGAGGAGGCAACTCCAGATGATGAGTCATAACATGATGATTATTTTTTTAAATTTAAGAAATGAGTACACTTCATGTTAGCAACTCCTGGTTTTCTGGAGACTTAATTTTTCTGCTCTCATTTTCCCTTGAGTTTATTCCAAGTTATCTTAATCACATGCTATAAAGTAATTAAAAAATATAGGTCTTTAGATCTTTCTCTCAAAATGGCTCAGAAGGGAATACATGGGTCAGGGGAATGTTGGCACCAGAGTCTCTTCAGACTGTGACAAGATGAATTCTTCCACCATTTGCAAGAACAGAATATAATGAGGTTTGACATAGTGAGAACTGAAGCTCATTCTGTGACTGAAATTTTAGGGATAAGGGTAGTTTTGAAACATCCCCAAGAGGTGTTTGTGCAGCTGTTTCATACTACGAGTTTTCCTTATAGGTGCTTAAACAATCAGGCTTGCAGGAGCATCTGCTATAGCTGTGGTACAGTGAAGGTGTTGGGGAAGCAGGAGGCAGATCCAAACCCTTCGTGTTGTCCTGCAGATGTTCGGGGACTGAAAGAAAAAACGGAACACAACAAGACAGTGATTTAGTTGGAATAACCAGAGCCCCTTGGCTGAGAACAGGGGATTTGGGTTAAGGCCTGGCTGAGCGTTTGAGGGTGGAGGCTGAGCAGAAACACCACTCCGGAACCGGAGTGCCTTTCCGAAGATGATCAGACAAAACTGGTAAATTGGGGCAAAACGTGGCAGGTGAGCAATAATTTCTGCATGTAACAAAAGTCCAGAATCCGACTGAAAACGTTTCAGTTCACTGCTGATAAATGTTTGCTAAAAAGAGCCCTAATGATTCCAGCACACACGTAAGGGGGCAGAGTGTTCCATCATCTGTTCGTTCTGCCCCTTTCTGTGGTCTGTAGATTTGGCTTCTGCTGATGGGAAACACCTTTTTTTTTTTTTTTTTTTCCTGGAAACAGAGGGCAGATGCTAGTGTGTAGATAGTAAAACATATCAAAACCATGTCTGAATTTGTAGATATCAACTGCTAGCTGGATCAGCAGAGCTGCAGCTCCGAAAGGAGATAAACCAGCAGCCAGGTTCCCGCTGGAAGCGGGATTATCCTGTGAGCGAGTCACTAGAGGGCACCCGGCCCGCAGCGCCGGCAGCTGCTGTGCACGGGCACGGCTCTGGCACCCCTGGGCTGGCCGCGCAGTGTGCGTGCCAGCAGAGACACCCCCTCCAACACAGTGTGCCCACCCCTGCGCCAGTCCGGCCTCAGACCGGCCCCTTGTCGGGAACGGGCTTTTCCACTGTCCATTTCTGCCATAACGTCACCTGAGTTGTGAAGACAGGCAGACAGAAACAGAACGTTCAAACTTGATGCGTACACAACAGACACCCAAGAAGTGTCTCAGTGTGGACTGAGGGGCATTTCTGGGGAGGCATTGCCTCCCGGTCATCCTTGGAGAGAGACCCATGTGGGAGCAATAGCCTTTTTTATCAGGAGCAGAACCAAGGTCTGCCTGGCGCACAATTTTATATCCACACTGGAGGAAGATCTGGTTGGCGCATACATAGCTGTGATACATCGCCTCCCTCCCTGAGGCAGAATATCACACCTGTAAGAACTGCAGGTGTCCCGAAGCTCTAGGAGCTGTGGATTTTGTGTTGGGCTATGCCAGGTGGCAAGGATGACTTCAACTCCTTGAATCGTGGGAAGTGCCCCAATGCAAAACTGCGTCATTCAGGCTGTAATTACAGTGGGAAAGATCATGAACTTGGTGGCCATGGAATATCTGGGGATTTTTGTAAGGAAAAATCCAAGTCCACTGTATTATCCACTGTGCATAATATTTTTCTGTTCTGCAATTTTGAATATTGCGTTAAATAATTTTCCATTGTGGTGGCAATATGATCCAGGAGCTGAGTTAAGAGACCCTCAGGAATCCTGCACTGGGTATCCTTTAGCAGATGAGACAGTGGGAAGTGCTGAGACCCGGCAGTGCCAGTGCCAGAACTGTCTCATGAGGCAAAGAGCACTTTGCCCGTGTCTGAGACTCTCATACCACCACCTTGTGTCAGCCTCATCTCCTCCCGGGGCCACAGAAACAAAAAGTAGAGGAAGAAGCCTCGGCCATCACCCTACTGGCTCCAAACCAGGGGATGTTACTTGCACTCCTCTGCCACCCCCCGCATAGCAACTGAAGGATGTTTTCAGGATGTCCGAATAAATGACACTCAGGCTTAATTGCAGCTTGGCTAGAAAATCCCCCAAAACATCCTTCCTGTGTAGCATGAAGACAGATTCTCAGTGCTGCTCTCCTTACTCCCTTCTCCATGACTATGTGACTGTGGCAATCTCTGTAAACAACTGCTCAATGCTTACAGTGAGAGTCTCTTAAGAGCTGTGCTGCCTTCACATAAAAAAAAAAAATTCATTCCCCTCTGCAACGCAGGTACCCACCTGTGAGGCATGGTTTGAGCTGGCAAACTACTGACCTCTGTCCTACTTCTCTACTCTTCCCAGTGATATTTACATAAGAAGTCCAAGAAATAACACCTACATGATGCTTTGAATTTGCCTGCCTGAAAAACTCCTTCCCATCATTTATCAAATGAGTAACAATATTTCTACATCTTCGGCAGTTCCAGAAATGTTAATTCAGGTTATGATATAGCTGCAGGGCTCTGCATTAGCAGCTTTCCCAGGCAGTGGATTTGCAATCAGGCTGTAAAGCTATATCCAATATGGCTCTCAACTGGAGAAAAGATCGGTCAAACAGCTGACTTACAGCATTTATTAAAACAAAACAAAAAAAAAAGAGGGGAAGGGGGAGAAAAAGTTCATCCAGTCAGTATGGCTGCTTCTGTGCTGCAGATTTGTAGTTCCCTGGGAGGCAGCAATATAGCTGGTCAAACAGTAATTAAAGCTAAAATGCAATGTTTGGCTCAAATAAATTAAATGCTTCAGAAAAGAAACATTTGCCAAACTCTCCTGTGCAGATACTGTTTTTTCAAAATTGAGTTTTAGTTAATTAGCACTTTTTTCAGATAGCCAAGCTTTCTTCCTAGGTGAGATGCTGAACAAGAGTTACTGGCCTCCGAGGAGCATAGGCTGATGACTGTGTTATCTGATCCGGAATATTTCATGTGTTAAGGCTGTTGCAAATTACCATTTTCAATACAAGTGAAGTGGAAGCTGTTCCTCGGCCTGTGTTATCCCATTGCTTTGTCGTATGCAGAGAAGTAATTCTCTGTTGTGCACATGCACAGTACAGGGAAGCGACTTGGGCAACACAGGTGGCAAAGGGGAACCTGAGTAGCACAATAAATAATAAAACCAGTCTCTCTCCATGGCTGCTGGTCTCAGTGAAATAGCCTCCAGTTTCTTCTGTGACATTAGATATGTTTTTTAATCTAATAGCTCAATAAGTGCTAAAACAAAGGATAGAAGAGAAAGTCAAATTAAAATCCTCAATAAAATAACTGGAAATGTTATTAATAGTGGAATGCTCATAACGCTCTTCTGATTAGGACTCTGCACTAGTTGCCCTCAAATTAGTGTGTAGATGACCTGTTTGGGATTGGAGCTGGTAAGATGCAGAAGGTCTGGAGATCAAGGGGATGGGGCAGTTCCAAAGCAAGTTGTGCTTGGGAGGAGAGGCAGCTCTGACAGTGGACTCCAGGAAGCCTGGGACAGGGAAGAAAGTGAGATTTGAGGGAGTTTGTTGTTAAATATAACTGTGAGTAACGCAATAGTTGCCTTCATTGTTCTTCTTCCAGAAATGAGGCATGTTGAACTACTTCCAAGTAGCAGATGGTAAGGATCCCACTTTCACGTTGGCTAGATCTGCGACTGGCTGGAAAACAGCTTTTCCTTTTTTGTAGGATCTGCCACGGGAGTTCACAGACAGAAAAAAAAGGCACTGAAATTAAAAAACTAGTAAACAATTTCCATTATTCCTGCTTGGGGAGGTGGATCCTGCCTAAGCTAAATGCTCCAGCCCATCTCTGCTCAGAAAAACTCAAGTATCTACTTCCACACTTGCTGCTTTGGAGCCGTAAATTCAAATGGCCTTTTCATAACTTTGTTTTTCTTTTTTTATTTGGCTGTTGACAATGAGTCTTTCTTCATAGACATACTTCAAAGTAAGATAGGAATGTATCTGCATTTCCTTTCTGTTATCAAGACAGTTGCTTCCAGCTGATGGTCCTTCCATTGTTTATCAATGATTGATCTAAGTAGCCCATCTTCTTTAGTCAGCCGAGTTAGAGCCAACAGGGGAAATAAAAATAGTAGCTCCCAAACTTTCTACTTGTCTCTACAACGTGTTTGAAGACATTATCTGAGCCAGAACAAAGTAAATGCTGCTGATTGTGTTGTGCTTTGTATACTTGACCTTTGCTGCCCAAGGCCAATGAGAGGATTTACCAGTAAAAACTATGATTGCCCACCAATCAGGCTTTCCTTGACAGTCAGTTTGTCTAAGAGATGTTTGTGGTTTAGGATTTGTAGTCCTCTTAACTATGCTTCAGCCATGTCGCTGGCAAGCCTGTGATGCTGACTGGTAACTGATGATACAGTGAAGATGGAAGCCAAGGCAATTGGCAGAATTCTAGGGGTTATGGCAAAGTATTTATGATTTTTAAATGGCAAAACATGTAAAGTGCTTATGGCTCTATAAAGATGCTGAAAAAATAAATAAAATAAATTGGACCGTCTGGCACTCACAACTTTCTATGTAGTCTTAGCCAGCAGTTCATAGGAAATTAAAACATGATAACATTGTCTCTCTCAATGGTTGTTAGGAGCAATCATTGTGAAACACGTGTAAACACTGAACTGGAATTTCTGGAAAGAGCAGTGTATGCAAAATTGGCAGAAAATCGTAGTGCTCTGGGGATCAGAATAACTGGAAGGAGAGCACCAGCAGGGCCTGGAAAGACTTGGATCTGCAGGACAAGTAACAGCTAATGCAGAATTGTTGGCTTCCTGTGCCAAGATGTTGACAGGCCGAAGTGCTGCTGGAGATGTGGCACTGCACTAAGCCATCTAATTTCTTGCAGTCTGTGGGTTTTGATAGGGCTGAGTGATGTGAGACTCTGTTTCCAAATTGCACATTGCCATCCTTACTCATCCTTCAGAAAGGCTGGTTGTCAGAAGGCTGCAAAGGCTGCTTTGAGTAACGGGCTCTGGCGATTGCATTAGTAAACTCTTACTGCTTCGTAAGCACTAATGAGTAAATCATGGAGAGAGCCTGTGTGAACAGGCATCTTACTTAGCCCTTTATAACCTATTGACCGCTGGCTTTAGTTGATCTGAAAATACAATGTGCTTCTCCTCCCAGTCTCGTCTTTAAAACTCTTGGCCTATGCACAATAGATCTCAAATATTTTCTTTGGTATTTGAACCTTTTTGTAACATCAAGTTTTGGTTGGTTTCTTTTTCCAAATCAAAAATGTCACATTTAAGATTGAAGAGGAAAACATAGTAATTGGAAACCTTTATTGAGCTCTAGTGCTTCATGTATTAACTTCCGTGTCCAGGTGCATGGAACTTACGAAAAGTTGGAAAGAAAGCTCAAAAGGATGCTGCCCAAATTGTGCTGAATAGATATATTTGTTTTCTCACCTAGTTGCTAAGTTAATGAGGCTAAACATAAATTGTGGAACAAGTGGACACCTCTGAGCTTCTAGTCTGTCTGCGTGTAGGGGATTTATGATAAAAAGCAAAGCTTCTTTTTATTTGAGCAGCAACTTCAAATCTAATGAATACCTCGAAATATATCAGCATACGAATGCTGGATTTACCCTTACATGGGCCTATTTAACTTGGAATATAAAACAAAAGATTCCACTATCATTTTAAAGCAGACAGCCATAAGGAGCTCAAGCAACACGATCAAAGAAGGAGGCTGTAAGACAGAAGAACTTGAGCTCCCTCGGTAGGAATCAGAGGCAAAATTCACCACAGGCAACACAAACCAATGGGATGGATTGGTTTTGCCCCCTGTAGTGGAGTTGTGGCACATGCTTGCACATTAGTGTCATGTCTAAAGAAAAAGGTTTTATTTGCTTCATTTCTCTTTTTAAAGATGACAATCATGGCTGAGGCTTGTAAAAGGGCCATATTCCCACTCTGGATCCTTTCTGCACTTTGTGACATGGTGAGAACCTTTCCTCCAAGGCCTTGACTGTGCAGGACCCAGAAATGCTTCTCAGTGCTAATAAATTGTTACTGTATTTCTAAGTATTTAATATTGCAGTTCTAAAGAAAACTAAATTAAAGTACAATGAAAACAATACAAGTCAAGCTGATGCTCGCAACTGGAATCCCCAACACAGGGCCATGAGCACATGCAGAAGCAAGGACAGCCAAGCTTTCATCCTGCAATTCCTTCTTTTTGAAGCAGAAGTAGTTGATATTCAGTGGTTTTAATGAAATTAATCTTTGGATAGAACTAATTTCATTTAGCTTTTGCTGCCTGGAAATTAAGTGCCTGGTCTTAGCTATGTTCGGTAGCCAGCTGAGAGAGACAGGAATCTCTAGGGACCACTTTGTTCCACCTTGTTAGACACTCGTCATTAACTGAGCTGAGTCCCATTCATCATCATGTTTTCTGAAGAGTTAAACTCTTGATATCACAAGATTTGACTTAGTAAACAGGCTTGTTTGTAGATAACATTTGAGTGAAAGCATTTCATTTAACTTGATAAAAGTAGAAGAAACTGATTTTTTTGAAGGACTTCAAGCATCAGCTTTTGTATACAAACTTAATTGAAAGACTCATTTTGCTCTGCTCCAAATAAAAGTCTTAATTGTTTCTTGTATGGCAGGCTCTGCTGAAACTGGATGTGAAAAATTAGCATCTTCAGAAGCTGACGAAGAACCTTTTGTTGAATTTCTAAATTAATTGGGCTTGATTGTTGGGTTTTTTCTACTTTTTTGTTTTGTTTTGTTTCTGCAGTCAGTCTAGTAAGAATTATGAAAGGGGCATCATGCTGTTGAAAAAGTAGTCAGAGCCAAGGGATCTGAAAGAGATATGTTTTATTCAGCGTCAGGCTTCTGTCTGCTTGGTTGCATTAACATGGGGCTTTGGACAATGCTGTTGACAGTAGTCAACAAAACATTATATTTTAAAGCCAAAGTGTAGAGTGCTACACTTCGGGAAAAGGATCCTGAATACTAATTTTTATAGGCACATATCAGTTGAGATTTCGTTTTCTAAAGCTTGTAAAGTGGCTCAAGTTGGGTGGATTTTCCTGAAGATGGTGGAAAATATTCTTGCTCTCGTGCCACTAGTTGCTAAAGCTTTGAGTTGCATTCTCAGTTGCAGGGCGGGTAGCGCCAAACAAAGGGAAGGCTGAAAGCTTTTTCTTGTGGGCAAAGCAGCGTACAGTTTCTTCATTTTAATTCAAACAGCTGTATTGCTTTATCTGAAATAAATAAAAAAAGAAATTGCTTGAGGCATATACTCAGCATGTAAACTTTCAGCCTAAAGCTTGGCAATGGCATAAATAACTGACAAGGGCGTTATACTGGAAAGTGCTGGGCAACTTGGATAATGAGGACTCCGATCCTTCAGATATATTTAAATGGAAACATCTCAATTCCATTGTTTTACTAGGTTTCTTGCTTGCAGCTGGCATCCTTTCTTTTGTATAGAAAGAAGTACTAAAGCATTTTGTTTGCTGGAAAAAAAATAATTCCTTTATGCTGAGAATTGCACAACTTGGCAAACGTTGGCCAGAAATGCTAGAGCAACTGATTCTGTCAAGTACCCTTTTCAGTTAACTCTGGTTTCTGTATTTCAAACACAATTTAAAATGGTTTTTGAATTTATTTTGAGCCTGGACTTCTTTTCCCTTTCCATACAGCTCCCATAACTTTCATATGACAATAGATCATTGGCAGCTACCAGAAGATGCTGGTAGCTATAGTGGCTGTGTCAGATTTTGCTTTCAGTGACCGTGGCCAAAACTCAAGTGCTAAAACTGGTCTTTCAATTTCAGTGGCAAAAGTGATACACTACATGCGAGATCACCAGAGATGTGTCCCCAGAGCAGCAAAGGTTTCAACTGTTTTTCCCGTTGTCACCGAGCCACGCAGTGCTGAAAAGCCACGACACTCTCAGCCTGTTGGTACTGCTCCGACACAAAGCGATGGTTTCCCATTTCACCTCTTGCTGCCTTCACACAGTCTTCTACATTGTGTGGTGCTATGGCAATGCTTAAGGTGAGATGCTCAAGTTAACGACCTTTGTCTCGGGTCCAGTGCCTGGTATGAGTGTGAACGGCAGTAATCTGACTGATCGAAGCGGAATCATTGCCAGATTTTGTGATATAGGTGAGATCAGAATTTTAAACAGGCGCAAAACTGATCAAAGCGTGGTTGTTGAGGACGTTCAGCTCTGAATAACCCTTTCCTAAATTGGGCTGTGCTCCAGGTAGCTGTCCCTTCAAAGCTGGCTGCTGAGAATCCTTTTTTCCCCTATTCTTTAGGAGAGTGTGAGATTGATAGTATGAGGGAGGGGTCAGCTTTTATATCTGAGAAGTGAGAAAAGTGAAGAAGAACTCGTGCATCATTGGTTGATGCATAATTGGTAATTGTCTTTAATGGACAGCTTGTTGCCAATATTTTTAAAAAGTGTTTTTTGAAAATACTGGTATGAGGTTGAAAACTAGAGCTATTTTTAATTATTAAGATTGTGTGATCAGATTTCTCATATTTAGTTGCACCTTCTTGCTTTTTCCTGCTTCATTTACAAAGGGAAGCTGTACACAGCAAAATGGGAGAGCAAAATACTAATTAAATGTTTGTTTGGATGAAGCAGGGTTAAAAACCCAGCTCATTGCGTGAACAAAAGCAACTGGGTTTTTGATTTAGCAATGTCTGATGCAGGGGACGTTCTTACTCCAAATTCAGTCACCATGGAAACAAAACTTCTCTTTAAGCATGCTGTATCTTTGACGGAGCAAGAGGCTTCTTTTTGGCAGACATTTTTCCATCTTCTTTGTGGATGATGAATACTTCTGGAATGAGCCACTCTCTTCTATCTCCTCTGAAATGCATTAAGTTTCTACTGCGCACTATACAGTGTTCCTCCTTGAAACAAAGGCACCACTTTTCGGTAGGATTCTGAAATCTCAGGAAATTTAAGGTGTCTCTTTTCCTCCAAAAACATCTAAAAATCAGAAAGTTCACATGGTGCATTGGTAAGAGTTTCTATAAAAAGGTGCTCTGGCTCTCAGAGGTAGCACAAGTATCAAGTGATGTGGAAATTGCTATGGTAACTACTTTTATTGTGTGGTTAAGTAAAAAGTCACATAAAACCTGTGCAGACATTAGTGAGTGAGTGAAAACTTGCCGAGGGCAGAGCTCGCATAACCGCTCTCCCTGTTGTCTCCTTTGTTCCCGGAGTGGTGCTGTGGGTGCCTGGTGCTGTGCGTGCTGGCTGGTGACCCAACTTGCTCTTAATGCTCCTGCTGCAAGGGCTGATCATGAACCACTGACTGAATAATTGGCATGAAGGAAGCAAGTGTGTGACGCTAAGCGCTACGCATCTCATAGTGCCTGATATTAAATATATCAGACTTGCCTTTTCCCTCTCCAGAGTTATGAACCACTGTGCTGCTTCTGATGTGAAGAGAATGTCTTAATTTTTTAATCTGAAGAACCACTGATAAATACAGCTGTGTCCTTCCAGCAGTAGCTGTGATGCTTGTAAGGGTGACATTGAAATGGGGACAGACAGTAATGGGACTGTCTATCTCCAGAGGGATTCCCACCACTTGCAATCAACTTTGAATGCAGAGAAGAGCATCCAGAAAAAAAATAATAAAAAAATCCACAACCTTGAGAAGGAGAACTGCCTGCCTTAAAGTATTCTTTCTTTATATTGGGCTCACACTGCAGTGGTTTTCATTCAGCTCAGTGTCACTGCTGTGTGGAGAGGAATGTCTTTGACATTCAAGACATCAAAAGATGGGTGTCTCTGCTAGGATTTGTTTTACTGTTCCTGAGGTTCGTTAATGGTCACGGGCAGGCTCATGAAGACTTTAGAGCTGATTGTAGCGAATCAGTAGTTAAAAGGCTGAAGGAAGTCATGGCAGGATTTTAATTGCTTAATGGCAATCCGTAGAATCAGCATTCCTGGACCTCATTACACTAAGTACTATGTGACAGTTAAAAGGAAAAGAATCAGCCCTTTCTCCAGAGCTTTATGAGCCAAACGCAGGTTATGCATCCCAGAGTGCATGGGAGGAGGATTGGTGCTGGTTGCTGCAACGTGCATTTGGCTTTTCAGATGGTTTTGTGGTGGTGGTAACACAGGAAACAGAGCTAGTAAATTCCAGTGGGCCCTTTATAGCAGGATCTGGACAGATGTGTCAGGTTTCAATTGTCACTTGTGTTTGAAGAAGCCAGTCAGGAGTTTTTCATATATGGTTAGTACACTGTCTAAAAATAGTAGAAGGCTTGCTTTGAACATACCTGTAAGCCACCACGTTTGCATATTTTGCCTCGTCCAGAAAATTATTCATGCCTGTTACCTGCGTAAAGCTCTGTGAACAACCTCTGTTAACAAGCTGCAACTTTTAATGTGTGACATTTTGGTGCTTTGTACCAGACTTTTTCAGACAATTCTGCGAACTGGAGGTGACTTGATGTCTCATAAAGGATTATAGGTTTTGGTTCACTGACATCATCACCTGCTGTGTCCATTAGATATTGGCCTTGTAGCAAGATGCTTGAGGACTTAAGATTTAGGCTGGAAGGTCAGTGTCTGTTAAGGTTCAGGATAGTACCAGTTGTGACAGGGCCTTGCACGGAACAGAAACCTCTAGGACTGCCCTAGCAGAAACCATTGGAGAGCAGCAGATGTGTATCAGAGCTATCTGGATCGCTGCAGGTGTAATCCTATTACACAGCAAAAAGAGTCTCCCCATACATATTGCCAGCACAGTCACAGAATGAGGTGTTAGGGTAGTTTCAGAAATTTTGTTCGTAGAGCTCTTCTTTTGTGTCTCTAAAGTTATATCGTCTGAAACTTTGACATCTCGCTGCTGCATTATTGATACAAACCATGAACTTACTGTACTTATTGTGTTGTCCCACGTGTTCCCTGAGGGGGAGATTACTCATTGTCAGCTAAAGTCTTATGCTCCTATTGGAGGTTCTTCCTACTCATGTTTTTCTCTGTGGAAGAGTTTTGCCTACTAGCAACTTCAAAATACGAAGAAAGTTCAAGGTTGGATGACGTCAGCAAGAGGTCCGTGCCACGTTTATATTTAGCTTTTCCAAACAATACATTTGCCAAAGAAAACTTTCTATGTTATGAAGAATTTGGGGATAATCTGTAACTTATAGATAAAGAAGTACGTTGCTGTCTTGGGTGGATGGACTGGTTCAGAACAGCCTGTTATTCCTGGAAAACAGAGAGAGGTGACAGCCTTGAAGAAAATACTTCAGGGGCTATGAGAGCAGTCAGTAGATGAATGGATATAAAATTGCCAGTCTGGCAGAATTACGGAAATGGGCTCAGAAGTATCTGGTTTATGAAAAAGATCCTAGAAACGCAGTTGATGTAAGCAGAGATGAACAGCAGTGCTTGGAGATGTCACTGCAGAAACCTGAGAAACAGGAGAGGCTTTCAGTAGCTGAAACGTGTCAGGTAAGGAAGAAAAAGGGGCTGAGAAAAAACAAAGTACGTACGCCTTTTGTGCATTCGTTTGGATGTTTTTTCTGTAACAAACTGAAAACCTGGTGCTCAGTGAGCTGGTTGGTCACGTGGAGAGTGGTCTCCAAAGGCTCCCTGTCGGAGTGATTGAAAGAAGCTGCAGCTGCTGCAGTGGTGCCGGAGGTGTCCAGGAAGGATGAGCAGGTAACTGAAATCCAGGTACTTGAGTTTATTCAAAAGGCCTAAAGCACAGGGATCTCAGGGTCCAAAACCTATGGCTTAAAGGGTTCATCTGAAGGAAACTAGGAGACAGGTGGAATGCAGCTCGCCAGTAACCGCTGCGTATATGTAGGTCTGAACCGAGCTTTCCCTGTGTGTTCCTATCCCTGACGTTCCTATCTGTGTCAGTCACGTTCCCAGTGGTGTGGCTGACAGTGCTGAACATCAGGGAAGCACCCAGCTTTCTGCACGATCCTTACCCCGTAAATGGCTTCATGTTGCCGTGGAATTTGTGGGCAAGTCTTACATTTCGGCATGCTACATTGGCTCAGGATAGCTACACAGTCCCTTCTGTGTGCTCCCTGCAAAATCTCGGTACTTATTTGTCCTGTGTTTTTTTAGGAAACTGAGTTGGTTAAAAGGAGAGGCCAAAGACTAGAAGTCCTGCATGTTTTCTTTCAGCTCCTTCCATGAGTGGTGTTTGGGTATATTAGCAGTAGTTGTAGATTTGGAGACTTTTCTCTTTCTAGAACTGAGCAACTTGGACTTAGAGCATTAAATTCAAAGTATAAACTGTTGTGTTTGCCAGCTTGCAGTAATGAGCAGAAACTGCAAAATGTAGAGTAACTGTGAGAGGCAACAGAGCATATAATGCTGTGACCTTGAAAGAGTGGAAAGGCTCATGGCACTAAAAATTCATAGAAAGCATCACCCAGAGACAGAGTCAGAGAGAGCTGCAGTGGGAAAAACATGACATTTCTGAATTCAGCCAAGTCGTCTGTGAAATGCCATAATGGCGTAGCTTGGTATCGTTGACCCTGCTTTTACAGAATGTTTTAATTTCATTATTCCAGGTAGCTAGAGATGGCTTCAAGATATTTGACTTAATTTATTTGAAAAATGGGCCTGTCTGAACGTCTGTCCCTGGTTACAGTAAATAATCAGATGTGTAAAGATGCTAAAATCAAATTAGAGGCAGACAGACTTCAGCTCAGCCTTCTTGGCTGCAGGCAGGAAGAACAGTGGTGTGCACTTTACATCTGAAAGCCAAAGGGGCTTCCAAGAAAGTTACTGGTAGAATAATGTAAGAAAAATGGCCTGTACTCAGCAGCCTAACTATTTGTGTATTGAAAATCCCATTCAGTGTTTAACCCAACTATTCATCGTTGTATTGGTAAGAAATGCTCATTGGGAAATGTTTCAGTGGAAGATTTTGTACTACAGGGCAAAAACAGGCTGTAAAGGACAGATGCCAAGGCATCATGACTTTTCTAAATTACTGTGCAAACAAAGCAAATAAATCGATTTTTTAATTTGTATGATACTTTACAGTCAGTATTCAGTGCCCTCACTCCCTGAATTAACCAAGCCGGTGTGCATCCTGGGCCACACGTTGTCCTCTTCAGTGAGAGAGGAGGTGTCCTGATGGTCAGCTCACTCCTGCTGATCTGCCAGAGGGTTATATAGTTTGCAACTATTTGCTTGTATTCCTCAGTAGTCTGTGGTTGTCGTTTCTTCATACCAGTCAGTCGTCAGCCTTGTGTTTCATGGGTGAAGGGTTATACATGAAATAAAGTGTGAGCATTTTTTCTGATGTGCATGGCAGAGAGTTAGTGTTTGCAATAGACTTGCCCAACGCTGCATTTGGCAAGGAGGGGTAATAGGCTGCCACGTGGAATTAATTTCCTGAAATAATGGAAGCACCTACTTTCTCCAGAGTATTTTTGCTACTGCTGCAATGTTAAATCACTTTGTACAACAGTTTGCTGTAGCGGGAAATTCTCTACTCAAGAGGCATGCAGTCAGCATGGGCCTGGTACCAAGTGGGTGTGCTCAGATGTGCAGCCACAGGCTTTGGTGTCAAAAGAAAGAAACATACATTCAGGAGCTGCCTGAATCAGTTAGACGGTGCTACCTGACGTGTTGTACAGGGCACTGAGAACAGCATTAAAAGCAGACGGAGCCTACAGTCTCGTTTGCATCAAAGTTGGTGATTTGGGCATGTTCGTGGGAGCGGGAGCAAGGAAGGGTGGAAGGAAATGACATGGTGGGATTTAGGATGCTGGGAACACTTTGTGTGGATGCTGAATACGGTTCCTTGCTACTAGAAAAGACTAAATCACTTCAGATTGGAATAGCAACGTGTAAAATCTTTTTCTTACTTGAATCACAATATGGTATCTTCAGATTAAAACACATTACTTCAGCTTCTCAGCTCCTGAGGTGAGCTGCAGAGACTGTGGGTCTCTCCCCTTCCACATTCAAATCCTGAGGTGCAGATGAATGAGCAGCAAAGAAAACGTGTCTGTTGGTTCAGTAGCTGCTTGCTGTTCTCCTGAGTCAGCACTACACCAACTCATCAGTGCGGCAGGAAGGAAACCTACGGGCTGAAGTTGTCACCTCTTCTGCAACCTGAAAGCCCCTGCCCTCTCGTGAGCTTTGAGTCCCTGGTGGACACAAGCAGGCTTCAGTGGGCCCCTTCAGCAGCTTCCAGATCCAGGAAGAATATAAACTTTTCCCTGATTTCCAGAGGGAATTTGGAGTCTTTGCTGGCCAGAAGTGTTGCTAGAGGCTGTTGAACATGTGCTGTTTGTTACTTGGACACTTGTGATTTGCATGAAAAGGGTACAGCTTGTCATTGGGGTGTGGTCTGGCTTTCAGAAGTGGATGGTGTGGTCAGAACATGTCTGTTGGTGGTTGCTGAGCTCCTCTCCAGCCTCTTTGCAGGAAGGGCAACTTCAGTTCTGTCTGTCTAGCAAATGTGCATATGGGAGTTCATTTAATTCAGGCACTGTCTGGAGGCCTTAGATGATTTGGAGGCGGCCATTGCTGAGACGTAGGGCTGCAATCGTGGTCCGTCAGTTCCTCCAATTGCACCTCTGAGTAACTGAGACTCTGGTTGCTTCCTCTGCTGAAGGCCGTTCTGCCCAAGAGGGAAGGACACTCTTCTGGGTAAGTTTGGCCCAAAGTTGTTTTTTTTTTTTGTGTCTCCAGCTTTTTTCTAATCCCTGAGCCAAGAAACTAACTGAACTTTCAGCCTCTTAACATGAGTGGAGAACAACCTGAAAATAATTGCTGCAAACAAAATTAATCTCACCGTGCCAGCAGAACACCCCTGAAGGATTGCCTTCGAAGTGCTTGGAGTTAGATAAGAAATAAGCTCTCTTTAGTGGTGCGTGTGCTTTCTAAATAAACTCCTTTAAAACAGACTTGCCGCTTAAATCTGTTTATTTACTGTGGCACATTGTGCAGATTATGTTTTAAGGAGCTCAGCAACCAACAACAGAGCTTTTACGTAAGTGAGATCTGAGGAAAAATGGGAGTGAGATTTCAAATATCCCATTAATCTTTTCACTTTAGGTCTGAGCCAGCTTCAAATTGCACCGAACTGCTGCCAAGCGTGAATGAGTTTCAGTCCAAATAAAGGAGACTTGGCAGGTCTGAGCTGCGAGGCTTTGTGTCAGGAGTGCTTCAAGGAGGGGGGAGATGGCGTTTTGGTTGAGGCTCTGCCGAAGCGGCGCGGTGCTTCATGGCAGCCGTGTGCCAGCTGGCCCCAGCTGCGCGCGCTGGAGACGCACTTCTGGATTTTACGTTTCTTTGCTTATGTTTTTAATCTGCATGTACAGAGGGAGCTGTTAAAGGGTTTGTACGTGGGGAGCCTGGAGTTGAATGTCACTTAATCCCACACACACGTGCAATTCAGCTTCTGCTGGTCACTGTGATTTCAGTGACTTCACACTAAGTCTTTACCTCAATGACAGCTGCAGAATTTTGCTCCTTTTGGATCAAGTTCTCCTGCTCCCATCCACCTACAGTGAACCTGGCTTCCTTATATCGGTCTTTTGTAACATGGAGCCAGAGAAGTTAAAAGGGAATAGCTGGAGACACGTGCTGTGAGCGTGCTGCTGGCGTTGCTGTGGCCGTGAGGCGTGTTGGGAGGAGCTGAGGAGCAGTCCCTTGTCTACGGGGAGGGATGCGGCCAGTCTGTAATCTTACATCCTACCTGTGAAAGTAAAGAGGCCTCTTTGAGTTTGCCTTTCAGTTCTGGGGCTGTGAAGGGAGAAAGCTGTCCCTCTGAGGTTGGTTGAGAGTGAAGCCTCCTTGCTCTGCAGAGGGGCAAGCAGGAGCTGTCTGGAGGGACAAGCTCTCGAGTTTCTGCTGAGGGAAAGGGAGCTCCCTCAATCCGATGTGTTACCAGCTCAGGATCTCTGCATGCAATAACCCTGAAAATCCCTCCTGCAATCTGCTTGCTTTGTGTCCTGCGTGATCAACTATTTCTGAAGTCTTCCCACCTGTTCCTTGAAGTTTCCTTGAAATAAGAGATGGTATCACAACAGTAGTGAGGAGATCTTGGCTTCTCTTGTCTCCTGCAGGCATAAATCAGGATATCTGCTGCACAGCGTGAGCGTTGGCTAATCTTGCCAGGATTTCACATATTAGTCTGGCAGTGTTTGGCTGTGATCTGAGTGATGACATCCACCTAAGAGTGCTCATTTACTGCAAAGCACTTTCTGCTTCTGTGGGCTTTGGGGTGACGTGAGTCTAGAGCTCTTGCAGAATCCACGGATGAAACAGAAACTTTCGGAGTTTCAGCAGTCCTCATTCTTCCTCCCCTGTGTCATGTCCTTCCCGCTCCAGTGGATGTTTTCACTGCGGATATAGGCACTGTTAGTAAAAAAGTGATTGAAGAGTTACCTAGAAGACATTTATATTTTTGGCAGGCATAATTTTTCGTTAATGTTTTGAAGCCTTCTGCTGACTGGGAAGCAGGTTTTGGTGCCTTCACGTTGCCTTGACTCTATCTATGACTGTGGAGTCTGTGTTGCTCAGCCTGGCTGCTAACCTAAAGCATTAAAAAAAGCTATATGGTTTGGTGCCTGCCGGACTTTTTCTCTCAGTAGCCTCTGCTTGATTTTAAGATGATTCAAACTTCTTCAAAACACAGCAAAACTATGTAGCTGGATAAAACCTTTTCCAGGGAAGTTTTTGTATGCTTCTCCAGCCCAGTGATTATTGCCTCTTTTTGGGCATGTAGCACTAGGTTCCTACTGTTTGTACCTCTGTGCCTGGTGATGCTCCTGGATATCTTTGGGCACCATTTTCTCCATGTTTTTCCCTTAAAACTTAGTGGAGATGAGTTGCTATATTTGGATTTTCCTGCATCCTGAGTGTGCATAGAGTGAATGTGACAACAGATCGTGGAGACAGGGCGGTACATTCTCCCACCCAGAGCTTTCTCATTTTTTATGGATCTCTGAGGTGCCCAAAGCCTATTTCTGACACTCCTTCTTTTCTCTTTCTGCTGACCTGAGCACTCCTCACGCAGGCTTAGTTGAATTTATTCCCTGAAATAAAGAAAGACAACACCTCTGGTGCCGATGATATCTATTGAAATCTGAAGTGGATAGCTTTTTCACGGGTAAAAAACCTAGATGTTAGCCCCTCTGCATCTCTGTGAAGAGCCAACACTGAAAGAAGGATGGAGACTTCGCCATGTCTGGCCACTTAGCTAAAATCCAGTCCAAGTTTTGTCGAGGCAGAAACTTGGCCATTGCAGCAGCAGATGTCATTCTACTGAATTTCTGAATAAAATGTCATTGTGTGTTGGCACAGTGAAAGGCATGTTGTGTCTTGTAGACCAGCCAGCAAGGACAATATTTCCAGCTGGGTGCTGTGCAATTAAAAAGCGAGCCCATGTTTTATGTTTGTGGTACCTGGGTCACTTGTCTGCCTCCTCTCAAGCCAATCTGTCGGTCTGGCAGTGCTGCCTCCGAGGTTAATCTGCTCTGGGAGAGATTCAGAGCCAAGCGGCGACTTAAATGGACAGCCCACGAAGGGCTTTTTCCACAAGATTGTCTTCCGTTGATGCTACATGCTAACATCTGCTGAGGCTTGTATTCCTGAGCTGCCACCTCCTGCTTTCCAGTGTTTCTCCATATTTACAGGACAGAAGGGACACAAGTTTTGTCATCTGAGGGGATTTTGGGGAGATTTGAGCCTTCTTTGATGCCAGCACAAACAGATCGCTAGGTAAGAGGCTCAGCTTCCCAGAGAGTCCCTGGTGGGAAGAGGACTCTCCTGTAGAGGAATTTCACCTTGGGTGAAACATAGAGCAAGCCACAGGCATGTCTTCCGTCACTCAACTCTCTCTTACAGTAAAGGTTTTTTCAACTGAGTGCTTTTTTGTTCTTAGAGTAACCTTGGATATGATAGATTTTTTTTTTTTATATATTTCTTTTTTTTAAAAAAAGAGAATTCTGGGACTTTCCCAAAGTACAAAGGTTTCTGCACTGCACACCTGGTAATCCCTGGAAATCCAGCTGTCTGTGCTGAGCAGCATTGCAGCAGCAAACACAGGCAAGTCAGGAGGTCTGGTCTCTCTCTAGCTTTTAATGTTGTGCCAGTGCCACTCTCAGCAGCTGCCCTTCACTTCCCTGGCCGTCTCCAGCCCTCCAGGATGGCCGTCTGCACCCAGAAGTGTGTGTACATCATTGCTGTATTAGATCCTGAAAAGAAACCCAGGAGTAGAGTGTAAAGTTGCTGGGGGAAGGAGTGAAAATTGCATACACAAGAATGGCAAGGACCCCTTCTTGAGCAGCTAGTGTCTAACGGGGGCTGAACTGGTCCTCTCCTCTCACTCTTGCTTTTTTATCTTTTCGATGCTTAAGTGTATACTGATAAGCCTTGCTTCTGTCTCCACCCTTGGAAAAAAGAACAGTTCCTACTGAATGCCTGTTGGGAAGTTGTCCCTTAGCAGTTTCTTTTGGTTCAGACTTGTTTTTTTTGGCGTTTTTGAACAGCCACGTGCAATCCTATCCTCGCCGCCTGCTGCAATTGTGTTGGCGTCATCGTTGCTTCTGGGCCTGTGAAAGGTGAGGTTCAGCCAAGTGAAAACGCGCTGCAGCCGGTGAGAGCCATTGCAAGAAGTCATCTCCTGTGTGTTGATTTGTTTTTTTCTCTCGCAGTGCAACTTGTACACTTCCTTTCTGCTGTTTCCTAAAGAAGACAGATGCATCTTTTTGTTTTCTTTTTTAAAGTTGGAAACTTCAGGAAATGTGTTTTTGTTTTGCTTGGAGGTAACTAAAAATTGATACATTAATTTTAAGTCGTTGTTGAATAATAACTGCCTGGAGGTTTGTTACTTGTGTAGCAGTTTGGTGCCTGATGTGATTTTAAAAATGACCAAGAAATAAAACCCCAAGAGCAAGAATTTATAGAGAAGAGATACAAAAATTTTTATTAAGAAGAGAATGAGCTTGCTTCTTCCCCCCCCCCCCCCCCCCCCCCCCTTTTTTTTTCCCCCTTAATCTTGTCTAGGGCCAAAAATGCCCCAGCATTTGGGTCGTCCCGAATATCGACATTGTCTCAATAGCACTTTCAAGAGCAAATATCTCCCAAAGTGCTAAATAACAGATTTTGTCCCCTTCCTTCAGAGGAAATCCTGTGCAGTGTCATGGAATGCTCTCTTCTTCCAGCATCTACTAACCTGGAATAAAATTTTCCGAATGAGATATCATGGAGTCTACATTTGGAACACAAACCACTACAAAATGTCCATCCCTTGTGGTGGGCTTTAGACCCTTTTCTTCAGTGGGGGCTCAGTGGACCTTTCAGGGACATTTGGTTGACCAGGCATACCTTAGTGCCAGTTAGTACCTTAGGTACCGAGACTGTCAAAACCAATCTCCTGACCAAGCCTGTATGAAATTGTGCTGGGTTATGCTTCGAACCACTGGGCTTTGAGGGTGCTCTAAGAGCCTTTTCCATAGCAACTTTCATGTTTCTATGATGTTACCTATTATAAAATGATTTCTGTGGATGATGCACGAGACTGAAGTCTGGAAAGAAATATATAGGAGAAGCTACTGGGAAGTTTCAGGCTTACGATAGTGTTCCTTTAGATTAAAATAAAAATCTATGGTCTTATGAGTTAAGAGGGAGTTGCTTTTAAACAGAAAGGGAAACAAATATGCCAATAACTAATGAATGAAGAAGCACATACTTGAAAACCCTCACAACTCTAGCAGTACGTTCATGAGAACATTATGCATGTTCATATAATCACTGTTAAAACTAATGGTTTGTTCTGGGGTGAAAACACAGGTCAACTGAAGTGCTGTGAGACAGGAGCTTCAAAGAGTTGTTATGTTTTTAAATCTAGGCCTGTGACTCTTTTGGGCCTTTTTGGTTACTGATAAATGTGTATCCCATACATACTGGGTTTAATGGGAAGGCTCTCTGCTGAGCAAAACGTTGTCTTGTGCTTTATCTCTGCAGCCCTTGTTAGCTGGGGCTGTGGATCTGGATGGTCTCTGGGGACTTTGAGCAACATTCTGCAACAGTTCCCAATTAAGTGGGCTGATATTTACTTAAATCTCTTTGATCATTTAAAAACATATCAACAGCAATTCAGATGTTTATGGCACATTTAATACACTTAAGCTGTTGTAATACTTCTCTATCATGCCTGGAAATAACATGCACTGTATCATGCCCCCTTCCCTCTACACCCCCGTAGTTTCAATTAGATAAGTCATTCTTCACTCCTCTCCAGAATAATGCAGGCGCCTGTGTTCTCCCTGCAGAGAAAACCTCCAACACCCACTACTTTTTTTTTATCTAGACATCATTTGTTTTACATTGTAGTTTTATTATCTAATTAGTATTATCATGTCAGTGTACCTGATGCAGACTGTCTAGTTCTGGGGCCTTGAAGGTTTTTAGGTAGTGCAGCATACATTTGATTTATTAACTTGCTGAACTCTGGACCAGATCAATTATTTAGACTTGTACCAGGATTCTGAGTAGTGATTTTTGTCAGGAGGATGTTGGTTAACTCATTTGTACATGATGATGCAAACATCAGAAGTTAGAGACCTTAATGACTCATTTCTGGCCACTGTGTGGTTTCTGTGCAGCATTTGAAGAGCGCTGTGGGGCTGCTGAAACAGCGTTTTCTGAACTTCACCTAATGGCGAGCAGCAGTGCGTGGCGTTGGCTGAACCGATTTTCTGGAGGCGGTGTGGGAGATCGTGAATGCTTCAGAGTGGCTGCGGCAGTGCCTGACACGGCGACATGAGACTAAAGGAAGCTGACTCTCCTTCGGCTCCAGCCTCAGCCCAGGCTCCGGAGTGGGAGATTTTGGAGTCTTTAAATGGCGCCGCTAATTTTTCCCGATATGCTGTGTTGGTGCCCCCTGTAAAACATTTGGAGCTCAGCGGCTCCCTGGGTGTGACTGAGTGGGTGTGATAGCAGAAGCATTTCTAGTGCTTTTAAAACTGAAATGATTTTTTTTCGCTTCAGCAATGAAAGCAAGTCCTTTACCCTCCAATGTGAGCTGGAAGCAGAGGGACAATGATTTTTCCTGAGCCAGTCTGTTGTTGGAGCAGTGATTCTCATTGACAGAGAAGTTAATAAACATTAGGAGGATATTCCACAATTGACATCTCCAATCCACTGCCTTAATACTCGTTGTAATTCAGCCAGGACCTTAGAAAATCTAGCATTTCCTGACCTGTCACAGGGATGTGTTGGACAGAATTATATCCAGTCTAGTTCAAATGTGGCAAAATTGATCTTTACTTTCTGCGCTTAGCTGAGATTAGCCTAGGACTGTAAATTTTTGGAAAGATGTTGTGCAGTTACAGTATGCTAATGGTGTGGTATTTAGGTTTGCTGTATGGAATACTCAAAAGGTGTGATATAAATAAGAGATGACTACATACAATAATGGAAGAAAATAAACTGAGAAGAATAAACTGTTCTCAGAATCTCTTAAGAATATACTGTTTACTTAAGGTGGAACGTTTAATTAAACTCTAGGGGTGAAATACATCCCTGGGGAGAGGGACAGCACATGGCTTATGAAGCAGAGTTGCACACTAATCTGTTTTTTCTAGTTCATATGCAGATGTATGGGATGAGTGTTTGCTTCTCGGGTCATTAGGGAACAAGACATCACCCCTTGATGTGAGCAGGGTATGGATGGTCTTTAGGAGTTTGGGTGGCTTTCTCTCCTTTACCCACTCTGTTCTGCTCCTTCTCAGAACCCAAACCCCAGAAGATCAGTTCATTGCCCGCTTGCTGTTCATGATCTTTCTCCTTTCAGTTGCTCAGGAGAGCTGGTGAGCCCCGTTTGTGCCTTCTAGAAGTTTGTGGGTTGCCAGCAGCCCCGTGGGGGACACTGAGCACTGTGCAGTTGGAAGGAGGACATGCAGAGGCAACACACAGAAGTGTTTGAGCTCCACAGAGGTTTGGAGCAAGCAACCTGATTGTCCCGAGGCAGCTAAACGGAGCATGTATCAGTCTGGAGATCAATCTCCACCCCAAAAGAAGGTAGGAGAAAACACAATATTTACCCTGTAGAGAGCAGCATCTGCTGTGTGTTGCAAAGTACTCTTGATGAGAGCCTGTGGAAACACTGGAATAAAACCATTAGGAGGTTGTGTCTTCTTCCTGCCTCGCTTTCTGCAGTTTGTTGCAGCTGTAATGAAAGCAAACGTGGCCCATTGAGTGTATTTCTGCTCACAGGGGTACTGCACAGGCTGTGATACCCATTAATTCGGTAAAAATTAGTATGGGGCAAATCTTCATCTATTCCAAAGCCAGCTACGGAAAATGACATGTTCTTAGTCAGATCTGCTTCCTGTGGTTTTTCAGAGAAGTTTCTTGCTGAGCCTGATGAGCACAAATATTCTAAGTTTAGTGTAGGTGGAAGGACACTATTCTGCTTCAGAAGTGGCTAAATAAGTAAAGTACTTAAGAAAAGTCAGTTATTTGTTAGCTCTGAGCAGTCTTGCTGGTAAGACAGTACCAGGGAACTGGTAGATAGTACCAGTAGAACTGTGTTGGCAAAAAAAATCTCACACTTGGAAATTGAAGCAATATCAGTGAGAACTTTATTTGAGGGTGAAGAGAACAGACATGTGCCAGAGAACAAAATCTTTCTGTCTAGCAATTACTTCAGCGTAAAGACCAAACCCAGACCTTGCAATCCTACTGATCAGCTGCAGCATTGGTTACAAGAAGCTTTCTGTGGTGTCAAAGTAGCTTGAAAGCAACCTTAAAGTGAGTGGTTTTCTGTGGCAACTGAGTGTTTTCCTGACTCCCATTATCCTGGACTTTTGCAGGAAAAGTGACTTTTATATAAGTTCAAATAAAGTCTCTGTGTGTATGTGAGTGCAGTGACTGCACGTTGCAGATCTGGGAACACTGGGCTCACTTCTTCCTGTACATCCTGTATGGCCGGGCTCTTCAGGTGAAGGGAGCTCTGGAGCCCTGGACGGACTAATCGATCCATAAACCACATGGAGTCCAACATTCTTAAGACAGGTCTGAACAAGTTTCTTAAACCTATGCTAGCTGGAGTTAAAAAATCATGGTGTTGTACAACTCCGCATTTAGTTCTTTCCGAGTAAAACTGCATTGTAAACATGAGCAAAAATCCATGTGTATTACTTACAGCTGATTTAATTTCCATACAAAATGTTTCAGTAAAAAGGAAAAAATTGAGCAGGGCGTTTTCTATGCACGAGGACTTTGCAGTGCAGCATGTGTGTAAACAAGTGCAGAGTTTGGCATTTGAGAATCAATAAGGCACATTATAGCAACTCAGAGCCAGGTGTGTTTCCCATCCTTTGTGTACTGGTAAGTCTGGGAACAGATCAATGAGTTTATATCAGCGTTCAACAATACCACTGCAGCTTTCAGAAGTAATTGGGCAATTCACAGAATGAAAGATGCCATCTGAGGGCACTAATGTTCAATTCTGCAAGAGGAACGTTTATCTGGTATTGAGGTGTTCTATGGAGACCAGCCAGTCATCTCTGTGGGGTTTTTTTTATTATTATTTTATTTTTTTTAGATAATTCACTTCCTTTTAAAGTTGAAAATAAACAGACTTCAAAATGACAGCAGAAAGGAAAATGTTGTCGTTTCATTGCTTCGTCACAGTTGTGTAGAGCAGTCTTAGGTTGGATCACCTCTTTTTGCCAGACGACTTTTTCAAAGGAGGCCCGAAGCTTTCATACTCCAGTGCTTGCAATATAGATGGAGCAGGGAATGTCTTTGTGCTTATTATTCATGTCTTTCCGTGCTTGGAAGTCAGATGTGTTTGGTTACTTGTGGCTTGTATTGTATCATGAGCCCTACACCAGCCTCCTTTTCCCCTGCCTTTGCTGCCGAACTGCGAATAACAACTCGTAAGGGAAGGAGGAAGAATGGGTAGTGTTTGTGCTCAAGGCTGCCCAAAAGGTGACACAGAAGCGCCATCTCCGGGCTGTGTGAGTCAGAACTCTCAGTGCGGCACCTCCGAGCACGCGTGGGGAGCAGAGCATCTGTGTGCGGATGACAGCTGCTGGGTTATGCTGAGCTTGTGATGAGAGGACAGTCTACGGTATTTTCCTGATCCGTTGGAAGTCATGTGTGATTGGAAAGTGTCAGAGCTGCTTTTGGCTGAGAATTGCCGTGGATGTCTGGAGGGAAGAGTGTGGAATAGCAAACACCAAGGGTCCTGAGACTTGTCACTGGTCTCACCCAGGTCGGGAGCCTCAGGAGTTTCGTGGTGTGGCCAACAGAGAATTGTAAACATTCTGTGCAACATCTCCTTGTTGCTTCAGTCATGGTCAGTGTTGTAATAGCACAGCAGTGATCTCAGGACAATTGTGGGCATCTCTGTAGTATTCGATGACTCTTCATTGTGCTGTCACCTTGTATAAACTGGATGTGAAGTCTGGGCCTGTGGAGAATTAGCGTGCCAAAGGCCAAATGTTGGAGGTCTGTTTGAAAAAAAGATGTAGTTCTTGTACTGAGTGTGAAGGGAAGCTCTGGAAGATTTGTTTCCTTTCTTTTGCAATATAGTCAGTGCCCATGCGAGCCCAAAAAATAGACATGAGTTCGTGGAATGTTGTTGGAAGGGCAGCAAGGCTCGTGCTGTGCTCTGGCGCAGCAACCTCTGGTCCTACTCAGAACAAGGGCATATGGAAACGGCTCTTTCAGGCTGAATTCAAGTCTGGGAGGTGAATTGAAATGTAGTACACTGGGAGTAAACTTGAATTCTTAAGAGCAAAACCAAATTTGAAACCCCACAGACCTGAAATGGTTAGGTAGGTTTAAGATATGGAAAGCCAGTACTTAAAAACCAAAGCAAACCCGAGTGCGTGCAGTGGCGTTCACTAAACGTGCTTTGTCTCCAGAGACAGTGTACCCAGAGGGTGGATAAAGGGTGTTTGAGATGCTATATGAAAATCAGGAGCTGAGTTAACGTCTGGAATAGATTCCTGTTATGGGGTTGTTCCAGGAACTGCTCCAGTCTAGTATGTTTAATCCCTTCGATGATCTGGTAGTTCATTCCTTCCTTGCTGGATGGAAACTGCTGGTTTAATGCTCTTTTAATTACTTCTACTTGCAAAGTAGAGTGTGTCCACCATTGCTTTTTAGTGTGCACAGGCATCGCTTTTAGGAAGTATATGGCACAGAAAGGGGATTACTCTCTCTCTCCTTCGTCCTCCAACCCTTGGACCATCTTTCCTCTCTTCTCTTTATCTTGATACATACCCTTTATCAGATGATATTTCCCACAGTTCGGTGCTTGGATGAGCAAGTCTAGGAAGTACAATAGCAGTATGGTGACATCTTTGATTTCTCTAAGCTCTTCTCTTATAGCATCCTATGCAAAATGCCTGTGACACGAGCGTGTCAAGCACAGCCATAGCATGGTCATTGTCAGTGGAAACAGAGATCCAGATAGAATATTATTCATTGCACCACTGGAGAATTAAATCAAATTAAACCTTGTTTCATTTGTTGGGGTAAGAGATTATTCCTCATTGTGCCAGCAAATTCTTTATTTGCCTCAATAAGGAATTCATCCAAAGTCTAAATTCTGAATGGCTTCAAAATAAAATTCATTTAAGCTGTGCCAAATACTTTCTGTCATTTCCCCCTTATCATTCAGAAGTGAATTCCTTTATTTTTCTCATAACTCTGTTACAACTCTTGCAGTTCATAAATTGAGAGGGGGTTGCTGCTGTGTTACAAGATGAATTTTACCTTGTATTTAAGTGTTTGTTTTGACATCTACTCCAAAAAGTTAGTCATGAGCTCAGGAGAATGAAGTGTTAGTTCTTTCAGCCTGATTTAGTCCAAGTGGAAGAAATTGCCTCTCTCTTGCTACGTGCAGTGTTGAACCAAAGAGCACACTGAGTCTTGGCTAGTTTTGCTGGGGTTGCAACAGGGTCTTGCTTATAGCGTGGAGCTGGTATTTATTGTTCAGCATTTTCCAGAGAGCTTAATACATGGGTACATATTAAAATAGAGATAAGAGATGATACTGCCCATGATACGTAAGATTTGACAGAGGAAATCCCTTATCTTGGCTGTAGGTAAAGCAACAACACTGCTGGAAACGGTGCCAACTTGTCTGATGTACGTCAGCCCCAGGAGGCAGGAGGGAAGGGTGGATGCGCCCAGCACTGTCTACCCATCTTTCACAGGGGTGGTACCGTGGTGGGGATCTCAAGTTAGACAGGGATAACAGTGATGCACAGTAGGGGAGGAGGTGATGCAGCCTCTCCCAAGATGGCTGGGGCCTTTGTATTTCAGCTCAAGGGTTGTTGTATTAACTTTCAGGTAACAGGGGGAGTGGGGAGAGCTGGTCTCCCTGTGCAAGACGCGCTTGGGGTGACGGGGAAGCACTGTGCTCTGCTGTGGGCTGCCCTGCCCGGAGCGTGCAGCGCTGCGAGGGCACAGGGACTGCTCCGTGCAGGGGGAAAGGTTTATTGGTTTGGGCTCTGGCGTTTGCAGGGGAAGGAAGGAAGGAAGTCGCTGGAGGTGAGCGTTCACAACGGCTGAACTTGCCTGGCAGCAGAACGCGCAAGCTTGCATGTGAAACCTCAGCCTGTGATACCAACACACCCTTTCCAGGTCTGGAAGAGAGGCATCATGGGGCTGTGGTCCCGCTCCAGCCTTCAGTATCTTCTCACACCAAAGGAGAAGCAGTTTTACTGGTAAAACCTTGTTGGCGTTTGATTTTCCATCTAACAATTCATTCTCAGGCACAGAGGCTAAACAGTAGACCGTGGAGAGAAGGCATCATTTAGCAGTCACTTTTTAAAAAAAATTTATTTTATTTTATTTTTTATTTTATTATTATTTTATTTTATTTTGTTTTATTTTGCTAAAATTAGCCTTCTGTTCCTTGCCTCCAGTTCCCTCATTCCCTGGCTATTAGGTCCTTGTGGGTTGTTTTGGTTTTTTGTTTTGTTTTGTTTTTTTTTTTTTTTTTTACAGTCCCTACTAACTGGGACATAAATTGTTTGAGTGAGAAGGAATTAGAGTGGGACAGATGACACCACCTGCTGCTAGTGCTTTGCTCCTTGAAAGGCTTCCTAGCCACTGAGTCTGTTTTGGGCAAGATGAGAAGGAAACAGTCAGATTTACCTACTTTTCTGAAGTCCATAGAGAGTAACTGTATTATTCTGGTTCTCCTTCCCTACTCTCTCCTGTAACTACCACTTCATCCCATCCGTCACTGGCAGGCAGGATAAGATCCTTTCTTCTTTAAGGCTTCATGATCTTCAGGTTCTTCTGCCTTTTCTGCTTCTGCTTTCTTGTTCATGCTGCCAGCTCTGTGCCTTTTTGTCTATCCCTTCCCCTCTTTGTGAGAGTAAGGCTCAGAACTGGACTATACTGGCCAGTTAGGGGAGAATGGCAGCCAGGGGCGGAGAAGAGGGAGGAAAGAGAATATTAAAGGAAGCGGTCTGAAACTGCTGTGGCCCCTTGGTTCTCTGAGTGTGATCTATGTCTGGCAGAGCTGCTGGTCCTGGAAAGGAGGTCAGACTCTCGATGTGATGTTCATGGGGCTCCCTCCCATGGCTCGCAGGTATTCCCTTAGAAAAATTATACCCACAAATTAAATATGAAGAGTAGAGCATACTAAAATTTTTCCAAACCAGCCCGTGTATTTGAAGTCTTGGTGAACCTGATTATGATCAAACCACAGTAAAACCCCCAATTGCTCCTCAGAGAAATTAATTCAAATGGAATCAAATGAAAATGGGAAAGTTTTACATGCAGAGCTCAGGAAATCCTCAGCAGGTGGCAATTTGCTTAGCTGAGTTGTACTCAGCAGAGTGACTGGCTTAAATCTAAGTGAGGATCTGTCTGTTGTATCCATGCAAAACACTCAGCCAACTGTGAGTATCTCATCAAGAGCCCTGTCCAAGATCCCAGGCAGACTGGAAGTCCAGAGGCAGCTATGGTTAGTCAGGAAATGAATGGCAATATGTCCCAAATTTAAGTGGGAGCAATAAGCAGTCAGAAACAAACGAATTTTTAAAAATTACTAGTGGTGGCTGACTGCTGTTGTTTTTTTGTTTGGTTTTGGTTTTTTTTCTTAGTTAAAATGGCATCTGAAGCTTCTAAAATGTAGAGAAACATCTGCTGTTGGGAGAAATGTGTTTAAAAATATGGTGTTTTCTTTGCAAGGAGCCAGAGTAATGGGTCTTAATGTAGCAGCACTGAGTCTTTATGTTCCTTGCTTATGGAGCATTGAAGAAAGGAGTAATTTATCAGTATTATTATGTTAAGAGAACAGCAGCAGCACTTTGAAGGGAGGGCTTACTCAAATAACCATGTAAAGAAATATTAATTCTAATGGATTTCCTGTACATGCCATATGGATGCAGGAATATTCATGAAGTGACTCACCTGATCATCCTTATCCCGAGTGCCTGCAGAAGAACAACAAGTTATTAAAGAAATGTAAATTTGTTTTTAAAGCAAAACAAAAACTCCCCCAAAGAAACAAAAACATCTGAGGCTATTGTAAGCAATACAAATATTTTTTTTTAATCTTAAAAGAATATACCCATCTTATTCCTGATGGGCTTTACTTTACATGTTTTCCCTAGATCTTTTCCTAGTTAGCGTAATGACTGCCACTTCTCACTCTTTAAATTGCAGAAATCACCCACCTTGTGATTTCTGTCAATAACTTAGTGGCAATTCCAACTTAGTCCCTAAAAACTATTAATAGTCCCTAAAACTATTAAAAAAACCTTATATATGTATATTTAAAAAAAATTATATGTATATATATGTGTCTTCTGCAGCCTTTGTAAGCTAACTCCTCACTTTCTTCTGTGCTAGTGTCTCTGAAACAGGGAGCAGGGACCGGAAGGGCAGGCTGATGGGCTCTGAAGTGTTTGATATTGTCACTAACCCATCCCTCAGCTACAGGTCCTTTGCTTCAAGTCTGGCATCATAAAAACATGTATCAATGAAAGTTCTTTTTGGTTTTGATGAGCTCAGGTTTCCACTGTGTTTTGGGTTATAGCTGCAGGCTGATTTACTTTCCCACATCGCTCATAGACCTGGGACCCTTTTTCTTTCTAATAAATTAACAAGAGATTCAGAAAAATCCAAAGTGCAAACAAGTGTCTGCTGTGTACAGTACCGGTTACCTGTTCGGGCGGTGTCACGTCGGTCTTATTAAACCCCTCTGTAAGCTCTTGTTCTGACACAGCATTCACTTAATCTCTGCCCTATCGATTTAATCTAAAAATACACGTAGGTTCCTGTCTGTGTAAACCTGTGAAGAAATTGATGCAGAAAGACCTGTTTCTGAAGACTGCAGAAGAAATGCTGTTTAAGTCGAATCCAAAACACAAAGTCCAATTTTAGTGAAAGTGCAAATTGAAAAGCTGGGCAGTCCATCTGGAGGAGGCTGCCTGATGCATTCGTTTCCCATTCCAACAGCTTTCTCCACCTGCTAATGATGCGTTTGTCTGAGGCTGCCCTGCTGATTGCACTGCTCCCGGGAGAGGGCAGTTCAGCTCTTTTTGATTGTGAGCTGCACCGAGCTGCCGGCGCCGTGATTGTCTGCAAGTTTCAGGGTAATTATGACCAAGCCAGAAAGCGAATCATGGGTTTGCGTCCAGATGGCTGTTCAGAAGTGAGGGGTAGACAAAAAGGGGCTGTTACTTTGCAGGGAAAGAAGGTATGTTCCCGACTGGAGCACAGCATTTGTAATTTCTGGCAGGTTGTTAGTTTTGTGATCATTTGTGCCTTAGCTAAACTGCATGACTTCTGTCTCCCCTCTGTCTTTAAAAAATCTCAGGCTCTGTCTTTCATAGTTCTCTGCCATGTCCGTGCTGCCAGGACCAAGGAAACAATTCATTGCACTAAAGCAGTTGCTTACAGAAGAACATCTGGATGACTAGTGGGCTCATGGTCTTCGGGAGAAGGTGAAGGCCATTGCTGGAGGCCACTGTTGAGGTGGACGTGATTATTGTACCTGCTGCAGGTACCACAATGGAAATAATGCTACCTGTGATTTTTTTCCCCCATTCAAAATGTATTTTAAAAAGTAAAAACTGGGGCCTTGGTAACATCAGGGTCCAATCCTTCCACAGACCATCTGACCTCGATTTTTAGACGACTAGAGGAACAGTAAGAGCCACTAGAAAATGCTGAATGCTAAAATAGCCCATAACAGACATGTTTGGCAAGATCTTGCTGCATTTCTTGAAAGCTCTTCATCTTCATTTTCTACTTGGTATTTCATTGAATGTAAGCTAGATTTTTCTTCAGACTAAAACTGTGATTTAGCACGTGGTTCTGGGGGAAAAGTTACTTTATCATAGAAAAAATGTGGTTTTTTCGCTCTGTGAACTGTCAACAGAATGACAGTAGTATCTCATAAAATGTAGTTTGTGCCTCAACTCATATTTGACTAAAAAAAATTATCTAAACATTGACAAATGTCTTTAAGGGCAGCATGATCTACAGTGACTCATGGTTGTCTTCTGCTGTGGACTTCAGCTCAAGTTAGTGAACAGTGCTCCAGTTTCACCCTCTGAGACAAAATCGAATAACACTGAGACGGAAAAGTTGTTTTAAACTCTAAATATTGTTACTATTATTAAAGCATTTTTCTTTTTCACCTTTTTCTCAATAGTCTCAGGAAGTATGAGTTATTGCTGTGTGAACCTCTTATTGCTGGAAAAAAAAAAGTCAGTTTTGTCTGAATTTTAACAAATCTTTTCATTAAGATAAAAAACAAAGCAGAAATTAATTTGAATCACATCCATGACTTAGTCTGGAAAAAAGTTGTTCCAGTTTTTAAACATATCTTTAACATCAGAGGAGCCAAGGAAATGAGCTGGATTTATACAGAGCTGTGAAGGAGATGAGTGGCAGGCAGCTCAGGTACCCCTTTTCCTCAGACATTGTACTTCAGAATGATGGTCTTTGCTGAAGATGTGACAAACTCCTACCTAAGAGGACCTCAGCAGCCAATGCCCAAGCTACCATGGTAGAGGCTGTAGGATTGTTATCAGTCTTTTATTAGTATTCTTCCAGTTGGTCTAAAGAATTTAAATATTTATGAGAGCAGAAGTGATACCTTGGTGTCCTACCTACCTTGTTAAGCAGATGCTCTGATCAGGCCAGGGAGACTTTCTTTCCATGGCCAGCTCAGCAGCTATTAGTCTCTGTTACAAACTGAATGAGCTCCAGCCAGACAGGCTGAGCCTTTTGTGCCACCTTGGAAGAAAAGCCCTGGAGCTTTGTTTTCCTGCTTCCCTGGGCTGTGGAGCGGCAGTCCAGAAAGATTCACCTTTTGGGACTTCTCTAGAGACATTTCATGCTCACCAGGAGGACATGCTCAGTGGCTTGCACAGCCTCAGGACACGCTCTCATTCAGTAGCAAAAGTGCTTTGAGGAAAAGGAGAGACTTGTTTCAAATCCCTGTTGTGAATCGGGCAGAGAATGAATGTCTGGGTTTTCCATATTCTGTGTAAATGTCCTTATTATGTTGAGTAGAAGGGGTTTATTGTCCTCTTCCATTTTGTCAGTCTACCCTGAAAAGAAAATGGTTCAGCTGAAAACTATGGGACAACTTGGGCCGTTTTTAAAACAACAGCGTGTAACCTCCTCCCCTGGGGTGGATTTTTTCAGTATTAGGAAGAAATGTGTCTCCCTGGTATGGCTAGCTGACATTTTGGGTAATAGTTAAGTCATTGTATTCCTAAGCTTCTGTTTCTGCCTTTCCTACTCCTAGATAACCCTCAAAAAACACGTTAGCAGGACTGAACATTTAGTTTTCCATGCATTGCCTTCAAACATTGTCAGTACATGATACTGGGCTAACTTCCTAACTGGTTGTTTTCAGTAATATTTGCATCTCATGTTATTTTTTTTCCCCAAACATTAATTTAGCAGTAGAAAATAGAGCAAGTCTTGAATAACCTTAGATGACTGAGCTCCCTTAGAAACTGAGATGAGATAAGCTGGCTTTCGTTATGTTGCAGTGAGAGTAGAGGACCACACCTGTTCATCTGACGTGCCTGATGTAAGGAGCAATAATCTGGGTAGCACATGGAGAATTAGCCAAGTTCAAGGCATCTGAGCACAACAGGGATTCTTGCTTTCCATTTGAGATTTGAAAAAGCAATGGTGTACTGTTATAGGTAATGAACTTAGGTATTGCTTCAGCAAGCTCTTGTCCTGGGAATACCCAGGATAAATACAGAGTGAAGTGTATTTCAGTTGGAGGTTGTAGTCTTGTATCATAGCAAAATGATAGTGGGAAGGGCCAAGGCATGAGGAAATTAGGAAGCAAACTGTTGATCTTTTGGGTAATAGTATCTTCTGATCTGTCCAGACCTTAACTGTTGGAGAAGTCAGGTAGAAACTGTGTTTCCTCATGCCCCTAGAATTATTTAGGAGTAGAAGGAAAGGGGGACAAATGAGGAAGCTAGGTCTTGGGAAAGGTTTGTAGTGAGGGATTTTTTGTTGAAAATCAAAGGCATTTGGAAAAAACACTTTAACAAAAATGCATTAATAAAATAAATAGTTGAGATTACCCAGGCACTCATCTCAGCCTACAGGTTTGTAGATGCTGCTGTTCTGGTCCACTACAACATGAGAAATTCACCATCTGTGTTCAATTCATCACCTCCAAGGGGTGAAACAGAATCTCAGGAGCCCTCAGGCAGGTAGGAGAAATCCAGCAGGCTGATACTTGTGCTGGGGACTGGCAGCACTTTTGTGTGGTGACTGCAAAACCCAACGTGTTCAGACGTTGCTGTGCACGGGGATCTCCTTGGAAAGCTGTGGGATTGTGAAACATGGGCACAATGAGCTGCTGAGGAGGGATCACTCGGATCACTCAGGAGAGTATCGAGGATACTCATACCGAGGATGCCTCTCTGGTTTATGTGGGTTGTTATGAGAACAACACTCCTGTGAGTTACTCACCTTTGCGTTGCATGTCACTGTCTTCCTACAGCCGATTTTTATGGAAGAGAAAGTAAGTGTGGCACTCACCAGCATCTGTCCTGGTTCTAGGAGCATCTGCTTGAGGAGTGCTTGCCACTGGCAGCATGAGGTGGTCAGAAGTGTTTGTGGTGGACACTTGCCTGCAGAGGCAACTTTGTGCCAGGCTGCTTGGGACTTTGACTAGGGGGGCAGCGGGGGTGTGCACACTTGGAGCAGGCTTTCAGCTCTGCTTAAGCTTCCTTATCCTGACCTGGAAGCACAAGCTGGTTTTGAAACTTGCTTGTACCATCGCTCATGAGCTACATGTGGAAGCGGGACATGTAGGTGGCAGGAGGCCATTGTAGGAGCTCCTGCTTGTTGAAACAAGTCTTAGATTACAAGGGGAAAGTGAGGAATCTATTCAAATATTTCCATCTGACATACTGTATCCAGCCATCTGAGGACCTGAGTTCTTCACAAACCTTAATGGATGCTGCTGTGCAGCCCCAACATAAACTCAATTACAGTTACACCCATGGAGATCATAACGGAGTGCAAACGCTGTCTCTGTGATCGCAAAGATGATCTACAGTAGAGCTGACAGCATAACCCTGGCAGTCTGGTACAGTGTTGTGGTATGGGTATCAAGTGACAGATGAAGAGGGCAATAAACTTCATTGAGAGATTTAAATTGTTCCAGTTCTATCCAGGTAAAACCCCAGAAATTTATGATGATAATTTTGTTCTTAAAATAGTAAACCCACCAAACTCTGAGACATCTTCAGCAACTAAGACTTCAGACACTTCCCCAAGGCCATGTAACTCTTCGTTACTTTACACTTGACTTAAATTACTCCAGTTAATATATCTTTGTCCTCTAACCTTTGCCAGAAAGGTCAAAATCATTTGCTAGCAAACGATAAACTCATTTTCTACCCAAGGACTCTCAGGAGTATAATGATTTCTTCAGCTTACGAATATATTTCTCACCAGCATGGGCAAACCTTGTAAAGGATTTTTCTTTCTACCACCTGTGCCCCGTGTACTAATCCACTTCTACAGGGACTGCTCGCAAGCTGAAGAGAGCAGCTTCTGCCACTATTTAAAAATAAATAAGTAAATAAATTCAATACAGTTAGATGCATTTCCATCTCCTTCCCCTCAGATGTGCTATAGGCCCTGTCAAATTACACCGTGTGAAGGGCCAAGATAAGCAGGTTTCAGTCCTGCATCAGTGACAGGTTTTCCATGCATAAACCCGACAGCTTTGGAGTCCATTATCTTGCAGTTCTGGCTTAAAAACTTCTTTTCTACTGGAGAGAGGACTCCCTGCATACCACATCAGCTGGGCTTTCATTCTCGGCCGTAGGAAGTCAAATCGACACCAAAACCAACATAGTTTTCAGATCATTTGTGAGTGTACAATGTGTTTTGTAAGTTGGACTCAAGATCGCTGAAGTATCTGGCTTTGTTTATGACAAAAATATGAAGCAGCAATGACAAAACAGAGTAGCACTGCCAGAGCACTTTGATGCAGCCTTGGTGTGAGCAACAGGTCGAGGACGTGAGAAGTTGACGACTTTCCCTGGCTCCAGTCTGGTGGATGCTGCAGAACACTGGATGTTGTGCCCCTCTTGGTCTGTCCTCTTCTCGCCCACAGAGCCTGTCAGTGATTTCAGAGGTTGGGATGAGAATCTTATGCATGTGGCTCATCTTTGGGTCTTAGAGTTGCTGTTTCCTAGGGCAGGTTTTCTGTGTAAGCAGGAGGTTCAGCCCTTGCTGACAATCTGGACTTTGAAATGCCAAGTTTGCTGGTTTCTGTTGGAAATCCTTCTCGTTTGTGGAAAACTTGCTATGCCCTTAGGTGTGAGAAGTGTATGATTGTAGCTGAGAACTGCTGCGAACTCAGTGTTAAAGGCACAACTTTAAGTTGCTCTTCCCTGTGCAGGACACATTTATTTTGTTTTATTTGTTTTTCAGCTTTTGCTGCAGTGACTTTCTGAAGTCAGATGCATTCTCTATACAAAGCAAGGAAGAAAACATATTTAATTTGTTTTCCTTTAGAAGTTACACCCCTTTGGCATGGCTTTCATTTACAACTGCAGTGATAACTAAGTAATTCATCTTCAGTGCGAATCAATAAGAGAATCTTATTTCATCTCCTTTTCCTTTCATTTTGTTTTCCTTTGCTGCGCCACTCTTCTCCTGACTGTCTAATCCCTCACTTTGATTGGAAGCTCAACCCTGCCAAGTACTGCCTTTGGGTAATTGAGTCACTCACTCTTCAAGCAGCTTTTTCCTCCAACCTCTGTCCTATTTGAGAAAGCTTGGAGCACTCAGCTGTTCCTATGTGCTTAAGTTTAGCTGGATGTAGTTGTGTGAATAACTATGTCTTTTTATTTCCTAAATTGCATGTTCCTCACTGAGCTGGCACATGGTGATTACCCTCTGATAGCCTTGTTCTATAATCGCTGCTGTTTTTCTCCCTGCTCCTTTGCCACGTGTGTTGGATGAACTGGGGAACAAATCCTGGTTGGGCAGTGAGTGGAGCTTGTGTCTGTGAGGTCCCTGCCTCTGCTTTCAGAGCCTGGGGCTTTTGCAGCAAATGGGAAACAGGTAGGAAGAGATCTCGGATTCATGGTTACTGATCACTCCAGTGTGGCAGAGTCCTGGCCACACTGAAATGTGGCCTTAGGCATTGCCTGACAACATAAGCTCTCTTTAGTTGTGAAGACAATGAGAAGGACTTTCTCCTACGTTCTAATTTACAGCAGAACGCACAGTAGCTTTTAGGGTTTTTCTGGGTAGGTGGAAGGAGCCAGAGCATCACATTTTGAGCAAAGGTACTGGATAAGCAGCGTTCTGGTTTGACAGCATGTAACATAAACAGTATCACGGGTGGAAGAGAAGTTACAGGCTCGCCTCTCTTTTGCCTGTCCAGAAAAGAGGGGAAATAATAAATATTGAAATCAGTGGCTTGCTAAATCTTATTAACTGTGCAACTCTATAGATGCCGTTGTTTTGAAATCTTCGAGTCAAAAAGTGTCCTTTGCTGCATGTTTTTGGTGGTCTTAACTAGCTTCAATGAGATTTTGTTAGGTTTTTTTTCCCTCTCCTTTTTCTAAGTATGTTGTTATCAAACACTTGAAAACTTTCTGTCTGAATACGTTGCCAAAGCAGAAGCAAAGCGTCTCTGAGATGTCAGTGGGGTTTCCCTCTGCCTTCAGTCTCTTCTCTGAGCAAGTGTCCATGCCCAAATTGTACGTCCTGCAGTCAACTGTTACGTGGAGCTCTGTAGATACTCTGCAGTGGCCAACAGAGAAGAACTATTACCTGCTTTACTACCTAAAATATATGATCATAAAGGAGAACAGCGACATGAAGGATGGAACTACATCACCTGTAAAACACTAGAATGACATAGTGAGCTAGAAGAGTGGTGAACAAAATTTCAGGTGATTTGTCCATGATGTTCTGCTTTTGCTGAAAAATTTCTTTGGGAGTTTAAAATGTTCTTGTCAGTCTTTTCCTAATGAAATCCAGTTGTGGTACAGCTAGAAACAGGATCTCCTTTGTGTTTCCTTGTGTTAATTTTCTCCTGTGCATCATTCAAATAATCTTTTGAGCTGATGCACAGAAATGCTGCTTCTCCCCTTTTGTGGGGAGCACTTCTGATGGGCAGCCAAAAGAATGAATTCTCCCAGTTTAAATTAACAGCTGCTATAATGAAGTAACTGAGCTGTAATTAAACCTGCCACTTATTCGTCCCACATCATTTCAGTTGCTGCTCACATGAAGCAAAGGTATAAATTTTATTACTGTAAGCTTCCAGCTGGAGAAACTGTCCAGCTCAGAGAACATCTCTACACTTCGATCACATCAGCACTGAGCATTAGTTGTTTATTATCTGTATGTAAATACTTCATTAAAGTTTCCAGAGATAAACTTTCAGGCCTAAAATACATCTCGCAGTACTTCAAAGCTTTCCGCTTAGTGCAGGCAACACTGTAAGTGTCTATTGAGCCTTTTATCCATGGTTTTGGGGTGTGCTGTACTAAATGTAGAGAAATGCCACCTGCGTAGTAAAACTGCTTTAGCAGTTTGTTTGCAATAAAAGAGAGAAGAAAAAAATGAAGTGAGCAACATTAGTGATGCTCCAGTGGAGGACAGGGTGTAGACTTGTCATATCACACTGCATAGGATTCAAATGTCCAGTATGTGCAGTTTTCTTTAGGAAAGACTGCTGATGGATGCATTATCAATTTGCTGTTTTTAACTCATGGATGTATGTCAATTTGTTAAGGAGACAATAAAAAAACTCCATGCTGAACCAAAGAGCATAACCAAGAGGGGATAAACAACTTCCAACTTTTGAAGTTACCTGATACTGTGACTAGCAAAAATCTGAAGGTATTAGGCTGCTTCTAGTAAGAGCTGCTTCAGCTTATCCAGCCTCTAGGTGATTTACAGGGACCTTTTAAGGGGGGCCAGGGGAGTTATTAGAAGTCTCCATAGCTTACTTTATGGACATGTAGGCAAAAATACTCATCTCTAAACACTTCTAAAACAATACCTGTGAGAAAAGGAAGGTGACACTGAATGAGATGCACAGCTATATCTGAAAGTGCATTCTGTATTAGGAGAAAATCTGCCCACCAATGCCCACCAGCTGAAACGAAGACTGCCATCACTCCGTATCCTACAGTCATTGCTGTGATACCCATACTGCTCCATTAGGTATGGGAGTGCCGTGGTTTGTCTGTCCCAGCTTCGAATTTTCAAATAACAGGCTTTATTTAGCTTCAGAATGACAGTTTTTTCTTAGCTTTGGTTTGCTTTGCGGCCAGAATCTTGGAGTAGTAGCATCATGGATACTTGACGCTGATGCCGTAGGTGATGGACAAGACACGTGAATCTCAGCCCTGCTCTTCCAGGTCCTCTCCCATTTCAGTGCTAACTTCAGGCTGAGCCCCAAAGCATAGAGCAGGATGACTGTGCTCGTGACTGGGGACCTTGCATATGGAGGAGTCGAAATGGGCATTCCTCTGCAGCAGGAAGTTGATGGAGCCTTTTAATTAGCCTTTGGGCTTTGAGCATTGGCAACGCAGTTTCCATTCTGTGTTACACTTCAGAGCTTTCCATTGCAACTCTGAGCTTTAATAATAGTTTTAAAATGCCCTCCTAGTGATCCTTAGATAAATGCAGGGCCTCTAGAAAAAAATCCAGGTGTGAAACTTGAGAGAAAATGTTGACAATGGACACTCCTGGCATGGAAGTCTTGCATTGTCACTGTTCCCTGCTTGAGACCAATTATTGCTGGGCAGGGAAGAAAGAATATGCAAAAATTCTGTGTAATAACGACTTTTAAAATACTTTTGTAGTGATTTTTTGTAGCTAGTAGTCAGCTAAACTGTTTAGCTCATAGAGACTATTTCTGATGAAAGGCCCAAGGCAGTTTTAGCTGTAGTGTTCTGCAAATTCCTCCCCAAAAGACCTTCCTCCTCTTCTTTTTGTCACCCCTTTTGCCACCCATTTCTCACTCATTTTTATGGACATAACCTGAATTTTTATTGGAGCAAGTGAGGTCACATTCAACCTTACCATCTCTGCTGTGATTTGGAAACTGCTTTCATGTTCAGGGAGCCATTGTTCACTAACCTCAGCTTACAGAGCTCTCATAAGGATAACACTATCTCATAAAATTAAAATCCATGCAGTCAATTACTGGGATTTTTTGGTTAGTAATTAAATATTTTGATTGACATTCTGTCTGGGTTTTGGGGGAGGGATTTTGCTCTGAGAAAATTACTCAACACATTTAATAGCTTGGCACAGAGAAAGCCTTGAACTATTAAAAAGATATTTTAATATAAGCTGTAGCGTGTCTTAAGGCATCAGAGCTCTTAAAGTTTAGTGTTTGGTTTTGTGATCAGAAACTCAGAAGTACTCATCCCATATACATGGAGCTCTTTTAAAATCAATTATGAACACCAGCTCTTTTGCAATCTGACCTTCAGTCCTTTGTTTTTGACCTAAAATGTATTTTTTCTTAGGCTAAGAGGGCCACAATAGAAATATCCTTTGCTGTCAAGCACATCCTTAACTGGACTTGGTTGCCAGCAGCAGCGACAGAAACTCTTGTTCACCCTGTATTTCTGTACAGGAAGCATATCCTTGTGAAAAATCCTATAAAACCTGAGATTTTTCTAGCATGCCAAATGCCACATAGTTCAGGCTGTTTTGGATGAGAGTAAAGATCAGGTCCAGGCTGCAAGCCCTCTCAGAGGGCTCTCTGCTTGTCTTGCCCACCACCTGTAAAGAAGTATATCTCCTGGTAGTCTGGCTGCAGTGCTCATCTTTGCTTGGTTTTGGGCAAGTGAAAGACAGTAGTAGCAGGTTACCGCTATTGGATTTGGCTTTTTGGCTGTTTGCCTGACTGTTGTCATTTCCTCTCTCTTGACAACCTGTAGCTACAGGCACCAGGAGTAACGTCACGTCATTTGGAAACTGAAACGAGTGGTTATGCAATGCTTACGCATTCGCATAGCAAAATTCAAACTGTCCAATAGAACTTTCTCGTTCTTAAAAATTCCAAAAGGTTTGTACCAGGGAAATTGGCCTCATTTTTTTTCTTCTAACCAAATACTTTTTACGTACTAAGTGATTGCATAACCTCAAAAAAAAAAAACAACAACAAACCCCCCCAAAACCCCCAAACCATTAAGAGAAACTCTTGGTCATTCATCCATATTTCCCAAGAAGCAACCTAAAATTTTGACAGTGGTTTTGTATAGAAATGTTGAAAAGTTCTGTTGTGGGGGCAAGTCATCGTTTAATGCAGATATGTTTTGTAACTCAGCTCTCACTAAGGTGCTCTCCAGATCTGGCAGTTACGTTTAACGTTGTTTCTAATCATACTTAACTGTTTGTTCACCCTAACACTGTCCAGCATAACTGCATTGTCTTGTCTTTCCCCATTTTGAAGAGGATGTTTAGGAGTTATCACTGGGATGTGATAAGTGCACCTTAAGGAGCAGAGATTTATCAGAGCTTACCCAGAGCACATATTGTGAGATTATGAGAAAAAGTTCAATTCACTTATTCCCTTGAGAAAGATTTCTGAATGTTATAGAAAGTTTAGAAAACGGAATATAAAAGAATTAATAATCTTAAAATGACTCAACGTTCATCCTTAGAAAACGAGGCTTTTAAGGTGTCTCAGGATGGGCACCAGGAGTGAAAGCACCTGCTCCTTCTTTAAAATTGGTGGGGTTTTTTTTAAAGACAGCATGTGATCTTGATGCTTTCCCAGTAGTGGATGATTGAACTCAGCAGCCAAGCTGAATCTGGCCTTCAGATGCACATACCCCTTTATCTTGTATAGAGTCAGGATAGCTTTAACCATTCAGACAATGATTGGGCTGGGATAACCAGAGTGTGGAATGAAAGACTGTCTCAAAAGCTTTACTTAGTTAGGAAGCTCAAGGAAGGAACATCAGTCACTAACAGAAACCCCATCATCCGAAAGTCCGGGTGTCATGCTTTAACGTATCAGACCAACTTTATAATGCAGAGAACAGTCAACCCTGGCAATCAAAATGTGGGCACTGCATGTGGGCACTGAAGATTTTGGCTTTATATACAAACGAGGCCATTGTATACATTTATATTGTACAGCATAAATTATATACAATATATTTGTTTGCTATATACAGTATACATATAAAAGACAGCACAATGTCATTCTTTAAGGGGAAGAGATTACCTTAAACAATGAAGAAACATTTTAGATTATTTTTAAACTAAAGGAAGAAAGTTTTCCTGAGCAATTTCAGCATGCCAAACCCCTAGCAGGTGTATATTTAATGCTAAGGGAGGTGTATATTGAAAAGACTGAGTGGCTGAATGTCAGCATCAAATGGAAAACAGCAGCTGACAGTGAGTGAGCTGGAGATTGGGCTGTCACATTAAGAGGGAAATCAGTGCATGGAAACAAAAACGAAGTAACATTTTATCAGCTAGTTGGATAACTTATAATGATGTTCAGCTTTTGGACACAATGCCTTAGGCAGACTGCTGATGTGTGAGGAGCCCCAGCACAGATCCGCCAAGTCATACATATTTTTAGGTGTTCACACAGATTTCAGTGGGTGCAGAGAGAAAGAAGAGGTGGGGGGAAAAAAGAGATTACAGTAAACAGTGCTAGTGCTCTGACACCGTGATCTCTGGGAAACGATGCCCATTAGAGAGGAACAGGACCCAAGAAATTTGGATGGTTGCTTGACAGGAAACCGCAATTGCATCTGTACTCAGTCATGCTGTTACATAAAACGATTGCTGGCAAAAAGTGGGTGGCTTTAAACAAAATTTGAATTTTAGAGATTTTCCTCGTCTTTTTAGTTTGCTTCCCAAGGACCCAATTATCTGGCACATGAAAACAGATGCTTATGTATTCACCATGATCAGTCAGTATTTTGCAGGTGCTGAGCCCCCTTCTCTTGGCAGGATTTTCACCTGCTGGAAAGGAGAGCGGCTTGTGACCTCTCCAAAGGAGAGCTGTGCCAGCATGTTACTCTCATTTTATTTTTTTTAAGTTACATGTGCACCTGCATGGAAGTTTGCTCATGACTTATTAGCAGAACACAGTTTCTCTCTGTGCCTCTACACTGCTTCAGTTTCGTCATTTCTTTTAATTGTATGGGAGGATTGAGAAAGGGAGAAGAGGCTGCTGGAAGGGCAGAGGCAGCCTGAGCAGCGCATCTTCACTTACAGACGTTTGAGTTGTATAAAAGAATTCTATGTCTTAGGTTGGGCTCCAACATAGATGTGTGTCAGCTGTCAAATGGAGGTCTGTATTTAAGTTTGAATTAATTTCCACAACTTCTTAAGAATTCACGTCATTATGACTGGTCCTTTCTCTTAATCTTGCAGACTTTGGAGGGAGCTGTAAGCCCTGCAGCTCGGTGGGGTTGCTGTTTGTTGTTTTCGTACCTCCTTGCACTTCCAGGTTGGGCACCAGCCTGCAGCGTCCATTTCCTCCATCTATTGAAGTGACACCGTTACCCTGTTGGGCGGGCTCACTCCAAAATTTGTAAATGTGTAAAGCAGACTCAGCCTATTAAAAGTGCCTATTTAAAAAAACTTTGTGCTCCATGTGGTTCCTAAACTGGAAGCGAAGCACCATGTGGGCTTGCTTGCCTTCATCCTCACAAATGTCTGTGTGTTTTCCCCAAATTTTAAAAACTGTTGTTGTGTCTAAAAGCCTCGTATTTAACGTGTTCTGATTTTACAGGCTAACAGGTCACTTCTGTCAATGATGCCTACAGGACTGTGACATTGCTTAAATAAAATATTTCAAAGTTCTGATGAAATGATTCAAGCAATAATGTTACCCACCTGAGATCACTTTGGTTTTACTGATTCTTTGTGCCTGAAAGGTATCACTACTGACAGGAAGAAAAGAGCAGACCAGTTGTTTGGCTGATATTTTCATACTGTTGTTCATGAATGTTAGAAATAAATTCATGTGCGCATCAAGCTGCGTAAAATTGAGCTGTATTTTATCATTTCAGTCATATGTCACTTCCAGTTAGTTTCCTGTGGGTGCTTATTTTGACTGACCTCCTCTTACTTGCATTAAAAGCTCATGGAGTAATTTCCATTTCCGAGGACCTTTGCTTATATGACTGTTGCTGTGATCGTGCCTGGGCTAATGCGCTAAGCAGGCTCAAGGCGGGAGCAGTGCCTCGATCAGGAGCTTCCAAACGAAATGGAGGAACTGCTGATGGAATAATGATGTTGCTCAGCAGATAATACTAATTTCTTTCGGTGCTGACTGAAGTGGAGGTTGCATTTGGTAGTTAAGATTACTATCCTGATGACAGATAAAATAGGAGAGCAATAGGAAGCGTTGGCTCTTCTAATCTTTCCCTTTGAAGTATTTGCATGCATAAAAATGATCGTTTTGGAAAAATGCATGTTTGAAAGCCAGAATGTACTAATGTGGTGCTTTCCAAACCAAATGACTTTGTGCTTTTACAAAACATTGATGAAACGTCTCTGACATGAGACAGAATGCCATGTTTTTTTAAAAAAAGACTGTTTCCATTTTATCTCACAGAAATCTTCTGGATTGATTTTCTTTGCTGATGGCTATCTGTGAATTGGCAGCTCAGGCTGAGAGGACATTTATTCCCGTGGCGCTGGAGTCTTTGGTCAGTGCAGATGGGAAATGATTGTCCAGAAAAAGTCCTTCGGCGACTGGGTATCCTCCTGGATGTGCCCTCAACTGACAGTCATGGCCAGTTCAGTTTAGCTTATGAAACCTGACTGCTTTCTCTGATTTCAGGTAGCAGGTCTCTGTAGCTCCCAGTATGTTTTATACTCAGGCCCATGAAGCAAAAGACTTTTGTGTCATGTTTAGAAAGTTTGAACCATTTCTGCAGAAAACATTTCAAGAGTCTGTGAAGCAAAAATTCTGTGTATATGTGTTCTTTGCAGGATGAGATATTGTCTTAATACTGCAGAGAGAGATATCTCAAAAGAAGTTTGTTTTATGATACATTACGTCCATCCCAAAGGCTGGCGTTAGGGAGTAGCACCATAACTCCATAAGACCTCCATGGGGATGTTGTAACCCAGATCTTGTTTAAAAGTCTCAACTGGGAGAAAGTATTTGAGAGTCAGTGACATTTAAGTTCCTTCTAATGAACAGAGTATTCAGTGGAAAGAAAACATATTTTCAGCTGTAGTGATTTCAGTGTATTTTTCAGTTTCCATCATTATTTCTCTTCCTTGTTCCTTGGCTGCCTTGTTGTAGGGCCAGCAGGAGCTGGTCTGTAAGTGAAGGATGACACAGTGAAATGATTTCATTCTTGAATGGCACAGACTGCAAACGGAGTCAAAGATTGATGACTGTCCATCTTTACCTTCTAAATATCTGGGTAGGGAACAGGCAAAGGTGGAGCAACCCCAAGACCTGTTCTGCTGTGCACCATGCACTGTAGGCTGTCCAGGGAGACAGAAGTGACCTGTTCAATCCAAGGGGCTGGATCCACCCAGTCTGCAGTGTGCACCGGGTCTGGGCCTGTCCTCACCTACAGAGCGTCATGTCCATCAGATGCTCTGGTTTCCTTACCCTCAGCATCTCAGCTGCCCCAGGAGGATTTCTGACCACCAGTGGGGTTGTAGGATGATGTCACCAGTTTGGTCACAACATGGACATGTGGTGAGCTAAACCATGGTTGGCGTTGCTGCAAAACTTCACTGGTCGAGCTGTCCGACAGAGACTGAACAGCGGCTGACAAGCGGAAGCTGAAAAGCCAGTGGAGTGAGGGATCAGCTACTTGCCAGTCAGATTTTTGGTTCAGCTAGGCTTGGTCTGCAAAGGATTTCTTAACTAATTAGTGGAGGTTGTGAAAAGGCTCCTCCTTAACAACCCTAAAGGTGATGTGGGACAAAATGCAGAACAGAAAGTTTCTTTTTTGAGAAAAGATCAAAAAGTACATTTTTCTTAAGATACTCATTATTTTTTCTTCTGTTTTGTTATTTTTTATATGCTTTTGCAGCCTGCTAATAGCAGCAAAGTGGGCTGTTACATGTCAACTCACACCAGCATTTCCAATCATCTCATATGGTGTAATCCTAATAGTGTATTTCATTTTTACTTCCTTTAAATATTGTAGGCAGATGAACGTTACATTTTATTTTCAGCTCGCAAAAACTGTTATGCATTACCGAGAAATATTTTGATGCTGTGATTAGAAAGTAATACTGTTACTGGTGTGTCATACAGTCAGGTCAAATAAGAAACATAAACAATTGTATAAAAAACAGTGTTTCAAGTTACCTTGGTATTAATCTGAGGGGAAAGAATTTTGCATCAATTTTTATTTCAATGTCTTCTCCTTTACAGAGAATTTTGAAAAGGAACTGTTTTTTCATTCCAATTTGCGATACACACTTTGGACTGAAATCAAATCTGGAAATAGCGATGCGTCAGGAGAAGGTGAAACCTCACGCTCTGGGGGCAATCATAAAACCTTCTGCTGCAGCTTCTAATCAGGTGAGAACTCCAACTGAAATTGATAGAAACCCTGCCTGGGGAGTCTTGGCCTTGAGAAGTGAGCTGTGAACCAAAAAAAAAAAAAAAGATCGGGGAATCAGTGCCAGAAAATACCCAAGATATTGCAAAGAATGGTTTCTAAAGGAAAAACTGCACTGAAAACATTAACAGTGAAGTAAAACTGATGTCTCAAAAGAGGTAATACAATGTTGCATGAAAGAAAAAGCTAGATAGCATAATTTTACAGAAATAGATGAAAGAAAAGAATATGAGTGTTGAAATTCTGGTAAGTTTAAGGGCGTTAAGAGTACTCTTGTTCAAGAGTAAGTTTCTGAGTTTCAAGGAAATAGAGGTCTTGCTCCCCACTGGTGGGGACCCCGGTATGAACAAGGGTCATTAACAGATAAAGCTGCTCTGGGCTGACCCTTTCTGTTATTTTCCAATCCATGTATTGCTGGAAATATGGTAAGTGAAGGCACTTAACTAAGCAATGTCCTTCTAGAAAGATCAGATGTAACCTTAGCCTGGTTGCGTACTCAGTGGTTGCCTAAACCACACTGGTGGTGTTCTGTGGTCAGCTGTAGCTGTGCAAGTGAAAAGGTTGTGCTTCCTACTCTGTCCCCTGTAACCATTTCTTTTGGGTCCTCTTCCCCATCACCTAGCTAGGGGCTGTAAGCCTGTGAAGCAACCTACACAAAGTTGTACGCAAGTCTGTTGGCATTACGACATTCCCTTTGGCATTTCTGTGATGCCCAGTCCCTACTTGCCCACAGTATTAGGAATGGTTTTACTCAGGTTACACAGCTCTGGTCTAGTAAAGTTTTTGTCCATGGCTTGGGGTCTGTGCACCACTAAGTCTGCAGGATTAGTGTTCGATCCATGTTATTTTGTATGTTCACACCATCCTCAGGTGGCAGTCTCATTCTCATTAGGAGCTCAATTTCCCAGTGTCCTTTTAGAAAGAATTACATGATGAAGTGGAAATGTTTTGGCAACTGATGCTAGCTGAGCTGTATTCCAGTATACGTTACAATCAGTAGTAATTGTATGCTCAGGAAATATTATCTAATATGACATCCTGCAACCTGCTCTTCTCTTCTGTGAAAAACAACACTATTCATCTCATCAAGGAGATCTTTGTCTCTTTTGAATCTTCTAAAGAAAATTCTAAGTCTCTAGAATGTTTCAAGATGGTGTAACCATCATAAAGAGATGAGCTGTGTGTCCGATAACTTGGTTTTAACTACAGCTAACCAAAAAGGGTTAAAAGCCTTCCCTGCTCTGGGACAGAAATGCTCTTCTAGAGTAGTTAATTCAATCAATTGTCAACAGACAAATGACCTCATAAATCAAAGGAACCTGTGGAGTGATCAGTGTGGAAATTGCAAGAAGACATATCAGTGATAAAAGTCATCTTACTGTGAGATTCAGTGCTCCCTCTGGCTGTTTGGGAGGAGTTAATGACGTGTGGAGTTAAACCCTCTGCTCTTTTTCCCCCGTGACTCCAAACAAGACCCAGGTTTCTCTCTCAAACGTAGGACTGGCCCAAAACTCCTGCACCACGAGAATACTTGGAATAAAAGGAGTCCAATTAACTCTTATTTTCAAAGCAACTGGAGGAAATTGGTCAATGCAGTCTGTGTGCTAAATGGTTGTTTGTGTAATTTAAGTCCGAATTAAGAAAATCATAAGCAAAGGTAAGTTATTAAAACACAGGGAGGATAAACCAAGAGGCAAAATGTGCATCTGCAAAAGCTATTCCACTTGTGTGTGTAAATCAGGAGGCTGTGTGCTCAAGTAGAGAATTAGGCTGAGTTGCCTGCTGTTATGCATTTAAATTAAGCAGGAACCTAATAGCTTTTTAAAAATCTGGCCCTAAGTGGTTTTTTTTTTTTTCTTAGGGAAGAGACCATCTAATCAAAACAGTGCTTTAGAAGAAAGAACACTTTAATACTGAACATGAGCGAGGAGCTCTAACTACTGATAAAAACTCTGCTGCTCGGGTAAGATTTGTTACTGTTGGTAAAAGGCTAAAGTGGCTTTTTGCAGCCAAGTTGCTGGTGGAGGTGGGAGCGGGGAGAGATGATGCCGTAATGTTAACAAAATGAATGGTGTTTCTGCCCTTGGGGTGGGCGCTGATGGAACGCTGGTTTTAAGTTTACTTGCTTTCCTTACTCACGTTCTGCTGCTGCAGAGCTGTACTGAGGTTTTTAAAAAGGTAAGTCCCTGGATGTCAGCACAGCAGTGTTCAGTCACAAGATTTCTTGTCAATGTTTCGTTTCCGCGTGAGATTTCATACGGGTTTCTATAGAACTGCTCTCCTTTGATCTTTTGAACTGTGTTCTAAAATAGGCGGCAGAAATTTCCTAGAAAGTTTTGACCTAATTTTTTGTCCATGTGAAAAGATACGGTGGTGTTCAAATCAGCTGCTTCGAGGTGGAGCAAGGAAAGCAACCTTTCCCCGATCTGTTTGGCAAAGAGGTCGTGCTTCAAGCACAGCACTGTGGCTCAGGAGACTTGGCTCTACCATCTCCCTGGGTTTTCAGCAGTTTGTTTCTCTACCTGCACAGATCTTTTTGCCTCTTTCTTAAAACATCTTTGTCTAAACATGGAATTTGTGTGAGCCGAACACAATAGCACATGCGCAAAGTATTTTTGGTACAAAGCACCCGTCTCTTTCACCTCCTATTGTTGTACTCCATAAATACCTGAGAATTGGAGTGAAATACAAGTACTTTTCCTGCAGAGATCAGTTGCTAGCAGGGACTTTAAAGTGAGTCCCATCTAATTGCTGTGTTTTGGAACTTTACAGAGTAGCTAATTTCACTTTGAATATCAGGAGGTGAGATCAGGGTTTTTAGGTCTGCAATTAGAAGAAGACCTGAAGGTGCCTGCAGTGTCTCTGGGAAGGACATGGCTAAAAAGCCAGGCTAAAATTCACACTGCATTCACTTTGCCTGCCCCTTTTTGGGCCTAGCATTCACTGTGTGTGTCTGCTGCAGCTGGAAATCTCCTGACAGATGGAGAGCCAAAGGATAAAGCAGAAGCAGAGGTGCTGAGCCCCTGCTGCCAGCACAATTCTGTGTGCACTTAGCAGAGAAGCAGGAAGCTAAAAGGGACAGCTTTCATCCCTGTCCTTAAATACAGACACTTCTGATGCCAACTGGGAGTGCTGGGCCAAGCGGGAAAGAAGGTGATTGCCAACGGACAGTGGATGGGAGGCAGTCCTGGGGGTCGGAACACGTGCAGGAGGGAGGGCTCAGCCTCTCGACAGGCAGACGTGCATCCAAACCTGGACGGAGACAGAGTTTGTTCTTGCAGCACACTGGACGCATGTTAATTCTTGTTGGTTTACTTTTCGGTTTGTTTTTGTAAAATGCACCAACTAATTGAAGTTAAAACTTCCCATGTAAATACATCTGCTTCAGTCTAGACAGGATTTCTGCGGTGCCGCACGCTTTGCGTGCACGCAAATGGGTAAGAGACCTTGAATGTGTTTGAATTATTACTGGGCTAGTGCTAACTTTCCAATTCTCCTAGAGGCCTTGGTATTTTAAAAAGGGATGCAAAGTGTCCATACATTCCTGGCTTCTTACTGGATACTTGCAGCCAGTCAGCCTTTGAACAATAGTTACTTCTGCAACTTCCACTGCATTTTACGTCCTGGGCTGAACTAATCTCGGGCACAACTGTATTGTCTATAGCACAGAACAACACCTGGTGAATTAACCCGCTGTTTCAACTTTCCCTTTTTTCTATTTCCTCTTTTTTTCCTGCTGCCCTTTCTTATTTCTTCTGTATGTTTATCTGCTGCTTTGTATTTCCTTAGAATTTTCAAGGCTCTTCCCTGCTACCCGCCTTGTCTCCTATCATCTGTTAACCTTCGTGATGCTCTCTTCTCTCTTCCCACACTGTTTTCTCTGGCAATTCTCTTTTGTCTCCTCCAGGACATCCTCTGCTGATACTGCTTGATACGTCAGCAGGCAGAAAGACGACTTCAGCAAAAGATAAACATTTAGAACTGCAGCCTAGCTTGGCCTTCACACTGATTAAATGGTTTCCATTGATTTAGTTAAAACTGAAGCAAAGTTTTTGTATAAACAACTACAGAAACATCATGTCTTTTCTTATAATCTTGCAACTATTTCAGAAAGAAACAATGTGCTGTTCATTCTCGTTCTTCAATGACTTCAACACACCTTGCTCCTCTGAAACCTGAATACCCAATGCTGTGATGCGCGGGGGGGTAGGCAGGGACCGTAGAGTTTATGTCCTTCTGAAGCAGGACACAGAGCTATTTCAGACCCTCCAGTTTCTTCTGCGTTAAGGAATTGGATCGTGCTTACAGCAGCAGCTCTGCTACTGCTCTCTGTTCATCTTTCCCTGAGCCTACAACATGCTACAAAGAGAGGTGTGTGTTTGGGCTGGATGATGATAAAACAAAGTAAGGACTCAAAGATCTTTTGGAACAGTTTGCATTTTAATGACAACTTTCCTGAGTTAGGGATATGATGTGCAAATCCCTGCTCTCTGGGAAGGAGATTAACAGCAGCAGATTTAATTTTTTTTTTTTTAGAGGTGGGAGAAATGTTTGGGTTTCGTATTTAAGTCCTAATCAGTTTCTGGTCATTTGAATTTGCAACACCTACTCCAGGTTCTTGCCATAGGAACTGCTGGAAGGTCAGCAGAGTGCTAGGGTGTGGGAGTGATGGGGCTGGTGAGTCCTCAGACAGGGAAGGGTCTAAATCTGTGTTGTTAGATTGCAATAAGAGGACACTTTCCTGATGTTATTAATTCCTGAGCATCTTTCAGGGTGTTTTGTTGGTGAACTGTGCTGGCTTCTAATAACCAAAATAGTTTTCATTCTCTAAAGAGTGAAGATGTCTGTGGCTGAGCTCTGTGAGCTGTGCCCCCGCTGCTCTGCACTGTCAGAGGCAGCACCACCATGACCCCAGCACTGTGCTGCAGCCTTGACCTCACTGCCTGCCATGGGGAAGAATTTTATTCCACCTCTTGGCACAGTGCTGTGTTCCCAGTGCAGAGCTGGGAACCTCCAGCCAGGTAAGGGGAGCCCTCTGCACCCCGCTGCTGTGGCACGATGACTGCTGGAGCCTGGATGGGTGCTGCTGCTCCTTGTTCAGTATCTTCAGGCTTTCTTAGCCTCCTGTGTTGCTACACCTGTTTATACCATGTTAACAGCTTGTCCTTTACGTGATGAGTTAGAAGCCCACTAATCTCACATCATTTGTAGTTTTGTCTAAATTCTCGTCTTTACAGCCATTGCTGTAGAAATAAAAGGATTAATCAAATACTAGAAGATTACTAGAGCTTCAGGCTGGTCAAAATCTGACTGGGAAAACACGTTAATCGCTTCTCACTTAACCTGAGCATAGAACTGCGCTCTCTGTTTCTCCTCCTGCTCTTGTCGCTGGTGTTCTGTGTAATGCGTAGCTCTGGTTTTGACAGATACAGGAGAAGTTATGGTGCTTTTTTTCCTTCTTTTCTAGCAGATATGTCTGTGTTGTGGCTCTAGATAATCTTTAGACATCTTGCTCAAGCCTATATACAGCAAAGGGAAGATCTGAACACCAAAATTTGCGTACCGAAGTATGATTGCAGGCAGTTACAGAATTATTTGTAAGGTTTACTAAGTACTGTAGAGATGTAGTAAATAAGTCAAAGCAGAAGGATAAGCCACAGTATTCAACCACCAATTTCTCATATTCTACTAATTTGAACATAAAGCTATTTCAGCAGTAATTTGTTTCGAGTCTTTTAGCATAAATGCATTTACTTTAAGAGAACAAAATAAAAATCCTGGATCTTTATGGCCATTTTGAGTATGTTAATAAAAAGGGAAAAAGAAGAACCGCCACTTGCCAAACACTTTAGCTTTTCATCGGCACCTGGTGAATTAGTCTTGCTGATATAGCTGCTGTGGACCCGACAGCTGCAAAACTTGGAGAAAATCCCAATATACCCTCTTGGAAGGATATTGGGGATTTTTCTTCCCTGGGAAGAAAATAAAGAAACAGAAGTTGTTTTTTTCTGTTCTTTAGGGACCCGAATATGTCCCACAGCACCACAGACCTGTCCATGTGCACTACCTGACAACTTTATCAGTATCCCAAAGTATATACAGTGTACAGATAGATCCTGTCTTTTGAAGATCCACTGCTGAAAGACACCATTTGCAGGAGATAAAAGAAGAAAAGGCATTAATTTATTTTTCTGTTGTTTCCATCAAGTTAGCTACTGATCCTCTCTGTGTTGTTTTCTATCTTCTTTGTTTGATTTTAAATCTACAGAATGACTCCATTCCCCAGCACAATTGTTGATTTCTTTTAAAAAGAGAGAAGTTTCCCTCACTCAGTTGGCACACAGCTCAGGTAAGTTTCATGGGCTTGATTTTCTTTCTAACTTTCTGAGTTATTTTTGTAGTGGGAGATATTCCCTACTGTGGTCCTCTAATACTATTGATATTTAACCTTTGGGGATCAGAGGAGACTGTATGACCATCTGGCTGCAGCTCCTGCATATTGATTTGTAGTGTATGACAATTGGAGTTCGGAAAATCCTCATTTTGTGGTGGGACCGTGTCTAACACCTCTGATCCTGGGCCAGGACCACGTCTTAGATATAGTGGTACTGCAAAAAAACATCAAAAATACTTTGAATAATCACTATTATAAATGTTATAATAGGGATTTCTGAGATTATGTTATCTAAGTAACTTCAAGAAGAGGCATTGGTAGGTAGCTGACAGAAAAGTGACAAACTGAAAATCCAGGTAACAAATATAGTTTCTCATACTGCTTCTGTCTGCTGCAAGAAGGGCATGGCTGTACATGTATAAATCACAGCCTCATAAGTATAAAGGAAGAGTGTGAAGAAAGCTTAAGCTCATCCAGACTTTCTCCACATGGAAAAGAATCTGTAGGATGGGGAAAAATATTCATTGACTTGCAGGAAACAATAAAATATCCCAGAGAAAATATAGGAACCAATTGATTTAATGAGTCACCATTTGCAACTTATAAATATCCCTGTGGCAAACTCAAAAGATCTGAGTTTATTTGTGACTGGGAAATGGAGACCAAAAGCAGCCTCCTACTTAAATACACCGGATTTCACAGCCTCACGATTTATTGTCTCTCCGCCGGCAATATGGGTTACACCACCGAAACAGTACTGCAGCCGTAAGAGGAAAACTGTCTTTCTTGGGATTTATGAATTTATAAAGGATATCATCAGTTTTGTTGTGTGATTCTACAGTAAATCACTGCTTACAGATGCCAGAGCATGCATCAGGTGGGAAGGTGCTCACGGAAGGACGCGACGCGTTTTCCAATGCGGTCGTTAGGCGCCGAGCGGTAATAAAGGAGACAAGGGCTGAGCGCACGGCCTGCCCCAAACCCGGACAAAGCGCTTGTTGAAGCCTGCCAGTAGCCAGAACTAGAAAGATAAAGCTTCAGAGCAAATATTTGGGGGATTTTTTAATTAGGAAATACATTCCGTAAGGCTTCTGTTTAACTTTCTGTTTGCCTGGCCTCTTGGTTTGTTTTCTGCCTGTGAGTAGATTAGGACAGGTCATAGTTATATGCGCATCACAGCTTTTATTTTCCTGCAAATTTCAGTTTCTATTACTTTATCTCTGCATTATGTAACACACTGTTAGATATTGTGCTGCAGCATCTATAAAACGTTTTTTCCTCTTTCATAATTGAAGCTAGTGTATTCAGTTTGATAAGGGGGAGAGCGGTGGGGTGTGCGGTAGTGGTGGAAATGGAGGTTTCTGTCCCCACTCTGGTTGTCGCAGGCAGAGTTCCTCTTTCATCCTTGCAGAGAATGTGCATGTCGTGAGACATGTTGCCGAACAGCAGGCGCATTGCTGTGTATCAAGGCTCAGACTTCAAATGGGGCATAATTAGGCATTTCAGGCCCCTGCTCGTGCTCCTGAAGAGCTGGCCTGATTTCCAAAAGTACCAAGCAATCGACATCTCCTCTTGATTTCAGTGGGAACTAGTCAGCCCTCAACACATCAAAAAAATTGGGCTGGTTACTAAGAAACCTGCATCTGGTTTTCAAATCTACGCTCTGGGGCTGTTTTGTTGGGTTTCTTTGGTTGTGGGTTTCTTGGGTTTTTTTTTAATTGCTGGAACTAGCCTCTGGTTTCCTCTACTGCATATGCTCTTCATATGTTAGGTAGAGATTTTGCTTACTCTGCAAATAGTGGCTTTTCTGGTGCACTTGGCCCTGGAAATCCTGTAGATGAATACATTTTGTGTTCTCTAGATCTGCTTTGGAGAAGAGGAGTTGAGGAGTTTGGTTTGGTAATCAAAAAGCCATTCGCCCTCTCCTGCGTTTCTCAGAAGTTTTTCCAATTACTTTTGCTGAGCTGGAAGTACTTTTTTTGGTCTCGACTGACAGACTCCTTCTGCCATTGGAATGATTTATAATCACTGATGTCTACAGGTGACAATTCCTTTTCCCCTTTTGATACAGTAGGTCCTCTGCATGTTGTCTATCATCCAACAACCAGCCAAATGTCTACTCTCTCTTCTCGTCCCAGGCCAAATAATTCAAGTGCATGTGTTAGCCACAGCACCCACCATGGAAAGGAGCATGCGAGTCACTGCGCTGCTGCTGTGGGGATGCTGATGGGATGTGAATGGGGTATAGGAACCTTGATCTGGGTGGTATCTTGGAGGTTGGCCACCTTGCTGGCATCCCTTTTCTCATGGTGGGGTATGCCAGTGCTGTCCATGGAGTGCTGAGGGTCTGTAGAGATAAAAGTGATATATCAGCCCTCAAGCACAAAATGGAGAAATGCTGCTAGACATAAAAATGACAGAAGTTCTGTAGCTCAAGTTTACAAACTAAATACAGATCAACAATGTGATGTCTTGTGTCATCCTGGGATGTGCTGTCGGATGTATCCTATCTATATCACAAAATGTTATTGTTTTGTTTCAGTTAGAACTGGTAAGTTCTATGTCTGACTTTGCCTTCAGTTCTGAGCAACGTGGGATGAGAGAGATATGGACAAGTTTGAGATACTCTGAAAGACAGCAGTAAGGAAGAGGAGAGGCCAGAAAAAATGATCTGTGAGCAAAAGCAGTTTTTCAGCACAGAAAAGTCTCAGCTATGACAGCGGCCATCTCGTAGGTGAAGGGACTATTTGAAGGGACTATGGAGAGAGTCCCCTGCCTCTCTCTCCATAAGAGCAAGACAAAACAGTGTAAATTTTGCAGCAAAGAGAATGAAAGGTGGGCATTAGGAAGGGTCCTTACAGACGAGGAAAGTGGCTGTCTCGGTCTGGGTAAGTGCAGATACTGGAGATCTGCAGAGGGCTGTAGCTCCAGTGGGTGGACATGTGGATGGTCCTGAGCAGAAAACAGCTTGAGAAATGCAGCTCTGGAAGAAGGTCACTAGAGGAAGAAGGGCAAAAGGGAATGACCCTTCACTTACTGGTGTGACTGAAGTTGTCAATGGCTGTTACAGCGGGGTGCTGGTTTCCTTCCATCTGACGGCTGGGAACGTCCTGCTCTTTTGACTTGTATGTGTAAAATAATTCACTGGCTGGAAGAAAGAGGGAGCGTGTGGGGATGCTTGTCTTGCCTCCGCGCCGAGGCAGTTCTTCACTGATCTCGGGAGGCCTTTCCCAGCTCTCAGTTTTCATTTACTCAGCACAGGAACACCATCCATCGAGGCAGTAGAGTGCCAATGAAACTAAACTTTGGAAAGACAGCCTGAGCCCTGTAGGAAGCTTTGCAGGTGTTCTTTCAAACCGAAGAGTCAAACAGAGCCTTTATTCCCACGTTAACTTGGTACATGTTTTCGTAAGCACGACAGTGGAACGAGCTCACAACCAGCCTTCCTAAAGGCTTGTGAGGAGTTAGAGGTCCTGTCCCTCTGGCTTCAGCCTTACAGCTTCCCACACTTTTTGTCAGAGACTAGGGGGAAAATGTGTCTTTTTGGGTAAAGCTCTCTATTTCTTTAGCAGCTTCCCGTGCTGCCAGGCAGCAGCATGAGGAGCAGAGCAGGAGAGGAAGCATTACCAGGTCCCGATTTCTCCAAGGCACCTCAGCTGCTTACAATCCTCTATGCAAAGCACTAAGCAAAGGTTTTGTGTAGCCATCATGAGACTAACTTTATGAAAGATGCCATTGATATCGTTCTGACACAGGAAGCATGTAAAGAATTAGAAACAGGCTCCCCTGACGGCAGCAAGACAACGGGTGTATTACAGTATCAAAACGTACTTGACAGGTGGAATGTATATATCACATACTGAAAGAAACTGTTTGGTGAGTGACACATTTCATATTAAAATATATAAATCATCCGCTTGGATAAGAATTGGACTCTCTGGGCAAGTAGCTTAGCTACTACATTGGAAATGCTGCCTGTTAAAACAGATATAATAGTTTCTGAACCTGATAACCATTGCTTATTTTTTATATTTATTCCAGGGCAAAATTCAGAATTCGTTATGTCAATCACAGCATCTGATAATACTCCCCGTCTGTTACTGGCTTGATTGTGTTATTCCAGTGGTGCAGTGTAGTGAGTAGTCCCTACTTAATCAGTGTATCTATTGATTAATATATATTACTATTAGAGTAAATATATATCATAATAAATTAGATAATATAACCGCAATAAACCACTATATCCAGTATGTAACATACTAAATCAAAATTAGCAATTACTAATTGAAATTATATCCCCTAGTATAGAATTACATAAATCAAAGGTATTTTCTCTAAAATCCATGCATCCTTCAGAAGATTAATCCTTCAGCAACTGTAAATGTTTTTCTACTACGTTCATTTGGCTAAGCTGGATAACGGTGATGCCTTGAGGTTAAATACGCAGTACAGTATGTTGGAGATTTATAGTGGTTATTGCCACATATATCCCCACTGCTGATTGTGCTGCACTGGCCACTGAGCTGTGGGGATGGTCCGTGCACTGCGCCCACCGTGTCCTGCGAGTCGAGCTTCCTCAGCTCCCAGAGTTCAGGGGAGGTTGTCTGTACAACGTACAAGTCTTTTATCCTGTGCACTCAGATACAAAAAAATTGGGACACAAAAACCCCATGCTAATTTGAAAGAAACATCGATGACTTAGATGCTTCTAAACCTGCTGGTGCTTTTCTCTCCCTTACTTCCCACTTGAAAGTAGGAGGACTTGAGACGAGTGTTTTATTTTCACTCTCCAACATCCCAGAGCCCAGATGGGAACACCAACGGGAACTGCTCCCATGAGAGGGCAGGACAGCGACTGAACAACGCTGCATTGACCCGACAACCTTTCGTGGACGACATCAGACTGAGTGAGGGGATCCTGCCGGGGGGACCGATGGAGTGTGTTTTGAGAGAAATGCCTTTTATGAAGGATTTTAGAGTGTGTTTCTGTAGGGATCATCACTGACCCCTCAACAAGGGGCTTGGAGGAGCTCTACTTTGCAGAGTGTACAATGGGGAGAAATGCTGATTGCTCTGGGTGAAGAAAGGATGAGAAGAAGCAGGCAAGACAGCCTAAGCTCCCTCACTTGCAGCAGCTTCACAAAATGTCCTAACCATGCAGAGAAAACCAATCAGAGATTACACAAACCTCTCGTGCTTACTTTGCATTTTCAAAGTACAAAACCGGGCATCAGTCCAAACCCATGATCAGCGCAAGGGCATGTCACAACAAATAGGAAAGAGATAATTAGAATTTTATGAAGAATGGCTCTCTATAATGCTACCTACTGTTTACTTACCAACAATTTTAAATTTAGCAACTGATGCATTTTAAGTAATACAAATTAAAAAATAAAATTCTAAGCAGCTCATATTTGCTCTTGGTTATGTGGATATTTTAAATAACTGTTTCCCCAGTGGAACCAATGTGTGTGCACATGTGTGTCTGCTCATAAAACAGTTCTGAAATGTATGAGAGCATAAGAATGTGGCTTTAGCAGATAATAACTCTCGATGTCATTATTTCAAGTGTGTTTTTTTTCTAAAAGTCAAGGAAAGTCTGGTTCACTCAAGACAGTACCAGTGTGAGAACCATTCCTGTGCCTTCCAGTGAGAATACATTTAAGAGGTAAGTCTAAAAGCGACATAAGATGTAACATTTCCTTCATTGTCTTTCATGATGGCTCTGCAACTTAGCTAGCTAGAGTGGCTGGTGGCTTTCACCCCAGATAGGACTTTATTTTAGTGCTACCTAACACCTCTACATTGTGTCCAGCGACATAATCATTTGACATATCTTTTAGGGAAAAAAAAAAAAGGTACTTTAGCAAGATACTACATTTTACATTATTGATTTGTTGTAACTAATAGAGCTGCACGGATATTCTTATCCACGGCAAATCTAAGAGCATTAATCTACCCACAGCCTAAATTACACCCACACAAAGATTTATTTTAAAAGCGAGTACACAGAATGTAGCTCAGCATTAAGTATTTTTATTATCTTAATAAACTCCCTGAAATCAGGAAAAGAAAAGCAACATGCAAAGCAAATAGTCATCTGATAATTTTTCTCCCTAAAATCAGAAATGCAAGAATTTTCAAATTCTTTATTGTTTAGTTACTTTAAACCCAATTCACATAATTCAAGCATTTTTTCTTCTGCATGCATAGTCAAAACCAACCATATGGCTTATTGCTTTTTCAAGTGTGGTCCTTTCTGTGCAATTGTGTCACTGACTGTGTCGCCCCGCATGTGGAGGGAAGACCACGGGTGCTGGGAACCGACATCCACGCCGTGCATGTTCCTGCAGGGCAGCTTCCCACAAGCTCTGGTAAGGTCCCAGGGGCCAGTGTATGAGGGGCACAGCTCACGTGCATTTTCAGTTTTCTCTTAGCTCCAAGGGAAGCTGCTATGCTCCAACAGTGCTCTGCAGTGCGAACTGAAGCACAGCAAGTGGAGGATGATGGGGAGGTTTGCTCCCTCCTGATAACAACTGAAAGACTGGCATAGATGTGCCCATTGGATAGCACCTTATGGGCCTGCCCATTGCAGCTTGAAGGATGTTCATGAAACACCACTTGTGATCAATTTTTGCTATCTGATTACCATTGAGGCTGTAAGCGCATAAACAGAGAACCACAAGGCAGGCACAGATCAGCCTCCCTCCTTCTGCCTTAGCACAGCTGGACCTGGGCACTACTCTCCACTTCTTACAATGTTTGTAGAGCCATGGTTTGAGGGGGAAGGCAGGAAAACCCTGTGTCACAGATGAAAGGAAATCATGGGGTAAATTATCCTTGAGCACAACGTGACAGGAATATAAGACAACTCAGACTCACTCTCTGCCTGATTTAGCTTCAGGTATTTAAATTCAGGTCTCCTACCTATGAGGACGCTGCTCTGAGAAATGTTTGCCCTGCTCTTAGAAAGACTTTCTCTGTGCTGTATCCCTCCTATGGTGGTAGCATCATGCCGCTCAGCTCTGGATCATCTGTGTGTGCATGCATCTCTTGGCTACCTTGTCGTGCCAGTGTTGAGGCTGGGTGGTTTAAGGAGTTGATTTATGATATAATGGTAATCCCGCTGGACGTCATCAAGGTCCAGTCAGTGTATATAAAAAAACCACACGTTGAAGTGCTGAGCTATAAGATGCTGCAAAATCTGGAAGTATTGCTTTGTGGTGCTAATGATTAATATCAATATATGTAATAGGTTTTCATGATGTGGACGGGGTGAATGGTGAAATGAATTCAGGTCTTTATATTTTCTTTTCAGCTTGTTATTATCTAGAGAAAAAACACTAATTACTAGAAGCTAATAGCTAGTGTGTTACCCTCTTAATTAGTACCCTAATTATTAAGTGCAGTGATAACCACTACTTAGAACCTATTTGCTTTTTAAGACTTTGTTTATCTGTCTTCCCACCCCCTCTTTTTAATGACACTGACACCGGCAGAGTTGTTGGCGAGAGAATACCAATAAGTTCCCCTTGGGAAATGAGTCATTTTGAGCCTCCTGAACACGGTTACGATTTTCATTCTGTTGTAAAATGCTTTTCACCTTTGAACCATTGGCTCCTGTTAGATTCTGACATTAAAGCGCTAACATTTGATATTGGGAGGATGAACTCAGGGGAGCAGAAAAGGTCACTTCAGCGGCACAAGACCTTGCTCAACATCTGCCATCTGGGCGGCAGGAAGGCAACTGAACAACACAGTGTTCGGTACTCGTCTCTAAATCCTGAAGCATTCAGTGAAATATTCCTCACCATGTCTATGTAAGGTCATGATGTCATCTTGGGATGTACTTCATGTAACCCCACTAATAACCTCCTGCTCTCTATCCTTTGGAGTAGGAGGCTGTGGCATTTGGGTGCTCGATGCTGCGGTCCCGTGCGCCTGCACTGAGTCCAGGAGTGTGGCACTCACTGCAAGAGGAGGAGGTGTCCGATCAAAGATCATCCATGGTAAAGTGAAATGTCAAGCAACTACATGTTTCTTAAAAAAATAATCATTTAAATAGAAAATTAAGCATAAAATACCTGCAAAAAATCCTGTGTTGGGGCTATTGGTATATATGGGCCAATGCCAGAGGTTGTAATAATACAGCCTTTTTATGGAGTCTTATTAACTCTTTCCAGGCAGTAGCAGATTGTAAGTGACTGAAGCCAGTGATTTAAGATTGTGGCAGAGGTGAAGAAAGATCTCTTGATTACAGAGTAGAGTGTATGACTGTTCTCGAGTTGGATACGCTGTAGCACACCAGAAAAAGTACTTTGTTAGCTGTAAAATCTAATGGAAGGAGCAAGACATCTCTGCTCTTCTTGGCCTTGATTCTTGGCAGTGTGGATTACAAAATGCTTAAAGGATATGGATTAGAAAAGATGAGTTAACTATATGTGCAGTTACTGTTTCTAGAGCCTTATTAGTATGCACAATGCCTCACGCTGATTTGACATTGTCTCTGCCCTAGGGAGCTTGAAATCTAAAGGCAAAACCCTGTGACCATCTGAAATCTGAACATTTCAAGGAAGGCTCCGAAAAAAGGATTCATGGGGCTGTGAACAAATACATTTTAGTTGACATGACAAAAGCAGGGAGCAGGCAGGGAGGCAGAGGTAAACAACCGGAGTGGAGGAGAAAAATAGCAAGAGTCTCCTAATTGTTGTCAGCTTAATTCCAGCCTTGTTCACCCAGACAGACTTCGCTGCCTCTTTGTCAGTGGAGGTATTTCCGATTTACGCTGATCTAAGTGAGAACCTCTTCCATGCTTTTATCCAACACGGCTGCTGCTGGAGTGGTTTTAACCCCTTGGTCCCTTTGCCTTGTTCAATATTTATGGGTGCACAGGGTCCCTGAAGGAGGCGGCTACAGAAGAGCCAGAGGCAGGATGGGCAGGCAGCTGGTAGTGCTTCTGCATGCATGGAGCCGCGTGGAAGAGCCACAGGGGGTGACCTGTACTCTTGCACTTGAGGCAGCTTCCTGCACCTGAAGCTGGTCCCAGTTTTTCCAGCAAAGCGGTGACTTTCCTTCCATAGGCATTTTTTCCAGTGTACCTTTCTGATCTGTAGTCCTTTTGGTCCATCAGATACAAGCGTCTGCAGTCCCAGTGTAGCCATTTTACAAGAACCTGCCATCTGCAGATTCTGTCTCTCCTCTGATCTGTATAAGTGCTCCAAACTTCTTTTCTTTCCTCCTTCTTATAATTGTGCCTTTCCACAGGGGGAAATGCCAGCACCCAACGCTCCCCACACCACCACTGGCTTAGTGACCCGCTGCCACGAGTGCCCGTTTGGCGACACACACTGAATCCCTCCCATGGTGCGAGTTGCAGAGGCCTCAACAGCAGTTTGCAGGGCACTAAGAGCCGGTGCAGGTCTCTTTACGTGCAGAAGCTGGAGTTGCAAACGGAGTTTTGCAAACCACGATGCTCGCCAGTCTCAGGGTGTGTGCGTGCAGGAGCACAAGAGCGTGCTTGCCCTCTTGCTGTGAGCCTGCCAGCCCACGCAGCAGCTGCGCGCGGACGCTAACCTCAGCGCAAGCCGTGGTGTCCCGCAAGCCCTTCTGTGTGTCCCGTCTCCGTGCTCAGGCTGTGCCGCACACGCTGCTTGGGCGTTTGTGCCACACGTCACGCGTTTGCGTGTTGTGCAGACGTACCCTCCGCTCAGCCGGAGAAAACACTACCCCAGGGTAAAGCCAGGATACGCCGGGGGATAAATAAAGCTTTGAGGATGATTGTAACGTGCCCCCTGCTTTCCTGAGAATAGCAGCGACCACAGAAGCTGAGTCAGGGTGAGAAGCAAAGGAAGCATTTGGTCTGTGACCCGGTGGTCTGAAAAACAAAGAAACCCCCCACCTAGTTTGTTAATTAGGCAGAAAATTCTCCAAGGCAGTGAATAAATGCCCAGGCTGGGTCGGAGGCACCCCGTTGAGCCGGCACACGCTCCTCCAGCTGTGAGCTCAGCCGCCCGCCCTCTGCAGCGCTCCGTGCCTCCGTTGAGCCGGCAGCCCTGTCCCGCTGCCCTGGCACACCCCACGCACTGCCGTGGCTGGCACAGCTCTGCCTGTGTGGCTGCTGCGTGTTTGCGAGGTGTTTCTGAGCTACGAAGAGCACTCGCTCCGGGCTGTGACAGGAGTGCACGTTGTCTGTCACATCATTGAAAAGCCTTTTCTCCTGGTCCTTTCTGATTAGACATAAGCTTCATTATTGGTGGTAGAAAATGTTTGGTTTCCTTGAAAGACACGCAGCCCGGGCAGGGGGGGTGTGGTGTTTTTCTTTGTGGAAGACCAAATATGATCAGTCCTTTCCTGTCCTTTCCTTTTGTCTTGGCAGTGCTGCAAGAGACAACAGGCTTCAAAAGAAGCTCCCCTTTCTGTGCTGGATTTATAAACGTCTCTAATTGCTACCCTAATAGCATATTTTGCTTCTTTTTTTTTTTTTTTTTTCCCCGCCCTGCAGATCTGTTCTGCTGGAGAGGTGCTGCTGCAAGTGACGGAGAGGAAAGAAAACTGTTTGTCGAAGGTTTGACACATGCTGTCGAGGCCCCGTCCGTTAGATGGGACCCAGCTCCCTGGGCGCTGGTCACTTGAGGCTCACGAGGACCCAGCAGAGTGTTTTGTAAGGTCACTAAGTGTCCCTGTGCCAGGTAAATGCTGCTTGTCCATCTTGCCTGGGAAGCTGGAGTGTCATGGTGTCTCCCATATCATTTTGGTACACCTTTATGTCGTGTACTCTTACAGGCTTTTTCAGTCCTGTCTACAGCAGTTAAGCTTTGGCTCTCTTTTTGTATCCATGAAACTTTCCGTGCAGTGATCAGAGGAGTTTTCAGCATGATTTATTTATTATCATGCTTTAATACAAGACTTTCTTAAAACATTATGTACATTTTATGAAAGTCTGTGATCACTTAAAATTGAAAAATGACTGTTGGTGTCAGAAAATTTTAAGTAGCTAATGATTACTGGGATGGGGACTAATAGCACAGTACTTTAGAGTTTTGTGTTAATTTTATACTTTCTTGTAGAAAAATTATATGCAATTGTAAGATGCTTGCCTGCATGGAAGTCCATGTGCTGAAGCTGCCACCCTACGTTTCCTTGGGGCCTCTGTGCGACACCTGTCTCTGGGAACATTTTTAGTCACTGTACTGATAAATGATACACATGAACATTGGGGATAGGGAGTTCTTCCAGGCCTGATCTGCTATGAGTGGCCTGAAATTTCATAATTATTCACAATAATGGCCCATGGGCAGGAGATAGTTTCTCTGTGGAAAGTGCCAGGAAACTAATTTCTGAAAGTTGTGCTGCTCTGTGCATGCAACGTTCCCTGGGAAGGAGCCTGTATTGGTGTGATTTCTGTGCACACGTCTCTTGTCCTTCCTGATGACTGGCAGAACTGAGTTCATAGGTGTTCCGTATGTTGCGCTGAGTTTCTTTCCCTCTGAGCCTTAGAAGTGCAAGGAAATAAAATAAGAAGATTGTTACAGCAGCAGGAGTCCAGTTGAACGGGTAATTGTTGCACAATGTAAAGGTATTTGAAAAGGTGGAGGGAAAAATGTCCTTTTTTTACTGGGAAAATGTATTATTATTTATGAATAATTTTTTTGTTGAAGGAAAGGGTAAGATACAATCAGAGAGACTGTAAAAAATGAAATTTACAAAGTGTTATTTACATTATATTGGAGAAGAGGGAATCACTGGCAGGGAGAATGCTAGTTTATTTAAATACAAAATCAAGTTGTTCAGAATTGTATACTTAGATTGCACAAACAGTAGTCCATAATTCTTCCCGTGATAGAAATGTGAATTCTGGTGAGCACTGCTAACGGCTCTGTCCCAGATTGTGTTTGTATCCCTGTACCATGTAGGAGAGTGAGGCTGGGGCAATATTCTGTTGCAGCAGGAGCTCAGCAAACCTAAAACTGAGTGAAAGGCTGTTTTCTAAAAGGTTTCCTGACTCCATAATGACTGAGAGAAACAATGAGACAATACCCCCCAGTGCTGGACACCAGCGTTGCTGGTATTGGGGTATTAACAGACCAACAGTCTCCTGTGACTGATGCCTTAACCGAATTACTGACACGTGTGCTTGGGCTGTGAAGCTGAAAGCGTTGTTTTTTTTGGGGGGGGTGTATGTGCACATACAAACACACACTGTTAATAGGTGGTGAATAATTTTTACTACTTCTTGCCACTAAGGATTGTGAGTTCTAATCAGCGAATGTGTTTATCCTCAGGAAGCCCCTGGCTCTTGCAGGCTGCTAGTCTCACACAGTGCTGCTCTGTTGGAACAACCTTCCCCTTCCTTTCTCCCAGCCCTCTGCAATGCCCTATAGTTCCATGTCACCCACTGTGTAGCCAAGGACTGCTTTATCCATACAGAAATACACTTCCACTGTACAAACAAAACACTTTTTTCTCTATAGCAGCTATACATGCTGCTATAGAGAAAAAGTGGAGCCGTGTGCCTGTTTCCTGAAGCCACCCCGACAGCCAAATAAAGCTGCTTGGATTCACACTGGCAGAGGAAGGAATCCCAAAGCCTCGCAGTTACTGGATTGTTGCACGCCTTGGGGTGGTCCAGAGGCAGAAACTGTCTCTGTCCTCCTTTCTCTTCTTCAGGAATGAGTATTTTTTAATGAGATTTGCTAGTCATTGTCAACATTCAAAGGTTCATCACTAGATCAAGAGATTAAATTATTCCTGTAAATCCTCCTTGGACTGTCAAGCCCATGTAACCAGGATTTACATTTGGGGTGCTGCTATCTGCTCTCTTTATCCGTTGCTTTTGCCACAGCACTAGAGATAAGACCTGGAAAATTCTTTTGCATGTTCCCAGAACCCAAATCTAGCACAGAAGGGAGAGAAACACAATGTTTAGTTGGTTCCTAAGATGCGTTTGGAGACTGGTGCTGCTGCTGGACTTGTGTAGGTAGATGTTGCACCTGATTTGTAGCACTGGCCATCAGCAAGGGAAAGTTTTTTGCTTTTACTGTTTCAGTCTGCCAGTAATGGAGCGTGAACAGGCATGAAATGTCATAATCTCAGATTGTTACACTCCTGTATTTTACCATAAAATTGATTGCTTTCTCAGATTTGAGAAATTGGTCTGTGCTGAACAGATTAGGGTCTGTTAGTATTGGGCAGCCCTGCACATACTTTAGACAGACAAGTACTCAAAAGGGGTTTGTACTATTGGAAATTCTACTCAGAAAAAGATGACTATGTCCACAAAGAACATTTTTTCATCTCTTCCTGTTGACAGAAAACCAGCACAAGTAATGTGGGTTTATAGCATATCAGATCACTGCCAAGGGAAAAGCGTTGCTTAAATTCGGCTTGAACCAGCTCTTTCCACTGGGAAATGGAGTTCTTTCTGAAATGCAAACTTGTGGGTGCTTTCTGCTTTCCAGGAGAAATGGCAGTTTATGAGAAAAGGAAAAAGCCTTTTACTTGGAGGTTTGGATTTTAATAAAGGCTTAAATGTTTTGGTGAGAGCCGAAGGAAGCTTTATGTTCTGATCCAGCAGGGCAGACATGCATGGAGTGAACGAAGACTACGACTCATGAAACACTGCTTTAGAAACTTCCAAAAGATTTGTTTCCCCTGACAATATGTTCTGTTTGCTATCATGATTAGCTGCTTCCTCAATCACTGCTTTTATGCATTCAAGGGGAAATTCCAGCTGCCGCTCTAGGTTACCTGCAACGCTGCATGTGTAACTACGCTTGGAAAAAAATACTCGGAAAAGAACAACAAAAGACAAAGCATTTTTACTGTCCGTTTTAACAAGAGTTCCTTCAATGGAATGCTGAGATAAAGCTCAGCACAACATACAGATGAAAGACAGTTTCACCTCACAACCCTCCTGAGCCATATGGCTGGTGGTTCTTAATGCTCAGGCCCCCCTGGGCGTCCGATTGCTACATCTGCACGTGAGGCTGTGAAATGTGCTTCGAATGCCACAGTCTGTGCCCAGCTTAAAGAAGGTCTGGAAAGAGGAGTAATTGCTCAGAACTACCTGCAGGAAGCTCTGCTGGTTCCCTCAGAAGGATGCAAACTGTTTGGAAGGTGTTTGCTACACAGGGATGCAGCCGGACTGACAACGGAGTCGGGGCTGGGGGCCAAACTGCAAATGCCTGAACTGGCGCAGCAGGATGGTGCTGTCGTGAGCTGAGCTGGCTCAACCCTGGAAAAGTAGGATCCCAAAGCAGGTTGCACCTACAGCAGGGCAGTGAGCGTTGTGCAGTACCTCTCCCTGCTGTGGGATGCCTGTCTTTTACTCGCATGAGAACCTAGACCCTAAGCAACCCCTGTGTAAGGCTGTGTATGGATTAAGGGTCTGCACGAGGCAAATAGGATAGTACAAGCCACTCTTTTTTGCCATTAAAACACCCCATGCATAATGCATAGCTCATGAATAATTTGTGCAACAATCTATTCCCAAACTTAAGATATTACACAAATTTTTTCACTCTGAAAGTAAACAAAGGGGAAGCGTTTTCCATCAGGAATAAGAGGGGACAAGCAGGCTCAGCAGGCGCTGGCAGCTGTGGGAGCTGGAGAGCTGGAACAGTCCCTTGAGGAAGCAGCTCTCGTGGTCGTGTGAGCAACATCCGCTGTTGCTCTGCTAGCGATCCAGGAAGAAAATGAAAGTCTGCCAAATGTTTAAAAATCATTCGTTTTATTATAGCATTACTCAGTGCCTGTAACTTTGTGAAATATTGTTTGGAAAGCTGATTGTTCAAATGGGTGTGGATATAAAATCAAGGAAAAGGCAGGGCCTTGGAGGCAAGGCCACAGTCCTTAATTTCAGTCCGAAGCAAATAAATAGTAACTGTTACTCTTCAGCCTTTTGAGTGCTTATTGTGCTCTTAAATTTGTGAATGATTGTGTAGGGGAAGAAGCAAGGAAAAAGAAACCTGCTTAAGATAAAAATAAGCTCCATGCCTTTTCTCCGTTAATTTCGACCCAAGACTTCTGCTGAGCCTGAAGTGAACGCTTTGTGATATTGAAAGAAGCTGAATTTTTTTTTTTACACTCATTATTTTTATTTTTCCTTTTGGCCCTTCTGAATTTTCCTGGGAGCACCTTCTTGCCCCTGCCTATATGACCTGGGAGCTAGGAGATTTCTCTTCCTTTTTTAAAGCTCACTCTTTCCAGATTTAAAAGATTCTGGTTACTTCAGAGACGTAAGTCAGACTTTGCCATGCATTGTTCACAGAACGCAGCCAGAACTCCTTAGGCTCAAAAGTTAAGTTTTACAAAGTCTAACATTAATAAAATTCTTTGGGTGACCTGAATAAAAATAAGAGTTGGAAAGCTCAGTAGCTGTGGGGTTTCACATGCGGGTTAGATGGGCTGTGCTGGTGCAGAAGAAGCAGAAAGTCAGAAGGAACAAACGGTTTGTTAGCCAAGCTGATAAATTCCAACCAAGCCATCCACATCAAAGGCGTTTGAAAGAAGGAAACTGATTGGCTTTTTATTTTCAAGTATTATTTCATTTCCATCGACTCATTTTCCGTAGACTAACTCCTGCCCTCTTTCGAGGTTAGGCTTTCGCAGAGGTGTAACTGCCATCTACTGACTGCAGCACCGATGGTCTCATCAGCTCCCTTAAATTACAGACTTCAATGGATTTTAAAGGAAGGAGGAGCCGGTATTGGAACGCCTGTACGCACACCGCCTCAGGAGAGAAGGACGAGGTTATTCAGCAGAATGTGCCTGTAATTTACGTGGATTTAACTCTGCAGATCTCCAACTGGGTAAAACAAGCCTGAACGGCTGCCTTTAGTTTCCCGGCATTTCGTCTTTCTCAGAATACTGGTGTTTGGTGAACTGAATTCCCAGCAGAGCTGGAAAAAAAAGCAAGAAGGGCATCGTAGTGCTTAACAAGTTACTGCTCAGCTTTTTCAATAAGAGAAGAGGAGTTGACTTGATATGGGGACTAGATGGTCTTTTTTTGAGGCTACCCCATGGAGGAGACTTGCTCACAAGATGCCCGTGTGCGGCAATGCTCTCTGTGGCCAGTGCAGCCTTCTGTCAGGGCCAGAGGGCTCTAATTGACATTAATGACTCTTGTCAGCACCATCTGAGCTACACCATAGGGGTGCTGGTCCCAGCCCACCTCAGCCGTGCCCCTGCCTGGCCATTGATCCTGGCTGATCCAGACCCTGACTGGTGACCCAGCTCCACCTCAGACCTGCCTTGTCCCCAGGGATTGCTGGGCTGGATCCAGCTCTAGTCACTATCATTGGACCTGACTCCAAGCACAGTTTGACTTCTTGCTTTACTTTAGACCTTTCTTTGTCACCACAAATTTTCCCAATGGTCTGCACTCTTCGTCGGACCTGGCTGGCGGCCCCCAGCCTTGCTCGCGTGTGCTGAGCCATCCTGACCCTGTAAACTGGGAATAAGCAGTTATGTTGGTTGGTTTGGTGAACCTACACAAAGCACTTGCTTATTCCCAAGCGTTACAATTTAACTGAGCCATGACTGCTCGCACCACTCCTCCCTTGTGAGAGAAACAACCCACACGGACTCATATTGTAATACCCAAACGGATTCAAATTATTTTGGTGCCAACTTCCACGTGGCACTTTCATATTTCATATTAACTGTCCTACTTCAGTTCAGCCCACTTTTCTTCCTCCATTTGATGCCATTGGTTTCATGTTTGCTGTAACTTAAGCAAAATCAGAATGGGACACTCTATAAACTTCCTTAGAGGAGGTCGCTGTGATGATAGGATGCCTAGGAATTATATAGGAAAAGTTCTGACTGATTTGTCTAATTAAAAAATGGTGTTGGTTTATAACCTTTGGACTTACTCCTGAAAAAAATCCTTTGAGAATCAAAACAGAACTCAGGGATTTCAATTTAAATCAACCTGAGAAATCATGAATTCAGTCAACACTACTGAAATGTGACTCATTTGTTTGCCAAAGCATGCAAAAACGTCTGTTCTGTGTGAAACCATAAATGAACCATTAGCTTTGAAAAACTGGCAGGTCTCATCAAGCCTTCCAGATAGCACAACTGGAGATTCATAGTTATAACAAAACCTGAAAGGAGCAAGTTGAGGCTGCTCTCCGTTTTTCCCAACCGACCATTGCTTCGCTTGCTCTCAAGTACGTACTTTTCAGCATAATCAAACTTTTTCAAGTTTTCCTTTTTAACATCCAATCCACTTCAAAATTTTTCAAAACGTATTTCAAATTAAATTTGGTTTTGGTTTTCTGAGCAGAGTATGAAGATAGTTCATATAATAATACTATTTAATATGGTTGCCAACTTTTCTATTATGGAGGCTTTTATGAAAATTCCAAATCACTACTTAAAAGTACAAGTATTTACATATATAGATGACAATCTGGCTATAATTTTTACTTTGCAGACTATATTTCAGAGCCTAGATGTGCTGGTAATATCTGTAAGAGACATATTCCTGGGTTGCAGAGTCAGGTTGGTGTATTTCTTCCTAATGAATTTCTAACCGTGTCCATGTTTACTGAGATCTTAAAAAAGATCTATTTTTTGGAAGGTTTTGAACATCAGTTGTCAGGCTATATTTTAGAAATACAGTTGTGTACTGTATTTACCCTCAGCCAAAACGGGTGGTGTAATCTGAGCTTGCAAACCAGCAAATCTTAATGTTTATGAATTTTGGGGGGCATATAGTTAATTTGTCGTTATTCCCATCCAGTTAAGGACAAACTTACATATGAAGAATGGAATCACAGGCAGGTTCCTTTTTCTTTTGTTTTTCAGTACTGATGGGGTGTGTGTGCTTACATATAGATGAGGCAGCAAATCTGTCTGTCTTCTTCCATTTTATAAAATTTCCACCCTTCTGAATGTTTTTATCTTGGAGAAAATGTGAAGAAATATAAACTTTCCCCACTAAGCTTTAAAGACTGCCAGTGAAATAAACAGTCCTGCTCACCAGAAAGTTACTCTAAGTGGATGGATACCTTTGAAAGATTATGAACTAAAAAAAATTATAAAGTTCTAAATTGGATTGCTGGCAGCAGCTCCTCATGTTTCACTTAAGCCAGTTTAGTTAAAATGATTTTCCTTTTTGTTTGCCAGGAAAAATAAGATGCTTTGTTTAAGTTCGTTACCTCTAATAGGCTATAAGTAGGTGGGTACCAAGCTATGCTCTGTTTTCTGCACACTGAACTCTCAAATTAAAGCATCTTGGTCTGAGAGGTGGCCATTTTGCTCCTGTTTGGATGCACAGCATCCACCGTTGTGCACGGACTCACGGAGACTTCATTTGTACCCTCTCATTAAGCTCTGTGCTTGGGTTTGCAGCCTCAGCAGCCGTGCTGCTTAAACATTTGGGAAATGCTTTTTTCTCCCACTTCCTTTTATTCTTTGCTTCTCAACTTTAGGCACAATGGATATGTTTCTGTCTTACGTCATAAATAAGGGCAGACTTAAAGCACAAACCTGATGTCTGTGCTTACCCGTCCAGAGACCCTAATGCCTACAGAGATGTAGGATGCCTATTGGCTACGATGGACGAAATGCCCAGTGTTGCTCACCCGCATGGACTAATGTGTCCACACAAATGTGTTCACAACACGCAAATATTCAGCATCAGGCTCTGCCCCATTTGTCTTCTGCCTGAGGCTGGCTGGCTGCTCAGCGCCGTGTGGACATCATGCGCTTTGGAATGCTCCTTCACAGGATTTATTTCACACAAGGACAAAGTGCTTCGTGGCAGGCCGAACTCAGATCTTGCTGAAGGTCTGTAACTTATCCCAAATCGTCACTAAATTGTAGCTCTTCTGGGGAGTAAAAGCATTTTTAACTCTGCTTCTGGTTTCCTCAGCCACCTCTGATGTTGCATGGGTGCAGCCACGCTGCAGGCTCACTGTGGGGCCCTGCAGCACTGTTCCTGGGTAAACACTGCCAGATGCACCTCACCGAGTGCGTGCCAAGGAACGTTTAAGACACAAAGGATTCTGGCTATTTTGGACTAGTCTCATTTTAAAGCAGAAGAATTGAGAAGACAGAACATCATAAGGAATGATGGAGGGTTAAAGAACAACTTCAGTTAAAAGACCACGAACAACTTGAGGAAGGCACTTCAAAGCACGCTCGGGCTAGGAAGCAGCCCAGCATCATCCAGGGTCTGTAAGTAAGATTGCCCCCAGGGTTATGTTGCTCAAGGAAGACTACAACTAAATTCTTTCTGCAAACCACGGGCTGAGTTTGGAGGCTGGTATTATTACAGTTTCCAAAAAGTCTTTGTAAGTACTGCAGAGACAATGGAAACCCAGCAGCTTGTCTTGTTCCTGACGCCTGCCCCAAGCCCCACGGAAACACAGTTCCTGCTGCTGCACGGTAGCGCGACTGTAGGCCAAAACAGCCCTAAGTCCTCCCCAGTTTACATAAGGGCCTGTGTATTTAAAAAAACCCCAAAATTTAAAAGTAAATCCACTGTTTCAGGGGCTCGCTCTTTGGTTTTAGCACCCTCTAAGATACTCAAACGGACTTCTAAAGCAGATGCATGTAGCACACTGTGGGTAAGGATTAAGCAAGCCCGGATTAATCGTACAAGGAATAGTTGAATGTGGAAACACCCTGCCTTTTCCCCTTGGAGGACACCGAGTGAGCAGCAGTGTTCGGAGCAAGCTTTGTTGGTGGTTAGAGCCACCTCCTAGCTGGTTCCCTAATAACAGCGCGATAGTTGACGCAATCTTGCCTATTAACTTTTTATTTTATGTTCTGTGTATTTTTATTACAGAAGACAATAGAGAGACCAGTGTGCTCGGCTAATCATGTTTATTTATATCCAGTCACGGTGTTGCCGTCATGACTGGAACACACAGAGTACAGAATTGGGATATTTTGCTTTTTTAAGGAGAAAATATCAGATATTTCAGGTGGGCTGTTAGGGGACACAGTGAGCAAGTTTGATTTTAGAAATGGTCACTCTGTGCTACCCGGAAATTTAAAATATCCCTTCCAGGTATCTGTTTCAGCATTTGGAAACCGTTGGTTTCACACGTTGGACCCAAGTTTCACACAGAAGGTGAAATGGGTAACAGTAACTAAGTGGAGGCATGAAAAATGAATTGTCTTTTTCTCCCTGGAGAAGAGATCCATTCTGCTGGAGCTGGATAATACTTGGAAGCTCACAAAGCTCCTTTTCATTAGAGAAATGAAAGCCTTGTCATCCCTAGAGCTCTTAATTAGGCACCTTTTGCCATTCACACAAATCTGTGTCTCTGCTGTCAAGTCCTATTTGTTTTAAAAATTGATTCATTCATTTCGGCTCCTTTGCTGGGCAGCAAAAATGGATAGACCAAATGAATCCAAACACTTTGTGAGTCGTAAGGGTTTTAATATAATCAGTGTGGCCACGCCAAGCTCAGAGTACAAGTGTACACCAATGCTTTGGTGCAAAACGCTCACAGAGCAGTAACAAAACCCACGTTCAAAGCAGAGAGGGCTACAGAGGAGAGAAAAAAAGCACATATAGAATATTATCTGCTTACAGACCTGTATGGTGCTCTTGCATTTATGGTGGATATTAATTTGCAGGGCATTACATATCAGTTAGGAAGAGTCAAAATGAAAGTACCAGGTTTTGACAACTCTGAAGTTGAATGTTTTTTAGTGCAGGTTTTCTGATGTGGAATGGTTTAAATGTTTGATTTAAAGGAGTCAGCACTTCTTTTTCACCACTTCCTGATAAATAATGTCTTTTAGATATTGAATATAAATTTATACTGAGATCAACTCTGTAAGCCTTCCTTTGAAGCATTTCGCCATTATGATAATATTCAAAGTGTGTTTAGAAGGAGGTTTTTAATTCGTGCAGGAAACTACTCCTCTTGTACAAACATGTAAATGTATATATGAATGCAAGTATTTGCATAAAAACGTTTTTTCTTCATTGCTTTCTTGTTTTAAAAATTTCAACCAACCTTGAAATGAGAACAAAACAATAACCATCACTAGCGGGACCTGCGTGAGGTGTTGGGGACGTGCGACTGGAGCTCATCAGTGAAGCCAAGCAAAGATGATGTGAGTCTCACCGCCCAGGGAGCTGAGCCTTCCATGTGTGTGGTTGCTGCATCCCAGGCTAAGAGCCGCCTCCTGTTATCTGCATTTTCAGGTTTGGCTGATCTTTTCAAAATGTGGCACTCAATATATGGAAGTTTTTTTCACATAATTTTGTGCAAACAATCTAGGTTTTTCCAAAACTTGTATTTTAGGTCTAAAGCTACTACAAAGTTGTTCTTTACTTGGATAGAGGGCTGGATGACCCATTATTAATCAGTGTGCTGCATTTTGGAGAGAGAAGTAGGATATAGGCAAAGGTAAAGTATTTAGCTTATATGGACACTGTGTGTTCTGGGGAGAGATGGTTTTAAATAAAGGCCAGCATGGCTAGTGGAAAAGAGTAAACATCATTGATTGGAAGTCCTATAGGGGTCATTTTCACATTGATTATCTGATTGTCTTTTCAGTATATGCATCTTTTCCTTTAGAAGCAGTCACAGTTTGGGTCGTTTCTCAGTTTTTTGTGGCTGCATAGATGAGCTGTGCCGTGAGAAAGCCTGAAAGCCTTTCCTCACATGCACACAGAGGAATATAGACCATGCGTTAGAGTCATGATGTATCCTTGCAAACTCCTGTCAGCCAAATTGTACTGACACTGGTGTCTCAGCTGTCAATGTGGACGAGAAGCTCAATTGGTGGACGAGAAGCTCAATATGAGCCGGCAATGTGCTCTTGCGGCCCAGAAGGCCAACCGCGTCCTGGGCTGCATCAAGAGGAGTGTGGCCAGCAGGTCGAGGGAGGTGATTCTCCCCCTCTACTCTGCCCTTGTGAGACCTCACTTGGAGTACTGCGTCCAGTTCTGGAGCCCCCAACATAAGAAGGACATGGACCAGTTGGAGAGGGTCCAGAGGAGGGCCACGAAGATGATAAGAGGGCTGGAGCACCTTTCCTATGAGGACAGGCTGAAAGAGTTGGGGCTGTTCAGCCTGGAGAAGAGGAGGCTCCGGGGTGACCTTATAGCGGTCTTCCAGTACCTCAAGGGGGCCTACAGGAAAGATGGGGAGAGGCTGTTCAGGAGGGCCAGTTATGATAGGACAAGGGGTAATGGTTTTAAAATAGAGGGAGGTAGGTTCAGGTTGGATATTAGGAAAAAATTTTTTACTATGAGAGTGGTAGAACACTGGAACAGGTTGCCCAGAGAGGTGGTGGATGCTCCATCCCTGGAGACGTTCAAGGCCAGGTTGGACAAGGCCCTGAGCAACCTGATCTAGTTGGAGATATCCCTGTTCCTTGCAGGGGGGTTGGACTAGATGACCTTTGAAGGTCCCTTCCAGCCCTAACCATTCTATGATTCTATGATTCTAATGTTGGGTATTATTCATCTTTTTTCTCAGCCTGTTAAAGAAGTTGCCAGTAGAAGTATCAGTGCAGTAGAAATAGCCTAAGAAATTATAAAATCCTCGCCTCTTATATTTCTCTGCCCATTCGTTGTTGCTGGTGGTATTACATGAGATCCAACACAAATACCTTTATTTAGTTGAATACAGTATGATTTGCTTTTGAGTTCCTTCTTTTTCAAAGATAAGTCTTACTCTTATTTTATTGATTGGAAGTTCAAATTTCCATAACCACACTGAGAGTCTTGCTGACAAAGCAGTGTAAGCAAATTGTCTTAGAGGTACTCACTACCTAGAGGACTGAATCACAAAGGATTTATCAAAGGGGTTCACACAAGAAGGAGCTTTGCAACGTCCATCTCAGGTTGCTGATTTGCGTGAGGCAGATCAGATCATGGATGTTGCCAATGAGACAGCTTCAATGGTGGATGCTCTTTGCTGCAGCATTTCCTACAGGATTTTTTGCCCAAGGTTATAAAAGTCCCTGCAGCCTCTATTTTGCTTATAAAGGTGAGAGATGGTCCATGCGTATACTCTGCATTTGTATTGGATTAGCTGGAATTTGCAGCACATGTTCCTTTGAATAATGACAGTGGAAGCATTAAACATCAGGGCACACTGGAGCTGCCTGAAACCCGGGAGACTCACCCTTAAAACTCTAACTTATTTAGTTTCCACTGTGTAAAAATATACTTGGGTCTTCACCTGCAAGAATTCAGAGTGAAACTCTGCTCAGAAAAGCAGTTTCATCTCATAGTGTATCAGGGCCTGGCATCTGGTGGTGTCAAAATGAAAATGTGACACATTGTGTTTAGCTAGACCTGAGATGAATTTTGAAAATTGCTCAAGCTTGGAAAGTTTTACGTGGTTTGGGAGGAGGATGAGTGGCTGAAATGCTCAGCTTAGCTATAGCAGTCGCTGTAGATTTCACGTATGTGTTGAGCAACACAAGATTAACCAATCTCAGGCCTGAGAGATAAAAGTCATTGGGGGAGAATATGGTGAAGCCTGCAAAGCCTGGACTGTTTCTGTCGTGTTTGTATCTCAACGTTGGACTGCTCCAGTAAACCACTGAGTAGCTGGCAAAACAGTATGAAAATCTGCAGTTATTTGCTTTGCCAGCAGCTTCATTTAACCACTAGCAGAATCGCTCTGTTAAAGGTGACTTAAAGGTAGAGAGTATGGCCAGGGCTTCAGTTTTTAAACTTTAATCAAATTTTGAGCATTCAGCTCTGTGTTTCAGGCCTCAGTAAATCACAATCTTGATGTTCAGGTTGACCCTGCTGGGAACTTCCCTCTCCGTGGTGGGAGGACACATGAGAAGGGTCTGAATTTTGGTTTTCCATTTTTCATTGTTTGGCTTTGACTCAAGACATGCCCTCAAAATCCAGAGCTGTCAGGCTTTGTCCTGTTTATCTAAGTAAGCTTCAGATGAATATCACAGTACCTTAGCCCCTGAAAGCAGTGCAGCCATACACAACCACTTTACCCGTCATCACCTCCTCCAGCCTCCCAGCAGACTTGGGACAACACCACTGTGGCCAGTTGGTGTCAGGCCCATACAACGGTGCAGTTTGTTGTGCTCAGCTGCCCCTTGCCCACAGCTGTACAGAGGCTCCTGGTTCCCACCTGTGTGCAGGCAGTTACATAGCTCCAGTATTTGCAAACAGCTGTGTTACAGCTGGTGTAACTGTTCCCTTGAGGATCCGTCATGCTGGGGAGTCCTCCAAAGCTGCAAAGCTACAGCAGTGCCTCCTCGGTGTGCCAGAGCATTCTTGCAGACTTCTAAAAAAAATTATTATAGTATCACCACGATTCTAGTTAGAAGGCTGGGGGTCTTGGGCACCACTGTGGACACCACAGGCAGCTCTGGGACCAGACCCTGCAGGCTGCCAGGCGTTGAACCGAGTTAAACAGCTAATTCTTGGCAGGAGAGTACTGCTGCTCCCGTGCCTCTGTGGAGCCGATATATCTACATGTTGCTTTGCTCTGACAAATAGAGGAGGCGTTTAACAAGCCTCTGTTTACATCTTCCTAGTTCACTCAGCTCCAGTAATTATTGACAGGTCTAATTACCACCAGATGGCTGTATTTTAGGGTGAGACAATATCAAAGACCCCCAAAGCTTCCGTAAATGTGTAGCTTTTACCTGGAACCTTAGCAAGGCAGAGAAGTTGATAATGTCACTGATAGTATCTCACAGAAATAGCGATTTCTGAGAACAGAGTTTTGCTGACAGACATCAGATATTTTGTTGACGTTCTAAAAACAGCCACAAATAAAACTGGTAACATTCAATTAACCAAATTGGAGCAGGAAGGAAAATGTTTTAGGTAAGGGAAAACAAATGCTTCTTTTACATAACAATAAAACATTATAGTAAAAAAAAGCAACATAACAATATCAAATATCTTTCAATATTGTCTGCTCAGGACAACATCATAATGCCAGACTGAGTAATCCCAGGAGAATGCTGTTGCACAAAAATGCAAACCTCTTACAGCATTTTAGTTAAACTGAAAGTCTGACATACAATTTAGCCAGGGCTGAAAATTATAGGACACCATGGGAATCCTCCTGACCTTCAGGCAAGTAAGGGTGAAATGCTAAGAGGAGGAATTTTTCTGCTTCTTTCAATTTGCTACCTGTAAAATAAAAAAATTTCCAGCAATGGCATATCTGGGGTAGCACTCCCAGGGATAGCCCATTCGGTCATGTTTGTGTGGGCTGCCACCAGCTTGGTCTGCAAAGTCACATGCTGTTGAACAAAGGCATCAGCAGTGCCCTCAGCCCAAGCCCAAAGTGTGTGAGAAGGGAGCTGGCAGCTTGTCCATGGAAAACTCTTCATCTTAGACCAGAACAAGTTCTGTCACTGCAGGCAGCGGTTGACAAGAGTCCTTAGATATTTTTTCTCTTGGCTGATAAAGAAGTGTTTTTCTTATATTTTTCCATGGCTGCTGCCTTAAGCTTTTCAGAGTCCCAGGTGATTAGACAGAGAGATGTGATGTGGCGGAAGACTCAAAGGATGCATTAGTCACCATGGTCTTTGCTAAGTGTGTAAAATAAGAGACTATGCAAGAACCATAGTTGGAGGAAGGAAGTTATTGTCAGTCCTGAGCGCTAAAACTGCATGGGTTTATGCTTTCTGAAGTTTCACATATTACAGCCTCCTGAAAGATGCATTGGTTTCAGGGGTCCTAAAACAACAGACAAATAACCCCGTACTAAAGGACAGCCTTGGTGAGGGACAGGTACGGTCTGAGACACTGCAGCTGTGGGAACGTGGCCACAAAATCTTGATTTGGGGCAGGTCCTGAAATTATTTGGACCCACTACCATCTCCATTACTGCTTTAAAATGGATACTCTGAAAATGTCTGTCTTTGGAAGAAGCAATTCTGTGCTTAAAGAGAGCTGAATTTCCCTGGCAAACCCCGTCACCAGCTCTGAGAGAGGAGAAGTTGCTGAACTCACATGTATAGGGAAAGACAGTGAATTAGAGGTTTGCAGCCTCATGTGGAGAGAAGATTGCAGGATTCATAAAGCAGTAGCTGGAGGAAGTGCGTACAGATGCTTCAGAGACCTCTTGTGCAAACAGACAACACCTTAACTCATAGATTTAGAAAGAGAATTAACTTCATCCTTCAGCACTGGTTCACATAACTACTTCACTGGTATCACACATGCTACGGAAACACCCTTTGGGATGACTTTTTTTGTAGAATTAAGCCTATGATATCTAGCACCTTCCCCCAAACTAATCGTCTCTTTCAGCATCTCTCACTGGATAGTGGCTGAGCCCTGTGACTGTGTTCATCTTTCAGCTTTCAGTATCCGACAATTTATTTTTTTCCCAATTTTGCACCCGAGCCATATCGGGTAGTACCTAATAGATTCGACTGCATGCACTTGATTTTGCCCTTTGTTTTTCAATTTAGGAACAGCTGACTCTAGATGGGATTTATTGCAGCATGAAATACCTGATTCAGCAGGTGCAGCATCACATGGTGCCTTCCTCAATAGCTGATGTTTCCTGAGTTCATTTTGAAGTTTGTAAAATTCCCTGAGCAAATTAAGAGACATGATCGAGTACCGGCTTGTCTGTCCTAAAGCATCACAGCACTGCTTGGTATCAAAACGTGAGTCAGAATTTGTGATTGCCATCACAGCAAACATCAATCTGGTCGGTTTTACAAACCATGAAGCATTCAGGTTCACTCAGGGAGCCTATAACATGTTTGCTTTTCATTTAGTTCATGCAGAATTCATTGTATTTCATATGAGAATTTGATTTTAGATGAGTTATATGAGTTGACTCTACAAGTGATTACTCCTGTATCTTTTTTTAAAAGTTCCTTCTTGTATTAATGATGTTCACATATCTACCACAGCCTTGCCAAACTGTCACAATCTTATTTTCCTGTCACCTGGGTGTTGTTAGCTATTAATGTATAAATGGATACTTTCTTTCTTTTATTTTTGTAAGCATCTGATCATTTGTCCTGGAGGCAAAGGCATGCCCTGTGCTATGGCATCCAATTATTACCCAGCTGGCTTGAATTGAATTGAATGTAATTAACTAAATAACTAAGGTTGAGACCCTGCCTACAAAAGGCGGGCCGTTTCCTCCTGGCTGTGGAAGATGCAACGGCATCCTTGGAGCTGCAGCCCAGGCTGGTGAGCAACACTGTGCTTCCCTTGTAGAAAATGAACTTCATTAAGCACGTGCTGCATATACCTGTTGAAGCCCCTGGAACAGACCACAGCAATCTCTTACCAAGAAAGTGCTGTCAGCAGGATCTCCAGTTAGATCAGAAAGCCCCTATGGAGTAGGGCATTTCAATAAGCAGCTCTGTCAGTCCCTTAGGATGTGCCAGTCTGAAAACTTTCCAAATGGCATAGTCCTTTGAAAGCATTCCTCTGCTCTGCACGGAAAGCTGCCCTAGCTAGGACTATGCTATAAATGGTCCTGTGTGAGCCTGACAGAAGGGGGTTGTGAGGAGAACAGTCTCTAAACTGCTGTTTTGTGAAGTTTGCTTAGAGACCTACTCAAGCTGCATTGCCTTGGTACATTCCTGGAGCTACTGCACTGCAGATGCAAGGAATGACTGGACAAAGCCTCTGGGGCTGCTGATCACCCCAGATCCATAACCTGTGTGGAAGCTGGGCTTGTTCATAGGAGTTTCTTATGCCATACCTCAGCCATGCAGGCTCTTGGGGCTGCCTCTGCTGTGTTTTTTTCCCCAACTCACCAACTGCCTCCTCCAAGTCCTGCCTTAGTCTATCCTCACACAAAGAGCTGCCCTGAAGCAGCTCTTCTGTATGTACAGGACCTTCTAATGCTCAGCAATGGCAATGGAGTACCAGACTTCTTCCAAGGAGAACAATGGATCATGACAGCACACCGAATAGAGGCTGCTGCAAGCATCTGAAGAACAGGATGAGGAGGTAGGAGAGATGAATCAGACATGCAGCAGGCTGAGTACACACTTTGCTTTTGTGAGTAAGAAAACTCGTGGCACGCTGAATGCATCTTCTAACTTTCTGGAGTCAGTGAACATGCTTTTGATTTGTCCAAATTAAATCAAGGAGATGGATGAGCTGGGCTAGATGGTTGTTCTCAGAAGGAAGAGGCAGTTGTGTTCAAGTTCTTCCCCTGACCTGAATTCCTGATCGAAAAGCATAGAGGCTGCTTAGTTGAAAAGTAAATGTCAAAAGATACTAGAGTTCAATTATTTCTTATTTCCACCTCTCAAAGAAAATTAAGTGAGAAGGATTAAGTGGATAAATGTATCAAGCAAACCAGCAGTGAAAACAATGTACTCCCTTTCTACAACTGTAAACAATTACTACCGCGTGATTTGGAAACTGTCAATTAGCCCTAACCGCAGTGAATCAGAGCTCCTTGCGGGTGTAATGAAAACGGAGCATCTTGCTGTCACATCAGTATAGATTGCATTAACCTTAATGACTCCTGTAAGGCTAGACCTGGCCTTGGCAGGCAGATTGAACACTGCACATTGTAAGCTGTGCCTTTAACTTATCTTCGTAAAACTCCCATTGATTCCACTCTAATTTAAACTAGAAATACAGAAATTGTCAGGTTTGAACAGACCACTGGTGCAACTAATTTGATTTTTTGTTGCTAACTGTAACCAGTGATGGATGGACTCAGGGAAAAAAAAGAATAATTCATTCCCTGTCCCCTCTCCTTTTCTCTTTCCCCTTATATCCTTCCCCTAATTTGTTTAATTAAGTGTGATGCGATGCTGTGGAGGAATAGATTTCTTTACCCCCAGTTGATGACAAGTTTATGTACTGAAATGGAAATATTAACAGCTCTTGTGTCTTCAAACTCCCTGGTATTACTAGAGATATTATTCCTGCTAGTGTAAATGTGAAATCCCAGTTTGGAAATAATTCTTCTGCATCTCCTGTATTAAATAGATTATTTTAAGAAGTTTCCAAATTCATTGCCAGGAACCTTCTTTTTTTTATTATTGAATGCTTCCTTTCAGTGGTAGAAAATGTAAATAGGACCATGTTACTCCATGAGCATCACCATCTGCCACATCTCCTCTTTCATTATTGATCCCTGGCTAAAGTTTATTTGGTGAATTCGATAGAGCTCCTCTTAGACTTACCCCACTGTAACAAAATCTAACTCTCTTTCCTTCAGTTGCAGGGAATCTGTCTCTTTGTGTTGCACTTAGATAAAATTGCTAACTTTTCATGGGAAAAAAAGATGTAAGTTGATCTCTCAGCTAGAATAATTTCTTCGTGGTCTAAAGGTTGGTATAGCTTTCTTGATTAGCTTCTCCAAAATATCTGTTCACTTAAGTTCCCACCCTATGACATATTAAAGTGATTTTGCTATGGGCAGTTGCTCTGCACTTCAAAATTGAGCCCATTGGGGTTTCAAACTCGGGATTTGAAAATGAAGGTACCAGCAGTTAATTACTTTTTGTATAGAAATATGATATGATTTCAATTTCTGAGATATATTAATTTTACTTAGCTCATACCACATCATGCTTTGTTTTAACTGAATCTCTACCACACTTGAAAGCAGCTCAGCTATTAATACAGAAAAGCCACTGTTCTTGTCAACCTTACTGCTGCACAGACTTTTTCCAAAGCTCTGTTGCTGGTGTTCAGAGAATATTTATTAACAGCTTATAGGTCCCGCATATTAGCAGAAAAACCTTATGAATTAGGAAAAAGCTCAGAAATATTTTATTCCTGATGACTACAAATACCACAACCTGCTACAGTGCAGACTGGAATGTTGCAGCTGTACTTGAATTAAAGCGGGAGAAGGGTCCTTCAAGCTGTGACGTTAACTGGGAATCTCAAAGTAAGGCATTTTCCTACTCACAGGTGAAGCTGGAGCGTGCTAGTGGCATCTTGCTGCACAGCTTTGCAAATCTAGCTATGTTTGAATAGTAGCTCCATTGCAGGCAATGCACTACAGTATGTTTTTAAATTCAAGTTTAACTACTTTTCCTATATTTATTCCTTGCATTGGCATGCAAATGCAAAAGCATCTCATTCAAGCGGGAAACTAAAAGATAAGCGAGTCAGGAGGTTAACGTGACAATTCCCAGACCAAATGGGGAATGTTTAAAAGTCGAGCATCTTTAATATCAGGATAGAGGAGAGAAAAACATTATAAAGACCACATTTGTGGGAACCTGTGCAAGATTTTATGGACTTTCAGAGTGCATAGTAACTGCAGGGCTGAGTGATTCTGAAAAACAAGTGGGTTTAGGGAAAACAGATAACAGACTAAAAGCCCAAATTGTTGCTAAAGCTTCTTTTACTGAGAACTATTAAAAATTAATTATAATAAATCAAGAAGTAAGGGCAGAGCTAAGGACAGAAGAATTCACTAACTATAGAACCTTTTATTTGAAGCTCAGTCTCTATTTACAGCACAGACGTGTGTTTGCACACACAGGATTGTATGGTTTAGTGTTCCCTAATCCAGTTCTCAAACAGAGCCAGAATGCACTTCTCTGCAGAAATCTCCTTTGCTGTCAGGACTTGCATGTCCGACCCTCCAGATCAAGTGTAGCGAGCACTTCTGAGCTGGTGTCTCATCCACAATGGAGCAGTCAGTCCCATAAACTTGTTTTGCTTAGTCACTACGGAGGCCGGGATTCAGAAATCTGGATGTAGCATTAAATGCACGTGGATGATTCTGTACAGTAAAGAAGCTGCTTAGTGTTTGCATATAGATGAGGGTGTGGAGAGCAGTGATGTTCTATGCAGTTTGGAGAAAAGGAGATAAGAGATGCTAATGGATACAAAATTTATATTAATCTCATTTATCACAGAGCCACCCTAGCATTAATATTGCTCCGACACAGTGTTAATAGCAGGATTTTGCAGTTCTCAAGTTTGAACCATATATTTGTTTCCAATCTCCCATATTGTTTCAGTCCTGTTCCTCTTCCCCTCATACAGTAAATCAAATAGGACACATCTAAATGTCTAAAGGTTTCCAGATGTTTCTTTTATTATGTTATTGGGAGGCAATAACTTTCAAAGGGTAGAAGAGTTTTGGCTTTCTATCTAGTGAATTTAATCAAAACAGATGCGAGTGAAATAGCAGGACAGGCCGACATCAGCTGCACACGGGGAAGCAGCAGGAGAGCAGCACATCAGAACTGAATCAGGAATCCTCTTCTGCAGGGACTGTCTTGGGCTCGGACATGTGCACTACATAAATGAGACCAAAAAACCATGACAGGGAAGCTGTGATATACATCTGACTGAAAGGTGCTGCCTAGAGGGTTTTTGGCAGGCTAAAGAACATGGACATTGGGAAGAAATTAAGTATAAGCTGAAAGTAAGAAATAAGAAATAAAGTGGCTTTTTTTCATGTTGCTTCTCTGCAGAGACAGGTTTTCTTCTGAGACAATGCAAGAAAACCGTAACACTTAATGCTGTTATGTTACCTCCTTGAAGGTGTTTTAAAAGGATTGCTCAGAGTCTGGGAGAGCCTGAGATTCTCTTGAATCTAATAAAAGCAGCAAGGGTTCAACTGGAAGCAGAGGGGCTCCAGGTTTTCTTCCAGGAAGTGCTTCCCAGCTGCTTTGGTGTACCTTTATGGCAGGGGGTATTGCTGAGATTACCGAGACCGTCTTACTTAGGAAAGTCCTGCCTGATCCTGCTTGTAACTCGGAATACAAAGGAAATGCCAAGAAGTCCACTTGCTGCAGTGGTTTAAAGGAATGGTGACCTCGGTGGGCACAAACACTGAGTGCCACAAAGATTGTGTGACAACATTCGTGGAAGCTTTAAATTTAGGGAGTGTGGAAGGAAACATGAGGCTATGTTACAGCGTGTCTGGATTAGCCCCTGCATGATGTGTTTAACAAGTGACTGTGTCTCTTAACTGTACTTTCAAGTCTGTTGCCTATACATAACTTGAACAGAGAAGAAATTTCTGGAGAAGGGAAGGAAAGCCAAACCAAATATATTTCTACATAAAAAGAAAACTTTTGTGCCAGAGATTCGTGTGGTCTCAGAACAGTGAAGACAAAGTTGCTGTGATGTTTGTGTCTCCTACAATGTCTGCATCTTGGTTACATCAGATGCAGACCTTAGTAGTTCCCAGCTTGGATGGGAGGTGGATTAGAGAAATAGTGTTGTGGGTTTACCTGGTTTCTGTTTGTTTCTTTCTTTCACAACTTTTTATACTATGTTTCAGACTGTGTGATAGGAAGAGTTTACCAGTTCATTAGCTGTTTGGATAATCATAGATTAAGCCAGCTAACTGTACAGTTTGGTTAGTACAGCCATATCATGTATCTTGTGTGCATCACTGAGATTCCTTTTTGCTTTATCTTCCTGGTAAATTGTGTCTCATCGTTCTTAAATTTCACTGTTGTCAAAACCAAGTACATGGTGACTGAACAGCCATTTGGACAAGCAAAAACCCTATTGCTTAAAGAGATCTCTTTTTTCCTAATGTACCTCCAGACCTGTTTGCATCTTCCATTTACCTTTTATGAAGGAATCTAAATAAAGAATTGAAATACAAGCACTTCACACTCTCCCAACTCCAAAGCTCAATATTTTTCCTGCTCAAACACTCCATTTTTAAGCTTATAAACAGTCTGCATTAAGTAGCCTTTCTGTGTGGCAAATTTCTGAAGCCACGGGAAAGCCAAGGACAGAAACAGCTGCGTTCAGTAACTTGAAAACTCTTACTTCTGAATAAATGAGGTGGGGTTTACAAAGACTGAAGATTTTTGTTTAGAGAAAAGGTTTCAAAATTAGGAGGCTTAAGTTGAAGAAAAGGTTAGCCAAAACTTGTTAAAGCTGAAATTAAGCACTGCCTTTAACATGTCAGCCAGCTGAAGTGCATCAGTCTGGAGTTGGCGTCTAATGGCACAGGGAATGGTAATAGTCTAAATATGATTTCTCTCTGGGCAGTGGAAGTACAGGGTATAACAAAGAAAACATGCCAAGGGTCTAGACCTTACATTGCCATTGTACATAATACCATTTGCAGAATTCCACTCCAAACGCTGAAGTTTCCAGCCTGAGAATCACTACAGTCCGTACGCTGAAGCAGTGTGCCTGGTCCCCAGAGGGGAACCCTCCTTCCAGAAAATCCAGGAGGGACACTGCTGGCCTCCTGTCTTCAACGGAGACCGTGTCCAAGAGATGTAACAAGAGCTGTGTCTTAGTCTCTGCAAGCAATAAATCACTGCTGAGCTGCTCACCTGAACTTGTACCAGCTCCATGCTTTCCCGAGGTGCTGCGTGTCCAACCTGCTGGCTAAAGGCCCGTGAGATCTCCTCGTGCTGCAACCAGGTACTGCTAATACCACGTGTGCTGTTTTCCTGTTTTCATTAGTTAATCTGCTTCTCACTTTCATAGCCTCACTGCAAAAGTACTCACTGGATATCACAAACACCCAGTTTGGGCAGTTGCAGTTCATTTGAGCTCATATTTTCTATTTAAAATGCCTGATTGGTTCCCTGAAATACCAAAATATTGTTCTCATTTCTGAGGGCTAATACTGCTTAAGCAGGGGCTTGAATTACTGTTGAACACTGCGTAACAGACTTTTGTGAAGAGAGTTTGTGTCATGCATTGTAATTTATTAGTCTCCCAAGGTCTGCAAAATCTTTCTGTGACTATTCAGTAGCCATAAAAATATGTGAAGAAATGCAACTACCCCAAAATTCTGCAACTTCTTTTGGGTATAAATGTATTTCCATTTCTGAAATGTTTATGCAGCTCTAGGACATTTATTTGCAAGATACAGACTGCTTCAGTAGTACCTAGAGTGCCTTAACCTTGGCTGGACTTGACTCCAGGTGCTTGTGTAATACAAAAATAAAATCAAATTAAGCCCTAACTTCAGTAATTGAATTTTAGTAGCCAAAATTTATGAAGGAAACAAATTTCAGTTACACCTGTGTATTTGTAGAAGATGAATTTTCAGTTGTTAAATATAAGTGTTCATAGACAAGCTCGTGCACTCAACCGGGGAGAGAAGAGAATCAATGCTACCCCTGAGCAGCAGCTCAAATTTCAAATATTCACAGCTTGTAAAGTCAAACTTGTGAAGTTTAATTGACCAGGAATAATTTGAAGACAGAGTGATCTGTATGTGCTTCATAGGCAGAATGCAACTGAGTTATTCACTGGAAATTATTTATTCCACTTCAGAAATTATGGGACACTTGCAATGGGGCTGTGCATTTACTAAAATCTTAACTTTAATTTGCTCATGAACACTGTATAGTCCTCAATCAGAAAAGGAACAGCAATTAGGAACTTGTTTTCATGTAATTCCCTTCCACCATTGCTCTTGCAAGTAGTTCTTAAAATGTCTAGCCTGGATATCAATAAGCACATACCTCCTGCTACAGCCACACAGCATTTTAGCTGTAAAGGAGAAGATTAACAAGGGATCCACGATCTCTTTTGCTTCTGTGACTTTCAAGTTCAGAGCAGAATTAACCTGTGCTTCTTGCCTCTGCTTCTCTGCTTAGGCCACTGAACTAAGTGCCCATTTTTCTTCCTCAACTGCCAGTGAATATTTACTGTAGTTTTTTTCTGTAGAGCCTTGTCCCTTTGGCAGAGCTGAGAGTTTGGTTCATCCCATTTCAGTGTCATTTTTTTGTAACCCATGGCAAAGTTTTGCTCCTCTGTGTGGTGGTTTAATATTATGCACCTCTGGAAATGCCAAGCAGGAATCAAGGCCTGGTGGGGAAAGTGCTTCTGGGAAGTGAGACAATCTTCAACCCCTCAGATATCACTAGTATTGTGCTTGAGGATGTAGAAGCTCAGCTAAATGAGTGTCAAGAGGAAGAAAGGCAAAAGTAAAGGGAGCAGAGTTTAGAAGATAAATGACATTTCAGTTCTGTTTATAAACTTAAAACCTGGCTTCATTCTAAAATTGCAGATTGTTTATGAATGTTACTGTTGGTGGAAATAAAGTCATTTGGAGGAGTCTGTTGTGACTTAGAGATCCCATTTGAAATACTTTGGTATCATGCATATAATCTACCCTTCTCCCTTGGTGTCCAGATTTACCACTTCTGTAAGCCTGTTAAATTGATCTCCAGCAGGGTCCCTTCACTAGCCCACAGGCCAGGCCAGGTTTGCTAGGGCAGCAGAGTTGGAGAGGTCATCCAGTCGTAGAGCTGTCACGTTTGCACATTTGGCATCCTAAATTAGACAATGTCTTTACTCTTAAGCTGCGGATACCAGGCAACTGGTGAGATGGATATCTTGTAAGGCACCTGTGAACTAGTGAGTAAGCCCAAAGTACAAAAAAGCATGAAATGGAACCAGTTCTTCTAGGTCTTCACCTCATGCCTAGGTATAGGTGCAGTTAGTATATAAACACATACTGGCTAGAGAACAGATACAGAATGCCGTGACACTTGCGCTTGAAAAAATGTCACATCCAGATTCCAGGATTTAGATTTTACAGGAGGGCATCGGTGGCAGAGATCTCTTCTTTTAGAAGATAAAAACGAAAACTGAGCACGTAGCAGTTTCTTTCTACAGGTCTACCTTAGTGCCAAGTTTTGATCTTTAGTATTTAAGTAGGTAACAATGCTTGTGCCTATTAAAAACGTGAACTTGAGAGTCCCTAATTAGGAAACACAGTTACGATGCATGAGTTCCCCTGCCAAGGACCTGGCATCCCTGCTACAGTGTTCAGCTCTTCCATCTGATGAACGTTGTGAACCTCTTAATACTAGAAATCTTGATTGTTCTGTTTCAGAGAAGGTGCTACAAGGCTGTGGAATGTGGGGCTGGGAGTGCTGAGCACAGCTGTCTGCTCCTGGCTGCTCTGACCCTCGAGCTGGCTCGCTGTTGGTGCCTGCTCACCTCCCTTCTCAAACAGTCCGGTCTCAGCATTTTAGTCTGCATCACCTCTCTGTTAGACACCTTTTTACGTCAGCTTTCCTATAGGGGCAAGCCAAGTGACTGCTGCAAATTATAAGGAATCTTTTGTGCTTTGCCCTATTTTAAAGACCCTTTGTCACTTAACTGTACATGGTCTCTTTCAGTATTTAAGCAATATGGTCTGGTTTTTTTTATTTTGCTTTAATCCAACTTGTTTGAAGAGTTATCAGAATTTGTTCCCTGTTGAAATTCTTATCCAGATTCTACAGCTCAAGTTCCTTGGTGTAAACCATCCTGAGAAGCTGACATCTCCATTTTCAGGTCTGCCTCAAATTCTAAAGGAGGGCATCCTTTGGCCAGGCTCTGACCTGACTTACACCATTCCAAAATCTTATGCAGCACAGCCTGCTCAAAAACCAGCACACTAGATGTGTCTGGGCAGAAGCACAACACTAGACTGAATAGTAGTGGTTAAACAAAAGCTAATGATCTTGTCTGAGGGAAACAATGGAGTTTTTTTAATATTTTTCAGGATGAGCTTCCTAGTTTGCAGTTCTTTTTACAGCTTTTTGCTGTACATTGAATGGGAGTCCTTCACCAGCTTCTAGACATTTCTTTCACAAGAAAATTGAGTAGCAGGAGCATATTTTTTGCCTGTCACTCCAGGTGAGATAGCTCCATTGACTTCTGTAGTTCATTGACTGAAAAACCATCAGAAAGCAAACTTTTATGGACATCGAGATTACTAGCAATGTGAAGGGAGACAAAACGAGACAGATTTCTATCTTTTTCATACAGTTCACCAGGGAACATTTCTTCGCATCCATTCCCTGTTTTTTCATCTGGAGCGGACAAGGTTGTCTTCCTTGACACTGGCCTTGCATCCCAGCAACTGTCCTACTCCCTGGTCAGAGCAGAAGAGCTGCTGTGGTCTGGTATTTATTCAGCCTGATCGAGACTTCAGTGGCCACAACCAAACTGTGATTATACAGATATCCTTCTTTTTGCCCGTGCTGTTGGGAAACGCTGAGTGATGTACGCTCAGTGGTGGCAACGGCATTCATACATGTGTTTTATTGTACTCCAGTACCTTAGTTTCCATGGCTACCACAGAAATGGCAGGTTTGCTGTACAAATTGGTAGAGGAGATTCAGAACACCAGCCCATATGCTACAGCTTCCTGAACCTCATTTTCCTCTCCTGGGCTCAAACGTGCTTCTCTCTGTCAGGGGCTATAATGTTGGTCTCCATCGGGTTCAGCAGGTCTTTGTCACTGCTGGGCTGCTTCTGGGGAAACTCAGCGCACACGGCAGATTGCCCCCTTGCACTACTCTCAGTTGTCAAGTTTTTGAGCAGGGAAGATGATCTGCGTTTTGATGTACAGCCGAAGTGCCTGGGGGGATGTTTCTTCCCTAGTGGTTGGTTATTCTGCCACTCCCTAGATGTAAAGTGAGTGAGTAAAGGAATATTTTAGCATGCAATTGCGGAGCTTTATGCAGAAAGGCTGCAGGTAGAACATGAAACCAGCCAGAATAGGAAAAACAAAGCCCATCCAGGCCAGTACCTGTTGTGACGAGACTGACAGCAGAGTCCGTAGGGAAGATTACAGGAATGCAGAACCAGCAGAAATACTCTCCGGGTGCCCAAGTAGCTGCAGCTCTGCTTTCCTGAATCAAAGATGGTATCTGTGTGTTTATTTGCTTAGTGAATTTTTTTCTATTAATTTTTCTAGTTGCATTTGAACTCCTACCCAATTTAGCGTCTGCAACAGCCCAGCAGTAGGCTTCGCAGCTTAACTATGCGTTGGGTGAAGAAATTCCCTTCAGTTGTATCTATCTTAGTGTCAGCCGTCCTAGTTCATTTAGTCATTCAACAACCAGAAGCCACTCCGTAACTGTGATTATTGCCCATCTTCATGTCCTTTCCACTTCCAGGAAATCCTTTCTTAGAGAGATGGTGACCAGAAGAGCTCATGGTTGCCAAAGTGCAGATGCATTGTGGATGTCCCTGTTCCTTTCCTAGTAAATGCCAAATCGGGGTTGTTCCTGAGCCCTGAGCTGGCACTATCTGTTATTCTCCACTGGTAGTTACAAAGGCAAAGCATCACTCTGTGCACTGACACAGCCATCTGTTTTGAGGACTCTGCCAAACTCCTTCCTGAGACCAGCTCATCCCCTGGCATGCCTTGTTCAATGGGGTTAAGAATACAGCTGCTTTGGAGGCTAGACCAGCATTTGGACTTGTGAGGCAGAAGTTTTGTTTCACGCTCAGTTTGAGGCTCCTGTCCATGAAGTGACTTGTATCAACGTGATCTTTCTTGAAGGCCTTGTCTTTCACCAACTGTCTGGGGCTCCGGGCTCCTATTTTGTAGCAGTAATGAGTTAACTGCCTGTCAAGGTATGTTTCAAGTGGGCAGTTCTGCACCATGGACTACATTGGTGGTCCTCCAGCTTTGCCATCCCACAATGCCTTTCCTATTCAAGTACTGCACATCTTCTGGACAGAATCCTAATTCAAAAGTGAGGACGGGAGATCCTCAAACAGAAACGCCATCTTCTACCCTGATTTAGCCCAGCTTGAAGTTTAGGCAATCTGTTGATTGTCATTTATTTGAAGCAGAAGACTTACTGAAGTAGGCAGTTCTGGTGCTCTTATAAAATTGTCCTGGTGCAGCTAGTCATCAGAAATTGTGCAGGGTGGTAGTTACAGAAGTAGGCTTGTCCCGTTACAGCCTCTGAAGCAACGTGGTCACAAAGCACGCTCAGACACCATACCCTGAAATCACCAAGTCCCTCGCAGTGCGTGCACAATGCCTCGCACATTCTGCCAACCGAGAAGTGTGTTTATCTGGTGATAATCAAATCAATAGAGTGTGTTATTACATCTGAGTGTGTTATTGCAGTTATTAAATAGCTTTCCCAAGGTTTATAAAATAGCTATTTTTCAATAATATTTTGCATCATACCACCATGAAAAAGAGTTCATGAGGATTTTTAAAAGGTCTGTTAGCAACGTAGCAATTTAGTTAAGCATTGTAATTTTGTAAATGAACTCAAAAAATCATGAATAAAACATGAAATAGATTAAGCAAGATGAATGGAGTGTTGAGAGAAGATCCAAAATCTGTTTTGGCTAATGCTCATAGCATTAATTCTCTAGAACTGCCTTCTTCACACACTGCTAACTGAAACTGCTTCATGCATTCAAATATCCACGCTGCCGTGGAAAACTTTCTCCTACATTTTCATCTTCTACCAATTTGCAATTGAAAAGGAGTGACCATATAGGATGGCTTCTAAGATACATAATTCTAGTATCTAAAGAAATTTAAATCTGCCCTGTGAAGTCACACAGCACGTGTTTAAGATGGTTGAAGATTTTGTTGCCAGATTAGAATAAATCACATTAGAGATGTAGGAGTTCTATGTTTTCTTCTTTTCATGGTAGATCTAAGTGTAAGTTTCTTTGCAATATTTAATACTTAAACATTTCTTTTATGAGAAATTTTAATTCTGACTTGGATCACTTGCATTATCCTGTAAGTAACATAATTTGAGTTTTAGTTGTCTGGAATATTTCCTTGTGGCTCTTATGATATTGTTCTTTGGGGTTTTACTTAATTTTGTGTATTCTGACTAAATCCATTGAAACAGAACAATACCATGGACTATTTTTGGCAATTCGACAATATATAACATCGACCTTGCTAAGAAGCAAGGATATCCATTCTCTGTTTCCCAAGATTAAGAGCATCACCAGATTTACTCGCTAGCATTACTGCTCCCTCCCCTAATAATGTATTTTGTGAATTTGTCCTCCAAGTTTAACGGAGGACAGTGCTAGCAATCTGGAAAATTTGGCAACATTACTCATTGTAAAAAGCCTATTTACATATATTAAATATGCCTTGCTAAAGTCTAGCAACTAGACATCCCTGAACATCCCAGCAGCACTGAACCTCCAGGTATCCACACAGCACTCAGCATGCCTTTGCTGTTTGGCTAGGCTAATTTATGCAGCTGAGTCAGCTAATAATCACTGCGAAGAAAGCAGATCCAGATGTTTACTGTAAAGCACTGAGTTCTTTGGACAGGGACATTTACCATTACTGCAGAAAATAATAAAGCATTGAGTCAGGCAAAAGACCCATCTACTAGAATAATAATCTATCTCTGGCCTGTAGCAAATGCCGGGTGAACAGCATAAAGACAGGGCAAGCATATGGTGATACTACTCAAAATACTCTTCCAATCTTCAGTCATCTGCAGTGTAAGTGTTCCTAAACCAGTGACGGTGGCTGTTTTGAAGAGCCTTAACCAAGTTTTCTTCCATTAGTACGTCCAGTAAAATTTGAATCCCTACAAACTTTTTCGTGTGGCAAGGATCTTCTTCCAGTTTATCATGGCTGTCTGCCTGAAGCATTAGTTCTAGGAGAGGGATTACATGGTGGAAGGTGTAGAGCAACTCTTATTGAATTCTTTGGGCTGCTTTCAGAGGCACATAAAGGAGATGGCCACACAGCAAGCTTTGAAAGCAGGAGTAACTCATGTTCAGTGAGCTTACTGTAGCTGGTTGGATGAGTTCTGGTCTCCTTAATACATTTTCTCCTTTCCATGTTTTTGCAGCTCCGTCTGCTTTAAAAATAAGCACACTTGTGGTTTGAAACAACTCATCCTCCTTTGAAAAATTATGGGAATGTTCAGGTAGGGCTGGACGGAGTACAATGCATAAGAAAATTCAGGGCAGTTTTAAAATCCAGGTGTGCTTCAATTTGTTATGCCGTGGGACTGACCCACTGCTCTATGTAAAATCCTTTTTGGACACTTGTAGTTTCTCCAGCAGTTGCCACTCTCCACGGCAACTTCTGCCTGCGCTACTCTGCATGTTGATCCCCGTTATAATTTATCAGTGTTACACCTGCCCCATTCTGTACTCTGATTAAATTAGAATCCCATTAACCGCAGTTGGCTGTCAGACAAAGGAAATGTCTGATCTTATTTTCAATATAAGACATGCCCTCTGCTCTGCCGCACGTCAGAAAATTTCCAAGGAGTGATAAGGCTGCGGTTTTGATAGGGTTCCTACATTTCTCCAAGGATTTGTTGAAAATGTGGCAACTTGGTAGTTGAATATTAGATTCTTAAATTGCTCAGTGCAGTGTGGATGTATTGTCTACAACATACAAAGTACCTCCTGAAGAGCTGTCCACTCCTTTGCGCTCTTCAGAGCCATCCTTTCACAGCAGCAGGCGGCAGCCACTCTCCAGTGATGCCACAACAGCAGGAGGACCTGAAGAAACCACTCCTTCAATCCTTTAGAACAATCACTCAGATGGAAACTGTGTCCTGTTTCAGGATAAATGACAAACCAAGTCTGGCAGTCCTTTGAGAAATACTGACAAAACCTGAATTTAAAGCGCTCTGTGGTTTGTTTCTTTTTGTTGAAGGAGCAGGATATCAGTAGAGCATTTGCCTCAAGGACCATATGCTGAACATTCCCTTCAGCATTTCTAATAAAGCTCATGGGCCTTGCCACAGTGTTCAAGGGATTCCTTACACGTCATCCTTACCTGGTCATGGTCCTATAGGGATTAGAAGTCCTGACTCATCAAATGTTATTTTAAACGCAACACGATTTGCTGTTTCATGTTGAGGATATTTGGCTAATCACCAAAATCTCTGCTTGCTTGCTATCATGTTAATATTGGCTATTTTCCTTTAAAAGGCAGTCTGTCTTCCACAGTCTTCCCCTGAAATCAGATTGCTTAATAGCTTAAAGTCTTTAAAACAGCGTGCGCCCGTTTTGTTCTCTTGGACCATTTTACGCTTTCTGCTAATCAGTAATAAACCAAAACTGAATTACAAGATCTACTTTTTTAATCTTCACTGCTTAACTGTGCATCCTTCAGGTTGGGCTCAGGTAATCTCTGGATTTCACCATCAAATATTATGGCACATATCTGTAAAAATAATTTGTACTACACAACACTCTCATTTGAGAAAATCTCCAAACCAAAAACTTTTTGTATCAGGTACATTCATTTTCTGCTACCAAAAGGAAAAAAAAAAAGCTTCAGACCACTAAGCAGCTGTAACCTTTTCTATAGACCTTATTTATCTGATATTAGCTGGATTGTGTATTGTACTTTATAGAAACAGAAAGGAATCCCTGCTCTAAAGCAGGTGTCTGCAATGCCTGCGAATGTCAGTCAGCCCTCTCCAGATCAAAAATTAATTGTGCACCCACCAAGAGAAAGCGAGCAGGTTGAAGCTTATAATATTGTGCTCCTTTAGGTTATTAGGTTTTCATCTCGGGAAATTCAGCTTCAAATGCCATGTAACCTACCTTAGCTGGTCACTCTGGAGCATGTATGTAATACACACAAAAAGTTAATAAAAATACACCAGGCACCCCCTACTGACAGCTATTTAATTACCAACCGTTTGCTGCTCACACAGAGGAAGAGCGTGTTGTCCTCTTGGGTGCTTCATTAGTACCATCCAATTTTGGCTATGTCAAGGTTTGTTTTGTGGTCATTCCTTTGAAAACAGGAGAATCAAATATAATAAAAATATAACCTGTAGTGTTATAACTTTCAGGGTAGCAAATATTGCTCTACTGAAATCAGAGCTTCCAGCCTGTTTTTCACATGTTTATAGTTTCTTTTTTGTTGTTTCAAACTATTTTGAGGATAAGAAGGAATTTTATTTTTTTTTTAAATAATCAGGTTGTATTGTTCTTCAACAGAGCATTATGCCTAGGACTTTCAGCTGCTCTGGGATGACAGACCTGCAGGAGATTCTAGGCTTGCTCAAAGGATTAATCCATCTCCTTTCATCCTCAGCATAGCTCACCAATTTATTTGGTCCCTCAGTCAACCCGAAGGTTAGTGAGCACCAACGAGCATTACAGAAATGCAGTGTTTGCAGCTGATTTAAGATGGGAGAGCATCAGCTGTGAAGCAGTGCTTCCTTAATTTAGGGCTCCATTCTGGCCAGTGGTGTTTAAATAACCAAATCCCATCTTATGTTCAGAAAGAAGTGAGAGACTCCTGTAAAAAATCTTGTTGAAGAATCTCATAGGTTCTTGGGCCTCTTCTGCCACCACATTTTTTGGTTTTCCTTGCTCAGCATGATAATTGCAACAGCTCCTGGATTTATATACTGGAAGGGGATTAACACATGCACAACACTATCTTTCAGAAGGTGCAATTTATATTTATCTTCCTCCTGCTGCTAGTTCCGTCTATTGATTTCCAGCTGCTGTCTTTTTACCTGAGCCTTGCTGCAGAGGCAGATTTAGTAAAAAAAAAAAGGTCCATGCCTGTTCCTTATGAATGCCTCGAGGTTCTTTAAATCTTTTTCAGAAACAGGACTGTGGCTCTGTGCTGGAGCCAAGATCATCTCATCATTAATTCCACCTGGTCAGCCTTGTTTTTCATGTCATGGTCACTCAATGAGGATGGCAGCCCTGAGAAAATTGGGCACTTTGTCTCTGGGCTTGGATCTGTTCTGAGCTGCATGTTCAGACTAAGTTTTGCTGGAAAGGAACTGGGTGGGAAGTAATCTATTTGTTTTCCAAGACTTGTCTGTATGCCACTGAAGTACCAGCTAACCACTGTGAGCTCCAGGTTTTTTCTGCTTTTCGTTGAATAGTTGACCCTTCATTTCTGTTGCACCAAGTTGTTTAGCAGGTAGATGCTGTGTGCTGCCAGACAGTCTAGGTCACCAAGAGCTTCAGTCAATTTTATGAACTCTTGTATCTTGCTACGTTTCCAGCCAAGCCCTGTGAACAATCACAGTATTTTGTTGTGGCCAAAGCACAGTAAGCTCAGACTTTACAACTATACCCAGGGGCTTTGCTGTCAGTGACTAATTGCTTTAAGACTTTCTTTCCAGAGGCTCTATGACAAGTTTCAGTGCTCTCCTGAAAGCTGCAGCCACCTGAGCTGGAGAAGGCTCAGGTTGGTATTCCTTTCCGCAGCTGTGTCCTCTTCCCAGGCTTGGTGAAGGACTGATTCCAACACTGATGCTCAAACTGTGAAGGAGAAGCTATCTCTAGCCCACAGAAGACACTTTCTTTGGAAAATAATCATGTTTGGGATCACTACTGTTCTGTACAGCTGTTGCTGTGCACTAGCAGTAACCTTCGTGTCTCGTCGAGCTGTTTCACGGTTCGGAAACGGACAGCACAGGCGATGCTGTAGCACTGTTGGTTCCGTGCTTGTCTGTTGCTTGATTTTACTCAAGATCGCTTAACAGAAGCGATTCTTCGGCTTATTCCCTCAGCTAGTTTAGATTCTGGACATGCCAAATGCTAAGCATTCACTTTTTTTTTTTTTTTAATTCTGTTTGGTGAGTTTTCTGAACGCAGTGTTGATATGCATATATAGCAGTAATTAAGTAGGGATCATCAAGGAAATTTATTTGTATAATCCAGAGAAAAGTTATTACAAGGCATTTTTATACACTGCCTTTCCATTAACAATGTGGACTCATGAAAACAAAGTATTTGTGGGAAGGCATAGATTTTTAAGTATAATTTCTTGGATCCAATTCTGATTAAACCTAGAGAGCTGGATCAACCTCCTGAGTAACCAGATTCTGGTATTTAAGGTAAAAATCTTGGATTCAGTTTCCTCTTTAAGATCAGTGGACCAAGACCTTGAATCCAGATTCTTTGCACACAAAATATGTTCTAATCATGTTGCTGGGGAGACAACAGCCTTTTATGATCTTATTTTGCATAGACTATTTTGGTAGAATTTGTGCTATTCCTAACACAGATTAGGGCAAAAATGTTCCCAAATGTTGAATATCTTTGCAGAGGGATGCATTCTCCTGCCCTGCTGTAGTGCAGACTTTACAGTGGATAAATACACTGATACTGCGAACTCTAAACCACAAATCTTTATCTTTCCTTATTTCATACTTTCACAACCCAAACTTTGTCTTTTCCACAGCTTTTAAAGTAAAGCTTTGCTTGTTCCTGCAGCAGGAACAACTAAATCTTGTAATATGGTCTAAAAACATACAGAGTTCCAAGAAGCAGGTTGAAAAGTTAATTACACCTCCTATGCTCAAGTGTAGCATTATTGATTAGGAACACTTCTTTAAAAAGAAGATTTTTTTTTCCATACTTCCAAGCTTTATTGCCCAGATAGTCAGACCTACTTTTAAAAATCAGTGGCTTTGAACTCCACTCATCAGTATAAATTCATTACCTGAGTTAAATCTTGGTTTGTAGCAAATATGAAAGATATATCCAGTATTATATTCCTAGAAATATTTTCAATTTTACTTTGGCAAAACACTGTGGTTTTAGTGGCCTGAAATCTTGTTTTAATCTTGTTGCAATTGAGATGGGAAGAATACAATCTATAATACTTCTCTTCTGCTATTGTCGGCACTAAAGTGCCAACACTGTAATTTAAAAAATATTCCTATATCTGAGGTTATTACTGGCATCTACATATTAAAGGAATAGAATATGTATACCTTATAGATGCAATTAGTCACCTACTCTTTGTTTTCCCAGTCTTTCAGGATGAAAGCAAATTCTAACTTTCTTTTCTGCTTCTTTTCCCAAATTCAACGTGGCATGCTAAGATTCGCTACAGGAAATAATGCCAAGTGCTTTCTCTGGGGATTCTTTTGCCTTGGCTGCTGACTTACAGTTTTTCTCCCCTAGTTTAAAGTCTGATTGAAAAAAGCCATTCATTTGTAGTTTGCTAAATTTAAAAAGTAGAAAAACGCAAGATGAGGAGGAAAAGCACTATCCAAATCAGGCCATTAAATTTCACTGATTTAAGAAGTCACCTCATCTTTTTTGAGATATTTGCTCTGTTATAGCCCTTGCGGAGGAGACAAACGCTTTAGTTAAGCCAACTGTCAGGTTTCGTGGAGCTCAGCAGTATATCACCCTCCCTGCCCAGCGGCGCGCTAGTAACTTCAGAGCTCTGCCGCAGATCGTGTATAAATGGTACCTTGTTAAAGTGTTACCTTCACATCTAGAGATATTAGCATCTCTCAGTGCCTGGCGGATTTCCTAAAACTTTACAACAGCCAGTTCAACTGCTCGCATAAAAATTAGCACAAGGATGTTGGCACAGCTGCTAATATAGTACGTTTGAAACTCTTAAGAAAGTCAGACGTAGTTACACTCTGCATCCTACTTACCCTCTTCCTTCCCACTTAACACTCTCTAGAGACAAAAATCTCCGTTTGAGCTTTTTAATCAGAGAGGTCATGAAAGCAGCCACAATGGCATATTCTTGACTGCGAAGGGGAACAAAACACGTCTGCTTCCCAGAAGTCCATCTATTTGGTGACTGTGACAGCACCTCCGAAGACAGACAGCATCATGTTCACCACAGCCTTCTTCCACAAGAAATACAGCATCCCTCGAAGGACCTTTCCTAAGCAAGCACAGGCCAGTGAACTCTGTAGCATGAGTCAAAATTGCCACCTTCTCGGATAGTCATGAATGTTAAACCACAGGCTAAAATGATTATATGGAAGTCGCCCTGCCTTGCCAAGTAAATGAGTTTTTCCTCTTTATTCAGTCTCTTTGGGTGAAATAGATTTGTAGCAGTGTTTTGGTTTGTTAGCACTGAAGAGTCAGCACAGGTCAGTGAGCAAACTGAATTGTCATCTGTCTTCGTGAAACAGAATTGCTGGTTACGTCTTAATCAGCAGTGAGCCTGGAGAGTCAGAAAAGCCCTTCTCAGCCCAGCCCTTCTCTGCTGCACAGGCCAAGAGGCTTTCTGGGTGTTGTTATGAAGCATGCCCACAGTAAACGGCTCCTCAGGAAGAGCCACTGCTCCTTGGCTTGTCCAACCCTCGTAGAACCACTTTGCACAGTGAAAGGAAATATTTTTTTTTCACTTTTGTACTCTCTAACAGACATCAAAAGTGATTTCCCGAGATTAGTGCAGTATAAAATTTTAACTCGTTTTGTATAGCTTCACTCTTTTTAGGCAGGAAGTTTTTTTCTCCTCTATAGTATGATGTGCTTTGGCAGAGGCAATTTTATTCTTTTATCAGCGGCAGCTTGGGATGGGCATAATATTTACAAATGATGCCATGAACAAGTTATGCAAATCACCCAAATGAGAACCAGTAAGCTTTTATATCCTGCCAAACAATCGTGTATTGTAGAAATGCCACATTTTACAGTCAATTTGAGAAATGTTTTAGAGTCTTTAAAACATTAGTGCCCTATTCTTCATATTGCTCAACCTATACAACAGGATTCGTTAGTACCATGAATCCAACAATACAACCTTTGGAATATGAAGGAAAAAATAACCGTAATAGATTTTAGAAACCTAAGTGACTTTGAAAAGCTTCTTGGAACTTCATAATACTGTCAATTTTTTAAAGATCTTGTCTAAAATTGAAAGCCTATATGACTGCAAAGAGGAAATCTGTGCTGTTCTACTAGTATAAAAATACCATTTCTTAGTGCATGTAAATGAGCCATTATAAAATAAATCAGCAAGAAGTAATAGATTCTCTTAACATATTAAGCTCTCCAAAGGGCTCATCTACACTGCAGAATTTACTAGTGTCTGAACTGAGCTAAGGATCAGTGATGGCATGGCCACATTAACTGTGATTTTTAACATTGCTCCATGTTCCTTTCAGCAGTGTCCTGAAAAGCATCAGATTTAGGAGGTTCTGGCTAGCCAAAGTAGGGTTCCCAGGAGCCACGTACCCAAAGGAGATTTGTAAGTCACCCCCTTTCCTAATACACTGTGGGGCTACTAGTGAAAGACCAGGAGAGCCAGGTCACCTTTCCAGCTTCTACACTATCGCTAGCTCATTTTTGAGTGACTTATCTGAATTTGAAGACACTATTGAATTATTTGTAAGCTTTTATTTTTCTAGCTCACAAGGGGCATGTGGATTCTTGGATTTAAAAATAGCACAAGTTTTCCCTTGGAAAGAAAATCGTTTAATCATGGTAGTAACCCACAAAACAATCCCCCTCAAGTCAAAGGAAGAAACAAAAGAACTTCTTGGGGAAAAATAAGCAGCAGCAAATATTTCACTGATAGGTAATGGAGAATTTGTGGGGACTGCAAAATAATAGCTTTAAAAAAATGTATTTCCATTTTTTTTCAAGCAAAAATGTTTTCATGCCACAGTACATCTGGAATCCTTACAACAGCTTTCCACCTTCCCTGTAAAGAGCTAGTAGAAAGGGCTCAGTTTTTTAAAGCTCTTCTAAGTCTTCATCTTCCTGCCAGCCTTTACTGAAAAGGTTACAGAGCGGTGATACTTCTTTTGTGGTGTTTTACTCCAGTTTGTGTCCTGAGCCCAACGCCCTTGGTTTGCACAGGGCTGGCGGCGTGTGCCTTCCTTTTAGCAGTGAACTGCTTACCGCTGGATAAAGGCAGAGCTGGAGGATTTCCAACCTCGGTTTTCCAGCGGGTGTTTTTTGTTGAGGTGCATAACAACTGTGTTTTGATTGAGACCGTGACAGAAGCACCCGTGCCGAGCTTCTGGGCTGGACGAGGCCGCGGGGATGAGAGGAGGGCAAGGGGGGATGCGGGAGAGGTACAAAGAAACGCGGGGGTTAGGAGCGAGGCGGAGAGGCGGAGGGAAGGGATGCGCGGGGTGCGGAGACAGAGGGGACGAGGAGGCCGCGGCACAGCTAGCGGGTGAGGCGCAGGGGCGGCCATCCTGGCTGTGGCGGCCGCAGGTGCGGTGCGGGTCCCTGCTGGAGCGGAGCCCGTCCCCTCCCGGAGCCTTCTCCTCACGGCGGGGCGGTGTGGCTGTGGCTCCTCCGTGCTGCCCGCCTGTCCCTGGCGCCCACCGCCTCCCGTGAGGGGCCGCCGGCGCCCGGAGGTGTCTGCGGGGAGCGGGCAGCGCTGAGCCGCACCGGGGTGTTGGTCAGAGCCTTCCCTTCAGCTCGGGATTAGCAAGGCCCGGAAAGGTGAGATGGTGCTGGCGTTGCAGTTTTCTTAATTTAACCGAGGTGTAGAAGTCACCGAGTTTTGGTGCCCTGAGGGAAGCACGGCCCTGCGTGCCGCTGGCGGCGGGCCGAGGGCACGCACCACCCGTAGGGCGAGTACAGGCCGTTTTTGGGACAGCACTATGGAATGACGACTTTCTACACAAACCGAGCTCAGGATCACGTGCTGCTGCACACAGATATTAAAAATGGTACCACCCTGTGCCCCGAGGGACCACAGGCCCTCTCTAGCTGCGTCTTCTTCCCTGCACGTTTCCCCGTTCAGAAAGCATCCTCCCCCATTATGGCTCAGGTGCTCCTGGTCCAGCCTGGAACCCCTTGCACCACCTCCTGTTCCAGCAACCCATTTGCAATGACTTAATTCGTTAGGCCAAGTGTTGGAACGGAATGGAAATATTGCCACTGCTGTGAGGTGCCCTGCAAGTTTTTGGAATTGAGAAAGTAACTATCGCACTTATTTCTGCTGGCAGTTATATGATGAGCTGTTTCACCAGTGCTGCGGCATGTGCAATATATATCACGCGTGTTCCAGAGACAGGAGGGGATGATGAATGGGTAATAGGTGGCCTGCTTTCTGCTTCTGTTGATAAGTGACTGATAAAGCTGACAAATAGCTAGATTAAGTAAACAGAGCCTACATAACTCATTCAAAGTGAATAACTGTTTACAAATTATCCATTGTTATCTGCAAAATTTTCAATTAGGAATGATGGATCCCATTCCTGAGTAGAAATAATGGGCCAGTGGTTATATGTATCAGGTACATGAACAGTATAACTGGCCATCTGACAATGCTCATCCTCAGGACAGGAACTGGCAAGAAATAGAAGAGAAACAAATGCTCTTTGGACCAAGTGCAGCAATATTTGACTCCAGCAAAGAACAAGAATCTGAATACAATAGAGATTTCGGGATGGGGCTCCTAAATACAATCAGAATAATTTGTAGGCTCTTTTAGAAGCTATTGTAACTAGTTACTACTCAAGGACTAATTTCCATCTCATTCCCATGAGTAGTGTTTTCAGAAAATGTAGAATGTGTGTCTTTTTATTAGAACAGGAAGAAATGCCTGCTAATATAATACCGCTTCATTTCATAATTCACTGTAGGATGAGAATGGAATTCCAGGGCTGTTGATGTTTTAATCTCATGTTTCTCTGCCCAAAGTAAAAAGCCGTCTGCAAACGATGTTAAGTTAAACAGATTTAGTTCATCAACGGCTGTGTTGCATTTGTACCACATGTTAAAGGTGGGGGAGGGTTTATGCTCGGCTCTGTATGATCAAGTGCTTGCTTTTAATTTAGTGAGTCGTCTCTGCAACATCCTGATAACAAAACATGGCTTCAGATTCCTGAGATAACATTGAGTGCCAATTGCACATCAGAGAGAAAATAACTTGGCTTGCAATAGCCTAGATTGATCCACAAAGTAAGAGGTTATAAACTGTAATGGAAGTGCTGACACAACCAAATGAGATAATACACTCCAGCGCAGCTCGCAGAGCAGATGGAACATGCAGCTCTGAAGCGTCGCGATGTGGCCTGACCACTCGTGCTGGAGTAGAGCCATCAACGCGGGGGAATTAAGGTGATGCATGAGAGCTCCGTGGGCCTGGGTGCTCTCCCTCTTGGGGGTTTGGCACCCTCTGCTGTCCAGTTTTTGAACCATAAAACACAGAAATCTGACCGTACAGGGGACATAAAAGAGCAAAGGAAACTCCTGAATCAGCAGTTTCGGTCATCAAACTCCCACCACTCCTTCTTGCTGCAGCAAACTGTGAATGTTTAAAAAAGAAGTATTTTTCTTGCTTCACAATAGTAATTGCATAATTGCATTGACTCTGTTTCTCATCAATAAGGCGACCAAGTCTTGGCTCTTAATCCCGCTGTAATGCTTCCCGACCATTCAAGCTGGGTGCAAACAAAGCACAAAGGCTCTGGTCCTGGCGGGCTCTCAGACACGCCAGGGCACAGGGAGGCTTCTACTGCCGCAGCAAGGTCTCTGCACAATGGTCACAGAGTTAAAACAACCCCCCCACACTGGAAATGCAGTGGAAACGAGCGGGTTCTTACTGAACATCTGGCATGACTGTTCTCGCTGCATGAGCATCTTGTGCTGCAGCTGATAGCGCTGAAAATTGTGCAGGGCACCTTATGCATGTTTTAGCTATTTAGCTAAATGTTTATTCACTCTAGGTTTTTTTTGAAACAATTAACAAATGCTCTCCTTGACAGTGAGATGCAGAGCTTCACTTCTGTAACAGGAACACAAAGGGGCACCTGGCTCTGCAGTAAGGGGAATTTAAACCTGAGAACTCTGGAAAACAGGATGCCCTTTTCTATTGTGTAACTACCTCCATTGAGTACCTCCTATATTTGATTGATAAGGTGAAAAATATTCCATAAAGTAGGCATAGCAGCCTGTAGGAAACAGCCCTTGTTTGTTCCTTATGTATTTCGTTTTTTGAATATGCACTTGCACACTGTATTCAAGATAAAACCAGACATTTATCAACCAGATCTGCAAAACACACAGTGCTAGTCTTCCCTTAATAGGATACCAGGAAACCAAGGCTGTGCTTCCCAGTAGAGGTCCTTCAATGGCCTCAATTATTAGATGGTTTCAGTTGCAGCTTTATGAGTTTTGAGTTATCAATGGCTTCAAGTATGAAATCAATGTTGGCTTGACAAGAGTAGGACAAATCGCCCCTCTTCTGAGGGCACAGAGATAGGTCGGTCCCGACAGACGTTGCTCCATTCCTTCTCCGGTTAGCTTGAGTTCTGAGTAATGTTCCTCTGGCAGTTAGTCTGGAGTCCAGAAGATGCACGTAATCCAAGGCAATATATCCACATGTCTGTATAAGGCATGTTGCGTGGTTTTCGCGCGCATGTTGCGTGGTTTTTGCGCGTGGTGGGGGATGCCTCTCCCCATACAAGCAGGGGGGCAGCAACAACAGCCCTGCGTGCCCTGAAGCTGTGTGGTTCTCAGGGTATCAAGTTAAACTGGAGGCTCTTCTCTGCAGGAGCTGGCTGGCTGTGCCTGTGCCTGCTAATGTCCACTGTATTCCGAGGGAAAAATGATTTGGAGAATGCACTATAGGGTTGCCACTTGTTTCTCTTATGTTTCACTTCACTCCAGAAGTCTCCGCTCTGCTTCCTTAACAGAGCAGAAATAAATGGATTTACTAATCAACTGCTTTTCTTTCCATACCCACACTGCTTCTCCTCACATCTTCTCAGACCTGGAAAGTTAACTAAAGACAGAATGCTCATACTCATTTCTATTATAAGCAGGAAAAATCCACTGATTCTAAGAAATTTCACATTTGGAAACAGCTTTGGCTTTCTGCTGCAACAACCATGATCTTCTACATGGACTGCAGCTCTTCACATTCAGTCTTGATAGAAAATAAAATGGAGGAAGTGCAGAAGGCAGCACTGGCATAATTTGCATTTAGTTTTTGAAGACAAATATTGGATAGTAGCAACTGAAAACCAGCTTGCTGCAAATGTTGTGTTCCAGTCAAAGAAAGAAAACATGACCTTGTGGAAAAATAATCCTCATTCTAGCGTATATCTGGAAAAAAAAAAAAAAAGAAAAAAAGATAAGAAACGGTTACTTTAAAAAGGACACAGAAGTAGATAGAAACCTGAGTAGTGGGCAAAAGCTAAATAAAACCCAAATCCTTATTTGAGATCTCCAGTGAGTGGAAGCCATGGTACCGCGTGCTGCCTGCACACAGGGCAGTCTGTGGCTGAGCTATATATTCAGCCACAGATTGGTTTCCCCAAGCATCAACCAAGACATTGTTTTTATTGATTTATTTTGATATCTTCCCACTGCAGTGATAGGATGACAAAAGTACCACCTGTGGGTATCCTAATATATCTAATGCCAGCAGATTTTCAGGTTGAATAAAAACAATAAATCTTTCTAGGCACAAAGGGGAAACCATCAGGTAAGTTAATCTGGGAAACTAAAGAGCATGATTTAGGAATATTGTGTTTGTTAAAATGGATCAGACTGGTCCTCCTGGTTTACAAACCACTCTCTGGAGATAGTTTGTAATGGATGACATGTAAGAAGACAAAATAAACCCCAAAACAGTTAACTGTTCAGTGATACTGAAGCACCAGTAAGCATGAGGTCTGAGTCTCACTATATTATGCACACTACAAGTGCTCCAAAAATTAGGTGGCATTTCTTGAAGAACCCAGATACAATGCAGATGCTCGAGGCTGTGCTGATCACTGCATCTATTGTGGGACACAGCCTGTATTTTTCCCCATGGCAGTACAGTTAGATTTGTTGTACAACTTCCCGTTAAATTAAGGGAGAAAATGAGTAAACATGTAAACCTGTTCGATCGCTTAATATATTCACAAATCGAGGCTAAAACAGTAGCTAGTCAAAGAAGGTGCAGAGACTGGCACATTAGAAAACAAAGTTCTCTTTCTCCGCGGTTCTTCCAATGGGTTTTCCTGTCTCCTCACTTCCATGAACAGGCTGAGCTTGTCTTGTGAGGTGCTCCTAAAGTGCATATTAAGCCCTCATGGTAACAGAAGGCTCCTCAGTTCTAATCTACTTCAAACCATTAATTTTACACTCTTTCGAGCCTTCTGCTAGTAAAAGCTTCCAGAGTAACACACCCCTGAAACTGTATTACCCTGCTTTCCCCCGGAAAGGTACAGCACGGGCTGCAAGGGGTGAAGTTCTCTACAAGTGCTGCTTTGCTAATGTGTACCAGCCCTGACCCTTTTTCGGAGGTGCATCTGGAAAGGTTAGTTTTTGCTTTATAGGAATTTCAACTCCTGGATTCTGCATCATATTTCTGTGTCTAAATTTTGATTTCGACCTCAGGAAGCTAGGCGTTTTTCTTAATCCCAATCTTAGATTTTTGATAATTAGGCTACAAGATGATATACGCATGAGCACTGCTATTTATGGAGCTCAAGAATGCAGTTTTGTGTGATCTGGCAAATTATCTGATATACTTACGCTTCTTTAGATTGCTTAAAGGAACATAAATAAAGGCTCAGTATATCTGCTTTAATCTATGCCCCTGCAACCCCAAATAATACTGGTACTGGTTGCCTCTGTAGAGTCAAGGCAGTAATACACACATGCCAGTTTCAGACCTGCACCCTTCTCAGACACACAGGAAAAAAAAATCAAATTGAAGTGAAGATATCTGAGCTCAGGAGATATTTCAAAAGAAGCCAATAAAAGAGAAAACCTAGAAATTGACACTCACCAATAACAGGATTCTTAAAGCCTCAAGTTCAATAAACCCACAAACCAGAAGAAATGAAGCAGGCTTTGCCACTTCGGGATGGCATGCTATGGGATTTTAACAAGATTCATAAGTATTAACAAGTAATGGCACAAATCGGTTATTTAAAGTCATTATTGATTTGTTGCCAGATTCTGCATATCAACAATTGCACTTGAGTGTCCATTTACTTTGCTCAGGAATAAATATTCCTGCCCAGCTGCATGTGTTAGTTGGAAGAGAATTGGTTTTCACCACTGGCAAAGGGACAGGTTGTTATCTCAAGCCACACGGTTCATTGATTTATCAGTGGTGGTGTAAATACAGGAATTTATGAGGACGCTGTCAAGATCATTTATTTGAAAGCTTTTTTTTGGAAGAATGATGATAGCACATTCCCAGGTAAGAATGTGAGGCTTTCTGAGTGTTTGGATTTATTAGTTGGTTGAGGTAAATTATCTCCATTTGATGTTTCTGGCTGGCAGAGTTAATTTATTTGTACAAAAGTATCTAATGATGCAGGGAGATTGCTATTGGTGGTTTAATTATTGTTTTGATCAGAGACTCTGTATGGGTAGTAGTACTCTTAATAAGATAATCATACTTTTTCATCTGTTAATGAGTCTTTGGAGTATTCCCAACACAGTTTTAAGTTTTAGTTGTTTTCCCGCTCTATAGTGTAATTTCTGTGTTTCATTTGGCTTGCATAATGAAACAAGATGGGCTGCTTTACTATGATCTGTCTTCCTAACCTGGTTTTCTGTACTTGGGCTGATCAGGATTTTCCAAAACTACACAAACATCTCTAATCTGGGAGGAAAAAACGACTTTGCCCATAAATTGAAACAAATAAATTTGGTATTCGTTCTTAGGTAAATTACAACATTGTTTTTGCACAACCTCACTGTGGTATCTAAACTTCATCATTAAAAAGCATGTTGGTTGCCTCTCTTTTCCATCTATAGCTCTTAAAAAAACCCCAAAACATTCCCTGTATCTCTTCCTGCCAATGCTTGCTAATCAGTATTGGCAAGATCATAGTCAATTCCAGCAAAATACTAACAATACGGGCAGAATGTAAAAGTTCATCTTAGCAAGGGTTTGCCCTTACTGGAGTCACGAGTACTTCAGTATTGGGTGTTGATGGTAACTGTCTTGTGCAGATGTTAAGCTGAATTGCATGAGAAGCTGGAAAGTGGATAGAAATATAAAGAGGAGAACCACAGAAGAGCAAAGGTAATATATAAATAGAGGGGCTTTGCTTTTCTATTGAAATTAATATTCTAGTTCTCATCTTTTATATAGAGTACTTATATACTCAACTTTTCACTGGTTTGTGGCCATACTTGCTTTCCCTCTATTTCATTTTTTCTTCTGAGTTTATTGGGCCTGGATCTTATCTGCTTTGAAGTTGATATTGGTTCTGTTACAGTAGTGTTCATACAGGGATGGCCCACACTGCAGAAATGTCAGAGCCACGGGGCACGTGAAGAAGCCAGTGGTGCCCAAATATTCATGCGTGCTGCGTGCTACAGGCACCAACAGTATTTCAGTCCTCTACTATACTCATACAGGTGCCTACTACAAAAATTGTACTGGGAGAAGGTGATAGGAAATTCCTCCTTCTGCTCTGGAATGTTCACATCCTCTTGATGCCAGGGGAAAAGAAAGGTAAACACTGACACATATGCTAGACTACGATCCTTCCCCTTCATTTGCCTGTTGTGCTAACATCAACTGTTAACTGAACATCTCACAGAAACTGGAGGAGTTATAAACCTTACAGAAGTCCAAAGTGAACATCGCCCAGTGAAATCTGACCCTGTTTAATCAGTCTATAATTAAAAATAAATCAAGAAAGTAAGCTCAAGGAGTTACTGAGAAGTGCAATCTGATGGTAATATTAGAATCCAAATCTATCCAGCCACTCCAGGAAGCCTGACCTTCTGGTAAAATGAAACAAAACTTTTTCTATAACATACTTTTCTTACAGCAAAACACAATTTAATCTTTCCTTCATTAACTAATGAACTTGAGTTTCATGTGAGTAGGTTTCTTTCTTCTAATGTGAGAGCAACACAGCCTTAACCATATCTGGTGAACGGCTGCCAGAGGGGTTGAATAAATCTTCTTGATACCAATGGCTATTCTTTGGCAGTTTTTAAAGCTTCAGATTAGCTCACTCTACAGCACAGCCACCAGCCCTACTCTGTCCGTGGAGTTCGTGCTGTGGCGACCAAGAGCATCTGTGTATTCCTCACTGCAGTCAGTAAGCATTTTGTAGCAGTTCATGCATTCATTAGGTAACTAGCAGCGCTCTCATAGCTGTTAAACGCAGCCGATGCTCATGCAGTACTTGGGTGACATGACCATCTTCTTACCTGCACAACTTCAAAAGCATCAGCTCAAATTGCTGAAGAATATTTTGCCTTTTTGCAGTCAATGTATGAAGCAAACAACTTCCGTTTGTGCAGTGATGTGCCGAAAACATGACTTGGGCTTTGGGTCTAGAACAACCTGTGCTAGTGGAGTACTTAAGTACCAAAGGAAGTGCTCCCAATCCAGCTTTACCTTCAGAGCTGGGCAATGGCTTTTCCTTAGGCTATTGTTAGGATCTCTTTGGGACTACTTCACCCTTTCTTATGTGATGAAGTGTTTCACCTGTGCCATCTCAGAGTTTCCAGAGGCAGCAGGAGATGGAAGGAGGCCTGGTAACATTCTGGAGATTAGTTACTAATAAAAAAAATTAAAAAGAAAGAAAGGACTGGAAGGAACTAGAGTGGAGGAACAGGGCTTGCTATATCTTCTTGTATTTTATCAGATATCACAGATCTGCAGAGTTAGCACTAATTTCCTGTTTGGTACACACAGCAAACTGGGAAAAGGGCATCAACCACATGTGCCCATGAGTAACTTGGGAAAACTGTGAGGTTACTTACAGTTTCTTCCCCCAGCTCTCCCAGGCTTTAGCCTGAGAAGTTTTTCCCTCTCTCTTGTGATCTGTATGATGTGCCTTACATGTGCAAAGTCTACAACTATGAAAACACTATGAAAATCTGGCAGGTATCCTAACATATGGCCATAGGGAGGATGAGGAGAGACCATGCCCTGAGGAAGGTGTAGGATGGCATGGCACTGCTTTCTGTAGCCTGTATCTCTTAATAGGGGCAACATTGGAATAAAACTTCCAAAGACAGCTTCAAAGTGCCCTCTCCTGCTGGTAGCCTGGAGGGAGAAAATATTTATACATGCCCCTTTGCAGAATAGCATTTAAGCTATTTATGCAAAAGATTGCGTGCTTTTATCTCCACCTGTGTGCAGGGGGACTTAGAACAAGGAGCAGGATTCCAGATCTGAAACACTGATAAGCTTGAGGCTTGTATTGCTTCATGAGTGGCTTGTTTCCTTTGCAGGTGAAGGGTTTGGCTTTCTGTCATTACTCAAGAAAAGTTGTGAAGGAGTTGACTTTGTGTCAGTTATCTCCATTAAGTATCACCATAGGAACCTGGGGAGCCCAGCTAACACTACACCTCATGTATGGGGAGCTGTTGCACAAGTACAGATTGAAGCAAAACCTCTCTGAAAAGCTGAGTCTAAATAGACTAAACAAAGGGCAGGGGAAAATTACGCGTATGGAAAGTAAAGAGCATCATGGCTGGTAAAAGCCAGGTTTCTTTCATGAACTTGTTTTCCTTACGATGTTGAGAATTAATCTGTAGGGTAAAATAAACCAAACAACCCAAGTGAGGTACTGTAGATATTAATAGGAAATAATAAAAATTGGGTGTACAGCAGTCAGCTGAAATGAGAAAGGAGCAAAAACGCAGGCGGAAAAAGCAGTCAAGCATTAAAGAGCACGCCTAGAAGCTGAACTGGAGAGAAGGTGGAAGGTGAGTGTCTCGTGCTGCGGGCACCAGTTCACTTTCTTCTGCTGCTGCCAGCTGAACATCTTAACTAAAGGCCCCATAGTGGGTTTTTTTTGTCACTGACTTAAAATGACTGATAAGGGAGCTACATGGGCCCTGAAGCCTTTTTGTGCCAAGTCTGGAGTCTCGAAACCAGAAAGCAGGCGGGTGGGCAAGGGAAGGTATGGAGCAAACCACTTGCATCTCCGTTTCTTCCTTCCGTCCTACAGCAGAACCTGATCAAGTGTATCTACACGCCAACGACACGCCTTTTAGAGAGCACTGTCTTAAATACTTGAAGCAAAGGGAAGTGTTGCCTCAATAACTATTAATATCCCCAATGCCCACACCGTAAGCTACCAGCACATCTGGCACGTGGTGCTAATGGCAGGAACATCTTTAACAAGGCCACTGAAGGAGATGGATGGCCTGAACTGCACTTACCTTGCGTGCCATCAGCGTGCTTCTGCAACAGCAAAGGGAGGAGTCCGGGTGGCTCTTCCCTTGGGTCTGTGTTACGGTTCCTTTGGAGATGAACAGATTGTCTTTCACAGGGCTGTCGGCTGAGCCTTTCACCAACTTTAAAACTGACATAATTTTCAGACTAAACAAAGTCTCAAAACAGGAAGAGCAAAGCAGAAGTCCAGGGATGTCACTCAGTCACGCACAGGAGGTTATCTTCTGGGTTAGAGTGTGTCTGATTCATTGACCCCAGAAATGGCAACTGCAAATACTTCAACACATCTCTAGTTAGTATCCTAAAAGTGTGAGCTGCACATTGATGCCCATGGGAACAGTGGAGAGCATTGAATGTTAAAAAGTCTTGGCAATTTTTGTTCTTTAGCACTGCAGTAAAATGCTATATATTTTGGAATAAGACATGCAGTTCTAAGCTAACAGCTAAATATCAACATCATTTCCTGAGAAAGTCCCTAGAGTTAGGGAAAACTTCATGAGTTCAGACCACCACTTGAGCTCCTTGTGGAGTGGAGAGTTAGACTAACTGGGCTTGGTCTCAGCTGCTCTGTGGGCATCCTGGGCCATGTGGGCTTGCCCTGCAGCTCTTGTAATGTCCCTGTTTCCTTCACAGACACCAACTTTTGCCCCATTAAGGGGTCGGGTTGCAGATGAAGGTTGTGAGGGGTCTCAGGATTTCAGAAGCACTCTTAGATTCCCCATGTAAGATACAAATCGTAATTCCAGCAAGACTAGTATATAGTACTCTCACAATCTTTACTCAAGCAAATCTTCTACTCTAGAAGTAGGGACAAAATGTTTTAACCAACGCGTATCTAATTTGAATTAATATAGCCATAACTTAAAGCAATTGCCTCTGCGTTCTGCTCCTGCAGACACTTGCGATGTTCCTGTAACTGAATTATGTTCACTTCACTGAAGGGGAATGCTCTGCTCCATGGGTTGTGTTTGAGTACCAGCACAGGATTGCAAACCCACACCAGTCCCGTTCCCGGCACAAGTGTACGGCTTGAGCCTGAGCACTCAGAAGTTCCGTGCAGTCGGAGGGACTTCTTGGCACGTGGAGTCTATAGGAGTGTGGTCCTAATTAACGTGGCAAAACAAAGCCAAGCTGAATGTTTCACTGAAAGGGGCAGAAAATCTTGCTTAGGGAACAACTGGCTGACACTTACGCCTAGGTACTGGTTATCTAATGCTGTTCACACAGCTTGAAAACTTAGCTCCAAAAAAAGGATTTCCTTAATATGAGGGAACGACAAAAGGAAGAGACCGTGTGATGCTATCAGTATATGTGACTTATTGATTCAAGTACTGAGTATTTAGAGAAAATTTGGAATCCCTCTTTAATCACTTAATGTAAACCAGAAAAATAAGTTTTTAATGGTTAGGAGGTTGACGATCCTACAAGACACATGGCTTATTTTGCGAGAAGCATTCAGGTTTAATTTTGCAGAAGAAATGGCCTTCTACAAAGGCTACAGTCCGCATCAAACCAGAAAAAAAGTGACAAAACACAGTAAAAGTTCATAGAGAAACAGGTGAACCATCGTGGTTCTTGGAGATGAGTGTGTTGCCCACAGTAGCTTTGGTTGAAGAAATGGAGCGTACTGAGAAAGTTGTGGGTAGGGCTCGGGGGCAAACTGCTTTACAGGAACAGTGTGTTTGCCACCTTTCTGACATGGCCACAGGTGAGGGCGGTTGCACAGAGAGTGAGCTGAAGTGGAAGAGGGGGAAACCTCCGAGCAGGCTGGACCATAAATAATCTTAAAAATAGGACAAGATGCATTTTTTAAGGCATAGTATCTTCTTAAGCTGCACTAGCACAATTGCTGAAGATGATCTATTGCCTGGAGTACCAGAAATGGGATGGAATATAATAGCAAGAAGTCATGCACTTAAAGATTAATTAGAATAACTGCGAGGAAGCTCAGAGGTTCATCAAATGTGAGATTATGAGGAGAGGAATCCAGGTGCGTTATTGGTTGTAGGATAACTATGATGCCATTGTAATATGGTCTTAAAACTGCTAATGTATTCTGGGATGCATCGAGTGAGGCATTTGCAGTAGACGGCACGGTATTAATATCATTGTACAAGGCAGTTGCTGAGACCTTGTTTAGAACAGTGCACATGGGGTAGAAGGTAGAGAGGACGCTGGAAGAATGGAAAACCTATTTAGAGGGAAGATTAAAAACACAGCAGAAAGACTGAGGAGTGATGATCTAACTGCTACTTATAGGGACATTTTAGGTAAATATCAGGGAGGCAAAATTATTTAATTTGAAAGGTAATAATGGTAAAGAACAAATGGCTATGAATTGGTAGTGAATACATTCAGAGTGGAAATCAGAAAGTTTCTAGCGTCGGAAGAGTTGATGCTAGAAAAGACACAAGGCAGGCACCGGGGCTGCCTGAAGGCGAGGTGCCCGTACGGCAGCGTTGTTACCCAGATCATCCTCCAAACTGGGTAACAGAATGGTGCTGGGTGTCTTGCGTATTGCCATTCCAGCAAAAGGGATATAAAGAGATTTAATCCCCATACGATGACGTGTTTGCGGTGTGTCAGCCCCGTGCTTCAGGTTTGCTCACACTCTAGAAGGTCCAGAAGGACAATTCGACTTCCTTTTGGTGCAGATCACCACAGACAGCACAGCGCTAACGTACTGTGAAGCTGAGTAGTCGAAGAGTTTGTGAACAGCCACCGTTTTGTGCCTGACAGTTAACAGGACGGCAAAGTCGGTGTGCAGTCGGTGTGCAGCGGCAAAACAGACCTTTTAGGTGTTTCCCGGATCAGGCTGGTGCTGATCATGTTTCTGTTCCTACGCTTCCCCTGTTGTATGTACCAAAGGCACATTTCCAGGATCATCGGAACGTTTGGAAAGGGCATGTTTCTTGCTCTTGCTGGTATGAGAACTTTGTAATACTTCTGACTTTTGCGTGTTTTCTTTTTTTTTCCTGTTGCACACTGTAGTTTGGGGCTTTTGCTGAAAAAGTCCTGTTTCTTAGAGGCTGTACGTTGGGAAGGGGGTAGCCTCTGTGACTCGCGGTGGATGTGGAGACATTCTTCGGGACGCGCGAAGACTGGAAGTTTGGCCGGGGTGGCCCGGGGCTGCCAGGAGCTGCACTCGATCATCCATCCAGCTGATGTCTGCCGGGACTCAATTAGGCGGTGCAGAAGCAGTTCCATTTCCATAGTTAACTCCACTCTGGCAGCCCGACGCCGGGGCTCAGACCGGTGCGCGGCGGGCCCGCCCGGATGGGCATGGCGAGACCCCCCTCTAGCGGATGGACCGGGCTCCGCCGCGCCCCTCGGCGGGAAGGGGAGCGGGCGGGCCGCCGCCGGGCCCTGCTCGCCTTGCCGGGAAACGGGATCGCGGGGAAGAAGCCTTCCAGCCCCGCGGGGCCTTTCCTCGGGCAGCGCCGCGACGGCTGCCGAGCCGCGGGGCGGATCCCTGCCCGGGCGAGGGCTCGGCTGTGCCAGGCGGCGCGGGGCGGCCGGGCGCGCTGCGCTTCCTCCCGAGAGCGCGGGGAAACGTCTCCGCTGCTGTACTTGAAGCCAGTGGGAAACGGCGGTTTCTCATCTGCGTGGAGAGGAAAATCCCTGGTGTGAGGGTGCGTGGATGTGTGCCTCCTGCTCGGTATCGCACCGCGTCGCTCGGGACTAACTGGAGCTCGGCGTGTCTCCCCGGTGCCACCGCGTACAGACCAGTGTATGTAATTTGTCCGCTGGATGCGTAATTAACAAGTTCATGGTTACGTTTGTTCTTCCTGCCCGCTGTTCCGGCACCGAGAGGTCTGTTTATTTCTTGGCACTTCTCTACTTCGGAGACAAACGATTACAGCTTGCTCGATCCCGCCTGCTCGTCCCCTCTGAACACTTATTTCTGGTTGCTGCCAACTAGTGTCCGCCACGACGCGAGGGGCACGTACGCACGAATAATCCCCGCCGTAGATGCTCAAGACAACGGGAAGGCGGGAGCCTGCCCCGCTGCGAGCGGGCTGGGCGAGCCGGCAGCCGGACGAGCGCCCGCGGCCCGGGAGCGCGTCCCTCCTGGCGGAGAGCGGACCGGAGCGGAGCGCGGCCACGGCGCTCCCGCCGCCGTCTCTACCCGCCGCCGCCGCAGCGGGCGGGCGGGCGGATGCGCTCCCCGTGAGAGCGAGGGTTTTCCGCGCTCCGCTCCCGCTGTCCCCTGCCGCCGTTCGCCACCGCCGACCGGCGAGCTCGCTGCCGGCCACCGCCTCGGTCTGGACCGCCTGCGCGGACCGGGGCGGGGAGGCGCTCCCTTCCCACCCCTCCGTCTCCGTCGCACGGGCAGGAGGAGCGCGGTGTTGCACAAGCCGCTTCCTTTTTCTTTCGCTTCGCCGCGCCGCGGGCAGCGGCGGCGAATGCGCGGGGCGCCGGTCTCCAGCGCGCGGGAGGGGGGACGCGGGCCGGTGCCGCCTGCCCGCCCGCTCCCCGCGAACTGCGGCGCCGGCGCGGCCCCGCGGGGAGGGTCGCAGTCGTGCCGCGAGCGGAGGGCACCGCCGAGCCCAGCGTCCCGACCGACGGGGCCGGCTTATCTCCGAAGGAGAAGGGGGCTCAGTCCTCGCCGGGGCGCGGGGGATGGAGGCAGGACCGCGCATCCCGCGGGAGGCACCGGCCGCTTGCCGGGCTGTGACCCTGCCCGCGGCGGCAGCACGAAAGCGGCCGGGTAGGGCAGGGCGGGGCGGGACCGCCGCCCCGCCTCACCTCGGCACGGCGGAGTGGCGGCGGCGGCGGCATGTCCCGTTACCGACAGCCGAGCCCGCGCTGCCCTCGGCGCGGCGGGAGCAGGTGTCCGGGGGCAGGAGCCCGGGGCAGCGCGGCGGGGGCGGGGCCCGCAGCGGGCCCCGCGGGGCCGGGCGGGCGGCCCGGGGGCGCGGCCGGCGGCGCGGCGGCGGACTCGGCGCGCCCGCGGCAGGAGGGAGCCGGAGCGCCCGAAAAGCCGTGAGGGGAGGGGAGGGCGGAGGGGCGGGAGGGGGGGGGGGGGAGGCAGGCGGGCGGCGGGCGCATGCGCTCTGGCGGGCCGTGCCATATTGGAATGAGGCAGTGAGCGGAGCGCCGGGGAGCCCGAGCCCCGGCAGCGGCGCAGGGCTGGAAAAACTCCCCGCAGGTGAGGCGGGCGGCGGTGGCGCCCGCGCGCGGACGGAGCGGCCTCGGGCGCAGCTGTTGGGGACGTTTTGCCGGTGGGGCGCGAGGCCCGGAGGGTTTTTCCGGGCTCCCGAAGTTTGGATGCGGGAAAAAGGCGGCGAGGGAGGAGGAGGAGGAGGAGGAGGGAAGAAGCAGGCGGAGCGCGGCGGGGAGGCGGCGGCGGCAGCGCGGGGGGAGCGCGCCTTCACCCGCCTTGCGGAGCGATGCGCGGGGCTGGCCAGCCGCCGCCGCGCAACTGCCCGCGCGCAACTCTGCGCGCTCCCGCTAGGGGCCCGCGGCGCCCCGGCCCGCGGCGTCCCGCGGCGCGCTCGGCCCGAAGTTGCCCTCCGGGCCGGCCCCGCGCCCGCCGGGGGGGCGCCCGCCGGGGGACGCGCCCGGCCCGCGCCGCCCGCCCGGCCCCCGCGGGAACTTTGTGCGCGCCGCGCCTCCGCCCCGGCGCGGCCGGTCCTTGCCCACGCCCGCGGGGGGCCGAGCCCACCGAGCGCCTCTCGCTCGCCCCCCTCCCCCTCAAAATGGCGGTGGAAGGGGACCTTTAAACCCCGCTCCGCTCCGCACCCCCGCCGGGCGCGGCCGTGCCCCGCTCGGCGCGCGTCCCGCCCGGGGCAGCGGCTGGCGTCGCTCCCCGTCAAGTGGCCCGTCAGCGGGCGGCTCTTCGCCTCCCGTTCTGGGCGGGTGGGCGGGTGGGTGTGGGGGGAGAAGGGCGGGCGCCGCCTCCGCGGCCGCGCCGCCGGCTCTCCCGCAGCGCCGCCGCCCGCGCTGCGGGGCCTGCGCTGCCGCGGGGCCGGGCATTGTGTGCGCGCCGCGCCCGCCGCCGCCGCCGCTCCGCACCTCCGGCGTCTCCGCGCCCGGCGGCGCTCCGGCGAGCGAGAGCCTTTGTCTCTCGGGGAGTCGGTCTGCGCTGCCCGCCGCTTCTGCACCTGAAGTCGTAAATCCGCCGCGGGTGACACCGCCGGGGCGGCCGCCGAGGTGCCGGGGATGCCCCGGGACGCCAACTTCGGGCTGGGGAGGAATCGGCGCTTGGGCAGCGAGAGGGCTCCCGCCCGGGCAGCGCCGGGTGGAAACGGGAGGGCGGAATGCCCGCATGGGAAGGACTGTGCAAGTTTTCCGTCCGTGGCTTTTGCAAACTTGTTACCAGGGCTCCCCCCCCCCCCCCCCCGCCCCCCTCCAGAGTGGAAATAATGAAAGAAGAAAAACAACGCGGGCAGTTAGTTGTGAATTTTTAACTACGTTCGCTCTTGCAGTTCCACGAGGCCCTTATTTATTCAGAAATAGGCCAGCGATGCCCGTTTCACAGTCACATGTGTGCTTTAGCGGAACAATTATATCTACTTCGGAGAAACTTGTTGCCGTTATAAAATGGTTTTACATGGTAACCTTTGTGTCTGGCAGTTTTACCTGCTCTGACAGCAGAATTGTGGTGGGAGAGGTTTTACAGCAAAAGAAAAGGCCTACCTTGCCGTTTCTTTGCTGTTCCTTCCTTCATGGGAGCTGGCTGCTCTCAGTAGTCCAGGAGGTTACCATAGCGAACGCTTCTGTAAGGCAGAACGTAAGGTGCACCGTGCAAAAGTCATCCTGGAGAAAATGATAACCCAGCTTATAACTTCAGAAATACCATTGTTTTGCGCCTTGCTTAAGGTTTGCAATGTCTGTGAACTGGTCAGAAACATCTGATTTGTAAAAGAAAAAGTTGTTAATGGGAAATAGTCTCGTTCTCACTGGAGGAGGGGCTGTAACTTACAGTGTCTACAGTACCCAGCAGGATGGATTCCCAGTCTGGCTAAGGTCTATGATTGCCGTTTCAAAATAGGCAGCTTTTTGGGCAAAGTAAATCGATGTCAAGATGAAAATACATCAATTAACTGAAAACATGTGTTTCCTGTGTGGTAGGTGCTACTGGCATGGAGTTTACAATTAAAAAAAAATAAAAAAGCATCTGTCTATCTAAAAGATCATCTGTAGGAAGAAGACTTAGTGGGCTTCCTGCCCTCAATTCAGCCATTTCCTCTTTTACTTTTGGTTTGTGAATTGCTGCTGTGATTGAAGGATGAGAAGGAAATCTAGTTCTTTCCAGAACCTTTGTCAGTGGAAAACGGGGGAGATGCTTTTGGACAAGACAGACAACAAAATAAAACTGATAGATCTCACTCTACCTTTTTTTTGTGACTCATACCTAAGACTTGGCATGGAAGTGTTGGGAGAACGGCTTTGCTCATGTTTGGTGTATGTCTGTGCTGGGAGGTTACATTGGAAGGCTGATCCTGTTACGTTAAAGCTGGCATGCACGTTCTCCGAAGGAGACAGCTGCGCAAGATAGATAGCTGAGAAACAGTGGCAGATCTTAGTAATTATTGATCTGTATGGTTTTTCCTTTGCAGTTTTTGTCCCCTCTGCTATTAGTTTGCTGGTGTCGAATTGTCTGATCTTTAAACCTGGCAAATCTAAGCAATTGCTGTATGGAAAGAAAGATGGGTTAAGTATAAGATGACATGTTAATGGCTGGTATAGTTTGTGTGGTGTAATCTTTATATTCTGGGAACACTTCCACTGTCTTGTGAGGAAGATATTAAAGAGTATTGCAAAAATATGTTTGTCGTAGTACGTTTTGGTGACATGTCACACGGTTTCTTTGTTGTTTCATGGCAGACCAGTAACAGCTGTAGATCATAGCCTTCCTGTCATGCTTACTTTTTGAATCCCCTCTATTTGTTGTTGGAAATCACTTTAACATCATTACTGTGCTTCCACTGGTGAAGTCTGGCCATGGCATGATCATCATGCAGTGATGCAGACATCAATACAGTCGCTTCGTGCCGGCTTGACTTAAGTAATTGTCCTACAAGTGATGTACTTTAGTCACATGGCAACTTAATTACATGAACTCCTTGACTGTGAAATGACTCATGTTAAGTTCACTACAGTGTCCTCTATATGCAGGAGATATTGAAACCTGGAAGGTCTTTAGTAGGGGGCATTTTGGGGAGAGAGCTTTCGATACCCAAAACCACAAGGCTTGTGTTACATCCGTTGTCCTCTATTAACATGGCAGACTTGGTGGTACAGAATACTCTTCGGATTTGGTTTCTTGACCTTTTAAGTGTGCATTTCTGTATCGTGTAGATTGATCATTGACTTAAAACCGTGTAGCCTGTGTAAGTTACAAATGTTTTCTGGAACTGTAGTGTCTTTCTTTTGTGCTGTCCATCTGATTCATCTTGCGTGATGATGAGCAGATTTTATGTGTTGTCTTTGTTTTGGTAGCTTTAAGCATCACTGTTGCTGCTGGTAGTGGACTTGACTTTGTGCTTATTTCCTCGTGCTTTTGGGAAGTGGCTATCAGTTTTTTGGTCGTAAGTTTAAACTTGAGGTAGGTATTGTTTAAAGCTTTTAGGGTATTTTTTTCCCCTCCGAAGATTACTTTCTTACTTGAAAAGTCAGAGAATAAAGTAGGGGCATGGGAGTTGATTTTTTTTTTTATTTTGTTTTGATTCAAATGCTTGCTGAACTTGTCCTGAAGGAAAATGTTGTGTCAGTATGTAAGATCCTGAAAGGGAGGTTTAGCAGTTTGCATTCTCCAAGTTTAGCAAAAGTTGAAAATGAGAGTAAATTTTTGTGTTAATTATATATTAATATCTTATTATTTTAAAAGCCATGCCATCATTGTGATGGCATTTTTTATGTAATTATATATTTTTCTTACTTTAGTCCATAATTCTGTTCACTGCTCAGTTTTCTTTGTGTTGATAAAACCTATGAAAGAAACATCAAGATGTTACTTACTGCTCGATTTTAAAATGTTTTTAGTTCTAAGGGTACAAAGTATATTTTTTTAAAAAAAGTAAGACTTGGTGCGCATAAGATACATACACATTTTCTGTTCACTCTGTATCCATGTTGATTTTTCCTCTGTTTTCCTGGACTTTGTTGACAACCTTTGTGGATTGGTGGTGATCAGAGGACAATTATTATTATTATTTCATTATTATTGTTGTTATTATTATTATTATCATCATTAAGCTCCTATTTTATGAGTGAGATTGTATTTTCTTAAGTGTGCTTAGCGAAGGGTAGTCTGTAGAACTGAAGTATTACAACATGAATTCTACTCTGCATTCTTAATAGAACATCTCTTAGGGGAATCTCTTGTTTTAATATTTTAAATGTTCCCCTGTGAAAAAGGAGGGTGTGAACTTAGGCTGGAACAAGATATTCTGCATATTAGTTGGGACTCTCCAGGTAGCTCTCCACGTCTCTGGGAAATTAGTGTATTTTAACTAATGCAAACCTGCGTAGCAGTTACAGAGCCGTAGATGAATGCTTTAAAAATGCCATGAGGATGGAAAGCTGTAAGTCTTAACGGTAGCTTTCTGCTTTGTTTGTTTTAGCAGTATTGGATTATCACCCACAGCCACCACTGAGGAGCATTTCTCTAGGCACTGCGCGAATAAACAAGGCCTGGGAGCCACGGGACTGAGGAAGCCCTGGTCCCAAGGTCTCTTTCTTCCTCTGTCTCCCGCTCCTCTTTTTCCTTTCTTACCTCTTCTGGATTCTATGCGATATCTGGATTAGTCTTTCTTTCAATGGAGGCAGTGATGTTTAGATTTCTTCTCCGTGTGAAAATACGCATCCTAGTACAACACTTGTAGGATCTTTATGTCATTGAGACCCCTGCGCCTCCGTCACGAGTTGTTGACTGGGTTTGGTGAAGAGTCGTGAGAGGACAGACAGACAAGTGTGCCTGTGCAGACGTTTCAAATTGCTCAAATGTGCCTTGTTTCCTAAGACAACCAGGTAAGCAGTAACGTTAAAACCTGAAGCAAGAGGACTTCATCGAGACTTGTAGTAGAAGAACCGGCTCTGCTGTAGATGCCTGACTCTAATGCTAGGATTTCTGCTCTTCCAAGCTGTCTTTTTTCAGTAAGACAGAGCAGCCTTAAATGACGCTAGCTTTTAGCTGACAGATTACTTCTTGTAAACAATGCTCAAAGAGGAGTTTTTCCTTCACTTAAAGTAGGTGGGAGCCATGTGTGTTTTGCTTTGGCTTTTTTTCACCCATTTGGATTTGGCAGGTGGACTGTTAACAGATGCTTACCTACAGTTCAGGTGAGTTGGTAGTTAAAGAGGTGATCTTAACAATTTGTTCGGATTGTGTGGACGTTTAAAATGCGATTATTGTCCCTAGAGCCACCCTGAGCAGCAGCTTGCTGGTTTTCAAGGTCGTTGCTTATATTGCTGTGGCACTTCATTTACACTGGTTTATTTGCTGTTACACTTGAGGACGCTCTTGTTCACTACAGAAATGATCTCTTTCTTCAAACAGATGAGTTGGGAAGGAGACTAGTGGAATTTGATGTTATCTAAAAATGATGCAGCTGTTAAACCAGCTTTGAGATTCTCTCAGCCTACTGATGAGAGACATAAGAGATACATCTTGGATTTTTTTTTTTCTTTAAGAGTAAACTATGCAGGGCTTAGTGACCTCCTCTCCCGTTTTGGCTGATTGGAGTCGAGGGCTCTCAGCATATCTCAAGAGGTGCTCTGTCTTGCAGAATTGGGTCATTGCTTGGAAGTAATGGTGGTGGTGGGGAACCCTGCAAGGTTTTGCTGTTTGTCACTTAATCTTTTTCAAGGATGTAAGGGACTGGAGCAGTGATACTGAAGTAGTTATCAAGTGGATTGGAGAAGATGAACTCTGTCGTGATGTATTTAGAGCCTGTAGTCTATTTCTTCTCGGGATGGGTGAGAGAAAGCCATAAATAGCACCTTCAGCTTTGTCATTGTTTCCAGAAGAAACCGGTGAAGTCAGGAAGTGAAGGCACTTCCCCTCCGATGCTGGGTGCGCGTTTATTACCAATGGCTCTGTAAGTTCTGTGGGTGTCTCGCCTCTCCGTATTGGAGTAAGTGATGCCTTGGCATTTCTTACCTCTTTCTTGGTCTCTTGACCTGTGAAAATCTATATAAATGTAAGATTTTATTTTTTCTTTGGGATATTTTTTTTTTTCTTGACTGAAGTAGCTACATTTAGGAATACTTAGCTCCTCAGGAATTGTGGTCACGTGCACATTTGCGGCTCGAGCATGTGCTTTGTTCTGTGCGTGGGGAGCCGTGGCCTCTGGTTTAAGAAAATAAATTTATTTGCCTTGAAATCATGAAATACAAAAAGTTATTTTAAACTTGTGAAACTCCATTATACTGTAAAGCCTTGTCTGAAACTAGAGTGGGTTAAGTATCTTTGTAAGTACCTTTTTCTCCTGTCAAAGCATCTTCTCTTGAGAGGAGGCCACTGTTGGCCTCAGTGCCCGTTAGCTTTGCTCCAAGAATGAGGATGTGGTGCTGAAAAAGCTGTGGTGTTTCTAAGCAGTGCTGAAAAACGCTGTTGAAGCTTGACAGATGTATGTACGCAGGCTTTCTCTCTCATATATGTATTAGTATTTATTTTTTCCTAATGTCAGGTTCCAAATATGCCCTCGTTCACGTGTTAAGTACTGAACTGTTCGAGTGGTGTTTTAATATAAATGACAAGATCTGTACAGCAAAATTCTTAAATAAATGGTGAGGTAGGAAACGCCCAGCAGACAGGCGGGATGAAAACACAGGACTCTTTCTTGCAGTTGGGCCAGCAGAATTCACGTAATGCACATCCTAAAAGAGAAATTACTGAAGAAGGCAGTAGTTCCTTCCAGGATTAACTCTGCTTGTTGCTCTTTAAAGTGTTACCAGGAGGGTTGAACTAATGGCCCTGAGAAATGATGAAAGTGCAGGATCAGTCAGAAGTGTTACATGTATGGCACTAATTGGCCAATTGAACCAAACTGGTCAACTCCTTTTAAACGAATGTGGCCATGGGTACAGGCATGTGAAAATCTTCCCCTCTTTCAGGGAAGTTTTTTCTCCTTTATTTGCAAGACAAGACTTAATCTAGTCAGCATTGAGGCTTTTTTGTCCAGTGGCCAAGAGCAAAAGTTGGCTTTTTAAGGTGATTATTTTATGTCTTATGTTATTTGTTAAACTTTTAAAATAGGTTTGGAGAGGGAGGAGGAACTGGATTTTGAATTCCCATGGCTGTTGTGGCTGAATCTTACTTTTTGAACTTGCTCTCTAGGAAATTTAAGCATGTATTTTGTCACTCCTCTTACCGAAAACCAGTCAATTTAAGGAAGTGGCTTGGCTAAATACGTGAATCCAGAGTTTATTGTGATAATAAGCCAGTTCTAGATAATTCTAGCCTCGCTGCAAGTGTAGAGGGAATGTGTCAAACGAGTTGGTTCATTTGGTTTTGATTTTTCAGCCAGTTCAGCTTATGCAAGTAAGAGATGATGACTGGAAACTGAAAAATCAGGGAAGATTGCCTCTTCTTCTCCCAATCTTGGTACAAAAATAAAACAGGAGCGTAACAAGATGATAAGAAAAAACCCACTTTCTTAATTGCAGTTAATGTTTCTTGGTTTAACTCTATGTACTCACTAAATTAAAAGCCAGAATATAATTTTCTTTGTATTTGCTTTCTCTGTATATACTTTTAAGGTAAGAATATTACTTAGCTAAGAAAAATGAAAGCACAGTTTTTATTCTTACAATTATCCAGTAAGAGATACAGAATTTATCTTTTTATAGTAAAACTTAAGTTTTTTATTTGAATATTCAGGTTTAATCTTTTGCATTTATACTTTGTTTCCAAACAGTGGTTGAATCTTACTGGGAAGTTTTTTTAGGTTATTGAGAAATTGCAGTATTACGTGGTTTAATATGCTTTTATTTAAAGCAGTTTATAAAAATGCTTTTCTTTTGTACTGTTACGTAGATAATGACATCAAAATATGCTTTGTCGGTCTTGATCATTCTTACATGAAAATGTGAGTGATAGATAATATGACAAAACAATGTAGCAACTGCCGATCAACCAGCAGAGTCACCTTTGTAGAAAAATAGCACTGAAGTTTTCTGAAGAGGCGTCTTTTCAGAAATCTGGGTTACGGTGGTTACGGTGGAAGAATCTCTGAAACAAGCAGTGTATTGTGGATTTCAAAGACTAAGAGTGTATGATTTCTTCATTATCGGCTCAAAAGGGAGAATCTCTCTTACTGCACTGCAAAAACTTGATTTCTGACAAATACCATGGCAAAATCCTCTTTGATGTATAAAATTAACCCTTCTGAGATTCTACCTTAGCAGTAGAATTTGAAAGAAAAATACCAGCGTGATAGCTGCTGGAGGTGGCTGAGAAGTTTCTCCGCGTTGCTGGAAGAACAGCTTCAAGTCTAGCTTAAGTTGTGACGAGCATAAGAATTGCCATAATGTCTCAAATCAGTAGGACACTTAGTCTTGTGTCTCACCCCAAAAACCTTTTGAAATGAGGATGAGAAACAGTGAAGTAGAGCGTGATGCTTCTCGCAGTCAGTGACGCGGCTGCGCAGGAGTCAGCGATTTGACCTGTTCCCTGCCAGTTTGTCTAATCCTTTCTGAATCCACAACTTCCTGTGGTTAGAAGTCTGCAGTTTAATTGTGTGCAACGTGAAGAGGCGCTACAGTTTGTGTTTTCTGGTTCTTGTGGTAGGAGAAATAGTGAATAACCTTTTCTTATTCTTCTTTGCGTACCGGTTTTGATTTTACACATCTGTGTTGTACTCTTCCATAGTTGCACTGTTCAGCTGGGAGAAGGAACTGGTTTTATTGCACAGAAGATGCTGAAGCCTGACCACAGCTCCTGTGGGAGTGCAATGCTGGATTGGGCAGGACTGCTCTTTCTGGCCATGGGTATTTTTTAACTTTCCTGTGAAACCGAATTATACCTCCGTCTTGTTAGTATAGAAGTATTTCAAGCCTCTGATCTTCTTTGATACCTTTTCCGTGCATCTTCTAGTCTAGCCATGGCTGTTTGACACCAGTACTACAAGCTTTCCCAAGGTGCTCTGGATTTCTAGAATTGTAGCACAGTGTTTTCTTCTCCACTCCTTGGGGCTCTCAATGAGTATGGAATTGATGCTCCAAGAGAATTAGTCATAACAATTTCAAAATCCTGAGTTACAGTAGCTAATTTAGATCTCGTTGTATAGGTGAGGTTATTTCTTTATGTCTTATTATCCTGCCTTTGATTTCATCTTCTATTATCCTTGTGCAGTTCTTAGCAAACATTTATTTTTCATCTCTTAAATAGTTCTGTATTGTCTTAAAACTTTGCACTTACTCCATGTTTGTGTGCTCCGCTTGGAAAGCAGGACTCAGTACAGACTCATTAGTCCTCCTTGTATTGTTAAAAATTAATTTTTATTTCTGTCATTTACTTTCTGTCTTTATAATTAGCCTTTAAAGTATGAGATGATCTTCCAGAAAATGCTCCAAAATGATTCAAGTCTCTGTGGACAATAGCAGGTCCTGGAAAGACAGTACTGTGTCTGTGGGCAACAAGCTTGCAAGTTGTTTGGTTTCCTTAAGTTGTGTTGAAGACACCGAATGGGAATTAACGGTGTTCAGAGCTTCCCACAGTTGAAACCTGAAACTGAACACCGAGTAACAGTCTGATAAATTTTCTTTTTTCTGTTTCAAGTAGGTATTTCTGTACTCGGCTCACAGGCAGAGGGCATGGGAAGCAGTGTGCCGGGAGCTCAGGGAAAATGTGCATGAGGTTCTAACCTTCGGGTTTCTGTGGCCACAGCTTCTGTCATTGTTGGTCTTTGGACATTCATGTGGGTATCTTGCAGGGGAGAGGGAGAGAGAATTAAATTGGATAAAACTAAAATGCATCTTTATAGCAACATAAATACTGAAAAAATATTTCCATATGCAAAAGACTCTTGAGCTGGCACTTCTTAGCACTTACAATGCGCAATTCTTTTTTAATTTAAGGAAGTTTTCATTGTGGTGGTGGAGGATGCTGATGCCACTTCTTAAGTGTTCCTGTTAGTTTTTGGTCACCTTCTCACCTGTGACCACTAAACTTGTTTTTGGCCTTAATGCCCATGTCGTGTCACATCCTTAGTAAAACTCTTAGTTCTTGATAAGTTATTTGATGAATTAACTTCATTAGACGATGAAACTTCATTAAATGAAGTTATCTTTGACTAGCTCTGCTATGCAGCATGTGGTATGGAATTTAACACTGGTATTTTCAACATTTAAAAAACCTTAATCTGAACATCCCAGCTTGTGAAGATCTGTTAGTTCAGATATGTGTTGCGGGCTTCCACGCAGCCACCAAGCCTACGTGCTATGGTGTGAAGAGATCACTGGTTACTTGGGTTTGGAAAGTGGCAAAACGAACATCCCTTGTTGAGATGAAAGATCCGATCAGTCTCCGTGTTCAGTGCCTTGAGGAGTTCCCCGTGTCTGACACCTGTGTGATGTGCACACGACATGGATTTTGCATTAAATCCATATTGTATGGGAATATGCCACAATCCAAAGGATTTATATTCCACATGAACTAATTCTGTGTAAGGTAGTAAGTACGTTGCAGATTGATGAATCAGGAAGCCAGAAAAGTGATTTCATTTTGCTGTTAATGAGTGTTTTTCTGTTGCCCCTTTTGAAAAATCCGTTCGTGATTTCTCTGTGCCTCAGCATTTTCTGTTCATTTTGTGGCCATTCACTTCTGGGTGTGCCCAGCCCTGGGTAGAAGAACAAGCTGTTAATCTTGTTTGTTTAGAAGACTCTTTTTGTAACGATAAGGGCTAACAAAGTACCTTACAAGAATTAAAGTTAAGATACTGCAGAGGTGTTGACCTCACCTTTAGAAGGCTTCTAGGGAGTATTTTTTTCTGGGCCAGTTCTTCACTCAATTTATATGCTTGCTTTGCACAGGGATCTGATAATTCATTTTTTTTACATTCTTGTTACTCCTGGCAGTGATCATGGCAAAGCTTGTCTGTGCAATTTCCGGTTGCAGCTGAGGGCAGCACTTAAGTGTGAGATGGTATAATTTACATCCAGCGCTGCACTTGCCCTTAATGTTTTGCTAGCAACTCCGTATCTGTACAGAGCAAATCAAAACAGACTCGGGCTGTCAGCAGAGATGTTTCTTAAACACAACCAGGCAAATGGTTTTCTTTTCTATTTAATAAAGAGTATATTTAAAATGGAATCTCACAGCAGAAGCGTATTGTTACAATACATATAGCTATTTCTAGTGGTTTTAGCTCCTAAGAACTTCTGTGGACCTACAGTTAGATGCAGAATATTGACACGGGAAGAAAATCAAGGAGTCTTCATAAAAGAACTTTTTAAGGTAATGTTTTCAGGATGAGGTTATCCTTTGATTTTTTTTTTCTGAGGCACTGTTTTTATTACATCTTGCTGTAAAATCAAAATTCCGATTTAATAATCACAACCGTTGGTTCAAAAGTTGAAGTGGAATTTGAATGGAAGAGTGTTATCTCTCTTTTGTATTTATATGTTAACAACAGCAGTAAGATTGCATTTGCCAGCAGAGTGATATCTGAAAAAATATGCAGGGATATGAACTTTGCAGGGACAGGGCTGCAAAAAGAATTCAGTGAAAAGAAGTATGACTTTGAAAACACTTTTTGACGACAGTGTAAATATTCCAGTGTTGTCAGGATCAAGCTATGAAATTGTACTCCTAAAAATAGAGGAATCTTTTTCAGTTGCACTCTGTCTTTTGAGCCCTTGGGCTCAAGTCTTGTTTTTCTCTCTGTATTGAACAGAAGTGCAAAAAAAAAAAATCTTAAAATGAGAACAGATTTTCATGTAATTTTACCACTCCTGATGCTAAGGTAATAAGAACGTCATCACTTACTGTGAGCTCTTCACTAAAACCTTGTGCTGTCACTATTCTTAGGCCTTTAGGCCTGGTAATGCTCTAGTGATTTGAAATTTGTATCATTAAAAGCGATTGTCTTTTTTTTATTCTTTTTTTTCCCCTCTGTTTTTAAGCTTTCAGTACTTTTTAAAGGGAGGAATGGGAAGGAAGCATGTCAGTTAATGAGCAGTAACAAAAGGCAAGGCCATATTTTTGTGGCATTGCCTGGAGAGAATTCCATGATTTAGCACAGCTCATAATACTGTAATTCCATTTAGGAGGAAAAGATAGGGGGGAAGGCTGTGTTTTGCCATCACAGTTTGTACGTGCAAAGAGTGGTAGAGCCTTAGCAGTGACTCAAATGGAGCTTCAGCAAGTTAAAACAGCATTTCAGAACATGCAGGAACGGTTTGTGCGCTGCAGTGAAAAGAGGTGGCCGTTTGGCTCCCCGTCGGAGGTTTGAAGGTCATGGTTGGTTGAAGATGTTCCAAGATCAAATGCAGGGACTTTGGAAGATTATTTATGTTGATGCCTGAAGTCCCTCGCAATTAATCAATCCACTGAGACCTATATTGGCTTTGGAGTCAGCCCAGTGTGTGTGTTTTTCTCAGTTTTCTAGACCTAAAATGCCACATTTAAAGCCTCGTTGCTCTGAAATGTTTTCTCAGCCTGTTATGAAACTTATGGACCTCACAGAAATGGCTCAGGTGCTGCTTTAGCACCTGAAGTGTATTAAGTAATCCAGTCTGTAAGGTGAGAAGTAACTATTTCTCTGCTTTTAGCCGCTTATTATTGCTGCTTGGACATAATGTTGAGAGATGCGCCGGCAGCGGAACTGAATCATAGAATCATAGAATCGTTAGGGCTGGAAGGGACCTTCAAAGGTCATCTAGTCCAACCCCCCTGCAAGGAACAGGGATATCTCCAACTAGATCAGGTTGCTCAGGGCCTCGTCCAACCTGGCCTTGAACATCTCCAGGGATGGAGCATCCACCACTCTCTGGGCAACCTGTTCCAGTGTTCTACAACTCTCATGGTAAAAATTTTTTTCCTAATATCCAATCTGAATCTACCTCCCTCTATTTTGAAACCATTACCCCTTGTCCTATCACAACAGGCCCTCCTGAACAGCCTCTTCCCAAATAGTGGCCAAGTTCTGTGCTGTGAGTAATGATAGCGGGAGAAGGATTTTCTTTTCGCATATGAAAAGTTAAGTGTCAGGGCATCAGTCAGTCAGGAGAGTGTATTAGTGACACACTTTTCTGGGAGATTTGTTGGATCCTACAGGTAGAACGAAGAACATGTTATAGTACCCAAATCTGTAATTTCAAATAGACTGTAAATAAGTGTGACCTCTAAACATCTGCTGGTTGAATAGAATTATTCAAAGCCCTTGTGATGGACCATGGGACATCGATATTTCTGAGATCCTTTCAGATAAAAAAGGAAATATTTTTTTTTTGTTATCATTGTAATGTCCCTCCTTTAGATATGCGTTTGTTTCTATTGAAAACATATTTGCTAATCTGAGCTGAAACTCTTTTAAAACAAAACACGAATGAAATCTTGGAAAGCAGTGGGAGACCTCAGGACTCTGCAGTGAAAGGATTGAACTCTGCCATCCACAGCCTCTTATGAATAAAGTTAGCCTTCTAAAGATAAAAGAAAATTCAATTACAAAGCAAGAAGGAGGGTGAAAGGGTGTAATTAAAACACATAATCCTAAAACCAACATGAACAGTGCTTTTTCATGTTATACTTAAAGCAGTCTGCTTTGTGTGTGCGGTTGCTATTGCTTACGATTATTGATTTAGTTTCCTTGGGGAAACACTCTGAGAGGATGGGAGGAGTGTGACGTCTGTTGGTGTAACTGACAGCGTGATTTCACGCAAGCATTGTACTTACGGGCGGCTCAGAGGAGAGTTTTCCTTTACAGCTTGGTATTCTTTCCTTAAAAAAAAAAAAGGCAGAAAATGAAGTACTGCTTCTGCTTTTTTTCTCACGCTAAGGGCAGTTGACCTATCAGACAGAGGATGAGTGCTTCAGACAGGAGGAGAAACCAAAGGCAGCATGGGGACAGCTTGTTCTCTCCCGTTACGTCTACACCAGTGGTCACTTCCCAAAGTTTAGTAGTTTGGACCTTGATTCTCAAAGCATTTGGAGTCCAACTCCCATTGAAGCGATCAGTGTTGGTGCCTAAAAACTCTTCTACGATATGTGACCTGGGGTCCACAATAATCTGGGAACTTGAAAAATCTCTTTAAAGTGTTGTAATGCTGTCTTGTAGTAAATACGCATCTGCTCTGCGTCCTGTTTCTCTGCTAATTAGCGGCTTAGTCTTCTGCTAAGGGCAGGAGTTGGGTTAGAGCACCTGTCGTCTTGGTAGTGGAGCATTCCCTGGGTGGAACTCAAATCATTTCATTATCAGGGCTGGCTTTTATGATCAAAATATTCTGATTCCATCTAGCGGGGTGAGGTTGTATGTACACAGGCTGACCTGCTCACTGCAGCTCTGTGTCAGAAATACCTGTAGGTGAGCAACTGAAGTTGACGGGCTGTCCCTCTTTCAGACCTCATCCCTTCAGGAACTGCAGCCGTTTTGATTTCGCAAACATTGATGATGTCTGATTTGATGGAAAGAAGGAAGCTGTGGGAAAGGAAAGGTGGGAGGGAGCTGGCAAAAGAAAGATGGAGGTGAGTATAGTGATCAGGATTGAACAGGAACTTCCCAGTCTAGGTTTCAGAATGTCTTTTGAATGCTCTTCTCTTATGCTCTTAATACTACTCAAAAATGCATCTCCTTCCCCATACTCTGGAGTTAAGGATTACAATTTCCTTGAGTTATTTAATAGTTTAGACAGCTAGCTTGATAAAATATTAGTGCCGTTATTTCATGAGTTATATTGTGCAAAAAATTTATCTGTCAAGGAAATACTTGGAATTACTGCAAAGAAAGTGCCAATTTCTTGTAGTAGTTAATGTGTATATCTTGTTCTCTGCTCCAATATTGTGTGTAAGGTTATAGAAAAATGTAGTGGAAAAAAAAAAAAGAAAAAAGGAAAATAAGAGGCACTGCAAGTTTTGCAATGGATTTTACTAGTCAAAAAACATTCTTCCCTCGTTTAATCTTTTACCTGGTGTACCGGATGCCCTATTTGTCTGCTTTTGTAAAAATAGCTTGTGCTACCAGTTTAGTTTCTTTATAAAACTAATAATTAAAAAACGTGCAATTAGAAACTAAAAGCAGCTATGCTTTTCAGCTGGAAAAAGCAGTGTAATCACACTGCTCAGTTGAACAGGTTCCTGGAATCAGGTTGCAACCAATGCATTTGCATTTTGAATCTGTATAAAAGGCACAATCCTTTCAGAAAGTCACCAAAACCCCTGTTTCTGCAAGAGATAAGCGTGCTTGTTTTCTCCTGATCTGACAGGAAATACAGGTGGAGGAACCTAAATGTGTTAATAGTGTTTTTCATGAATTGAAATATTTGTATGGGACTTGGATCCTTCCCTGAGGACGTTCCTGGTGGCTTGTGTCGGACAGAGAAGTCCCAGGCTTCAGTTTGACATTGGCATTTCCCAAACATACATCATGCATTGGAAGTTTCACAGTAGCTTTGAAATGACTTTAAGTGGTTGTAGTCCTTTGAGGAGCAACTTTTGTGATGGGTTTAATAAATAGCTGTTGGCAGTGTGATGGTGTTGCTGGGGAATGGAGCTGGGGTTGGGGGGAAGGTCTTTGTGGTGGCTAAACCAGCTTTTGGGATGGATTGAATTAATGGTGGAACTGCAGTGCAAATATTTGCTTCTTGAAGACTGTTAAGAGTGACTTTCAGGTATTTCATTAAACATCTTAGGGAGAGATTTGACTATTGACAGAGAACCACAGCAATGGGAAGGCAGAGATTTCTAAAAATAAAATATAGAACAAACTTTGTCGTGAGTTTTTAGCAAGTCTTGTGTAATGCTGAATGTTGAAAATCTTTGTGAATCATCATAACAGCTTGGGACATTGCTATAGTGTACTACCGTATTGTACAAATGTCTTCCAGATGTTTCTGATGCTTCCTCCTACAAAGAGTTCCAGGGCTCAACAGTTTCCACGTGCTGTAGGTGCTGAAGAAGTGTAGAGAATTGCCTACAGAACAGATTAAATACAGGGCAGTTGTACACGCTCGCAGGTGAATCTCAGTTCCCCCGCAGCAGAAATTTGCCATTTTTACCATTGCCACTTTTACAAAAGTTAAGTATTCTTATGAAAAAAAGGGACCAACACTCTGTCTTACCTTCCGTGCGTGTTGGTATCTTTCCACTTCTGGCAGTGGGTTGTTAACTTTAAAGCCTAATTGTTACTGCCTGTGCAATTCTGGGGATATACGTCTGCCAACACTTGCTTTCAGCAGCTGTTTTCTTTTGTTTTCTTAATCATTAGGGCTGTTCTGTAGCTAGGTGTGCATGTATGTGTTTGCAGGTGTAGATGTACATTTGAGATGGCTCCTTTAATTGACTTGTTCATAAAATATTTTCACTGCCAATAGGCTGAATTTTTTATGCACTTCTACTGTGAAGTTACACAGGGTGCCCAAATGTGCATGATAGTTCTCTTTGTCTATTGTCTAAAGTTTGTTTCAGAGAAACAAGTGGATGTTATTTAATTGAAAGTGAGCCTAGTTTTCATTCATCCATGTGAAAATCTTGAGGAAGGGTGGCCTGGGGTTTGTGAAATTTAGAACAAAAATTATACACAACAAAGCCATCGCCTTAACTCTGCTGCAATAGAGTTGATCCTTGTCACTTGTTATCCTGTTCCCTTCAATAACCAATTGACTGTAAACCAACAACTTTTAGCAGGATTATTTTAACTTGAACTTTATTTAAACTTCTCTGTATTGTTACTCCCTTACATCAGTCAGTAAGGCTTTACGTGCGGCTGTTCCTTAACCCAATTTTATCAAAATAAGCCAGTTTTAAATTGTTGTAAGCCTAAAAATATAGTTTTGACAGTCCTCTATGGAAAGTTGCAGCGATAACTAACATTCACTGATAATTTTTCGTTGTGTATTTGTTAACTTTTATTTAAAAAGCAGAGCGAGCTTAGGCTAAAACTCTTCCCGTCAATGTAGACACTATAATCTTGCTAGATAGATAAAATTTTACATTGGAAAACTGAGCCTTTGCTGGTTTACCTCTTTATCCTCTTACCACCCTCTCCCTTGCAAAATGACAAAGCCTTTGCGGACTTTATGTAATAATAAAAGGCTGAAACCATTTGTCCTGTCATGAAAATAACACAAAGTTTGCAGTAACATTAGTTCAGAGTTGCAGCGGGTAGGAGATGTAATGTGCCTTCTGGGGTTTTGTGGGTTGCCTGTCAGCTTTTAAAAACTGAAATGGAATATTGGGTTGGAATAGAAACAAGATGGTATCTACACGAATACAAGAACTCCTTAAAAATTATATGGAGTGATATGACGAAAATCGGAGAGCTCCTGTTTGTTTGTTCATGCTATCAGTACACTTTTGGGCAAAAGATGAAGAGTGTTACAGTGAATACAGTGGCTGGAAGAAAGATTTTGAATGTTGATCAGAGAAAGGAGAGGTCCTGCTGCAGGGAAGGACCCCGGCTGTATCTCCACTTGTCAGGGTTGCATTGGATAGTCTTGTGTCCCAGAAATAACAGCATGACAGAGGGAGAAGACCTGGAATGGAGCAGCCGTGGTTTAATGTGCACATAATGCACAAAATGTAATGATACATTTTTGTTACCTGCCAGCTCTTTGTTGCTTGAAGAGCTTCCATAACAGTCTCTTCCTTGTGAGGACAAAAAAAAAGAAAAAGGTTAAGAAAAAAGTCTTGGTTTTGGCTGTTGCAGCTTTTCAGTCATTGTTCCATATATGTAATTGCAGCGAACATATTTGCCTCGTGCCAGTAACACCTGTTTTCTGGCCAATATGAAGACGCAAGGAGTGCGTGCAGGCTGTGGTTACCGCCTCGTGGTACCTGCCGTACGTGGGAGCAGGCTGTTTTACAGACTTCGCATCGATGGCTTTTGACCTTCCATCTTGAGCTGCCATCACGCTGGCAGCCTGGAGCTTCTTCACATGCAGTGATTTCTCTCTATCAAAACTGGTTTATTAACAGGTTTCCTCCTTACACGTTATCTCTGCTCGCCCTTGCTTACAGTGCAGTTCAGCTACAACAGCAGCTCTTAACCTGCATTAAGTGTACGTGCAAGATACTTACGCTGATCAAACTGTGGACCAGTTCCTAGATGAGCTTTAATGTCTTGCAAATCCCCTGAGCCGTCCAGCTTTCTCAACATAAACGTCAGGTGGCCTTTTCAGCCACAGAACCGTGACTGATTATTAGTGTGCGGAAACTCGTATGCTGTGCAAAATTTCTGTCTCCCCTTTACTTGATTAAGGTTTCTCCCTAACCGTGAGGTTTCCTGTTCTTCTGATGGTGTCTGATTCTCCTCCTAAATTTATATAACCTATTCCTCTGATGTTATCATGATATATCTATAAAAAGTCGAAAGGTATGTCGCTGAGCAGGTGAGAAGCTAGATATTAGGTCTTGTTTAATCTGATATCTAAGGCAAAGCTGTTGATAAATATGTTTTAATAATTTAATAAACATTTTAAGGTTTATCACTTAATACATTTTAATAACTGAGATGGCAATCAGAACTTGCTGCTGGAGAAAGTGCTCCCTGGAGGTCATGTGGAATAATTGGGTAGAAATTTTGAATAAAGAAGGTATGGTATGAATTACTATAGGGGCATTTCCAAGAAGTGCTGACATGTTCCACATGCTTTAAGCTGGGCTGAAATCTGATTGTTTTGACCAACCTGAGATCTGCAGTTCCTCCAATTTTTTATTAAATTTTGATTTCCTAAGTGACATTACATCATCATGATGTCATGCTGCTGGGCTTCTCTTGTAATGTTTCATTCATGCTGTGGCAGAAATGGCCTGTATGGATTAGCTTTGATCAGAGGAGTCTGCGCTGTAGGTGGAGGTGCTTTTAAAATGGATTTAATCTCTTTCAGCTTTCCCTTTTAAAAAATGGCTCTTATTATTGTCTCTTTGGAAGAATACTTTTTTTTTTTTTTTGGTAAATGGTTGGTACTGCAAATTACTGTAGTGTTGTACGGCAGCATCACCTCAGGTATTATGACCGAAGTCCCATGTGACCTCGCACACCTGAACTGAATTCTCTGTTTTCTGTTTGTATGAGAAGGAGAAGGCTGTTGTGAAGCACAAGTACAATACAAACCAGCGGTAGGCACCTGTCCTCTCTTGGGACATCGGATACAGTTGTTCAGCAGTTTACAATAATAGTCTGAGTCTCTAGTAAGTAGAAATTTGATGTGAAGACTCCGGTTGCTCCTGGGGTGTTACCTGGCTCTGCCACCAGATGATTTGGCTTCTTCCGCAGTTTGCCAATACGTGGTGTAAAGAGTCACTTCAAATGGGATGCTCGGAAGGCTGCCAGATGTTGTTTTGCTGTCTGCAGACAACACTCCCATACTAAGTCTTTAGCCTGGTGCATCAGAGAAGGAAAAGTACATGATGTTAAAGTAGGAGGTTATTTTCAGCTTTACTGTTTAAATCAGAAGATCTGGAGTGGGAGCCTGGAATCCCATATTGCTAAAACAGTGAAGCAGCAGTGAAGAGTAAACCAAATTTCTCGTTTCCTCTTAACAACGCCCCAAGAGCATTTGATTTAAGTAGTTTTTCTTTAGATACTGATAATGGAGTAATTTAATTGTATTATAAATTAATAAGCCCTCATGGCATTTAACTTAACTCCTACTTTATTTATTCCTGTTGGGTTTATTGTCTTTAACGTCAGTGCTGCTGTGGATTATGGAACCTAATTTTGTGTGGCCTCTGCCCACAGTCTCTTGATAGCAAAGTGCTACAGGCTTTCCTATAGTGATGACTTTTGGTGGGCATCTATTTAAGATGATGTTTCTAAAATACATTGTCACGTGCCTTTTGGGTAGTTACGGATTCTTGGTAGTAGATGTTTATGATGTGATGTCTCTGTCTTAACTGACTGGAAATGCACCAGCTGTGAAAAAATTAACCTGAGGTTTTGCATTATAAGAAAACGTACTGGGAGCAGAGCTGGTCAGCCAGTGTGTGTTTACTCAAACGGAGAGCATGCCCAGTATCATGTGGTATTGCTAAGCTAATCTGTCTGTGCTCAGTGACAACTAAAACCAGAACTCATTACACTTTTAGTAATTTGGATTAAAAGAATGAGGAGGTTTTATGTCTGCTGAGCAGTGCTGGATGTAACCACCTGACTGCTCTTCGTCATACTCTGGCTTGCCAAGCAGGTAAATGCAAGCCGGTCGCACGCACGATGCCGGGATGTCGATGGCATGAGACTCACAACATTGTCACTGCTTGCTTGGGTTTGTTTGTGTCTGTGGTTACAAGAACGAACGTGACTCTGGAGCCCGGAGCCACTTAAGAGCAGCTCTGAATTTTAACTTAAAGCAGAATTTGACTCTAACATCTTTAATCCCCAGCCACCTCCTAGGAAGGCAGTGGCCTTTTGGGAAGGCTTTTCTGATCAACCTCATCTACATATCTACAGACAGCTGAAAAACCTGGAAACAGGCAACCTAAGAAAAAGGCCAACGGTAGATTCCGAATTTTCTCATTTTTCCGACTGTGTTGTCCCCAACTTGGGAGGGAGAATTGCATCCTTCTCTCCTTATTTAGATGCAGTGCGCTTTCTCGCTCCTTTCTAATTTGTATTATTTTTGTATTTTCTCCTGAGCAAGAAGGAATCCAAGACAAAGTAGACAAGCTGGGAGATACACTGTGTGGTTTCACTTCTTTCTTTTGGAGAACTGTGCTCGGAAAGCAGCACACTGCAGGAAAGATGGACTATTGCACTCCCATCTCTAGAGCTTGGCTGCAGCTAGCAGACAGCCATCGTCTTGCTCCTCCCTCGAGGCACCAGTCTGTCTTGATATGCTGGGCAATGGGAGACCTTTGAACTCAGCTCTTTAGATCTGTTCTACTTGTCTTACTCTAAGCTCTGGAGAAATCATCTGCGTTCATCAGTCCAAACCAGATGTAGCACTGTAAACCGAAGGCAAATGGAGTAAACCTCAATTAAAATAAAAGAGCAGTTGCCCAAGAAGAAATACTAAGTAAAACCCACAAAACAACTTTATCTTGTATCCTGAGCAATGAGTGAAATGGCCAGGCTGAAGAACCATTGGCTTCCTCAGGTTGAACAACTGGTGGTGTTGATGCCAGGAGCCGGGAGGCAGCCTGGCTGTGGCTGCTGTGTGGCTTCCCAGGTTCAGAGCACTGATGGCTGTGTCCGTGCCAGTGCTACAGTTCACCAAATGTTTTTTCTGCTTAGCTGCAGCAGAAGTCTCACAGGTGAACGTTGTTCTGCACATTGATGCTTCTAAAAGCTGATGGCGTTCCTCAGTTGGGGGCTCACTGCTGTGGTGGTCCTGTTGTGGTGGATCTGGCATCTTCAACACAATGTATACCATAGTTTTCAGGTAAAAAGCAAGTAGATTTTTCCTTTTCTGAGTAATCAGGTCTATGGATCTGGTCCAGTTGACTGCATCATGCACACTAGATGTCTGAAGCTTTTGATAGTTCTAGATAAAGTGTTTTTTTCCCGTTCTGTTCAGCGAGTGCTAAGAGCAGAAAGGAAGATATCCACTGAGCCTTGATCAATAAAAAGTAACACTGAATTATCTTGACAATGGGCTTTTTTTTTCATCTGAAGAAAATTTCAGAGAACAGGCGCCCTGTTCCTGACAGTGACTGATGGATGCAGCTCAGAGTCTAAACTGTAAACTGGCTCTCACGTTGATTAAAATGTATTTGTGTACCTTGTTGGGGGAGAAGGCAAATGTTTGATCTGGTGAGCACAAATGAATTTTCATACACTACTATATGAATGAAACAAGGGCTTTCAACATATTTTGATTTCAGTTTGTATTCCTGGTCCATAGTAAATGACATTGTGGTACCTTTAAAAGCAGCTGAAGTAAAGATTTTCATTTGACACAAGTAACTGAAGTATGTTTCTCCTCTTAACAGTTTGTTTTTTTCCCTCGGAACCAGCGTAGTTACTGTGGGATGTAAGTTCACTTGAGTTTCAAAGGTACCAGACTGTGCTATAGTGTAAACACAGCTGCTATCGAGTAAAATAGCTTCAGTCTTCTCTAAAGTATACAAGTTCAGCGTTAGTGCAATAATAGATGCTTATTTTATTAACTGTTAGTCTGCCTGTTGGCTTTCTTGGCAAACTAAAGCCATGACGTGTACTTCACCGTATGCCTGGCCTTCCATCGATTGATAAAGCATGCACGTGAAGAGTACTGCTGTAGCTCAGTTGAGAAAACCTGCGTCTTCTGGTCACCCAAAGGCATGAGTAGAGGGCTTCCTTCCTCAGATTGTAGTATGGAAGGAGTACATGTAGTGGTGTGCAAGCTACATTATTTATGCTGGTTAAGTTAATTATATAACGTGCCTGGATGTTTGGTACAGTTGCCTGTACTTTAAATAACAGCGTGGATAGGTCATTTTGTGTTCAATGCTGAATGGGAAGCTGGTCAGGAGCAATTAGTCAAGTGATAGTGAATGCTGATAGACATAGCCCCTCCAAGCGCTTGTCAGTACTGCTGTCATCAGGGGGGCAGAGGTAACCGTCATCTATATAGAACTTTTAATTATTTCTTTGATCACTGTGCAAACGCTTGTATTTCCCGTGAATCTTTTCCTAATTGATACAAGTTTTTTTTATTTTTATTTTTTAGTTTATCAAGGACAATTTACCCAATACAGAAGTTAAACTGCATGACGATACAACTTAGCTGATAAAGGCAAACTCCTGCATGACTGTGCTTATTTCACATAATCTGGGCACAATGGTTCTCTCATCAGAGCCAGCTTTAAGGAGACTCCTTCCATAAATACTTGCCTCTCAGTTCCACAAGTTCTTTGATTAAACCAGCAGAATTGCACAGTGGAATTTTATCCTTGTAATAACTTCAATATCATTTAACTGAAACAGCTCAACTTTGTGTGTGTGACTGTACAATGATCAAATACGTAGAGCTTGTCAAAGATCAATATTTAATGTATTTAACAAGACTGACTTCCTTTGCGCCGCTTGTGAATTGTATTTTCTTTATTTTGAAGGCTGTGGTGTGTAAATCTCCTGAAGCTCTATAATGGCACTGGTGTTCTCTTCAGTCTACAGCATATTCTGTGCGTGTGTAGAGCCAGTGGGTGGAAAGGGAGTGGAGGAAGACGGCTGGTCGGTGACAGTGAGAAGTCGCTTGGTGCACGCTTAGGTGGGTGGGAAGCCTGGCCGCTGAGAGCAAACAGTTAGAAAGGGAAAAAAAAAGATTTTGAGGTTTCCTGAGCATTATTTGGGACTTCTGCTTAAAGAAATCGGTTGTTGCTGAAAGAGCAATTTACCTGGAAGTACGAAGTATGATTCAAGCTATTGTTTCGCACTTCGAAACTTATTAAAAGCAACTGTGTAGCTCGTAAGTCAGATTGCATTAATCTGCGAAGTCATAGTCTGGCAAAGCGTGTGCTGTCATCCCATGGCTCCTCTTGCCATCGCGCTGGGAGGGATTTACAGCAGAGCACTCTGCTGGTCCCCCGTAATGCTCAGGGGCAGCCACCTGGAACTGCTCAGTGGCTGCAAGAACAAGCTCCTGTTTGAGCCTCTGCTGCACAGCCCTTCTCGGCAAAACGGGGCCACTGAGCTCTGTGTCCTGCTGCTTCAGGTGCTGGTGTTGCAAGTTAATTCCTGCGTGAGAAATTCTGGGAGTTCATGTAAACAAAGAATGTAAACATTATTTACTCTGAGCTTTGTAGCTTCTGGTCTATGCTTAAACATTTCTTGTAACTCCCATCAGAATGGAGCCTTTGCTCCATCGTACTGTACCATGCAAAACAGATGTTATTGCCTCGACAGATCGCAGAATGTGCACGTTCTGTGATAGCCAGCACGGTGAGACACTACTGGGTTTGTAACTAACTGAAGTTAGGAAATCTCATTCATCTTTGCTGCTGGAGTTGGTGCTGTACCTGACTGGAAAGACGAAGAGGGCAGTAGTTGCTTATAAATCTTATAAATAGGAGGGGGAGTTTTAGCCCGGACACAGTCTCCTGTTTGGTTTTGCTGCATGAGTTTGCTCTAGTCAAAAGTTTAATGTGGGGTAGGGATGAAAGAGCAGGTGTGGAGCTGCTTGTTTGGGGTTGTGCAGCCCTACTGTGGTTTGGTTGTGCATGAAACTGTAGCCAAGCTGTACAGAATGCTCAAAAGGTCTTTTTAAAATGTGTAAGCAGCACAAATCGGTACAAAGCAAACATCTTGAGATGTGTTTCCTTGTTCCATGTTGAGGCTGAGCCCTGAGGAGCTGTCATTCTCAAGGAAAGCCTGACCTTCCAGGTTCCTCCTCATTCTGTAACATCAAAGGTTCTCGTGCACATGTTGAGGCAAGAACTTATTTGGACATTAACTGTTAGCGCTTTGATTTCTGTTCTCTTCATCGTTACTTGTTTGCGGAGGCATGGTGGAGGTGGAAGATTTTTTTGTGATGCAGATCCAGGGTCAGCATGACGTCTGCTGTTTTTTCACTGGATCCAGGTATGGAGGTGGACAAAGCAATTACACAAGTCTCCCTGTTTGTGTTGGGGTGTTTTGAATTGGACGCATGAAACAGCTCTGCGTTTTCACTTCCCTTCACACACCAAAAATCTAAACTCTCTGTTTCATCTTCATCTGAAAGTGAATGGTAGACTGAAATAAAATTTAGGAGGGGAAAGGACAGCTCTGAAAAGTTTGTTTATTCTCATTTTCTCCCTCATGACGAGTTCTAAGAGGCAAACTCCCTCTCCTGCTCTTTTCCCCTTTTCAACTTTTCAGAAGCCGTCCTTTTCGAGTGCTGGAAAATGTGAATCACATTGAGCACATCCCCAGCCTCATGGGTTGCCCTAAGCCAGCATAAAGCCACGATGCATACAACCAGTTTGGGCCAGAAACAGCCAGTAGGTCTTTTTTCTTCTCAGTAACTGAATTTTATCACAGTAGCTGGACATACTAACGAACCAACTTGTAATTAACGTCAACGAAAATTTAACTCAGTTGTTATTTAAATAATGCAATAATCTCGATAGCAGCATGTGTGGGGTTTTGTACCCTCATCCGCTGAAGACAGTATGGAAAGTTAAACCAGTAAAAATCATTGAAAGCTGACAATTTAGGAGGCTGTGAGAAGTATTTACAGTGTTTATTGTAGTAATGCATGCTGTAGAGTTCATGGATGCAAGAAATTAATAAGCTCCTTTGGGACATTGGTCTCGGAGCCTTTTCTCACATCAGGAGGTACAGTGCAATGGATTTGTTTGGCTGAAGTGAGGAAAAGCTTCTAGTCCTGAAAGAAACCAGGTATGTGGACCTGGGGTGGCTGTTGTTTGGGGAAGAGCAAGAGTTTTCGTTTGTTCTTTGTTTTACTAAGAGTTTGACAGAATGAGACCTGTATAGGCAACTCTTATTTGTGTGTTGTGTTGTGTTGTTTTGTGTTGTGATGTGTTGTGTTTTTTCCCTACATTCCTTAGATCTAGGAAGTGCTCACTTTCGCCCTGAAGTGCCAGTAAGTGGGGCCTTGGAGGGCAGAAGTTTTAAGCGTAGAAGAGATTTTCTACAACAGCGTGTTGTAGGTCAGTAAAATAAATTACCAAGTCCTTTGCTAAAGCCTTTGATTTGCGTGGTCCCCAACTCCTTCATGGAAATCTCTGGACAAACTAGTTAATGTTTGTAAGAGAAAATTTTGTTTCTGAAGCAACTGAATGTTTTCTAGGTGCTTAATTCTTTCTTCCACCTTTTGTTTCTCTGATCCTTAGGACAACATTGCAGTGATTGCTTTTACTGACCCCCCTGTTTTCCCTCTCCCTTCTCTGGCTCCCCCTCTCTCCAATTTTGTGTGTACCATGGGAAAGAGCCTAACTCCTTTTCCTTCTCGAGACTTTCCTTATGAAATATAAGCTTTTCAGACACAATACTTCTTTAAATATATACGATAGAATGCTTCTGCGGTCAGGGAATTGAGTAGTGCTTAAAAATGATCTTGTTGTCTGAGGAATATTCTGGTGTTCCCACTTTTGAATCCAAGCAAAAGTAAGGATGAAACAGTGCTATTTCCAAAGCAATAGTCCATCTCCACAATCAAAAATGTTGAAAAAGTAACTAGTACCACTAAATGAGCACATGCAGAAGGAAGGTTTAAAATCCTATGGTCTGGATAGAAAGACTGCTCAGAATCTGCCTTGCTCCAGATTTCAGGGTAAGGTTGAAACGAGAAGAACTCCTGATCTCCCTTACCAGTTGTGTTTGCAGTATATTAAGTGCAAATGTACGTTTTTGTATGTTCTGGCCTTCAGCACTGCATTGCTCTGCAAGAGCATTGTTTGTTTTTTTAACTAAAGTGCTTTCTTAGTAATACCAGGTCCAAAGCTGCCATGTGGGCAGGCTTTAGCCTTCCAGCTTGTGAATACGTCTTTTTGACCCGCTTGGTAGAAGCCCGTTCTTTGTGGGGTCCTCCACAAGTTGGTCTTCTTTCTTCTTTGGAAATCCTTGCTCCAACATAAAGGCTGGTTCACTGTGATGTCTGAACTCCCTTACCTCTGCAGCACTGTTTTCCTCTCCTTTCCCATTTGATAGCTTGTGGTTTAGAGAGCTGCAAGTTACGGTCTTGTTCTGCTTGGCAGGTGAGGAGCCTCCGTGCAGTTCGCTGCCACCATAACCTTACTGTGGTCATCAGTGTCTTCACCTTTGGCTTCTTGCCTTGAGCACTTAGACTTTGAAAAAATAACCTATCCTTCTACAGCAAAGCCTCCTTTACCTTCAGTCCAAGGATTAAAATTAATATGACTCTGGGAATTGGTGGACTCTTCTTAAAGTGCAAGATACCATTTTTTTGTGGAAAAGTAATATCTTCCACAGATCATCTACAGCACAAAGCTATGAAAAAAGTCCTGCAAAATTAAAATTCAGGTGGGGGTTATGCAGATTGCCTTATTTGAATATTTAAATCTTCTGTAGCTTTTTGATGACTGCTTTATCATTGTTTTCCATATATATGCAATGATGCTCATTTACAGCCTTCCCCAATCAGTTATACAGCAAATACCACTGCTATAAATAAAATGTCATTTGCAGGAGACAGAGTTTTGTAAGTTAAATGAGGAAGAAATGTTCTCTTGAAGAAGTGTTAGCAGTGATCAATTGGTCAGGATTTTCTCTACAGGATTATTAAAAAGAGTGGTTGAAATGTACATTTTCCATGCTCCTTCTTCCCCGATACTGGGCAAAGAGCACTCCAGTTTTTGGGTAGTGTTTCAGAAAGATTGTCTGAAAGAGAAAAAAAGTCTCTGAACGTTGTTTCGTGTTGCAGCTCAGTCAGTGTAGTGGTTGGCTCTCAGAAAGGAGCTGTGCTGCTGGTCACCGTCCTTGGCCGTGCAGTCGCACCCTCCTCCCTGCCATGGCTGCTGTCTTAATCCTGCGGTCAGCTGTTTCTGCTCTTCGGCAGAAAGCTAATTGCTGTTGTGTTGTTTGTTGTCGTTTTTTTTGTCTTCTTTTTCTTTTTTGGTCAGATCATGCTTTGGCTTTTGCTTCTGCACTGTCTACTAAATAATTCAGATATTTCTGTCTAGTTGTTCAGTATCACTGGCTTTGCTGTTAGCATTTGAGCAGTGTCAGTAAAAGTCATATTTGTCACCATTAGGTAAAAATACTTTTATATTTGCTGTTACAGTCTGAAGCACCATTAGTAACTGAGAGATGGACCACTGCAGCAGCTCATACAGCCACACACCGGGCTGATGAGCGGCTTCTGATCCTGGTTCCACCATGGGCTTTCCTACACCTGCAGGGAAATCATGTAACCTCTTCTGCAGTTTTATTATTTCTCAGGGGAGTGATAGATCCTGCACTGGGCTGGTGAATCTTGTTGAATCAGTTTTAAAGTAACTTAGATTAGATTAGTTCAAGGTGATTATACTCAAGACTGCCTGTGTCTACAGGGACCGTGACATTTCATCAGCGACACTATCTTTGGCAGGTATGGAGTGGCTCAGGTCAGGATGTGTCTCATGGTAACAGCACTGTAGTTGTTTAAGAATGTGCAGGAAACCTATAAAACAGGTTGGGGATCAAAGTAAAGATCTGACTGCTAAACTCGAACCACAGAGGGCTTTTTTTGAACAGCTGGTGGAGGTTAGGGTGTAGGATAACTTGGCTGCAACATTTTTTGTTAAGGGATCTTAAATATGCATTGTAGGAAGTTGAATTTTGCCTCATTTACAGTTTCTGACTTGAGGTGACAATTTTTACTCAAATATTTGAGATGGAAAGTGAGTGTATTTAATAACAACGGAATTAGAAATTCGCATGTTCACATTTGGAGACTTGAGCAGAAGGACATAGCCTTTGAGTTCTGTTCCCTGTTGCTTCTCATGCGTGGTAGAATCATGGTTTTGTTTTTGACTTCCCCTCTGTTTTACGATGATAATTCACAGTCATGTTTTCGCTTTTAAATTAGGGATTGCCTGTGAGTAGGAAATCACTGTAGTCTTGTCAAGGTCTGTCATCTGGATGGCATACAGATAGCGTGCTTTGAATTGATGCTTGAGCTGGTCTACCAGGGGGAAGGAGAAGACGACATGTCCTTACAGAAGAAGTGAAACCTGCTATTATTACTTTTCTGTGCTAGTAGTGGTCTTCGTGAAGACTAGGTCAGTCACAGGTTGCAGGAGCTGCAAGGAGGAGGATGGGGTTCTCCTTGCTCCTTGGCCCTCTGCTGACTTCGTGCATAGCCCTGAGGGCCCTCTGGGCACTGAACTGTTAGCAGGGGAAGGTGAGACCTTTGTGTTCAGCTGCTACAACCGTCTGCTCCATCCTGAGGTGTTGATCCTCTTTCTCCTTGTGTAGAACCATCCTGAAAGCGGTGAAGCTGTATGTGAGGCAGCCCCGGCTTGGAGCCTGTCCGGTGCTGCGGAGCAGGAGGGGGATGTGCCCACTGCTTGCTCCGAGGAGCAGATGGGGAGTGGGGAGCATGGAGAGGGGCTGTTGTTGATGCTGTGGCAGCGCCAGCACCTGCCGTCTGCAGGGCTATTTGGTAGCATTCCAGTACTTCTGTGGTAATGAGACATTGCCTTTTCACCTTAAGGAAACAGTGAGATTAAGCTACGAAAATAAAAACCTGAGGCACAGAAGTCCTGAAGTGATGCTGAACTCTGAAACGTGGTTTCGTGAAGAAAACGACTCAACAGGCCTAGAGTCCTGGCTCTTGAAAGCTTGTAATCTCATTTACTCTCGGGTTTCGTCTGAATGAAAAGCTACTTTTAGGCATTTCTGAAAGCAAGGTCTGAGCACTGATGGTCTTGATGATGAGGTGGCTTCGTAGAGTGTGTTAAATGAGTGTTGGGTGTGGTTGTCACTTTTTAAAATCTTCCTTCTGTTTATCACTTCCCAAATGTATTAGCTCCAGCACTTGAATTCCCTTGGTAGATTGAGGCTTACTTCTTGATAGTAGGTAGCATGGAGTCCTTGGTAGGGAGAGCGATACTCAGTTTCACTTGCCAGAGACAACTTCTGCAGCCACAGGCTTTCCCTGTTCTGTTTCCCTGTTCTGTGACCTGCGCGGGCTAACCAGAGTAAGTTAATTCTTCCTAAGGAAAACTGCAAGTTCCAAGCCTGGGAAGTGTTCAGATGAGTGCTTTTGATAAAACTGTATCTCGTTTGCTTCTGTAGCTTTAATTTGCAGCCATGGGGGTTTTTAGTGCCACTGCTTGTTAAAATAGGTTTTCTGTCTCTTGGACAGCAGGTTGGTTTGCAGTTGCATCTGTTCATATAGACTATAGGTTCAATTACCATTATTGTGCATAAAACCAAGTACAGATTCTTCATTAAGGGTTTTTTTAATTGAAATTATTAAACTTGAATTATTTAAATTGAAATTATGTAGTACTAAAACTATAAACTTTGAAACCAGGAGTTTTCCATGTCAATTTTCACTCTAGCCTGCCATTGACAATTTGACTAATATGGGTTAGTTTTTTGCTCAGGGAAGAAAGCCTGACACTCCATGTCTGTAAGAAGTACGAATGAAATGCCACTCCTTTTGTTGTCCTCTACTGCCAGCGCCAGGGTTTTAAAAATAGGAACCTAAGGTTAGACCAGCAATTCTATTTTTAAACCCAAATCTAGGAAATTGGCTATAATTTCACAAGTGATGTGCACCAAAGAGCATCAGTGGAGTTGGAGACGTGTTGGGAGTTCCTGCTTGCTCTAGAAAAAAGCGATCTATATAACTAGACGTTGATGTGTTGATAAATACGTTCAACTCCTAACTTTTAAACTTCTGTGTTGGTGGGGTGAAGAGTGTCCTTGGGAATAAACGTCCTTGGTGTTAAGCTGGGCTTTAGTGATCTCAAATATGTGGAGGTGATGTGAGCCCTCCCTGGCTGATGGGCTCAGATCATCCTGTGGTTGTGTTGGCATTTGAGGGAGGATTGTCCTTTTGGTGTGTAGCTTGTGGTTTAGGAGCTCTTCTGAGAAATGGGTGTAATATATTACCTTTTTCTGTGTCATGTACTGTTTCAATGACATGACAAAGGAAGGAAACAAGTAGGAGTATGCTTCTACACATTAAAAGCATTTAATACGATTGACTTTTTTTAAATGTCATATTTGCAAAGTACTTCTCTTCCCCCTCCACTACGTCTCCTTTAATTGTTGTATTTTCTGCAGTGGTGACATCCATTAGGTGGTTCTCTGGGATAGGAGTTCAATTTCAAAAAAGGATTTGGAAGATAGTGCAGGGTTTTTCCCTTTACATGACTTGAGTGCTGAGCCAAGTTGAGTGTCCTGCTCAGATTGTATTCAAAGACTTTCCTATACTGTATCCACAGAATATGACTCGGCAAAGAGGACTTGTTTGAATAAATCAAGCCTCTTAGCAGTATTATGGAGGTATTTATTGTAACTTCGTTAAGACCACATTGACCTTCATACTTTATCTGCAGGACTGACAGCCTTCGTGCGTTGAAATCAGTTTCCAAATCGGTTATTCTAACAGATGAATTATTGCAGGTTTCTCTGGTAATTTTCATGTTTCAGGCACTTACAGATGCATTTTTATCTTTTTTTTTACTGCATAAAATATATGTGCAGTGAATGTACTTTTTGGTTTCAAACACCTTTCTCTCACATAGTGGATAGCTGAGTATTGGATCCTTAATTATATTCATCCATCAGTGCTTTTTCTTCTTCCACTTAGCAATGGAAGTGCTGTTCCTTCAGACCATGGAAAGGGCATGATTTTCTTTTTCTTTTGGAGCTAATAGTTGTTAAGTGCTTATGCGGTCCACTTTGCCACCTATAGCCGTCCACGGGTTGCTCTCTAGGGCTCCGTACTGCAGATCTTAAGTCTTGGCATTGGCTCAGGGTTGTCTCTTGAACAGCACCTGAGTGAGTTCTGTGCCTTTTCATTTCAAGCCAGAAGAATTAGACTGGTGGTGACTGACAAAAAGTTTAGTCATTTTACTTAAAAAGGCTAAACCAGCTTAGAGTACCCATTTATGTAGTGTACTTACTGTGAGGAAGCTGAGAAACCAGGTATTTCATAGTGCTCTTTGTGGTGGCATACGTTTCAACTTAAAGGCTACTCAAACTAAGTTTAAAGGGTCTCTTAATCTGGTGGCTGGTGCATTGCTGCTGGCAGTTTAACTCTTGTGTATCACTTTCTGTTGGGCAGCCATCCGTATCACATCATTATGTTGCGTGGGTTTCAATATTTGAATGCCCTAGGGATTTCGAAGTAGAGGAAGGAGTCATTTCTTTCCTTCCGAGCACTCTATTTTATCTCATCGTGAATTACACTACATGTTACTGGCAGAATATTTACTTGTTCATGCTGCCAGTCTATACAGAGGACAAGAAGTTGCCCAACTGTTGCAGCAGGAACTTCACATTCTTCTTTCATCTTCTTAGCCAACTTGTAAATTTAGACAATTGTATGCATGCTCTACAGTCCATAATAAAAAGTTGACAATGGAAACAGCAGTCTATTCTGTCTGTTTTCTTTATTTGACTGATAACCTCCAATATTCTTATAGTCTGTATGCTGTAGAAAGTAGATGGAGAAAGCAGAATAATGCTGGAGATTTTGCATTTAAAAACCAAAACCAAACCAGAATGACTTGGAAAAAAATCCCAAGTTGGGAGAACAAAATTGTGTGATTTGACTGTGAGAGACAGGTTAGAGGAGGGATAGCAGAAGGTGGTAAACTCAGACTAGATTTGGTTACAGTTGTTCTAACAACTTAAATGTGGAACATAGCTGCTTCTGTTATTTATTTTTAAATATAGGAATAATATAAGAAAGTTTTGCTTTTGTTTTGGAGCACCCAGCGTGCTGTCAAGATGGCTTAAAGAAAATGTTGGTGATCATGCCTATAGCAAAGGGCTATTCAGTGATCTGTTTATCTTTGATAAATCCTTACAGAAGCAAGCAAATAAACTCCTGTTTACAGACTCACTGTTCCATACGCGTCGGTAAAAAATGATGCTTTAAAGAACTGCAAGTCAGACAAAGTTTTCTGTTCTCCATGTTGGACAGGATAATTCCTTCGGCAGCTGTGACTTTAATGAAATCACTACTATTTTTATTACTTTTTTATAGGAGCATCAAACTTTATTTTGCCTATCTGCAGTCAACCTTCTGGGCCTTGCGGGGCTCTCTTGGAAAAACCAGGAGTGCACTAACAGTGCTGAGCTGAGGCCTCAGTGGCAGGTAGTTTCTTTCCTGCAGAAACCACTGAAATTGATTTTTCCTTGTCACAGAGCAACAGTTAAAATGGCTTGAAAAATCAGAATTCCAGCATAAATTAGAGATTATAAGAAGTCTTCCCCTTTGTTTGTGGAGGATCAGATACTAGGAAGGCATATGCTTGGAAATACTTTCTTTGTACAACTGAAAGTTAGAAAATATCGAAGTGTCATCCAGGCTTCCAGCTGGTAGAGACTAAATAAGTGAAGACTAAATTACCAGAAAGGTCTTCGGTTTTGTTTGTACTGTGGATTTTTTTTTTTTTTTTTAAATAGGTTCTACTGGAATTTAAAACACTTCAATTGTCATCCTGGATGGTCCTTTCTTTTTACCTTCTCCTATCAGTGATGAGTGGGCAGAGACTCAGTCACGACTGGGTGGAGTCTCTTTGTCCTTGGAGAGGGTGCAGATGTGTTTTCCAAAGGCCTGATGTTCTCCTTGGCTTATCTTCTAGGGTGAAGGACCCCACGCAACTGCATTTTGCCTACCTCAGATCTGCTTATGTGTTGATAAGGTGCGTGGCCTGACTGAGGGCAAGCGAGCAGCATCTGGAGCTGGCCACAGGTTGTAACTGCAATTGCGCGTTGATAGTGTTTGGAATAAGCCTTGAGAGGGTCTTTCACTCCATGTTTCAGAGCTCCGTCCACTGCAGCGGCAGGATTGGGCCCGCTGGCGTGTAATGTTGGTGCAGAGTCTTCTCTCTGTGAAGGAAAAATCTCTTCTTCCAGCTAATTTTGTCATATGTGTTCTAGATCTTAACTACAGAAGAGCTTTTGTGAGGAGCTTGTGCCTTCGTGAGATGAATTGGGAATATTCACTGAAACGGTCGCTGAGTTAAAATGTACAAGGAAGCACAGGAACGACCGGTTGTTTCCTGTTTGTACACTGGGAAAGGGTGGCGGTGGCTGCTGTGTGCTCCTCTGTACCTGTTTTGTACTTCGCATTGTTCTTTCTGAATGTTTTTCAGACAGAAGTTTGTAGTAGAGGAGTGCTTTTGTCCTGAGTAGTTTTTCTTTCTGAAATGTCAACAAGAATCTCCACTGCAAACACCGGACCCAATTAGAAGATGAGCTGAACAGGGCAGTGTTTATGCCATAGTCGTGTGTCTTAAAGAATTTAGTACAAAACGTGTTTAGCTGAAATGCATGTGCCATCTCCCCTCATAGGGAACGTATTTTTAGTATTTCCTTGAAGTGAAAAAGCACAGGTGTATGTGTGAATGGGCACAGGGACGAGGAGGACATTGGCCCTCTCTCTCCCGCCTCCAGGGTACGGGCATATGGTCCAAGAATAACGAAAAGGACCTTTATCTTTCCTTTTGATGTTGTAGATTTATTTCAGTATTCAGTGGCAGAGTTGTAGGTTTCAGGCACTGAAGAATCCCTTCCCTGCTCTGACAGACCTCTGCAACAGGTTTTCTGCCTGCCTGTGAATAGTGATGCTCTATATGGTCGACACAGCTTTGATATAACTTTTCCTGGATGCCTTTGTGTGAAGGAATTTGCTGAAACCTGATCCTTTCTGTAGCTTCTTCTGCAGTCCATAGGGGTGTCTCATGTCCCCATTGTCTCATGCGCCTTTGTTTTAAAATAATATTAAGCCTCAGACACCAGCTGATTTACTTTAATTCAACATCAAACTATGTTTGATTTCTTTTCATATTCAAGTGAGCCATCTGGCTTTAATGAACTGTAACTGTTTTTAATGCTGCCTCCAGTTGCTAACATCTGAATATTTCATGTGCTGAAAGGAGGTTTGAAATGCAGAAGTGAGACTGAAGAGTCCAAAGTATTTCCAAATCAGCTGTGTTCCAGCAGCACTTGTGCTCCCCTCCCCTTGAGATTTATCAAAAGATAATCTTTGGGGTGCCAGACTGTAAGCATCAGCCATGGTGGGTGCTAATTACAAGTAAGCTCAGTTTTGTGTACATAAAACACCAGAGCTGCTTATGAAATCCTAAATAACTACCCAACTTGACATGGACAGAATATCAATCAGCTCAACAGGAGCTGCCAGTATTTGGCATCTTTCAAATAATAGCCTCTTTGGTGTTTGGACTGGGGGGGTTCAGGGGAGAGGTGTCTTAAGTATTTCCATGTTGAAAAAAAAAAAGTTAATTTTTCATCATCTTGTTCAGTTATGGAAGTTAACTGAGAGCTGGATCCCATAAACTGAAATATTTTAATTGCAAATAAATACTGAGGGTGCTTTGCCAGGGCTACACTATTAGAAACCAGTGGCATATCCCCAGATTCATTGGACTACACACTTCGCTCAGCATTTTTCACAGCATTGGCTTTGTTTTGGCTTAGCAGTGTGACAGCTGATAGACTTATGATAGCCATTACCAAGAAATATTTGATTAATGATTAAAAAGTACTTTGTTGGTTAGGTCTTTGCTGTGTGCATCGTACAGGTTGCAAGTGACATCGTCTTCCAGCATTACTTCATAAAGGATAGAAGAAGTAGAAGCTTAGACTGTCAGCGTCTCTACAGGAGGAGAGTCTTTAGAAAGGGTAGGCTGGGAACCTGCCATTGCTCTGGTACCCTGCACTGCTTTGTCCGACAGCACGGAAGCACGTAAGGAGCCAGCGGAGGTGGGTAGAGATTAGTACCTGCGCTTCATTTCTCAGTAACTTTCTCACAGGGACAGAGCTGAATAGAGAGTTGACTTGTGATTTTGTAGGTCCATGCTGAGCACAGTCTTTCTGAGCTGGAAAAGAGTAGCCTAGAAGCAGTGTAGTGAAAATTGGCAGCTGGGTAAGACGCGTTCCCGAACCTATAATGAATAAAACCGTATTAATATCTTATATGTGGCAGATTTTTTTGGCATTAGCTGCCATTCAGTTGGAGCTCTTAATGAGATCTTTCCTCTTGCCACTCGTACAGATTTTTATTTTCACGTGTAATAGATATTTTTTTAAGTTGGTTGTGGTTTTGGTTGTGCTTGAGAACTTCCTACACCACTGAGCACTGTTGCTGGGTATTTCTTTGATTCTCTTCAAGCTCGTTGTTTTATTTTGTGTGTGAATAAAGCTACCAGTGTTGCGTACAGGAGATTTCAGGCAGGCTTTTCAGTGCTTTGCACTGCAGTTCCCTACAATTCATGCCAAGGACTGTGGCTCAGTCTACGGTACAACTTTGGCATCTCACTTTCAGTTGAAGCGTAACTCGTGTTGGTTTGACCTGTGTGATGGTGCCAGCTAGCAAGCCTGTATGCTCCACAGACTGCTCAGGACATTTGCACCCTGCCACACTTAACGTTTTCAATTAAACCATGGAAATCCTTCACAATGGAATTATGGTACTTTGGGAAGGGTTTGGGGTTTTTTGTCTTTTTTTTTTTTTTCTTTCCTAGTTCTCTGCATCTAAGTGGCGGAGGCACATCCTGACTAACTTGCTTTTCATGCAGGCCTCAGGATCCTAGAGATACTGCTATCAGCAGGGACAGTGACATTGCCCTTTCCATTCCCAGCTGTGGGCATCCACCTGGTCCCTGCCTTCTCTGGTTGCTCCAAGGGACCACTGAGGGGCTGGGCAGGCAAGCTGCCAGAACCAGCTGCTCTCCCACCTGAAGTTCCCTGTAATAGAACTACTTCAAAATACTTCAATTTTTAACAAATAGATAAATTTTCAAAGGAAAGACATTTTGTTAGAATTTTCAGGCTGGCTGTAGTTCACAAGCTGCGTGTTTGACTGACAATACAGACACAACTGCAGCCTGCATAAAACTGCTTAAGGTCTGCTGGCAGCTGTGGTGGGATGGAAGATGCTCTTTCCAAGAGAGAAGGGCTGGATAGTATCTTAGACATTGTTGTCACTGGCTGTCCACTGCAGTTATACCTTCAGAAGTGAAATCATGGTTACTCTTTTAAAAGCAGTATCGTCTTGGAAAATCTCTCATTTGTGATACTCCGAAATTTTGAAGGTAACATTTTTGTGTTTCCATTTGTTAGGCAACTTGCATTTCTTATGGATTGTGTCCATGCTGTAGTAGGAAAAAAACCCACTTAAAATAGGTTGGTTTCTTTAAACTCAAAAAAAAAAAAAAAAAGAACCCTCCCACAACACCTCTCTAAGGATTGTTGGATGGTCTCCATAGACGCTATAGTTATACAAAATAACATAAGACTTTTCAAATGTGTAGGGCTTCCCTTTTTTAAACCATAGCTATTCAAAATGTGTTTAGGTGAGAAGTGCAGCCTGTGTTTTTAAAACCTAATTTTCAGTCCTCTGCATTATTTCTGGTATCTTGCTTAAAAAGAAAAATAGGTGCTTCCCAGGCATTCAACAAGAATGCAAAGGGTGTCTTTTTTTTTTTTTAACAAGAATTTTCAAGCCACTAATCTTATTTTCACGGCCCCATCACACCCCATCTCATTGATTTATATAAGTTGTCAGTCAAAGTGTGACATTAATAAAGAAACATGTAACCTAGGCTTTTATTTACTATGCAACTGTGCTTTAGGGGAGAATTTTGTAAGGGAAAAATGCTCACAGTGCATTGCCAGTGCAGTGAACTAGTGGGCTTGCTATAGACCTGTCCTTCCTTGCTTTCTACCATTAATAATGAAATATGATTTATTTGCTCACAGGAATAGGTTTGAAAGTTATGGCTTCTCATCACAAAACGTTTAGGAGTGGTATTTCTGCTCCCCTTTTTTTTTTTTTAACCTGGTAGGTTTAAAAAAAAGGTTATGTTCCTCTGATACACATCGGGGCAGGAATACCTCCAGCTTGCACAACTATAAAACACTCTGTGTGTTCATGTGCATGTGTAGAAAAATGAAGGTGTGAAAAACAGCCAGTTTCAGGGCATTTTTTTTTTACACGTGTCATTCTCAGGTGTTCTGCAGGGCAATAGCTTCCGGTTAGAGGTAAGAGAATAGGACGTTAAACACCTCAGCCATCCACATTTGTACAGGCTCTGTATTTGTAGGGTGGGTTTGTCAAAGCAGACTGCAAAATTTTCTTGGCCTTCTGTCTCTAAAACAGCTTGGGGCTCTATAGACAGAGAGGAGTACTGAGAGTAGAGAGGGGCTGGGTCCCCGTGGAGCTGAAGGTGACGCTTGAGGAATTTGGTGAGTGGAAGGACTGTGTTATGGGTAGGCTGACGTTCTATCACTTGCTTCTTTTTCTCAAACCACAGAATTGTGATTTTCATGTAGTGTAGTTAGGAGTAGTCCTCTGCTGTTGTACAGGACTGCTTCTCCTTGAGGAACTGTTGGCGTGGGTGAAGTCACTACAGACATCTTTTAAGTATATGGAATGACAGGTGACTGTACCCGTATTGAGTAGCTTAAAATTGTTTTACCAGCTAATACCCAGTAAAATGAACTGCCATAAAAACCAATAAAATTTTAAAACTGGTAAAATATTATAAAATGAAATTGAAGGTGTACAAAGTACTAATCAGTTTTTCACTTACATAAAAGACCATATTTTGATAATAATGAGCTACTGTGTCATAGCAGAATATTTCCACTGGTGTCTTCAAGTCCTATTAAGGTGATGAAGTGATGGCTCCTTGGTTGAACTGTTAAGAATCTAGTAGTTTTAAATGTATACATGTATTTAAATTTGTCTTATAACCGTTCAAGACCAGAGTTGCAAATCCCCTGGAGGTTGTGGAAAGACAAAGGGCTAAAATATTAGAAACCCACAGCCTGAGCAGACATTTTGTAAGCATTACTGTGCTCTTTCTTTGCCAGCATCAGTTTGGCTTTCGTGACTTGAGACATTTTTGTTGGTCCAGGTGACAAGGAGCTGGATTCTTGTGTTGTCTTGTTCCTAAGCCATGACTTGATTAGTTCCCTGCTTCTTTAGCCCTGTGAAGGGTTGAAGGAGCTTTTGAGAGTGGTGATTTGTTGGAGGGCTGAAGAGACCTCAAAAGTCAGCTTATAATTGATTGATTTGGGAGATTTTTTTTTCCTAGAATCAGTTTGGTCTGCAGATGACAGGTATGGAGTACCTAAACATACACCTAGTAAGATGCCCTTGTTTGCTTTAAGATTTTTGGCTTATTGTTGGAGTAATGTTTTCATGTGTTCTTAAAAGTAGTTAAAATCTGATAAAGATTTCTTATCAGTTGTTCTTTTCAGGTTTTTTTCAGGATCCCTTCTTGAATGTCCTGGCTGCCACTAGGATCGAAGGTGAGAGGCAACTCATGACCACCAAACCGTGACAGCCTCGGACTCCCCCGCTTCTGGCTGCTTGATATAACCACTGGGCTACTGTGGAGATGAATGGAGAACAGCAGTATGATGCAGGTAATGACCAGCTGTGCTCAGTGACTAGCAGCTCTCCAAAAACTTGGCAAGCGAGATGGAACAAGATAAGCGCAGTGAATAGTGGATGTGTCTGATGCTGTGTGCTGTCTACAGGAAGAAACTCAAATTTCAGTGACTATGGGTTAGATTCCCAGTATGGGGCTTATGTTGGTTATTGCTCTGTTTCAAAAGCAGGGTATCATTGACTTACAGGAGAACAAAATCTCACCCACCTTAGTAACTGTGTTTTCGAAAAGTTGTGTGTTTCCTCTTCATGGTATCACTATGAGATGGTGTTAAAGCTCAGTGGCTTAACACTACTGTTTTAAGACATTTTTCTGTCGAAGTGATTAATATTATCTTGTTCTGTCCTGTGTTTAGCTTGTTCTCAATATTTTGACATGGTCCTGCTGCTGGTTTAAAAAGTCGGATAGCTGCAGCTGTTTGCTGGCATTGTAATCTGTCCTGTTTTTCTGCTGTGCCTTGGTGTGCCACCTTTGATGAGTTTTGGGATATCAACAACCTAACCTGCTGCAAAGTTATATATTATGATAAATTAGCTCAGGTTTGGTTCCCTTGGAGCACCAGCCTGGGAACAGTGTCAGTCTGGGATGGCTGGGATACTAACAGCTTTCTGAAGCAGTTCTGGGCTGTGCACATCTTATGGGGGTAGGACCCATCCGTTTTCTGACTTGCCTGCCATAGTTTGTTCCTTTCCTTGAGGAGGTCCCTATCTATAATGTTGATACAGTTAATATAAAGTAATTTCAATTTGTAGTTACCAATGTAACAATTGGTTAGGATTTTATCTGAGTGTTACTTTCCTTTGGTACTTGTTCAACAGCGGCTCTGCTCATAGGACAATTCACTATTTGTAGTTTTGGATCCTTTACTTTATCGAAGTCTAATTGCTGTCAGTGTTATCAAGAAATGTTAAACATGATTTTAATCTACAGTGCTTTTAGCAGAAGGCTATCATCTGCTTTGTGATGCCAAAGTATGCTTTTGATTATTAATTATAGGCAATCACTGAAATTGTTGTCAACGCTATATCCTCAAATAAGCAAGAAAAAGCAGCATGCACAAGTATGCAGAACGTCTCCAGGCACATGCAAATACAGTTTCCTTTACTACTGGAAACTGCTAACTTCTGTCACATAGCATAAGAAAGAAAAAAGGCTTTGAGCAGCTGAGAAGAACAGCAAGATGTATATATGTTCAGCAATAGGGTATTCACAGTCTGATGACACATCCCTCTGTACTAAAACCTGTATTGAAATTTTTCCATCTTCCTCAAAAAATATCAGAGGTCACACAGTCCTCTCTGTGTGCTTTTGGAATAGGTGGGAAGGGTTTGATACTGTCTTGAAATTACTCAACAGCTATTTTCCTGAGCATCCTTTTTGTGCCTGGTTTGAGTACAGCTGGCTGTGAAAAGCAAGCAGTGACTGAAGAGAGCTTTTGCTTGCTGAGTTCAAAGAGAGTTTCCAGCAAATGCTACCCATGTAAGCATAAACACATTGGTTTTAGTTGTGCCCTCTAATACTGTTCCTTGGAGTGCTTTGAGTTAGACCAGTCTCAACCACTACTGGAACATTCCCTTCATATTCTTTGACTGGTGTAATTTTTTCCACTTGATGATTTTTAGCAGTTTTGGAGATTCCCCTCTGTCTTTTTGATTTTTAACGTACTGCTCTCTGCCTACAGGAACGCAGACAGTGATCAGAGTTGTTGACTGTGATGCTATCCTGCACCTATGAGGGGTAAAGATACTTTTATTCTTGTCACAGTCTTTCTCAGCTGCTGAATTCCAACTTGTCTTTATTTATTCATGGCCTTGCAGCTTGTATAGATGGAAAAAGATTAACTGTTATTAAAATCAGATTGAAATATATCTAAGTTTCAGGGTGAGAAACCTTTAGCTTAGCCTTAATTGAAGGTCTTGCAGACTTCAGTGTGATATACTTAATGTCCATGTGACAGTCTTCAACTAAATCACATTAAAGATGCATGAAAATTATTTCCAGTGAGAATTTGACTTGAATCCAGAGATCAAAACAGTCTGGTGTGTAGACTGTTCCCATTGCAGGTATTTTTAAGGGCTAATGTCCTTAATATTTCACTACCTTCTCGTATCCAAATGGTACAATTCAGTATTCTTTCTCTTCTTGTATATGTCAGAGAGCACCAGGAACTAATTCATGGTAAAATTCAGAAAGGAAGAGTTAGTGTTCAAAATAATGGTAGTAGAAATAGTGATAAATGGGAAACAATGTACCAACCCAGGAAGCTGCTAATACTCTTACAGACAATTCTCTCACCTCCAGAGTGGATAGTGTTCACCGCAGAAGCTCTGTAGGACACTTCTCAATTTTACTTGAGAAAAATTTTAGTTAGCTTGATTTGAAAGCTTACTGACAAAAATTAGTTGTATGTCGAGGCGACAGAGATGGGAATTGCATCTGGTTTCTTTCCCTGCCTTTGCCGAAGTTGTGCTTTGCCGCTGAGCTGAAGTGTGGCACAATCATCCTGTCTTATACGGAAAAATATTGTCTCCGTGTAGTAGAAAACTGAATTCCTTAGGTCTTGTAGCAATTAAGGGTGTGGGGAGAAAGAGAGAACATACATATATGTACACCCATGCAGCACTACCGCTGTTTTTGTGTGATCTAATCTAGATGGGTCCTGCTCAGGCAGGGGGATTGGACTAGATGATCCTTTGAGGTCCCTTCCAATCCCTGACATTCGTGATTCTGTGATTACATTAATAAATTGTGCTTTAGGATTAAATGGATTCAATATGGTTTTGCTTGTTGTCATCTGTCATATTAATTTGCAAGTTTTCTCACAGTAGCAGTGAATTTCTGTGTAAATATCTGAGGTTTATTGAGAAGTTTGAGCTCAGACTGATCAGAACATTTAATACAGACATATGGCCCCTTGGGAATGTAGCTGGTCCTCCATTGTATCCTGGGATCTGCGAACCCGTGAGCATGGTGCTTGGTGATAGGGTCTTGCAACAGACAGGATCAAAGGTGTGATTTAGACAGGGCCTGCTCTGCTGCAACAGTCCCCACCAGTAAAACCAGAAAAGTGGTTGGATTCTGACTCTAAAAGATTTCCAGCTAGCGTGAGCCTTACCGGAGAGATGGTCCTTCGCCACACTCTTGGCGTGTTTCTGCATTGAGATGTCGAAAAATAGATGCTTGATTTCTGAGATTTGTCATGGTTCACATAGTCCTACCGTATGTCACAATTAAAAAACTAATTTACTGCACGCACTGTGAAACCTCATGCAGCATTTTTGCTTGGAGCTTTGTTCAATGATCTTTTCCTCTTCCACGTTGATTCAGTAAGTGCTGCCTACATAACCTGGAATGCTGCGGCAGGGCCATGTATGATAAGCAACAGATAGACTTGTTAAATCCTAGAGCTGAGCACGGCCATCAGCTGTCAGCCTCCTAAAGGAAGGAAAGCACCTGAACTCCCCAGCAATCTGTGCTCAGTGCTGCAAGTGCAAGGCTAAGCTCCTAGTCTGATTTAATTGTAAAACTTCCAGTGAAGTTTAAACGCAAGCTGAGTCGAACGCTTATGAATGAACGGAACAGCAAAAATTCTGCGTGCTTTTTAAATAGGTTTAAAAAAAATCCCTCTGATTCAACGAAACTCTCTAAAATAAAGCAGGAATAGTATTAAATTTGCCAGTGTGTTGGACAGGAATTGTGATTTTTGTTTGTTTGTTTGTTGTTTTTTGTTTCTATGAAAAATGAGTTGCAAAAGAGCTTGTGGGTGTGCTGGTGAGATTTGGGCATTGTGCAGTACAAGCAATCTGAGCCCTTCCCACTGCAGCGCAGACCTGGAAGGAAATGGCTCTTTCAGGTATGAAAACATACAGGCTGCCGAGGCTGTGACAAAGGACCTGTGGCAACTCCGATCCAGTTGGGAACTGGTTTTAAACCGTAGTTAGAGGCAAAAGGGTAGCTGGAGCAGCATGCAAACTGGCTTTCTCAGGAGCTCCTTGTAGCAATTAAGTGGCAGCATAAGTTACTAATTGACCCTTTCAGTGTGTTAAGTGACCTGTGCCTCATTTAAGGAGCTTAACTGCCCCTTAGACAGTTATCTGATGATAACAGGTTATTGAAGACTTGGTGCTGCGGGCACGCTGGTAAGAGCACGGCTGGAAAGCCTCGAGATCTGTGTTGTATTCCCGGCCTGAACTACTTGGCTTTCAAACTTGTTAGAAGGCACAGAGCAGTCATGTTGCTTTATGTCTCTCTTCCAACAGGAATGCATGAGACAGTGCAAGCAGTGCTTTTTACATACAAAGTGCGTTTTGGAGCTGGATGAAAGTAGGGTTGTTGCTGCTGTTGAGCTGCCGGGTGCTTTTCTGTGGGAAAGGGTGAGCTGGCTTGCTCTAGGTGGGAGAAAAATCAAAGTTCACTCTTGGTTTTAACTGGCCATAGATGTTGTGTTCGAGCTGACGTTCCCTTCCCACTTTGGTTCTGCAGCTGTGAACTTGAGTGTTTTATGGTTATATTAAAGTAAAATGCTGTTTTAATGAGTTAAGAATCTTAATCTGCTTTAAGAGCATTTTGCAATGAAATTATATTTTTTCTTAGGATGACTTGCAGGCAAAGCTTTGATCTACTCCACCCTAATTTGCAAACAGCTGTGGCCTTTGCCTTAAGCCTCTTTACTCCCTCAAAGGTTTTTAAAATAGAATTACTTTCTTCTGCGCTTCTTCAGGTCTATTTCTTTAGTAAGTTAAAAATTATCCCCTAAAAGTGATGGTGATTTTCAAGCTCTGAATTTTTAGAGCTCTGAGGCTTGTGAAAGGCCAATATAACCAACTGTGGTGGTTTAAAAATAGCAAAATGAAATTCGGTTTGGGAGAGATAAGAGCTGCCTTTAAAATAAATGCCATCATCAGAAAACAAAAGCTAATGGAATATACATTTCCGAATTTGGGGAAATGATAATTCCTAGAATTACAATGAAAAGTCAAAGATGGGCTTAACAATCAGTTTGAACATAAAATGAACCTAATTTACACTCAAGACTTGTAGATTTTTTTAGACTATTTAAGATAGCTCAGACTTTTGGGCACATGTTTGCCACTCTATTCAAGGGCTAGGAACTGGAGCACACTTGGCAGGTTGTCAGCATGTCCGCAGGTCTGATAAAGGCATGCACTAGTATTTCATTCATTTTTTTGGTCATGTAATGTTTCCTACTCAAGCTACTACTCCTTGAAAGAACAGTTACCACCTGTTCTAAGAAAAGCTGAGAGTGTAGGAAATGTTGGTGTGGTATAAGCTTTGCTCAGCTCTCCCCGTGCTTGTGACACACAGAGATTTCTCTATTTTCAAGTATAAACAAGGTATCAGCTTTCCTGCTACTGAGAGATGGAAATCTCTTGTGTTCATTCATAAAGACAACTATGGTGCAGATGGTAGAATTGGTCTAAAAGTGAAAAGGAAAAGGTTTACTTTTATGTCATGTCACTGCCATCCTGTTTTGCTGCGGAACCTGAAGCTGGAGTTTGTGTGTTGAGGTTATGAATGCTGCTTACGTGAGGTGGGACCCCCCCCCCCAATCATCCCACAGTGTGCCTGTGGGAAAAATACGATGTGGCTGTGTGCTGAACTAAGTAGGGGACCTGAAATCCAACCTGTGTTGGTTGTGGGGTCTTTTCAGCAGAGTGGGTTACACATTGGAGAAAACGGGAATAGGAGGGGAGCAGGGAAGTGAGCCAAGAACTGAAGGGGAGACCGGGGCTGGGGGACAGGCTCGACAATAATAATAGAAAATCTGACTAAGTGGTAGTGTGGCTCACCATAGCTGCTTGCTTCCCTAACAGCCTGAGTGAGTTCTGAACTGTGGCTTGGGTGGTTTTAGCACATTTTTGCTTTAAATGCATCCAGAAATGAGATTTTCTTGATCTAAAGAGTTGTTACACCTTATGAGCTGGGGTTTTTAAGTGATTAATTTCAGTGTTCTTGATTTCAGTTGTGTCTCGAGCTGTTTTCCTTAGAACTACCCTGAATCCTTCTCTGTGCTTTTGCTGTTTTATAACATCTAAATAAATATCTAAATAATCTAACTTAAAAAGAGAGTCATATTTCAATTTTTTTTTGTAGTCTTTCTTTTCAAACCTCTTACTATTGGTAATGCTGTTTCTTGGGTGGTTTTAAATTTAATACACTGATGGTCCAGTGTGCCCAGAGTTTTGAGTCTCCTATATTTGTTGATACAAATACAGAACTCTTCTGCCTGTGTTCTCCACTCACAAGTTATAAACAATTTGTGCTTAACCAAAATCCTTAGGATCTCACTGTTTTTCAGACCAGATCCAACTTAAAGTGCCCTTCACATACAAAGAAAGGCTAAATGGTATCATCTGTGTGTTGAAATGTATAACTGAAGTTCAGTGCACAGTTGTGTACTCAGTCATTTGGAATTGAAGCAGGTTTTAGTGTGGTTCTTAGTAGCCTAAAACTTAAGCCAGCAGGTTGCTAAACAGAAGGTGTTTGGCTTCTCTTCCAGATGGTGGTTCCAGTGTGGAAGAAATGGAATTCAATTGGGATGAGTATCTAGAAGACACAGGAACAATTGCAGCCCCCCATGGATCTTTTAAACATGTGAGTAAGGGATTATGTATTTACTCACCGTCTCCTATATTGTTTTGGTTTTTTTTTGATACACTGAATGTTTATGGTTCATTTGAATGAATTGATGCTCTCAAATCTGGAAGACTAACTAGAATCATGTTTCCTAGAGTAATGGGAAATGGGGAATTTAACCTTTTTATTATTGTTTCTTGTCTTCCTCTCTATACGTAGCACAGGGTAGTCCCATCCACAAGTGCTGAAAGTTATGGGGCTCTTAGTCTTTTTTGCTCCAGAAGATAAGCTTGATTTTTCTCATAGAGCCCAAACTGGCTGCACTCTCTCTTCTTTTGGTGATTGCTACTGGACAACTGCTATGGAGGAGCTAGCTTTAGAAAGCTGGTGGCATAGTCCTTGAACAGCAGAATTCAAATATGCTCTCAAAGAAAGTTTTAATGGCGCCTCTCAAGGAGGCCAAGGAGAAAATAATAGCTCTGCCAAACACTTGACTGTAATAGTTAGAAAACTGATTAGGATAATTGTTGATCACAGGCTTAATGGATGGGATGAAGTCTTGATAAGCCCTTGTCTTTGCCCTTGGATATCTTTAATCAAATGTTTATTGGTAAAATCCTGGAGTGCACTGTCCCATTGGGTGAGATCTGAATGTGAAGTCTGCCTTCTTGTACTGGGGTCATCAGTGAGGGTGAGCTGTGTAGAGCTGGTTTCCAAACCTCTTGGATCTCTTCCAACAATTGAAACACCTTGCAGGCTGCCAGCCAGTATCCTTATCAAACTATTTATTAAAGTTACTATTTCGTAGTCTTTCAAAGACTGGCTGTGGCTTTTACAATGACAGTGAGGATAGTGACTTGTGTGGGCACTTGCTTGGAAAGCACTCTGTGGTGCTCAGGCTTTCAGGCCCAGTATCACCACTTTCAGTACAGGAGACTTAAATCAGCAGGAAAACAAACTGAGTTCTGTTCACAAGGGATCACAAAGCATTTTGACTCCAAAGGTAACCTGCAGAAGTGCAAAACATGAAAGAATCTATTAAATATGCCAGTTGTGTTAGCAGTAAGGATGCACAGTAAATGTACACTTTGCAGAGGCTCTTCCATACCTGGATGTAACTGTAAGCTTTTTGTTGAAAATAAACGTTCACGTATCTCATTTCTGAAAGGGGAGAGGCCTATGCTTGCTCTCTTTCTCCTTAGTGTGCTAAGGCTCCATCAAGAGCAAGCATACTCAGAGCGGTGGTGCCCACACAGCCCACGTTGAAGACCAGTATGGAATCGGAGCCATGGCATTTTGTAGTTGTGCGAGGAGCGATCTGTCTGCTCTTCTGGTGTGGTTTGCTTGATCTTGTCAACGCAGCTTGCCATCATAGCTCAGGCATTATACAAACTATCAGTAATGCCAGCTTTGCAGCGGTGGCCAACCGAATTAACGCTGCAGCTATGTTTTTTAATCAGCAGGAGACACGCTGTGAATGACTTTATTACCCCTGTGCTGCACTCTTTGCCAACTCAGGTGTGTCAGACAAGAGGTCTGATTGCTGTGGCCATGGTCAGCAAAAATAAAATTAGTCCATGGTTTTTATTGTTATTACTCCCTACATGCGTAGAACACAGTGCAGTTTTGCTGGTGCGAGTAGTGTTGTGGAGCATGCTTTAATGAGCAGGTGTGGGCAAAGCCCTTCCTGCTGCCTTGGGTACCCTCCTGTGGGCAGCGCCGTGGCAGGGCTGCGCCTGGGGAGCCTGGCTGGCCACGCTCTGCACCTCGGCACGGGGAGCTGGCCTGGGCACTCAGGGTGCCAGGAGTGCGGTGTGGGGGTCATGAACGAGCATGATAATATGTGCCTTGTGTTTGGAAGGGGAACCACCGGGCGTTTGCTAGCAGAGTTCCCTTAGAATTTGTCTGAAGGCCAGTGTTGATGCTCTCTGTAATAAGCTTGGCATGAAATTTTGGAAAGTTAACGCTGACACTGAATTGAGAAGCCTCCGAGAGAGGAGCGTATTTACAGCAGCGTCACATCACCTAGGTCTTGCTGTTAATAGAAATTCAATAGTGCCACGTCACATGCTTAGGATTTCTGCTGCCCCATTAGAAGGTAATGGTTTGGAAAAGGTACAGGAGAACCTCAGTGCCTCCCAGCAGATAGTGACAGCCTGTCCACATGACGGAGCCCTACAAAAATGTTAGGATTCCATGATACATCAGGTGAGAGATTTTCCGTGGAGAGCACGCGGGCACTGATGTCTCTGTGCTAGCGACTCGTGGTCCCTCCGGCTGTAAGCTGTGCAGGGCTAGCTGCTCGACTTGAAGAATGACGTATTTTTGTAATCCACCATCAGAAAGCTAAGAGGGATCTACTTCTGTACTCTCGAAAAAAGAGTGGAAAAAACTAAGCTGAAGAATAATATTGGCTCAAGAGCAAATGGGCATGTATAAATAACTAAATTAATTAATATAAATGAATATTAGATGGAAGCTTAAGGCTATTTTTGAATATTGGAGCAGTGAGACTATGACTAGCCTTCCATTATGAGTGGTGGGTGAGAAACACCTAACCCACATTGTAGGAGAGTACATGCATGATCAGATTAAGAAAATGTAATCTGTGATTACACAGCCTGTGTTAGCAAATAGGTAGACTTGCTGATGGGAGAGAGGAACTTTTTATATTTGTATGCTTATATTAATTCTGAAAGTTTTGCTCTTACTATGAGCAAGACACACTGGAAAACTCAGGCTACTTCCTCAAATTAAACATGCTCTAATGTTGCTAAAACGCATGCATTTTAAAAATTAAACAACACTGAGATCCAAGTGACTGTTTTGCATACAATGTAGCAGGAAAAATAGCTTACCAAGTTCCTGGAGTTGCACTGGATGCCAATGTTCTCATCCCGCCCCTAAGTCTAAATACACAATCTTTATAACTGTTCGATGCTCTTTTTTAATTCCTTTCTGCAACTTATGTTAGTATTCAGCATCATGAGAAGATATATATTTGCTGTGTGTTCTCGCATGCTCTTAATACTTTTTGTCCAGTCTTTATCATTGTCTCCTTCTGAGCTGGGTGGGATCCCCAGGTCTGACCTGTGACGTGGCACAAAGTGGGGGATCACACTCGGTGGGAAGGAGGGATCGGAGCTGCTTCAGCAGCGCTGCCACTGACCGCCCGTGGCCATCTCCGCTTGCCGTTTGTGCAGCAGGAAGCTGCCGCTCTCAGACCCACTGCTCCGAAGAAAATACTCTGGGAGCTTCCACAGCATCTCCTGCAACCAGTCTGCTCTGTGAGCCAGCCTAAAGAAAGGAAATTTTGTGCTTTAAACCACTTAGCGGTGTTGTCTTGCCCAGCTGCCAGGAGGGTGCTACCTTCTTGGTCTCTGCAGTATCCACCGGGGAACACGGATGACGGTGTTTGAAAAATGCACCTGACTTCAGGGAAAGCTCCATCTGTTGCAGTTGGTTTCGTTGAAGGCAGCTCTCTCCACCATGAGGCTTCACTGAAAGTTTGGGTATAGAGAGATGCACAGATTTCCCAATACTTCAGACTTTGTTTTGAGCTCATGGCTTTTCTCTGGGGAATCAGGATACAATGTCTTTAGTAATACCTCTTCAGCAAAACAACTCTCTGTTTTATGCGATGACCTGTGTGATATCACTGCAAAATGCCTGCAGGCATGGGGTTCTGCTGCTTTTGGTTTTAAGAGGGGGTTTATCAAAGTGAAAGGTATTAACCTAAAGGATGCGAACAGTTAACAGAGGCATATGCTTTTCTTTCTGATGTGGTTCTCTTAGTTTTATTTTTAGCAAACCAGTATGCGCTGGCTGATGAGACTATAATAGCTGTGGCAGTTACTGAACCGTCAGCGCAGAGCTGGTAATAAATAACCCAGAAAATATCTACTGCATCTGCATCATACTGAAAGCCTTTCTTGCAGTTGAATCGAAGAGGAAATGGAACTTGGGACCACTTAAGAAAGAAAACACCAGTTACATTCAGCTGAGAACAGGGGACTGACATGTTAGATTTTTTAAGACTGAGGCTGTGGAATTAAGCATAGATCAGAAATGTACTGTAGTGAGAGCAGAACAGGGTTAGGGATACAAGACAATGTTTTGCCTTCTCTTTTTAAGTTCTCATTTCAGTATCTGAGTACTGTGCGGTCAGATTCCTCATCTGCACACAACGCGCACACACATTCACACTCCGCCCCCCCCCCGAGTTTTGGGTGCTTTATTGTTGTCAAAGCATGAGTTCACTGAAGTACACAACTGTTTGTGTTCCATGCAGTTTATGTAACAATGCTACATACAGAATTACTTAGACTCTTGGATAGAGATGTTAAAAGTCCTTATTCTGCAATTTGTGCAGATTCATGACTTCTTAAATGAGCACGGTGGAAGAGACAGTGATATCGTTCTCTAAAGCACGTGTATGTACTTTGTCCAAAGAGGTTGAAAAGCATAGTTTCACACAAAAAGTCAAAGTTGTGTTGCTGAGTTCGACCTTTAGTTTTGCCTGCCTTGCCAGCCCAGCCGTGAGTTGGAAGGCCTTTCAGTGGTGGGTGAGGTGTCGTGCAGGGCAGGAAGATGAATTGGAGATGCTGATTTAAGGTGGAAAAGGTACTCTGAAATATAAAGGCGATTTCATTAATGATGATTCTGTGTGCATTCTGATTTGGGTCACATAACGTGATGAAGTTGTTTCTCTGAAGAGACTGGATGGCATTTGACTTGAGTTTTTTTGCTAAATTGTTCCCTCTTTTGTTCCATGAAATTTCTGGGAGTGCTCAAGTGTGACCATCTTCTTCCTCTTCAGGTGGATACAAGCTTGCAGAATGGTTTTGCCCCTGGTATGAAGCTAGAAGTTGCTGTCAAGTCTGACCAAAACACCTACTGGGTAGCCACCATCATTACTACCTGTGGGCAGCTGCTCCTGTTGCGCTACGATGGTTACGGGGAAGACCGCAAGGCTGACTTTTGGTGTGATATCATGACAGCTGATTTACACCCCATCGGCTGGTGTGAGCAGAACAAGAAGATTCTCAAAGTGCCTGAAGGTATTGGCTCTATGTGCAGAAGCAGGGAGTATGTGCAAAAGTGTGCTTTTGTCCTTTGTAAGCCTGGCAGGTAGTCTTCGTAATCACTGTTATGCAGGTGGTGTTGCTGTGATGACAGTTGAAATTCTCTGCCATGTTTTTCAGAAATCTCCTGACTTAGAGTAGGAGGTTGCTCTTTCACCAGAGAGGAGTTAGCTTAGTTTCAGAATTGGACTTACTTTTAGAGGCTTATGGTTGTCTTAATCACACCCACCAAATTCTACTACTTTGTCATTTCCTTTAAAGATTTTATTGTTGTTTTGCTTCTTCTTTTAAGGTGTTACTGGTGAGTGTGTGGCAGATTCTTATAAGTTAGGCAGTGCAAGACTGCAGTAATGTCTTGTTGTCTGAATAATCTTTAACTAGCAGGAAGAATCACAGTCTTTCTTCACTTTTCATTTAGGTATCAAGGACAAGATACCTGACCAGGAGGAATTCCTTCAGCGGGTGCTGAAGGGAGCATGCAGTGCTCCTGCTAACCTGCTGGAGGGGGTAAGTGCTGCAATGTGCTGCATCCTGGGTTTTGTCTTGGTTTTTCCCTTTGTTGTTAAGATAACCACTATTCACATTGTCAGTTCAATTCCTATTTTAAGTTTAGGGAGCATTGTAGTATGCTGCTGACCTTAAAGTTCCACTCTCTAGTGTTTCCTATTTACAGAATTTTTTTGATAGCGTTGTACTGAAACGTCTGTCACTGCAGATTTGGACTTTTCATTAATGCTATGAAAAGAAAGACCTTTTTCAGACTCCCTTGGGTTTCAGTCTTCCTCCTATTCTGTCCTCCTTCATAAGCTCTAAGGAGATAATCCTTTATTTATCTAGCTTTCATGTTGTCCCCTTTCTCAATTGACTCCTTTCACTAATTTATTTGGGTTTTTTACTATAGACAGGTTATTGTTTTGCTTGAATTGTGCACTTTGCTAGTGAAGAACCAAACCATTTTTGTTCTCTTCTCTGTGCTTGAAACTATATTTGCACCTCATCAGTGTCTGGTTGTGAAGTACAGAATGTAATTTTTTGAAAAATGCCATTGACATCTTCTATACAACTAACATTTTTGTCTTTGTATTTTTTCTGTCTAGTCATCTTTGTATGCTAGATGACTCAGTTTTAGAAAGAGATTGTTCATGTTTCCTTCAAACCTTGAACATATGAGTGATAATGCTTCTGAAAATGATGGCAAGAACTTAAGTGAAATGTGTGACTGTATTGCAGGCAGTGCAGAAGCTCTGATGCAAGCACCATGATTCTAAACGTTGTTGTTTCTCTTGTCGTGTGTTATAAGGGACCTATGTTTCTTTACTTCTGTGTTCATACTCCATTTATGCAAAAAGGGTGTGTATAAAGAAGTGGAAGTATGGGATCTGTTTTTATCTGTTGTTCAGAATAAATTGTGTTCTTTCTGTAGCTTCACAGAGGGAAAAATCCATTGGATCTCATTGCACCAGGCTCCCGACTAGAACTGCAAAATGTCCGGGATTCCCTGGAAGCCTGGGTAGTCAACGTGGTAGAAAATGTTGGTGGGAGACTGAAGCTGCGATACGAAGGGCTGGAGGATTCTGACAAATTTGACCAATGGCTATTCTACTTGGACCCTTTCCTTCATCAAGTGGGGTGGGCAGCTCAACACGGATATAGCCTGCAACCACCTTTAGGTACTTCAAAACATATATATTTTATATGGTTATCAGAGGCTAGAAAATACTGCTGCTGCTCTGGTGCTCTCAATCTGCCTTCATGCATAGGATCAGCGTGTGATCGGACAAATACTGTACCTAAGGAGATGTAAGTGAAAACACCAGTAAATAGCCCTACCAGACTTATCACTCACTCATTCAAAAGTTGCTAAATGGTTTTGGCTGTCAAAACTTCCTACCTGTTTGTGGAAAGGGGGGAGCTGAAGAAACGATTGCCTTGACGATTTTTTTTGGTAGTTTTGTATCCTAGGCAAGAGGAAAGTCGCCTGTTTTTGAAGTACTGCTCAACAGGAGCTTTACAGCTGGGACTCAAGTCCGCTGGGCTAATTAAGACCTTGTATAAAGAGATATCATGTGAATATGAAAACATCCTTAAAAATGAGTGCCCCTGGGAATGAGTGCATGGAAGCAGAGGCAGAGAGTGGGACAGATTACGATGTTTTCCAGGCATGTGCATGTCAGGATGGGTCATCCAAGAAGCGGGACATAAAATGGCTGAAACACAAATGGATTGCTTATGAGCTGAGCATGATGTAATGTGTTTCCTGATGAGGGGAAACCTTGGGATAAAAAACTGGAAGATGTTGAGCATTTACCCTAAAGCCCTTCTGCAAAGGCAGGTTTGCATCTAAGGTTGTGGCACACTCTGTGCTATTAACTGGGAAAGTTCAGGTTGTTTAGAACAGTTGTCGTGTTTTTTTTTTAATGTTTTCACTTTATGGCAAGAAGAATCATGCTGAGGAAAACAAAACCATTTTCGTTGAGATGGCTAAGCATACTGCCTTTGCTAGTGCTTGAGCAATATCTGCTGGAATCAGGATTGTGAACAGGAGATGCCAAATCACTGACAGAAACTGAATGGGTAGATTCCACAGCGCTATTGTAAGTGAATAATGTCTTTTTAAAACACTAGTTAGCTACTGGACTTCTTTCCTTTTTATGTCTACGTGAGAGCCTTTGATATACTCACAGCCTTGACTTCAGGGATCCTTTGTGTGTGACAGCATTGGTACAAGTAGTTCCTTTTATATCAGAGATGTGTGGTCTGCAATTAGATGCTGAAAGAGTAATTTATGCAACTGGGACAGAATTGTGGAACATTTATTGAGCTTTCTTCTTTCTTAAGCATAAACCAGGCTAGTGTTATCCAGCTAGCATTTATTTTCTGGCCATACGTTTTTCCAGAAGTCTTCCTCAGTGTTTGTGACCTCCGTTTTCTCAGAAAAACTAGACTGAGCAGCATGTGGGTGATACTGCTGCTTGACTTCAGTCCCTTTTTGTAACGCATCCAAATGTCTAAGAAAGCACTAAGTTTTTAAGGAGGAAGGTATTTGCACAATTCTGAACAAAGGTGAATTTAGCACTTGGAGAAGCACAAATCGAACTGTTTTCTGAGAGAAAAGAAGAAAGAAGATGACTTCATTCACTGTTTTCCTTTCTTTTTACTCAAGCCATTAGGTCCTTGAAGAGTGAAGCGGATTGGCAAGAGATCCTGAAGAAGGTGAAAGAGGAGGAAGAGGAGTCATCGGTTCCTACAGATCTCTTTAAGGTAAAGACACAATATGTGTAGTTTAACGCTGTGGATGATATCATGAAAGTGCAACATTTCTTAGGAATGTTGCAGGCAAGTCATTTACTAAGGCTTCTTAGGCTATTTTGGTTTGTTTTTTAAATTTTTTTCCTTTCTCTCTCTCTTTTGAAAAATCATACTATGATACAATTCTTAAGTTAGACGATGCACCCATCCCAAGTGTGTGAGCCATTAGTTGTCATACTGGGAAAAATCCCTGGTTCTGATCCTTTATAGTGGCATCTCTGGTTGTTCACCAGCTGATCTTGCGGATTACTGTCCTAGAGGAGTGCAGGTTTACTGCAGTCTGATTGTGTGAGCAGATTGAAAAATTTAACATGTGTAACACCTAATCTGTAACATGTCACACATGCTGTATAAGGTGTCCTGTTATATCCTGAGTGTTGGCAAATGTTACTCATGAGTCTGAATTTAAATGTACATGACTTAAAATGTGGGGAAAAAAAAATCACAGGGGTCAGTATTGGGGCTGGTGCTGTTTAACATCTTTTGTCAGCGACATGGACAGTGGGATTGAGTGCAGCCTCAGCAAGTTTCCTTATGACACCAAGCTGTGCCGTGTGGTCAACATGCTGGAGGGAAGAGATACCATCCAGAGGGACCTTGACAGGCTGGAGAGGTGGGCCTGTGCGAACCTCATGAAGTTCAACAAGGCCAAGTGCCAGGTCCTGCACGTGGACTGGGGCAATTAGAAGCATAAGTACAGGCTGAGCGGAGAATGGATTGAGAGCAGCCCTGAGGAGAAGGTCTTGAGGTTGCTGGTTGATGAGAAGCTCAACATGAGCCAGCAATGTGTGCTGGCAGCCCAGAAAAGCAACTGTATGCAAGGCTGCATCCAAAGAAGTGTGGCCAGCAGGTTGAGGGACGTGATTCTGCCCCTCTACTCTGCTCTCGTGAGACTCCACCTGCAGTACTGTGTTCAGCTCTGCAGCCCAACATAAGAAGCACGTGGAGCTGTTGGAGTGGGTCCAGAGGAGGGCCGTGAAGATGATCCAAGGACTGGAGCACCTCTCCTACGAAGACAGGCTGAGAGAGTTGGGGTTGTTCAGCCTGGAGAAGAGAAGGCTCCAGGGGGACCTTCTAGCAGCCTTCCAGTACCTAAAGGGGCTACAAGAACTGGAGAGGGACTTTTGACAAGGGCGTGTAGTGATAGGACAAGGGGCAATGGATTTAAACTTTAAATTCTATGATTAAATCTTGACATGTTTTGAGAAGTAAGTATGTAAATTTAGTCCTTCAAAGTCCTTAGTTCATTTTTCTCAGCTTCATTTGGACCTGTAAGCAGAATAGAACAGGAAATGCTGTTGCTCTTGAATATATTGGGTCATATACAGATAAGGATATATAGAATTCTGGAGCAGAAGCCCTGTTTTATGAGTTTTTGTTAGGCTGGAAATGGAGACTTTTACAGTTCCCTTTTGGATTAGCTCATGATAAGTGCTAATGGTTGGGAGGGGTGGGGGGGGGGGGGGGGGGGGGGGGGGGGTGGGGGGGGGGGGGGGGGGGGGGGGGGGGGGCGGGGGGCAGGGAATTTCTGTTGACTTACCAGACCGCCCTGGATTGTGAAATCTTGCTTCTATGTGGAGAATATCAGAGGAGGAAATCTTTGGGACTCGTCTCCTAAAACTCAGAGAATATCAAACTCAGAGAGCATAGTTGGCCTTTTCTCTTCATTAGAGAGAGGTTTTGATATTCCAACATGTTTATTTCTTAGAACAAACAAATAAAACTCAAGTTATCCTCTTTAGTTGAATTACATAAGGTTTGTCTTTTTGATGGAGACAGGCAGGTAGTCACTCTGATACTTCATTTTTCAGGATAAACCCGTGATTGGAGTGCATTCATTCTCTGAAGGCATGAAGTTAGAAGCTGTGGACCCAATGGCTCCTTTTGTAATCTCTCCTGCTACAGTTGTCAAGGTACCAGGGTTCTTTACATTGTCCTGCTAAGTTTCATTTCAATTGCTGCTTCTCTCCTTAAATGTTAAGGAAATTCTCATTAATTGGTTATCTTAAAATCTTGAACTAGTTTTAAAATTAAGTATTTTATGTCTCACTTAGGGAACAGATTGCTAGGAAAAAACACCTTAGCTGTTGATGGTGAAGACATCGGGTTTGAAAGTAGGGGAAAAGTTCCATAAACATATAAACTCAAAAGGTCAAATGGCCAAAATTATCAAATCCAGATTTTTAAAATTAGATGTAATCTCTCATAATCTGAGTATTCACTTGAAGACAGATTTGGGGGATTTTGTTTTTGCAAAAGTTAATTTCATTACTACATACAAGCTCTGATGTTAAGTAGCCTGAGTTCAAACAAGGCCCATACATGAATTTAGAAGTTGAATGAAAACTCCCCAACTTAATCAGGTTTTGGGCAACTTCCATCTTCCTGTTTTATTAAAACAGATGAAACGTTCTAAAGACCTGTTTGATGCAGTAAACCAAAATGTTTCTATCCTAGAAAACTAGGATATTTTAAAATCTTTTTTTTTTATTTTCCAGGAACTGTTGCTTTCTCTTTAGGACAGATAGTCTCTCAATATGATACCTTGTATTCTGGTGATATCTCTCTTTTAAACTCTTAACATACAGTTTCTTCAAATAAGATGCTTGCTTATTACTAAAAGGGTGCAACCAGTTCCAAGCAAAGCAAAATCATTTACTTTTCTTGTTATTTTCTTGTGCTGCTCCTAGTTACTTCAGCAGCATAGTGGTTTTATTTGTGACAGTCCATCCTAGGACACAGTTCAACCTTGTTCGAATAAGCAATTTTGTTGTTACAGAATGGTAATAACAGCAAACTCTAATTTCTCTGTATTTTTCATAAATGTATTTCATATAGCACTTGATCACCTTACTTTTAAGTGCTCATACATTGTCTTGTATTACTACTTATTTTTGTTAAGTTTCCATATAATGCAGAGGAGTCTACTGATTTATGGATCCCGTAGATTCTTTTTTAATTTAATTTTTTTTTTACCTTTTCCCAGTAGTTCAAGGTAAAGGGTTTCCATCGTGTAGTGTTGCTGTTTAGTAAAGTTATCAAAATGGAGGAGAGGCAGATCAGAATCTGCTATTTACAAGACCACATGGTTCTCTTTTGATTAACTACAGGTATACAATGAAAAATATTTCATGATAGAAATTGATGACTTGAGACCAGAGCGTACAACCAGTCTTACATTTGTCATGTCAACAGTGCTGGTATTTTCCCTGTGCAGTGGAGTCTGAAGAACAGCTTGCATCTCAGTCCCCCACCAGGTACGTTTGTGCAAGCTTGTCATGCTCGCTCCTCTTTGAAGGAAGTAGATTGCCAGTCCCCAGAGTGCTATGTTTATGACAACACTTTAGCAAAAGAATTACATGTAGTAGCACAAACAAAGAACAAGAAAGATCAAATTCTGAGAAACAGGAGCTTTGAGTTAGTGAAACTGAGGTTTCCTGGGTACGTGCCTGGATTTGAGAAGATGACAGTGGCTGGGGATGCTGATCGTGCATAAAAACCTGAACACTCGAACAAGTGGAGGCTGTGTTCCAGGGCTGAAGGCAATGTTGATTTCAGCGTTCATTCACACGCTATCAGTAGCCTATAGTCTTTGCATTGGACTTTTGCTTCTGGTCAAAATGGAACCTTGCTGTCCAATGTCTTATAATATTTTTAGACTATCTTATCACTAGAAGTTAATTAAGTATTTTTTTTCCAAGGTCTGATCAGGCAAGGTAGCAGGTTGCTGAAACGTGGCTTCAGGACATAAGGGATTGGGGAGTGATCCTCAGCTACTGAAATATTTATGCATTTTCTCAAAATGGAAATGTCAAGGTATTGTAAAACCAGGGACTCAGTACTCTTATTCACTGCCACAGCATTCAGAACGCTTTCTTTTAGCTCTTCCCTTCAAACATGTATGCAGACTTACAGCTGTTAGCAAACTCAACAAGCCTCTTAAAACAACTAATTGGTCTCTTTAATGACTTGGTATTTAACATGTGTTTGAGAGAGTAATACGTTGGTATTGAGCACGTTTTAAAAGAAGTTTTAGAAAAGTTTCAGAGCTGACAGGACATTAATGAAGTAATCTTGCAGAAACTTCACCAGAATTTCATCTGTACCCTGTGAAAATGCTGCAAACGCTTCCCTGCGCTTCGATTGCTGCCCCGTCTGCTTAGCAGATGTACTTGATTCACGCTTCAGGTTGCTCTCTCTGAAGTCACTTTTAGTTTGGCGCCATTTCAAGTCAAAAATGGGAGTCAAGGTGGGGCAGTGCCCAAAAGTCCCTCTGCAGTGAACATAAAGAGACTATCTCAAACGTATGAGAACCATGCTATGAGAGGAGCGGACCTCAGATGGCTCAGTGAAGCCCTAGTCAGCTAACAATCTTGAGTGACCCAAACGGATTTCAGTGGTCTATACTTTGTGTCAGCTTTAAATGAGTCATTTGTTCTCATGATGGTAAACTAACCCCTTCGCTTTTCCTTCACTTAGGTTATCCTGGGCAGGACTTCGATTGGGCAGACTACCTCAAACAATGTGGTGCTGAGGCAGCTCCCCAGAGCTGCTTCCCTTCGGTAAGGTTCTCCTGCAGAAAACCATCTCTTCTGTTATGTGAATGACACTCTTGATTGCAGGGAGAAGAACCTTTTGCATGTGTTTTACTTAAATTACCCATGATAACTGAGGAAACAGAAGAGTTAAGAAAGTGCAAATGTATGTGAACAGTAGTAGGTGCACGCCAACTTCCTAGATAAGTAAGTGGTGGAACAAACGCTTCAGTTGTGATACAGCATGAAAAAGAAATGAGTGTTTCATAAAATTGAGATATGTAAAAGTCCATGGAATAGTCATAAAATATCAATCCTTGGCGCTCCCGTAGTGGAAACAGGGCTTTTAGATAGACCTTGTGTTCATTTACTTAGTGTAGTCTCTCAATCTTCCTTCCTTTCAGCTTGAAAAATTCATGCCATTGTATTAATCAATACCAAGTCATCTTAAATTAGTACCAAATAATCATTTTACATTAATCGGTGCCTGAAGTACTTGCTAGATTTTGGGCTTTTATTGGTTCAGTGGCAGTATTGCTTCTCCCAAAGCAGAATACCTTGTCAAGCAGAAAAGGGTACTATTAACATCTGCCTTCCAATTCCATTTGCAATACTTGGGCTATTGCAGTGCTTAGGGGAAGAAATTAAAATGAATAATTACCGTTTTTTGAAAAGGGTGTTGCTGGCTATGAGTTCTTGTTGCCCTTGTTCTGTCTTGTAAGCTGTGGCATCTTAGAACAGGTCATTGAATTCATTATCCCTTTTCTGAGAAGAGTTGATCACTGTAGGCTAGTTCCAGAATTCGTAATGTATTGATCCTGTAATTACATTGCAGAGTGGCTCTGGGGAAGACTCCCTCTGGCTGTTACTTCTTATCTTTAATTCAGGTGCTTCAGAGCCGGATACATACTCATTCTTACATTTCAGGGATGTTTTTTATAAATGAGGACTGAATTAGTGAATAAAGTAAAATCCTACTTACCCAAAAATGTAAAATGAGAAAAACTTCCTTTACTGTCTGCTAGAACTTACTTGGATAAGGCAGGAATGTTATTTGCATACGTAAAATGGATTTCCAAGCTAGGAGAATAGAAAGCCTGGTCAGACTATTTGTCAGACTTATCACTTAGGTTGCAAGCAGCAGAGAATTGCTTAGAATGCACTCAGTCCTTTCAGTGAGTCTCAGCATCCATATTTTTGAGTACAAACATGTTTTTTTTCTAGGTTTGTCTGTAAAGCCTTTTTTAACTTAAATTCTTTGTAGTTCATAATATATCTTACTTGTATTCAATGTGCTAATTGTCTGAAATCTTCTCTGAGTGCATAAGTATCTCTATGTAACTCAGACACTGAGGCTTTTATGTGTTGCTCCTTTTCATGGCTGTTCATTCAGTATGTCAGATACTGGATATACAGATTTATTTTACTGAAGTATTCTGTCTTTTTCCTAGTTAACTTCTGACCATGGATTTAAAGAGAATATGAAACTTGAGGCTGTGAACCCAGTTGATCCTGAAGAAGTCTGCATTGCTACAGTCACCAAATTGAAAGATTCCTACCTCTGGCTTCAGCTGGAGGGTGAGCCTGATGTGGGGAGTAGCACTTGCATTGATTCTTCTGTAGTAACATCATCGAACCTAAAGAGTATCGAGCAAACTCACTGCCTGCTGAATATGGACAGCAAATTACCGTTTCCACAATGAAAACACAACAAAAACCCATTTGCATTGTCTGTTTCCCAGTTAGCCTTGGATGGCAGTGCTCATTTAAGTCAGGCAAAAATGGCAGTTTGCATTGCAGTGTGTCAGCGCGAGGCTGGCACACTGTGCGAAGTGCTGAGCAATGTATTTTAGAAAGCAAGGGCCTTGCAACATTTTTGCAAATGAGTGACTTGTATTCTGAGCAAGCTTTGACCAGATCCAGGAAGAAAACTTTTAGAGAGGTTCCTCATTAAGATAGAATAGGCCTATGTCAGCCGCTCTCCATTATAATTCCATTTCTTGATTGGAAGTACATCAGCATGCACTTACTGTGCACTGTGCATCTCTGCTAAACCATGGATGGCAAATTCCCATCTCCAGCCTTTAGGAGGAAGCAAATGAGGTCAGGAAAGAATCTGGTCAATAAAAGAAGATGAATAAACAATTGATACTGTGTTCCAGATACGCCATAAGTAAAAGCAGCTTCACTGGCAAACATATAGCAAGCATTAACCAAATGAGGTTTTTTATTTTTATAAGTTGTTTCAATTTTTGCTTCTCTACACTGAACAGGCTCCAAGAAACCCATCCCTGACTGTATAGTGAGCGTGGAATCAATGAATATATTTCCAGTGGGTTGGTGTGAGACGAATGGATATCAGCTCAGACGTCCTCGCAAAGCAATAGGTATCAGTTCTTTCTGTTCGCAGTGGCTAGCTGGGTTGATAGAGATGGCGAGACCTTGAAGAGCAGGCTTCTGCAGAATTATTGCTGGCAACACTGAATTTGGAGACATTCACTATGTGCAGAGAATCCATGCCTTGTGCAGCTGTTCCCCTGGCTGTTATATCCAGTTGGAATCCATACAACAACTCCAAAACAGGCAGTATTGGCTTGAGGCCCTTGTAGGCTGTATGAGCGCGTGGAAACAGTCCATTAGTCGCAATAAAAAGATTGTATCTGTGTGTAGGCACACACACCCATGCTATGCACATACTTTTGTCTGAGCTGTTCTTGCCGTGTGTCTGACCCAGATACTGATTTTACACTTGCACTAATGCAAGTAAAATTAATACCATAACGAAACGGTGTTGAGTGTGTATACGTTTTGGAGTTGAAGTAAAGGGGACTTACTTTCTAAATGGACCAGATGGTTATGATCCCTTAATGACAAAATGTTGAAAAGTAAATCCTACTTGTTTTAACTACACTAGTAAGTAGCGTAAGATAGTGTCTTGTCTCAGCTGGTTAGTGAGCTCTGTTTATTAAAGTTTAATGGCAGTTGGAGAACTGAAGAACTTCCTGAATGTTTATTAAGTAAGATAATAAAATTGTAAGATTGGAATGAGCTGTCATTTGCTTCAAGTCAAAGCAAGAGAAACTAATGTGAGACATGTCTGCACTGCCAAGGACATAGGAGAGAGCGGGGGAAACCTAATGAAAGATGCTTTAAAAAAAATCCAGAAGTTTGTTGGGGGCAAAGCCTGAAATTGCTGAGGAGGCACATGTTCTGTTACTGTATTTAATATTACCACCTGATTGTGAAAGCCAGAATTAGCAAGTGGACCCATCACTTCGTCGACTGACTTAGTTGCAACAGTGTTTCTCCTCCATAACAATTGACTTAAGTCATACATGTTTCTAAGCAGCTGATTTCATTCCATTTCCAAGTTAAACAGTGTTGAAGTTCCCTCTGCCAGTCAAGTGGTGAGTTAGGCCTGTGAACCTGACCTTTGGTTAGGTTCGAGCACCTTTGGGTGCTGAAAAGGAATGCATATCATTCCTTTTGGCTGCTATTACAGGTGGTTTATGGGATGAAATGACAACAGACGAAAGGTGGGATTTCCTGGAAGACTGGCGATATGCATGTCCGATTTAATAGATTTTTAGTGAAAGTTGAAGTAAACTGTTTGGGTTACTTCAAATTACATGGGCCAGCATGTCTGTAGTGCAGATGGTCAGCTATCTAACACTGTGGTGACTTTGAACATAGATTCTTTTTGGCATATAACTTAGAGGAGGTGTCCAGTGGATGTATTGCACTAGAAGTTTCATTTATTTGCCTCCCATACTTTACTGCTTATATTTTCTTCTTCTTCTTCCATTCAGTAAACAAGCAGAAAAAAATTGCAGTAGTTCAGCCAGAGAAACAGTAAGTAACAGTTTTTTTGCTTTTATTTTTCATTGAGGTTTGGCTGGGTTTTTTTTTTTTTTTTTCTAATTGGTAAATCATCTCGTCTTAGGGGATTTAGCTTTAGAGAAGTGCTGTACTGAGGGCAGAGATTCTACAATCCATTTATCTTAATGCTGGTAGTTTGTTGATGTTGAAAAAGACCTCTTGCACTGCTTTAGTAGGAGACAGAAAGCATGGTATTTGGTTTTTAACAATGCTAGTGCACTCAGCTGAATTATGAGGTCAAGTCATTGAAGTTCTGGGGTTGAAATTGTTGATCTTTTTTTTAAAAGATTGCATATCTCTGAGTTCTGAAGTGCATTTAAGAAAAACTAGCTTGATCTTAAGATTGTAAGTTTGTGCTCGAGTCTTTTTTTAATGGTGTTAATAGGGAAAAACTGATTCTTTTTTGGTTGTATTCCCTTCTCAAATAATACAGTTTCTGTAATGTAAACATGCTTAGAAAAGGTGGCTGCCTTAACATGTAGCTGTGATTTTTGCACAGCTGATGAGAAAATTTGGCTTCTGCGCGAGTCATTTAGTAGGAACTTCTAATAGTTCCTTCCCAAATTAAATTTGGCCCAGACTAGCCCAAAAAGGAGAGTTCTACTAATACTCATTCATCTGTACTACGCCATGTATATGAAACTCCTTCATGTGAGCCTGCTCAAAAACACTCAGTAGAATGCCTGACAGTTGGTTTTATTGACTCTTAGAGCTTTACAAACACCAGATCTGTCAGTATCCTGCCAATGTTTTCATTGCTCTTAAAACCAGCAGACTGTTCTTCCCTGTTTTGTAATTGGAATTCTTACCAGAGTACTTGAGTCATTTTGGTTGTATTTTGTTAAAAATCCGTCTTTTTCAAATGCACAAAGTAACACTGTAGACTACCTTGTGCCATGAAATGTGAAACGAAGTTAAAAGGGCAGAAAATGTAAACTGTTGTTGGTAGCCTTGCGTGGTGTGTTTATCAGCCTGGTAGCCCGTATACTTCAGCAAGGAAGGATTGCTGCTAGCTGTAGCAGTACCGTAGTCCTTTCCAAATTGAATTTTACAGTCCTTGCATGTTATTGTTGTGAAATAGGGGGTGTAAAAAGCAGATGAATAAGGCTGGACCTGGAGGAAAAAAAATATTAATGGTTGAGTTTTAGTAACTGAGAGGTGTCTGTCCTTACCATCTGCCCCTTTTCCCAATCTTCTTTTCATTTCAGAATTTTGTCTTCAAGGACAGTTCATGATGGACTAAAGAACCAGGAACTGAACTCTTCTGACTCAGGTATTGATCAGAGAGGGCAGGCTGACAAAGACAAATCCTGTAACAGTTCAGCTGCCTCATTGTTCAGCTGCTCAACACTCTTCTGTTAGGATAGGGAAGAGGAGGAAAGGGTTTGAAGGTTTTCATCCTCGATGATTGGTTGAGCTTTGAAAAAAATGCAACAAACAAAAACATGCAATTACTTGTGACCTGCAATTGGTACGTGCATTAAACCTGGAAATTAGATTTTTACACCAAACATCCCTCACGCCGGCGGAGGATATGTGAAGCCAAATGTGTACTGTGACCTATGCAGATGATTTTTTTTATTGTCACCTGTTACATTTAATAATGTCTGGAGAAACATAACAGACACACTGCATCTGTGCTCTTGAGGTGTGAGATTCGAGCTTTGGGAAGCAGGTTTGTCTGGTTTTTTTATGGTAACTTCATCATCATGATAACAAAAGCAATTCAAACAGTAACTGCTTGGTGTGCCAGATGGTGAAATCTAATAATTTTCTAAACTGTTGCAAGAATATATGAATAAGTACATCTGCTGGTGAAACAGTCATACAGATCTATCTGTTTGGCAACAAAATGCCTCTTCTGCTGTTTTCTGTACAGTGAAATGCACATCTGAAGCTGAACCAAATGCAAGCTTTATAGACATGATTCGTGCTTGCTTAGCATTTTTAATGACTTTTAATAGAGTCATAATGTAAATTTGACTTCATTTATTTATCTGCCAGTTATCAACTACTGAATTTAAGATCTTTAGTGTAGTGTTGCTCAATCAGAAAAACTACAACACTGCTAGGGTAAAACAATTTTGTATTTATACATAAGTATCTTGCAGTACATATTATACATAACTTTAATTTTGGAGCAGCGTTGAACCATTTAATAGGTTTAGCAAACTTGATGGCACTCATGAAAGGTCACTTCGTCAGTTGCCGCATCTTTTGTTTGCTGATTGAGGGGAAAAGAGTATAAAAAATGCAAAGCAATGTGATGTGCTGTTCAGGATAAACAGTGGGGAATAACTTCGCTTCACTGGTGGCAGAACTTTGGTGGGAGAGGTAATTATTTAGACTGAAAATTTATCCATAGTTGCTGTGCAGGAAGTGCTTTAACTACCAAAAAGTTTGAGATTGTCATCTTCTTGCCTGTTTTCTCACTGGTGTAATACCATGAAGCATCAGACTAGCCAGGAAGAAATGTGTCTTTTCCGGAAAAAGACGAACTTTATTTGCTATAGTTTGACAATTTGCAAGCATGTGTGTGAAGTATGAAAAACATTTTGGGAACATTGGATAACTCGTGCTATCATTGCAAATGTGACACTGAACTGCCCCAAATTCACATCATTCAAGACTTCTTCCCTTCCTTTTCTACAGCAGGCAAAATATTACGTATTGCAAGAAGTCATTCTTTGCTGGGGACGTTGTAGTGTGTGATTTAAATCTTTGCTTTCTCATTTCTCAGTGGTAATTAATGGAAAGTACTGCTGCCCAAAGATCTACTTCAACCACCGGTGCTTCTCAGGGCCTTACCTTAACAAAGGCAGGATTGCAGAGCTTCCTCAGTCTGTGGGACCTGGGAACTGTGTTCTTGTTCTGAAAGAGGTGAGGTGGTTGTCCGTAGTAGACCTGCATATAGCAGTGTATCATAAACACTTGAGTATCTCTCTAATTATAGATGGGTAATGAATAAATTTAAGCGGATAATGAGTAAAAAGGTTTTTTTTTTTGTATAAAATCAAGTATAAATTCTGGACTTTTATGAATTTGGATGAGCAGAGTGAAAGCCTCTCATTTATCTGAGTTAGAGTCAGCCTTTTACTGCTAAACTTTATTTTAGGTTAAAACAGAGTAACCTGTAATTACCACGATCAAAGGAGTTAGTATCTTTTTATAGATGTAATAATGCTTCAGTTTTAATTAACAGAATTTAGCTTCAGACAATCTGAAAATTCCTTTACAGCTTGCACTGTTGATGTTAGAACAGAGGAAATACGATTTTCTTAGTAAAATGACAAACTATTTCAAGTAATCGAAAAAGTAAAAGAATTCTCTGTGTTTTTTAAGTTGAATATGATTTACAAAGATAGATGAAATTGTGATTTTGCTTTCCAACGTAACTGAGGGAGGGGAAGAGGGAGGAAGAGGCCATTATTTAAGGCCAAAGAGCTGCTTCTCCAGAAGGTGTTTCACAGCAAATTTACAGATACTTTAGTACAGTAATTATTTTTCTGAAATCTCCAAAAAGGTCATGGAGTGGTTATTATCTGACCTAAGAGGCTGAAAGTTTCCCAAGGCATAACTGTATGTGCATACTTGAACTCTCATGAAACAATCACTTTAAATGCAGGAATTAGCTCAACATCTCTGAAATTTTTACCTTCCCTACCGCGTATCATAACTGGGAGAGACCTTCACAAAGACTTTCTGGCAGGCAAGCTGTAAAATAAGAGTCTGGTTGACAAGAGTCAAGCTGATTACTGAAGAAGTTCAGTTTTTGCATACAGAAAAGTACCCCATCCTTTCTGCAAGTTTCAGTACTCTGATGTAAGAGCTCCAAAAGAGCAAGTTGAAATTCTATGCAGCTTTATTTAACTTGAAAGTTTAACCTGCTTCACTGCCTGAAAGCATGAAGTATGCACAAATACTCCTGACGTAGAGATGCTTAATGTTGCTAAAGTTCAACCAATATGCTTAGTTGTGTCATTTCGAATATGACTCTTCCTCAATCAATGAAGCCTAACGTGAGTTTGGTGCTCGCAATCTGTTTAATACTCTTCTTTTGAATTATAGACCACTGGACTCCTTCATTAGTAGCACTGAAGCTGCAAGTTTTGTTATGTCAAGGTTCTGATGCACTCAATTTGGGAATGATTTGCAATAAGTATACACTGAAAATAAGAAACACAATTTGAATGCACATTTTGTACTATCCCCCACTAACTTCAGGCTATTCACAACTTTGAGTTACTTCACAGCACCAGAGACATTCTCATTTTGTTACAGTCTAGGCCTTATCATGGTTCACAAAAGCAAACCAGAAGGGAGCTTAAGATTCTGCAGTATGATTTTGTAGCAAGTAGTGGGTTGGCAGGCAGCAAAATCCTGCAGCATTTTTTGGCACATCTTCACATGTCAAACAATCTCTAAGATAATCACTCAGATTTACCCAGGGTTACGCAAGTTTCGTAGTATTCAGCCAGGGGGTTTAATTTAGTGACGTGTAATTCAAGGGCAATGACTTGGAAATTGCTAGATACACTTGTGACTCTGCAGACAAATTCTGAAGGTTTGGCAAGGCCCAAAGTGTCGACTGCTCTCAGTTTTCATTTTGGCAGTACCAGGAGGTATCTGTAATCCTGCTGTGAATGAGTGCTTTGATGCTAGATAATTTGGATGAATAGAAGTAATTTCCTGTTATACCCTAGCACTTTAAAAGAGATTTATTGTACAAATAACTTAAATGTATTTTCTTCTCTTCCCTCCCTCACCGTAGGTTCTCACTTTATTGATCAATGCAGCTTACAAACCTAGCCGTGTCCTGCGAGAACTGCAGTTGGATGAAGAGGCTGCGTGGCATGGGCATGGAGAGACCCTAAAAGCCAAGTAAATTCTTGTCCTGTTCCCCACTGGCTTGATCCCAACCAATAGCAGTGTATGCTGAAACTTCTCACATTTCAGAGAAGGAAAAATTGCTTATAGTACATCAAATTAAACTTCCAAATCTTTGTAAACTTCTCTACAAATGTCTGGTGAAGCGCATCTGATTTTAATGCTGCTTAAAATGCCAGATGTGCTCTGCTACTAACGCAGAGCTTAGCAGCTACTGGTGAAGTAAGAATGGTGTGGGACTGGTACAACATAGCATATACACTAGCAGACCTGCAGGTGAGGTTTAAGATTAGTTCACCTGAAGGTAATTGTCGCTATTTTAAAGCAGAAGCACATACTGCTTAGGAAGCTTCTCAGACTTTGGTGGCATGTCCACACGCATTTCTCAGTGGAAGAAAATTCCTCTGAAATTAAGTTATAGCAGTGCTCTGAAATGGCCTGGCATGGAAGTCTTTCTACTACCCTAAAGCACTCCCTAATTTTCCTGGTGAGCTTTTTGGGTTGGAGCTTCTTTGCAAGATTATTTTGGGGCTAGGAAAGAAGCAGTGACCATATTTGCATGTATTTGATAAATCCAGATACTCCTTTATAGCCTAGTGCGCTGGGCTGCACTATGTCTGCGTACTAGAGATTAGATTTACCCAGTGGTGCCGTAGCACACTTCCTACATAGTTTGAACATGTCAGTAATTCTTTTATTGGATCGGTTTCACGTGTAAAAAGACACCTTTCCATATATTGAAGGATTGCAGTGGATTTGGACAATAGGAAGATCATGTGAAAGATTCATGTAAATAGAAGATGTAGTTGAAGAACAGAGGAAAAAACATATTTTGTTTGGCTTCCCTGAAGTTTCTGTATGCTTTCTTTTGTCGCATTAGTGAGACCAGGGATATCTGGACTATGATGATATAGCTCTTTCTTTTGGTGCATTAACTAGATACTTACAAGCCTGAGACATCCTAGCAGATACCAGCATGTGCCAGTAGTGGTGCTGGGAGAACAAAGCAGAAATGATGAATGACTCTGGCAGATATTTCACAGCGTGGCTCTGCCAGTGTGATGGCAAGGCTGTTGAATAAAAGAAATCTTTGCTTAATTTAAATCAAACAGCAGCAATATGTGGAGTCATGGCAAGTGACTGTCATGACGAATTGTTCAGCAGTTAGATGAAAGCTGATTGGAAATGTGACAGTAGTTAATTTGTTTGCCACAGTATGTGTATAGAATGGCTCACTAGAAGCTGTCTGCTGTTACCTTTATTAGCTGAATTTATTAGCACTCCATCTTGCTTTGAGGGACCAGCTGTCCACATCACAGTGGACACTTCTGCAGTCCCATAAAAACAAAGAAAGAACAAAACCATCTGTGAACAAAGAAAACAAATCTAAACTCTGGATGGTCCTCTCAGATGGTATTTTGTAGTTGCTGGCAGGGCAGTGTTGCTGTATTTGGTACTGCAGGCATCTCTCTGGTGCTGGCTTTTTTCTTTGCTTGAGGATCTGTCATAAGAGACAGGATTACCTGTTTCCTGGATTTTTCAGTCCCTAAAGTTCTCATTGCTCAGATTTTCCTTGAGTTTGATCTCAAAGCAATAGTCTCGTATGCCTCTCAGGGAAGTAGTTTTATCCTGGTAGTTAGAGGATTCCTGAATTGTGATGACATTTTCAATGTTAGGTACAAAGGGAAGAGCTACCGTGCAACTGTGGAAGTTGTGAGGACGGCAGATCGGGTGGCAGATTTCTGTAGGAAAACATGCATCAAGCTGGAATGTTGTCCGAACCTCTTCGGCCCTCAGATGGTGCTGGATAAGTGTTCAGAGAACTGCTCTGTCCTGACAAAGACTAAATACAGTGAGTAGGCAGCTGATCTCCAACCGAGGTGGGGCTTGGGGTGTTTGGGGGCTTTGGCTCCAGAAGGAATCCAGAGTACGTTGCTTTGCTTGCATAAGGAGCAGATCAAGCACTACATACACAGGCCTACAAAATATCTGTGTGCCAGTCTGTAGGGGAGAAAAAAACAATTTTAAATTAAGTGGTAGTACCATGGGTTAACTTGTTGTGTGCTGAAAACTTACCTTCTTAAGACAACTTTTGGGACAAGAACTGACTCTAATACTTATGTGGCTTTGTAATTGCTTTTACCGTTTTGTTGTGGAACAAAATAAAATAACTTCAAGCTCTTTTCTTAGCTTTTCGGTTTTTTAGTTTTTTTTGAACTAACTTTAACCATTTGACACTGTGAGAACAAACAGTGCATACTACAAAACATCACAAAAAGCACCATTAAATTGGACCGAGTCTGTAGTTGATGATTTTTGTGTAAAATCTGGTCATTTGAGGCTTCTCAGATATAGAGGAAGTAAACTTTATAGGGCAAATAACATTTATTAGTAACTCTTCTTCTTTAAACCAGATTAAAGAGGAAAATATATACTCATTTTGAAGTTTTGCAGAATTGGGATTTCTATGGGGACCTGTCCTTCTAGTGGTTTTAAAGTCCTGATGATGGACAAACATAACTAGTGACATTGAAGGTGCATTTCAACATGATGCTCCTTTCTTCTGTCCTGGTAGCACACTATTATGGAAAGCGGAAAAACAAGCGGATAGGTAGGCCTCCGGGTGGCCACAGTAACCTGGAAGTAGCCATGAAGAAACCAAATAAAAGACGGAAGAGGCGAAAACATTTTTTTGTTCATAAGAAAAAACGTTCTTCTGCTTCAGTGGATAACACTCCAGCTGGATCTCCCCAGGTACGAGACTGTCAACAGCTTTAATAGATGCGGTATGTGATCTTCAACCAGCTTCATTTGAAACAACAGACTGTTAGTTCCTCGTAACCTCAGGTTACAGCTGGCAAATGGGTGGCAAATTTGTAGCTTTTGGCCTGAATGTCCCATTTTTTCATCACTTTTTTTTTTCCTCCTACCTCTTCAGGGCAGTGGGGGTGAAGAGGAGGATGACCAGGATGAGGTAGATGAAGAATCTCTGACTGAGGATAGTACCTCAGAGCACCAAGACGAATTGCTTGAGGAGTCAGAGGTATCAGAGAAGAAGTCACTGTCATCCTCTCCTACACAGAGTGAACTGTCTCATTCCCTGGCTCAGGACCGAGACAAGCGGAAGAGGAAGCTCAGGACCTTTTCCTTTTCTGATGATGAAAATAAACCTCCTTCACCAAAGGTAACTTCAAATGTAGATTTATGTTCTAGCTTGCTCACTGTTGGGCAAGCACAAATATCTTGGAATATTAATCATCATACATGTGTTCTCATAAAATACTGTTACCCCATAAAGGGCATTGTGAAGAGACTACAGAATAATGAAAAATGATTATTTTTATTACAATTGTATTACAGGACCGTAATAAAGTCTAAACAGAAAGCTGTAGACAGAATGGTGAGCTTTCCATTTCCCAGCTGTTAGCACTCCTCTTGGTTCAGCCTTAGCAGTGATGTGGTGTTGACCAAATCCTGGTTTTAGATCCCTGCTTACGGGCTATAACATCCACCCTCAGCACAGTGCTGTTCTGCGCAGCTCTGCTAACCAAGCAGCCTCTATGCTTTGAGCTCTTATTAGAGCTTGATATGGCAGCTGAATGTTTGAGTGTGGGGAAGTAGAGGGGAGCGTTGGTCCATTGTATATATAATATTCTGGAGTTCTTTTTGTGATGGGTGGTTTGTTTAGGACATAAAGATGGAAGTTGCTGAAAAGCTGCAGCTGGACAGTAACCCTCTGGAATGGAGCGTGGCTGACGTTGTACGATTCCTCAAATCCACTGACTGTGCACCACTGGCAAGAATTTTCCTTGATCAGGTATTATTTCCTGTCTGTTAAAATTTGAATCTATCACATTCCTTCTTACCTTCTGTCGTGATTTAACCCCAGCCAGCAACTAAGCACCACACAGCGGCTCACTCACTTCTTCCCCAGTGGGATGGGGGAGAGAATCAAAAGGGTAGAAGTGAGAAAACTTGTGGGTTGAGATAAAGATAAAAACAGTTTAATAGGTAAAGCAAAAGCCACACACGCACGCAAAGCAAAAGAAGGGAATTCGTTTACTACTTCCCATGGGCAGACAGGTGTTCAGCCATCCCCAGGAAAGCAGGGCTCCATCACACGTAACGGTGGCTTGGGAAGACAAACACCATTGCTCTGAATGTCCCCCCTCTCCCGTCTTCCCCCAGCTTTTTATTGCCGAGCATGACATCATATGGTGGTGGACATCCCTTTGGTCCTTGGGGTCAGCTGTCCTGACTGTGTCTCCTCCCAGCTTCTTGTGCACCCCCAGCATGCTCCCTGGTGGGGTGTAAGCAGTGTGTGAGCACTGCTCAGCAAGAATGAAAACATCCCTGAGTTATCCACACTGTTTTCAGCACAAATCCAAACCACAGCCCCATACCAGCTACTGTGAAGAAAATTAACTCTATCCCAGCCAAAACCAGCGCATCCTCTAATGAATCACAAGAAGAAGCTAGTTTAAATTTTATAATAGAGTTTTGAGGAAACAAATACATGTACAACCTTCTGCAGTTCAGGAGAGGAAAGTTAAGAGAATGGCCAGAATTTTTCAAGTTTCTTAGTACTCAGTGGAGGATGCTTTGGTCTGTGGGGCATCCAAATCCCAAAACTATAGAGAATGCCTACAACCGTGCCCCATGAAGGCAGGAGCCTGTTCTCTAGGAGATACAGTTTTGCCACTTGTGTTGACTGTTCCGAATGATAAATGTTTTCCATTCTGCAGGCTAACTGCAGGTATCAGAGCGTTGTACAGCTGCACAACAAGGCAATGTTTTTGTGTTGAAGTATGACAGCTAGAGTACAAACATGAGTCAAGTTAACGTTTTACTTGCATCTTCGTTAAAATTTACCATTAAAAAAAATTGTCGATCAAAACTTTAGTACTAGATCTAATAGTGAGTATGGTTTGTGGTAGATGTTCCAGATGTACTTTTCCTTATAGAACCTCTCTTTCTCTAGAAAGATGCAAAGGTTAAGTAAAGTGACTTTCTGGATTAAATTTTCTTGGTTTCTGTTATTCGAGGGTTTTTTAAATATAGTATCTCATGAGGTTCTGTCCCTTAGCCGGTGAATTTGAGCTGATGTTTTAAGAAAGGAGTTAATTTGTTGTGAGAGAGAGATTTTTAATTTTTTTTTTTTTTAAGCTGCCTTAAGTAGCGTGAAAAAAAATCTCTAATTCGCAAGTGATCATGAATCTGAAATTACAGCGAGTCAAAGCTGAAGGAACTGGGAAAATAAAAATGCAAAGTCACTGTGGCGTTTTTGTCTTCTGACAGGAAATCGATGGCCAGGCACTGCTGCTGCTGACCCTGCCCACCGTTCAGGAGTGTATGGACTTGAAGCTTGGGCCAGCTATTAAACTTTGCCATCACATTGAGAGGGTCAAACTTGCCTTTTACCAGCAGTTTGCTAACTGAGGAGCAGCCAAGTTGAAGTGGACCTTTGAAGCACAACTACAAAAACTTGCTCCTTTCTCTCTAGCAAGGAAAGCCAAATGAAGTTAAACTGAGGCCCTGGTGGCCTAAGAACATCTGTCAGTCTCAGTTTTTTCGCTTTGACAAAAGGAAAGCAACATCTGGAGCAAAATGCCAATGCAAACACAGAGGCTACTCTACCAGCTGCCAGCTCGGGAACACAATAGTCTCTTGCTCTATGGTTCCCTTTTTTAATGTATTTTTTAATGATTACAGAAAAGTCTCCTCTGGTGGGAAATGACATTTCAATAGTTCTGTTGGCACGGAACTTTAAAAGGAGAAACGGATCCTGTTTACGTTAGCATGTAGGCTGCCAGAAATAACCTTTCTCTGTTCCCAGTGATTCACAGAATCCCCTTCCCTCCCTGTGGACGAACACTTGCTTTGCCACAGCACTGGCTTTGGAATGTGCTCTTTGCACATTCGTGTGTTAATGTTGAGTTTTTTAATGAATTTGTTCATTGTTAGGACAACAACATGGCCACAGGGTTCTGAATGTACAGTATAGCGAGAGTGTGGTTCCTTTTGTTTGTTTGTTTGTTTGTTCTTTTGTTGTTGTTGGGTTTTTATTTTGTTTTGTTTTTACTACCTCTGTAGCCTGAACAGTAGAAGTGATGAACTAAAAAGGGAGGGAACTACTTCTTCTGGACAAATTGTAGCTGCACAGCAGTCTCTCTTCTGTAGGCGCGTCAGGAGTACAAACCAGTGTCAGCATACGGAGCTTCTGGTCCAGAGCTTTAGCTGAAACCCCTGTAGGCTTAACCTGCGTGTTACCTTTTTTTCAGATGTCAGAAAACAGTTATTTTGCACTTCTCTTACAGGCAGGCTGTAGGAAAAAAAGGAAGGAAGGAGAAAGTGCCTCTGCATTTTCTATGTTTGGTTGTTAGATGTTTTGGGATTTTTTTTAATTCTGTGAAGTTATTTCCTTTTTCTTATAGCAAACAATTGGGCCATGTACAAAGAGCCTGTCAGCAGACTTTTGCTTTGCTACTGGAACGTCTTTTTAGAGAATACACTAAGGAAACTGCAATCAATAGAGGACTGCAACTTAGCTCTGCCAGCGTTTGCATACTGGAAACTATCTTATGAGCGTGACTTTGTATTTTTAACTATTTACAGCTGCTCAGGGTCAGACTTGATGAAAATGTCAGGGGGTTAGGAAGGGATGTCTGTGCTTTTTTTTAGAGAAAAACAAAACGAGAGACATCTAGTTCCATCAGTAGACCCATAGTAGGATGAACTGCTGATTTTAATTTTCCAGGGTAATAAAACCCAATCAGCCACTTGCTGTAGACCTGTGCTTGACACTTGAAGTAACAGGGCTTACCTTACTTTCCATTAAAGATGTGGGAAACTTTCATCAGGCTCAAGATCTGCATCAAATAAGCATTAGGTTTCAGATGGCTTGCATTCATTCACTCTGCCTGTTCTCCAGGTATTTGAAGGAGCGCAGGCAGGAGCTTCATGTGTGCAGCCCTGATCCTGTATCTCCTATTCAAATACATTTTTGCAGAAAGCCCCTGGCATACCAAAGCGTTGGAGGCAGGAAGGTGTTCACTGCAGGAGTTTGTTTAGGAAAAACACGTTTGCTGGTTTCTGATAAACACTGACTACTCTGGTGGAATGGTGTGATTCAAGTGTCTCTTAGGCCTACTGTGATCGGTTATTCTGATGCTATGAGCTGTAGGATTCAGCGAGGAGGTCATCTGTAACTAAGAGCTGAGTTTGCACAGTCTGTCTGTATCTGCCACAGAAGTGTTGAACGGGAGATACCTCCAATCAGAACTGTTTAGAGTCAGCAAAGCTAAATAACGGGGGTTTATTTCTTTTGCCTGTTAGAACAACTGCCTAGTTAAGGCAGAACTATTTACAGAAGTGCTAAAATCAGTATTTTTTTTTCATTCCAGAATCAAAATGTACATGCCAGACTGTTCACTAGCTGAGTATTCTTGAGGGAGGGAGGGCAATGTGTAGCTAGGACAATTTTTTCTCCCAAGTTGTAGGCAGAGTCTGAAAATATAATTAAATTGAAATGGAAATCAAAATGCCCCTTCTTCCTCGCACCAGGTATGTGGCCAATAAATGGATGTTTTGGCTCTTCACGTTGTGCCTGGGTCATCCGCCTGTACTCCGTTCCTTTAGGACAAGCTCAGTGATAAGCCATTCGGCCTGAAAAAAATTTTGAACAAACATTGCTGCTTTGCAGTCAGCATCTTGTCTTGAGATCTTTGACCAGCAAAGGACTTAGGGACCAGAAGATGATGCTTTTGAATCATATTTGTCATTCTTCAGGGTTTCCAGAATTCTATTGCACTGATGCCAGCAGAATTGACCTGCGGAGCCAAGAGATGTTGCTTCCACCCTTCCCCATGGACAGATAGATGTCTTTTTAAGTAGTTGTCAGGAGAGAACAGAGCGTAAAGGGTAATTTAGTGAACCTGTTAACATGGCACCTAGGGTTTTAAATACAAATGTCATACTTCTTTTTCTCAGTAAATAAAGCAGTCAGCAGTTTCAGAGGTTAGTGGGATACTTACTGGTCACCTTTGGCATGTTTTATAGGCTGGATTTTTCTGCCTTGTTTTGGGAGGCACTGACAGTCTGGTCCCAATGGGATCTATTTTTGTTGAGATTTTCAAAAGGGATGTTTTCATTATTTGTGAAATGTTTTTATGCTGCACACAGGTACTGTACACTCTGTTTCCTGGAAAAATGCACTCTGTTTTATTGCTGGATTTAAAAGGGATGATTGGGGCTTCGTGTTGATGGATGGTGTTTCTACTTGACTCTCTTTCAAGTTCACGTGCTGCTTTAGTTGCTCCGTTTCTTCAAAACTGGATTTTGGAGAGCTGATGGTTGAATTTTGGCTTTGGGTGATACCAGTGTTTCACCAGCAGGAGTTGCTGGGACTGCAGTAATTCAGGCTTCAGGGATTTGTGCTATCCTCTACCACATCCATTCACCATAAGATATGACAAAGCTGGAGTCCAGGAGAAAAGCAATGGTGTCTTGCACAAATGTCTTCAGTACCAGAAAATGAGCCCTTCATTGGGCCTTGTGTCCTGTTTGCGTGGATGGTGAAAGGAGATTTCCCTTGGCTGACCCATTGAGGGTTTGTATTCCTGCTTGTCTTATTTTCATACACATTGTATAGTCTTGGTTTTGCACATCATAGCTGTGGAAACCTCCATATGACACTCGTGGTGTGCCGAGTTTAGCCTTGTCAGGCAGAAAGATTTATTGAGTTGCTATAGTGTGCTTTCTGCACCAACACAAGGAATCCATAATAGACTTATTTAAATAGTATTTTACCTCCAAAAATGTCATGGAAGGTTAATGTGATAGAATTATCCCCAAAGCACGAGCAGCTTGCAGTCTATCCTAAGCTGAAAGCAATCCTTCCAGCAGAGGAGAGGTACAGCACTGATCTTGGTGAATGAAGACTACTCTTTTCTAATGCTGAACATTTCTGAAAGTTGCTCTTTGAGAAATTAAACAAGAGGCAGATTCATTTGTGTGTTGTATAGAACTCCAGGACTGTTTGCAGCCTCCCCTGGGATTAATGGAAACAGTACATACAGAGTTCGGAAGTGGTTGTTTAGATTACTTGTCACAACTTTCAGCAGTATTTTGTTGTTATTTTAGGATTTGCTAGCGTTTATTCTTGATTCTAATGATGCTTTAAAGGAGGGAAGGAGTATTTAGCTGCTAGGTCCACAGAAGTGTAAATATATTTACAGTTGATTGGACTGAGCACTCCATTCTTCTGTATAAAGTACAAAGACTTGGTACGTTGTTAGCAAAAGGCAAAGTGGCTCACGAGATTTTTGAATGTAATGGAATAGGCTTCAAAACTATCAAGCTCAAATTGGAGACTGGATACGTTTGGACCAAATCTGTTCTTAGAGGAGAAGTTACTAGATGAAGTAGCCTTACCAGAAAGCCAAAAAAATACAATGATCCTATACAAAGCTACTCCTTCACCAGTCGTGTCACATAGTGACAGACTGGTTACTGCCTACTGTGAGCTTGAATTACCTGAAAGTAACTAAGCACAAAGACACAGGCTCTGTCAGGAGACTTCAAGTGTTTGGCTGAAGGCTCCAGTTTGAAGGGATTGTGTGCTGAACCCGCATTTCAGAGTGCTGCCAACCTTCCCAAAGATGCATGTAGCCTTGTTTTCAAAGGCAGCCTTTTGGGTGAAGAATTAGAATGGGACTTGGGAACACCAGATACAGCAAGCCTCTTTATTGTTACGTGTTTTTCTAAAAAAGTAATAATCTATTTGAAATATAGCAAAAGTGAGCTAAGGTTAGTGATGCTTTGTCTCCATGGTCATTTCTAGCTTCCTCAGCGTCACATCTGTTGTTCTGAAACGCACCAGACGTATAAATTGACTTTTTGATGAGAAGACAAAGTTGTTCTGTTAGGTGCAAAGCCAGCAGTGTTTGGCTCAGCTTTAAGCCATGGAAGCGAGCAGGTCTTGCGCTGACAAAATTCGAAGGCAGTGGGTCTAACTGACTTAGCACAAACATGGGCACGGAGCCTGTGGAAGTCCTCTAGCCTTGCACAGTTCAAGAGGAACAGGCCTTCTGCTTGAGACACGGGGATGGCTCACTCGAGTTGCGTGAATGAGCAATGAAGTCCGGGCACAAGTGAAATCTTGCCCACTTTGGAAGTTCTTGAGCACCAGTTTCCAAGAAACCTCGTGGAAAAAAAATTCTGGAGGTGTCATGTTTCTCCTCTCCTCTTTCATTTCTTTTTTTTTTTTAAATTTCTGTTTAAAATAAATTTTAAATAATCTTTGTAGACAATCAGAGGTCTTCTAGGAGACTCGACCCTAAAGGGTACCTGCTCTCCACCTGTGGGCCTCTTTCTTATACTAACTCATTGGAACTGATTGCACTTTTCCTGTATTTTGCCTTTTTTAATTAGCTGCTTGTTCTTAAACAAAGATTTAAAAGCATATTTTGTTGTGTCCCTTCTGCTTGTTGTTTTATCTTTCTTTAACTTTTAAAAAAAAATATATATATGCAGTGAGACTGAAGTACTACATGGAAGAGAAACATGCACAAGAAAATATGCCTATTAAGTCCCACCATGTGTTTGAGCAGGTGTAACAATTTAATCAGAGGATTTTTTAAAAAATATTTTGGATGGATATTTTGCTCGTTTTGTCTGTAAATAGTGTACATAAGGTTTGTGGTATATGACAGTTTTAAGTGGTTGTAAGAAAATTAAAAAAGATGCTTAAACTGTTACTGATGGCTTGGTGTTTATATAATGATAATACTGCTGCTTATGGTGAGCAATTTTCCATCTTACAGAAGTAACTTTTCTTACAGAAAACTCTATAGCACGTTTCGTTACTTGCATAAAAGGTGAATGCAGACCACGTAAATACCACTTGCTGGGCTTCGTGTTAAGAGCTCGATTGGGTTCTATACAGTTCCCTCAAATGCAGGAATCCTGTTTCTCTAAGCCTCTTCTAAGGCAACAGATTTAGGTTTCACAGAGTGCTAAAGCTAATATCCAGAAGCGGAGGACAGAACCTATGAGTTGTGGTAATTTTCTTTTATTGCTTTCTTTGAACATAAGGAGCTGCTTGGTACGATCCGAAGCAAACCTTGCAGAGGCTGCTGCTCCTTCTGGTTGGTTTGTAAAAGTTTACACTGTCCGTCAAGTCACATTCTAAAAAGGGCTGGCTTTGCTTTATCGGAGTAACGTGAAGATCCACAGGATGGGTCAGAAACAGATCGGCTTTGCAAAGTTCGTGTTTCCTTACTTGGCGGTTCCAACAGATTGTACCCGTGTGCTCCTCGGCCCCTTTTTCTTGGCTTGAGCTTCAGTTTGTCTTGAACTGATTTATACTGGGTGCAGAAAATGCATAGGAGTGGGACGAAAATGATTTGCTTAACACTGTATTTAAACATCTATAAATCTGTAGGATTTTAGGTAAATCATCTTTACTTCCCTTCACAGAGCACTGTGACCTTGAGAGAAGTCTGAAGGCTTATGAGTAGCATGTATCAGGAGGCAATGTCTTGGTTGTCTGCTGCAGGTTTCAGAAGGGTTCATATGGACCACGAGGAGCTGAAAACCCTTGAAGAATTATTTTGGGAAATAATCTGTTTTAAAAGCATGGAACATAGAGTAATGTGAGGCATAAACCCTTCCAGTTATGTTTCCAGATTCATGTCTGAAACATAAATTTTGTGTATAAAAAGCATTAAGTAAATCTTTAAGTGCTGTAAGCGTCCAGGTCAGGAATGTGTGTGGAACGTCTGATGTCCAGCAGCAGCTGTGGAAGCTGAAAAACTGCTGCTGGGCCACAAGTAAATAGGTCAGGCCCATGTTTGAGGTGCAGTGCTTGATGGCTGCGATCCCTGCATGCGAGGGGGAGAACAAGCAACCTGCTTTGGTCCTTTCTCTCAGATAACTCTGTTTGCCTTCCTGAACTCTTGTTTTTGATGCAGCTCAGAGCAGAGGAGCCTTGACCCAGGGTGCGGAGGCACTGGGCAGCGCGTTTTGGCCGTGTGCTCTCTATGTCGGAGAGTTGAGGGCGTTTCTTTTCCTCGCTGCGACTTCCAGATGGTTATGGCACAACCTGTCAGAGAAGCACCACCGTGGGCCAGTGCGGCTCAGCTCTGCCTGCCAGGAGGCACCAGCAGGTCGGTGTGATTGTAGGTGGCTGCAGCAAACGTCATTGTTTGGGCAGCTATTGCTTCATGCGCTCGGCTTGGGCGTCTGACAGCCTTAAACACGTTGTGCTTCTGAGCAAATTCGTCTTTAGGCTGGGGTTTTAACTGTTGAAAGAAACTCAAGAAACAATGTAAGAAAAAACTAGAACGGGACATGACCAGGCTGATCCGCACTGAAAATAGGAAACTTGGATGCGGTTCTGCCTCGTGATTTAGAGGGTATGGCGCGATGGGGTCAGACTCCCTGGTCACGAGTACGTTTTCCAAGTGAAAATGCTGACGTGTTGTGTTTTGTCCATTGTGCCGTTAGTTGCCCCTTTAAAAGAAAACTTTTGCTAAAGAATACGGGTCTTTATTTCTTCTTTCTAGTGTGATGTCAGGCTTGCGGGGGCTGCGGCTCTGACCTGTAGCTGGTGGGTGGACACAGAACCCGGGGGGCGGGTGCACTTCTGGCGCGGGGTTGATCCGTCGGCGTCACGGCGCGATTTGGGAATCGCTTCGCATGCTGGAGCCAAACTGTTTAGCGGCTGCTCGGCGTACGAGTCGCCTGGGGAACGCAGCCCAGCGCGGAGGGGCCCGCCAGGCTGCCGGCTCTGCCCCGGCAGCACCGGGAAGGCTCGGGGGCTGCTGACGCGCCCGAAGCCGGTGTTTCGACAGAAGCCTGCGGCGGCTCCGCTCTCTCCTCCCGCAAAGGTGCGCGGGGGGAAGGAACGCTCTTCCGGAGGCCGGTACGTGCCGGCCGCGCCGCTTCGCCGGCGCGGGCAGGTTCGGAGCCGCGGCGGTGCCGAACGGCGCGGGCGGGTCCCCGGGGCCGGCTGCGGCCAATGGGAGCGCGGCGCGGGCGGGTCCCTCGGCCGGCTGCGGCCAATGGGAGCGAGGCGTGGGCGGGTCCCCGGGGCCGGCCTGCGGCCAATGGGAGCGCGGCGCGGGCGGTGACGCGGCGGGGCGGGCGGCGCGGCGCAGGAAGCGGGGCGGGGGGCGCGGCCTCGCCCGCCGGTCGCGTCGTCGCCTCCGCCGCCACGCGCCGCCGAGGCGGGCGCCGGCCGGGCCTGGCCATGGGGCGCCGCCGCCCAACGGCAGCCTCGGCCTCACCGACGGCCCCCCGCAGCCCGGCGGGGGGGCGGCGGCGGGGCCGGGAGACCGCGGCTGCGAGAACGGGGCGCTCATGGACAGCTTCGGCATCTTCCTGCAGGGGCTCCTGGGCGTTGTGGCCTTCAGCACCCTCATGCGTGAGTGGCGGCGGCGGGCCGCGGCCTGCGGGGCTCCGCGCGGCGGGCGGGGCGGGTCCCTTTCTGCTCGCGGCGCTCGGTTAGCTGTGCCGCCACCCCGCCGTGGTGTCCCGAGGCCGCCCCGGGAGCAGCACTGTGCTGTCCCCGGGCTCCGGGCCGGGAAGGGCCGCGGCGGCCTCAGGGAGCGCAGCCGCGCCGGGGGCCGTGTCGGTGCCCGCTGAGCTGGAGCGGGACCGTGAGGTGAGGCTGCGGGACGCGGTCCGGCAGCCCGCGGCGGCCTCTGCGCCGCTGCCCTGGCGGGGTCCGTGCCCCTGCGGGGCCGGAGCGGAGCAGCGGCCGGGCTGCCTGCGGGAGCGGCCGGGGGAGCGGCCGGCGGGCTTCGGAGGCGGGTGTTCGGGACGAACGGCGTTGTTCCTGAGAGTCTGTGTGGAGCGCTTCGCGCAGATGCACTTTCTGAAATTTACTTTCCCAATATTTTTCGTTTTACCCGTGCTGATGTAATTTATCGCTTTGGGGAAAGGCGCGTGTTCCGCTCTGGAGCCCCGCGGGCTCAGAATATACGAAATGAACGGGCTCGCGGGCTCGGCGTCACAGCCCTGCCGTGTCGCGTTACCGGTAGCGAAGTAAGACGCGCGTGTTTCCGTACGTGCGCACGGTGCTGCAGCTGGGGGGGTGCTGCGCTCCCGTGGCTGTCCCGGCCGCCCAGCTGGTGCGCGGCCACTTGTTACGCCCGCTCACCTGGGCTCGGTGGAGAGGCAGGGAAGGCTGGAGCCGTGGTGACACCAGCCTCCGCCTGCTCGGAGGGAATCGCAACCATGTTGGAGCAGTTCTGGAAGACTTTTCTCTCTATTCCGCACTGCAGTTAGCAACCCTTCCATTGAGGAGTAAAAAAAAGCCCAGTGCCATTGCTCAGCCTGACTATGAAGTCGCTGTTAACAAAAAGTTGGGGAGGGAAAAGGGAGCATCAGCTACAAGTACCTTACAGAGACCAAGATCCTGTTTATGTCAGGATTGCACTGATACCATTTCATGCTAGTGTCATGCAATTATGGCCAAGTCAAAAGTTTGCTAACACGCTGTATTTGCATACCTTAGTGTTTCAGTCATGGCTAACATGGCATTGCTCTTATAAAAGCTATGCGTGTAGCATGTTATGTAGCACCCGGCATATGCATCTCTGAACGGCAACAGTAATCACTGCTGTAATGTTCAGTCAGTCAGAGTTTTAGCAGTTTGGCAGAACAAAAGTACCTCTCTCTAAGAAGATTATGTGTATGCATTGTTGCTTTTAGAATGAAGAGTTGCAAATATGTAATTCTTATGGATGGTGCATCAAAAGATGAAGAACTCCAGATGTATCCCTGGAAGTGTTTCAGGCAAGGTTGGATGAGGCTTTGGGCAACCTGGTGTAGTGGAGGGTGTCCCTGCCCATGGCAGGGGGGTTGGAACTAGATGAGCTTTGAGGTCCCTTCCAACCCGAACCATTCTATGATTCTATGTGTTATTTGTAAGCATAGTATCTTTTTTTTTTTCTGGAATGGTATCACTTATCCTTACATGTTTTACAGTAACACTGAAATAGTCAGTGTGAATAGAGAAAATATGGCCTATGAAAATAAAAGCCTAGTTGTTAGCTGCACTTCCTGACTTTGGTTAGATATTTTAAACCATGAACTATTGGAAGGAGACTGTGAATGAAGCGCTTGCAATTGTGAAAGAAGGGAGTGAAAGGAAGGTAGCCAATCCTTATAGTGGGTACTGGTGAGAAAAGGAATCTGTTTCCAAAGCAGATTAGGGCAAAAAAGTAGCAACTTATGCTTAGAAGTGTTTACATTTAAAAACAGAAGAAGAGGTAGGTTTGTCCTACTTTTGATAGCCACTTCCACTGGCTGTCAAACTTCCACAGTTCTCTTCCACTTTATTTTGGGCCTCTCCCCTAGCAGGAGGAGAAGTTGGCCCCACTACATGGACCAGTTACACTGGTAAAAGAGCAGTTCTCTCTTTGAAGTGCTGTGTTGTGCTGGACGGGTGGTTCTGTTGTGGTCTGCTAGTTTTGTCTGAACCTTTCTATCGTTTTTCCTATCATGTGCAAAACATCTGCTATGTTGTTGCAAAACCTTTAAAAGTTGCCTCAACAAACAGGGACTTTTTGTCATTCGTGGGACAGAGAAGCAGGAATTTGTGGCTGAGGGAGAACGTGACCTCTCCTCAGCAGTTGCCTCGGCATCTACATGGTTGTTGCTGTTCCTTGAGCTGCTGTGGCAGAAGGGATGACACAACTCCTGGAGCCGGATCGCAGAACCGATACAGCAAGAAAAATAAACAGGGAGACGTGGTTATTTTTAAGCTGGAGTGTTTCCTTGCTGTGGTCCTCTAGCTGTCCCGAACAACAGGGGCGGCAGGCAGGGACTGCTTGAGAAGTGGCACCACTGCCAGGCCAGAGGTGGGCCTCCCGTTTGAACAGTTGTTAATTCTCTGTATGTGGCTGTGTCGCTTCTCCAGCTGTCCTCTGTGAAAAGACAGAGAACCGAAGGCATGTGGCTGGCTGGTTTTTACATTTAACTTATGAAGGGCAAGTCGCTTGCCTTTTTTGTTTTTTTTTTGAAAGGGAACCCTAGAAGGAGATACTCTAATACTTTGGTGGCAATTAATAGTGCAGAACCTCTGTAGAAAAAGAAATGAAAGCAACGGCAGCAGAGACCCATTGTATAATTGCTCTTTATGCACTGAGGCTGTTTTCCTTTGAAAATATTTGATTTGACTTGTAAAGATTAAAAATTTTTGGGAAGGTGGCTAATCAAAGGCTGACCCAGACTTGCCCTTTTCCAGATAAATCTTACCATCCTTGTGTTCAGTGGAACAAAGAAGGTTTTTTTTAAATTTTCTGATCATAGTAACAAGCTGTAAGAGGTGGAGGACCTTTTCTGTGCCCCAACGGTAGATGTTTGTCACAAATGACTGAAGGACGGTTCTTAAAGCAACATTGTTAAGATCTGACACTCCAGTTTGCCACCTTCTTGTGTGTACACCTGTCCAGTTGCTGTGAAGTTATGCCATCAGCTGACCTGCCAATGACATCACTTAAACTCCATTTTTTAAGGGCTAAAACGTGGTTAAGTGTCAGGTTTTTAGTTTGTTGGAGATGTGGCGACTCTCTGACAGGGGGCATGGAAACCACATTGCTGCGACCAATCTTCTAATATTTCAAAGGAAGGTTTTTACCCCAATCACATTATCGCCTACCTTGTGTGCGCCCTCAGTACTGAACTGGCACAACCAAGAAGTGGCAGGAACAGAGAATTTCTCGCTTGAGCTTACAAAATTATTGAAATTAAATCTGAAGTTTCCTTTCTTTGTAGCTCTTGCTTCTTTGTCTGTCACACAGGGAATGAAGAAACAGTTTAACTTACTCTTACCTCACAGAAGCCCTTTAAATAAGTGACTTTGTTCTGTTATTTTCAGATTCAGATAATACAGCATGTCATAACCCCCTTAGCCAAAAAGTAGAAGTTTGCATTTGTTTGTATCGCTACGTCAGAACCAGGGGTGAATATTCTTAATACGGAGCCTGCCGGTGTATTGTCTTTAATTGCTGAGAATTAATCTTTACTGCTCACAGTTCAGTCCTCTGCTGTGAAGCTAAAGACGCGTTGAAACGGTCTCCCCCACACACCACAGATGCTCCAGTACGCCGAATGTTGTACTGAGGTTGGTGAGACAACTTCTGTTGCTTCTCTCCTAACCACAGGCTCTGCCTGCCTGTCAAAGGGAATTAACCCACTAAAACTACCTCTTTTTGGCAAATCCGCTTGGACCGGCAGCCCTTTGGATTCTGGCCACTAATTCCAAGCCTGTTAGCCTGCATTTTGGAAGTCTGTTGCTTAGTTTTGGTCCTGTCCCTCTTGCCTAAGTACACGTTATTTTCCATCCTAGTTTATTTAAGCCAAACCACTTCATAACAGGAAGTCTCAATGAGTTTCCTTTGATGGAAGAGAGGTATGTTTATGCTTCAGGTCAGTAAGCCAAAGATAATATTTTTTTCAAAGTTTGCCATTATAATGCTTGTATCTTGTTCATGGGGATCTTATTTTAAAGTAATGGGGGGAGGAGGTGTGCAACAGTTATGTTTTTTATTAGTGATACCACAAAGCTGGTTGTAAATATTTGTGTATAAGATGATGTGTTTTGTTACTAATACCCAGCACCTTCTGAGCATTCTGTGGTTAGGCTTTATTGTCATGAATGATTAGAGAGTGGTGTTGGCACAGTATTCCCACACACCTACCGTGTAGGTTGTAGCTGTAAATAATAGCAGTTTTTATTAGCCAAACCTGCAGAAAGGTGTGGGGAAAAAAAACCTGTTACCCATTCCTTTACCCTGACACAAACTGTTTCGAGTACTTCCTCTTGGATATGTAGTTATTTACTAAACTTGTTTGTCAGAAGATGGTACCTTATCAGAGTGTGGATATGTTTGTTTTGGGATACTTAGGAATGGCTAAGAAGTTAGATGTGAGTCATATCGATGAATTATCGAAATAGAAGAGTCGTTTGGTCCTCTGCAGGTAAAAGGTTTGTGGCTGCCTGTGAGGAAAATATAAATATGCTGTAAAGGAGACTGGAACGTATGGGTCTGTTACCTTTTTGTGGTTTTATTACATTTTGTGTCTGTACTTGCACTGGGAAGGGTGAAAGGCTCTCTGTTAACAAACGTGGAATGATGGGGTATGGGTGTGGTGAATAAGTGAGTAGGTGGGTTGCCATTGAGGGTCACAGCTGGAAAAAAAAAAAAAGAAACAATTCTTATAAAAGGTACTGTGTATAAAAATATGCTTTTTAGAGGAATTTTTTTCATATTTTCGTCAAGGTAAGGGAGTATTATTATGGGGAATAGTCATAAAATCATAGAATGGTTTGGGTTGGAAGGGACCTCAAAGATCACCTAGTTCCAGCTCCCCTGCCATGGGCAGGGACACCCTCCACTACACCAGGTTGCTCAAAGCCTCATCCAACCTGGCCTTGAACACTTCCAGGTATGGGCAGCCACAACTCCTTGGGCAACCTGTTCCAGTGCCTCGCCACCCTCTGAGTGAAAAATTTCTTCCTTATATCTAATCTAAATCTGCCCTCTTTCAGTTTAAAGCCATTACCCCTTGTCCTGTCACTACATGCCCTTGTCCAAAGCCCCTCTCCAGCTTTCCTGTAGGCCCCTTTTAGGTACTGGAAGGCTGCTAGAAGGTCTCCCAGAAGCCGCCTTTTCTCCAGGCTGAATAACCCCAACTCTCTCAGCCTGTCTTCATAGGAGAGGTGCTCCAGCCTTCAGATCGTCTTTGATAATAATGTTCTGGGGAGCAGGGACTTGAGGAGGAATTAAAAGTAAGTCCAGTGGCCTTTCAAAAAAAAAAAAAAATCAGCTTAAAGAAAACTATTAGATACAAAAGAACTAAAGCATATGATTTTCAGTTGTTTTCTGTAGCAATTTTCTTCCTGCTTGAGCAGATTTGAAAATGTGTAAATGATTGTGAGTTGGCTTTGATACTGCGTGATGTCGGCAGTGAAGTACAGGCTTCTGAGGAATAGTACAAGGTTATTCTCCACTGTGATTTCCTACGATGTAGGGCAGTGGCCTGCTAGCAAGGTGATGTTTTATTGATAAAGGCATTATTTAAAAAGACTTGATGTTATCCTGACTTGATGACAGCCCATCCTTGTATGCATTCACTCTGAGTGACACAGTCCGCGTTCACAAGAATTGCTGAGGACCACCTTGGCAGGTGATATTTGCACCACTGATTTTAAAGCTTGTCCTGTACAGAAGATTCAAATCACAAACAGGATATTTCATGTTTATGGAAGTATGAACAGTTTTGTGCTTACGTACTGGATCACACCTTGACGAATGCACTTTATTCTTTTCTAGAACTCTTCACAAGTGGAAGTTCCTCATCATTGCTGGATATATCCAGTGCATGTTGGGGCATTACGCTAGCGTTAGGCAGTCCGAAATGGCTTTCAGGTGTCACAGCAACGGGGATGGACCCTCTTCGGTAAAGGAAGCCTCGTCAGACAAACTATTGAGCTCCGTTAAAAGGCGAGATCTGGGCAGGGAGCGAAGGGAGAGTAGACTTTTAAACAGTAAGAGGTGGGAGGAAAAAAAAATATGGAAGTAGAGGACTTTTCCATGGGACAGCGAGCGTGGGCTGGGCTGCCGGGCGGCCGCCCGGGGCGGAGGCGGCCCCTGGGGAGGACCCTGGACAGCTCCGCCGGCCCCGCTCCCGGCCCCGCTCCCGGCCCCGCTCCCGGCCCCGCTCCCGGCCCCGCGTGCGCGGGGGGTGCCCTTCCCTGGCAGCCGGTCCGCAGGGCTGGGCGACTCACGCCAAGGGGCGATGCAGTCGCCTCCCGCCCGGCTGGAGCCCGAGGGAGAAGGCGGATGGGGTGATGGTCGAAGAAAGATGGTGTTTTCCCCTCGGCCCAGTCCGTGGTGATCAGTAACGATCGGTGTCTCGGTGGGGTGTGCTAGAGAACAGCTGTTATCAACGGGTTAAGTGGCTGCAGGACTCAAAAGCCCTGTGAGGTCACTTTAGCCACAGCCAAGGAAAATGTGCCTTGCAATGATCAAGTGTTTTGGTATCCCCAGATGGTGAGGTGTCGCTTGCATCCGTGTTACATGGCCGTTTCTTGTTTGTTGTGAATAAATCATCAGTCCTTTCGGTATCCTTGTGACATCCTTATCTGCGTGGGAGACAAAGACGAGAGATGCACTAGGAGCTGTAGCAGGGAAAAATGCAACCACATGGGTAAATTAGCCTAGTAAATTCCTATAATTTACAATGCTAATGTTGTAGTACTCTTTAGTACATAAAGTACGTAGTTGGGATAAAGTCTGTCCATTGTGAGCTCTGCAGAAAAAGGCAAATCTTGCTGACAAACTTCATGTTGTATAAAAGCAAGCAATAATAGTGTTGGGAACAGCTCAGCTGATCCTTTAAGTGAAGCAAATAACCTGAAATGAATTCAGGAATAACAATTTTAAAGTTGTTTCCTATTTTGAAAACAGAAGACCAATCTTGTTTTGTAGCATGGTTAGGTATGTATCTGTGCATTTACTGACCATAGGAGAAACATGTTTTCATAGTGTTTAGTTCTGCTTAAAGTACATTTCCTTGTTTGTTTTTTTTTTTAGTAAAACTGCTTGTTAGATATCCGATTCATTGTTGAATCTAGATTGCAATAACTCTTTATTGGGTGGCTTAATGTGCTGATAGTGTCAAATCATTAATATTTTAGTGTCACTAAATGCAGCAACTATTCTTGAAATGGCATGCCAATAAAAGTTAAGGGGGGGAAAAAAGGTATCAGGTTAGACAAATAATCTGTAACCTCCAAGTAAGTTGCACGTTTCACCACACTTGTCTGATGCCCTTCTTTGTCTTGTTGGCTCAGAACATACTACATTTTCTTATTACTCAGCTGATTGCTGGATATAATTGTGCTCCAGATAATAAGATTGTTCTAATTATAATTACGCATGTCGTTCACATTATGAAATGGTTTAGGAATAAGGATAAGTTACGTTGACATTTGGAAACTATTAAAATGATAAATTATCCAGAACTCCAAAGCTGTGCTTAATTAGAACTAACTTCTGGATTGTTAGCTAGACTGTTGTTTAACTGTGAACTGCATAACGAATGTGTTCTTGACTAGTGTTTTATAATTAAATTTGTAAGGAGTTGATTTGTACAAACACACAGTGCGCAGTTTGGCATTCTGCACTCATATTAATTTCATGGTTAATGAAGTTTGCGTTCTTAAACTGGTATTTAACAAGGTCTTATCTGTGTGGATTTTGTTGATGAAATGAAAAATTAGGTCTGCTTTCTCATGCCTGCTGGTAGGAAATGCTTTACGTTCTCAAAGATTTGATCAGAGCAAAACGTGTTCCCTATGAACCGTAATATGTCACGTCTCACTGGCAGGCTGAACGCATGCCTGGAGCTTGCCTGAGACTGTCTTCGCAGGTGCTGTAGTACAGGGAGGAGGTTTTAGGGTTTAATCAGGAATAATTAAACTTGTTCACGCTGTTGTTCAGGGTACTGAAGACCTGTTTTTCTACTGCTGACCCTGAATCCCACATTTTATATATATTCGTTGCCATAACCTCGTACCTATGTTCTCATAGGTAATGAATGTTGAGGATGAAAACATGCTAAAATGGATTCACAGTTCCAGTTCCCCATAGTTCATGGTCATGGTTCAGGTTTATAGTTCCAGGTGTAAGTTAGTATGGCACCAATCATTCTTACCCAGCTGGACTGAGTTGAGATAATGAACTACTAATCAACTCAAGGTACCGATCCTGCCTACAAGAGGCAGGCCATTTCCTCCTGGCTGCGGAGGATGCAACAGCGTCCTTGGTGCCGCAGCCCAGGCTGGTGAGCAACAACTGAGCGACAAGTTAGTAAGTTAGCTGAGCTAGAGTAGGGAAAAGTCATGCCAAGGAAGGTACTAAACTTTTTTTTTTAAAATAAATGGTCTTGTCATTGGAAATATTTTTACTTTGGTGGTCTTAACTTCTGTCACATTTTTGACTACCCCAGATTCTAAGACCAACCATTCCTCCTGTTGTAGTGATTCGTGTGTGTTGGCTCACCTGATAGAAGACGAACAGAGTGCTGTTTCCTTGTTTTATCTGTCTCCAGGCATTAAATAGAGCTCAGGAGGACTTGGGAAGCAGCTGGCCTGTAAGTTGCAAGGTGCTCCCAACATGAAGATTTGTGACAAAAAATTTATTTGTATATTTCTTCTGTTTGAGAGGTCTCTCCATTGCTGTGCTCTACTGATACTATGGAAATAGATGAACCAATGGAATTAACTAGAAATTGTTGGGGAGAGGTGAACTAAAGAGAGGAGTTCTTGAATTTCTGAGGGTTTCAAATTTAAGGGTAAATTTTACAGGACTGACATCAGTTTGGTAACTGATATAACTTAGGAAATCATTGTCCTGGGCTTGAATGCTTAAAACTTGACCAAATATTGTTTTATAGGGTTCATCTTACCAATTTTGGACAAGCTAGCCAGTCATCTTGGATGGGTACTTACAGAAACAACCTTTGCTTGCTTCTTGTTGTTCCACTCTAGTGTTTTTCTTCCTGTTTGTCAAAAATCCGCTTTTTTTTTTTCCAATGGAACAAAACTGACTTGAAAATTACAAACAACTATTCATAACTAACAACTTATATCCTCTGTCTCTAATAAGTTTTTGAATATGTTATGCCCTAAAATTTTAATTCCTTTTTGGAATAATTGCTCTTCATTTCTTACTTGTGCTGGAAAATACCATCTACTGTGCAACTTCTTCCAGCATACTTTTCTTGTTTTGAGGCTGCTGGTGTGACTAGCAGCACATGTTAGTTTATATGCGTAGAGTTTTAATGCTTTCATTGCAAGGTACTTGTAACGTTAGAAGGTGAAATAGTCTGAGGAGCTTTAAAATTAAAAAAGGGGGGGGGGGGTGGGCAGGGAGGGGAGAGGAAGAGGAAACCACCCTCCCCCATCTGATCTTAAAAACTTGAGCTTGCTTATGGCAGTATCTTTTTAGTGCTGGAATTAGGTTTTGATGTTGTGAAGCTTTTATGAAAATTACACAAACGTTAAGAGGTATGAATCTTTATCATTAACAAGAATGCTCCTGCATGTGGAAATTGTTGCACGTTCTCATCTTGATTTCAGAAGTTTAATTTACGCAGTAAATACCTAGTTGTTAAATACTTTGTATCAAGAAGTCTACATAATTGGCTGCTGACTCATGACATTTGATTGTGTGTAAAGAGAACGTGTGGAATTAGGTTGTGTATTTTTTTGGGTTGTTAAAGCAGTTGGTGTTATGTGAAATGTCTTGCTTGCAATTCAGTGCTTCGGTAGTTTAAGCAGCCTAGGAAAAATGAATCCAGTAGGCAAAGCTATTCAGAATTTAAATGGACTCTAAATATATAGTGTGCATCTACTTTTGACCTCCTTGATTTAATATATTTTCTCGTTTATCATTTTCTACAACTGAAGACATGGTTTTCCTTTCACATTCTTTTTGGGTATATCTGAACTTAAATTTTTGGGTTCGCTTTCTGCTTTTAAAACTGCCACAGTTACTGGCTTCATTAATATTTTAATGAATGAGGAGTGAGTTCATAGCTGTGCTTTGGCAGTTCTGTCAGTTCCCAAGAGCTGGTTTAAAGCAACCAGCTTGAATGACTTAAGGTTCATTGATACCCGTAGTCATACCAGTAACGTTAGGAAAGCTTCATCTATTATTGAGTGATCTTGTGCATGCTGTACGTGAAAATGCTGTTGTGAATCATAAATTGCTGCTTAGTGCACATTAATATGGATTGGTTCTGTTTGTTTTGTACTAAATAATTCATGTTTCCCAAATGGTTCTTATTTTTAATAGAAAAAAAAAATCCACTTGAACACAGCAGACTATTTTTCAGCTCTCACTGGATGTATGTATTGCATGGTGGGAGCGGGCTGACTGTTTCTCTAGCAATGTTTTTGGGGGTTTTTCTGATAGTTGTTTAATAACACCTGATTCAGAGCATAAAAGTTTTTGCAAGAGGGCTGCTTATTAAACTTCTAAAGCAAATCTTACAGGTACTTTTAGTACTGGAGGTACAGGAAAGCTGGAGAGGGACTTTTGACAAGGGCGTGTAGTGATAGGACAAGGGGCAATGGATTTAAATTGAAAGAGGGGAGATTTTGATTAGATCTAAGGAAGACATTTTTCACTCAGAGGGTGGTGAGGCAGTGGAGCAGGTTGCCCAGAGAAGTTGTAGATGCCCCATCCCTGGAAGTGTTCAAGGCCAGGTTGGATGAGGCTTTGGGCAACTTTGTGTAGTGGAGGGTGTCCCTGCCCATGGCAGGGGAGCTGGAACTAGGTGATCTTTGAGGTCGCTTCCAACCCAAACCATTCTGTGATTCTATGATTCTTTGATTTGCTTTGCTTCAGCTGTCTTATACCTGTTGAGGAAACAATAGCATATACTTCTGCCTCTGAAAGGGCTGGGAAACTGTGATTTGTTGTGACCTTTCAAGCAGAGCACACCTTGACCGAGCAGCGCTACGTGTGCTAAATGCAATGACAACAAATGCCTGTCTCTAAGATCAAATCTTGTCTTATAACTTCAGTATTTGGGTAAATATTTCCTAAGCTACTTGTGCTGTTTACCTTGGAGTTCTTAAAGCAGTTGCTTGCAATTGTTTATTTTTAGTATTGCTGAAGCATTGGCATGTCTCAGGCAGTGAAGGGCTGAATCCTGTTTACATAGTGCGTATCACGTGTGTTTTCTGACTTCCAAAGCACTGCGCTCCCTGGGGAGGCAGCAGATAGGTTAGCGCTTGGGAGTGAGAACTTGTGTCTAATTCCTTGTCTGCTAGCTTAGTTTAGCTATTTTTAAAGTAAGCTTTACCTTGAAAAAAACAAGGTAAAAAGCTTGATTACAGTGGCTATTGACGTGGTGTGTCTGGGCTGCATGCTCTGCTAAGACGCATTTTTTCCTTCATTGTCAGCCAGGTTAATGCTTCTGTCGGAACCTCACTGTCATGTGCCACTGGGATGGGTGAGACCAGCCTTGCTGAGATTGGCTTAGACTGAGTTGTGTGTGGCAGGTAATATCACTTGTTTGTGCGTCCCTCGGCCAATCTTTATAAACTAAACATTTGGAAACTTACCATTTTTTTGCTTAAAATATGTATGTGTTAGGAATAAAAAGTTCACCAACCTCAAGTAGTGCATTTGACTGCCCTTCCTGAAGAAGCAACATAGTCTGTTTTATTCCAAAGCTCAGCTAGTAGTATTTTTTTTTTTCTGATAATGATTTGTCCTCTTAGCCCTGCACTGTGAAGGGGAGCTTCACTTTGTGATAGCCGTTCCCTTAGTTATCACAAAACCATTGTAGGAATAAAACTTACAGATAGGCTTTTAGCTGGGTGTGGAAGTAACTATAATTATGTAACTTCCAGTAACTGTAATTCTCCAGTTTATCTGGCAAGCACTGCTGCCCATTTGATAAATTACATGAAATCCAGTGTTGGCGCATCATTTTCCATCATCTGTGTTGAGACAAAAGAGCCGCAGTCATGAGATAGCTGGGCTTGGCTGACACTGGGCACTAGCGTGTTTAACTTTGCAGTAAAACAGAGTCCCTTGTTCGGCTCTGGCAGGAGTGCCAGTCAGACTCGTTTAACTGTCACAAAGCTTTTCCTGCCTAAAAACTGTAGCCACAATGTCATTCTGACTGCTGCCACTGGAACGAAGATGCTGGGATAAGGTCTGCCGTTTTGCAGGTACTGCATGACTGTCCAGGCACTGAATCATTAGTCTTAGGATGTCTCTGAATAACTAATTAGCTGGGTCATTAAACATTCTTGTGGCCAGCATTTCAATAAAGCTTCTCTCTGGGTGACTGTCTCTAATGGACGAGTTCTGAGCTGCACATACCTCCACAGAACCATTGAGGGCAAGGACACAGTGGAATTAAGAAAAGAGGTTGGGTGCTTGCATGGCTAATACTGTTTTCTGTCTTAGGGAAGTTTTAAAAAAATCCTCTTTGCAGGGGAGCAAAGCTGGTGAGCTCATGCACTTCATGTAGTATGTCAGTCTTTAACATGCACTAGAGAAAAATTTTCCTCTGAGTTATTCCATAACTTTTTTCATCATGGAGAAACCATAGTTCCTGGTATCCTTCTCCAGCACAGCTGTATCGCTGGGCGTAGCTGGAAATCAGTTGCTCTAGTCCAGTATCATTTCTGCTGTAGTATAACTGGTGTCCCAGAGTTCTGACAAGTCTAGATCTATAAGCAGAAATATAATGAAGAATTTGAGGTTCTTATGTAGGGAAATAAGCAGCAGGCTTTCCAGATATGCTTGATGGAGCATCCCAGTTGTAGTTAATGGGGCATAGGTAGAGAAGGAAGAATTGCAGGGGGGTAAAAGTTGAATTACCAAGAACATAGCACATTTTCTTTTTTGTCTGGAGATATGAGCAGCAAGCCAAAACCACTGGTTCTTTTGGTCTTTTTTTGCAATTCCATCGGCTGTCTCTCTTTAAAACAAACACACCTCACACCCTGCCATGTTCCTGGTTTTGTTTTTTTTTAAAAAAAACCCTGCAAATATAGGGAGATGCTGAGCTCGTGTCTCGAAAGCATTTGGCATTTGAGTGATATGTGGCTTACACGATTATATACCTTTTTGTAAGGCATCATTTTAGCCTGCTCTCATTAGGTGTGTTGTTTCTTGTAAAGCTATTTTAAGAAAGAAAATGTTTATTTTGGGGAAATCTGTGATTTCTTTTTCCCTCTTTGCTGCTACCAAGAAAATAATGGAGGGGGATAAAGTGAAACTGCAGGACAAGCCTCTTAAAAGCTTTGCTTAGTGGGAAAGGGAAGTAAGTTCAAACGTCTGATAAAGATCACAGGTAACATAAAATTCACTGACAGTTGTCATTCCATGGTGGCGTGAATTTTCAGGAATTATTCTCGAGAGTAGTCTGAATTATTCTTTCAGAAGTAGTCTTGTGAAATTCTGCGTCAGATTCTGAGTTTGTATGCTTATCCTTGGTTTGACTCTTCAGCTGTTACTCCATACGTACTTAGTAAAACGGTGTTCTACCGGAAACTTTAGTACTTGTCTTTAATGTGAAATGATGTGAATTAATATCAAAGTAACCCTTCAAACCCCAGCAGTCTTGCAGTATGAGGGCTGCGCTGGAGGATCTGTCTGGTTGCAACATGTAATTCAGGAAGCCCAGCAAAGCTGACCTGCTGGTGGAGATTCAATGCTCTCATGATGTAACACTGTATGGAAGCTCAAACTGCAGCAGATTTCTCGCTGTTCAATTCTGTGCATACATGTATACTTGTGTGGGCATGATTTTAGTTAGCCATACTTTGGTCCTCAAGTCTTGGACCTTTTAAACGTCATGTCACAGAAAGATGATTTTTAGACTTACAGACCAATTTTTGTTAGAAGGGACTCCAAATGTCACCTGCTCCCACCACCAGTAGGGCCAGCCTACATCCCGTTGCTCGGAGCATCGTGCAGGTCTATGAGACTGAAATCGCTGCACTCTCTCTGGACAATGCAGAGTTTAATGGCTCTCACTGGACACTTTCTACCTCTATCATGCTGGAGCTTCCCTGGCTGCAACTTGTGACTGTTTCCTTGTGGCTATTGCCTGTGCATCTGCCAGAAGGGTCCGATTCTGTCCTCACCGAAACTGCCCCGCACATGAGCAGGTTTGCATGTGTGATGTGCCAATGTGATCTTATCCTTGCTAACCTCTCCTCCTTTTGGTTTCTTCTATTTGGCTAGCTCAGCGGTCGCTTTGCTGAGTTCTGATGACAGAAATGTGTGGGAGGTTTATGAAACAAAACATTTTGTCACATGCTTTGTCTTTGACCTGTTTTTGAAAAAGTTTTGTGAAGCACTGGAAATACAGGTGAAATTCCGAATTGTCTCCTCAGAAGAGCAGTGTTATTGTAGTACAGCTGTGGAGGACATCAAACATGTTGAATATTCTTCAGCTTATTTTCCTTTTTTTTGGATTTCAACTTGATGAGCTAGGTAAATCTTCTTAGATCTTTATTTGGATCAGAAAGATTCTTACTGTGAACTGCCAGAACATGTGCCTCAGAAATGCAGTGATCCATGATGTGTAGAAACATTTCACATGTTTGAGTTGGGCCAGTTTTGTGCTGCTACAAGAGCAGCCATCCGGAAACTTGGAGTTCTTAAATTCATGAAGTTACTTCACATCAGCAAAATATTTCCTGTGGGAATTTTTGGGAGAGTGAAGGAGAGAGAGGAGGATAGGCTGAATTCCAAGTACAGATTCAAGTGTTGCTTTTCGTATTGACACTTTGAAGGGGTTTTGCTTTATTTCTTGTCTCTGTTCTTGTATATGGCCTTTATTCTTATAGAATTCTGAGTCTTCAGTTTTCTGGAATACTGATTGCAAAACTCCTGTGTAAAAGTAACTGTTAGAAACCCTTCCACAGTACTCTGGCGTTAATTATTCCTAGAATTTCAATGAAACGGGAAGGCAGTTTAATGAACTTGAGTTTTGCATTAGTGATACTCTGCCTTAAATGCTTATCTATTATCTGTCCATCTGGCAGCTCACATGCCTGTTGGCAGAAGTGCTTTTATTTCTTTTCCTGAAAAATTCTGGCACTGAATGTATAAACAAGCAGCACTTCTTTCTTCATTTATAATTCAGCATGAAATTCTGAGCATTATTAGTTAATTAATATTAAATATGGTGAATTCTTGCTAGTGCGAGTATAACGCCCTGAATTGAAGCATATGGAGTGGTACCACCTCCTCACAGTGAGAAGCTGGCAGATTGAGATCCATCTGTCAGCTGACACACGCACCAGTGCCCGTCTCCGAGTTTACGGTGAGGCGATGCAGACTGCCAAGAGAAACTGTGAGAGGGGCTGAGACCATCTACAATCGTGGCATATTTGGTGGGAAGGCAAGTGGAAGAATTGCTTTCCCCTCCCCAATTTGCTTAAAAAAAATATTATAAAATCTTTATTTGAAAAAATGTACTGGCTTTTGGTTGTGAAAATAATTTATTAATAGCAAACATGCTATGGACCCTGAGCTTCCCAGCCTGTTGGGTTTTTGCTCAGTTTGCTTACTGGGAAAAGCCCCAGCTGTCTGCAGCCATGCAGAAAACACACTTCCTTTCTGGGGGAAAAGTTAAATTGCTCTGAACTTGAACCACTCTGATGTGATTGTACGTTGTGCTGGGTAAGCAGCGTCACCCAGATGCTGCATCAAGGGTGCGTAGGACAATACCTGGTGATATCTGCTGATGTTCACAGACATAGAGCTGCAAGAAACTAGGTTGAGAAAACAGCCCTGTTTCATAGGGATCTACTGGGCTTTCAACTGTGCGGGTACATATTCATCAGGTAGCAACTCCTAAAACGTTAAGACATCTCTAGTGACATTCAAAGTTAACGCTTCGTGTTTAATGTTAACTCAAATGAAACTTGAAAATTTCAAAATTTCAGAATTGGCCAGAGAAGCACAGACCTTCTGAAGTCTTTTTCTCAGTATGGATAAAATTTGACATGGTGTTAGTTGAAGCTGTTTTGAATATCCTCTTCTAAAGCGATTTTTTGGTGAATACTTTAGAGAGAGAAATGAATCCACAGGCTTATACAACTTCTTCAGAGTAATAATAGACAAAAGCCTAAGCCTGGAAATTCACCCTTCCTCACCCCCCCAAAGTATGCAAATCTTACCAGTTTAATTTCTGTTTTGTCTACAGAAAAGCATCTTGCACAAATTCTGCACTAAGCTGAAACTTCTGGTTTTTGCATTTATTTTGTGATGCTTTGTGGCTTCTGTTGTTGTGCAAATGTGACACTAATTAAAGAAATCCATAGTGTGACTGGGGAGGACTCATCATAAGCAGCAAACTGGTCAGCTTAGCTGCTGTTGCTCATTTTGAACGGAAGTTTTGTATTTATGGCATGCTGTTCACAGAGAAAACTGCTGGCAAATGTTGCTATTGCAGCTTCATCTTTGGTGTAAATGTACGGTCTTTTCCTCTCGTCACTTTTTAATTTCTTATGGTCGTATTATATGGGGGTGAAACACAGTTTCTCTCTGTGCTGTCAGAAGCAGTAACAGGACAGACAGTAAAATGGCAAGTTGTTAGCTCGGTGCTCCCTGCAACTGCTGCCTCTCCACCTTGGCGGTGAATTTTTTTTTAATTTATTTTAAGGCATTTGGGTAATTATATTAATGCCATATTGTATGAGGATGGTTTGCTTTCGGGGAAATTGTGTTACTGGTGAAAAATTTGTGATTGATTCATAAACCATGATGTGTTTTGAAGGCTTGTGAGCTAGGTAAGCACAATTTATATACAGCACCCTATTTAAAACTTCAGTTCGTTGCTAATACCTGGAGAAGCAGGCTGAAATACCTCATGATGTTTTGCCTGACCTGTACCTGCTATAGTTTGTGCCTTTTAAGACAGAATCTCTGCAAGCTGAAGGGGAGGAGGAGAATCAAGGCTTAGATTTGTTTTTTGGTTGGGTTTTGGTTGTTTTTTTTAAGAGATAATTTCTGAAGAGCCTAAATAAATATTTTTCAAGACTTACATTGAAGGAACTGGGGAGTGACACTGAACCTTAGATGAAGGAAGTAAAACCCATATATAAAACCCATGCTGAGTGGAAAGGTTTTCCATTACCCTGTTATCTTTGGTCTGTCTTTGGGGTATATAAGGAATTGGTATCTTGTGGCTGTATCAGAAAATAAATCTGTGTTACGACATTAGGCCAGACTGGGCAGAGGCAAGGCTGCTGCGGCTCCATGCCCCAAGTCTGATCCGTGGCAGGGCTGAGCAAGTGTTCCCAGTAGGCAAAAAGGTTTTCTTGCCCAGAAAGAGTTAGAAATGGAATTTCCTAAGAAGATAAAATGAACTGCAGATTAGACAATACAAGTGTATGGACCAGCCACTGTTTATATATGAGCAACTATTTTATCCCCTTATCTCTCTGTTTTCCCCACACTTATTCCTCCATGAGTCATCTAGATCCTTCCCTTTCCCTGCCTCTGTTTCCTCCTCTAAACAACCCATAGTAAGTCTTGTGCAATCCCAGAACGCTCTTCTGCTGCATCCCATACCTGTCCCGTACTCTGATGCACTGACCACCTGCCTCCCAAATTGCTCTGGAGCTGGCTCCCCAGGGTGGGTGTCACCCCTGGCCAGTGGGGCTGAGACTCTCCTGGGACAGCCATCCCTTCCCCTGAGTCCATAATTTGTGTTCCCCCATCTGCCTTTGGGCTTCTGCTCCTCTTGGGCCCTTGGGGATGGACCTGGGATGGGCTGTTGGCTCCTGGGGTGGACCTGGGAGTGGCTGGGCAGGGTGTGATTTGGGCTCCCCCTCCTTTGTGAGTGTGCAGAGGAGCTTTCTATCAAATGCCCAAACAATTTGTACTATAAACTGTATCAAGATTGAAATAGACAAATTAATCTATCTTTTTGCCTTTGTATAGTTGGCATTAATTTTAATACTCAATACTTTTTTTTAGTTTTTAATATGTTAACAAATATCAACCTTTTTGTGAAGCGATGATCTGACTAAAAAAAGTCCTGCTTTCTTTTTTGCAATTCAGTTTGCCTCCAAAGTCTTATTTGTCTTCCATAAAATAAATATACTTTGTCAGAGAATATATTTGTCCTGTTACTAATTCACTTTATTAATTTCTGATATTATAGATTGCCTGTATATTGTGAGAATACTTTCCAATTTGACTTCTGATCTCTGGTGAGCAGAAGAAACGGCTTTTTCTAATAACTGCTTTCCTATCGGAAATTGAATTTTCTGGATGGGCTGCTGTAAAAGCTAAGGCCAATGAAATGGTGGTTGTAATAGATTATTTTTTTCACGTGTAGTGTATTGGCAGTCAGACGATGGATCTCCAGGAACTTGAAGGTGGCGGAAGGGAGCCACTTTCTTTAAGATGTATCCTTAGAGACTGATAAAGTGAAATGCGGTTGTGTAAGATCTAATTTGTCAAAGAGTGTAGTGTTTCTGCAAGATGTTTTACTTTCACTTTTCTGTAGTTCCGTTGCTTTGGGAGTTGCTGATTGTCTTCAATTACTGTTTTTGTTTTCTTCTTAGTAAAACGCTTCAGAGAACCAAAGCATGAAAGACGTCCCTGGAGGATATGGTATGTTTCTGCATGTTTAATCTTTTTTTTTTTTTTTTTTTTTTTTCTGGTGTGTTTTAGAAATTGAAGGAATGATTGTTTGCATATGATGATTAAAAAAAAAAGTGATGACAATACATTAGTGACTTTTTTTGTGAGGAACAAAAGAAGTTACCAGAATACATGAGTCAACAAAAAGTTATCTTCTGTATGTCCCTGCTGGTTCTTTCTTACTGAATCCTTCCAGGAATCTCTACAAAGACGTGCATTTAGACATAAAGCTTCAAGTTGTGCTGCTTCTTGTAGATGGAAACTTACAGTTGCCCTAAGATGCATCTGAATGTCTACAAACTTACATACGTTTACAAGAAGTTCTCAGCTTTAAACAAAATTCCATGTTTTGTAGCTATCCTACTACTTAGAGAAACAATATGGTCGAAGATATAAATACATAAGCCTTAAAAGAATACAGTGTAAAAAGTATGTTTGGTGTTATTACTTTTTTAAGTTGCTGGACTGTAGCAGTGCCAATGTAACCTGTACTAGTTTTGAGACTGATGTAAATGTTAAGCTGTTGTTCCAGTTGTTGAAGACTTCAGGGGTTTAAATTCATCTCTTACAATGCTGCTTTTCAGAACTAATCCTGACTTTCGTTTTATTGAAAAACTAAATACAGAATCTTTGTGTACTACGTTCTACCTCAGCCTGAAATTCTGAGTAGTGTGGTGATTTTTAATTTTTAAGCAAAAAATCTTGTTCTGGGACTATTGTCATTTAGAGAGTGGTGTACTGATTAGATGAGTAACTCGCTGGCTTCCGGCCTCGTCTCCAACGCTGTGCTTTGTGTCGTGCAGTGCATGCAAGGTAATGCAGTTTGAGACAAAGGTGTCAGGGAGGGGAGATGAGTTCAGGCATATAATGTTGTTTGGATCTGTTGGCGTGTTTGGATCTTTTTAGACATGGAAACAACAGGTAAAATGGGTGTTGATCTGTATAAAGAAAACACTCTTGCCTACAGAAAACTTTTGACATGATTCCTGTATTTAACATGTAATAAAACATCCACTGGAAGTTTTGGTTTTGATATGATGATAAAAGAATGTTAAGGGCTGGAGTCAATACTGAATCAGTACTTAAGCAATTTTTTTAAATATTTCCCCTGTAAGTGGCAAACTATTTTCTCTCTAACTCTGTCATCTGCTTTGGAGATAATACTTGCAAGGTTACAATTCTTTTGCAGTGCAGTCTAAGCTGTTGTACTACAGATGAAATTAAGTGAGACCACTTCATGCTTTCAAATGAAAAATTTGACTTTTTAGCTAAATACTACAGATAAAGGACTCATTAGCCAGCTATTAAATTGCTCAACAAGCACATGATGAGGATTTTATTTTTGTCTGTGCCGCAAACTTGCTGAAAATGCATACATGTAAAAGGACTGAAATATCCCAACGAGGCTGGGATACTCATCATTTACAGGAGGTTATTAAAGACTTAGCTAGGTTTAGTGAGGATTAGCTCTTGGATAATGCATATGATACCGAGAGGATGTCCCTAAACTTTAAATTTACAGTGGCAATGTTTCAAGTTAGTATGATTTGGTTCATTGTTAACAATATTCAAGAAAAAAGGGGCAGAGTGTAAAATGGAACATTAAGTAAGCTAAATACCATGACGCTTTATCATTCTGGTGTTCTCTTTTGAAGAAAACATGAATAACTGAGATGGAATTTAAATATAAAATAATGTAAATTTACGATGTCAGACTGTGTTGTAAACAGTTTTGTGTGTCTTGAAAACTGTTTTCACTTTATTCAGGTTTTTAGATACTTCCAAGCAAGCCATAGGGATGTTGTTCATCCACTTCGCAAATGTCTATTTATCAGATCTTACAGAAGAAGATCCCTGTTCACTGTGAGTATTTAATTGCAGAATAATTGTTTTTTATGGAAGTTCTGCTGTTGAGTTTGGTGGTGTATGTGGACGATAACGCAAGCTAGAGCTGAGAAACCCATTTTCATGGTAAAAATCGATCACTTTCAAAAACCTTGTAGTTTAAGCTTAGTTAATCAAGGGTCAGAGTTCTGGTCTTTTAATTCATGGCTGGCGGGACCTGCAAAAACTTTCTAGGCCATGTTTTAGACTGAGGGTAAACTCTTTCTACTTCTCCCTCTCCAGTTAATGAATGAGGACTTAGCATGCACATTGTAATAGGAGGCTGTTTGCTGAAGGAGGTGCTAGGAACCAAAGGAAATGGTGACTACAAAGTTGTATACGCTGACCTCGAGCTGCACTGTTCACTGCTCCAAGGCTTTGATATCAAGTCAGGTTGCTTTCAGGGATATTTAGCGAAAAACATTCATGCTTGTATTTTCTTCTAAAACCTACATTAGCTACTGCAGTATTATTTTCATTTTGTTAAAGCAGGAAATCTTGCTCGGTACCCAGGCAGTTAGTACAAAAATTAATTTCACAATGTCACGCTTGGAGCAGTGTGACTACGTAGATAAGCATTTCACTGTAGTGTATTAAACCTGAAGATTTTATGACTAAGACCCCGTCAGGCTCTTTACAGGAGCTCCTGAAGCAAATTGTAATTGTTTGGGTTCATTCTTGATAGGGCTCATGCTCAAAGAAGCTTACACATTCCCGGTAATAGAAGCTGTGAAATTACTTTTAAAAGCCTAGTAATTTGCCCTTTAAAACCAATCCAGTACCTTCAATTGCATCTGCTCACTGTTGTCCTTTGGTAAACAAAGGAGCTGCACAGCTCAAGGAATATGCTTGTGTTGTTTCACAAGCCTGTTTTATTTCCCTTATTCCTCCTTAGTTTCTTTTGTGTTCCTGCATGCTATAAATGTGCAAGTAAAACACTGCTTTTCTCTTCCCATCACAAAGCATTTTGGTAGAGAAAATGCATTTATTTTAATATGCTAACAGTAAAGTTTAAGTTATAATTACGACAGTTTCAATAATACCAGGCATCATTGTAGGGTTTTCCTTGTTTACTGATTTGAGAGTTTCCTGATATATTTAAAAACCGGCAGGTGCAAATTGCTTTCATTCCATTTTTATATATTCAAGTATATATTCAAGTAAGCTAACCAAAGCATATCCAAAATTGTCAGTGTTTAAAGCTAAAGCTCAATAGTTTATTACAATATTATAAAATTAAAATTTTGTGCTGTGTACTGAGTTTTCAAATAAAAGGTTTACTAACCTGTGCGTTCTCTTCTACGTGTTCTAATATAGTCTACATAACTTTACTTTCTAATGCCAGTTTTTATGGTGTAACATGACACAAAATAAGTAAGAGAGTGAGGTAGAGAACTGTTATTCACTGTTCTCAGGATAACAAAAATTACAATATGGAGCTGTTTAATTTTCTGGACAAGGGTGCAGGTCCTCCTTGTTAGCAGAAAAAATAGCATGTAGTATTAGCCAAAGCCACTTATGCTTCCTTGAGAAAAATATCTCTTAAGTGTGTGAATGGGTCAAAATCAGTGAGTAAAAGCAATATTTCTGTCTGTGACTTTAAATAACAATAAATTTTTTCAGCAAATTCAAACATGGATAGTTTTCTGTTCTTTCCTGTTCCGCAGTTTGTGGATTATTTTCAGAGCAAAAGTGGAAAATGCAGTTTTAGAAAACATTGTGGTTCAAAGCTTGGAAAGAACTCCAATTGGAAGTTGCTATTCGTTAGTTTGGGAATGTAGTGCTGGAATTCAGGCAGGTGTGTGATAATATCAAAGCTGATAAAACATCTGTTAAAACACCTCGACAAGTGGGTGGTTGTTTGAAGGATTTTAAACAGGAAAAGCAAACAGCACTCCTTTGCTGTAGCGCAGGGCACTCAGCCGGCTGCGTGCCGTACACCGGGAAGTTTGTATCAATTCCAGCCTTCTACACGCTGAACTCTCAGCCAAATGCATTTATCTGGTAGCAGCAGTGACTCGTGGTGCTGTCTGTGCTGGTGCACGGGTTACCCGGTTACTGGTGAGCAGGGTTAATGCAGGCTGTTGCAGAAGGAGCACCTTGCCTACATGGAGTGAGCCTGATGAGCTTGGGAATACCAGGCGTGCTTGGCCTGCGCTGCGAGCCGCGATTTGATGTAAAATAGGTGTTGGCACAGCTCTGCTCCCTGCTCCTGCTGGCTGCCTTCCTGCCGTAGGCTTACAGCAGCCCCTTGTGGCCTCAGAATGGCTCATGTAGGCTTCTCGTGGCTGAGGTTCCTCTGCCAAATCCAAAACTTTAACGTTTGTCTAATGCCAAGTTCATTGGAACTCTGATTTGACACACAACTATTAGGAAATAACTGGTTTTTAGAAAGTTTATGAGTAAGTCTGGGCTGAAGCAAGGCATGTTGGCTTTATTGTTATTTTCAAGCTACTGTCGAATGGGATTTTGAGGGTCAGAACAGCTCCTTTACTGTTTTGAATGCACATATTCTTTGCTTTCCACTCGCTGATACTATTTTGTCCACATCAATTTGTCTCTGCAGCCAGCAGAAGCCCACAGGTCTCTGAATTGCTATTTTTAGCTCTGCAGAGAAGTTCCTATGGACTCCAGAGTTTACCTTAAGTATTTGGAATTCCCAAATAATAATCTCAGTAACAGGGACTTCCTATGTGTCTTATAGCTGGCTCTTTGTGAGCTGCTGTTTAGTTCAGCTAAAATCAGTGATAGTAAATAAACCAAACTGACTTACAAAATGCTCTGAATTTCAGCTGCACCTTTTAATGAACCTAAGAATTAATTTGAAACCTGTAGTAATCTCTAGTTTCCTGAAGCACAGGTAAGATCCCAGAAACTGTACTGTCTAGGTGTGGTTTTCCACTGCTCATTGCTCCTTGTTGAGGCTGGAAAAGGGCTCCCTTGAAAAACTGTCTGGTTGTGGTATCTTTTCCCCTCGAAATGAAAGCCTTTTGGGTTAGGTTTTCTACCTTCAAATTCCTTGAGTTGTCTGTAAGATAACGTCTCTTTTTATTCCTTTTCCTTTTATTGCTTTGGTTTTATTCAAATACAGGTTTTCCATGCAGAACGAACTGAGCAATGGTAGAAAGGAAATCTGGTTTTAATTTAAAGGAGTAAAAAGAATATTGTAGTTTGTATATAGTATGCACATGCATACACCAGAGGTCATAAAAATAGAAGTTGAAGCTTAACCTTAAGGACAGAAGCAAAATACTGAGACTCTTCTAAAAACTATTTCAATTTTAGGCTTACTACGTAATTACAGAAGTGAGTAAATGATTATTCTCAATGCTTTGGCTCCTCAACATATATACACATCTCTTATCAATCATGGTGTTAAATACACTGAACTTGTAAAAGATGGACCCTTGCTCCTTGTTTCCTTTTACATTTTTCCTTTCAGGTACCTTATCAACTTCTTGTTAGATGCCACACTAGGAATGCTGTTAATCTACATCGGTATCCGTGCAGTCAGCAGCATTGTGGAATGGCAGCAGTGGGAGTCCCTTCGCTTTGGTGAATACGGTAAATGTTTCTGTTCTTGCACCGAAATGATGTTCGGAATATTTCTGCTAGTGACTAAATCACCTTAAAATCGTTATATGGTGATTATAGTGGTCATTTTGATATTTCATTTGTCACAGGGGTTCTTTTAAGTTCTGTATCTCAGCATGCATCTTCTGTGTTAGAAAGCTTCACAAGTTTCTAAGCATTTAGTGAGTTTGGAACAACTGCTTGAATGTTATTTTTTTTTTCTTAGGAGTGATTGAACAAATTATGATATTGGCTAGTCTCATGGGGAAAATAACAGCAGGATAAATTTACTCTGAAACACTTTTAAATAAATGATAGCTGAAAGGTAATTTCCTATTAAAGCTTTCACTGAACCACCTGCTGTTGTCTGAAGATAGGGGCTAAGAGTTCTGCTAGCCCTCTGTAAACAACCACACACCTTCAGTGAAGAGAATGCCAAGATGGTCTGTGCTCATCTGCAAGTGACTATCTCTCCAACTCCTAAACATAGGGCTTGTGTCACTGATGAAAAATGCATACATCTTTGTACGGGCTAAGGGATAGACTATAGTGGAATCACTTTCACATGAAGTTGTGAGTGTTGCCTTCTCTTAAGTTAGCCACAGAAGTCCACTGATCTGCAATAATTGTGGATTTGCAGATGCAGTTGAGTATCATACATACTCAGCATCAACATTTAGTTCTGTTCAACCTGTTATTTTCAGACTGCTTAGTCTTACTGGTTGGGAATGGGAGTTCTGTGTAGATGCTGTAAATTACAATTGAAGCTCCTTGAGATGGGAGTGGGGGAGACATTGCCTGATAAGAAGAGCTATGGCTATTCATCAGAGAGAAAAACAAACAAACAAAACCTTGGGGGTGGAAGAAGGAAGGAAGTTTGCCTACCAAAGTAAAAGCTTTCATAGCAGTTTTATAATTATCACTGGTAGGATTTTTATTTTTGTAGGTTGTTTTTCTTTTTTTAATGATCCTAAGTGGCTGACAGAATTAAGAATAAATAAAGACCTCGCCAAGTTGAAGTACTTTAAAAGCTTGGGGAGTTTACAATTAAATCAAATAGCATTAATTGCTGTCTGCTTTAATGTCAGAGGTTTAAAATAGAGATGATGACAAGCATCTATCTTAGGAGAAATAACTGCCTAGACCATTAGGGCATTTTTTGCTAGATTTATGTAGATTTACTGTGTATCTTTTAGGGTACAGTTTGTGACCAGTTAAGCTGTTTAAATCAGCACTGCCACAACCCTGTTTGTCTGCTTTTTTCCCACATGCCACAGTCCAATATTTCCACTCTTTTCCTTGGACTAGTGCACATCTAACTCTTCAGGGAACTGATTCAAAGCACTAAACCATCAGAAAATTCACCATATGTAGAAAAGTAAACAGTTCCTCCAGATCAGTCCCCAGACTTGGGTCTTTAAAGGATTAGGTAATCACCAGTGCCCAGGGAAGGGAAGAGGGCAAGGAAAGAGCTGAGCTACACCTTCTGACTGAGCTTTGAGATCCATTGCCCAAAGTCCCTCTTTCTGATTGTTGATTTGGCTTGAAGCCATCTAAAGATGTTTGAACAGCTTTTAGCCCGTATAAAATTGGCTTTCCACTCAGAGCAAAAAACTTAGTGTATCTATTACAATTATAGGTAGGTACTTGTAGTCATGTCAAATATTAGTTTTTATTTCTTCTGAAGAGCGTTCTGGTTTTTCCTGTGTAATCTGTTCTCCTCTCCCGTTTTAATATCCTTTGTCTATGTGGGTGGGAGGGTGTGGGGAGCGTATTCACTCTCCTGAAATTTGTCTCCATCTCTTACTGGCTTCCAAAGTGAACCTGTTTTTATTTTAGTTAGCTATGAGGCATCTGTGACTACAGTAACTAAGCTCTTAAAATGAGCAAATGCACTTTTATTGTGTTCTGCTGTGGAGGTGGTCTGTGACTGATCCATTATTGTCATTTTGAGTTAGATCTGAAATGCTTAAACTTGTTTATCAAATCAAGTGTTTCTTCCCTCCGCATGTGCGTGTATAAGCAACGTAAGAAATTATGTAAGTCCTCTTTACTTAGTTGCTCTCTCCAGTATCAGATTTTATTAGTGACTAACTTTCTTTTCTGTATCTTCATTAATGTACTGTCCTGACCTTAGTGTGTTGGTTTTTAATCAAGCTATCATAAGGACTATTAAGAAAAGCATACTGTAAATACATGTTTCCATTAATTATGTGGGAGAGACTTCTGGTATAAAGATAACTAGTTAGCAGATGGAAAGTTATTAGTAATGGCTGTGCAGTAAGGTTAGGCCCAGTGTAAGAAATCTATCTAAAAAGTTACATTGGAAGTTACAAGTTTGCCGCCCTCTTCTGTTAAGTGCTACTGTTGTTTCTGAAGTGAAAGCCCTCGTACAACCATTTTGTTTAAAATTCTTCACTTTGACCTCGGGAAAAATCTTGTCTTATTTTTAACAAGATTCTTTAAAATAATTAAATTGAGTAGAAGAGTGGACTAAAATACAGTCCTCTGGGGTCGCAAGTGTGTTTAGGCTTAGTAGTTTGAAGTTAAACACGGATGTGTAGCATACACGGGTGGTGAGGTGTCGGCTCATTGAAAGGCGCCAGACACTCGTGGCATTTTATCTGAAGGAGTAAAGCCAAGTCCTCAGCTTGGAAATCAATGTCTCTTCAGTTTGTTTGCAACTGTGGGAAAACAAACAAGAGCTGCTGCCCCTGCCCAGCACTCCCTTCAAAAAAGTCTCTCCTCTTGTGATTGAGTGATATTGTTTGTGTTTCTTGAACCTAAATAATCATTTGTCTCGAGTTAGTTCTCACTGTGAGCTCATTTCCCTTCTTAGCTCTATTACTTGATCCCTGGTGATTCATTACTTGAAGCTGTCACAAAAATAGCAGTGTCCTGCTGGTTTTAAAAGCCTCTTCTTTATATGGAGGATAGTTTTTAAGCATAAATGCCTCAAGGAAAGAATGGATACCAAAATATCAGCATTCATTAACGGTTGCTGTTTGTACAGCAAAACATCACTGCACGCTGATTTATGAACAAAGTAGCATGATGTTCCCTCAAGGGGTTTTTTTATGTTAGAATTTTAAAGTTTATTAGATTTGTCTTCACATTTCCAGTTTTGTATTTTTCAGATTCATTACATCAGCAGCTGGATTTTAATACAAGTGCAGAATCAGTTAATATATTTGAGTATGTAAAGAGGAGAAAAGCAGTCATGATCTGTACTGAAAAGAATGTTCCCTGTGTTCTCCTTCCCTTCTTGTCTTAGGCTACTTTAGCTGCTGTGAGTAGGAAACAGGCGACTAAATCCCTTTTGGTGACAATGAACTCTGTTGGCAACTAAATCATTCTGTGGTCTCTTTGCTTGTCTTGCTTCTCAGATGGCAAAGCTGAGAAACTGTATTTGATGCATTTTTCCCCCTTTGTTTGCAGAGCAACTTACTTACAGCCATATGGAGTAGATAGCACTTACTTTAAAACTTTGGAAAATTTATTTTGGAGTAGTTCTGTGAGTTGGCATTTTCTTAAGAAAACTTCTTAGGATTTGAAGAACAGAGAGAAATTACAGGATAGAGGAATCACAGGTATTTTGTTCAAGAGCTGTCTATAAATGGACTTCTACAAAGTGGCTGATGAAAGTAGCATACACTAGTATAGACTAGTTTTTCATTGCCCGGCATTTTCAAAAAAATGTTGCTACAGTGGTCACTGCTGAGGATTCAGATTTTTCAGTTTCAGTCTTAATGTGCTTTTCTTGTAGTAATAAGATGTCTACTGATTTGCTAGTTTATTCTAGACATGTAATTTATACATGTCAGGTATAGAATCAGAATTCAAGAGAGACTGTCAGAGACTTTAGAAATTAAATTAGAGCTGTATGGCTTCAACATTAACTTTAAAGTTCTAATTTGAGTTTGTGTACTGAATCTTTGAACAAGTGTCCTAACTGTTCTTGGGAGCACCTTCTGGATGTGGTGGTGTTATTAACTTCTACTTTTTCCCTTGAATTGCATAGCTTATAAAATCATAGAAAAAATTTGGTTGGGAAGGATCTCTAGAGGTCATATAATCCAACCTCTTGCTTAAAGCAGGGTTAACTTCAAAGCTATAGGGGATTGTTCAGGGCATGGTCCAGTCCAGTTTTTAATTGGTCCATGGTTTGAGATTTAAAACTCCCTTTGAACAACCTACTCCAGTGCTTAACTGCTCTCATTGTGAAAGGTTTCTTCCTTTATGTCAGAATTGTTCGTCCACCCATCCAGCCTATATCTCCTCAACTTTTCTACAAGGGTGCTGCTGGGAGACTGTCAAAAGACTTGGTAAATTCAGAACAGACAGTGTCCCTGTTCTCCCTGCTTGTATTTGGAGCTGGAGATAATTTGGTGGATGCAGTAGGGCACACAAAAATCCTCATGTATAATTTAATATACACAACTTCTAATTTCAGTCATGTACCAGAAAAAACCCAGCACCCCTCCCCGCAAAAACATCATGGAACAAAACGTTCGTTGGTCATAGTGCACAACAATCAATACAGAGTTTCACCATCTTTAGACATACGAAATCCCATGTGACGGAGTTGGAACAGATGCAAAATTGCTATACCTGTCTTTACTTTTAGGAATTAAATACAGATTGAAAAAGGGCTTAGAATAAACTGGTAAAGTTTCAATGATAAATCTGTAGCTAAAGCTAGATTGTGTTTTTTCATATTTGCTAGTTAATGAAAAAAAACAGAGAATGCTAAAAAAAAAAATGTGGAGTATAGAAATCAATTGCTAAAATTTGATTCTCGAATCTAATTTAGGCATTCTATCTTCAGAATTAGCACTGCTCAACTTTGAATTACCGGTTTCCCCTTTCAAATTTTCTAACTTTTTTTTTACAACAGAAGCCATAAAGGGCAGTATATAATTGTAAAGCTGAGCATTTCAACCGTTTTCCTCTTGGACTATTGAGTGTTGATCACTAGCGCTTACTGTAAAACTTGTTTAGAAAGTTTTTCTTTGTTTTGGACGCTAATCTGATTTATCGGTTCTCTTCGTAGCATTTAAAAAGCAAACAGTAAGTCTCAAGACTATTACCAATTATTAATACTGAAAGCCTTTCAGAAATGTTCCAGAAAAGGAAGTAGCTACTATCCATTATGCATTACAAATACATAAAGGCATCTCAATTTCCATTGCCCATTATTCATCCCCAGGCTAAAAGTTTTAAGCTGCCTCTGAAGATGTTGCAGAGGCTATTGTGAAGACTAAAGAGCCAACACCCCCCCCTCCAGAGCTTCCTTTTGGTTCCCACTGAAGTGCTGCTTTAAGCTCACCTGCAAAGCTTTTTAGATGTACCAGTCCTCTTTTTTCCTTTTTTTTTCTCTTATTTTTTTCCTCTGCTTGCTTTCATAGGGTATAGTAGTCTACATAAGTTTTCGTCTTCAAATATTTGTGGTCTTCATTCTGTCCTGGCAGGTAACTTAATGCACTCAGCTTTTCACTCTGCCACAATGGGGTGCAGAAGAATTTTAAAACCCTTGCAGACTGAAACTAAAATATGATCTTCATTTTTTGTTTGATTAAAATTTTCGTAGCAGCTCTTGCACCTGTTGCTTCAATTATGATTGGTTAGTTGTAGAAACTAACTTTGTGGAGAGGAAAAATATGCTTAAGACGACCTAGGGAGAATAGCAGAAATAATCTCGCTTCTACTTAGACTGAAGGGAAATATGTTTTTCCCCAGCTATGTTTTCCTTAAGTTTTCCCTTTTAGGAAACTTAATACTTCATGACAGAGGGTCAGAAATAACAATTTGATGAGAAACAAGTGTAATGCAACTATATCTGTCTTGCTTTCATCAGATTATGTAAAAAAACTGAGTGTATAACCAGGTACTGCTGAATTGGATAAAGTCCTGTTATATTCAGTTTCTAACTGGTACTTTTTGAAAGTGGGAGGTGAGGCTGAGGGAGGGGAAGGAGCAGCACTAAGGAAATTGGAGAAGGCACTTTAAGAAGATATAGCTGCCTTGCCATCCTCTAATACTGCTTTTCTAAAATGTTTGCTGTGAAGTAAAATCAACCCTCTGCGTATATTGAACGTGCATTCTTCCTTCTTGCAGGTGACCCAGTGCAGTGCAGTGCTTGGGTGGGCCAGTGTGCTCTGTACATAATGATTATGACATTTGAGAAAACCATCATCATTATAGTGCTTCTTATACCTCAGTGGAAAGAGGTTTGTATTTTTATATTGTTTTACAGAAAGATAAGTTCAGTTGGAAGCTGTAAACCAATAGGCTTCTAATAGTGTTTGTTGATTTGGCTCAGGCATCATAACTGTCTACAGTCAATGCTGTTTAACTCTGTAGTGGTGTTCTTTTAGTTTGATTAGAATACTGCTAATTAGACTTTCTGGCATCCATTGCCAGAAATATCCTGTCATATTTTGGAGGTTTTTTATATACTGCAATATATAAAATTTTATTCCAACTCCTTGTCTGAGTGCTTTCAAAGCTGCTAAGTGGTTTTTCTCTTCTTAATTCTGTAACCCTTACTTACAGCTATTTTGTATTACTTCTTACAGTGTTTTAAAGAATTTTATTTGCCCGACCTTGTTGATAGATCTAAACTGTAGAATTTTAGCAATTTGCAATGGATTAGTGAAACCATTGCTGATGACTGGGTAAATATTTATTTTGATAGACTCTGTGCAACGTAATGTTCAAAGTGATGGTGCATGGCGTTATAGCCCATTAAAACCAGTTAATCTTTATTGTATGCTCTGTGCTACTTTGGGAACTGTCGTTTCCTTACTGTATATTTTGTGAAACTGCTCTGTTTAAATTTCCTAAAAACGGAACTTGGAGCTGTGTGCTCCCCAGGAATATGTTTTAAAATGTTCAAGATGATTCTAAGACAGCTCTTCAGACTTCTGTAAACAAAAATGACAGAGATAAGTTTCTTGCTAGCCCCACTTATTTATCTGTGGTAATTTAAAAGATGTCCTAAGTACTTTCCTTTTCTACAAAGCTGTCCTTTTTTGGTTCGTACGAATTACTTCTGTAGCGTTAGCTCGTACATGAACAATTGCACTTACTAATCCAGTTATGTGCACATGCTGCCATGATCTGAACTTAATCCTTTTCTTTTCACAGGTAGCTTTATTGAATCCTATAGAGAACCCCCAGTTGGAGCTGGCTATCGTCATGCTGATAGTTCCCTTCTTTGTTAATGTTAGTACAACTTGCACGCTTCTGTGAGATATTTAGTTGGGTATCTTTCTGCCATGTGTTCATTATTTAATGTTAATCCTTTAAAGCACAGCATGCCTTGTTGCTTAAGTTAATTTTTAAAGAAGAGGAGTGTTAAAGAGTGGATAAAATGTCTGGATATGTAGATTTTACAAAGTTGAAATCCATATTGAGCTAAGTAACCAGGCTAAGGAGAGGTGCAGAAATGCCTCATAGATCTCTTTGGCCTGATGACTTCAGTAGATTGAATGTAATACTGAAATACTGACGTAGAGATTATAAAATTACAATGAAATTTGCTTTACGAAACAGTCTAAGGATAGCTGTACCGTGAAGTATCCTGTGTCTGATCACAGCTAATAGTGGCTGGCCTATGATGGAGCAGAGGAAAAGGGCAAGTGCGCAATCATCCTTCCCAAAGTATACTCTTCCAGCAATCTGGGATTTAGGGACTAGAGCCAGAGATCGTGGGTGTCCTTGCATTTAATAATTGCTGGTGATTTTTTTTTTTGTTTCATTAATTTGTTCAAGCAAGGATTTTATCCTTTGAGAACCGAAAGTCTGTTGCACTAAGATGCCTGCCTAAACCATTCACATTTTTTCACATTTCTACATGAGGATTTAATACAGGATCACTCTGAATAGCAGCTACTTTTCTTATTTTCTTCTCATGTACAAGTGAATAAAGTAGCTATGTTGTAGAGCATTCATGCAGCGTGTAATAAGCCATGTGACTGTATGCCTAGACAAGATTTTACCTGTTTGGTCATTTCAGGATTATTGTTAGGTTTTCCTAATTCTGTCCAAATACTAACCAAATGAACATATGCTACTCTGAGGAAAACTGAACTGTCACTTCACCCTTCTCTTTAACAGGCATTAATGTTCTGGGTAGTAGATAATTTTCTTATGAAGAAAGGGAAGACAAAAGCTAAGCTTGAAGAAAAGGAAGCAGGACAAGATTCAAGAAATGGAAGTAAAGTCCGATACAGGAGAGCAGCATCGCATGAAGAGTCAGAGTCAGAAGTACGTAGAATTAATTATTGCAATTAATGCAATATCAATCCAGCTCATCCCTCATGCCATTGATTTCATTGTAACACTGTCAGCTTAGTTTTAATTTTCTTTGCGTGTACCTCTAACAGTAGTTCCTAGCATTTGCAGTTGAAAACCAGTTGAGAAAAATGGTATTGTTGCAGCACTCATGGAAGTTAATTTCCTTCCAGGTGGACAGGAAGACATAATAGTGTATTTAAACATCACAGGTGAACTGTGCTTGAAATGCTTTTGAAAGAACCCACACAGAATACAAAACTAATAGTCAATTCTAATTCAAAGAAAGGTTAATAGCTTTAAGTAAGAGGAAGCTGGTGACGGCAACTGGCCTGATTTTGGAGAAGTACTTAGATCCTTGCTTTAGCATAATTTTATTCTAAATTGTATTAAGTGGGCAGTTTTCAGTTCAACTGAAGGATGGGTGGGATCTTTGAAGGTAAATTGTTTTAGCTTTAGTTGGTTAATGTAACTCTTCTGCATTAAAGACAGTACTGTTTATACAGGGTTTTATTTAATAAAATGACTGTCCTATTACCCGTGTGGATACGGACCTTATATATTCTCTCTCATTTTCACAGAAAGCTGCCCCACTGTTCTGGAGGTGCCGGAATCACTTTTTTGGGTTTAGGGTCAGTGATTGTAGTGGAGATTAATACGCATGCATCCTTCTTTGAAATTTACTGGAGGTTCCAGATAGAATGCGTGACATTGTTTGATAGCACTGGCAGTCATGTTCTGTAAGCTCTTTCTTGAGCAAGTAATAAGGTGATTTGCAGGCATAAAAAAAGTGAAAGGTTAAAAGTAGAATGAAGAAAGAGTGTGACTTTGATCCATGTTACTCAGAAGCCATAATTTGTTTTTAGATCCTTATTTCAGCAGATGATGAGATGGAGGAATCAGATGCTGAAGAGGACCTGCGTAGACTGACCAACTTAAAGCCCATTAAGAAAAAGAAGCATCGTTTTGGTCTGCCTGTATGACACATTCCCTGACCTGTGTGTGTGCAGGTTTCGTGGCAAAAACTTCAGTCAGTGGGTTTTAATGTTGCAGTTGCATCTCCCTTTTCGTACAAACTGACTCAAAAGCAAGGTCTACCAACAGAATGCCGACTGATGGTTGGAAGACTTCCAGTTGGGTTGCACTACAGACACACTGACCAATTATGCAAGAATGTCTTTTCATCATGTGTGGAAAAACAACGTTGTTAAGGACTAGTCGGGAAGGGGATTTGTATCTGGCATTTCAGAGAAGATCATAGAAAACAGATACAGCAATCTCTCACTTATGGTTACTGATGATACAGCTTAAGATGTTCCCAAAAAGGCATCAGAATCGACTAAGTTAAAGGAGTGTGTTTTATTACTAAAACTGGCTTTTGCAGCATAATTCCTAGAGCAGAATAGTTTATGGTTACAAGCTGTAACTTAACGTTATTTTTTTAAGTACAAATGTTTACTTGCTACCAGGTACCTATGGAACTAATAGGTGGAACAAAGATTTTTTTCCAAGTCTCCTCAAATCTATCGACTATTTTATATTTAAGTTATATTTTCATACAATTGTATTTAAAGATTCTTGTTGTCAGAGAAAAGGGTGCAGTTCCCTTTTTGTGCAGAACAGATCAAAAGATTTGTAGTGAAAATCTTATTTATCCTTGTGTCCTGGTTTCAGACAAAGGGATTGCAAAGGGATTGCAAAATTGCTCTCTGTCACTGCTGAAGTCACCAAATATCACTAAAAATGCGGTTGTAAGTGTGATTTTTGACTATATAATTAGAAAATACCTTTTTTAGTAGGAGGTGGTGTTCGCATATTTGACAAACGTGCACTTTAGTGTATAACAAAAATCTGTTGTGATGGGTTATTTGTGAAATGAATATCTATGGATGAGGCTAATTATTTCTGTTTCTGCAAGTCTCCTGTGCATACCTCTCAAATGACTCAAAAGAGATGGAATATTTCTTATACTTTTCCTTGTATGAGGGCTGCAGTACAGGACTGTGATCTGATTGAAGCAGTTGTGCTACAATATTGCAAATAATTCTGTCCCTTGTTCTTTTGTTGGAAAAGCAATCTTCTATTTAATGTGCTTTAAAAAAAGATTTCTCCTGTTTAATTTCCATAAAGTCTCATTATCCTGTAGTAGTATAAAAAAAAAGAGGTATAATACGGTTGTTACTACAGAACTTTTTGTGATTTTCCGTGTCTGTCTTCTGATAATTGACAACACGTGCCAATCTGAAACCTAGGACATGTTTTCAGTGACATCCTTTTGCTTTGCATATTTTCTAAATGATTGTTTGCAACGGCTTTCCTTGCTTAGTTGAACCTTGTGCAGGACAAGGTAATGTGTCAAAGAGGTGACAACAGACCTTAGTTGCAAATCTGTTGCAGTATCTGGACATCAGAAATGTTCCAAGCCTTAAACCAAACAGTTTCATTGGAAAACTGCTCAGAACTTTTTAAAATTTTTTACATTTTTTTATAGATTTACTAGGTCTTAATGTGATTTACTATCTAGACCACTTAAATGGGCCTTAGTAAATACTGAACTGTGCGCTCCCGTACTTACTTTCACTGTTCCAGCATTCCTTTTCACTGCTTGGCTGCCGAGGTGAACACAGTGTTGTGAGACTTCAGGTACACCTCGGCGTGTCCAGCCGCCTAGAAGGGACATTGCACCAATCCGAACGTTTGCGAGTTTAGTTGAGCCACTGACCTTTGTTACTGTGCACTGAAATGTAATAACTGCAATAAGTTTAAGTACTTGTGTTTCTTTTAGCGTAAATCTAGAAACTAATGGCAATGGAAGCTTAAATGAGTTATTCGGGGGTGGGGGGGGGGGGGCGGGGAATGTCCCTGATCGTTGTTGCCTCTGTGTTAGTTTTTCTGGGTTTTTTCATTGGTTGTGTGACTTGCATCTTCTCTTGGCTATTTACCACCGGGTGGGCACGTATGTCCAAAAGCACAGTACTTCAACGAATTCATTTTCATCGACAGAATAGACTCACACAGCTCACTTTTCCAAAGGGGTTTAAGAGCTAGGACTGGCTCTTGCCACAAATGTCAGCATTTATTTTTTTAGCACGGGATTTGTTCTGTTTCAGATAGTGAAATAAAGCTGTTCAACATGTGCTACATCCCACTGCACAGCCATCACTGTCCTCATCCACTGTCAGAGATAACTGAGCAGCGCACACAAATTTAACTGTACGAGCTTTCATTTTATCTTCCCTTTCCCTCCTCTTCTCCGGTTAAATTATCAAAATTTTCTCCTTCTAGTCTCATGTTTAGTCTGTGAAGTGTCAGTATGAAATTATGGCCTTAATCATGTCAAGATATTTGTTTTGAGCAGACCTCAAACTTATTGACCAAGTACGAAACAGTTGAAAGCACTACGGAGCAGTTTCTTGAAGGTGGTTGTAGAAAGGTGTATGAATGCCTAACTTTTCATGTCTTAAGTGCTTAAATGTCACTTGGTTTGAGATTTTGATATGCCTAGCATGATGATGTAGTAAAGCACTATGAGCCAAAGAGACAGAAGTATATTAAGTATCACAGTAGTAGCAGGAGGAGCATATCTTCAGAGGGGAAAAACAGCTCTAACTTTTCTCTACTAAGATAAAAATTTTATTCACATCCTTAGCCAAATAACAAAAACTGGGTTTTTTTTTTTAGTTCATTCTTTGTTATCATATGAAAGAGATGGAAAATGTAAAATTGGCAGTTTTCCTTTTTGTAAGATAAAAGTTGGAATTTTTGCAATAGGTACAAGTAGGACAAGTGCTCTTGTCTGAAGAGCTTGGGTGTGTGAGAAGGAAGCGTGTGCCTAGTGCTTCACTATGTCTTTACTGTTCGTTGAAATGTATTGGCAGTACAGTCTGAAATAAATGTTTTCATAACGAGTTGATCCAGTAGTAATACTATAACATCTGCATTGTCCTCAAATTGGCTCTCTAAATTTATGCCTGATAAACGTACTTCGGGACAACTCAAAGCAAGGGTTTAATTCAGGCTGTGCTTAAAAAAGTGTGATTCTGTTTAATGAGAATAAGCTATGTAGTATATGCCAAAGTAAGAGAAAGGGATTGTAACTTAGAGAAGAGAGACAGAAGTATTGGTGGAGATCTAATTTACCACGAATGGTCAACCTAAATGTACTAACTGTTTCTAGTATCTGACCTGTGACACATCTGCATAAACTTAAAAAACTGGTGTTGTCTAATAAGTGGTTTTCAAGTTCTGGCTTTAATATGTTCAGGTCCCCTTGTCTTACTTTCAGTAGGTAAATGCTGTATGTTAATGTTGCTCACTAAAATGTACTATAGCTTTTCTTCAGGGAAAACTCAGAAATTGAGTTGCAAATTAGAGCAATGCAAAGTGATCCCCCCCGGCAGGTGTCTGCTCGGATTCCAGCGGTGCCTGGGGAAGGAGGTGTGGGCTCTCACTCTGCTGAGAGCTGAGCATCACAAGGAATTTCTGCCACTGTGCTTGACTAACCCATGTTTGCAACTTTGCTGTGCTTTTTACAGGAGAAACCAGTAACGAAAGCGAGTAAATTCAGCCACATCAAGTCAGAGCAGATCTACAGCATAGGCGTGCAAACTTTTTTAGGTAGAGTTTCCAGTTCAATTACTGAAAATGACTACTATGGTTTTACAAAGTAAAACTGCAGTATCTTTAAAAAAGGGACTCTTTTGTAGGTGTTTGTCTTGCGTGGATATCTGTCTCAAACTGAATGTTGAGTTTGTTTGTAAGTGAATTCAGAGTATAGCCTATGTGAGCAAAACCAACAGCTGTGTTCTGCTGCCCTCTGTTTGGACCATGTTGTTTAATGAGTGACGTTACCTTAAACTTTTAAGGGTGTCTGATGTAATTACATTGTATAATGGTTTACAATAAAGTGACTTGTTACAGATTTTTACACTTGTTTTATACTTGCTCTGTTTAAAAGCGCGTCTGTTTGTCTTTATAATGTGCCATTGTGGGAAGCAGGTTTTGCTACTGGAGTTTAACTTCAGAACTGCAGATCTGATTTTTTGCACACTCATGTTGCTGCTATTTTCAATATGTTCATTTACCTTAGTAGCAAGTCCTGTTTCAGTTGGAGGGACCGCTGTTGTTAAGTAGCAAATTTCGGTTATGACTGTAGGAATCCTTGTAAGCTCCTCTTGGATCTGTTCCCTGAGGAGAGTTTTTGCCCTGTGCGTGTGCACGCATGGAGAATAACCATCTGTATTTTCATTCTGAAAATAAAACCTTCAGTGTACAACCTAGGGACTCCTGAGATTGCAGAACATTGACCTGAGGTCTTCTGGAGTGTAGAATGTTGCTAAAATGCTTTAACCACACAACTGATTATCACAGCCTGCTTTTGGCTTTTCAAGCAAAGCCAGACCTTTTGGCGGTTGGCAACAAGAACATGTAAACTTAGAAATTTCTGAATTTACCTCCAATGTCCTGCCCCTTGGCAGAGGCACGGCCTAATTCAATAACTTGTTAACCTATTTTATCTTTGGTTGCCGTTCTCATTTGTTTGCGGCGGGTAGTAGAAGTGCAAGCTGAGGGAACATGTCTGAGGATCCTGTTGAGAAGTTTGCTTGTGCAGTGCCTTGTGTCACAGAACTCATGTAGTACCTCTTCGGAGACAGACAAGGGACATGTGGGGATGTCTAGTTCTAGGACCAAGTTGCCTCTCTGTCCCTTGTCTCGGAGGGTGACGTGCTGGAGATGACCAATGTCTTCCTTGCTAACTTGAGTTTCTGCTACTTCCTAAAACCGTGCAAAAGGTGAAGGGGGAAGCAGTGCTTATTCTTTTCTGTCTGACAAAGACATCGCTCCTACATGCTATCTAGTGCAGAGTTGTCTCTTAAGCTCCAGGGAAGCAGCTTCCTTGATTACTGAAGTGTCTGGAGCAAGCACTTGGACTTCCCTCATTATACCCAACAAAATGAGTGTAGTCTATGGTTTCTTTCTGTTTTGTTGGGCAGAAAAATTCCATTGTACTTTCCAGGTTCCCTGGAGGGTATGGCATGGTACCTACCATTGATTTTCCAGAGTGCTTTAGGAATGATGACCACCATGTAGGACGAGAGCTGGTTCACTCTGAAGCTGTAACATGACCATCTGCAGGTAATCATTGTTTTGGTTTGTTTGGTTTGGGTTTGTGGTTTTTTTTAGGCCGCAAATAGTGAGAGGTTGGTACCTTTATGCCAGAATAGAGCAGAAATCCTGTTCCTACTGAGCTGCTGATGCTGTCACCCCTTCCTATCCTGGTCGGAGTGGTTCGGTGTATTCTGCTGGGCTGGACCTCCACAGTATCGATCTGCTACTGCCTTTGTAACTCTTCAGTGTTTGCCCGTTGCTTTCATTACTTCCCACCTACTACATCCAAGCGGTGCTGTCTCCATACCAACTGCATCCTCAAAGGGAATTTGGAGAATGATCTTTAACCTATCGAGCCTGTCAGTCCAGTGGGGAATGTTAGCAGTTTCCTGGAGGAGAAATCAAATCTTCTGTAAGATTTGTGTCTCCTGAAGATGACAGAGGCCAGACGTGTGTATATTCACTGAATTCTCCGTGGTCATTGCCATGTTTTAGCTGCAACTGTTCCTCAGCAAAGGAGTTTCCAACACTTCCTATTGCACTGGAAGATGAAAGAGGATTAACTTGTATTTTTAAAAACCACTTTTAAATAAATGAGCCTCTTTTGTTTCATTGTCATTCATGTCCTTTTTAACAGATCTCAGGACCTCAACCAGGTGAACAAGATTTCTACTCTGAAACGTAAGTAACTGGAGACTTAGGTTGTTATTTTTGTAAGGTAAAATTAGCCTATGGTCCATTAAGAGGAGATGGTCGTGCTTACTGTTCAGTGTTGATTTAGGGAATGTATAATCAAGAACAGAATTGTCCAGGCTATGGGCGATGTCATAGAGACTTCAGGATATGCTGCCCGCCTCTGAAGTGCCTCATCTCCTACTCCCGAATAGCGTGCAAGCTGAAGGGGTTTTGATTTTGTTTGTATAAATTACATGTCCATGAAAGCCTAACTCTTGCTTTCCAGTAAAGAACATGTAGTACCAATTAAATGACGCAATTTTGAAAGCTGAAGGGGAAAAAATAGTTCAGTAGCTCGAATTCTAAATATTTGCTTTAAACATGTAGAGTGTTATTTTCCTGTTGTGGTAGATAGTGTCAGAATGGTGACACTTACGGGACTATATAGAAACATCTTTGTAGAGGAGAGATGTTACTTTGTATGATAGAAAAAAATCTGCTGTTTTTCCTAAAGTCGATGGTTTTTTTCGCTTGCTTTGTTAGCCTCCTAAAAGGTACTGCTGTTCTGCAGAAAAGTTTCCTCTAGTTTACTAAGCTGCAAATTTAAAATAGTGATTCAACATAAGGGTGGCTAAGTACGTAACATCCAGACTGCTGCTTAACCTACAAGTAATTCCCCAAATAGCCATGTAAAGGAAGGCATCTTCTCAGGCCTGGAAAGAGCTCAACTTAAAGGCAAAATGGGCACCCAGAGGCCTCGGGGATAGTTCACAACAGACAAATCCCATAGTCCTGATCGTACGGCGCTAGTGCTGTGGTGTTGATGAAAGGTTTTCATAATGAAAAATGCCAATTTTGTTTTACCTGCCGTGCTTCTCTCTGTAGCCCAAACAAAACACAGATTGAGCTCGAGAAAAGGCCAGGGCAGATTTCTAGCACTACAACGGTCGATCTTGCTAGTAAGAGATGTTTGAAGGTCTGCTGCATCTGCCAGTCTCATACTAGCATAACTGGCTGAAGTCTTTGCTCTTTGTAGGTGTTGAGTGCAGTCATAGAAGCTGATTTTTTTGCATGATGCAAAGAATTAATATTAAAAAATATAAAAATAAAAGGGAAACGACCTCCCACCCAATCCTCTCCCAGTAATAAAAAAATAGAGTTCATGCTTAAGATTTTACTTTTTCTGTTTTAATTAAAAAATTGTTTAGAGAACAAGTGTTGAAATTTCTGGAAAAGGTTTTACTACTGTCAGCATGTACAGTGGGGAACACTGAATTTATTCGTGTCTGTGTAAGCTATTCCTATACAGATGACAGGTGAAATGATTAAACTTACTAATACTGCTGTAAGTAGAAAATGATTTTCCTCCCTTGGTTGTGTAAGAGCCCGCATCAGAGCCACCTCAGCAATAGAACCGAAAGGGTAAAACCGTATCCTATTATTAACTCTCCAAAATGCACAAAATACTCTTCTGTTAAAGATCCCTGTGCAAAAGCGATTTAGGGCACGATGTTACGCTTCGGATGTTAGGTTATATAATCTTTAGAGAATGTGTATTGTCTTACTCTGGGAAAGAAACACAGACACTTGATTTCTTTTCTCCTCCTCAAGAGGATTCAGAGTCAATTTTGTACCCATAACAAAGTTTTGCCTTCTAAAGTTATAAATAGAGTCCCAGCGGACTCCCCGGGAAGTCATTTTGTAGTGGATCGGGCTTCCCTGCGGTCCTGCTGCCACAGCTGTCTGCTCTCGTCAGTGCCCGGCTCCATCTGTGCCCGGGCACGGGGCGCGGTAAATACTGCACACCCTCGTCATCGCCAAGAATAAACCTTTCAACAGCAACAACCTCTGTCAACCTAAATCACCCTGCGTTCTGGTTTGGGAAGATGACCCAGCTAATGACTTCATGTTAGATGCTCTATATAAGTCGAGGAAAAAAACAGGCGTTCGCAGAGCTCACAGGCTGGATTTAATCAAAGCCGGGAAGCGACCTCGGGAGGGATTACGGCCGAGTGAGCCCCGCCGTTATGTCACAGGTACGGGGAGATGTGATGAGGCTGGCTCTCGTTGGCGCAGGGTGCCTGACAAAAGTGTTAGCTGGCTCAGACGCTTTGTTTGGAACGACTCATTAACCCCTGAATTCAGCTTTTTTGCTCGATGTGGCTTTTCAGTTATGTAGAAGTATTCAAACGCTCTGCTTGAATATTTTAACAAGTCGTTAGGTGGGTTTATTTGATGAAGGAGGAAGGCAGCTGCCCTTGCCATGGTTAATTAATTTAGCTTTATAAATGTTCTGTTTTACCATAAATGTTTTTATTTCTGTAGGAAGGGAAAAACCATTTCCACGGCTCCGATTTGGGATGCTTCGCAGAAGGGGTGATTTCTGCTTTGCTAACATGCTTCCTCAGACAATGATTTGAAATTTCAGCAATAGTTTTGGAAGGACGTGGCTATACTGAAGCGTGCTGCTGTGTAAAGTTTAAGCTGTTAACGCGCAGAAAAAGAGAGAGCATGACTGAAAATTGTAGCTGTTAGGATACAATGTTTAAGACTGAAATTTCCTCTTGCGTGCTTTTATGTTCTTGTGTAACTAATGGTTTGTCTTTACTGTGTTCCCCAATAATCAGTGTTTCAAAGTGATCTTAAAATTAGCTCAGAAACGTGGAGTTTTTCATATAAGCATTATGTTCGCAACGCAAGCTACGTGTGCCTGGCAGAGCTCTCCCCATCATGAGGGTTTTGCGTGGTGGGTGGGATGGAGAGTAAGAACACAGGGAGGGGAGAAGAGCTCAATCCTTCGACCACACAGAGCAACTTAGTTCTGCTTATTTTCTTTACTCCAAAGAAAAAGGCTTGAAAAAACAGTCATATTTCTTGTAAACCAACACTTTTTGACTTGTGACAGGAGGAGATAAAGCACAGGCTGTGCTGCTGCGCCAGCTGGGAACGGCTCCTGGCAAAAATGCGCTGGCCTTGGGAGCGATTAACAGCGTGTGGCTGTGACACTGGCCGGCCCGGGGCTCACCTCTGTGGCTCACAGTGACCTTTCCGCGCAGCGTTTTTGTCTTTTTAGCTGGGGGCCAGCTAATCCACAGCAGCTGTCCTGCTGGAAAATCCACCTGTAATCAAAGCATGAGAGGTTTTATTTTAAAATAACTCAGTCAAATTTAACAGTTCTGCTCCACCTGGCTGTGTTTTGGTGTATCCCAACTGCCTCCTTCCTTACCCCATCCCCAGGAAGTCTCTTGTGTGGGTGGAAAGCAGCCTGGCAGTTTGTCTCTTGGCGATAATGGGTGAAGGATCTTAGCAGGTTTCCTATTCCTGCTAACAAAACAAGGTTTTTTTCCCTTTCTGTGCTGAAGCCAACACAGGTCTATACTTGCTGCCTGTGGACCGTGCTGTGGGCATGGGGGACCGTTCCCATCACATGCCAGTTTCCCTGGCTGTAGGGATGTTTGGTTATCCAGCTAACCAGCCAAAAGCTCTTGTGAATTTTGAGGGGTTTGCTCCCAGCCTTTCCCCTTGCTTGCTTTGGCTACTGGTAGAGTGTTTTCCCCAGAGGTCTCATGAATGTTTTGTTTCCTACAACACATGCGAATGGGATTGACAGTGAGCTATTCTGAGCGTTCCCGGGAATTTACAGCCACAGGAAACATGCCGAAGGCTCCCGTGCAGCCAGCCCACCCCTGCCCAGAGCCAGGCATGCACACCCTGTCTCTGCAAGCTCACTGGGACTCACTGCTCTGGACTTTCACGGGCCTTGGGGGATTTGTTTCCCTCCACAACTGTTTTTAGCTTTACAGGCGGTTGCCTGGAAATGTACGAGTGGGCTCCTCTGCTGCCAGAACCCAAATATCAGGAGCCTTACGATGTAGCAATGGTAAGAGAAGCTTCTCGCTGGTGGTTCAGTGTGCAAATCTGTTAAAGTTGGAGTGTGGGGGACTTTAATTCTTTTTAATCACATCTTCTGTGCCCCTGCTGCAAGGTCTGCCTGGTGGGACCTTGGCAATCTGTCCTTGAAATAATAAACTGAAGAGGGAATGTCAACGGTGCCGACTGCTGCTGGTTGACATTGTGTCTGACTTTGAAGTGCTCATTTAAAGGTAGGGATAAACTGATAGGATTCCATCTTATCTTGATTTTCTTCTAGCAAGATAAACCGTAAACAGATTAATACTTGGACGTTCCAGTGCACCAGCTGATGAGGCATCTGTTTCCATATTGCATTTCCTTCTCCTTCTTTGGGTTCCGAGTCCAGTGTTTCAGATGTGTTCAGTACATGCTCGTAGACAACCCTGCTGAGTGCTCAGATACTTTTGTTCCCTAAATTTAAGAGCAGTAACTATGAGTCAAGTGTTGAGTTTATTCCAACTAAGTCAAGCCAGGCTTCAGAATCTCTGACCAATTTCCCTAAGAACTAGTGAGTAGACTGAGGCACAAGCAAATTTTGTAATGAAGTTTTTTTTCCTTTCCAAATATTGGACAGATTCTTGAATTACTAATCTGATCTTCCAGAATGACCAGGCAGGGCTGGAAAAAGAAAATTTTAAAATAAATTAAAAAAAAAAAGCAATCCACTGTCTCTTTCAAAGGCTGTACAGACAGAAGACAATTTCAGAACAGTAATAGTGGCAACAGATTTTTGGGAAGAGCAGTGAAATCATAGTTGTGCAAAGATCTGGAGTAACTGAATGTACAGTCTCAGAATGGAAATCGTTGGAATATTGTATTAACAACTTTGTGTTGTAGCCTTTGGGTTAAGGCAGCTTTGTTTCCTACGCTTCTAAACACAAAATACTGATATGTGGGCAATGTGTCTGTTCCTTAGCCAGCCCCTGTGAAAAAGAAGCGTCCTCCAGTGAAGGAAGAAGACCTTAAAGGAGCTAGAGGAAACCTTTCCAAAAACCAGGAAATTAAATCCAAAACCTACCAAGTGATGAAGCAGTGCGGTAAGTCTCCTTGATGGAAACCATTAAGTGGTCTTCCAAAGTAAAACATCGACTTAATTGCTCTTTCCAAGTGAAAGGGTTCCCCTCTGGAAGAGCAGCCAGCAGTGTGCTCATTGACCCTGGCCTGGCTGCGCAGGGACTTTGCATCCATCATCTCGATGGTAGCACGAGGTGCCAACAGGGCTCTGCTCAGGGTGATGGTTCTCCCTGTCTGGACAAGGCAAGAGGGAGAGCCCTTAACTTTGCCTTCTGAACCAGGGTTCAAACCGAGCCCTGGGACCATAGTGTCAAGGGCTGCCCAAGTTGAAGATCAGAGGCTTGGTTGTAGAGTAGGGGATTTTTGGCCTCTCAGTTGGATCAATTTGATGTGTTTGAGATGAAACAGATATTAAGGGGGGATAAAGGGCAGAAGGTGGAGAGGACAGAGCAGGTGGTTGCACTGAACACCCCTGGTGCTCTGGTTTTGTGTTGCTTTTCCTCCATCAGTGGAAGAGTCCAAGAAAAAATTATTAATTTTAAGCCTTTCTCAGCATGATAGCTTGGACCTCAGTAGTTTCCAAGTTTCTGAAGCACCTGTGGGGATTTGGGGCCAGTCAATGCAGCGACCATCTACAGGGGCTGTCAGCTGCCTCACCCTGGGGGGGGAAGTGCTGCGTTTTAAGGTTTGGGAAGTAACATGGGCAGATTTGATGGGCAGCTTAAATATTTATCAAATATGTTTTAGCAGCACTAGTTTTACTCTCTGAATTTGATGTGCTGCTTCACTGATTGCCTCTCCTGGTTTTCTTTTCCAAGAACAAATGGGCTCTGCAGCACCCTCCATATTCAGCCGGGATCGGACAGGGGGTGAAACGGTCTTTGAGAAACCGAAAGAGCCGGCCAAGAGCGTCTTCGGCTGATGGCGGAGCTGGATGTGTCTCACCTAGATGATTGTTGCAAATTTTTCCCAAATTTCTACCGCTTACACTAAAGTCACTGTCGACCTAAGTAGCTAGTTTCTGCTGTAAGTCCTTAAGTAGGGAATAAACTGATGTCGAAGGGTACCACTTACATGTTAATTTTTATTACGTGCTTTCTTTCTGTGTGTTGAACGGCGATTGTTATAATGGTTTAATAAAAAAAGATTGTTGGACACATCTTGGCACGCTGTGGTGACTAATTTCTACTTAGGCGCAGCCTAATTCTGTGGCTACTTTGGTGTCACGAGCTGTGATCTAGTCTGTCAGATGCAGAGGACAAACACCCAGGTGGCACTGCTTGAGCGTCGGCACAATCCCCTTGTGCCCTCCCTGAGAGGTGGGTGAGGAGGAGCCGGTCAAGGGGACGTCACTGGAGCCTGCAGACTTCACCCAAATCTGTGCTGACCGCAGTGGCGCCCTGGCCAGGCCCCTCAGCTCTGGGGAGTGTTTCTCTGGAGTGTTTCCCCTCAGCTGGATCTTCATGTTCGAACGCGGATGATCCTCTGCTTTGCTGGCAGAAAAGCTGCTGCTCTTTTCCCATGCCCCAAGTCCCTGGCAGCACATTGGGGAACAGTAAGAATTTAAGGAACTATAATTTTGCACAGCCTGGCCCCGATTAAAAGGTCAAAGTGTTATCAGAGATCTCTGAACCATGAAGAATATTATCTTTGCCTTTTGTGTCCCAAATGCTTGACGGATAAAGCATGCAGACGTCCATGAAGCTCCCAGAGAGGCTGCTGAGTGGGATGTGCACAAGGCAGCAACAAATCCTTTGGGTTTAAGGGGGAGGTTTCCTTAAAATATTAAAGATACTGCTGGTGTGTTGCCCTGCCCCACTTTTTTTTTCCACTTTTAATGATTATTTGCAGCCAAGACTCTGCCTCGTCTCTCCGCTGGACTCGATTTCTCCATGGAGCCCGGGCTCCTCACTGGTAACTCAGCACAGACTCTTCCTCTGAGAAAGACCCCTTCCAAAACTTTGAAGATAAAAACAAAACAAAACACCACGGTGAAGAAAGTTCCCACCCTGATGACACTAGAGCTGTCTCTGCATCGAGTTTAACAAACTCTCGTTAATTAATCTGTGATCAGAAGTTGGCAGGAGGTTGTTTAATAATTAGAAAAATGGTGGAGAGGGACAAGTGGGGCATAATGTTATCGCTTTCTTTTGTATGACACAAGTGACTGAAGGTTGTGAATTGGCTGGGCTGGGTGGCAGGGAGGGGGTGCTGGATTTCAGACCCGGCTTCAGGTGTGTTGGTGCCAATTTAGCGAAGCACGGAAACCTCTGTGTCCCACAGACTGGCAGCGTGGATGCAGCAGGGAAGCAAAGTAAGTTATCTGCCAGAAACTTGGCATTTTGCTGATGTTTTTATTTCCAGGATGTCCTCAGGTTCAATTATTTGTGACGCTTTGCAGTGCAACAGTAAGTGCTCAGGTCCAGGGATCTTTTTTTCTTTTTCTATCTTTTAAGATGGACCTCATCTAAAAAGTATGCATTGGAGGTGAAAGTGTATCCCCAGGATGAAGTCGCTCCCCAGTTGGGACAGCAAGGTCTGTGCTCTTCTGTATGAATTGCAGGAATCCTCCTCTGTTCCCAGATTTGCTGCTGTGCTGGAAAAGTTACTGGCTGCTGCTGCTGCAGGACAGGAGATACTTGTAGGTGAGAGAAACAAATATAAAGCCACATGGAGAATTTTTTGTAGTTTTTTTTCTTCAACCTTGAGAATCTAAAAAGCCCAATCATGGAAAATGTTTTCTTCCTATTTTTCCTCATTTTCATGATGAGAAATTGTGACAGAGAAGTGTCTGAACAAAGCCCCAGGTTTTAAGTTTTTAGGTTATTTTGCACTCAAAAGCATCTCCTGTTGTGAAGGTGGATTTAGATCCTTCCTCCAAGGTGATCTAAGTCTTTTCACAGCATGTTCATTCCTCAGAGTAAGAAGCAGGACTGATGCCCAGTGCACCAGCAGCAACGGGCAGTGGACATCAGTGGGGATGGCTGTCGCTGGCGGTTTGTACCGAAACAGTGATGTGCTCAATTCTGGGGACAGGCTTATTTTCCTGCAGCTGCTACAGCAAGCCACAAAGGGATGCAGGAGGGATTTCACAGCTTCTCCGGGTGCTGGCTTGTTCCATGCACCCAGGAATGGGCCAGAGCCAACCACACAGCCTACATCTGTGCAGTTAAAGCAGCTCTTTAACATCCACGTGATTTTACATGTGGATATGGGAGAACCGATGACAGATCCACTTAATTAAAGCTAAAGCTTTGGCTCTTGGGGATCTTAGACCACTAAGTGTATAATCTTGTGTGTTTTAAGGGATTAAAGCATTACACGAGTTGTAGAAGTTACCCAAATGTGTAGCACTTTTAATTTTTCTCTGTTAAACTATACATATTTACATGTCCTGCCATAAATGATACAGTATTTACAAGTAGTATAAACAGTCTGCCTGGAAAAAGTGAAGTTTATTTTTAAAAAAATGTTACTTAAAGCACAAGCCTTGTAAGACCAGGCTGTGTTCAACAGACTCTTTATGGTAAACTTGTAAATGTCTGTTGAAGTAATAAATTATTGATCCCTACATTAGTGTCTTGTCACAAATCCAAGGCCACTGGAAGCATGCTCTCCACCGGAACACTTTGTAAAATAGCAGTGAAGCAAATGCAGATGCATGTCTTTTCACAGGATCTTTGTGTTAATCTAGGACAATTAATGGCATTACCTACCTTGGAGTTATAAGGGGGAAAAATGCTGTCAAAAAGCAATATAGGAATTTCCTGATTTCCGCCAGAAATTTCAGACCATTTACAAAAGGTTTTGAGAACCCTCATCTATACACCAGGCATGACGTTGCATGGTATGGAATATTCCACTGGCCAATTTAGCCCTTGATCCTAAATTCAAATCATAAGGGGAGTTGTGGACCCTTCGTCCCGGCCATGCTCCCCCCGCTCCCCAGCCTGTTGTGCTCCTGCACGCTGGCAAAACACAGGAAGCGGAAAGGTCCTTGATGTCTCAGCACATTAACGTCTGGTTGCACGTTAACGTCCCTGAATACATGTGTTAATTCAAACACCTACAGGAACCAGGGGCTGATGCAGCAGTTGCATATGTTGAGATGATCTTCTGAACTACAGCCCCGGGAGAGGTTATTTTTCCTGTCCTGTTGATGTTTTTTAAGATTTCAAACATTCTCTTTTCTTGCCCTGAGAATGAAGGAACAAATGAAGCCCACTGAAAACTTTCCAATAAAACAAACGAGCCCCAGACACGTGGCGTAGGAATGGCTTGTGACAGTTTGCTGCCTGACCCCCATTTCTCACCTTGATTTCCCTACTTGTAGAGCTGAGGAGTTGAACTTTTGAAATGGTTTCTGCCCAGGCTCTGTTTACTGCTGAAAAAAACCCCAACAATTATTTCCCCACAATGTGTTTAAAATGCTTTGTAGAAGAGGCAGACATTACAGCTACTCAGATGGAGAAATATCTTTTAAATAGTCATGAGAGCTGTCTTGCGTTAGGAGGCTACCTAAACACCACATGAGTGAGCATGTATTTTAGGAATTATGTTAGTATAACATTGTCCATAGTTATTTGTATATAAAATCAGACTTTCAAGATGATTTCTTTTTGCAGGGCTACATGCCAACCCTTGACCAACAAAAATTTCACAGGAACTGCTCGAAGTCCTGCTTGGATGAAGATCTTACTGTGAAACAGGAGGTAAAAAGAGTTATCCCACTCTGTTTCCAGGTAAACTCAGGTGTAGAGCTCTCCCAGCACCACCCTTTTGTGCAAACAGCCCCGCTGAGAGCACAGGTTAAGGGCAGCTTTGCAGATACATCACAACTGTGTTAGGGAGAGACAAGGCCAGATGTGCTCCCATATATGGCTGTTGTGGCACTAGTTTTGGGGTGGTTTGTGGCGTCTTTGTACACTTCCATACCAAACTGAAAGAGGGGAGATTTAGATTAGATATAAGGAAGAAATTCTTCACTCAGAGGGTGGTGAGGCAGTGGAGCAGGTTGCCCAGAGAAGTTGTGGATGCCCCATCCCTGGAAGTGTTCAAGGCCAGGTTGGATGAGGCTTTGAGCAACCTGTTCTAGGGCAAGGTGTCCCTGCCCATGGCAGGGGGATTGGAATTAGGTGATCTTTGAGGTCCCTTCCAACCCAAAGCATTCCATGATTCGACGATATATGCATGAACAGGCACTGACTTAGTGCCTCTCTTTGTAGGAAGTCCAGGCAAGGTCTGATTACTTTGGTTTTACTGTTTAGCTAAAGACAAGCCACAACTAACTGCTGCTTGACAAACAAGAATTACGGCATGTCAGAGGAAGCGAAAAGAGATGTTTCAAAAGGGCTACTCTGTTCCTCTCATGGGTCAGTTGGGCAGGGAGGCACAAAGTATGAAGAAGTCACCAACTTCGAAATCTCACGTGAACGTTGCATGTCTTTGCAATCTCCAAATCTCTGAAGTGCTTGAGATAATGTTAAGGATATGTCCTTTCTAATTATTACTGTTGGATACGGTAGAGATTCATGCATCCAAAAACGCAGCTTGTTGCACAGACCAGTTCATCTGCCTGTGGGATTTCACATGCCGCAGTGGCATCCAAATTTAAACAGAAGCCATAAGGATTTCTTAACACTATGCGTCATGAAACATTAAAAATCTAATGTTTAACAGCAAAGATCTGTTGGAAAAATAAACCTTCACCAAGTCCAAGTTTTACTTATGTTTAACATGTAAATATTAAGTTTCTAGGTCTCTTCAAAGTCTACATAATATCCCCAAGTACAAGTTACTCATTAACTGATTAAGATAAACCAAGTTTTCATTTGAAAATCTGGTCTTTCCAAAATGGAGAAGAAAATGTTGCTCACATTGATGGTCTTTTCCTTGCTCATGGTATTAACAGGATCTATTGCTCAGAAGGTATTTGCTTTAGTATTTTTTTTAACAGGATTTTATTTGCTCATTTTGTGATCCAGTATTGGGGTAGCTGGCCAGGTAATGCCGGTAACTCTTCAGGTAACCACCACCTGTGGAGCCTTGGGTGTATTTTGTCTTTATGTCAGGCTTTTAAGGCCTTTTTGGTTGGTTGTTTGGGCTGTTACAGTATGAATATGGCAGGAGAGCATTTGCAGATGTGGCTGATCACCCTCTTCCCCAGGGATGTAAAATACCAAATTTGAGGGATCAGTGAATCTCCTTTGGCCGCTGGATGAGGTTTGGATCTTGACACGGTGGCATTACAGCAGGATCAAACGAGGACCGCTGCGGTGCTGGGAGGTTTCTGACAGGCATTTAATAATTTATATGGAATAGAAAAGAGGGGAGTAGAGAGTTATTTGTACTGTCTGGAGGAGCAAACTATGTTTTGTGTTCTCTCAGGGTGCATGTGACTGGTCTTGTTTTAAAAACATCAATATTAGAGAAATGGAGGAAGCCAAACGTTGGAAGGTTTTTCTTTCCATCCTGCCTACTGAGAAAAGCATGAAATGCAGCTGAAATGCAGCTGGGTTTCTGGGAGTCAGAGGAAAGTCTTGTGGCTCTTGCAGGGGTGGCCGAGGGCTCTGCAAGAAGCGACGTATGTGGTGTATGGGGAGCGGCCATGAGTCCCTCCTCACTGCTTTCAGGCACAGACTCAGGGCTGGTCCTCTCTAAGGTCTTTTCCAACCTAGAAATCTATGAATCTATGAATCTATGAATCTACCTCCTTCACTAAGGGCACAGCGATGCCTCTCACCGTGCTGCACCCTGCTGTATGCTTGTCTGTGCCGGTCACAGCCTGGAAATGCTGCTGGGGCTGGCCGAGCACAGCAGGTGCAGGTCCCTGTCCCCTCGTCCCCACAACACACCTTCGGCACGTGGCGGTGGGGTAGATTTTGCAGGGGATGGATTTTGCATTGGACAAGCTCGTTCTGTGCTGGAAGGATGCTCCGTGGGCAGTGATGGCCACCACATGCCTATGCTGCCCCAACAGGTCACGGCTTGGGACTTGGTGCTCCTCAGTCGTGGCAAAACCTCCCCTCGAAATGTGCCACGGGCAGGTTTGAGCATGGCAGGGCAGCCAACGCGAGCAGAGGTACTTGGGGATACTCGTAAAGCTTTTGGGAAGAGATGCCCCCAGGAGGGACTGTTCCAGCCTAGGTAGGGAGGGCTCCAGCTCTAGGGGTGGGCAGCGGGGAGGCACAGGCAGGGAGAGGCACCCAAACTGCCAGGATCAGGAGATTGTTCTCTTGATGAATATTTTGGGGTTTTTATCTCATTGTCCTGGACTGCTAGTAGGCATCAGGAGATGGAGCACGCTCTGGCAACGTATAACGAGAAAAGAAGCAGCCATCCACTAGTCATGGTGTTGGCTGCGGCACCTCTTGCCTTGGTGCCTGAGCACAAAGCTGCAGTCACAGCTTTGTGCTGAATGGCCAGGCTTAGTTTGATTAAACTTTTGAATTTCAGCCAATGCTCTAACTAAGAAGGGGCCAGTGGATGCTATTAATTGGTGAGCAAGGTACAGGAAATGAATTATCAAAATAACTAAACATCAATTAGCCATTCAAAAGATTTATGGGGCTGGAAAAGTAAAAACCGGAGTGCAATTATCTGCTTTGATGCTGAGCTTTTTAATTTTAATAAACTGTTGGACTATAATGAAGCTGGTGATGTCCAGATCAACCTTTCCAAGTGTCATTGCTGAAACAGAGGTAAGGCCTTTAAAATAGACATCCCAAACACAAAAGGAGGCTGTTTACAGAGGCAGGTGCTCCAAGCAATTCCCAGGCCACCTGCTTTATGGGATGTTTCCAGGCAGCTCCATGCCAGTGCCCTCTTCCCGCCAGTGTTGGGGGCCCTGGAAGCACCTGGAATCACCAGACCAGGAGAAACACAGAACTCAAAGGGCATCTCTGCTTGTGCAACCAGGAGGCCCATGCAGGGTTTCAAACGTGCTGCACGTCGTAGGTGACACAAGGCACCCAGCTTAAAAAACATGCAGCAAAGTCAACAACTGGGACAGCAAATAAATAGTCATGCAAAAAGCTGGCAGGTCTCTTTCTGTGGGTTGAGCACTTAAAGAGGCATCTGATTTTCCTGAGGTTAATCTTAGCAACGTATTGGGGTGACACAGCAGCTGCTTTGGAGTACCCCGAGGAGAGAAGAGCACAGAAAAAGGCTCAGCAGAAGCCTTCTGTGGCACGACAACACACAGATGTAGATGCAGATTTTGCGTGGGGCTGTGGTCACAGCTGCAGAGATGTGAATAAGCAGATGGCCAGTCTGGTTACAAACAGTTCCCCCCTCCCCAGTCCTGGCTGGACCTTCTGACAGTTTGTTCCTTCATCAGACTTTTCCAATAACATCACGCAGGTAAGGACTGCTGAGGAGCGAAACCTGAGTGTTTCAGTGTTTTGGTTTCAGCCTGTTTATTTTTTCCCCAGCATGCTATTGAAATCTACAGCCTCCATGCAGACTGCAAAGTCACGTCGCGATTTGCTCACACTGTCATCACCAGCAAAATTGTCAACCGAGCTAACGAGTCCAGAGAGGCGACCTTTGAAGTGGAGTTACCCAAGACGGCCTTCATCACCAACTTCTCCATGTAGGACCAGTCCTTACCTGCGGTGTGAAGGAGGCAGCCCTGAGGGCTGGGGGTGGGGGGGTTCATCTTTCTTCTCGGGAGGTGCTGAGCAAAAAGCACAAAGACCTGAAGTCTGGAGGGTCCTGCACAAGACACTGTGTGGGGCAAAGTAGTAGGCAGCCAAATAGAAAGGTGGCCAGGGTGAGGCTGCCTGCTGCACAGGGTGGGTAACAACCATGCTCGGTGGTGGTGTTTCTCCTGCTCCCTGAGACCCAGTGAGGAGGAGGGCTGTGTTGTAGTTGTGGCCTCTGGCATCCTCCTGGACGGGGAGGGATGTGGGAGCCAAACAGTGTTCCCTGCTCATGCCTCGAGGGCCACAAAGTGCAGCTTTCCTCTTGTTCCTTTCCCCAGTGCTTTCTTGCTAATAATATGAGTTAATTTTTATGGAAACCAAACAGGGCCATCGACGGTAAAGTATACCCAGGAATAATAAAGGAGAAGGCTTCTGCTCAAAAGGAGTACGACACTGCGGTCTCACGCAAGCAAAGTGCCGGCCTTGTCAAGTACGTTGCCATCCTGAGTAAGGCTGCTCCAACGCTCTTCCTTGGCTTCTTGTTTGGCTGGGATGGGTTAAACCCTGGAGCCACCCACCTCTCAGCAGGGATAAATGCGAAAAGCAGCCTTGGGTTCTTGTTGGGAGGGATGGTGTGTATGTATACATATATATATTTGCATATGTATATGATTTGTATCTGGCCCTGCAATGGGCTGCAGTGGGAGATGTCACCATTTGGTGTTGCCCTGGGACTTGCTGTCCTGCAGGAGCACCTTGCCGGGCTGGGATGACGCTCAGTCGTTGAGTGCGCTTCCCCGCAAGCACAGGGGACCACGACACTTGAGCAGACATCACGCTTTTGGGGTATATGTAATCTGTGCTTCCCATGTATTCAGTCCCAGTTCTGCTTGATCCCAGTCTGAGGCATGCAGAGGTTTCTGTTCCATTTCTCAGCTTGCATATGCAGCACCTGTGGCATGATAACGTGATATATATGTATATAATACTGCATACAGTGTAAAAAGTCTTCCCTATGATGAATAAGATTTACTGCTATTCTTTTTTATTTATTCCATGCAGCCCCTTGGCCATTATTTAGCATACTTCATAAACTTTGGTCACGACAAGCAAACCTTCCCCCCAGGAGGTAAATCTCTGTTCTCTCCCTGCAGAATCACAGGCAGAAAACTGGAGCAGTTTCACGTGTCCATCAGCATTGCGGCTGCCAGCAAAGTCACTTTTGAGCTGACGTACGAGGAGCTGCTGAAGCGGCAGCTGGGGAAGTTCGAGCTGTTGATCAAGGTCCGACCGAAGCAGCTCGTGAAGCACTTCCAGGTGAGCTGTCTTGGCTGGGGCTGGGCAGGGAGCACTGTGGAGTTTTTCAGGCACAGCCGTGTGCCCTCCGAGATGCTGACACCAACTTCTTCTCCACCATCAGATTGATGTGCACATCTTCGAGCCCCAAGGCATAAGCTTCTTGGAGACAGACAGCACGTTCATGACAAATGAGTTAACTCAGGCGCTCACGCAAGTGCAGAATGAAACCAAGGTAAAGTAACAGCTGCTAGATGTTGCTGCCAGTGGCAGCTTTAGGATACATTGCTTTAAATCTTTTCTTCTGATTGCTTTGCAGGCTCATATTTTATTTAAGCCAAGTGTAGATCAACAGAAGATAAATCCTGAACTCAACGAAACCCTCCTCAATGGTGATTTTGTTGTGCGTTATGATGTTAAGAGAGCTGCCACTGCAGGTGATATACAGGTGAAAAATAAATAGAGATAAAAATCCTTTCAGATCATAGATAGGTCTGAATGTGAAGTGCAATCAACAAAACAGCAACATTTACTTTGAAACTCCAAGAGCGACAGGAAAAGCCGTTTCCATTAATCCACGGTCAGCAGGAACTGATGGCGATGCTCAGTAAATCCCCGGAGACACCAGATACATTGGCAAGAATGGATCATCCCTGAAAACAAATAATCTTTCAAATTTTGTTTCAATAGCAACTCTATTTGACACTTTATAGATGTCTCCTTACATTCTTTTCTTTATCATTTTGGCTGATCTAAGGTGTATTTGTGGCTTCTTGTGAATGAAGTTTAGAGGAATGTGATTTATATAACTTAAAATGATGGCTTGGTTTTCTTTTGGTTTTTGTGACAACTGAGGAGTAACTAAAGAGAGAAGGAACTTAAATATTTATGGACCAATGCAGATCCTAGGGAATAAAGTACGTTATTTTCCATACCGTTTCAGTAGTGATGTTTCCATGGATGTGCTAAAAGATGGCAGCCACAGTCAATGAGCAGAGCTGTGCTCATAGGTGGTGATAAAGAGGTAACATAATCTGCAGTGATAAAGCAGATGTATCATACATATGGCACTGAGGCGTATACTATACACTTTTTATTATTTATATCTATATGTACCCTTCTCTCTTATGATTTTCTCTCTACAAACAGTCTCGCTTCCAGCCAGGAAAACATTTTAATAGTTGTTTGATTTGGGCTTATCTAGAAGGACAGAACGCTGAGCATGCACCCTGCTTCTTGCCGTGCCAGAACTTGAAGATGCAATATGTGTTTATTTAGATGCAATTTTATACATGATTTCACATTCTGTGTTTCAGATTGTCAACGGGTATTTTGTGCATTACTTTGCACCCCATGAAATGCCAGTGTTTCCCAAAAATGTCATCTTCGTTATAGACCGAAGCGGCTCCATGGCAGGCAGGAAAATTGAGCAGGTAACTCGGCTCCAAGTACTGACCTCTGCTCGCATCAGTCACACACACTGTCCTTTCAGAGAAGCGACTGTGAATTTCACTTTTGAAACACGTACTGGTTTTGGACACAGCAAAACTTTCAGATATATAGAAAAGCTGGAAAATATATACGCATGGATTTAATATATTAAAGAGCAAAACTTTTCTGATACAGCTGTTCTCACGGGTATCGGACGTTAAGGCAGAGAGCACTCTTTCTGTCTCTATCTTTCAGAATATTTTGCTTCTAATTTCTTTTTCTTTAATGAATTTTGAAGAATTAATTTGTCAGTTTTACCTTTATTGATGATTGTGTAGGTAGCCTTGCTAGAGAGCAGACAAGCCTGCTACTGCCCTCATAGGTGGTTTTTTGTCTGTAAGTTAAATGAATCTGCCATTTCTGATGGTCTCATCCTGAAAAATACCATTAGAACTAAATAAGGGTGTTGGGCTGCATCTTGAGTAGTGCTGTAGGGAAACCCCCTTATTACGCTGCAATTCCAACCCCAGTTCTGGCAAAGTAGAAATATTCCAAGTGATTGTTTTCTCCTTGGAACAGACGAGGGATGCCCTGTTGAAGATTTTGCAAGACCTCCGCCCGGAAGATCATTTCAACTTTATCACCTTTAACAGCAGAGTGGTGGAGTGGCAGAGCTCTGTGCTGCAAGCCACTGCAGAGAACGTGGCGAGTGCTGCAGGATTCGTGCAAACTCTTTCTGCGAGTGGAGGTACGAGGCACCACCTAGATGCCTGTAATCACAAACATGCACACAGTATAATATATTGCTTAGAAAAAAAATATTTATTGGTCGTATACTGCTACAGAACTACTATCAGTGCTTGCAAAGTAAATTAAATTAAAAAGTTTTAATATTTATGAATGACGAGTGGGATAGAAAAGCTGGTTATGGGAGTGGATGGACTGGTGACTACGTTATGATATGGATATAGAGAGAGATGGTTACGCCACATCTATGAACCATAGAAGCCACAAAGTTTTGTTTCAGATTTTCATAACAGTGATGGCTGGAAGATTTCCTAATAGTAGGTTTTTTTTTTTCCTACAGAAAAATGGCCATTCACTCAACATTTGACAGCAATTTTCTGATTTTTTTTTTTTTTTTTTAATAACAAGGGTACCCTTGTAAAATAAAATGCATCCAAAGTTATACTCCCCTGTAAGCCACACTGCGGAAACAATATAATCAAAATAGGCACAAAGCATTTCAATTGCTGCATCACTCAGTGCAGGGTTTTTTTTTTATTATTATTTTGTTTTAAGCACCTCTAAAAGGTTACATCTCCTGTTACTGTTATGCTGTTAGTATTAACGCAGGCTTTCTTATCCCAGGCACTAACATCAATAAAGCCCACCTGTGCCCAGCTCTTTTCTTTGACGTCTCAAATAAGGCCAGGAGATATTTTTTTAAATGTAGCTTAACAGATGACAGTGTGTTTATTTAAGCACTTTTTAATGGCTCTAGATGTGTTTGTATTTCCCATGACATATGTGTGGAAAATGTTCCCAAAAGAATACTCCAGCGTTGCCATTGCAATATAATACACCACAATTAAGCCAAGTAGGCTAAACCCTTAAATCCTCATCTCTCTGAAGGATTACTTCCTGCAGAAAACTTTAAACGACTCTGCAGGGCCTCTGCAGATGAAGTGCACTGATTTCTTTAGATGATTACCCTTCTTAGGCGAGTGATGCCTGCTTTCTCATGACAGGCACAGATATCAATCATGCCTTGCTGACTGCCGTGAGCGTGCTCGATAAAGCTGAGAGGCTGCCAGAACGGAGTGTCTCCATGATTATTTTGTTGACAGATGGCCAGCCCACTTCTGGTGAGTAAATACGAGCCTCAGTCTTCTCTCTCCTTGATTTTTTTTTTTTTTTTTTTTTACACCTTTTACACTTGCATCTCAGAGGCTGATAGACATCGTCTGTGTTTCGGAAGAGCTTTGGTATAAGCAGGCTGGGCTACCGCTGGATCTGTGCCAGAGAGGATGACTATGAGAGGGCTCTGGCAAGGGCTGTAAGAAGTGATGGCAACGCCTGCCTGCCCATGGCTACACGTTCTTTAGCTGGGAACTGTTTTGCTAAATACCATTAGCTTCCTAGTTTATAAACTTGAGGGAATTCTTGGAGATACTCCAGGCACAGCTGAAAAGTGAAAGCGAAATACTTAGAGTCTAAACATAGACATTTTGCATATATTATATACAGTCCAATTTGAGAGATATTACTTGTGTTTCTTCACCCTCCTTGCCCCAAACTTGAGATATTTTCAAGGTGCCTATTGTTTTGCATTCTTTTCCATGTCTAGTTGTTAACTGGTGATCAGCTGTGATAGCACAAGCCGAGGGCTGAGATAGAAATACTGGTTTAAATAAACAGTAACTCCCAATGCAACGGCACGAATGTCACTTGTTCTGCACAGGAGTTTCTCTAAGTGTTGTGTGGCACCAGCAATATTAATTCAGCTGCCAGCTCGCTAGTACCATCAGTCTGCCTTTCAGATCGTGTGGTCTGTCCTGCTTTGGGGTTGGTTTATTTGTTTGGTGTGGGTTTTTTTTTTAATAAAATTCAGCTCACGGTGCTGCCTGCTCAGCACAGCCACACTGAGTCCGAGGTACCCCCAAGTACACTGCACAGCCACAAGCTGGCCAGAAGTCGGGTTGGACTGCAGTGCCAGGCAAATATGTGCATCGTTGGTGCATACGCTGCCTTCCTTGGCAAAGCAGGCTGAAAGAGAAAAATCGGAGCTGCTCCCATGATACTGCTACAGGTAGTGACAGTTCCTGCCTGGAAATGCTGACAGAGAAGCTCTCCATACAGGGCCGTCAGCGGCTCTTCAAATGGGAGAAGATGGTGTGAAAAATCTCCTCCCTTTGATGCGCAAAGGTACTGAGAGAGATGCCTGGCTGAGTTAATTTGCAGTTTGTCTGAATTACACCATTAACCAATCCATTTCTCTCTGAATTCATGCACAGAGGTTTTATGGGTGATACTTGTTGTCCCAACGCTTGATCAAGTGTTTGCATCCCTCGCACTGCTAACTTGTAGTGTGTGCCCCCTCTGAAAACCTCCTCTGGCCCCTGTAATCTTGTAAAATATTTTGCACTTAGCCATGACAACATGAGTAGAAATCCGTAAAAATCACTGAGGGGGAGAATCAGGTTCTGGCACTCCAAACGCAAAGTGGTGCTTTCATGTCCAATTCAATTAATGGAATTGTGTCCCATATATTTTTAATATTTTATTCTTAATAATTTTTAAAAGACTTCAGGCAGAATTTTCCATTAAACCCGCTGCTGTCTTTTTGTACTTAAAAAACCCCAACCAAACAAGGGTTTGGTTTTGTTTCAATTACAGGTGAGAGGAATGTGGAAGTCATTCAAGAAAACATTCAGAAAGCAGTCAATGGGAAATATGCTCTTTTCTGCCTGGGCTTCGGGTTTGACGTCAGTTACAACTTCCTGGAGAAAATGGCCCTGAGCAATGCGGGAATAGCACGTCGGATATACGAAAACGCTGACGCAGCCTTGCAGCTCCAGGTCAGGACTAAGGAATATGCCAGAAAAGCTGCAGTTTATGTCTAGTCTTCGCAGCAAATCCACAGATTTCCTGAGATGAGGAGTTGGTATTTAGTTTTTCTGATAATTTTACGGAGAGAGGAAGGCAATTTTGGAGTATCTGAGGGTTTGTACCCTAACCATGACTCAAAGTTGAAGTCCTCAAATCAGCTGCATTTAGACAAACCTGGAAACTCACACACTTCTGTACCTCTGCAAAAAAAAAGAAAAAGATTGTCTAGGGGAGGTGATAGTGGAAAAACTTCTGTTCTTAGGTTGGTTTTAGGTTCTTTGCTTGAAACAGTTTGAAACACCATTGGAAAGTGTGTGTTATGGTTTCCCTAAAAATCAGCAAGTAGTTTGAGGCACCTACAGGCAAACTGGCTTTGCAGTACCACCAGCCTGGGTCTTCCCTGTCTATCTAGGGAGAAGTTTTACTGTTCGAGACATTCTCTTTTTTGGGAAGCCACGTCTACCTGTTTTGTCTGGATATGCAGAGATTGGATTTGCTTAACACCAGCCACAGTCCAGAAGAAGAAAGATAAAACTTGACTGATCTGGAGGATTAAAATATCAGATGTGAAAAGTGACTAAATCAAAACACCTAACTGAGAGAGGTGGTGATAATAGGGATGCTGCTTGGGTACTTGAATTAGCATGGGAAATACAGTTTAAATGGCATTGCCAGCCTGGCTGGAGGAGGTGTGCTGAAACCTGGGAAGAAACATTTATTTATTTTTCTAGGTTTGTAGCAGTCTTACACTGCTGAAAAAATTTTGCTCCCTTCTCTTTGAGAGGTTTTTAGACATTTAACATATTGCTTTGCATAATTTTGTGGTCATTTGTGCACATAATCTCTCTCTCTCTCTGCTTCTCTTTAGGGCTTTTATCAAGAGGTGGCTACCCCAATATTAATGAAAATTGAAATGCAGTATCCAGAAAATGCCATTGAGGGATTAACCAAGAACAATTTCAAGCTGTTTTTTGAAGGATCTGAAATTATAGTATCGGGAAAAATTAGCAATGATCTTGATCTTTTGCCAGTAGAAATTAAAGCTCAGTCAGTAAGTGTTTAGTTTACTAACTGTGAAAAACATATTTCCTTTTCTGGTTTTTTGTGGTGCAATACGAGACTTCAAGAAGTCTTTTGTGTGCAATATATGTTCTCTGCATTTGGACATTCAGCTGTTTTCCCATTTTAGGAAAAATATTTCAGAATTCAAACAATTTTCCCCTCCTGAATTTGCTACTAAAGAAAAATGCTGAAGTATATCCACAAATCAGCAAACAGCAAATCCTTTCAAAACCATAATATTTTGGCCTTTCAAGCATTTTTAGGAAAGTGGTTTGCACTTTCAGAATGAAGAAGAAAATCTGAATTATTAATCTCAAAAATGTTGACATAGAACAATTTCATTACCTCCTTTTTTCAACATTATTTTGAGTCCAGAGTCATATATCCAAAATAAATGCTTCTTTGGTACTTTAGAGTTGCATTTTCCAATGGGACAGAACAAAATTGAAGGAAAAAAAGGGCACTTTGGCACTGAAAGATGTTCTTTTAAGTCTAATAATGTGACTATAAAAGAAGTCTGGAACTGTTCCATTGATGGTCCTCTTTCTCCCACTTCAGCATGCTCATGACTTGACTCTTAGAGAAGAAGCAAATGTCAAAGAGAAGGAGCAAGTTTTTCAAAATCAAAGTTACATCTTTGGAAATTTCATAGAGAGACTGTGGGCTTACTTAACCATTCAACAGCTTCTGGAAAAATCGTAAGCGATTTTAATTTTTTTGTATTACAAATTTCTAAGTTCTTAAAACGCAAATTCCTTATTCACAAATTATGTGATCGGAAAATACAAAGAAACAGAAATGTTTCTGCAGATAGTATTAAAAACATAGTGCACTGTAAGAATGCTACATTACTGGATGAGGAACATATGCCTTTCAGTTATGATAACGCTGTGTTATTAAAGGGGTGTGTATATATATGTATATACACATATGAAAACATAATACAAAATGTTCTTCATGACATTATTGTGAAATAGATTTTAATTGCATGGATTGGGTTGAGCTGTTGTTGTACATCCAGAAATATGGCCTGTAGCTAAGTGAATGGCAATAGCTAGTAAAGAGAACAATAACTATGTCCATAGGCGCCTCATAGATCACGTATCTGTTATTTTTGTGTTTGAACCATTCATAGGCTTCAGTATTGCAGACCATTTAACATCTCCACTGTTTTGAGCATGTGAGCAGCTGAGTTATCCCAATAAGACTATTCACCCTTCAAAAATAAAAAATATCTCTTAAGACAGCTGACATGAAAAAGAATCTGACCTGCTCATAGACTCTATATGTTATTTCTTCGTAATTAACACAGACTTTAGTATTTCAGCACAAGAGGAGGACCGGAAAACCCTGGAGATGCAAGCCTTAGAGCTGTCTCTGCGGTACAGCTTCGTTACGCCTCTCACATCCCTGGTGGTCACCAAACCTGCCGGCCAGCAGCAGACAGAGCTGGCGAACAAACCCACCGAAGCTGGTAAATGGGGCATCAAACAGGCCACTGGAAATACGCTGCTGTTATTGGTGATTTGTTGTTGGCCTCCAGTATAGGTTCATTTTATAGTGATGTGTCACAGTAATAAGCCACCTTGGAGGCAGGAGTTCAGGGATCACCTTTGTTTCAAAATAAAACCTACAGGATTTTTTTTTTAAAAGTGCAGTGGTGAAATGGGCACTACTATTGAAATGGAAAATAATTTGTTTAAATATTAACTAGAAGTAATTTAACAGTTGTTACTCAGCATTCCTGCCACTGCAAAGGGATTCTGCACTTTTCTCTGTAGCATTAAAGTGGAAAAATGAATGCAGGGAAGGAAAGCACGCCATTTCTAGCAGTCTTGCATGTGCTCTATCTGTCTTTTAACACACACAAAAAACCTGAAGCCCAACACCCACTTGTCCCAATTTTCTGGTTTACACATGGGTAAAGTGATTTAGTGTTGACTGCATGACACTAATCTGTCCCTCTTCCTTGTCTTAGATAATGAGAAGCCCAGCAGTTTTCCAGTAGGAGGTAAATGTTTTCTTCTTTTCCAGTAGCATATTTTCATAATAGTCTCTAGTGAAAAAAACAAAAAGAGCTCATGGTGGTTGTTCTATAGAGATTTGGAAAAGCATATAAAGCAAAACACAAGCAATGATTGCCAAGGTCTGTGCAGAGTTTGGGTGGATAACATGGTCAAAGGGAAAAAATCTTCCATTTGGAAAGTCTCGAAGACCAAAATTGTCTTTACTCACAAGGAAAAATAGTTCTTCAACTGAGCAGTGCTAATGATGTTTTCTGCTTCTTCCTGCCGTGTGCAAAGCATCTGTCCAGAAATTAAGCTCAAGATATTTTGGAATGACTCCTGAGGATGATTTAGGTATTTGTTTCCTCTCTTTCTGGAAATAACAGATCTGTTTGAATATTAATTTTAAACCTCCGGCATTATTAATCTGATAATCTCCCCTACGATAATACATCATAAAAGCAATGTTTTTATAGGTGAAGAGCCCTGGTTTTGCTCTATTTCTTTCCCAGAAATGTATTGAGGGAATTATAATGCTGCATCTTTCTCTGAAGGTTACCTGTTTCAAAGTGGCACTGGGGAGTTTAACAGCAGAAAATTCCCTGACCAGAAGCATGGCCCAGCAACTGTCCTGCCCTGCTCAGGAGGCACGCAGGGCTTGGCACTGCCCTTCCCTCAAAGCTCCCTTTGGCTGCAAGAGAAGAGTTTGGGGCCACCTCTGCAGCACGACCTGTTTCCGTAGCAGGTGCCAAGCTCTATGTCAGTGCGATGGTCAGGCAGGCACGGCTGCTCGAGGGCACAGGGATGTCCCTGTTGGATCTGGGGATGCTGCCTGCCAGATAATCACTGAGCAGTGTTGCTCTCCATTGTGATGGACCAGCACAGCTGGAGTGGCCAGGGAGGAGAAGGGGCAAACAGGATGCTGGGCTACTGGGACCAAGAGAGGTTTTGATGTGCTCCTTTGGATGTTGCTGCAATTTCTCATGTTGATCTCATCTGATTTTTAACTGTCAGTAATAGCTCCTGTCTAGGGCTGCAGTGCTCCAGAGGGACCCTGTTGTGAGCTCGTGCTGGTGCTGTAGCTCCGCATGGAGCCGGTCCCTTTGCAGAGGCTGCCGTCACAGGTGCCCCCTTCCAGCAGAAGCACCTGCCCTTGTGCCAGGCAAGGGCAACTCTGCTGCACCGGCACCACCACTCCCCCTCCCTGGCCCCATGCACAAGGCAGATGAGGCCCCAGGCATCCCGCAGACAATTAAATCCCTTTTTGCAAATCCCTTCCTCAAAAAGTTCTTAGTAGTTTTTGTCCATTTCCATCCTTTGGCTGGAAATATTTTGCAGGGATCAGTGCTCATGTTCTGTGAACTTCATTACTGCAGACAGTTTACTTTGGGGAAGGAAGACAGATGCAGCTGGAGAATTATAGATTTGATGTTTGAAACCCTCCCATAAGGTATGTAATAAAATCATGAATAACATACAGATACTCTCTGTCCCTTCTCCAGATGCTTATAGACTGAGGGTTGGATCACCTCCTGGTAAGCTCTCCTCCTTTCTTTTTATTCAGAATAATTTTATAAAGTTCATTTTATATGTTGGTTCATAACAACATTCCTTTACTAAATACATTTTGATTGTGGATGCCCACTTGATATACAATTTCATTTTTATTGTGTGTATTTCAGTCCACAGGTATTTTATAACGAACTATAAACTTTTGAAAACAATCTTGGTCCCTTTTCAGAAATAAAAAATTATTATACCTCCTGAAAATAAATGTGAAAGATATGGAAAAGCATACATTCTTCAGCTGAAGGGAATGAGTGTTAAAAAAAAAAAAAAAAAATTAAAAAATTTACCAGTCCTGGGGTTTGCTGCATAAAGACTATGCGGGGCACAACCATCTGCACCATGACGATGCCAGCCCTGCAGGGAGGAAATCCCAGGGCGCTGCAGAGGCAGAGCTCAGCATCGCCACGAGCTCCCATAGCACCGAGCGGAGAAGGCGCTGGCTGCTGCCTGCATGGCATCTGCACACGTGCACTCGTGGCTGTATCCAAAAAAATTCAGTAGGCAACGAGCAGGAGGGATCCCCTGTTCTAAAGGGTGGGGAGGGGGATGCAAGGCACGACCTCAAGCCAACGAAACATTGGAAAAATCTTTTATTTCAGGTCGATGGCGCTCTGAGCCCAAACCTGGCAGCAACAAGAAGCTGTTGTCAGTAGGTAGTTACTCACAGTCGCGGGCGAGAGGCGCTGGGGTGGGCGTGCTGGGTTCGGTGCTGCTTGGTGCCCGCTGAAAATGCAGCTCTAAACCCTCCAGCAGCTCAGGCTGAGCGTGCCCCAGTGGCACAGTCGATCCCAAAAGAAATAGGCACTGGACATTGTGCTTTTATTCCCCATTGGGACACCTGGTTTTAAGCACAGCTCTCCGTAAAACTCAGTGACAAGCTCTGCTAAAAAGGTCTCTGTCAACAGTGTTCTTCCTGGTTAATTAGCTGACTTAGAGAAAGATGTTTCATCAAACTCTTCTTACTAATTTGAAGTATTTCAGTTCACAGGCTAACACACAACGTAAGAGCACAACCTTTTGGTAAGTAATGCATATACTAGTCCCATTTTAATAATGAATATAACTGTAATGTGCAGTTTTTTATACAGTAATGTTTTTTTTTCTGACTGCATCAACTCTGTGAAAATCCTTTACCTCTTCCTGCAAACCTTTGCTAGTTCTTTCCACATAAGTGCAAAATATCCCTGTATCCCATGAGAAAGCCTCCCTGGCTCAAGGATATAAGAACCAACAGAAATGTAGTAGAACAGAACTTCAGCCTTAGCTCTCAGGGCTCATTGTCCTTAATAAACTCAGTTTAAAGTTTAAAAATGTGTTTTCATTCGTATCAGGATGCTGAGTCTGAGGGTGCTTTACAATAACTATTACTGTGTTGATTTTAATCATTCTATTCTATAAAAGCTATAAACTAATGTTTTAGGTATAAATTGATTAATTTTGCTTTGCCTATCCGAAGGGTACAGGCTAGATTTTTATTTGCATGCTAACATTGTGCTTCTGGCTTTTCAGCCAACGAATATCCACAGCTTCTCCTGCAATTACCCAAACAAAATGAAATAATCTGTTTAAATACTGAAGGGAAAACGCAGCCCTCTGTCCACCTGCTGTCGGATCCGGAGCAAGGTGAGTGAGCCAGATTACCTGCGATACCAAGGACAAGGTGAGTCACTTTGGTCTATGAGCAGTTGGTGATATTCTTTGGGAATAACCCCCTTCTGAGAAGGGCCACGTCATACCTGGTGCCTTGCCTGGAGAGGCTGTGGTTAATTCTTCCTTTCTATTAGGCAATACTAACTTTCACTGAGCAACAGCTGAGGGCATTTCTCACAGGGCTGGTTGTGGGTCACCTCCTTCTCCTCCTAGTGTCACATCCATGGCCTTTAGGCTTTTCCCCTGCTCAGCCCTTGGAGGCTTCTGAGGATGCAGAGACCTTAAACCGCATGGCTCCTACATGCCAATGGAATGATGCACGCTCTTGACGTGCTGCGGTTTCCTGTGGTCCTGTTCTCAGGTGAGCCATGGCCCCAGGAGGTGGTTGTCAGCTGCTCTGATTATGGAGCAGAGCCACCTCTGTGAAACCAAGTGGCAATGTAGAGGTAAACAGACTCTGGTGACCCTACTGCAGCCTTGGGGCATGTGGAGCTGAAATGCGGGGTGTTATGCCTCCCAAAACTAGATTTGAGGCCCCGAAGCTTTTTTCAGCAACAAAGCTGAAGCAGTTCTATTAAGATCACTCGTACCTTAAAAGCACAGTCACTTGACAGATTTGTGTTAATGTTATTAAAGGACTCACGGTGACGGGGAAACTCGGAGACAGAATAAATCACTTTGTGCAGTTTGAAATTAACTACGTGAATCCCCCCGTGCAAATCCATGTCTCCACGGATGAGATCGTCTTAAGCCACAATAACGAGAGCACCCGGCTGCCATGGACAGAGTCAGCCAACTCCGCTGTCCAGGGGTAAGAAACGTCACCCTATCCTTTCCCAAACTTGGAATCACGTGTCACATCTTTTTTCATCCAGGCCTCCACTTTTGCATTTACTTCAAGTAAGTGCTTCCAAATATCCTTATCCGGTGAGTAACTCGACGAGAGCAGAAGCAGGGTACCTTCACAATCCCCCATTTCAAATACAGAGAATGAAAAAGGTTTGATTTTTAGTTCTCTATGCCTAAGTGAGAGAATCAAAACTGCACCACCAGCCTGCCTTTCTGCATCGATGTTAGAGGCAGAACGTTTCTCTTCCAAAGAAAAGGACCCACGGCAGCACGTAGCAGCCCCTGTGCCACCGCCGTGCTGGCTGCCACCAGGCGCTTTGTGCTCCTCCAGCTGCAGAGCGAGTGCTGCGAAGCGATGGCTTTGACATTTGCTGTCTCTTTTATACATCAGTTGGCTCCACACAGGCTGAAGTTTTCTGTCTCAGTTTTAGCAATAACTCACATCTGGGCAGCTGCCGTTTTTTATGGGAAGGCATGAAGTGTTTGAAGAGCTGTCTGTAACTGAATGCCTGCTGTTGGAGAGAGAGTCATTTAAATGCAGACTTCATTTGTCAGACTAATTAGAGCAAGATCCTCACTACCACAAGAAAGAGGTGAACTTAGCAAGGTTCCACCAGCTTGATTTGCAGTGCCAGAATAAACCTCCGAGAGGATCTGCTGTTGGTCTGGGAATAACAATAACAGAAGTTCTAAAACAACTGCTTTCAATTATTTTTGTAATCTAAATGGAGCCAAGAACATGCTGGATTTATGCCCCTCTACAATTCATTGTCTGCTGGGCAGAATGATCCTCCTGCTTCAAACCAGCACCCGAGCCCTTGCAGCCGCAGCGCTTCGTACGCCAGCGCGTGCGGGTGTGTTTTTTGTCTAACCTGGTCTGCAAGGGGGAAAAATGGCAGTGGATGTTTGTGTTCTGCAAGCCCACCTGCACCCAAAATAAAATTAATGGGTTAGGAGGAAGGCAGGATCTGAAAAAAACTGTTAAATAGCAAAGAAAAAGTATTTGACTTGTTTTCAAAACAGATGGAATTATTTTATCTACTCTACACTTTTTCTCATTAAAATGATGAGAAAATATTCTTTTTTTTTTCCCCAGCCAAGCATTTCTTCTCATTATGGATAATAAGATGTTTTCATCAGAAAATGTTCTTATCAGGTTACATGCAAATACACCAGAGATGGGAAAGATCTGTTATGTAGCATAGAGAGAAACGATATGCTACTTAATATTTTCTAGCTTAAAAATAACCACCAAAAGATCACAAAAAAACCCACCACAATTGCAAAGACACAAGGCAAAAATTAAATTGTTTTGATTTATTAATGTCAGCTAGTTAAATGTCTATTCTGACTTTGTATTCTTTGTGGAATAAAGTCGTTGTTTACTTCCTAGGCTGAGAGTCTCAGTTGAAAAGGAAAGGAGCGTTACAGCATCGTTGTCTGATACGGTCACAGTAAAAATTTCCTTTGTGAAGTTTCCAGACGATTTCCTTGGGCTGTATTTCTTGAACACCGACCACTTTTCTGACAAAGTCAGTGGAGTTCTGGGTATGTATCATTACAGATGTATACAACAAAGAAGAATGCTCTTGTCGCTAAGCTCCTGCAATGAGAACATGGCGGGGTTTTTTGAGCCACATCATAAGCCTCCGTTCAGATTTTGCCTCCCCGGGTCCTGACAAGCTCTCACGAAAATCAGTGGGCAGGCAAGGCGGCAGGAATGCTGAAATTCAGGGGGGGTCTAGAAAAACTTTACATTTAATTTATTCTTTTCAGACATCTAACATCACCTTCTGCTGCACAGCAATCCAGACCCTGCTCTGCAAAGAGGAGAGAGGTCTTACCCTTGAAATGCTTTTCCGCTCACCGGTGGTACAAGCCTAAATAGACTATTATGGGTTTAGAAAACGTTAACATTTTAAGAGCAAAATAATATTTGGGCTTAATCTCAACAGTGCTGTGGAATGACATAATTTATGCAGCAAATTAATTTGATGTCAAATAATGGACTATAAATAATGGACATAAAATGGTAAACAATCGGGGTTAGGAAATGAAAGCCAACTGGTCCTAAACATCTCAACTCCAAAAATCCTGATGAGACTAAAGTTAAAGTTGTTTCAAAAACTTTGGAAAGAGAGAGTCTGCATACTCTAAAAAACAGGAAAAAAAGTGAAAACCCATCAGAGCGAGGCTGAATCTCTCTGTGGAGGAGTGTTAGGGGTAACAGGAGATCACAGCTGAAACATGGGAATTTTCTTAATTTACTAAGGGAGCTTCCAAATGTGGGTTTTTTTGTTTGTTTGCTTTTTGAGGTAGATGGCTGCTTTCCTTGTGTCATAGCTGCCCTTTGGGTTAAATGAAAAACAACAGTCAGATGTTTTGTATTTTTAAATAGTTTGTGTCTCTCTTGCTTAGGTCAATTTTATTCAAAAGCACAATTTGAGAATAATTCCAACATCAATCATGGAGCAGGTGAAAGACTCCTCAGTGTGTCTGGATCTGAGCACAAAGTTACCAGGTAACAGATACAGAGTAAGGGTGAGTGATGTAGATGCTTCAAGGTTTATTTTATCAGCTCATACCAGCGATCAAAAGAAATTAAACCAAGGGAGTGTTTGTCTGTAAGACTACACCCATTTGGTGTAAATAATAGGAATTTGTGCTTAGATTTTTTCCTAATAGCCTGAATTTGTTGCTTGTTGAGCGATCCTACAAGGCTCAAGGCTCCTCTTTCATGGGGGTGAGGGGAAGAAATCATACCCTGGGGCTATGGTTTGCATTAAAAAATGCCAAATAAAGTAAGGTTCATGGATAGAGGGAAGGTGTTTCCTCAGCTGGATTCACCATGAGAAAAAATGCTTACACTCCAGTTGCTTTTAGCAAGTTGCTGAGATCTAGAAGAAATGCTGTGAGCATGTAGTTCCTGCTCACTGTCCCCATCACCGCTGCCTCCAGCTCTAGGAGTGGAGAGGGGCCAGCTCTGCCCGCACACAGGCCCGCAGACTCCTGGTACCATCTGCAAACGTAAGGTCGATTCTGGGCCTGCCCTTTGGTTATTTTATCACAACTTTTTCTTCTTTTGATTTTGTTTCAGGCAATACAAGAAAGATTACAGGCTTGGGTCAACCAGTGATCCTGTTCCCTGCTGGTCAATAGATGTAACTCCTTAAAAAGAGTATTCTGGGAAAGAAAACTGTGCAAACAGTGCTCTTCCAATTTTTTTTGTTATTTTCTCTCATCAAGAAAACCACACAGTTAAAGCCTTACCTGTTACTATAGATAAATGTCACAAATGTTTTACCTTGAAATAATTATACTTTCAAGATGAGAACGTGCTTGCTTGTTCACTACTTTACAAGGGTTTATAATACTCAATCTGGTTGTGAATGAACTAAATAAAATTGACTTTATCAGCTCACAGTTTGATATGGACGCACAGACTTAGGTTTTCAAATAAAAATAAGTGGTGGCATCATCCAGCCCAACAAATGTGTCATGCAAACAGTAACAGATTTCTAAAATACAGACTCTACCCGGTTACAAATGACAATGTTTGTGAACTACGTGTTTTGTACGAAGAGGATGAAGTTTAATGCACTGTTAGTTTATCATTTCTCTTTATCTTGAGAGGAAAAAGCAGCCTTGTGGTATTAGGGTTCTTCGGGGATTGTTCTGTAGCAATGTTCAAAGCTGATGAAATTAGCAATAGGACCACGAGCGAGGATGGCAACCCACGCTGGCTGCAGTCCCGGTCATTGTTGAAAAGTTTCTGAGGCTCTGCTTTAAAAATATATGAAAATGTCTGAAAATGTCTGAAAAACAGACATTGACGTGTTGCAAAATGGGCCTCGGACTTGTTGCAAAAGGCAGCATTTCAACCCTGAAATTTTGCGGCTTTTTTTGGCACCTTCCATACAACGTTTTGCAAACATTGGAGGATGTTTTACAAATAACGAGGAATTCAAAACATGTGGTGCAGGGAGGTAATGTTTCAGAGGAATCGTACACACAGAAGCTTCTGCCCGTGGAATGCAATGTGTAGTTTTAGTCTTCAGTTTTTTTCATAAATTTTAATTCCAAAATGGTTTTGTGTTTTAGAATTTCAGTCCCTGTGTATCTTTGAACACATAAATATGCCGGCATTGTAGAAGGTTTAACAAAAGTTGCTTTCTATCCTGCCAATAATATGTAACTGGAAAAACCTTATTATTTTAAAGCAATGTACTAAAAGAGAAGCAATTTCTTGCCAAAGTCAGTAAGATAAAGCAAACTGTGTAATTAGAAGCCTGTTTTTTGAAAGAGCTGTGTGGACGTGATGCCAAGATACGTTTGCGTGAATTGCTTGTACTTTCAAGATGCGGATTTGGCTGGACAAATTACACGACAGACAATATGGAGTTTGGAATCTGGAAACACCAGATTGCTTGATCACCACATCATAAACAGCCTTACCAATTTGAAAAGTAGGAGATTATTTCCATTCTAAATGAACTTGGGTTTTGAATCGCATGCTGTTGATGCTAGGTTTTATCAGCGGACTTACCGCAAGGTAAAAATTCCCTGCTTTCAGTTACAGAGTGCCTACACATGGCCTCCTCCACCTGCCTGTCACCTGCAGGGACAGCAAATGGCACTGGAATAGGGAGCAGTGAGGCATGGCTGGAGGGCATCTTTCACCCGTCCCCTCTGCTTTACTGAGACTCAGGTGTGTGGAGACAGTTCTTGAGAGCTGCTCTTCTAACCCAACCACTGAACCGTCCAGTGCTGGAGGTTCCCCAAACGCCCCACACAGCCTGTTGCCCTTTTAATGCAATTCTCCCTTCCTGCAAAGAAGCAGATCCTGCTCACCTTGATGGATGGGAGGAAAACCAGATGTCAGCCTTCCTCACAGCAACTTTTTACATTGTTGGGTTTTTCCCCCGCTTCCTACGACTCCTCTGCAAAGCTGTTCCTCTCCTCCGGCTGCACCCAATTTGTCTGCGTTGAGGTGCTGTGCCCAGACTTCCACAGGGACTGCACCCGCGGCCGCCCCGGCTGATGGAGCCTCTCGGGTCTTACAAGAGGCGCTCGCCAGCTGCACCCACAGGGATCTCTGTCTTTCCTGTGGCAGCCCGATGTCGCTGGTGTGCCTGGCTCCTGTGACTCCCAAATCCTTTCTGTAGTGCTTCTTCCTCTCTGCATGTGTGCTTTCCATTCCAGAATTATGTTCCATTTCACTCTCTTTCACTTGAATTGTGTCTTAATTTGTTGTTTAGTCACCCTCCTCCTGCCCTTTCCAAGAACCGAGGTGAGTTCTGACGGGTTTCTGATTTCCTACGCTCCAATTCCCTTGCTCAAGAAGCTGAAGGCAGACACAATAATGGATATTTTGCATTCTACAATTTCTAATTCCAATGCAGAACGCACAGTATGTCTCTCACTCTTCTCTGTTAACCAGCATTTTAACAGGTGGTGGTAGAGTAAAATTTTTATCTAACTGTAAGCATCTGCCTGCTGCTTCTCTCTCCCCTTTTTATTACCTTCAGCTACATTTGCAGTTGACTCCTAGGTTGCAGGAATCTTGGAAGAACTACATACGAAAAAGGGGATTTTTCTGTCTCTGCCAGTGCAAGTGAGAGTTTCTCAGGCTGCCACAGAAGCCACATGAAGGCAGACTACAGCCTCTGAGGCCAACTTCTGGCTGACGATTCAGTCACAGCCAACGAGACTCCTGCCACCTCCACAGATTTGCCTCATCCCCCCAAATTAAACATCCCTCTGGCTGAGGCTGCGCCCAATATTGCCTTGTGCCTAAGCTTTGCAGCCAGGTAGATCAAGATCTGCTGTCCACTGCTGTGGATTTTTGTTTTAATGGAGCAAATAGGGGACCAGCCTGGATGGGCAGTCCCACAGCTCCTATCTCCAGATCCAAAATGGATCATTGCTTTATTTTATTTAATTCCATCTAATTCATTGTCTTAGAATAAAAATTCAGAACCATATGACCTTAACCTTACTAGTTTCAATCTTCTGGTCTTCTCTCACTCTTTCTTGTTTCTTTCCCTGCCTTCTTCATTTTTCAGTAATTTATTACCCCCTGTAGAAACTGATGTTTTCTTTCATCGTTTTTGCCTGAATCGAGCAGGCAGAGCTATCTAGCCACTGTGACACCCACGCCCACTCCCCACAAGAATTTTTTTTTTTTTCTTCTACAAAACATGCTTTTAGTAAAGGATTTTGTTCCTGGAGAAGGCCTACCTCTCCCATGAAATTAACAGTAAGTATATTTTTCCTCTATTTTTTCCCTCTCTGATTTTTCTTTTGCATGTCTGTTCACCTCTACATTTGTTTTTTCAATTTAACCCATCACATCTCATGTCATCTCTGTTTTTCCCACTACACTCCTCTTTCCTTGTGTGTGTGCATTCCAGTTTCCCACATGCTGACTTTCTCTCCTTGTCGTGTAACAGTAGGGAAATTTTCTACTCTGCCATGTGAGACCACAGTTGCCTTGCTACGACTGATTTGATTAAAAGAAAATAAGTAATTTGAAGTAAATAAGAAATCTGCCTTTTTTTTTTTTTTCTTTAGAACTAATAGTTTACGATTTCTTCCAGTACAAAATGAGTATATAAATAAATGGGACACTTCTTGTCCTGAAGTATGTAGATAAATTCTGTTATGTGAACAGAGGGAGGCATTTTACTGGAAGACAGTAATGGCATTTCAGTAAAGGGTCTTACACCAAAAGACAGCTACTATTACTTACACCTGAGTGCTGCTTGGAACTGTGGTATTTCATTAATTTGTAAAGATCTGGGCATTCAAAATTTAGGTTCAAATTAAAATAGGAAAATACAGAAGTTCTGGATGCTAACAGTCACCTCGAGTGATGGCACTGCACCAGTGCTCAGCACTACGCAGTCAAGTGGTCAGATGGTTTTAAGTACTACTGAATGATCCTGAAATACGTGCTGGTCTGCCAGCTGCCCTCTTGTGAGGAATTTCAAAATGCATCTGGCATCCTGGGCTCTGTGAAACAGGAATTAAAACATTGGTAGCTGTTGGAATAACAGAACAAGGCATTAAGTACTGATGCTTTTATTTAAATCACTCCTGACACTCAGTTATTGATTTAAAATTGGACAGAATGTTTCTGTTATGTTTTACAAAGTAACATTTTAAGTCAGAATTTTAAAACTAGTACATTAATTCAGTAAAAAAGAGGGATATTTCAGGGGATGAGTGATGTCTGTGCACACGAGTAAAATAGCTGCTTAGCACTTAAGATTCAATCAAACATGCAGTAAAATTCTCTGTGAGAATCTGTCATATCTTGGCCTTGCCAAACACGGCAAGCTTATCTATTTTTAATAGTTAAACATTGAAAAATATGATTCTTTCAGACAAATACTCTGGATACCCATGGATCTGGAGGAAGCTGTAGTTGTTTAAAACAGACTAGGAACAATATAGTCCATATGAACACCATCTATCAGCCCAGCTCCATTGTTATGAACAAACCAGCAAGGAACATCAACGCCCTGCTTAGGATCTCTTCTGTAATCCTTCTGCCAGCCCCTGAAAGGGAAAATGCAGTCATGGGAGTATCGAAGCAGAAACTGCACTTTGACAAGGTAATATGCCCCAAGTCTTTGCTAAGGACTTAATTCTTTCTTACCTTGTTACTGTCAGTTCATTGTTTTTAACAATCATTGTGGCATCTGGTTTCTTGGGATCAGACCCAGGATGAATTTCAAGTATGGTGAAATCAATGGGGTGGAAAAACTGTCCTAAAAATAGAAGACAAAACTACCACTTTGGGCATGTTGCACATACTAAACCAGAAACAAACCAAAGAGAAACCTCAGAATTTCTACATTCCTGTGCTGTTTCCCGTGTCTCCTCAGGGTTTTCAATGGACGAGCAAACATCGAGTTTGGTGTAAGGTTGAACATATGCCTATGGTAGTATTTTCTTTTTATAAACTAGAATTCTATGCGTATCATCTGGATACAAGTTGTAAATTCCGAATGCACAGTGAAATTAGCCTTTTCTAGATATCTTTCAAGGTATCCTCAATTTATGTCTTGTCTGTTCAGTTGTATTCATTACATTCTCTCCAAGTCTTTAGCTATTTTTAATTAAATAATACACATGTTGATCTCTGAAATTATTGGATATGATTATGCTCAGAACAAGGCTGACATCTAAGAAATTTTCTCACTCCTGACAGGATTTGCTTTCACACACTTTTGCCCTGTCGGAGGTGGTGCAGGATGCTGCTGGTGCTTTCAGTGCTATAATAAGCACCGATTTAGTTTACTTCGTGAGGTATACAGGCAAAGTCAAAGATGATGAAAATAGTGACGAGACGTGTAAGTCAGTGAACTGTAACATGGCATTCCCACATGCCACGTGGGCTTTTGCAATTTTCTTGCTACTTGCAATTCGTACCATAGCAGAGTAACTTCTGTGTGAGGTCTTTTTGCCTAAGGAGACTGTAGCAGAAAAGCATAAATAACATTTCATCCTTATTCTGCCCTTTTTCTGTTTTCTTACAGCATTTCCCACGACGCACAGACCTAACACATACTACCACCCATACCTTGGCTCACCCTCCTCAGGCCTCACAGCGCATACCGAGACCGAGACGAGTAAGTTCGCAGCAGTTCATTATTTTCCACAGTGAGTAAACTTATTGACCCAAAATGAATGTTTGCTGCTTTTATCTGATTTTGGAAGTAAAAATTGGAAGGCAAGGGAAAACAGCTTCTATCTGTGTATTTTCCAATAGAGAATGCACACCACCAAACCCACTACACTGGCAGAAAACAGGAGGATTCAATGGGGTCATCATTTTCATTCGTGAATTACCAACTTCACCTTCTACTAGAATAAAGAATGTTAGCTGACATGAGGAAAATCTTGGACAATATAACACATTCTGTGATTTTAGTATGTGCTAGTAAATCAAGATATACCTTAACAACTTCTTTCTTACAAGGATGCACTAATTGAGGTTTGGCAAATTTTGACTGAGCAAACACATATATTTTCTCAGAGTGCTTGTACTTAGGACAAAGGCGATAAGATGAAAGGAGAGATCAAACCATCCAAGAGGCTGGAGTAACAGTGTAGTAAGAAAAAAAGTAAAATCTCTGGACAAGATTTAGCAAGACTAAGAGGTTTAAAGATGCCAGTGAGAACAACGGATGCTAGTGATTTCAGCAGCAGCAGAGGAAATTTAAGGAAAGACAATGCATAAAGATTGAGCCCAGAATATTTTGTCAGAAATCTTAATGTGGCAAATCAACGTCACCTCAGTGACTCGCTCTCAGTTCAGAAAGGCTAAGTACAAGATTGTGTCTACAAGCGATGCAGCCTCATAAGGAAAGACAAGCATGAAAACACCCAATGAAGTCATACCTAATAATCCATGGGTCTGTTCTGACAGTTTGTCACTGTCCAATGTATACAGTCCTAGGAAATCTTGGTGGAGAGGATGCTTCTTCCATACTTGGTGCAAAACAATAACAAATGAGGCACCGCTGCCCATTTTGAGCACTAGATTTTTTTTCCTATTAATTATCAAAGTTAAACTGAGGAAAAAAGAAAAACTTGCCTTAGGACATTGTGCTTCCCAGAGTTCAGAGCAATGAGAATATACTTGAGAAGAAACAACACGTCCAACAAACAAACATGGCTTTATAAATTGCTCAGTGTTTTTAAAATAGAGGTTTTGCTGCCTAGTTTGGTCCATGTGAATCTCTACGTGTTCACAGACAGTCCAACACTCATACTAAATTATACTGTAAAAAGCTACCTAGCCTTTAAACCTTTCAGCAAGATTTTTGACCAAAACTCGTCCTTTAACGGCACATTTTATCACAGATAGATTAGTGATATGTAGATATAGCACCTCAAGCTCAGTAATAAAAACACTATTTATAAAACCATCACTTCCTTGCCTGGATGCTACCTGACACCTTTTCCTTTCATTTTTCAGAAAAGACAATTCCTGAACTGTCTAGGTTAGTCCTAAGATAAAGATTGCGTTAGAAATATTCTCAATGTGGCTGTCGTATTAAAAAAAATATGCTGTATGAATAACAATTTTGCTCCGGTGCTCTTTCTGTTGCAGTGCCATGCTTTGAGAAGGCAGTAACTTTGTTTCAGGTACAAAATGAAAATGTAAATGAGGAGAAGGACATGCTGCCCATTCCTTTTCTAAACTTTCTTTTGCATAAAAATATACCTGCTGACAGGGCAAAATGTACCTATTCTATAAATATCACCATTTCTATTTCTTAAAATGGAGATTGTTTACAGCACATTATTATGTCTTTGTTTGAAAGATTACACACTATGTCTAAAGTTACCTTTTAAGAATTTACAAGACACTGTTGCATTAAGCACAATACCAAATCTAGCTTTACCTTGGTCATAGTAATAGCAAATCAGGAAAAATTCTGCACTTAATTCAATCAAAGGAATTTATGAATAACCATTCAGCAGTTACATACAGTAGAGAGCAGAATCCAAAAAGACTTGAATGAGTTTCTTTTGTATATTCAGACAACAAATCTTAAAAGTGTATTCTTGATCAGCACTTTAAAAAGTGGAAAAAGTACTACACGAGCCTGATATTCTTTCTGTAAGCCTTACCCTTCTTGTTGCAAGGTGACTGAATCGAGCCAAGAGAAACCTGTTTTTTCATTGCCATTCTGAAGTGTGATCTTCTCAGGAGTTACTGTCAGTTTTAAATCCAGGTGCTTATTTGCAATGCCAAGTTTTCCAAAATATGTGTTTTGGATCTTTGCATCACTATTTGGTCTCTTATCACCAATGAGTTCTCCATTGACTGTAATGCCTAATATAAAAAGGAAACATCAAGTGGTGTTTCACAGATGGGACTTGATCAACTGATGTCAAGGACTGTCACAGAAATTTAACAACAGCTCAAGGAAACGAATACAAGTTGAAAAATAGATCAGAATTACTTGTACATATTTGTGCCAAAGTAGAAGGAAGCTCTGGGGGGCTGTTCTGCAGATTTCCACCAAGACAACAATCACTTTATTGCGTAAAGTTGAATATTTCCTAGAGCATAAAGAGTCTGTGATGGGCACAAATACCCTGTGTGCCATTGGTCTCTCTTTGCCAGGTATCCCATGAAATGGCAAGGTAAGGATTATTTTATTGCTTGTACTGCTACTCACTGAGACAAATCATGTCTCTCAACTCTTACAGTGGTTTTCAAACAAAGTTTAAAAGTTCATTTTGCTCTAAGAAGTGAAAACATTGTCATGGTAATGGTACGCTATCACAGCTACAGTAACTCCTAATAACTTTGCTGGGAAAAAAGCTTACGCAGTATAAAAGAGAGAAATAGTGTTTAAACATAAAACATTTTATGATAAGTATCCTAATTTACTGTATTTTAAAAAACTAAAAACTCACCTGTAACTGGGTCATTTATTAAATTTAACACAGCACCAGGTTTTTCATTGATATTGAAACAAATGGCATCTTCTTTTTGTGGCACTGATATAATGAAGTGTGGATCTCCATCAACTGTAAAAGCAAATCACTGGTATTCGTACAGTGATACACAGGTTCAAAGCTCCGCAAGAATGTTTAACGCTGCGGCAATGGAACTGCTGATGCTGGGCACCAGCAGGAACTGGTCCCTGCACAAGCTGTATGCCTGGCTTAGTCCAGCCCATCCTCCAAAGCAGTGGTGGGGTCCCAGGGAAGTTGCTACCATCTCCCCAAAGTGAACTACATCTTTCTTTGCCTCCTCTTTCCCAGGTGCATGGCATATATCCTGTGTCTCTTGACCGCTGCAAAATTTGGCACATGGATTGTAGGTTCAGTATGGCCACCTCTAAGGGCTTATCTCTGAGGGCCATGGAAGTACTACTGAGGGCAGGAAGTTCACTTTAACAGCAAACGGGCAGTTACCAACACAAAGCCTAGCAATGGGAAGGAAGACTAAGAAAATGACCATATATAATCTCAGTGACTTGATCTTTAAAAAAAACATTTAGAGATGTTTAAAGTAAATTAAAATACTAGCCCCATGGAAATAAAAAATGGCTACTTTTATGGAAGGGAATCAGCTAAAAGACTTATAAGAGTTGTGCAATCTAGTCTTAAATAATAGTCTCTCTTGTTCTCCTTCTAAGCAGACAGTACTCAAACTACTCACCGCTAGTATACCATGTGGGTTGTGGCTTATGTAGGTATAATAGTTGTGGAGCTGCAGAGAGTAAAGGAAAATGTTACAAAAACTCACATCAAACTAGAACATTTACACACCATCTGCACAGTACATGTAAGATGTCAGGAAGTTAACACGCTAGGTAAATTGTTAATGTCATCCTGATTTTTTTAAAGCATATAGCCCATGGAATGACAGTTTGTGCCCCTTGTGAATCAAGCAAAGCTTGAGACAGATTTCACTTGTAGTCTGAATTGCTTTGAGGGTTTCCACAAGGCCCAAGTGCTGTATCTGTAGGACATAGATGTCTCAGACTGAAGGATTAAGCTGTCTATCAGTGAGTAAATGCAACATCATCCATTGAAAACTTCTGAGGTTTTGACATTTGGGTTTTTTTCCCCAGAATGAATTTAAGTCTTTTCAATGAAGACTTGAGAAAACTAGACAGAGAGAGAGAGAGATTGAGAGACTGAGACTAATCTGTAGAGGAAAAACCTAAATTTAAGTGTCTCATTACCAGGACTGCCCAACCAGCACCCTGAAGGGTCAGTTGCTATCCTTCTCTCTTGAATAAAACAGTTTCTTCTTGTGTAAGTAACCGAACGTATTAATTTAGCCAGAGACACTAACATCATAGTCCCTTGCTTTATATAATCCCAAAGGAAATGCAAATTCAAGTCCATCCTCCGTATCTGGGAAACAGCTTTCAGGAAAATAGGGTGGTTTGATGAACTGGCATTTACTCCTTAAAAGCTATTTAGCTGGAAGTTTTTCACCTGGTATTGTTCAACCTCTAAGTGTGTTTTTAGCAGTGAGTAGCATTTCAGCAGCGAGCAGAATTTGGTAGTATTTGTTAAAATACAGTTGTAAACCCAGAAAAGGCAGTTCCTATCTCTCTGGTAATTCCAGTTGTCTGAATCATTTTCTTTTGACAGATGCTGCTTCATTCAGAAACTTACAACTAATGACTTACCTGATGCACCAGCTGTGACAGCCTCTGCTGTGAATGGAACAAAATGTTATTTTAGAGGCTAGAAAGAATAAAAACTAATCTCTCCCACTTCCTTCCACCAAAACCAACTCCAAAATCTTGTAATTATGTATAAATTTTTTAGTATTTAAAGAAAAACTTAGTCAAAACAGTTTATTTAGTACAGCAACAAAGCAAATGTCATGCACTGGCAGAACGCATGCCCTACTTTTCAGCAAAAATGTTACTTCTCCAAAGGTATGTGCTTTGCTCTGTAAGGGGCTGGAACAACGTATCTTCTCAGAGTCCTCTGTGCCATCTTGTTCTAAACTGTACTACAGGGAAGTCAGTAAGACTTACCCACTTGCTTCCACGTTTTTCTAGTCTTTTTTCCTTTTTCCTTTTTCTGAAGCTATGGAGGGGGGTCTGAGGACAGGGCTTTGTGCCGAAGAAGTAGCAATCACAGCATCAGTGAAGACATCTCTGTACAAGAGACTCTGCTACACACAGGTATCTGGGAGTCAACACTGCTAGCCCTGGAAGGCAACTTATTTGTACTGGGCGTGAATTTTGTGATGGTGGGATGCCGCAATTATCAGAGACCAGAGGAACCACACTGAAAATGGTATTTACAAACTTTTCCATCTGAAAACTTTTTAATCTATTTTTCTTTGTTTGTTCACCAAGAATTTTATGAAAATATTGTGTCCTAGATAAAGTGAGTGATGCAGGAAATCCATTTCTAACAGTTACAAATATTAAGTAGATTTAATAAGAAATGTACATACCTTCAGCTGTTACCACGGGCAGGTAAGAAGTAAAAGGGAGAAAAAGAGAAATTTACGGTTTCAGTTGTATGATTAAACAGAAAAGATTCTGACACTGTTAAAACATATTCTAAGAAAAAAAAAAATCAAAAACTGTTTGACAATTCAACCAGGTATCTTCAGTATTTTACAATTCCTTGCCTTCTCAATGATACATTGCAATATTTGTAGATCATCAGAAACATACTGAAAGTAAAAAGCTGTTATGTGAGGCAGCAAAACTGCATTTCATTATGCATATGACAAGAGCACCATTAGTAATTGCTTTATTGTTATGCCATTTCCACATTGCAAAATGGTCCTCACTGGTTTTACACTTTTGAGGTTTTCAAGGCATTTGCATAATTCTACTAATACTGACTGGATGATTCAATAATCCAATTTGTGACTCTAGGGTGTGTAAAAATTATTTTCTTTTCTTATACAGCAGCAGTGTTTTGAGTATTTTCTCCTATTACTGCTCTTTACTTCCTATACACAAAGATTTACTTGGAAAGAGGTTCAGAAAAGGGCCTCTGTACTACAAGTAGCAGTAGTACTACCGCCTGGAAAAGCAAAGCAAAGAGGTGAAGATCACTGCGTGGATGCCACTTCTGTCAGATGTTTGAGTAAGTTTTTCCATCTTATGGAGTCCAACTGTAAACTTTAAAGTCATTATGCTGTATAATGACTTGAATGTTAATTTAAACATCAAGTGTCTTTATGGCAGCATCCCACTATGATAGTTACAAAAAATAATGCAAAAATTTTATCAGCAGAATGCCTGAGGAATTATTCAGAATTGATGGGCACTTAGCAATTAATTGGTTTCAGGATTTATTCCAGTTGAAAGAAAAGCCCACTAACCTGCAGTAAGCATCTCTGTTATGCTCAAATGCCTTAAGTTACCATGCCAAATTCAGGAGATGAGGAAGTTTTTCATCTAGAAGCCAGCAGAGAGCCCACACAGAGCCTGGGAGGAACTTTTAGGGGCACTAAACAAAAGACTGGGGAAAAAATAATGGGTGCTAATAGAGGAGACTGAAAAGCCTCACAAGAGGTTTGTCAGACCTGTTGAATGAGGGAGAGATGAGGACAACACATATTAGTGAGGGCAGGGTGGCTTTGGGGGCACGGAGCAGATAGCATCAGCCTTACTTTGCTCAAGAGGAATAGAGTCATTTTATTTTACACAGACTAAGCAGAGAGGCTGAGCTGTATGAAAGCCCAGTATTTTACTGAGCGAGGAGTTATTAATTAGCCAAAGAATCAGAGCAGACGAGAACGAATTGTGCACTTTCAATACAATTGCTTCTCTTTTTGCAAATATGTGGATACTGTGTTTTACAGATATAATCTCCATCTTTTTACAACCTGATATATCCTGCACGAGGAAGATCTCATGCAAATTTTCCCCACTCATGTAGAAAGTTGTTACTACATCTACCTCTAAGCTGAAGTATGTAGAAAAATAAAGGAGAAAGTGATGTGAACTAAACTGAATATAGCTGGACTAATAGACTAGAAATGCTTCTTGGCTTTCATTTTTTTGATGTAATATTTTATATATTTAGCTTTAAACATACTTATTTTGAACTTATAGTATATGATTTAGTAACGAAGGATAGTTAAATGGAAATGAGCTTCACAATTAAAATTAATTTTGCATAAACCATACACATGTAAAGCTTGGAAAGCAGATTTTTCAGACACATGTTTAAAACTGTGCCCGCACAAAAGCCTTTTTTTAGGGGAACATCAAAATAACCTTTGGCTTCTCAAATATAGAAAATTGTGAATGTCTCTATACCTTCAATGGGTTTATCGGCAATCCCATCTTGATTGTTGTGGTCTTCTGGCTTTGTTACCACCATGGATGTCAGGGGTGTTACAAACTTGTACTTTAATGAGAGATCCAGGGCTTCGGCTGTAAGATTCTCCTTTTCCTCTCCTGTAGCTGCAATGCTGAATACAGGTAGAGACTCCTAGCATCAATCATCGGTACATTACTCACTGAACCCTGGATTAAATACTTTTCTTTAAAGTGAAGTCATTTCTTTGCAGCTAATTTCTCAATAAGGAATATTTGTTACAGTCTAAGAGCGCTTTTGATTCCACTGGCTATCCAAGGAAAAGGCAAAACTGTGCTTCATATTTGCAATAATTTAAAATTGTTTAATTTGTAACCTGAAACAAGAATACTAAGGTTGAGGAGGAAAATAGGTTGGGAGATTATCCTTACTGTTTTTTATGCTTTCCCATTGGCACCTCAGTGTGACCTGAATTTCAGCTTCACTTCCTAGAAGTTGCACCAGTCAGATGGTTTAAGGGGTTCATGGAAGATGTCATTCTAGATATAATTACCGTTTTTCCAGGAGTTGTTCAACAGTGAGATAAGCCCAGAGCCTTTCAATGTAATCTCCAAATATATATTCTTGTTCTTGGAAAGCTTTAGCTGTTTGCTCAGCATCTTGTTGTGTAGTATATGACAAGGCGTCATTAGCCTGTTAGGAATAAGATAAACTTCTCTGTATCATAACTAGCCAGGGACTTCCAGAACCTCCCAAAATCAAGACCTTCACATCTGAAAATCTTAGTAAACTGAAAAACAGTCTGGCCCTACACAGCACATGCCCAGGACATTGTCAGTGGTGTATCAGGATGTTTGTTCCATTGCTTCTGTGAAGGTTAGTAGTGTATGCTATAGGACATAATGCAGTTTCCAAATCCATGTGGCATTTTTGTTCATTAGAATTTGGCTACTCAGGATTTAAAGAACTTTGATTATGATGCCAATTTCATATAGGAACATGTTCAAGCAGATATGCTGGCTAAATCACCAATAATACATTATTTGTATCTGAAATATACCTAATTTCATATAATATCTTTAATGCACCACAGTGCATGGGGCATATATGGAGTTCACAGTATTTATGATAACATCATCTGTAATACGTTTTTGCTGTGTTTCTTGAATATTAGAGGCAAATATTTTTACAGAGTCCAGATCTGGAGAGGTATTTAGATCACTTGATTCATATTAGAAGTAGAATTCTACTTTAAGAGGAAGACATTTCAAATATTCAGTATCTGTGAACACTGAACATTTGACTCCTGAAAGAACCAGGTAGGGTATTTAGAGACTAAAGTAGCAAAAAAAAAAAAAAAATCTATTAGTAAAGCTAATGCAGTCATACTACACAAAGTTGTTCCAGACTGACCTTAGTATACCTGACTGAATTAGGCAAGTAACTTGCAGTTTTAAAAGCAATGACTTTGGCACATTTAGTTTCTCGCATACGCAGTAACACATCCTGTCACTGACGTAAAGAAATACCAGTAAATATTTTAAGTATTGCCAGCTTTGCACGTTCAGACATTGTGTGTACTTTTTGTAAGTCAAAGAAATCCATACTTACACCTTCACCTCTTACATCTACAGTCAAACTGTTTTGGTTGTTGTCTATAAAGCGCCCAGCCACCACAATCTCAGATCCATCATAGAAATGCTTAAACCTGTTTTTAGTTAGGTCTGATATTTCATTTTCTGGGTAGTTTAACTCCACATCTGTGAGCATGGGATTCGACACCTCATCATAAAACCCCTACAAGATTAAAAAAAAAAAAAAAAAAAAAATGGAAAAATTTAACTATCATTATATCTTTAATTCATAGGTAGGTCTGTACCTATGAAACATCGTGCTATTTCAGTAATGAAAATTAAAAGTGTATTTTAGAAGAACTATTTAAATATTCAGTCAAATCTCAGAGTACAAGGCCTAAAAATCCACAAATAATGGAAATGAGAAAGGATATACTAACTCTTCAGTTTTACTAAAAGAGAGGAAAATATTTCAGAACAACATGTTGCGGATGACGAGTTCCATCACTGTTATTCAAGAGGGATCCTAAGCTTCCCTTCACTTGACAGAAATAAGTTTCCAGATCTATTCTCTGCAGAGACTGAAATGACAACATAAGCCAAAGGAGACTAGGTATTTGATTTTGGCAGAGCTTGCAGCAAAATCCAGTATGTGAACTCTTTGGTGAATTTTTCAAATGGCTGCTATTGGAATGTGAGAAGCAAAAAAAAGTCAACTCTGTACTGTCTATACCTGTTCTCATGCCTTATATGACTATAAAATGCTTCAGAAGTATGGTAAGATACACCTGCTTGCAGTAAGTCCTAAAGACAGAATATCTAGAGCCTTTATGCTCTGTCATCCCTCTCCTCCCTTGACATGATATTAACTGCATGATCTGTGAGGTACAGGAGATATGATGATTGCAGCAACTTTGCTGCACGCCAAAGTGTCCTTCAGAACTCTGACTTCTGTCACCCTATGCTAAGTTTTGAACCCTCTTCCATAGCCCACAGTATCTTCATTTTACTGTCCTTCCACTTTCGGGTTATATAAGGGAAGAGGAAAATTAAATGCAACTAATATTCCGATTACAGCAGACTCTTGAATATCTCAGTACCAGATTACACTGGGATTTTGATTACTTCAAACTAAGAAAGTCTTTATAGTTATCTGAATAGTTATCTGTATCGCTCATCTGATTTCGGTGGTGATTACTGTACCTGAAGCTGTAAAGCTGCATCAGAGTCAGGATAAATCCGACGGGCCACTCCTTTATTTTCCAGCGCCATCTTCTCCAAGAAGCTGTAGTCAACACCATAGCCAAAACCAAGATTGTATAAAGGATATTTTCCATCAATGGCTTTTTTCACATGTGCCTGAATGTCCTGAGTATTTGATATGCCTGCACATCAAACAAGAAAAAGTTTGAGTTTTCCTCATAAAAAAATAAAATTATCACTCAATGAAATATGGCCAGTCATGTTTGGATTTCTTAGGAGAAAGAAATTAGGAGAAAGAAATGAAAAAGATTTTCATTATCAAAAACTTGTTTTAGCAGTATGATGCTGGTATAGTAGCATTTAAATCATGAAAGCATCCAAAAGTCAAAGATGGAGGCCAATTTTAACTGAGAATTTTTTTGTTAGTTAATTCACTCTCTTTATTATTCCATCCAATAAAAACTTACCTACGTTTGGTTGGCCATCTGTTAACATGATAATTATAGAAGCACTTCTCTTGGACACAAGGTTTCCCTCATGAGCAGCGTTCAGCATATCAATTCCCCTCATTATACCACCATGTAAATTTGTCACTGCAAGGTACACATAGAAATTTGGTTTCAGCACAGACAGTCAAAATATAGGTCTATATTTCACTGGACGCTGATGAGATGTCATGTTCTGAGCAAATTTCAACTTTAGGAGTGTCTCATCAGTAATTAAAAAATAATAAAAAAAAAAAGCTCTAGCATTGTATTCACAGATTGAATTGATAAATCAACTTACACAGCGACCTATCGGCATGTCCAGTAAAGTACTTACTGCCTCTAGTGTCAATGCCCCGAACAAACTTCCTTGCTTCATCCAAATTCTCAGGAGTGGCCTTGATTAATGTTTCTTTCCAGGTGTGTACTTCACTACCAAACAGTATGAAATTGAAGAAGTCATCTTCCTTAATGTCATCTAAGATTTTTAGAAGTGCTTCTCTCGTCTGTAAGACAAAGAGATTTAAATATATGGTTCAACATTTAACAAAATAGGTGCTTACAGATGTTACATGATTAATCTCTCAGCATTTGGGCATTTTTAACTCTGGCACAGTACGTCATGCAAAAATTCTGAGCTTGTTCTGTCCTTGCCAGTCCCTGTGTCTATTTCAGAGAAACTCTAGTGAAGTCAGCCAGTTACAATTACATCTGGTAAACCTTTGTAGCAGAGAGGAAAATCAGGTCTCATGTCATGGATCATTGCTCACACTGAGGTAAGCTGGCATGACAAACTGAAAGTGATGGGAAATGGGTAGCTACAGGTTGGTGGAGATGCTCATACGCAAGCAAGCGTCGATATTTTGATGCAGCACCAAAATCTGAAAATTCTGAGCCTTATCTTAGAATGAGGAGTTCCAGCTATGAAAAGAGCTGCCGCTTCCCAGAGACAAAATGAACAACATAGACAATGCATACAATACTGTACGTATGTTTTAATTTTGGAACTGTCCAGTACATGTGACAGCTCTTTGGAAATGTTGATATTGAGAGTTTTGAACTAATAACATTTATAAGTAAGTAAATATAGCCCAAATGTATAGAATTTTGTTCTACAGTAATGCTTCAAACTAGTAATTATGGTATTGAGCATGAGAGAGGTCACAGCACTTGGTACAGCTTAAGCAGCACGTATGCACTATAAGCCACCACGTCCCTTCCATCACAACAGAGGCTCTTCCATTAGGACTTTATAGTAATGTAATAACTTACCTGTTCTATTTCTCTTCCAGACATTGAGCCACTAATATCTATTACAAAAATGATATTCTTGGGCAACTTTGGAAGATTTGATGGTGCAAAGAAGTGTACAAAGTAGCCATTGACAATCTGAAAAATAAAATATTTTAAAAATATATTTTTTTCTATATTATAAAGATAAAATGGATAGAGAAGAAATTACTTTCACCTAGTGTCTAGCCCCTGAGTGGACTAATAGGCTTTAATGGCCCTGACCAGTCTGACCTCTGTCCATGGGACCAGGAGCTTCATTTAAGCACAAGCCTGGGCCTTTAGTCCCTGCCTGAGCTACACTGTAGTAATACCGGTCTCCACCTGTGTCACAGCCCTACCTGTTCCTGTCCATGGACTTCACTGAGCTGGATCCCACCCTGCAGACCGACTTTCCACCTTGACCTTGGGCTGCCTTATCACCACAAACTTGCCTGATGACCCCGGACTGCCATCTCTGGGTGTGCCTTGGTCAGGTACTGTGGGGAGTGGGCTCTTGCCTGGTGAAGCCCCTGTGCTGTCAGCTGTGTTGTCACACTCAGCTCCTAGTCCTTTAGGGAACAGCTGGCCCTCGCTGCTCCCTGACCTTTACTATGCAAGCTAAACTGTTCAACAGTTCAAAATTTCCAGCTGTCAGATTTACCTGCAAATTATCTGGAGTTGTTCTTTTCACATCATATCTTACAGTAAAATCCCCATCCAAGACAGACTGGGGGCAATTTGCACAGGATCGCTGCTGATCAAGAGTTGGCTTGAAAGAGATATGCCCCTGAAAAGAAAAGCTTTCATGAGAACTGAATCTTAATAGCTGACAATCTTCTACAGAACACGAAGTCTGCATTTTTATAAAGCTTGTATATTCACATTCAGAGACATGAGAACAACCTGTTTTATCAGGTTAGGTATTAGTTTGGATCCATACCTATTTATATATTTATTGATGGGTAACTGATATGCGAAGGCTGCTATCTAGAGCTTTCTTCTTCTTCATGTTTACTTCCCCTTCTTCCTTGGTTCAGCCCTCCACCCTGAAGGACACCTTTGAAGAAGCTGTTGGGCGGTCTATGTCTTAGGAATTCTGCCACCTCCATACATGAGAAAACTGTCACTGACTCAGTTCTTCTGTAAGAAATAGTCCTATTGGTATTCAGGTTTCCAACTACTGCTGTGGGCCAAGGCCTACGAGTTTGGGTACAGCACCATGCTAACAGCTACGTGGCTTCTGGACTGTACGGAGATGGCCTTCAACTTGCTAGCTTGGAATTCAGAGCTCATTTGCACAGAGAAGCCTTTACTGTATTTTCCTCTTTTTTTTTTAATCTCGGTTCCATTGCTAGCCACTACAGCACTTTTGCACAGACATCATTATTTCAGGATTACAACCGTAATAAATAAATTACGGAATGCAGTAGTCATTGTACCTTTTTCTCTGAAAAAGTTTTTTTAATGATATTTTGTAGATCGTTGGTGATGAATGTTCCTTCCGCTTCCAGCTCAGTGATGCCCTGGGGCTCAAAGATATTTACTTCAATCTGAAATATTAATTGAAAATTCGTTGTCATTCATGACCCCACAATATATTAGCTTAGCCATTTACAAAGAGGATCAGCAGGCAACTACAGATGTGAAAGAGAGATTTTTGTAAAAGTAAAAGAAATTTTGTAATTCTTAATGGCAGTCCAAATCCACACTTGTGTGGACACACCATCAGCCAAACTGGCCTTTTTATACATAGAAGTTAAAAACAAAGCTAGAAACAAGTACACCTTAATAGAAACATAACCTGTTTGAAAGCTAGATACTGGAATTTTGTAAAATGTCAATAAATACTCAAGTCCTTCAAAAATATAACTGAGTCATTTCCAGTCAGTCGTGTCCAACTTTGACCTATATTTCAGTATGCTTTCTATCATATCATAGTGTGTTTAAAATAATGCTGCATAAACTCTTATAGATGCTGAGTTTTGTAATGATTTTTACACAGCATTTTCTGGGCATACACAGAAAATTTTGCCTTAGAGCTGGGTTTTGGCAAGGCAGATAGGAGTGAGCAAAGACAAGTTCTGGCACACAAAGGCTGCAGTATTCTAGAATGTGATATATGTATCATTGTAATTTAAGACGATCTCATTTCATGGTGGTGTGAGGAAGGTGTAGTTTATGCTATAAAGGCATTTATAAAACCTATTAGTCTTCTGTTTTACCCCAAGGCATCATAATGGCTTTTTTTGGCTTTCCATATATCACTTCTTTTAGAGGCTTAGTAGCTGAGCCAATTTGTCAGGCTTACAAATAAAAACCTGCACTAAAGAGTACTGGTCTACCCACGTGATTCATTAGAAATATTATTATGGGCACTCAGCTCACCTGTGAACCAATGGTACTCCACCTTCAACAGATGTACAGAATTTCATCATCTCCTAAACTATAGTATCCAATTTGATACAGTTTGCCATTTACCTCAAAATCTTTGACAAGCTGCTTTGGTTTTACTTTGATGAACATCTCATACTTTCCAAACTGTCGCTTCAGCAGTTCCTCATATGTGAGTTCAAAAGTGACTTTACTGGCTGCTTCAACGTTGACTGAGACAGAGAATTTTTCTGTTTTTCTTCCTGAAGCTCTGTATTTAAGTGGAGAAGAAAAAGAATATTTTTAACCTCTTCCACAGTATTTATTGTTTGGGTTGGTGGAGTATGATTTTCAAAAAGGAGTAAAACAAAAATGGGAATTTTGATTTGTTGCTAAAAATCATACTCAAACAATGTAGAATTTATTCAAGTTTCCCAGTGAGCTTAATCCCAGCAACAGGTCATACAAAGTCAGTAAAAGTGGCAGAAACCGTCTTTCCATAATTGCAGATACTGCTTGCGTAGTCAAAAGTTGTATTTCCTTTTTATAATTTACACTACAGTAACTCTAACTTAATGATTGTTCTTTGGTCCTGTAAAAACCAAACTTCAGAAATATGCCAGAAGAAGGTATTTCCAATCTCACAGTTTGCTTTAGGATGATGGTGTGGAAGCCACACAAGGCAGCATTCTTACTTGACAAGACCAGCAGTCTGTCCCTTTGAAACAGCCTTCTCGTATTGCTTTTTCGCAACTTCTTTTTCCTTTATAGTTCCGGGATAAGTGACACCATCAATTGTCCTGCAGATGAAAAAGTCCGAGTTTAGCTGAATGGTTTGCACCGATACGTGAAAAGTTACTACAGGTGATTCTCTGTTTATTGAGTGGTTTGCTGAACAGCACTTTCAGGAATCTGATATTGCCCAGATTTGGGCACGTTCACTGAAGCTACTCTTCTCAGCAAATTTAGCTGGAAGGAAGAGCTCTGTGCTCAGTATCTCAAGAGAACCTAAACCAAATTTTACTTTGAAAATTAATTAGGTCAAAACTGGGCTGACAGCAACACTGCTTACATCTGCCATATTCCTACACTTCAGCAGCTTGACAATCTCATCTCATCTAATAGCCAGACGACTTTCTGGATGAGACTCATCCATCCAAATGTATCTGTCTACAGCTGAATATTTCATCCTTAGACTCCTTACACCATTAAACAGGCATTTCTCACAGGGGATTCAGCCCGTCCTACAATAAAAGTTCTAGCATGCATTAAGAGTAGTTGTGTCCTAAAAGCTACTGTTTCTTTTCACTGAAAATAAAACAGGCATGGTGTGATTAGTGAGATGGACATGTTTAAACTGAATTAAACCTCATAATGGTGAGATCTACATATTATTGTGACTAAAGGCACAAAGGCAAAGGAATAATTCTCTCTACTTCCTGCCTTTCACTCAAATATGATTTTTAAATGAAGAGATAAATTAAGCTATAATGTCATCAGGGAAATTAAGTAATGGAACTCTTCTGGTTTGATAACATCAGAGTAAGTAAATGATTATTTCTGAAAAGGTGAATGGATGTCCAGAGAAGATCCCTCATTCCCTAAAGTCCATCATCATGAATAGAAATAACTGAAAATTAGTAATTTTTTCTTAGATGTACCAATGTTTGCCTTTCTCCGGGTATCTTGCATGTTAAGTTAATAGTACCAGACAATTACCCAGGAGGTACTTAGAAATCTATCAAATAGCAAAGCAAAAATGAACATTTGGGTTCAGTTTTGCCCAGATGCATTTGCACAGACTTTTAATCTTCTCTAACAATATCATAAAGATTACACACATGCTGAAGTTGGTAATGAAGGCTGTCTTAGGGAGTTCAACATCAAAGAAGACTTCTTTGTGCACGTTTCCACGATTGACAGCTCGACTGGTGATGACATTGTGGGCAAATCGAGAGGTTACTTTACTGTCTATCTTCATGTTATAGATTTCTATCCCATTGACAACCTGTAGATTGAAAAGTGAAAAAAAGAAAGAAAGAAAAAAAAAAGAAGAGCCAGCTGTTACACTGATGTCTCTGCTGATCAGCCATAATCACATCTTTAAAAAGAAATCATGGCAGGACATTCTATCACTCCAAACCCAAACAGGAAAGACTTAATCACAAGAACTGGAGCACAGCTGTGCTTCCTTGGATATCTATCGCACTGCCATCATGGTGCTATTCCACAAGTTATAACTACAGCCTCTTTAACAAAATACTACCACCATAGCAAAGATACTGCTAGTACAAGAATTGTTGTTTTTTTTTCCTCTGAGATTGTGACTTTTTTTTATGGTTAGTCAAAGAGCACAACAATTTACTGCTGCCTCACTGTATTAGTGACTGTAATTATCTTTTGAGTGGATAACTCCTAGAGCAGGGATATGAGTAGTCATCTTGTTTAAAAATAGCCCTGAACAACTCCAGATGGCTCCAAATTCCATTTTATGTTATTCTCAATTTCCTCACAACTGGAGCTCATTCTTCTTTAAACAATGAAATGGGTAGAGGAATATTTATTTTCTTTGAATGCTCAGGCATAAGGTTTCTGGAGACTACATGAAACCATAGGTAACAATACATATGACTCCTTAGGCAACTTCACAACAAAAAGGGCTGCTTCTTGCATGAAAACCAGAGAACCTTAGGGTTTTTATGGTGGGCCTGATCTCTGGCTGGTTGATTAAGAAGGTCTCCAAACAATCTAAGCATTTAAGTATTGCAGAAGTGCAGTCCAGGTGCCGAGCGGAATCAACCTCAGAGATGAGGTTTCTTGACTTCCTTAGCAGTAACTACAACATAAAATAAAAATAAAAGCAACATAGAATGAATGTCTGTTAGAGACAGAGAGGTGACTTCAAACAACTTTGCTATTTATTCAAATACAACGAGGTTAAAATAATTTGTTCATTCTCTTTCTTTATCCAGCAGTTTCCATCAGAGCTTGGAAAGGAACTGCCTCTTTAGTCCTACTGCCTGAAACAAGCAATCCTGGGCTACTACTCCCCCTGTCACGTGCACTCAGAAATATCTATTCTCTCAGACTAGTCTCACAGAAACATGTTGTGAACACAGTAAGAATACCCTTGTCGCTATAAATCTCTCTCAACAGCCCAGGAAAAATCAAGCCTTACTCACCAAGTCATTATCAGCATTTCGTTTCTGTAAAGAGAAAAACAGGGAAAAAAATTCATAACTAATGTGGGAAAGCTGCATTTAGAAATAAATCACTTAGCACCTATGTAGTTGTCTTCTGCTTCCAAGTCAAAAGAAGTTGTCCAGGAGAAGGAAGGCTTAAGAAAGGTCCTCATTAGTAAACTGAAGTAAATTTGAGGGAAGAGCAAGTAAGGCATCTGAGGCGGGTATAATTATTTTGCTTATAGCACTCCCAGCTTTGGTGAATCTTTTGGTTTTCATTTGATTTAGTGCATCTTAAATACTGTGGGTTTGAAAGACAAGTTAAACTTTGATTGATGCCGATTTTGTACTTTGCTTAAGTGACACAAGAAGAAGTTATCTTCTTTCAGCTGAAAAACAGTAATGGACCACCTGAGAGATGGGGGGAGAGTGAGAGGAAAAGAGGCTTGAGTGCTCAGTGCCATTGAGATTTAAATGTCACTGAGACTAAAAAACATACTAAAATCTGCTTAATATGGCTTCCTTGAGTATAGTTCGATCATGTGATGATATCCAAGTAAAAACAGAGTATTTTGTCCTCAGGGTTACATCTTTTTGTTGGAAATTCCTGGTCTGGGGTCCTGTGATACATGTTTTGTCTTTTCAAACTAATTCTCCTTTGGAAGAAAAAAGGGGTTTGTAGCAAAGCCTAAAAAAAACAAGTTTGCACTTTTTTTTTCCCAGTCACACACATCCAAACTATCTGCCATGCTCATCTTTACAGTCTTTCAGACTCACTCCTAATTTTTTCCTGTTTCACCCCAACAGCCTTTCGTTCTAACACAAATAGGTAAGATGGGAATTCAGCAGGCTTACAGAGAGGGGAATTGGTCACTAGGAAAGGCTGCATGAAGGAAAAAAAAAAAGCTGTTAGAACTTTTTTTTTGGCATATTTGGTCCCAGAGTAGGTGCAAATATCAGAAGCTCTACAAAAATACCACGTAGTCTCTTCTGAAAGAGAAAACGGGCTTCAAATGTGCTTACCGAGTCATGTTAAAACAAGAGCTTGTGCAACGATTCCCGTAAGCTCGGCTGCAAATACCTTATCTCTTTTGGCTCTGAGAGCCTCATGGATCATGTTTTGTGCAAGCATGTTTACCTGCTCCACCACACAGAGGAGGAAAGACACAATAACGTACCAAGTCAGATACACATCCCCGGTACATCTAAGGCTTTTGTTACTTTCACAGTTAGGAGTTTTACAGGTTGGAAACTGAGACGCAGAGGGTTATTTTTTATTTATTTTGAAGTTTTTTTCAAGGCACTATATTAGTTCTATGGTAATGCACGGTTTTGGATGACAGGCTTCTCAACTCCTCTAAGAATCTGGCCAAAAAATCTGTGTACATTTCTCTAGGTTCACCTTTCAAACTGTTATTGCCATACAGGTGATTTCTGCGTTTACATCTCTCCTGTTCCACAAACATACATGGGCTCTTTTAATGCCTGTGTCAAGTGTGCACCGGTTCAAATCTGTCCATTCCAAAACTGAAATTATATTTTCTACATCTATACTGTCATCCTGGCTAATCATTTCCCCTTACAAAACATGAACTGAGGTATGGACCCTGGCAGGTGAAAAGTTGGAAGTCATTGAAACGTCTGTTTGGAACAAGCTTTTCCTCCAAGTGGAGTTACTAAGCAGTTTAAGAATATAAAAAAATTACAAATATGTGTTCTTTAGTTACAAATTCTGCAACTCTGATTACTATCTCCTAAATTAAAAGATAATTTACCTGCACTTAATTTTTACAGAATTGCTGTTGTGCACATTCTTTATCAGAATTATAGTTTCTACAGTAGTATTGAAGGAGTTCTGTTCTAATTCTCTAAATATTTGGGGGGCTACTCTGCCATTCTCATTGAAAACAAAAACACAGAAAAATCTCTCAGTGAAAGGCATTAGTCACTTTGTACTTCGGCTGATCTTCAGTGGAGATACTCAAACCCAGCTGGACATTGTCCTGGGCTACCTGCTCTAGCTGACCCTGATTTCCACAGGGGAATGGAGTAGGTGACTCTGATTCTGTGACTTTTGTTTTCAGGCGTAATGATTCACTTGGATGTATCTAGAGACCTCACTAACACCAAGGTCATTTTAAGCTATGTGGGCAGAAAGTGATAGTGTCCCATTAAAAAATACTTCATGCAATTCTAGACCAAACTGAGATTTTAATATCCTCTTAATTACCTCATGTAACTACAGTTACTTAATAAAATGTTTCTATAGCATTTCCACATTTGCCAGTTGCATCAATTATTAGAATTTTTTTCAGCTGTATAACAGGAACAAATTCTGCTTTTGTTTAACACTGTTTTGCTGTGGCAACAGCAAATAACATAGGTGCAAAAAATCTATCTTGATTTTCTGAAGAGCAGAGGAAAAAAGAAATTTGAACTCCCAGGAAAGCAAAGAGGGAAAAGAGGGCTTCCCTTACAGTACTTGCTGAAAGAAGCCCAGATTTTACAGCTTGAGAAACTAAAATGCAGCATGACTAAAAGATTCAGCAAAGACTGTGCAGTTAACTTGAAGTGACCTGCGGAAATTCACAACACTGAACGAGGTATTTTCATATATCCCTCAGTACAACACAGGAAAAATAAGGCACGAAAATTATGTCCAAATCTGCAGCAACATTAAAGATTTCATCATCCCAAGTGATGCTAATTGCATATTACAGAGAAGAGACCATAATGCAGCTAAGCTAGGAAAGTTAAAACTTCCTTGTGAGCTACGTAGGAGTCTTGCTGCTGCCAAACTGAGGGCCATGAATGAAGGCTGTATCATTGCTATCTGTGCTTTGAATGCTTTGAATACGTAGTTCTACAGGTAGCTTTTAATCTAGAAAAAACTTTCCCACCCTTAGTAGCTGCATGCATAGGAACAAGGTGTGCAAGGGCACGTAAGGATCTTTGATTCAGATTTTTGTCCAATTTTCAGCATAATTGGGTCTGACAATTGTGTTTACCTGACTATGTTTAAAAGCAGCTTTGACAGCTAGAAGGTCATCAGCCAGACAGACTTCCAGCCATGCTTCATCACTCCTCACTGGCATACTACTTGCCCAAAGGAGCTAAGACAGGAATGGGGACTGAGACCTTCACACTACAGAGCAATTTCTTTCATTTCAATCAAATTACATTTGCATAAAGTATGTAACAAAACTGGGAGAACCAACTGACTTTTCTGTAGTGTTCTGCATATATGGATGGAGCATTGCACAGAGCTTTGGCCATTTTCCATTTAGAAAGGGTTTAGAATTGCAAGACCCACACAGAATAACAGGTAGAATGGTAATCAGGAGGAAAAAAATACATTATATCTGGTCTACATAATGATTAAATAATAAGAATCTGTAGCATCTCCAATTTGCAGTAATAAATCTCACGCAGATTTTTAAAAGTTAGATATGTTATTATCCTGATTTTCAAAGAAAAAGTCTTGGCAAAGACCATAACCTAATCAACACAAATTGACTGTAAATTGCTTTGTCCTGTTCTACCCACTAACCTACCATACTCCCTAAAGCGATTTGCCCTCTGTAACTTTTCATAGATGTAACTACAGAGAGAGAGGAAAACAATTTATTGAGGTGCGTAGTAGTGGCTGACAACGTAACTGAAGAAAATCAGATAAAACGTAAGGAAGCACTGTCTTACTCAGAGAAACCAGAATGGCCCCTTTGAGGGGCAGAGATATATTACATGCTAACATGAAAATCTTTTGAGAAAATTCCTACCGTGTCATTTGGGTGGTGGACGTATTTACCTGGCTGCCATGTCATATCTCTGTTTTCTGCTTCTCAGAGGCATCTTTTCACTGATATTTTACATTGCTTTAAAGGTGCTAAAGTCAGTTCACTGGCAGCACCAATTGGTTTACACATTTAAATATAAGACCACTAAAACATTTTACTGTTATGTGGTGATGACAGGGAAAATAGAGGAAAGTGATGCTTTTAAAATGAGAGATACAATTCAAAACTGAGGCTGATTAGAGGTAAACCAGTCAGTCCCGAGTCTGATCTTATGTTCACTGGTAACAGAGAACACAAAGCTCCTGGTGGCAGCACCATATGAACTCTATGATAAATGTTGATAAATGGCAGGAAGTTAATCTATGAACAATGGGAAGTTAATCTATGAATGTGGTTGATTACTTACCTTGATGTTTCTGACATGTGTTACCAGAAAGTCTGATGATGCAAAGGCAGGAATCAACAACAAAATACAAAGCAAAAGATGGGTTTCCATTTTGGAAGTAAGTAAGGTTCCAATCTGAGCGATATGCATAAATATATAGTGCTTTGTTTACTGAGTGTTAATAAATAATCCAGTGTGAAAAGTGGGATTAAACATTAGGCATTCGGGAAAAACCAAATACTGCATTTTGAATTTGCAGAATCTGCAGAATACTGTTACAAAATACTGCTACAGAATTTACAGAATATTTCTGCAATGTCCCTTCTCTGTAGTATCTCCAAACAGAAATTCAACAGCCACTTCTGTACAGGCAACCGAGACTGACCTCCGCTCCAGACTCACTTCTTTTCCAAAGAAAACCTCTCATATTTCTGATACCTTCTTAAGGCTGTCCCTGGCTCAAATTTATAGCAGTCGTATCAAAGCTTTCAGTCTCTCAAAAACCATTTACACTCTTCTTCAAAAACTACCTCCCATAATCCGGCCTATCGCTCAGGTACCTGATTTAGGTATCGTTATTTGACACATGTCCTGACTAGTCTACAAACTCCATATTACATGCTTTCCTATCCATCTTCATGGCTGAAATCCAGCTCCCAGGGTCTTGCCTAATCAATACCCCTTTAGCCTGCTGCTGCCAGGCCCGATTTTATTTATCTTGAGCGCGCTAATTCTTTCTTCCATCTTTACAACTGGCTTCATCTCCTCCATTATGTGAAACACAAACTTTGAGGGCTGGGAGTTAAACGCTCACTAATAATAAAATATTCAAGTTTACAGAATCCGGGGCATTTTCTGTTTTTCCCACAGCCAGCTTTCTGAGGTGCTCAGCCACGGGAAGTACCCAGGCAGACAGGTCCAGGAGCTCCTTCTAAACTGGCCTGAAGGTTTTAAACCGATACTCTGCCCCAGCCGAAGGTGACGGGATGGCTCTGTGGAGCAGCTGTGCTCTGCCAGGTGTCCCCAGCCGCCTCGTGCCCCCGGGCTCATGGCGGGGTGCTGCGGGGTGTCACCGTGTCCCTGTCCCCACCCTTCCCAGGGCTCAGCACACGACTCTGACGGAGCAGCATGCCAAAGACTCTCCTGAGACACTGTTTTCGAGGGAACGGCTTCGCTGCTCGGGCAGCAGCAAGAGGGACGGCCCGCCTCGCACCTCAGCCGGGCTACCTGCCCGCTCTTAACATGGCCGCCTCACCCGCTTCCAAAATGGCCGCCGCAGCGCCGCGGGGCGCTCGCACCATCGAGACGTGCGGCGGACCGCTCTCTATGGCAGCGGGGCGCCGCGGGGATCTCTATGGCAGCGGCGGCTGCGCGGGCGGGCCTCGGCCGCGGGGCACTGAGCGGGCCCGGGCGGCGGGAGGATGCCCCTGGCTGCCTACTGCTTCCTGCGAGCCGTGGGGAAGGGCAGCTACGGGGAGGTGAGCCTGGTGCGGCACCAGCAGGACAGCAAGCAGGTAGCGAGGGGCTGCCGCGGCGCGGTGTGAGGGGAGCGGCCCTGGCCGGGTGCGGGGGTGCCCGTGGGGCCCTGGCCGGGTTGGGGGTGCGGCCTGCGGCCCGGCCGTGGCAGGCGGCCCTGATGGCATCCCCGGGCACGACCGGGGCTGTGGCCGGGTGTCGGGGTGCCGCCCTAACCGTGACCTGGTGTTCAGGTGTGGCTGCAGCCCCCTGAGCTGGGGTTGCCTGCCCTGTCGCGGTATTGCTGGTTTCCTTCCTTGTCGGCAAAGCCTTTCATTAAAGGTGTGGAGAAGACACTTTTTCCCCGCCCTTTTAATCTCAAAAAAAGCCCCACCAAACCATAATCCTTGCTGCTTTATGTATTTATTTATTTATTTGTTTAAGCTAGGTTGTTGCTTTTTAAAATGTATAATGCCTTGTTTTAGGGAGGAAAGCCTAGCTGTGCTAGCCCTTTGGGCGACCGGAACAGCCCGCTCTCTTCAGCCTGAAGCACAAGACGTCGCTTTTGGCTTGTAGCTTGTGTAGTCTCTTCAGGACAGGCACATGTGTCGGAGGTAAAAATGATAGCAAGGGCAGAAAAAAGGGCTTCTGGTGTTGGCTTTTGCTGGTGTCAGCTCTGCTGCAGGAAGGTGGGCCTGGTGTTTCCTGTACCGACTGTGGCAGAACCTGGCAAGGTTTTGATTAGGACAGAGTTGAAGTGCGAGCATTTTGTTCTTTGCCTTTTTGTTGGAAATTTGAAATGATCTGTCTTGCCTGGCCAAAGCAGGTGAGTTTGATAGGAAATGGAAGAGCATAAGGAAATGGGGATGGAGAACATCCACCGGGCGGTACCGCAGAAACCTTGATGCGAGCCTTGTGCCCAGGATTTGGCTAGGGATGATGAGAGAAGCGTTTGTGCCCAGCGGTGATGAGAGAGTGCGTCCTTTCCAGGTGAAGGTAGTAGGGAGGAGGCTGGAATCCAAAGGCAAATCCCTGCAATCCATGAGTTGAGTAGCAGCAACGGCAACACTTGTTCCCTCCAGGCCAGTCACCATGGTGCATAGTCCAGTGTCAGCAAAGGTTGCTAACCTTGTCATCCTAAAAATAAACAGTCCGTTGAGGTGACTTTCAACTGCATACTGGTCTTTGGATTTCGCCTCTTTGCCGTGCTGCTGATCATTAACATTGGCAAGAGCCTTGCTTCCTTATCCTTGTTATTTTATCTTAAATATTTGATGTGTTGTACTGTGTCTTAGCTTTTGCCAGCTTTTATAAATGATAAAAGTCAAGTGGCTCTAAGTGTTTTAAACAAAAAAAATCCAATTAGTACACAATTTGGTATCAAACAAGGCAGAAGACCGTTGCAATAGACTTCATGGGAATCTTGCCAGGATAATATGGTTATTAAACCAAATATAACCAAGGCCAGGTTTAAAGTTAGGCTATATGCGTGCTTTTTGCATACTGGTAGTGTATTATCTAAAGTCAGTTGCTGATATAAAGCTAAAAGCTTTTGGTTTCCATGCCGAAAGATACAGTTGTAGTTGGCTTGTCACGTAAAACACAGTAGTTGCAGCATTTCTCTTTTATTTTAAAATTAGATGATGATGTACACAATTTTTTTTTTTATATTCCTCTTGGGAGCTGTGCATCATCACAGGTTATAAGAATTGAGGAGCTTGTCTAATATCCAGCAGACTTCTGAAACACAAAATCACGAGGTGTAATTGGTTCCCTGGGTGTATAGGGGGCAGTCTTCCTCAACGCTAATTAGAGGTGCTGGACCAAATTAATAGGGCCAGCCTGGGAAATAGACACCTTAAGCAATTGCCAAGGACGCTGAAATTGAGTAAGTAACTATTTTTTTTAGGTATTTTGATTTAAAAGCTCGCAGATAAGATTGAGGTCAGGTACATACCATGGCATGATTGTTCTGTGGAAAGCTGATGCCCTAAAATTGATTACCATAAAATTTACATCAGGAGGGAGGCCAGGGCAGACCTAAGAATTGGTGCTGTGTATGATGAACGTGTGCTATGGATTTTATGATCTCATCTTAAGCTTCAATTGTATTTTTGCTGAAACCTTAAATTCCTTAGAAATACATTTGACGTAGTACATATTAGAGAAGTAAATAACAGCTTTCTTATGTGGTTTTAAAAATTCTAAACCCGTCTTAATACAGAATGAAAGAAATTTAGGATTGAGCATAAGACCTTTTGACTCTTTCAGAATGACCAAGAGTCTCTACTCCTCTGTAATACTTAATGTCTTCTTCCGCAAGTTTAAGCCTGCTTATGCAGAAACTCATAAATGCAACAAGTAGTTAATATAGTTGTCTGATAGTTTTAAGGCAAGTTTTTTAAAAAAAGTAAATAACATCTGCTTTCAGGTTTTTGAGAAAGTATTATTACAATGTGCCCCTAACTGTACCAGCCTTCCAACTGCAGCTCTACTTGCTCCATTTCTTTTCCTGATGGAAGCTTTTTCCTATTCTCCTGTACTTAACTGTTTTGTAGACTTTTTATATAATGCAATTAATCCTAAGTCAGTTCTGCATTGGGAGGATCTTCTGCCAGGTGCACGTTCTTTAAGAAAAGAATAAACAGAATAAATATTCTCAAAGAATCTTTAAGAAAAGAATAAACAGACCTGAAAAGCTCAGCAGCATTATTTCACTCATTCAGAAATTCAGCTCTGTTAGATGTTTCTTGTGAATATGAAAATGACGAATTTGTAATCTAAACCTCGAAACTGAGATTTTTAACAACATTAAACAACATTTAACAACATTTTTGCTTCAAGTATATGATCTGTGTTCACAAAAAGCCACAGAATTCCTGTGCAGAGTTTTATTCAGATAGATTAATTGAATAGCCACACCTGTTCTATTTTTATGGTGTAATGGTAGAAGGGTATAACTGCTCGACGAATTACAATCTCTATACAGAATAATGTGAGGAGATTTCAAATACTGTATTTCCTTTCTATTTGGGGAATTTCCTAGGGCTTCTGCATAGTTACTTTCACCTCTCATGATACATCTTGCAATTTCTTTTACAGTATGTCATCAAAAAGTTAAACCTTAAAAATGCTTCCAACCGAGAGAGGAAAGCAGCAGAGCAAGAGGCACAGTTGTTATCCCAGCTGAAACACCCAAACATCGTCACCTACAGAGAGTCCTGGCAGGGGAAGGATGGCCTGTTATATATCGTTATGGGCTTCTGCGAGGGAGGAGATCTATATCACAAACTTAAAGAGCAGAAGGGCAAACTTTTGCCTGAGAATCAAGTGGTGGAATGGTTTGTCCAAATTGCCATGGCACTGCAGGTAAAAGAAAGTATAACTTTGTCACCTTCACATACAAATTTAATTTGTCTCTTTCTGCCTTTAAAAATTTCACAGTTGGGCTACAGATTTTGAATACTAGTTTAGTCGGGGTAGCATCTAAATACGATAGTTATTAGTACATTAAAAATGTTCACAGGTTGTTGCAGTCAAATTAACTTTCTATTTTAGGTAAGAAATTGCTATCATATTTTATGTCTACACCTCGGTATCAGAGTAGACAGCGGTAACCTCCAGAGTGTTTGCAGTTCTAGTCTGAAATGCTTCTCTGATTTGAAAGTTTAGAGTAAATTTTCAAAATGTAGTTCAAAAAAAAAAAGAAAAGGCTGATTTCAGAAGCATTTTGTGTTCTGTGATTTTGCTGATGTTTTTTAATGGCAAATGTGGACGACTAATTCATCATTTCTGTTAAATCTTAGCCTGTTGAACTTTAGTATTTGGAGATTATCAAACTTTAAAGGCAATTGTTACAGTAATAAAGACTAGATATGAATGTTGACACTAAGAAATAAGAAATTGGACAGAAAATTCTATCTTAAAGTGGTCAGATATACCTAAGTGTACAGCACTGCCTGTTGTTGTTTATTATAAGACTAATTTCCTATCCCTATTTATGCAAAGCTCACATTGTGTTTTCCACTGAAATTTTATACTAAAGACTAAGACATGACTGTCAAGAAATGGAGGCAGCAGAAAGTAAGTTAAAGTCTGAGTCTTAACTTTACATTTTTATTTCCTCTTTTCTGCTAGCTTGTTAGAGCCACACAGGGGGATTTCACTAAAGCAGTGCTGAGTTTTGGATTTGTGTCTGTATCAGTCATTCTTACTGTTAATTCACTAATATTGCCTTTAGCAGGGGCGCTTCTGACTTTGATAGTGATGTATGTGTCTTTTTTGCATTCATATTTTCCCTCTTTGACTTACATGATGTGATTTTACTTTTCAGCTTAGAAGAACCAATTAGGAGTTACTTAACTCTATTTGTATGTTTTTCCGCCCCCCAGTATTTACATGAAAAGCACATTCTGCACAGAGATCTTAAAACTCAAAATGTTTTTCTGACACGGACAAATATAATCAAAGTGGGTGACCTGGGAATAGCCAGAGTGTTGGAAAACCAGTACGACATGGCCAGCACGCTCATAGGCACACCATACTACATGAGCCCTGAACTCTTTTCTCACAAACCCTACAACTACAAGGTAGAGTATATTTTTTTCTGCTTCGTTAGGCAACTTATTTTGTTTGTCTGAGAACTTTACAATCTTACCTATTGTTCTTAATTTCTTATTGCTTCCAACTCTTTTTAATGTCCCCAAAGACCAAACAAAAAAACTAGGGAGAGATTTGCAGGGACCTTTGTTTCTGGAACTGTGTTTGCTGCAGTAGGTGGGAACTCATGGCGTGTGGTAAGGTATCACAGCCAAGGTGTCACAGCATGCCAATGTAAACAAACATATCAGTCTATGTTAGATAGCTGAATTTTCTAAACTTGTCATGTAACCGACAGGAAGCTTTATACTCAAAAGCCTCTATTAGATATAACAGCAGCATAAAAGAGAAAAAAAAAAAAGAAAAAAGTAGAGAAATAAGCAGTGTTGCTATGAATTTAAAATATATCAAAAGAAAGCAAACGTGCTCCTGTATACCTGTTCAGCTCTTGCTGCAAACCACACACACCATAAATATGAGAGTCTGCAATGAGCAAGAGCTGAGGGGAAACTGTTCTTCAATGAAAAATGGAAACATTTTCACTTGGCAGTTAGAACCGATGTTGTACTTCTCAAGAAAACAAATAAAAGCCCCTGCAAATGGCAACTTTCTACCCTTCTTTTCAGAAAAACCTGGTGGTATTTGGAAGAATATAATTTAATTGATCAAAATTAAAAACAAGCGAGACTGAAACCAAAAGTTTGCAGTGGATTTTGATCTTAATTAGTTTACTGTCATTAAAGACGTCTTTGAAAACAAGTGACTAAGTCTGCAGATAAAACTTCTACAATTAATACAAATTTCCCAAAACTTTTTTTTCCCCTTTTTTCAGTCTGATGTTTGGGCATTAGGCTGCTGCGTTTATGAAATGGCTACATTGAAACATGCCTTTAATGCTAAAGACATGAACTCTTTGGTTTACCGAATTATAGAAGGAAAGGTAAAAACTTCTAATTTTTTTTCTAACTTGGATTTTCTTTCTATAAGTTGAGATGACCTTTTCCAATCAGAAATATTGCATGGAGTTAAAAATATTTGGCATGTTGCCTGCGTTGTAATATATGTTGTAAGACTGGTATTTCCTGGCAGTATATGATGTAATATCAGGCCCAGGAAGTTATTCATTTGTAAATATTGCTAGACTTTCTTGTTGCCCTTTGTGTAACTAGTATATTGATTAATGTTCAAAGTTCTGAGATGGCTTACTATCTTAATTTGCTTCTGGTGTAAACACTGTGTAAAGGAATTAATTGCCATTCATGTGATGCCACTTTTCTGACAGGTGAGACTTACTTGTTTTGGCATATGATGAAGATAACGTGGATTTATTTTATATAAATGTTTATGCCTATTCATCGAGCTTTAACTGCTGATACTCATAAAAAATTATGAGAAATTCTTAGACAAAACACTTAGAGTTTCCGTATTCTGTTTGATGAGTTGTTTAGCGCTTGAGTAGCTTCCAGGATACGAACAATGGAACTATTTTTTTATGCAAAGTACCTAGCTGAATGTAACTGATGTGCATAACTAAACTGGCAGTAGCCCTTATTGACAAATATGTCAAATAATATCAGACTTCCCTTTCCTTCAACAGCTGCCACCCATGCCAAAGGATTACAGCCCACAGTTGGTAGAAATAATACGAACTATGCTCAGTAAGAAACCCGAGGAAAGACCCAGTGTGAAAAGCATCCTACGACAGCCGTATATCAAGCACCAAATTTCTTTGTTTTTGGAAGCCACAAAGGCGTAAGATACTTTCATTTGAGTGATTCTGTGCAAAATATTTGTTACTGTGGTCTTTGTTTTTCAGTTTTTCCTTTTTTTTATAGCAGAATAAAATTAATTCTGTTATGTGCAGTTATGAAGCTTGTGAACGTGAGTTTCTTTGTATTCTTTGAGAAGTATGATAGGAGGGAGTTAGAATGGAAAGTAGTTTTTTCTGCAAATGCAGACTAAAACTGTGCAATGGTTAGCATTGCGCAGCTTGTTCAGAGAGTTAAAAAAAAAAAAAGTAACACCAGTATATTCAAGGAAGTGGTAGGATATATGCGTCTTTCTGTATGGTTATTTGAGGCTGTTTATCAGCTGGGAGTTGTAATACCAACTTCCTTTTGATATTCACTGATATAATTATTTTTCTTTGTCAGGTTTAGACAGTTATTTTACTGCTTCCAGATAGGGCTGATCTTGGTGTTATGCAGAACAAGTGCACATTGCTGACAGAGTCCGAGGGGTGTTTTAAGCTCCTTTTACAGAGATGAAAATGAGTGTGTTGTGCACGGTCTGTTGAAAAAGCTCAGTATCTTATACTGTCTGTATGTAAGCTCTTTAGCATAGTGGATTTTTTAATTGGTATAATCTGAAGAAATATCTTAAGGTCTTGTTGCTGGCGATTGAATGAGCAACTTCTGTTTTCTTTACAGGAAAGCAGCCAGAAGTCATAAGAAAACAGAGAATTCTAAACCTAAAGATCCTTGTTCTGTGGTCTCGGTAAAGAATGAATCTCGTAGCAGGAATGTTACACACCAAAACCACTCCTTTGAGCAAGCCAGGAAATATAAAGTTGTGAGATTTTTATTTTTGTGTTTTTTTTTTTAAAAAAAAAAGAAAGTACTTTTTCTAGAGCAAAACCTCAGTTTTATAGAAAGTGCCTTGAGCATTCGCGAGAACATAGATCTGATTCCTAGCAATGTGTAAAATTCATATTAAGGAAGGAATTGTGTTTAGGCAAGAGTAGAACTAAATAAAGAGCTGTGGATCAGCAAAACTAATTGCAATGTCTTCACTATTAGATGATATCTAAACAACATCCAGTTTTTTATTTGTGAGTCACTGGATGAATTACTCATGGAGTATTTGAGCTCCAAGATTTTATCAAATATTTGATGACAAGTGGTAATCATTTTGAAATGTGTTTTTGACTGGAAAAACTAATTATAGTTACAATCAAAAATTTTTTATTGTTGGAGTTCTTTCCAGTATTTAGAACAAATCTTTTGTAATGGTTAATCTTGTGCATGGTTTTTATTTTCTGTAATGATTCTGCTGTTGTGGGTTTAAGCTTTCAGTGCTGAAATACTGAATGTATATGGTGTAGTACATCTTGAAAACTGTCGGTGCTTGTTGGATTCTCCCTTACGGAGAGCCAGGGGAGTAAAACTTTTCGTTCGTGGTCCTGATGAAAAACAGGTGGACTGCATGTGTGTAAACCAATGCCTGAAATACGTCATTTGCAATACAGTCTGTATTTCTTTAAAAATGTGGATTGTGGCTTTTCGAGACTCTTAATCTGTAATTGCTCATAATTTCATTGCAGTTATGTACTCTGGTATATAAATGATTTTCCTTAGGTGCTTAAGGATGTTCTTTCATATGTGCATGATACCCAAAAGGTAACTAATTTTTCTGTTTTCCTTTTAATTCTAGACTGAAGAAGATTGTATCATTAAATATAAAGCCACCAAATTTTGTCCCTCAGAGAAACCAGCTGTTGAGTTGGAAAGAAAACCAAGCAATAATGATTTGAACAACCTGGGAGACTCCTTAGCTACAGTTAGTGAAGTGAATATTGATATCTTACCATCTGAAAGGATGGAGTACATGAGTGAGAAGTGTGGCAGTGAGCATGTTCCAGAGGATAATAAATCAAATGATTTAAATATTCCAGGAGATTCTAAAATAACATCCAGTAGCCCACCAATTAAGGAAGATGTACTACAACAAAAAGCAAAGCAAGCTTTTAAAGCTGAAAATGTTGAGTCTAAGCAGTCTTCTGTTGATACTGTAGAAGATGGTGACACTTTGAAACTCCTGCAGCCTGTATCAAAAGACCAAAAACAAACTGACCTGGTAATCCATTTATGCTTACTTGAAATAGACTTTGAAATAGATTTAACTAATGGTCAGCTCTTAAAATTTAGGGAGCTGCTGTACGTGTTTTTTTGTCAAAGTAGGATGCTGCTGGTGCACTTACTGAGATGCTTAAGCAATTAGGAGCCTTGGCTTCGGATTTGCAAAGGCAACATGGTGAAGTTGTTTTAGGCTTGCATCTAGATGATGCAAGTTCTGTTTTTACAGGGAACGTCAATTCTCTTTTCCAGCTGAGATAGTAAGAATAGTTTTGGAACTTCTATATTCTAAATAGGCCTGGATAATCTGGAGTTGGCCCCGGTTTGGATGGGGGCTAATAAGTCATGATTGTCTTTTCATTGCATTTTGGTCTACCATGAGATTTTTGTACACGCTTTTGTGAAGAGCAATCATTATCTATTGTAGAGCTTGGATTCTACTGAAAAGCTGCTGGCACCATTTGTTCCTGTTATAATTCAAGTAAGTGTCCTTCTTTGAAGGTTTAGTAGCTTAAAAACACTGGTACAGCAGGTATTTTTTCTAACTGTCTATCAAATAAGAGTTTGTTGTGGTTGTAACTGTGATATGTTAAAGGTGGATGCAGTCCAAATAGTGAAGTGGCCTGTGTTGATTTTTTTTTTTTAATGTGTATGCGTAGATCCTGAAAATGGCATGTCTACATTTTTAAAAAATACTTTTACTTATTAGGATGATGTCTGTCATAGAACCTCAGGAGATGCTCAGGAAAATGTTACCTCCCGGTTGCAGCCTCATAGTTCTGTCAGTGAACCCTCTCTCTCCCGGCAGCGACGGCACAAGAAAAGAGAATTAGCTGAAGTCTCTTCAGAGAAGGTGCAGATACTCAAAAAATGGTTCTCTTCTTTCCTTTAAGACTCCTGCATTTTTTACTCTTTAAAAATGGGACCTATTTTTTAAAAAAAGGGTAGGGGTTTTTTTATGCTGTTCTTGTTTCATGTATGTCTCTGACTTCATTGGTAACAAAATGCAGAAGACTCCAGATATCCTTTAGAAGCAGTCTGTGTAAATCTTTTAAAATCTCAGTAACCCTCACAAGTGCGAGGTGTCTGTGCCAGATGGGTGCAAGGAAACAGAGTGAACTGTGGGCTTTGCCTTTGGCATGCTACAGTCTTCCCTAGCAATTTCCATCAGGACTTCTCACTGTTTGTGGCCACAAAACGTAGCAGTACTTTTCCTGACTGTTGTGGATAAGGCCACTTGTAGTGGGTAGTAGATTACTGGAATAGACACATGTAACGGCTGCCCTGAGCTTAGGAGTGCAGACTCCTAGGGAGAAAATCTTGGCCCTTACACATGCACATAAGATAGGGCTCCTGTCAATGCTTCCCCACTGAGCAGAGAGACTTCTTTGGGGAAAAGCACCAGCTATGCAAGGATAGAGAAGAGGGTGATTAGTTTTCAGTATGATACCCTGTTTTTCTCTTGGGTTTTGCTATTTGAGGGTGGGGACAGTTCTTGCAAAGGCGTTGGCTGAAAAATAGTCTGGGAGGAGCGGGACAAGATGTAGGGATGGAGAGAAGGGAAAGTGGATGCAAGCAGAGGTGGAGAGAGGGAGAAGAGGGATGAAATTGGGAGCAGTGACGAGGTTACAGTAGGATCCAAAACCTCTGACGTCTTGCCTTACCATGTGAGAATGTCTTCTAGATTGCAGAACACTTTAACTTGTAATAAAAAAGGTATAAATTCTTTCTCACTTCTCTTTCAAGTTCAAAGAAGTTGCTCCTTGTCCTGTACCTTTTCTTTCTGACGTGAACGCAAAGACGACTCAGAGATGTGCGGCGCAGCGTGGTGCTGAAGGCTCTGAGTCTGAAAATAGCACCAAAACCAGCCAAGTTGCCCTTTCTAAGGTTAGTGCCGAATCCTGTGCCAACTTGTTTTTGTCTCTCATTCCTTCTGAGCAGTTAGTTCTCTGAGTGTATGCACAGTAAGTAAAGAAACGTATAGTAGCTTCCTAATGGAAGTCCTGTCAAGTGCCTGGTCAGTGTGGGATGAGACGCTGCCTTGCTTTTTTTGCTTTGTAAGTAACTAGATAACAAAAGCCATTGTGACGATTGCTAATTAGTAACAAATTAACTTCTTTTGAAGGAGCGGCCCTTGTCAGCAAGAGAACGAAGGAGGCTAAAACAGTCTCAGGAGGAGATGTTTCCCTCTGGTAATTTTTGTGTTTGCATGTTAACATTCTATGTATAAGTAGGCTGATAACTTCTTTGTGAAGAAATTCTAACTTACTGTCTGTTCTTCTCTAACGTCTTCAGAAAAATGCACTAATGGCCTAGTTCTGTGTTCAATACAAATTTCTGTTAGCACATCTGTATTTTTCCGCTTCTTATTTAGTTATGTTCAGTTGTGTTTAGTGGTGACAACTTGTCTTTGAAATGTACGTGAAGCGCAGAATAATACACCTTTCAGATCGAAGCTTCAGTGTTTTCTCTTAGCAGAATACCTACCTGCCTGTCTTCTGCCAGGTGATAGACTACTTCTTGCATGAGCATGAAACTAAGTCAAAATACATGCAGCTAAGTTATAAATACTGTGAAAATGTCGTCATTCCAGTGATTCCAGCAAGACGAACGTCAAATAGTGCAGTAGTTGAAGCAAAATCACACATGGAAAACCATGTTAAAGTTGCTCAGTCCTCATCAGATCCCAGTATTTCTCAGGTAAACTGGGGTCATTTGCTTTTGAACTATTTAAATGCAGGCACAGTTTGGGAAGAAAGTGATATTTAAAAAAAATCTGTGTGGAAGAAACTCTCAGTCAATAAAAGCACACAGTTCTCTGTAAATTGCTTTATAAGTCCTGAGGTAGAGTACAGATCTCTAATCTACCTTTTTGTTTGACTAGATCAGCTTAAAATTCCAGGCTCATTGTGTGTTTTCACTCCACTTGTCAGACATGAAAACTAGGGATGTCTTACTGATTGTTACAGGATCTCTAAATTGCAGTGTTTAGATTATTTTGGAAGGGCAAAAGTTTATCCTGAGCTATGCTTTGTTACAGATCCACAGCCTGCTTTAAATTTCTAACACCACCACACTATCTTCAGCCTGGTACATCTAATTTTGCTTTGAATAGTGATGTTTGAACACTTTTATTTTTTTAATCTGTAGTCATGTTAAGTGTATACATTTATGTGCTGGCAGTAAGGAATAGTCGCTAGATGAAAAGTGAATAGTTACTGTTAATGTTCTCTTCTTTGTCTAATTAGAAAGTCTTTTTTAAGGTCTTAAACGTACATTTGACAACCTTCTGCAACATCAGGGGAATGTTATGAATACCAATAAATACAGAAGAGTAACAGTGAAGAAATTTTAGTCTCGAATTTCAAAGTGTAGGCTCTGTTTTCCTTATCCCAGCACTTGCATGGAAGGTGTTTTGCATGTTTTGCTTACGTGTGTATGCTTACAACTGGGATCTAATTGCAAAAACTTCATTTGCATTTACGAACTGAGATCACATGAGGTTAGTACATGCTAGTTGTATGTGCATATGCTAGTGATACTTTTGTGTATTATGCTATGCACTGAACACAAGACTGTAGAGGAACAAGTGGTTAAAATCTCTATTTTAGGGAATGCTGGGAATTGACTGAACTGATACAAATTTATTTAAATACTATTTTAAATGTGTATTAAAGACCAATAGACAGGATAAAGGGTAATGACTTTGTAATTAGTTGGCTAAGAACTGACAGACATGCATGATTTAATTGTTTTTAAGAGGCACTTGGTGAAGCGTTTATAGAGGTTAAAACTGCATGACTGAGATGCAGTTTTATGCTAGTCATGTATGCATTTCATAAGGTATGTTGATGATGTCCTTTGTATTAGCTTGTTTCTAAAACCAAAGGTTACACCTTTTGAATATTATCAAGCTCAGTCTGTAAAAAAAAAAAAAAAGCTTGTTGAAAGGGTTTTTTTCCATGTAAAAAAAATAATTCATGCCATATTGATAAATTACTTTTCGGCTATTAGAGTTTTTGTAATTTATTCCTTCTTTAAATAGAGAAAGAGAGAAACCAACTGCCTGTCTGATGATGAGTTAAGCTCTTCCACAAGTTCGACAGATAAGTCTGATGGAGATTCCAAGGAGAAGTAAGTATTTTGTTTAAAACTGTGCAAGAATTTTCACTGCTATATTGGACCTCGACTTGGAGTGGAAAAAAAAACGGCAGGATTTGCTTTCACACTTTACATAGTGAGTGACTGAAGAAGTATGTGATGCGTAAAGAAAACAAACTCGATTTAATTGTTGTCTCTCTGTGACTATAAACTTTCCATGCTGAACTTTCTGGGACGTGTTTTTTGTCGACTGTAGCTTCCCAGAAAACCAGTCTTTTGGCATTAAAGGACATACACTGTCAGGATGCATTAAAAGCATGAGTTCAAAGGTGCCAGTGTGCTTCCTTTCCACTGTGAATGAAGCTGTTTATTTCTGATTTTGTCAGTGTAAGCAGCTTTTCCACAGGTGCAGCTACACACGTAGCAGTAGCCAATAGGATTGTGAATTGTTGCTAGGTGAACGGGCTCTGAGCCTTTGTTAGATAAAATATTGTTATTGATAAAACTGCACCACAGAAAGTAACTTAACATGGAATACTTAGCAGTGTATATATATATATATACACACACTTATATATACTTAGTAGGGTGTATATACTTGCTAAACTGAAAATTCTCTGAGCACAAGGTGGAAGCTGCATCATGAATGGTGACTGAATTACACCTTATTTCTCCTCTACTAGAAAAAGCAATGTGAATGAAGTGGATGACTTGGTGCAGCTAATGACTTGGACACTGAAAATGGACTCTAAGGACAACTCGGAATACTGTGTAACCTCGACTCCAGCCCCAGAGTTTAAACTCCATAGAAAATATCGGGACACTTTGATTTTGCATGGAAAATCACCTGATGAATCAGAGGAATTAAAATTTGAAGAGATTCCTTCAGGTCTGTTGCTCTCTTATTGCTCTAAATGAATGGTTTTCAACTGCTAACAACAAAATCTATTAGTGGGCGACAGAAGACAATCCACCCGTATTTCTCAACAATTCTTGTAGAAGTAAACATCTTTATAAATAATTTTGTGTGTAAAACTGCTCTAGTTGTGGTTTACTTGCCAACGAAAGGAACGTGTGATCAATCTGTGTAATTATTAACGAAGAGGCCAAGCTGGTCTGCAATATAATTTTTCCCTATGTGACTTAAAAGCTTCCAAAATGAACGGTTGGAGTTGAGTATTTTGAAATAAGATTTTTAAGGCATTCAAATGATTTGATAGCTGTAAAACTTTGTGAATTATGGATAAAGCTGGAATTGTGCTCAAAGCATTAAACACAGTGGAGGTTTCTGTGAGTATGGAAGTTGATTCTCATTGCAGAATTTGGGCAAGCTTATTTTTTCCTACAGATACAGGTGCAAGAATTGAATCACTTTTCATGTTTAAGGTCTGGTTTAGATCTTAAGTATGTATATGTATTCCAAAAAGCAAGAAAAAAATTGTATTTGCTATGACTGCACTTACTGTGCAACAAGAACAAGTGAAAAAGCAGAGGACAGGTTTTTGAAGTCTCAGACCTTCTTGTACTTACGTGTTTTAAACAAGGATTCTACTTGTAACTAGTCTGGTGACAGGCAAAGCAGTGGGCGAACACTGGATTTTACTCTGGTAAGTTGATTCTGCACAGCTGAAGTAAAGTACATTGAAAGAGTTTGTCCCTAAACAGGTACGATCGAATGTCAAAGGTATTGACACAAACTTCAGTGATAATTTTTCTGCCTGTTTTTTCTCTCTTAAGGATTGTATAGTGAGATCCTCCAGCTATTTAATTACTGCCATTTGGGATGACAGGGCTGCTGCATTTCTAAGTAGAGACTTATTTTAATCAATCAGATATCTTATTTTCAGAGAGTGATCCATCCTGCAAAGGAGTGTTGGTGATTTCAGCGATTAAAAAAAGCAAGCTATTGTTCTCAGTTCAGTTCCTAATAGAGACCTCTTCTTATAAAATTACTCTCTCTTGTTGGCAGCTTCAGCTGAGGAGTAAAAGATTCAAAGACTGTTGAGATAAACAGGCAGATGGCAGAACCGATGTCATTAGTGTTTTGCAGTGATTAAACTTGTTTTAAATTTGCTGTAAGTACAAGTGATTGAATTATTCTTGAAGTATTTGAGGGGTGGTACAGCATTAGAGAATAGTACAAATATTATTTGAATGAAAAGTAATAGAGTAGACAGGAACCACCTGAAATGAAGTTACAGAGACCTAATTGTGCACTTTTCTGTGTTGACTTTGTACTGTCCAGTGTCTTAAGAGTTAGCATCTGAGTACTTCCAGTTCACCATGATTGATCATTCTAGCTAGCCAGTTCAGGTAGAGTTACTTCATGCAAACGGTCAGCTAGAATTCTGTGGCAATGCTTGGAACGTCATCCTATATTCTTCTGTACAGAGTATGAAAACTGACTATACTAGAAGTAATTACTACTGTATTGACTAATTTTTATTTTTTCTTTATAGACATGTTATCAGTTCCTGACAAGATTAGGAGAATGGTTGAAATCCTGAGATCTGATGTGGTCCAAGGATTGGGAGTGAAACTTCTTGAGAAGGTATACAGCATCATGGAAGAAGATGACGAAGTCAAGAGAGAGGTGAATGCCTTTCATATTAAAATTGTTTGATTTCTTTATAAACCTAGATAAATGAGCAGGGCCTTTACTTTCCTACTCCCTTTTCAGATATTGATATAGTAGTGCAAACCTTGATTCCAAAGTGTTTATGAGTTATTGGCAGGCAAGGGCCTAAGCATATTGTCTTTTCAAACTTAAAAAGTTTGATTCTGAATGTAGGCTATGCTCAACCACAAGATCTTCAGAAAGCGTAGAAGCTTTAGAATTGTACCATGGTTGCTCAGTTTGTGGAGGATGCAAGGGATGTGAATAATTTTTCTGTGTTGTTTCTCCAAGGACAATTTATTTTGAACTGTAATTTTTTACCTTCACATTACTTGCCTAATGCCGCTTATGTCCAAAGCGAGAAACGGTTTAATGTCTGTTCCTAATAGAGGTGAGTGAGCAATACCTCTAGCTTATTTGATTCAAAACTTGGTTACAAATGAAGTACTGAATGGGTAAGTACAACCTGTGAAGATCTGATTTATGTTGGAAATTGTTGAGTGTTATTTGGAACTCCCTTGCCGTCAGACAATGACGACACTTGCATTTTTCTCCTCTCCCATCTATGTTGTCAAACTTCACATGCTGCTTTCAGTTGAAAGCTTTGGTATTTTTTTTGTTAATGTTTTCGTAGTTCCTGCTTTTTTCACTGTCAATAAGTTTTGTGGGGCTGTTTTTTGTGTTCTAAATAGCTGCAGTTGCGGGAGCACATGGGAGACAAGTATGCAAGTTACAGCACGAAGGCACGCCATCTGAAATTCCTTGAAGAAAATGTGAAGTTCTGACCAGAATTTTTTCCGTAGAGAAAACAACTGTGTTATAGCTCATTTGATGGGTTGGACCAGCTTACAAAGCACATTTATCCGTTGACCTCCTTTGCTGGAATAAGGAGGTGAACTTGCAAAAAACGTTACAGTTTGTAGTAATATTTTTCATGTTAAAATGTGAAACAGGCTATCACTTTCTCTTCTGAGAAACTGTTTAGTTTAGTTTTTATTCTCTTACTGAAACTTTTAACAGTTGCTTTCTGTAGATGCAGACAGGGATGGATACCAAGTTTTGTAAACAAAGAAGTGTAAAAAAAAAAGTTTTAGTTTGAATTTCTCATAGCAAAAGGCTTTTGGCATGGTCATATACTACTAATACGATAACAAAATCTATGCCAAGGCTATGGTGTGAGAGGCTATAGGCTATTACATGAAATAGTCCTGAAAAATTAGAAAAACTAGTAACTGTTTCTCCCTGCTAACACCAAAAGCCCTCCAGGTTCTGTAAATTGCCAAGTTAAAGTGCTAAAGCGGGTAGCTGTACTGCTTTCAAGCAGAGCCCTTGCTTTTGTGTTTTATTGCTAAGGCAGTCACCAAGGTGGTAGAAAGTATTTGGTAACTGGATAAAATAAGTCTGAGAATGTTTGAAAGGCACACAGCCATGGTTACCGTGGTTCCAGCTGGCGAAATCCCTTTGCCTTACAAACACTAATTCCTTTTAGGAATGAAAGTGCCCAAGACCAGGATCACTCACTCAGAGCAACAGGTGTCCTAGCTCTTCCTTTTCTTTGCATCTAGACTGTGTTACAGAAAAAGCACATGTTCTTTTTAAAGGATAAAGAAGTCACAAGGGAATTGAATTTGTAAAATAAAATTTTAAATGCACACCCTGTCTCTTTCCCTGCCTCTCTCTTAAAACGTTGTAACCTTCAGCACCCATGAGGGAGACCTAATGTGACAGGCAGTAGTAAAAAAAGTGCAATACCTATGGATCCTGCTGCCTCTTGCCTACCTGATGCTCAAGCTACAAGCTTTCAAGAGGTATTTTATTATGCAGAGCCAAGATGTTACTGTCTCTACCCAAATTTCTTTTAAACAAGAAATGCCACTCTGCAGTCTCCTGTCCTAGAACGCTTGCCAGTTCTTAGCATTTTTCAGAACTGTGGGGTATATACTGTTTTACAGTACTTCTTACAACCTGATGCTACTGCTAGCTTGTTTCACACACGGTTAGAAATACTGTAGAAGTCCAGCTGTGTGTTATCTTCTAGGCTACAGCAGCAGCTTAACCATACTTGATTTGATTCGCTGTGTTTGTTCCCTTTTATTAAAATACTTAAAGGAGATGTTATCTCCAGTAGCCACCTAAAGTTAATCCCCCCGACCCCTGCCTTCCCAGTGACTTCGCTGAAACTCCAGCCAAAATTTAGAGAGCCTTCACGCTCTCTCCAGATCTTGTTGTACTAATTCTAGAATACAAAGTAGTAAGAAAAAACCCAAACACTAAGCCAAGAAGTACCTCCCAGTGGAAATGTATTTAACAAAATTTAACAAGGTAATAACATGAAGAAGCGTGTTTTTTAGCTTTTAGCATGTCTCTTTGGCTTTCTGTCTGCTGCCTTCTTTTCTTCTGTTCCTGACTCTTGGACAGGTAGCCACTTCAGAGGATTGCGGCGGTACATAGGCCACGGCGGGAGCGTTAGCTTGGAGAAAAGGAATTAAGTCAGAATGTGTAAATCAAGATGCTAGAGAAGTGTTTTGTACAGCTCGTTAGGAAAACCTCATTCCCTAACTATTGCACCAACTGAGAAAGCTCACGCAATTTCCTCTATAAAGAGATACGCGTAGTCTTGCTCACGTACGCATGATGAAAGGACCCCAGCTCATTGCAAGGAGGAGGACGAAAGCACCCACCCTGAAGAAAAAAAGGATACCCCTGGACTACCAAGGTGACGCCAGCATCCTGGCCTCGCCAACACCTCTGTGAAACCCTCCCCTTTGCTGCCATCTTAGATAAGTTACTGTGGCAAGACCGACTCCAGGGATGTTTAGATCAAGAAAGCAGCAGAGGGATGATGAGGCCACAAAGTTACAGGGGCTTTTCAACACGGTAGCACCTTTGTGTTAAGTAGGGGTTGGTCAAATCATGTTGTATCCCAAGGCTTGAAAGGTGTAAGAACCTTGTGTAAAACTGCATTCGGTGTGCTCCCATTGGAACGAGACACCTCATGTGCACGAATAAGGAATTACTTTGCAATTCTACACTGTATGTCCTGGCCTCTCCTCGGTTGCCATGGGCCAGCTGCAAAATTTTCCTGACAAGCTCCGACTCCACAGAAAACCTAACTGTCCATTCTGTTAATAGTGCTATCAGCTTGATTTAAAAGTTACGTTTAATTGGAATGAAAAACTAATTCAATGTTACGTACCAGTATTAACTTGCAATGCTCTCTAATATCTTACTCGCATTTGAGAAAAGGCACAGATAGATACATATTAATCTGAAATACACAGCAAATGGTTTGTCTGTGCTGACAGCCCCTTAGTTCAAGGATTATTTCAGGTTAAATGGTGCATGTATTTTCTGGTTTGGGGGAAAAAAAAAATAAATCTTACCAAACATGATAAAGCAAATCCAGCCATAACTATGTAGACAGTCCATCCAAATTGTTCAATGATGTAGCCATAGATGAAACCAATTATCTGGAGGTGCGTGAAGAAAATCAGACTTTAAACAAAGGAAAAAATTTCCCATACCATGATCAAGTTGTGGGATAGAGGGAGAGGAGTTAAGTAGGTTTTTCAAAAGTGTAGCTCAAACTTTGTTGTTTTCAAAATTGTAGGCCAATAAGGAAAGTGAAAGACTGAAAGAAGAAAAGTCTTAATCTGTGATAGCCTTTCCGATTTTGTCTAAAGCTTTTAGTGACCCGGCTAAGGCAAACAATCAGAAAAAACACTTGTTTGTAAGATGGGAAAACAAAATATAGTCCTTTCTGTTATCGCCCACAGTTCTAGCATACTTACGGCAGAGACAAGAATGATTCCTTGAAAAATCTGTTCTGCTAATTTTTGGCCCTTGTAGTCCTGTGGAAAGAAATCGATTTTTAATTACTCAAAACACAAACCTACCAGTTAAACTCTTTCAGGTTAGAGCCTAGAGTCAGCCTGACCACAGGTTCTTGGGTTTTTTTGTTCAACTTTCAGACCAGACTGGAATGATTTTTTCTTACAATGTCTGGATTTCAAGTGTAAGAGAATTACGCTCTTAATTCACTGACCACCTCCCCGACAGTCTTGACCGCATCATTTGGAAACAGAAGCAAGCTCTGCCCGTTCAGGGCAGTAACACGAGTTCACAACGCCCCCGTAGCTCGCTCCGCGCCGCTGTGTGGAAGCCCCGACGCCACAAAGGAGCGTGTCGGCGAGGACGGGATTCGCCTGTCGCCTGCGTTTGCCCGACCCTGGCAGCCCGTCGTGCTGGAAACGCTTTTCTGTGCCCTCCGGCGGTGCAGGGCACAGGCCGAGGAGGCACCCGTGTGTGGCCTTGACTGTTCAGCGCGTTAAACCTCGGATTTCAGACAAAAACCCGAAACTCCCGGGGCACCGCCCCGCAGCTCCGGCAGCGGTTCCTGCCGCGCAGGTGCCGCCAGCGCACGGAGAAGGGGAACGCGGAAGCCCGCGACACGGGGCCGGGCCGCCCGCGGCGGTGACCCTACCATGTGCGCGGGGATGGAGCGGAAGATGTTCAGCATGGCGGCGGCGAGCGGCGCCTGGTCGCGGTCGTCTTCCTCGCCCTCGCCCGGGCCCCGCGGCGGCGGCCGACCGTCCGTGAGGCGCAGGCGGAGGGCCGGCGGGTGCCGCGGCTCAGCGCGACGCTGAAGCGGGACCGGAAGGCGGCAGCTGAGCTGGCCGGAAACAGGCCCGTTTCGCTCCGCCCCGTCCGCCGGCAGCTCTCGGCTCTGCGCCGCCGCCGCGGGCCTCGGCCTTCCCTGCGCCGTCATGTCGCCGCGCCGCGGGACGCTGTCTCCCCGGCAACGGCTGCTTTGAGCCTCGGGACCCCTGACTGAGTGGGGCCTTCAGCCCGCAGGTGCGAGGCGCTCGCGGGGCCGCCTGTCCGGAATCGACGCTGACTTGGCAGCCGGCGGGCGGCCCTTCCTGCCCGAGGCTCGAACTCTCCTGGCGAAGCCGCCGTCGGCTGCCGCAGCCCCACGAGTGCAGCGGGGCGGGCGCGGCGCGGCCTTCGCGCCTCGCGGCCATCAGGCATCGCGGTGGGCACCTGCGGCGCGCTGTGCCGCTGCTGGCGGGGGCGGCGCGCGCTGCCGAGGTGGCAGTTGGCGGCGGCGGCGCGGGCGAACGGAGAGAGGAGCGGGCGGGGCTGCTCGGCGGCGGGGAGCTGGGCCCGGCCCAGCGCGTGCGAACCGCCCCACCGGGGTGTTTCTGTGTCGTCCTCGGTAAACGCGTCCTTCCCGGGGCAGAAGCGCAACGGCGGAGAGAGGACGGTGGCGGCCGATACCGTAACGGTAACGGCGCGGTTTGCGGTGTGTGAACTGGGAGACTTGGCCAGTGCTCGTCGTGCAGAACTGCCGCTGTTTCTCGGGTTGTGCTCCTCGTCACGGTGTGAGCGCTTCCCGTGCGTTACCGGAGAGCTGCTTCTCGCCCCGGGACGGGGGGTTCTCGTTCTGGTTTTATAACCGCGGTTACTGGTAAATAATGAATAAGCGCGTTTGAGTTTCATACCGAAATGGCGTCATCGCGCTGTGGTTTTACCCCCCTCTGTAACGCGACGATAATACCTTCTTTCACGCTCCTGTGATCTTTTTTTGTGTGATGACGTTTCAGCTGATACTCTGTTATGTTTTATGTAGAGAATTTCATAGTTTTGAAAGTTTATAATGCTATTTGTTAAAGTTTTACTAACATTGCGTCCTGCCAAGGTCTTGCAGTTAGTTAAGTATGGAAAGAACTGTATAATCATTTGCCTTACTGCTGGGATGCTTCCAGTTCAGACAGTTAAATAAATTGTTTCAACAGTAAAGAAACCATATGTAATTTTCCAGATTCTTTCCAGGTCACTTTTGACTGGCAGAAGGAGTTTGGGATTTTTTTCTGTCGGTGAAGTAAGTGGCAAGATCTGTACATCTCCCTTCTTAGCTCCGAGTTCTTCTTTAGATGCGTCGTTGTCGCTACAGACTTACTGAGATACGATACTCGGTGACTGAAGCGTGACGTGCAGGTTTGGGTTGTTAAGAGAAGGAAATAGCCGCTGCGGGCAGAAGAGGTTTTGACGCTCCTGGCGACAGTGTGCTGTGTCTTGTGCAGGCATGCACTGGAAGTAGGAAGTGACTGCTGTGTTTTCTCTCGTGCAGGTTTGCAGGAACTTTATGCTAATAAATAAAATAACAAGAGGAAAATGACATTAAGGAAAGGTATGTGTATATGTATGTGTCTGATCTTTTCAACATCTCTTTTGTAGTTTTCTGAGTTTCCCAATCATTCTCTGGTTATATTAACTTTTTTCTTTGAAATTTTCAGTGAACATTTCCATCCTTATAGTGGCTGTTGTCATATTTTTACTAGTTCTTCATCATAACTTCCTAGGCCTCAGTGACTTCTTGAAACGGGAATTGTCAGGTATGTTGGGTGTTTTTTGTTTTTTGGTTTTTTTTCTTTAAGATTAGTGGGAAAGCACACGCTCTGGTCAGACAGAAACCACCACGTGGCTGAAATGATGTGTATGATAATGATCAGTTATTTGCATAACAAGATACAATTTTTTAACTCACTTACGAGTAGATCTTTTCCTGTTCTCATACCCAGGAAACTTCAGCTTGATGGGACTGTCTATTCTTGATGTCCTGTGACTCTTCTTGGTCAAGAAGCCAGGCGAGATAGCAGTAAGGGTTCCTTCTGGCTTTGAAAGTCACTAAGATACAGTTCAATTTACTTAGCAAAGCCTTTTAATTTTTGAGAGTCTGCTTTTAAGAACTGCCCACAGTCCCACAGAGCTTCTCCGTGTCCCCGTTAACTGCCAAGTCCCAGTTTGCTGCTCCTGGGAGCTGTTGCTCCTGAGTAGCAGTTGTACAGGTGCTTCCCAACAGCAGTTGAATAAGACCTTGACAGGTGTTAACCAGAAATCAGTTGAAGTCAAAGCTGTTGAGCTCTGTCATCAGAAAAAGGCAAACGGAAGCAAAGCCTGTCTTTGTCAACAGCAAAACACTGCCCACAAACTTTCCAGTCCCTGTTTGCTATGTTCATCAAATTACCTAAAATGATCTAATATGTAATAGTCCAGATCATCTGAAAGGTACCAGTGTTGTTATTGCCACTTTTACAGGTGATATGGTCTAATTGCAATGCTGATCTCCCATTTTCCTGTCTGCACACTATAAGTATAAATTCTTGTGGTTCCAGCTTAGATAACGTAGTATGATGAGATCCCTGGAATAAACACGGTCTGTACTTAATGCCTTGATCTTTGGTGGGAAAAAGTTCACAACAGTGACTTTAATTTAGAATTTCTGTTTTCTTCATTGGTTCCTACTGAAAAGAAAGCAGAAAAAGAGGAAAGGGTGATGTGGAGAAGACTAGAAGGTGGTTTGGGTAAACAGGAGGGGGAAGTCAGTGGGATTATAGACATGGCAGAGGGGACCGAAGGTGAGTGCAGCCTACTGTAGTTTATGCCTCGTTTCAGTACCTTGTTGTGATGCCTGTGAATATGTACGGCTCAATGCATGTAGTTTATTTCCAAGTGTGATGTGTTCCTATTCCTTAACATCTCTGATTCTCAAGAGCAGGTGCTATATTTTGAGTGTTTGATCCTGGCATGCTGTAATCCACACCCCAGCTTGAGACATCCAAGTGCTGGCATAGCAGAAGTGGTTGAAGGTGTTGGGAATTTTAGCATTCTAATAATGTCTGTGTTTCGTTTGCATAAAACAAGTATGTGATGCCTTTTGTTCTCCGCAGATGCAAATCCATTAGGACTTCAGCCTATAGATTTCATACCTGCGGTTCCCCAGAGGCTGGCAGATGAACGGAATGATAAGGAGATTTCCGTGGTCATTGCAGCATCGGATGAGAGGCTTGGGGGTGCAATTGCAGCCATGAACAGTATTTACAGTAACACCAGGTCCAATGTGGTTTTCCATATTGTCACTTTGAATGATACTGTGGATCACTTGAGGTAATGGTCTTTTTATTGGATTCCCACAATACTGTAAAACTTAAGTATCTCTGAGAAGAGGAAGAGCTGACTTTCCCTGGAACTGCGCTCTTCAAAATTGTTTGCTGTCCTATCTGCTGATGATTATTGCAGCTTTTTGACAAGGCTGTGGTGGGGAGTCCTGAAGTCTTTCCTTCTGGTAACGTTTCAGGGATGGAAAAGAGCCATCTCTTCCAGTGGGGTTATTTCCAGCCACTGGGATTGGAGTTCGTTGGTGGAGAGTTGTAAAAGTTACTTCCTGCATTTCATCTAAGCAATTCAAATACTGGCAACAAAGTTTCTGCATTTTTCTAGATTGTTCTTTGATCCTTTTATTGTTACCATGTCCATTAACGCTGGTATTTTTTGTGAAGGATCTGTGATAATGGGACTATATGTTTCTAATAAAATAAGAAGCAACCCCCTACCTTTCGTGTGTCACAGCTGCTGTGTGCTGATAGCGGGCATGCCCAGGAAGCGAGTGGCCAGATCAAGATCCGTGTCATTGTCCATTGGATCTCTTGCCTTTCCTTTGATTTTTTGTTTCATTTAACAAAATCAATGCCTTTCTCCTGTTTGCAGGCTGTGGCTGAGTAAAACTGCTCTGAAAAATTTGAGATACCGAATTTTGGATTTTGACCCTCATGTCTTAGAAGGGAAAGTACAAGTGGATCCTCAAAAGGCAGACTCCCTAAAACCAGTGAGGATGATGTTGATTACTTTTTGCCATTATTAGTAATGATACACTTTGATATTGGCTTTCGAACACAACTAGAGATCAAAACCAAATCTGTTAGCATAGGAGAATATTTTATAATCAAATTCTTAAATTTCAGCAACAATAAATGTCCAGGTAGTGAGAGATGGATTTGAATGTCTACACATGCATGCCTACTATCATTTTTTGCTGCTAGCTACAGTGAAACACGGCTTGCATGTCAAGCATGCCAACACATCAGAGATACTACAGATATATGTGGAGAAATAAAAAGTTCTTGTTTAGATCAGTTTTAAAGTTAGTTTGTTAAGGCAAAAATTCATAGGAAACCAGAAATTGATGTAACCTATTTATTTTAAATAACTGCTAGGATATTGCTGCCTATTTTACTTCCTTGATAGAAGTTGTCTTGGACATCCGTGCCATAGATAAGTGCCAGGAGTATCAGTCAATTTCAGATTTATTTGCATAGTTTTTAATTTAATTCTTCACTTCTTTTGCTTTCTTGTTTTCATAGTTAACCTTTGCAAGATTCTACTTGCCCAGTTTGGTACCTCATGCAGAGAAGATCATCTATGTGGATGATGATGTAATAGTGCAAGGTATGGGACCTTTTCTTAGCCTTTTGCCACTGGCCTTATGCTGAGGTCAGTATGCCTTCTCTTACAGTAACCAGACACTTCTGGTTCCAGGAAAGATGTAAAAACTTGTAAATATGAATAAATAGGATTAAACAGAGTTGGTTTATCTTCTGTAGAAATGGGCTGAAAAAAGTCACTTGGCACTTAATCGGGATTGTTTTTGATTCTTCTGTTCTTACTTTCATTTTTCAGATGATATTCTTGAACTTTACAACACTCCATTGAAACCTGGACATGCTGCTGCATTTTCAGATGACTGTGACTCAACCACTAATAAAGTTGCTGTCCGTGGAGCAGGGAACGAGGTTAGTTTTAATTCTGATTCAGTGGTAACAATATTGTAGATCCCAGGCTTTGGAAACGGACACTCACTTTTAATGTTCTGGCATGTTGACTTCTAAATGCAGTGAACCTACAGGCATGACTGTCCCTACCCAAACCAATTTACTCTGATATTTGTGTTACAAATGACAACTCCAGTTCCTGCTTAGACACAGTAAAAGCACTTGGAATTTTTCCCAGTGTGGAACAGCAGTAGGTCTTAGAACATCAGAGGGAGAATTTTTCATTTGAGAGTGTATAGAAAGTACTTTTTCTGGGAGTGGTACCGTATTAATAATATGGTATTATTAAGACCATGCAGCATTCCTTAAAATATGTAGTTTATATAATCATAGTTTTAAAACGTTAGACCTTAAGCTTTCTTTCTCTTATGTCAAAGGAAAGGTGTATTTGCTTTAACAACTTCAAGTTGTGCTTGTCTGCTGAAAGTCGTGCAAAATTTTTCTTTAAATAGTAATTTGACCACATTTTAAGCTAATTCCTACTCTCTTTTTTCCAGTATAATTACATTGGGTTTCTAGATTACAAAAAAGAAACCATTCGAAAGCTTGGCATGAAAGCCAACACCTGCTCTTTCAATCCAGGAGTTTTTGTTGCCAATTTGACAGAGTGGAAATTACAGAACATCACTAAGCAGCTGGAGAAGTGGATGGCACTTAATGTAGCGTAAGTACCCCCAAGATGAGGGCGACAGTGGGTCAGGGGTTGGGTTCTGGCAATGGCATTTAACCGCTAAATGAAGGAATGTGTATCTGTGGGTTCCCGTCGTGCAAGTGAAAATCAACTGGTTTAGGGCCACACAAGCATCCTTTCCCAACTTCTATTCATGTTCTCTTCCAGAGAGGAACTTTACAGTCGGACTCTGGCTGGCAGCATCACGACACCTCCACTGCTAATTGTATTTTACAAGCAACATTCCAGTATCGATCCCATGTGGAACGTCCGGCATCTCGGTATGTATGGAAACATTAGTGACACTGCTCCTCCAGTGTGTTTTTCCAGGTCTGTAGCTGGACACCTGTTTGATGATGCAGCAAATGGATCTTCTCTTTCCCTGTTTTTCTTGTTCTTTGAGAAACATTGCTTTGCAAGACCATCTTGGGGCTTGTGGGCCTGATCCTTCATGTTCTTTTTTTGAACTACTAAGGGGATAGTTCTTGAATTGACCTACTTTCAAGTTACTTCTCATTTTCCTTTTCTTTTCCCATGTGTATATATATTGTATCTAAAGTCATCCTAGGTGTCTCCTCCAAGACTGTTGAGAGGAACAGGCTCCTGTCTGTCTGCTACTGGTGAAACCTCAGTGCTGAGTGGGCTTTCTTAGGTTTTCTTTCCCATGATCAATACATAGGCTGCTGAATAATCTGGGTATTAAGGGGGTTTGAAAGAACTTGGAAGTTAAGGCAGTGCATTAAAATAGATACTGAGACAGATCAAAGTGGCATTCAGTTGCACCCGATGATGTTTTTCACTTTGCCCTGATTTCTGCCTCCCACATCACCTCCTTTCTCCATAAATGACAAGATTTCCTTTGTTAAAATCCTTTGAAGTTAAAATACTGCACGTTGTTGTTTCTGCTGCTTTTATTTTGGGCACTAATACTTCTTTTTCAATAAAAGGGTCTAGTGCTGGAAAAAGGTACTCTCCTCAGTTTGTGAAAGCTGCCAAGCTTCTCCATTGGAACGGACATTTCAAACCGTGGGGAAGAACAGCCTCGTACGCTGAAGTCTGGGAGAAGTGGTATGTCCCTGACCCTACAGGCAAGTTCAACCTGATCCGCAGACACTCGGAAGCCTATGAAGCAAAGTAGAGTCAATTCTAATAACTGATGGCATTTTCTCAGGAAACTTATGGAGCCAAGCAGAATTTTTTTTTAAACCAACTTGCATTACAGAGCAGTCCTTGCCTTCTGGAGCACCAGGTGATGCATTTACTCAGGTGCAGCTCTGAAATGCGCAGGTCCCAAGGAGACTCACTTCACTTGTGTGACAGAAGGTGCTACTCCAGCAGCACTGTAGAAAGCAAGGGAGGATCTCCACAAACAAGCACTTTTATTAGTTCATTACTGTCTGTTGAAGCCTTCTGCTCTTAACTACAAGTCTTCTAGAGGAGGATCATATTGTCTGCTACAGAAAGAAACAGTTTCTAAGAACAAGATACAACTTCAACTTGTGCTTCACCATGCAAATCTTGCACAGCAACGTACTGTAATTAAGAGCTGCTTGGGTTTTGGTCTGTGTGTTTTGGGGTTTTTTTTTGTTTTCTTATCCTGTGAAATAGTTTCATCAACAACCCTTTCTTGCATGAAATCTCCTCCCAACCATTTCTGTGTAAGTCTTTCTTGCAGAATTCTGCAAAACCGAATCTTGGTTTTTTTGAAAGATGAAATTTTCAAGTATTATTTCACTATGCAAAGTGATTTTAACTGCCAGTGAACACTAAAGCAATTTTTGTAAAGCAGTGGAGAAAACTGTTCAAAAATAAAAGCTAATTTTAACATGTTGACTCAAACCTCGGGTAAACGGCCATCTGATTCTAGTCTTGATCTAACACGTGAAATGTGTTTCCTTTTGTAGTTAAATACAGTAGAAAGTGATTGAAACTAAAGTCAATTGATCTCATCTTTGCGAAAGCAATCTCATTATAACATTGTGCAAAATGTGTATTTTGGGGAATCAGGCTGTATGAATTACAGATTAATTTTATTATTGTCAAGTTCCTCACAGTTCTCTCAAGTGAGCACAGCTCTGCCATAGAAGTTTTTCCTACCATGCCTTTCCCAGTCTGGCCCTTTAAACTCATCAAGCAAGATGCCTGTGCCCTTTTGCTGCTGGCTGCCCATTGCCTTTTCTAGAGGTAAGTTTTTTTTTTTATTTTATTTTATTTTTTTTATAGTTGCAGTATTATTTTTGAGCAGTGGTTATTATTAGCTGATGTATCTCAGCAGCCATTGTGCCAGCTGTTCCATTTAATACAGATTTGAACTCAAGTTGCTGTTTTTATTCAATATTGATTCTGAACAGTCCTTAGTATCAGGTATTTAGACAGATGGCTTTGTGTCAGTACAGCGCCGGGCTCAGTGTTGCGTGGTCTGAGGTAGCGGGCAGCAGAGAGCGGAACGGCTCGTTCACGTGTAGGAATATGGTTTTAGTACTGCTTTGGAATTTAAGAGGCTTTCTAATTGCTTGACTCATTGCAGTCCCTGCCTATAGTTCTGTTTCTGTCCTGGATGGTGATCTGTGGTTTGTTACCTACTGTTTCTTTTCCTGGGTTTTGAGAAACAAGAACCATTCTTGTTCTGGAAGTGGTTAAAGTAATGAAGTAAGTTCTGTTACCAAACTTTGAAAGATTGTACTCCATCAGCTGACACCAACTTAATGCTGATGACCAGGCTGTTTTAGCAGGCTTAAATAAACTGCATGTGTCTGTGTCTGCACGTGATGCTTTTTTAAGCTGCCTAGGAAGACTGTGCCTCAACATATGTTTAGGGAAAATACAACTATCTATAAAGAACACAGAAATCAGACCTTTTAAGAAGAAGAAAACAGGCACATAGAGGAGATGCCTGGTGTCAGGCGTTTATTCAAAATGCTTAATTCATTGAGCAGCTGCAGGGCCTCTTGGTAATTCTCTTGCTACCCCAGCTCTGCTATAGGCTGAGTGCAGTAACATGTCCTTATTGCACAGGGCAGCATTTTGCTCTACACTTACTGGTTGTTGTCACATACAATAGGTCTCATCAGGAAATATGTCTTTTGGTCAAGAATACTGTAAGAATAAGAAGTTTGTTTCCCAGTGAAGACAGATTACTAATATAATTTTAGTTACCTTTCCCAGTGAAACTTCTGAACATACAAAGCAGTGCTTAGCTAGACATAAGATATCCTATCTAAGTAGCGTTTTCTACTGAACTTTTATATATGGAAGTTCTACAAGTTTTACTGACTTTAGTCAGGAAAATTTACTGACTTTAGTCACGCTCTAGGTGTATGGTCTTTGTAATCCTCTAGGAAAAACAATTAAATTTTATGGAAGATGAAAACTTACCTTGACATTTAATTGCTGGAACATGACTAGAATTAAACATTTACCATTGTTTTTCAAAGAAAAAGACAAAGGGTTTATCCTTTTGAAACATCTTTTTATAAGACAAAATGAACTCAGTCTATTAGGAGTTTTTTTAAATAGGCTTTTTTTCATATAGGAAATAAAGTTTAGGACTTAAAGCTGAATACAGTCAGTTTCCTAGACTTGTATAAAATCTGCAACAATCAAGGGAGATACAGTATTATATACATTATTTGACACAGTAGTAATTGTAAGCCTTTGCAGCAGCTCTGGTGTGCAGCTGCACATTCCTCCAACTTCTGCCACAACACAAGTCTTCATGACTGTTCCAAAAGCCAGCAATAAGAGTACCCGAGCCGTGTCTTCACACCTAATTCATTACACATAGTCTGTATTAAAATCGTAGGCATCATCTTCATCTGCTGTCTTATCCAAGCTGAATGATAGTGAATTAGAATGTTCTGAGAAAAGAAAATCGTGTGTTAGTGAAGCCAATGCAAGTGCTAGGGAACTAGAGACTATCCTTCAAGCCAGGGTTTTAATACAGACCTGCTATCTGCTTTTCTGAATTTGTAGGACTTGTTTGTCGTTTTCCAAGCTTTGCTTTCCTGATGACTTGAATTTTGCTTTCCTACAAGTCAGAGAGGTCAGACGTGTGTTTATTCAGACATCACTAATGAAGTCTCCTACACAAATGGCAACCTGTCAGAGACTGATGATAGTGTGGATGTCCCCTTGTATAGCTGGTCAGGAACACACTGCCTTAGAACAATGTCATCATAGAATCACAGCATGGTTTGGGTTGGAAGGGACCTCAAAGATCATCTAGTTCCAACCCCCCTGCCATGGGCAGGGACACCCTCCACTACACCAGGTTTCCTTTATTAAGGAAACCACACCATGTTGTTTCCTTAATTAAGCAAAAAGCTCAACCCTTATCTCCAGGAGACTTTTTTGATTACTCCTGGTGGCTTCACTGTGCCCTCTAAGCTCACAGCAAGATACTGACTGGGTACTTGGTGTCAGGATGTGAACAGACAGAAGCAGCCTACAGAAACTGATTTACCTCTTGGACATCCATTTCTTCTTCTTCTTCTACATCATCTTGATCATCATCAGTTTCTGCGAAATCCTCGTCATCGTCTTCCTCTCCCTCTTTGCTTTTTTCCAGGTCTTCCCACTCTGATGCTTCCTCTATGAGTGTATTTTCCCCTATTGTCCCATTTGTCATACCAGCTGACTGGAAAATGATGCTGTTTGCTGGACTGGGGAATTTTAAAGCTGAGAAAAAACACAGGAAGTGTATGTTAAGTCACTGTCAGACAGTACCAGATGTAATGCCTACCCCGAGAGCCATTTTAGGTCAGGGCTAGAAAAAGGCAGTCCTGCCCCTTCCCTTCGAAGAGATGGCACTCCCACATAAGCAGGTAGAATAAAGGACAATTCTCTAAGAATAGTTTTCGCTGAGGCATCTACAGAAGACTGCTAGGAGCTGAAAGACTTGGATTTGAGTATAAATTGTACTGAGTAAAATGTATTTTGTTGGCCTAATTAGCCAATGTTTGTGCTCTTCAACATTCTTTTCCCCTATTTTCTATTTAGGAGCGTTATGTCAGATGAGCAGAAACTAAGAACTAGCAGGGGTACTGTTCTGTTGCATCAGAATCCACTTCTTTCTTAAAAGGTTCATATTCACTGCATATCGGCAAAGCTATCGCGTAAACCCCAAGAGGACTTTGTTCAAAATCTCTCATTAAAACTACTACTACCACTCTTAATGGTAGCAGTGCATTACAGCAACAGCCCTACCTTGAACAGTGGCGTTGTTTTCATCTTCTACGTTCTTTAAATTAAAGCACTCCTGCATTTCAGCTATTTTGTCTTCTGTAAGATACGGTGGCTGTCTCTGAGATTCTGGAGGTTGTGAGTGGTAGCTTATTTTAGCACTGGGAAAATGAAATATCGGTATTAAAAAACAACCACAGATAACACAGTGAAATCACTGTGTTTAAAAGTAAAACCCAGAGCACAAACCTCTCAAACTCCTCAACCTAACTGCTCATTGATTGTCATCTGTTTTAACAGCAGTTAAATGGCTATTTAACTTTGACTCTGAAGTTGTCAATAGCAGTACTCAGTGGATAGCCCACTGCTGAGAGGAAAAAGAAATGGCACCCTTTGTCACCACAAAGCATCTGCCTGTGAAATCATGAGCTGTAAAAGCAGCTGAACCACTTGAGCAAGCAAAATAGCCACACTCAATTACTGATTTTGAGTTACATTTATTCCCACTCTCAGAATACAGGGAATAACTTTCCACAGAAAATTTGCCATATCCTTTCTTGTCTGTAGGAGAGGACGACGTGGATTCAGTACTTGAGAGGGAGGCAAATCCCTCTTATAGCAGAAGTTATGGCAGAAGTCAGCAAATTGGCTAAGGAGTAATGTGCAACATGCTTTGACTCTTTCCACGTATTCTTCACTACTTTATAAAATTATCCATGGATGGTGTTCTCTAAATCTGTTAGTCAATCCATCTCTCCTTACCAAAGCAAAATGTGAGAAAGTGGGGAAAAAAGAAGAGGAGCCTCTCCTTTCTAAGTACTTCTAAGGACTCAACTTCTGTGCTGGATTAACAATGTGAAAAAGGTGAGCAGCATAAAGCAAAATTCATAGCATACGTACCCTGTCCAGTCACAAAGTAGTACTTTAGCTATATTCTCTATGTCAGGAACACCTCCCTTTTTCAGCATGCCCCTTTTCTGAGCAAGTAAAGTTAAAAACTCTTCAGTGTTCCTGAAATCCGGGATGCTATAGTGCATCATTACCTAGTGCAAAAGAAAATGGTGCTTTCAGAAAGAGATACCCATTTTTGTTTTAGGAATAAAAGAGCAAATCAAATTGGGTTATAATGAGGATGAACACGTATGTGAAGAGCCATTTTTCTCTTGCATGTGGGAGTAAACATTACAAAGCAAAATGCCTACTTCATAAACAAACTCATCTGCCATTCACTGATACTAGTGGGTGTATAGACACCACACTGTTTTGTGAAAAAGAGTTACCAGAACTGAACGGGAATTAGTCTTAGGTTAATCTACTTGAAACTAGAGTGAAATCAGAGTTGGATCTGAGGTCTTCACTGTAATAATAGGAAGCAGTCAGAGTATCTTCATTTTTCACTCTGTGATACTGTGATGAGATCTTAAAAGCAGGGGTTTTTAAAGATCAGAGAAATTACTGGGAAAAGAGAACTCTGGCTGACAGGATCCTGGCATGCTCTTTCTGCCTTCCATTTATAAGGATGAAAGATCACACTTTGTGTTGGATACACTAGCCAAAGTTTGCCACTCTGTATAGTTAGGGGAAAGCAGTGCAAAAGCTACCAGAACTAGCTCAAGTCAACGAGCTTTGGTTATTGGCCTAAGAAACCTCCAGAGAAGTCAAATGCAGTGAGAGATGTGCAAAAAGATGCAGCTCACCTGCTGTTTACTGCAGTGATTTAGAATGGCATCTACTCCTTCAAGCACGTCTGCTGATCCTGATTCTTCAGTGTCTATGATACTTCTCAAGGCCAGAGCCAGGGCGTTGTTAGAAGGATCTGCAATGATACTTGGACTGTCTAACATCTTTGTCTGTTTATCAATGTGCACAATTTGCATGGACCTATTGAGAGAGAAATGCACTGTGAGCAGATAAATCAACTAGCAAAGGACTGGTCATGGGAGGAATGCACAACACAAAGCTCTGCGTTGGACTGAATGCACTCCACACAGAGTCAGTGTCAGTGCTTTCGCATCATGTGCTTTGTACAGGACAGAAATCTAAATGTACAAAAAGAGCAGATTTATACACTGTACTCCCTCATGACAGCTTGCATCACACAGGTCAGTATCTTTCATCCTGACAAATTGAAATGTGCATTTAAAACTGCACACAGGGACATTCTTTGCCCCTAAGTGATGGAAAGTGTACAGAAACAACAAACTGGAATGAGTTTGCAACAGAATGCAACAACAAACAGGGAAATTAACAGCTTTCATCAGACTCAGCTTACTTGGTAACACCTCTTGTTAGGCCAACGTTGCAAGCACGAACTCCTTTAAGACTGTTGATTATGCTGCTCTTTCCTACGTTAGGGAAACCTAAAGAAAACCACGGAAATTTTTGTAAGTTAAATAAGAAAATTCAGCCTATGTTAACACTGATCAAAACTGCTTCCTCCAGGTATCTTTGGTAAAGTACATCTTCAGTGTGAGATCAGAGTTGGATCTGAAGTCTTCACTACAGAAGTAAGACAAAGTCTGTATCCTCATTTCTCACACTGACAATGAAAACACTGAATGTAACACCACAAATTGTATCAGATAGGAGGAAGGCAGTGCAAGCTGCATGGTATGTAGCCTGCTGCTTTTGTTTGCCTAAGATGGCGAATCTGCTACAGCCTCACGCAATGTGCTTTCCACAGATCACACAGTGTTTAAGTGCAACATAGATCACTGTCAACTGAAGTACTACAACAGTGAGTCACAGATAAAAGTAACAACAATGACTAGAAAAGGCTAAAAGCAAGTCGTGTTAATTTTTTTACCCAATTGGTAACACAGGATACCAAAGCTTTATGGGAGGAGAAGGAAATGCTTCCTGTCTCTTCAAACGCTTACCTACTATCCCAACCTGAATGGCTTTGTTTTGAGTCTTGCCATGCTCATGAAGAAGTTTCAAAAGGCACTTGCTTCCAAAACATTCAGTGGTTCTCGATAAATCAACGCGAGCGTGTCTTTTTCTGAACTGTTCCTGCTACAGGATTCAAAGGAAAAAAAGCCCAATCATGGTCAGAAGCTATTTTGGAAGGTAAGTATGTATTTATTTATCTACTGTAATGTTTCCAGCTCCTATCTTCTATTAGATGATGTTACTGTGTTCTTCTAAACAGAAGGAATTAGTTTAATAAGAAACTGGCTGATCAGTTAAGTGACAGTAACAAGGCTGCCATCAAGAGAAAAAGGAATGTGAACTGACGTACAGGGCTTGTGATTTCAGCTCAGGCTGTGCTGCGACCATAAAATAACCATGTACGTTCAGATGGTAGAATCCTTAAATCTGCTGATTCATCCAAGAGGTTTCCACTTTTTGAAGGATTTCAAAGCCTGCTCTCTGCGTTGCAGTTTCTGCACCATTTTGCAGGAGGGCCTATTTCACTGTGCTGCTATCAGGGTTACGATGTGTGAAGCATTATGTATTAATACACGTACGACTCAAACGAGCATCTTCAAAGAGCTGAGACTAGGACATGGGGAGCTAACCCATTTATATTCTCATGAAATAATGTCAGGTGCTATCTTTATTGATGGCCACAGTCGGGATGAATGCAGCAGTTTAGCCTGTACCACTTCAACTACAAAACATTTAAGATGTAACCGGTGCATATATCCCATGTAGAAGAGGAAAAATTCCTCATTTTCCTCCCCTCACTGTCCTCCTTACTGCAGTCCAGCATCCAGGGCACAAATAACTACATATTTCAACAGCAAGAATTCCCCCACAGTACCACAAAGCTTAGTCAAAAGTGAAAAGGCATAACCATCAGTCACAGCAGTATAACCAGACAAGAGGAAAGGGAATTTTAAACAAAAAAGAGTTCCTGTTTTTCAGCATGTTCCAACATATATCACTGCAAACATACAACTTAGTCATGAGACAGCCTGCAGCACTCTTACCATAGTCTTGTCCTTCATCAATGTTGCCGATTTAAAAGCAACCGTTGGAAACTCCTTCTTCAAATAATTCAACCATTTCTCTAAGTTCTCCTTTGGCACTAAATCTGGAAAAAAAGAGCACAGTCCTTTCACTTCTGTGAATCTTAAATATTACTGTGCAGAGAAAATCTAATGTGGAATAAGCAACCAGGCTGTATTTTGTTAATTTAGTATGTGTCTTTACAACAAATAATGTTTGGCTGTAGTAGAGTCCTGGGTGTGTTCCCCAAAGGCACTCAGCATTGCAAGTTTTAGTCTTTATTTTCTGCGTCAAGCAGAACACACCATAAGTACATTTTTGACTCCTGTATCAGATTGTTAATGCTGGGGTCCTGCTAGGAGACTTTATATGGTACAGACAGTGATGCTCTGTGGAGGATTATGGGATCAGGATTATGCCATCATCCCTGTAAAGGCTACTCTAATACAAAGCACTCTTTGCTCTTGCTGTCGCTCTTGGTATTTCCTTTTATTTTTTTGCTGCTGTTGACCCAGTAATTTTCAGCCTTTTCAGCTGGTTTCACCTGCTTTTGTGTGTGTTCTTTCATACAGCAACGCAAGAGAGAAAATACCTCCCAAGGCCAAATTTCAAGAACAACCATCGCATTGATTTGCTGATCTTTAACTCACTGCTGGCTCAGTGGAGACCAGCATCATGACCTCTGCCTACTCACCTACAGCCACAAAAATGTTAAAAATTGTAAGATCTTTAACTTCTGTCAAATTTGGCTGAAACTGGCCAATGCCCTCAGAAGTTACTGCAAAAGAAAGGGGCTAATGTGCATTTACCTGTCTGTGGTGTTTTCTTAGCAAACTAGACTAAAAGGTGGTGAAACATGGCCCCTTCAGTAGGGCAGCGAGCTCAGAGTTGGATCTTATGTCTTCAATGGAATCTCCGATTCCTTTAAAATCTTCTTCATAGCTCACAGCACCAAACAGTGACCAAGTAATACTACAAGAAAACCTGTGCTTCTTACCAATTTTGTTCAGAACCAACAGTAGCTTTTTGTTTCCTCCAGAGCAAGTTACAGCTTGCTCCAGTTGAGGACACCGGCAGCCCATTGGATCTCTTGCATCTAAAACCTCTAGAACCACATCTGAGGCATCAATCACCTAGGTTAGAAAAAAAAGAGAAGACTCAGCTAAGACATGACAGACCATTTGACAGATGGCAACTCTGGAATAGCTTACAACAGTTACTGTTGAATTTCACAGAATGATTGGTGAGGTTTCATGAGACTGTTCTTGTTTGAGCTCCTTTCTTCTGAACTACAAACCAGAAAGCTGAAGCAATTTTCATCTTTTTTCTCTAAAGACAAGAAATCCGTAGACACTAGTACCTCATTACTACAAGAGCTCTCTGATCACTATGTACTGATATCAGCCCAGGAAATCTAATACCTCAAAGAGTTGGATGTCTCAGTAGGTCAGACCAGACAAGACCAAAACTCTCAGTTTCTGTCATAAAATCCCTTACTTCAGCATTGAAGTTTATCACAAGCGATGTTTATACTCTCTAGCAGGTGCACGGTAATGCAAAAAAGGAAAATAACACGTGTTCTTGCTGCTGACTCTCATCAAATGATATAAAAATAGTTAAAGCATCTCACCTTCCTGAGCTCCCTGCAGAATGATTTCTTTGAGTTTTTATCGGGCAGTTTGTTAGTCTTTGCTTTAGATTTGCCAGAGGATTCCTGAATGCAAATGAAAATTACAGGGAATGATTTAACTGAGAATTAGTGTATTATACTAGTGTGCGTATACAGCATGGAAATGTAACACGGAACATATTGCTTAAGAAGGCGTAGTGTCAGGATGACTTTTGTTGCTTCTGTAAGCTTCAAGGAATCAAAATCATATCAGATACATACCTTTTCCCCTGCTTTTTCCTTGATTTTGGCTGCATTCTTTTTAGCTTCAAGTTTTCTTTTCTTTTCATGTTCTTTCTGTCTGTTGAGCTTCTGCTTTTGTTTTAGTTCTTCAAGCTGATTGCAAACAAAAACCCATGCCAGATAAAACACACGTGAAGGTGGTAAGGAAGTCTGTTCTTTCTCCCCATTTAGTTATGTCTGACCAAAGTTCCTGAGACAGTGTAGTTAGAAGTCATGGCTGTCCCAAGTGACACCAGGAACTTTTTTTGCATCCTACCATGAAAAGAATACTGTTGCCTTCAATTGCTCAAAACCAGAGGCAATGCATCCATTAGAGAGTCCCCAAAATAACACTACAGCTGACAAGAGTGCTGCTTTCATGTCACATTACTCCGTGCTGCAGACAGCGGATCCTTATTTTCCATATGATCGCATAATGCCAAGATTTAAGTTTTAGCATTCTGATGGGAGATCTCAGTATCTGAGCATCACAGGCAATTTGGATTACATTAGAAAGGATGCTTCCAGCATGTTTATATGCACAGTGATGAAATGAAGGTTAAAAAGAATAGAGCAAGTTGTTACACACTGTGTAACGCGAGAAATAAAAACATTATTTATCCAAAGCTCATGTCTACTAGGACCGTTTACAATCTACCATGCTTGCAGCTCTGGGCATTTGCATGTGCGCACACAGGCACACAGAGCTTCCCTGAAGACAGGAATGGTCTCAGTTCTTGTCTAATTTACCACAAACTGTATTTTACCCTCTGCTTTCTTTGCTCCGCTTCCCGTAGAAGCTCTTCCCTAAACGGTGCAGCACTGGGAACACCGGGATCTTTCTTGGGCTTTTTGCGTCCACGTTTTTTGGCCTCCTTCCTGACTTTTCGGTGGTGTTCTCTGATCTGAAGACAGGAACAAGAATATTTTCTCAGTCTAAGGCAAAAAAAAAAAAGGGTTGTATCCCTCCTATTTACAGATAGAGAGTAAAAAATGGTACATTTCTGACTTTAGATCAAAGTGTTTCGATAGCATAAGGTCTCATCGTAAAGCTACACTTCAACGCCGCAGCCCAAAATAATGCAAAACGTATTGATGTAAAAAACCTACGCTTCTTCTTACATCATCGTTCGGCTGATGGTAACCGGAAAGCAAAGCGCTCCGTACAACCCAGATTCCTTACCGTTCAACAGAACATCCTTATTATGTACAAGTACAACGTGTTTCTGTAGTTTTCTAAAGTTTTTAGTGTTACACAGTCAGCACGGAGCGTCAATTAGAAACGGTCACCCCTCGCCCCCACCCTCCCCGCGCTCCGTGCGGCCTCCGCCCCGGGCCGGGCGCCCACCGGGACTCACCTTCTTCTGGATCTTGTAGCGCTTGTGGCAGGTCAGCCTCTTGCTGGCCTTCTTCAGCTCTGCAACGCACCGCGCCCGTCAGCGCCGGCCCCCCGCGGTCCTCCCGCGCCCCGGAGACAGCCCCGCCGCACACGGGCGCCCGGGGAAGCGGCCGAGCTCGCATCGCCGCCCGCCGCCGCCGCTCCCTCGAGCGCCCGTGTCCGATTCCCCCGCCCCGGGCCGCCAGGCCGCCGCTCCCCTCCCACCTCAGCCCGCCGCCATTACCGCGCTCCCGGGCCGCCCCCCCACCCCGTCGCCTCGGCGCGCTCGCCGGCGACATGCCCGAGGCCCGCCGCCACCCGCGGCCGGCAGTGCCCCCGCTGCCCCGGCCCGCCGCTCACTAGGCCGCTTCATGGCGCCGCCGGGCCGCGCTCGGCCGCCAGCCCACGTGGACGGCCGCGCTCCTTCCTCCTCCCGCCGGCGGGCGCTGCCGTAAAGCGAACCGGCCCTTCCTCGCTGGAGGTGTCGCGCGGGCTCGGCGCGTTTGGCGGCCGGGCAGGCTTTGCGGCAGCGGAGGGCTCGGCGGTGCGGAGCGGCGGCGGCGGCGGCACCGACGGCAGCGGTGGCGGGGCGGGCGGCGGAGGGCGAGTGCGGCCGCGGCTGTCGGAGGCGGAGCGCAGCCGGCTGGGTGAGCGGCGCGGCGCCGGGGTCGCGCAGGCGGGGCGGCGGGCCGCAGCCCGGAGGCCGCTGCCTCCCTTTGTGTGGCCGCCGCGGGGAAGCAGCGCCGCCCGGTCGCGCAGCGCCTTCGCCGCGGCGGGCCCGGGGGCGCCGAGCCCCGCCGCCTCCCCCCGTCACCTCCCCGTCCCCTGGCCCTGGGCCGCGCTGCCGGGCCCCGCGGTGTCGCTGTCCCTCGCTGGCGTCCCGGCCCCGCTGGCGCCGGTGCCTCCCTCAGCGCTCCCTGCCGCGTCCTCCCCGCTGTGCCGGCCCTACCCGCCGCCCCCAGCGTCGCGTCCCGTCCTGTCGCCGGGCTGAGCTCGCGGCGGTGACAGCGGCCGCGCGGCGGGCGGGGGGCCGAGGGCGGGCGGCGGCGCGGCTGCTCCCGGGGCCTTTGGAAGGCGGCCCGGGGGACGGGAGTGCGCCCTGCCCGGTGTGGCGGACATCGTCCTGTCAGGCCGTGAGAGCACAGGCGGGCCCGGTGCCCGAAAAGGCGTTTTTCTTTGTCTCCTGCCTCTGCTGCCAGCAATACCGCCTCGTAAACCGGGCTGGGTGCGGGCAGGAGCGCGCCTGCGGGGCGGTTTGGGGAAAGTACGTGTCGGGCCTCTTTGTTTCTGGTCCCGGTGTGGATAAAACGATGAATGTGCTGCGCCTCTTGCTTCTTCGCCAACTTTATCCCTTTATAGTGTCCGGTCGCTGCCGTCCCTCTTTTCCTGTGTTCTATCTGGTTTCAGCGCGATCGGTAATCGGGGGAAATTCTGGCGGTGTTTCCCTCCCTTGTTTCGTTTGCTAAATTTATAACGATTTGTCGAGTGTCTCTGTTGAAACGTGGGAGATCCTGATAAACGATGAAATACTTTCTGTGTTATCTGTTGGCTTTTAGCTTTTTTCTGCTGGGAGGCAGCAAATGAAACGTGTGCTAGAACCTCCTTGGCTTGTTTTAAGCGTGTTATCCCAGATGGATGTAAAAACTGCTCATTTAATGAGGTTAGATTGGGTAATACCTGTGGTGTTCAGCAGTACGGCTTTCAGGAGAGGCAATCTTCTACCTGTTGTGTATATCTTAGTATACATCTGTATTAGTAGTGGCCAAATCGTTTCTTATAGAGATGTCTGTGACATTTTTATGGACAATGTGAGGAATTATTAAGAAGGCGCCCAAGCTCCTGTTGCACAGGAGATGGCTTGTTTGTAGCAGTGGAGGTTCTTGGTGCAACTGTTAAGAGTCTTGTGAGCTAGCAGCTGTGTTGCAGAAGAAAGTCTAGGAGGCACGTTATCAAGTAAAACAGAATACGTTTCTGTGTGCAGTAGGATTATCTGTGTTTATGAGCATGGAAATCTAGAGAGAAGTTTGCATTTTGGAGCCTGGCATTCCGTAGGAGTTTTACAAAAGCAGTTCTCTCAGAGTATTTGTGACGTTGTTCAGACTATGATATGTGTTTTGCACCTTCCTCGGTTATTAGTGGGGAAAAATGTTTTTGAAGGCTGCGTTCAGAATGGCCAGGTGTCTTGATGGTACAGTTGCACAGCAGCATCTGCGTGTGGCTGAGAGCTGCAGGACACGTGCCTCAAGTAACGGACATGGAGAAGCCTATATGCAGTTTGCAGGCCGGTGCTGGCTGGGGGCTCCCCAAATCCTTATTTCGGGGTGGGATTGGACTGTGTGTGCTTTGGAGTTCCTGGGTGAACCAGAATTATTGATTCTGGTAGTCCTCCTGCTTTTCTTTCACAACCAAGAACTTGTGTTTTCTAGCAGCCTCCTCATCAGCGCGTGCCTGGTGTTAGTCCTCTGGCACTGTAGCTCTCCGGTAGAAGTTGGAGCCAATGCCAGAGGCAACAGGCTGGATGTCTGTCTGTGAGATGAGCTGCCTGCTATTAAAGAACAAAGATTCTCTGTATGTGCATGTTATGAAAATGTCCAGAATACCGAACAGGGAGACGATCTCTCTGGGGTTTTATTGAAGACGGTAGTTGTATGGACTAAATAGAAGCAATCATTTTGCCATAAAATGGTTCTGTACATTTCACATGGAATTTCTGAAAAAAAAATGAGACTTGGAGACTGCTTAGAGATTGAAACAGGTATATCTTTAGTGAACCTGTATGGCTGGATCCTTAGTGTGGCTTACTTGTGAGGCTAAAAATCCACTCTGAAGACTGGCAGAGGTGCATCATCACTAGAGAGTCTATTAAACGTTTCTTGACCTTAAAAGCTGTTTTCTTATTGTTATAAGCACGGCACTACTTTGCATTCTGTAAGTTTTACTGCTTTCTGGTTTTTACTCTCAGGTCAGGTATCACTTATGTTTACTCCCTCCTCTGCTTGATGAATCATTCTCTTGCAAGTGGCTGTGAAATCTGTAATGTGTATTCAGGAACATTATAGAAATGTGTTTTTTTTACTGTAGAAATGACAGAAATGTCTAGCATTCTGTGTACAAAATTACTTGGCTAGGCTAAAAAAAGTTACCTTCTGTTTCTTGCTTTTTTCTCTGTCACTGTAATTATTCAATTCTTTGTTTTATTCTTTAATTATCTATTTGTTACTAATATTTAATAATCTATAGCTACTCTCAATTTTCTTCTTTCTCTCTTTCCTTTTGCTTGTCTTCCAGTTTTGACTGTACTAACACCATTGCTGATTCGCTACTCTTAGAGTGTTTCCTTCTCCCAGTAGCTGTACTTGGCCATCAGACACTATGAGGAGACTGGCTTTTCGAGGTGCTGGTTGTACTCTGGTAAATCTGGTAAATTATTGATTGTTTGTGCACCATTCTCTCCATTTCTCTGCCTTAGGCTTCTGCTTTTCTTTATCCTGTTAACCATTCCTGCCTTGTTCATCTCATTTGTGGGCTTGAAATTAATTCTATCTCTAACATAAACGCTGTGATGTGGTTATGTTGTGCTGCCATACTGTGTAAGTCCGCTGAATGCTTCCTCGAAGAAATTCCCTGATTTGGTTAGAAAATGGGTGTAGGCTGGGATAGATGGCTCTATTCTGTCTTCAGCCTTTGAGACAGCTACAAATAAAGATATTTTTATGATGCTGTCACTGGAAGTTGGGAAAAAGCCAACAACTTGTTCTGTAAATCACCATAGTTGTTGGATGGTGGTTATTCGTTTGTCACTGTTTGTGTTGATAAATGGAAAACTATGGCTAAAAAAGGAAATGGCTTTTTCTGCTTCTTGATGATTGAGCCATTCGTTCCACACATGAAGTGGGAGTGGTAGGTCACACGATGGTCCTGACCTTTTTTGTCTTGAATCTAAGACAAGGCATTTGAATTTTAGTTTGTAATTTGTTTTGTTCATGTTTTTTTGTTTGTTTTTTTTTGGTATTTGATTTGTTTCTTGTTTTGTTTTGTTTTTTGGATTTGACATGGAAGATATGCCTTTACACTAGAAATGAGCAGCTGTCTCTGTACAGGTTTTTCCTTTAAAATAGCAATTCTCACTTAGTTATCATGCCTGAGATGAGGTACTAAAACGTAGATAGTTCGAGAATGTATCCTAGTAAGAGCTACCAAATTCATTTTCATCCCTGCGAGCCCTAGGCTTTCTGACATTGCTGTCCTTAGTGGCCATACAACTGTAGGACTGTTTTGATTTCCCTTTACTCCTGCCAATTTTCAAAAAGCTGGTGTTTAGATATATGGCTGAACTGAACTGTAGTGCATAACAAACGTATGTGACTTATCCTGAAGCATAACTTCATAGTTAGCGCTCACCAGAGAGTTTGGATGCCATGCCATGAGTTTAAGAACATGTCTCTTCATTATAGAAGAAGTTGGATTCCATGGGTTCCAAGAGGCGAAGAGCTACCTCGCCTTCCAGCAGCGTCAGCGGGGGAGACTTCGATGACAGCCACCACTCCACAAATATACCAGGCCCAAGCAGGAAGAGGAGGAGACTTTCCAATCTCCCAACTGTAGATCCTGTTAGTACCTTCTTATTGTGCACAACTTTTTTTCTTGGAGATACTGTATCCCTGTCTGGGAAATGCTGGATTGTAAAACGGATGATGATATGTAGCACAGATATACTGGCCCTGAATCTGTTGCTGCCTTGGCTGAGCTTTGTTTAGGATTTTGTTCAGCTTTGTCTTGTTCTTGATTCCTCAGTTTCGTCTTTTTCTTTCCCATTTTCCTTTGCTACTTTTCTTTTTGTGCTGATGATTTTAGCAGATGGAAGGATGTTGAAGAAGGGGCTGAAATCATAATGTGCAGGAGTTGAGAGCTGTGTCTGGATAGCAAAGGTGGAGAGAGATAAATGGGAGATGGCACAGGCAGTGGTTGCCGAAGTGTGCAATGTCTGTTATGCCTTTGAGTGAACAGTTTAATTTTAATTAATTTCAGGGCAGAAGAACTCCTGTCGTTGTTTTAGATGTCTATAACTTAGAGAGAATTGTACTGAATTAATTTACATTTTGGGTGTTTTTCTTAGAATTAGCATTGAGAGAAAGCTTCCTGCATTCAAACAATAAATTAAAATTCTGCAATACCCGGCATACTTGTCAGGTGTCGTTCTAACGTATGAGATCCACCAGTTTCTTCACACTTCTGCTTTAGAGCACGCCGTGGATTGGCAGCTTGTCTTTCCCATTGTAAGCAGGATTTGATTTGTTACCTCCTTAAAATTTTCTTCTTTTTCATTACTTTATTGTTCTTGCATTTTTAGATTGCTGTATGCCATGAACTTTACAACACCATCAGAGATTACAAAGACGAACAGGGCAGGCTCCTTTGTGAGCTTTTCATTAGGGCACCAAAGCGAAGGTAAGATCATGCTTCTGGTTAAGCCTTGAACCTGAGATTTATTCATGGAGTAAGTGGATACTGAGGAATACTTCATCATGAATAGCTGTGAAAACTTCGTCTAAATTTGTCAGTTTCACACCAGTGTTTGATCCAAGTATTTGATGTAATTACTCAATGAGACATGCTAACATTGGTGCCCTTTTTCAGTCAAAAACAAATACACTGAATTAGTTTAAAATGTTTCTTGTAACACCTGCCTAAAACATCTATGTCTTTGACTATAAAATATTCCACCTGAGTGGTGGAATGTAATACTAAGGGCATATCTTCAGAAGATAAATGGAAGTCACCCTTGAAAAATGCAGTCAATAAAGTAAGAGACTGAATTTTGTCTTAAACTCATAAAATTGAGGATGGTAACAGAACACGTGATAAAGTAAGCCTACAAATCTACCACAATCCGGATCTTTTAGCTGTAAAAAAATGTATTGGAACTTACTTTGTTTTATTTAGTCATAGACACATACAAACTTCAGTGCTGTGGTTTTGGTTTTACTGCTTGGAATATAATGCCTGTTTTTGTCATTGCAACAGAAACCAGCCAGATTATTATGAAGTGGTTTCTCAGCCAATTGATTTAATGAAAATCCAACAAAAGCTAAAGATGGAGGAATATGATGATGTGAATGTGCTGACTGCTGATTTCAGCTTCTCTTTAACAACGCGAAGGCTTACTATAAGGTGAGGAAAATACATACAAACGATCAAATTAGTTGTAAAAGTGGTAGAGATACATTCAAATTCTTCCTTGGTTCGGCCAAAAAACTTTTCAATGTAGCCTTTGTTATTGGTAGCAGAACATCACACATTGCAGTTATTTGCGTATATTTCCATAAGGTTGACCATATCTTTGTGAGATATCCTACTATAGCACTTTTTCTGTTGAAAACTATAAAATAATGTGGGGAGGATCTTCATGTAGTTTTCCAAAAGAGACAGAAAGCGAAAATAGAGAAGTAAACTGAGAAAAATATTCTTCTGTCAAAGCCTTCCATTTTACAACACACTCTGTGTCACCTTTCGAAGTAGAAAAAGATATTTTTTTCCCAAAAGGAAGAGTTTATAAGTAACAGCAAGCATACAGTAGGAGTGTTGAATCTTTCTCTTCCATTAGCCACTTACTAATATGAAAAAAAGGCACGTTGGTTATCATGCTCAGTGATGATAGATTGTGAGTGTGTGTGACAATGTGTTTTGTCAAGGATGCAACCCCCATGTCCATTCCCCCAAACTAGGTACGTGTTTTATTTTAGATGGTAATGGTTTTTATTGCAGTTACCATTAAGGAAGTGAAAAAAAATTGGATTAATCTTGTTTAATGGAAGACTGTGTTAAATAAATAAAACTGTGAAGTTTTATGTAGTGACTGAAATGATACAGTGCATCTAAAACTGCTAATAATACGTTTGATATATCTTTGACTTTGGAGATGATCCAAATAACTACTTCTGAATAACCCAACCAGGGTAACCAGGTGACATTCAGAAAAGCAGTGTTTGTTTTGTTTATGTTTGTGTGTATGTGTGTGTAGCTTTTTTAAAAACAATCCGATTTATGGATTAATGCATGTGCACATTCTGGTTACAGTAGAGAAAGTACAAAGATTTCCACGTTCATTGTGTACTCCTGAAGGTTTGCAAGGCACTTGGCCATTAATGTTCGCTTTTTCATGGTTTCTACATGAGGGAGAAGGACTTGATGGCAGGAAAGAATGGTTAGAGTTTTACAAAATGTGTGCTACCTTTGCCTACAGAATAGCGGACTCAAAATTATGCCTATATCATAAAAATCTTGCATGTAGAATAGAAGTAGGAAGCCATCATCCTAGGATGAAGGAATGTTGACATTTCCAGAGAAACACAGAGCTGTGAGCTGAAGGCATGGCACACAGATACAACCTCTTCTTTTTTCATCTTTTATCTTACCACGCAGTTCCAATGACACGTACAAAACAGGGGCAGCTGATTCATTGTCAAGGTGTTTATTGCAGCAGGTGTTTTATTGGCAATGCTGGATTAGACTGGAAACCTTTGGTTTTTTAGTATTCCAAGTCTTACACTTTTGAGCATCTTGCATTAATGTAGATGGAAGCAGACGAGAGGAGCAGAATACCCTTTAAATCTATTCCTTGTAATTAAAACGCGGTTTAATGTCTTAAGAATATTTGAGCCTAATAAGGTAAGCTTAAGAATAGTTTTAGGTTTCAGGTGAGCAGACTTCAGCTCGCTCAGTGCTCATTTGGGAGGGATTCCATGGGAAGTTTCCATGGAGGATAAAGGAGCTAGTGAGTACTGGGAGCTTTTCAAGACCACTCTCCTGGAAGCACAAAGATGGAGACTCCTTTTTTTACAAGCAGTCACGTGGAAAAGACGAGGGGTAATGAGTACAAGTTACTCCTGGGGAGATTCTGGTTGGACACAAGAGGACAATTTTTCACAATGAGAGCAATCAGCCATTGGAGTAATCTTCCCAGGGAAGCAGTGGATTCTCCAACATTGGACGCTTTTAAGATTCAGCTGGGCAGGGTGCCAGGCTGTCTTGTCTAGATTTTGCTTTTGCCAAGAAAGGTTGGACCAGATGATCCTTGAGGTCCCTTCCAACCTGGTATTCTGGTATTCTGTGATCGTTCTCATGTTGGTTTCTCATTTGTATTACAAGCTGAGAGAGTGAAGTAAGAAGAGCATAATCAGCAGTAATAAGGTGACATATCTGCAGGAAAACCTGAAATAGAGGTTAAGGGACAGAGGAAAGGGAAAGAAAAATACATAAGAGTGGAAAAGCAGTCTCTTTTTGGGCGTAATGTTGTTAAGTAGTAGTGTTAATAGGCACATGCTTGTCTGACACTACCAACTCTGTATTTACAAAACTTAATTTGCTGACTAATTCTTCTAGCTCTTCCAAAAAATATACCTAGATATGTACCCAGGTGGTAGCATGTTGTCACTTTCTTTGGAATTTCGCAGTTAATGCTGAGCATAAGTCATTGCAGTGCTTTCAAAGATACTGGCACATTTATTTGCATTCTTCTTCTGCAGAAATTAATTTTCAAGTGCCACACAATGGCAGCAGTATTGGCTTAAATCACATTTCTGGCATACGGATGTTTAGTCTATTTTAAAGATCAGTAGTGTTACGCTTCAACAAAACCTAATGATTTCTTCAGATTTGTCTAATAGGCTTGTCCAAGCCTCAACTCAAGTAATTTTATTGTTAAGTTTTCTGGAAGACTTAGATTCTTTGGAGTGATAGAGGTTATATTTTTCTTGTGCTTATTGTGATTCTCAACATCTCTGTTGAAGAACGACTGAAATTTTCCAGGTTTTCTATTATTTATTTAATGTATTTAATACATTTCAACTGAAGATTTATACATTTCCTTCAGATAAGAACGACCTGAATTTCGAGCAGAATGTTTGATTTGTTTTTGCAGCCTGATTCTCCTGAATATAAAGCTGCCTGCAAATTATGGGAGTTGTATTTGCGCACGAAAAATGAATTTGTTCAAAAAGGTGATGCTGAGGAGGAAGATGACGATGAGGAAGGACATGACAATCAAGGCACAAATTCTGAATTAGTAAGTGTGGGCATAACAGCTGCAACTGGAGGAGGCTATGGCTGTGTATGTCAGCTGACTGTGAGAGGGAGATTTGCCTCCATATGTGAAAAAGCATTCAGTCTTTTCATGGTTAAATTGTGCCCCAAAAGGTATTTCTTGTACAAGTTTATTAGCTGATAATTTCACAGCATTGTATTTGTGTTTCACTTTTGCCTGGCAAAAACAAGTTGTGAGATTTTCTGATATGGCTCAAACATGGCTCTGGTTTAGTTGAAACTGATACGATGCGTGCTTGATGTCATGCCGACATGGAGGTTTGATGCCAGCAGCTTCATGTCTAATGCCATCGTTTTCCAGCATGTGTCCCATTCAGCTAGTGCAGCTGTTCTTGGAGTGTTTTATAAGCCAGATGTGGTGATAGGAAGTTTAGGCTTGTCTGGTTTTTGTGTTGTTGGGATGCATGTTTTCATTAATGTTGGCAACCAAGTCTATTTTAACAACATGTAATGTTTGTCTGACAGTCTGCAGTGTAAATGTGAAATTAAAGTTTTCTCATGTGCTTTACCTAAATGCATAAACAATGCTGTTTTCAAAAGTTACATCTGTGTTTTCTAGCTGATTTTTCTTCTGTCTTTGAAAAGTGAGTTCATATATTTCAGTGCAGCTTGAAGCACTCCACTATGTCTGCTGTTAAAACTTTTTGTGATTTCATTTCTTGTGCTAGTCATCTCCAGGTTACCTGAAGGAAATTCTAGAACAGCTTCTTGAAGCTGTAGCTGTTGCCACAAACCCATCAGGACGCCTCATAAGTGAACTGTTCCAGAAACTTCCTTCTAAAGTGGTGGGTATTTTAATAATATTGATTGTGTTCTAAGCTGGAAACCTGGACATTTATGTAACTAATGTTACACACTATGATGGGCACACTTCAGATGCAGTTCTTTGTTAGTGTCTCATCAGTGGCAAACTCCAGCTGATTTTAGAGCTTCTCTCCCTTGTTTGCTCCTACCCACTCATTCCCAGCCCTTCATTGCAGGTTGGGGTTTGCACTATTCTGCTAGTTTAGGTAATTGTGGTTTTTTTGGTGCAGAGTTTTGAATCTTTTTAAGTATGTCTGATTTCCCTGTTCTGTTTCAGGGTGTGGCAGAACAAGTTTAGCCAGCAAAATAAATACTCTGAAGACCATCACCACATATTTGGCTTTCAAACAGAACTCTTCCTTTATATCAGTTTATTGGTGACTTATGATTCCTTGTATCTGCCTTGTGATCTGGCTTGCCCCAATTGAGGCCTAGTGCTATGTTTATGAAGCTCACACTGTTCTGATCTGCAATTCATCTCATAACTCATTCTATGAGCTATTAGAACAATAGTTTTGTGACTCTTTATAGTAATATATAAACTATTTCTGTTTTCCAGCAATATCCAGATTATTATGCAATAATAAAGGAGCCCATAGATCTTAAAACTATTGCCCAAAGGATACAGGTACAGTACGAGCATGTGAATGTGTCAGAGTATAGACTTGTTTAACGGTAAGCGTTCTAAAATTGTTAGAATCCAAAGTTTCTGGTGGTAGGAAAGGCAATGTATTTTTCCCCTGCTATTTAAAAAATTCTGAACACTATGCTGACTTGATGTTCTGTCCTGGGTTAATGCTGCAGGCGTAGCTGTGTTGAAGATCCAGCATCGTAACTTGTAATGTGCTGGCATTGAGCCTGAATGTCTTGGGTTCCTTGATGTTTAATGGTTTAAAGTAGTTCCTTGGCAAGTACTGCTGATGTAAAACATTGACGTGGTGAAGCTTGGTCGTGTGTTACCATCACCTGCTTTTGTTCTAGTGCTATAAATAGATGTTTTGTACTGATGCATTTTTCATCGTACTTCTCCAGTAATTTGAAATAGTGTTCTGTAATTCTAGCATTTTGTAGGGATAGCACATAGACTAATTGAACTAGAGAATAAAGATAACATTTTGTCAGAACCCTTCAAAATTAAGATAATATAACGTATTAAGTATTTTTTCAATCTCTTACTTAGCATTTGTAAGCTTTATAAAGCCTTAGTGCTTATGTGTGTTAATTTCTAGTTTTGATGACTTTTTCCAGCTGCTTATCTGTTCCCTTTGCAAGTATGTTCTTGTTTTTCTATAAATGTTCCCTTTATTCTAAATGAATTCCCTTTGCGTTTCACTGTTGACTTAGATCTCACGCTATCTGAAGATGGCACTTTAACAAGTTCTTTTTTTTGTTGTATAGAATGGAACTTATAAAAGCATTCATGCAATGGCCAAGGATATAGATCTTCTGGCAAAGAATGCCAAAACCTACAATGAACCTGGATCACAAGTATTCAAGGTTAGTTTCAGGTATTCATAGTTTGATTTGAGTTCAGATTTTCTTTCCTGCTTTCTGTGCTGATTGATCCTGAAATGAATCTTTAGCATAAGACCCTAAAGACTCTGTTTGTGTTTTTTAAAAAATACTAGTAGAGGCTTTTCCTGGTTTTGTATTACTTTCAGTGTAATTGAGTGCAAAATGTATTTTTTCATTTTTTTTTAGGTATACGATTTTTTCCAATTAAATTTTATCTCAGGATATGGGTTACATGGCTGGCTACTTTAGAGGAATGGAGGATCCCTGTACTAGTGGTTGAGGTTGAAATGACTGAAACTACAGGTTCAAGTGATAGCTGTAGCACTGCTCCGTTGTCTGGTTCCAGATTGCAGGAACTGTTTATGGTTTTCGTCATAAGCTCCAAAACCAGAGTCACGCCTTCTTTGCGTAGTGTTTAAAAATCCTCTTCCTTTTGGTCATATTTTTGTGACCAAATTGGACATCCTATAATTTTCATACTTAGTTAACCATTTGTGTACAAACTCTCATATTGCTGTTTCCATGTACTCTGGATGTAAGAGAATTTCAGTGGTAAGTTATTCCTTTGTGAGCTCAGTTTTTAAGGGCTTTTTAGTGAGAGACCTTGTGTATGTATAACACTATTATGTAAGTGATTCTTGGACTTTTCCACTTGCACTTCTGTTTGGACTGTAGTTTCAGTTCCTAGTGACATTAATCACACTTGTAACCTCACTCAAAACTTGTAATCTCTATTATATTGACTGTTACTCTGAGTATCGAGTCCTTAGGTGTAGAATGAGAGAGAGCAAGCATTGTAAAGCTCGGTATTGGTGGTAACTTTTTGATTGCAAAAAGTTTTCTCATTTGCCTGTTTAGTTCAAACTGGTAGTTATGTATATTTGCAAGTTGTAGTGGTTTTTTTTTTTAAAGGATATGAGAAAAAATGAGCTTGAAGCTACTCGGCTATTCTGTTCAGTTTTTACAGGCCACTGGGGGTGTATTTCAGGCAGACTCTGTTCTATGCTTCCTTTCTCATGCAAAATTGTTTTATAACTATAGGTAAAAACCCCTTCATTTTTGTTTTAGATATTCAGATAGATGTATATACCTGCCTATAACATTCTTCACTTTCAACATTAAACAAAGAAATTCTTTTAATTGACAGGATGCAAATGCCATTAAAAAAATATTTAATATGAAGAAGGCTGAAATTGAGCACAGTGAGTTGACCAAGTCAAGTCTCCGAATCAGGTACTGCAAATAGAGTTCTTTTTATAGTCTCATATCAAAATCTCTATAGACATTCACTTAATTTTGCTGTGGAGAATACAGTGGGAAATAATTGCTTGAAAACTTAGTGGTTTTTTAGAAGTTGTAAATAATAAAATAGTTTTTAGAAGGAAACGTTTTATTGAAATACTCTGTGGTGAAATATTTCTGTAATGTACTTGATTATGAAAAACAGTGTCAGTGGGTCTTTTATAACTTAAGCTATGGCAAACTTCCACCAAATGAGTTTATAAGTTAAAAACGAATAGTGAGGAACAAGCTGCTTTGTTGTGCTTTACTTTTATTTACACAAAAATGCTTGATGTTCTTGAGCCTTGTTGGGAGCTGAAACATAAGATCAGGTAGGGGCAGAAACATAGGAACGCAACTTCAGGCAAAAGATATTTAGAGGGAAATCCACATTATATAAACTGTTGTTTGAAAATCAATTACTAGCTATGAAAAGAGGCACAGGACACAGAAATGCTGGACTTCCTACAGTGAAGCACAGATTTGGTGTTGAACAGGCGGGTATAAAATACTGTTGATAGCTCTGTTTGTTTCCTGAAATGATTTTATTTGGAAACAGCACTTTTTTCTGTGAAAATCCATAGTGTACAGAGAAGTGATGCAGTCATTTTAAGTGTTTCTTATCGGAAATGCAGTTAGATTTTTTTTTTGTATAAACTTTTTGCTTAGGAGTAACACTCAGAAGTAAGTTTAGATATTATTTGCCAGTATGAGCAGTGTCATTTATCTAAAAAAGTAAAGCAACGTCTTGCAAGTCATCCAAGGAGTTAGCAAGCTCCTTACAAGGCAGATTCTTTATGTGTTTGAGCTGTTTACTGGTATTTGATGCTGGAAAATAACTGCTGTTGTTTCCTTCAAAAGTTTGTGTGGTATAATTGAAAACATTAGCACTCCCTTACTTTACTGAAAGGCAGTTTAAATTTTTTTGTTGTCTGAAAAATGAATAGATGGTGTCAGCATTAAAAGTATTGCTTAGGATTATTACGTGTGACATGGAGGTTATCTGATAGATTTTTATTATTTGATGCTTTGAGACATTCAACCTATATAGTGTTTTTTCTGGTTCATTTGTTCAGCGTCAGCGTGCTTCCCATGTTTGGGTGAATCATTGTTGGAGCATATAAAAATATAAAAGCAGAAATACTGCTAGGAAGTAATTCCTCATACGCATTTTAATAATCTTCCTTCTTAAAAGTATGTGTAGTGCCAGAAAACATTGATTCTACAGACATTGAATGTACTTATGTGTTTGCTTTGTAGTACCTAAAATTACATATAGGCATAGAGGCTTTTATTTAAATTGTGATTTTATTTTATTTTTCTTTCTGTGTTGGCCACTGGTGAAGCTCAGGATGTCACATGTGTGTGTCATGTTTAATTTTGAGGCTTAACTGTTTCTCTTCAAAATAAAGCTGTTTGCATAAGAAGGGATGACAGATAAATCACACTGATATTTGTTGGTTGAATTCCTCTCTTCTGCTGCCAACCCATTTCCACTTCTCAGCTACCTTGTTCTAGATGTTCTCTTATGTACTGTGTTCTCAATATACCTGCAAATCCTGAAGTTATCTGAATGTCAGAATAATTGACAGCTCCCTTCCTTGTTTCTCTAATTTGGCAAAACCCAAAAAATTATAATGCCCAAAGCAGGCTACAGCAATATTGGGCTGAATGCAAAAAAAAAAAAAATGGGGTGAGAGAAAAGTATCATGAAAACTAAACTTTTCAGCTGCTGTTCTGCATTTCACTGGTTACTTTTTTTATCAAACCTTTATTCTTTCTTTGTTTCCTTCTGCTGAATCTCCATTACAGAATCATTATTTTTTATTTAAATTCATACTGCTTAATTGTCTCAAAGGGAGACCTCCTTTATCTACTGCTGATTTTGGTAAAATACCCCCATAAGTTCATTTAAAGTTAATTTACCATATTTTTCTTCTGAATTTACATCTGTTTTTTTTTGTCATTGATGGATCAGGCTCAAATTCATCATAACACTACTAACCTAAGTTCTACAGACATGTTGCCTCTGTCAAAATCATGCTTTTCTATTGGAGAGTTCATTGTGTCCTTTGTCATGCTAAATTGCTCTTTGTTGGTGCATTTAACTGTCCTCCCTTAAATAAAGTGGAAAATAAAGTTGCTTGACACTGCATATTATCAAGCAACTTGACAGTGATTTTGTTAAGCATTAATAAATCATGTTTAGTTCTGTATGATTAGCTTTATCTGGATGCTAAGGAACATTTTGTTGGCTGCTTTCACTGCTGTTGTGGGCTGAGCTGTGTGTATAGCTATTAATCCACAATCTAAATGTTACCTTCCTCTGACTTCAGAAACAAAATTTATATTAACGCTGGGGCACTAAATGTGTCTTAGTGTTACTTTTAGCTTTAAAACGTTTTATATGTGTCTCTGAACCTTTTGGCTGATCTATCAAAGTAATTCTGTAAAAAGCTTTATGCTTGCTGCGTCTTTTCTTGGGTCTAAGGTGGGCCTCTTTTTTTCCCTTTTCCTTGGCTTGTCTCTTCTGCCTTAAGGACTCCATCAAATTTGACTGCTTCCAAGCTGACAGGTCCTTCCTCACAGGGTAAAGGCAGTGTTGGTGATGAGAGAAATTCTTCTAACAAATATTATCGGTAAGTAAATTGTGGCTTTGGAGGAAAGCTGGGTCATCATCATATGGAAATACTAAAATTCTGGTGGGTTTTTGTGTTGTGTTTTTTTTTTTTTAGTTGAGAGTGCTCTTCAATAATGACTCAAATACTTTTTCAATTCAAATATATTTCAGTCAAATATCTATTAAGTATGATTTGGTAAGTTACTTTGCTGTAATTACTCTTCCATCTTTGATTTTATATTTAACATTTTGAAACGCCTGTTGTGAAATACTCTGTATGCAATTATTTCCTTAGAAATGTTCTGAAGAACAATGTTAAGCTTCATTACAAAGTAAAGCAGGTGGGAAAAAAAAACATGGAAATGTGTTGTAAACCTAGAAAAAAATTATTTGGAGATTAAAAAGAAATAATAAGTAAGACTCAATAACTAAGAGATGGATGGTGGAAACCAGTGAAGTCTGTAAAAAGAAAGCGTTGCATTTGGGATGCATTTATGGCAAACTTGATGAGTAGACTCGATTTCTGGAAGCTTTCTGGTTTGTTCTTTCAGTCATCAGTTGAGAGTTTTGGTACCTAGCAGAGGTCTCATGTCTACAGTCTCTGGGTTACTGGCTTGAGACAGTGTTACTCCTGGCTAATTCCCTGTGTATATACTCTGAAACCGTGGTTTAACACAGCATCTGCAAGGGTCTTTAGGGAATTGAGCGTTTGTACAGAGCTGGTGTCATTTTAAGCAACCATCTGCTTTTCCCAGTCTTCACTTTTCTCCCACAGGGGAAGGCTGAGCCAGTTGCTGGAGGTGCCTAAAGAGCTGACCTAGTAAAAAATCAGAGATTGTCAGGCATAGCCTACAGTGTAGGTATGAAATGCTGTGCCCTGGCTTTGGGACAAAAGGGAGGGAGAGAGGGTTGCTGAAGAAGTCTTTGTGGGACCATAGCAGAATGGATGCTGATTTACTCCACCTAGAAAGCAGAGGAAGCTGCTTCGCATACAGATACTCTTGTGTGCGGAAGATGCGTAAGGTGGGGATGGGGGAATGGGAGAAGATAGCATATATAGCTTACAGTGTGTCAAATTCCTTCATGTAGACAAATCCCTATAAAACAGGATCAAATAACAAAGTTATTAATTGGGAGGGACTTGTTATCATCTCCCTTCTCCCCCAGTAATACAAATACTCAAGTATTCAGAATGGGACAGAAGGATAGCTAGCTTGAGCTCTAGCTTCCTGATTGTGTCCAGTTTTTCAGTTTGGTGGAGTACCTCTTGAAATAGAGGCAGATCATGGGTCGTTTACAGTTTCTCCTGTTGAGGGCTCCAGTCTTTTCTTGCATAGTCCTGTCTGTGTTCCTGATAACGTAGGCAACCGTCATGAGCTTCGCTTGCTTACTTACACACTCTGGGTGACTGTTAATAGTTAACATGATAACCCTTTTTCTTTTAATTTTGCACATTTTTTTTACTTTTTCTCTTTTATAGTAACAAAAGATCAGCCCAAGGGGATCGTTTATCAGCAATAACCATGGCATTGCAATATGGATCAGAAAGTGATGAGGATGCAGCTTTGGCTGGTAGGAACTGAAATGCAGTTTCTCTATCTCTTTTAATTAAAATGTTTGGAATAAGGAAAACTGTAGAACTCCCAATACATTCAAATATCTTTCATTAAAAAATATTTTGCAATGTTTCCAAACTCAGCATGTAATTCTGCAAATCAAATCCCTGTTTCTTCTAAGTATGAATTTACAAATGTACACGTGTTTAGGTAGGGTAGGCCAAACTTGCTTGCACGTTTTGAATTTGGTGTGTGTGTTTCCAAGTATACTTATCCAAGCTTTAGGAAACTGTTGCTTGGTTCTGTTCCTTCTGATATGAAACAGAAGAGGAGACGCTGAAGAAGACATTGGGTGCTCCTTGCAGTAAAAGAGATTTACAGTGCTGCAATTGTTTGAGAGAAATCTTGCTTACACTGGCTTGTTCTCTCTGTTCTCTTGTGCCATTGGGTCTTCTAAGTACCTCTTGAGTACCTTATTTTTTTAAGGTGAAGAAGATAATCTGTATGAGGTATAAGGATAAATAAATGTTATAACTTAATTTAGAAATATCTGGTCTAGTCTAGCAGTCATGAGCTCTTGGATGAAGGTTTATGTTAAAACAAAAGCACATAAAAAGGCATGCCTTCATTCAGCATCCTTAGTTTCGTAATAAGCATGCTTTAGCATTATTCTATAAGCATCTATGCCATAATATATGCAGTATATCAGGTATTTCAGTATTGGTCATAAATTGTTATAGGTTGTCTTTAAAGTCAGCCCATCTTGATAGTTACATTCTCAGTAACTTCCTTGTGTTCATCTCTGAGCAGGTTTCCAAAATGTTTTTGTACATATACTGTTCTTTTTTTTTTTTGTTTACATTGTTTCATCATTGATGTGAAATGATGCATATATTTTTGGGGCATTTATTTCACACCTGGTAATTGAATTGTACTCAGCACTGTTTTCCAGCGGATGGATATGCTGTAGAATTTTTTTGATCATTTTAGACCTTGCTGCAAGCGAAAGCATTTTTATTCCTGGTTAGCCTGGAGTTCAGTTATTCCTTCAGAGCAGCTGCTTTCCGGGAGGTGTGAGGAGTATTTATTAGCTTGGTTCAGCACGATTGTAAGCTGCAGTTTTTGCAAAATTTAATTCTGTAAAAATGCATAGCTTTTTACGTCTTTATGTGATTTAAATTCTTGAAGCGATCTAACCACTTTCAGGTGCCAGATTTACTATGGACATTATTGTCGTTTCCATGGGGCCTTTCCTATGGATCTGAGATTTTTGCCTTGCTGCTGTTGAAATTCTCCTGCCTTTATTGCATTCACCTAAGAGGCAATGTCAATTTTTTTTGGCAGACCTCTGTCACTCTTTTCTGTCCATCCAGCATACTACTTGGGTGTCTCTATGATCATCTCTTACTGAGTAAAGTCTAATTTTCATTCATAGCAGTGAAATAATCTCTTCTCTCTCTGCTCTTTTTCTGCCTCATCATTGAGTAAAAGTACATGTGTATGATATGTGCATTTATATCTGATAATAAAGCTCGGTTCCAGTTGTAAATTAGATGGCTCCCTCCTTTTGTAGTGAAGTCAATTTAACAACACTCCATTAGGAAGCTGCCCCTTCATTAGGAAGCGGTCACTGTGATATGGCATGAACAGCAGGAAATACGTCTTACGTGGGACTGTTGAGTGGCATATTTTGTGGTTATGGTTTACTGCAGGTTTGGTTTTTTTCTATGTCTGCTAACTGTAGTTGTGGTAACAGCTGCATGAAAGGGAAATAACTGACTGCTGCTCTCCACTGGCAGCGTGTCCTTGGTGGGGATATGGGACCTGGTGCTACAGCATGTTAAAGAGTCTACAGTCTTGCATTAGATTATTCTGTAGCAAAATAAGGATTTTTCTGTCTTTTGATGTGAATAGTACATTCTTCTTCAGTTCTTAAGATAAGAGGTTTCATCTTACATCTGAATATGTAAGAGTGTATGATGTTTGACACATCGCTTCTAAAGAACATACACATCATAATGGAAATGTTGATAGCTGTATTACAGTATTATGTAAACATATTTTCCTTTTAGTGCCTGTTTAATTTTTTTAGATTTTTATTTTAGGGCACGCCTTGTGTTCTACTTCTAATACAAAGGAATTGCATTCTTATTTAGGGTCTTGAACTACTTCGTTGCTGGCTGCCACGTGTCAGAGAACAGCAATATGCTTGACTAGTTTCTTATTTTTTCTCTTTCATCAAAAGAAGTTCTGCTTTTTCCGTTATGTTTCTTACTTTTGGATGGAGCACTCAGAACTGAACTGCTTGTGTAAACAAAACCAAAGACAGTATTTTGCTAAGTAATCTATTTTGGAAACTTACTTTACCTGATAGCGTTCTCTTAGCTGTTAGCCTTTATCTCCATATTCAGGTTGATGTGTTAGGTACAGGAGAACATAGTGCTACCTCCAATCTTTTGTTTCTACCTGAGTTATTCTGTCCAGCTCCTGCTTTGCTGGCTACTGTGTAGTAGATGATAGGCCATTAAATGATGCTGATTGGCATACAGATATATAACCAGGATATTTTTGCCTGTCTTCCCTGAACGAGTGAAGAACATTTTTGTTATATGTTTGCACATCTGCTGAAGCATGCTTGTGTTTTAGCTTGTGTCTAGCTTGTCTGGTAGGTCCCATATGCATTGTACACCCACATAGATCTGCAACGTCAGACTGCAGAGGAAAAATTATAGTACTATGTAGTTATGCAATTGGAGTATCCCCTGGCTTTGTCACCATTTCAATATGTCTTTACTGAACTTGGATAGAAAGCTTGAAACATTGCAAGCCTCCACTGGGCAGTAATGAAAATGCCAGCAGGAAACTTGGCGTGAGTGTTAGAGAACTGTCTTTTGTGTAACTGAGTTGCCCAGTGTGTCATCTGCCAAGCTTTTCTTCAGACTTTAACTCATAAGAGGGGAAAAAGAGTGAATAATTTAACTCTAATGTGCAAAACCACATAGATTTTATGTTATGCCTGTCTGCAAGGTGCAAATTACACTGTGTCACTGAGAAGCGTGGAAGAATTGGCTTTTTTTTGCTTGTTATCCTATATTTCCACTACCAGCATTTTTTCATTCCTGTTGTGTTTTTGTTGCTCATGTAATGTTTCTCCTAATTTTATTTGCAGTAAATGTTAGTTCTTTGTAGCATTTCTTTCATTCATCCTAATCCTGAAGCATAGCATATACTTCATATAGATAACTAGAAAAGTTTGCTATAAAATTTGTAAATACTTTATTAAGAAATATTTATGCTAATTACATAATTCTAAAATATTTCTTTCTTCTACATTTTGCTGCATATATTAGAGGTGCACCTTCAAGTTTTAGTGTCATTTTTTTCTGCTAAGCTTTATTAATTTTGAGTTGAGCTGTGATTAACGTGATCTAAAGGATTGTAGAAGTTTTGAAGTCACCTTTTTGGTATATATGCGAAAATCCATTTTTGATTTGACCATTTTGCTTAACTGGCTAGGCACCTTTGAAAATTCCAGACTGGGTTTGTCAGTTTGTATACTTGTAGTGAGCTCTTGTCAGATAGCAGAATGGCAGTAGTTCAATATACAAATGTATTTGGCACAAATACTGGTATGAATGGTTTGATGGGTAAACAAGGACGTAGCTGTTGTGTAGGTAGTGTGTGGTTGAGTAGTCCTGTTATGTAGTCTCATGTCTGAACACTTCTCAGCACTTGTAGGTTGCAGGGGTGTGTTACCAGTGACAGAACTGAAGGCTCACCTGATTAAGAGAGATTGCAATACCTAGATAAAGTGCTTTTTTTTTCCATCAGCGTGAGACTGGTAAGATATATTTGTGATGTCCTTTTCAGAGGTATGACTCTGACTGCTAGAGAGCGACTCAACACCCTCGATTGAGGGACTGCCTTTTCTTCTGGTTTAGGTCTTTATCTATTTGAAAAGTCGACCAGAAAACCCACTCTGAGTTGTCCTGCTGAGTTTCTCATTTTTCCTTTCTCTCTGTGCAGCTGCTGCTCGTTATGAAGAGGGAGAATCAGAAGCCGAGAGCATTACTTCCTTCATGGACACTTCTAATCCTCTTTATCAGCTTTATGACACAGTTAGAAGTTGCCGAAATAATCAGGGCCAGCTCATATCTGAACCCTTTTTCCACTTGCCCTCCAAGAAAAAGTATCCTGATTATTATCAGCAAATTAAATCACCTATTTCATTGCAGCAGATCAGGTAAGAAAACAGAATGCAAACTGCATCTGGTGGGAAACTACTGAAGGGCTGCTTTTATTTCCAGAATCCTATCTTGTGGTCAAGTTGTTGGTATCTAATGCAGTGTCTACCATCTTTCCTCTACATATGGTTGCTTCTTGTTTCAACTCAGTCTGCACCAGTCTTTTGATCATCTTTTATAGATGGCTGCCGTTGGGTTTGTTTTCCATGGAGCTTCATTTGTAATGTGTGTGAAAGGTTGCCATATCAATAATTCTGGAGGCTAGGTGAGCCCCAGAGATTAAAGCTTCTGCAGAACCCCCTGTTATTCTTGACCCTGATGGCTTGGTTACCTCTTACTGCCATGTTTTTTATATTAATAGTCTTAAGCAATGTGAATTGCAGAAAGACAGTTGCATATACATTCCTTTTCTCTAGGTTACAGTATAACTGTGGAGAATATTTTTATTCATGATGTAGCTAGTCTGGACTGAAGTACCAAAGCAGTACCCCATTTATAAATCTCTGAGCCATGAAAAGGTCATCAACTGGCAGAGCGTAGTTGTTGGATTGAAAACCTGAGTAAAAAGAAGTGAACAATAGAGCAATACCTTTCTTTAGTGGTCCAAGATAAGCTCATATGATGGGTATGTGTCGGGGTCCTGAGTGCATTAATAGACCTCAATGGCACTGACCAGCCTCGAGTGGCCCAATGGCCCCGAGGGCTGCAGTCGCTGCCTGAGCTACACTGCAGGAGTGCTGGTCCTCCAGCTTCAGTGAGTGGGGACTGGATCCTAACACTGTTCATGTGTTTGTAACCCACTCAGATACATAGAATCGTAGAATGGTTTGGGTTGGAAGGGACCTCAAAGATCATCTAGTTCCAACCCCCTTGCCATGGGCAGGGACACCCTCCCCTACACCAGGTTGCTCAAAGCCTCATCCAACCTGGCCTTGAACACTTCCAGGGATGGGGCATCCACAACTTCTCAAGGCAACCTGTTCCAGTGCCTCACCACCCTCAGAGTGAAGAATTTCTTCCTTAGATCTAATCTAAATCTAGACATAGATTTACATACATCTACATAGGTCTGTAAATTTTAGTTAAACCATAATACGATCAGCTAGGCTTGGTATAGTTGTTCAATAAGCAGTGTCTTTGTTAAATCAGCAAGTAACAAAGCTAGTTTGTTTTGGTTTTTTTTTTAACCTGTCAGAGGATGTTTTGCATGTGCTGGGGAACAAGTATGGAGCTGCCACACTGGTTGTATCCATCAGTGGCTTTAAAGAATTTTTTCTTATGTCTTGGTACAGCTGTTGGCTTGGCAAAAAAAGTGTCTTGTCTTGAATGAAGCACAAAATGTACTCAATGGAAAAAAAAAAAAAAGTTGTAGCTGAGAAAAATCATTGACATTTGTCAGGAAGCTTTTATCTGAATGTACCAAAGACTATCAGGTCGAATTATGTAGAAATAGATTTAATTGGGAGAGACTTTCCATTAAAGATATACTTGATATCAGTTGTAGGAGAAATAATTTGCCATAGGGAGGCAGCTGCATTTCTGCTTTCCTTACAGTGTGGACAGGTTGCATCTGGCTATGTGAGCAGTACAGAAATTGCAGGCAAATGTGTGAAGAACTGTAGAAAAAAATGACTTTACCTTATTGCCCGAGAGCTTAGAAAACAAAAAAGGACTGACATTCTTTCTAGAAATAGTGTTTGTAGTTCACAAGTTAACGTACAGTATTTATAATAGTCCAACTTATTTTAGCAAACTCTGAAATTCAGCTATTCTTTACCATATAATCTTCGCTTGCTACGGTACCTAAAAAGCCTTGAAGTCTTGCACGTGTGTACGGAATTGATGTGCTTTAGGGAAAACTGAAGCTAGCATGGTTTTACTGATACTGCAGATACGTCTTTAGGTATTCAAAACTGCCACTCATTAGAGATGGAGTTTTCTTGTGGTGATGTTTTTTTGTGTGTTTTGGGTTTTTTTGAGGCATACATACAAAGAGCATATCTTCTGCTCACAGATGGGGACAGTAAAGTTAACTGTCCTAGTGAAAAGTTGAAGGTGTTGGAGTAAAGCCTGTCATACCTGTTTCACTTTGGCATCTGGCTACCTGGGCTTTCGTGCCAGAGTGATCTGCGAAATGTGTGGCTGTTGCAAATTTTACACCTAGTTGTATATTTCAGGAGTTTCTGTGAAATGCAGGAAAAGCCTTACAAAATAATATATGATTTCTAGAGGGAGAGCATGGGTATGTTTTGTTTTAATGAGATGTATGTTATACCTACTGCAGCCTCTCAACCACTTTAAAGAGCATTATGAACCTCAACCATTTGAGCTGAGTGCTGATCCTGAGCTGTTCATGGATGTAGGAGGTAATTCTGCTGATGACTTTAGTTTTCTGCTAGTTTCCTCCTGACTTGCTCTTTAGAGTCACAGAATAGCTGAGGTCAGAAGCGAGACCATCTAGTCCAACCCCTGGCTATAGCAGGGTCACCCAGAGCTGGTTGCCCAGGACTATTCCGGTCTGGCTTTGAATATCTCCACAGATGGAGACTCCACAACCTCCCTGGGCAACCAGTGCCAGTGTTCGACCACCTTACACAGGAAAAAATAATTAAAAAAAAAAAGTTACCTGGTTTTGTTTCTTTTTCTTGTGTTTAGATGAAATTCCATGTGTTTCAGTTTGTTCCTGTTAGCTCCTGCCCTGTCAGGAGGCACAGCTGAGATGAGTCTGGCTCCCTCCTCGTTCCCACCCACCAGGTGTTCATCCACACGCTGATGACTCTCCTGCCTCGAACAGGACAAAACTCAGAGCTGTAGCACAAAAATATCCTATTTAGAAAGAAAGGCATGACACTGTGAAGGCTGTGACTTTCAGGTGTGGTGAAAGTTGCATGGTGTGGAGGTTATTTTGCAAACTTAACATTGCTGGTGAAAAGTTATCCTGTAATCATCAATGACCAGAGGAACAGTCAGGAAATAGTTCAGGAGAAGTGTTTGGTTACCCAGTACATCAGGCTAGATCCTGACATCCCTTATTAAATTGTACAGCATTAGTAAGTATGATCCCTAAGGCAAGTGGGTCAGGCTTTTCTACACCAGAGGAGGGAAGTGCTCCAGGGAATTCCCTGGCAGCAGTTCTCCCCTGAAACACGTGTGAGCACGGTGTGGGTGCATGGGCGCTGACATTGGTATCTTCATTGGCACGCCCCGCTGTCTTGCGCTCCAGGAAGCTGAGGTTGTAGTTGAGGTTTAAAAAAGTGCATGGATCTAGTGTAAAACATGGTTGGTTTTGCGTGTTGTCTACTATTTGAGGATTTGAAATGCGTTTTTCTTACGAACATGCATCCTTTTGGACAACGGTCTGCGACACGGGAATCTAAACATCACGTTTCACTGCACGGAGATGTGTTGAGTTCTCCTGAAATTGTGAGATTTGTGGTGGCTGTTGTTGCCTTTGGGTTAATTATTATTTGAGTTGAATGTATAGTAAATATGATTATCTGATCAAGCATATTTTGCCTTAAAATTAAAATACTTCTAGTAGTATGGCAAATAAAGGAGTGGAACTTGAAGAATGGAGTCTACTGCTGAGTTAAAACCTGAATGATTTATAGATAACTTTTTTTTAACAACAGATCTTAAGCCCATTACAAATTAAGTTCTTAATTTAAAAAAAAAAAAAAAATTACCTTAAGATTTTACTATTACGTTAAGTTTGGAAAAATAGTTTGTCACCGTGTTTCAGTTTGCTTAATTTATGAATGAGCCAATTGGGAAAACATTCTCTACGGAGAAAATTATGTCTCTGCAATATTTAGATTACCTTGTAAATTTTCACTTCGTCTGAGATTCTTTCATTCCTTTTCTTACTTAATATAATTTAATATTTATTGAATAATGTACACTTATAAAAATCTTCTGGTTATATAACCAATTTTCCTACCTTAGCAAGTACTTCAGTGCATATTGTACATAAGGCCTTAATAAAATCACAGGTTCAAGTAAACAAAGTTCCTGACGTAGTTTGTAAGAAGATAATAGGGCATTTGTCAAATGCATTTCTTCATCGCATGCATTCTTTGTTACTGTGGTTTTTTTCCTAAAGAGGCAGGACGAGCTCTTCACAATTTCTGAATAAAATAAGTTTTATGATAACTGTTTTTAGCCATGTGTCTGATTTTTTTTTTTTTCTAGGAATTTAGGCATAGTATGTGTCTAATAAGATGGATCTTTTGATTATATGGAGAGAATATCTCTCCCATCTTCAGTTCTTTCAGATATTCCACCTGGAAGGGCTGATGAGTTTCTAGTAGACCTTTTAGGGAGTTGAGTGCCTGCTTACTGTTTGGTTTTTAAATTACTGTTCTGATTTTGACCAAATTAAATGTCATGCCAGTGTTGTTTTGGGCTTAGTGGCCTTATGAAACTGTAGCCTACCTTTTAAACTATTTATTTCCTCATTTTGGAAAAGTCATAATGTTTAAAAGGATATTCATCCAAGTTTTACTCATGCTTTTAGGTACAATTATATCACTGTCAATCATTTAACAGAAATTTCTCTTGGTTTCTAGTGTATAAGTTTAGTTTGTCTTACGTTGGCGGTGACTTTCTGTAGATCCATGGATTTGGTTAGTTTTAGCCTCGTCTTGCAAAGTAAACTGATATTTATAAAATTCTTTCCTTCCAAATTTATAAAATTCTTTCCTTCCAAGATGTGTGAGATGGCTTTTTAAAAATTTATTGTGAAGCTGCATTTCATACTCTAAATCCAGAAAAGGCATGATATTTGAGATCTGCTGAGTTTGAGTATAGTTAAATCTGTTCCAAGTACTTCTGTGAATAACCTTCTTAGTTAATTGTCCTATTGTTTGCTGGCAGCAAGCGTGTTGAAGAGGATGGTAAGGTACAAAAGGTTATTTGTAGACTGGAACGGGATTGCTTTTGTGCCTATGCATTTTTCATTCTTCGTGTGTGTGGTCAGAAATTGTCTGTCTTTCCAAACCCTGAATCTTGATTTTTACTTTCGTTGTCAGGCTTTTCATGAATACAGCTGTGGATGTAGGTTGTTTGCTTAGAATCAGGTGGGCTGCACCTTGATTATTTGGTCATGGATAAACAAACGCTGATAGAAGCAAGGTTTTGTTTCCTGGTAGGATAGTATGGATGATAGCTCATCCTTCCTTTTTAAAACAGTGTTTCCTTTTCCTCTTGTCTTCTGGCTCTAGGATACGATTTAAAGGAGTAAGATATAATTAAGCTGCTTTTCTTCACTTGTAAGCTACTGGGGTGCTCACCTTCTCCGTCACCTTAAAGATTCTGTTTTACAGGGTCACGAGAGAGCAGAGAATCTGTGCATGTAGAATGGCATATTTAAGACTAACAGAAACTTTCTATGTTTTTTTCCTGCTTTTTTGGTGCTTCAGGGTTAGACTGCTGCATTGTAATGTGCATAGGTCACTGCCTAAACACACACAGATGAAGCTGGCGTGGGATACTGAGGCTATGCGGAGTAAGTGGAGTATTTTCAGACGAAGCGTGTGACAGTGGTGTGCTGGGGTCTGCGTGAGCCACCTCTGTCTCTCAGAGGACAGTCAAATGGCTTAGGATCTGCCTATACAAAGAGTCACCAGTTTCTTTTACCATATCATTAAATCGTACAGGACTAATTTAGAATTCTCTTTTTGTAAAAATAAATTGCTGCAGGCAGGATGTATTTCCTAGGAAACACTTGCTTTGCTTGTTCTGCCTGCAGCTTGCTTTGAATTTGTTCTGCTTCAAAGAATATGGCAATCTCCCTTTTTCCTTGGCTTGATAAAACTGGCACCTAAACATACAGAAGTTGCTTGAGCAGGATCAGGATGTGTTACTAATCAGTAAATCTGATTTGTAGTATCATGCTGACAGTGTTACTTCACAGATTCTAAACTTACATGTGCTAAGAATATAGAGTTGTCTCTTGGCTTTAATATCTCAGGAGAATGGTTGTTGATGTTGAGTTTTTAGTCAGTGAAATCCTTCAGTGGTCTTTCCAGGGCAATTTTAAGTTGGGTACAGAACAACTCCAAATAAAGAGAGTAGGGAGAAACAATCTGAATTGAAGAAGTGGTACTTCAATTAAGACATAGTCCTTTAGGTTACTCTTTCAGAAAGCTGAATCCAGACCTCAAGCAACAGCAATCAAAATGTGAACTTGCAATTCTGTAATTCTAATTTATTAAATTAATTGGAAGACTATAAGGTTTTACAGTTTTTATTCTTCCCGCTGTCCAGTCTGTCAAAACTTGTTTTAGTTCTGTCAAAGAAAGCGAACATGCTGGAGTTTCACAAGAATGTTTATAAACTACATGCTACTAATATTTAAGCAAAATTTGAGCCAGGAGTTGAAAAGCAGGAACATTGCATGCAGCCTTGCTTACTTGCAAGAGGATGAACTACAGAGCAGATCTTTAGAGGACTTTATCCCAGCTTGGTCGTTACGATTTCTGAAGCATGATTTCTTGTCCTCCAGCAGTTATCTTTATCAGTAAAAAACATTGAGACATTTAGACATTTGTCTTAAGTGTTTCTTCGCTTCATTATATCCTTAGTTAGAGTCTAATTCTGCAAATTTGTCAGTTTGAATTGTCACTTGGGTGTAGACAGCATCAGCATAACTTGTTTCCAAGGGGAAAACCAATTCCATTGGTCAGCATTTCTCTCCAGTGCTGCTCCTTATTTGATTTTTAGACAGGACTTGCTTTTTGAGGTGGGTTTTTTTTTTATGTTCTTAATCTCTAAAGTAGATTAGCTGACTTGGGTACCTTTTTCAAAGATGCAGATTTGCTTTTAGACATTTTTGGTTTCCATTAATCCTTTGAAAGTTTGAATCTATTTTATAAATATCTGTAATTACATCAGTAAACAAGGAAATTACTGCTTGTTTACATACTTAATTATCCTGTGTACTGTGACAAATTAGGATGTTGTTAAATAATGCTATTTTGAAAAAATTAAAACTCATTTTTGGTATTTTTAATAAATATGAGCTTATTAGTTGGGGTTTTTTTATGCAAGTTTTTTTAAGCCTTTATGTTCTATATTTTCTTGAGTATTCTCTTAATGATGTGTTAGCTTTTGTAACACCAACAAGTGTTTGTGTGCTGAAGTCCTGTAATGGCTTGCCAGTATTTTCGTTGGACCACAAGACTTAATTACATACATTATTTTACTCTATAGATTTTGCTGTCTGTACCAGAGAGTGTTCAGATTAGCTGGAGAAGGTGTAAGGTGGCCTGTAGTGTTTGTTACCAGACAGTGGCAAGAGCATAAAGTAGACTCTGTTTACATCCTCAGCAATTATGAGCCTATGCATCATATGCTCGTGGTTTAGAGCAAAATAATTCTGAATTTAATCAGCTTTTTATTTTTGCTCTTGACTTTTTTAATACCAGTCACTTATTCCTTAACATATGCAAATAACTGTTGCTGGAGTTTTACACGGTAGAAACAGAGTCTGACTTTGCCTTTTCTTCATGGCAATTTAATTGGTACACAAACTCTTTGCTTCGGGGAGTGAGGGGTGTGTTTGGCTTTTTTATTATTATTATTTGTATTTTTACTAATCTAATGAAAATTATATTGGTAACTCTTCTTTTTTTGGAATGGCAGAGTGAGTGAAGCTAACAGGAAAGCTTTTCATTTATCTGTTGCTTCAGTTGGAAATAATAAAAATAATCTAAAAAATAATGCATAAAGATTTGTAAGATACTAATGTCTTAAAGTCTTAAAAAAGATACACGAACCTCAAATGGTTTATTTTAAATGAGAATGTCAACAAGTAATTTTCTGCACATCTTACGTTTAGGATATTTGTCCAAAATTACTTTTTGCTTTTCTCGTAGTCACTGAGGGCATACTAGTTCTTCAGATCTGAAAGAAATGAAAAAGAAATTTGCTGCCTTTCAGTAAGGTGCATGCAGCTGCCATCCTGGCAGCATGTCGTTAGTTGAATGTTTCCTGCAAAACGTGTCTATAAAGTTGTGATGGAAATACATGTGCACTTCTCAGTAGTTTTTATAGCAGCTGCAGCTCTGTGCTGTGTTTAATCCAACTGTGACTTCTTCATCCTTGGCTGACCAGTGAAGAGTCCTGTTTAACGCAGGGTGGACATTGTTACTCTGTGCTGGTTCAGCTGCAAGATCACGTTGGCAGGTAAGGTTTGGGACTAAAAGCTGTTGTGTTTATTTTGTGGTAGTGCTGTGCTCCATCAGGCAGGTTCACATTCAGCCAGGTGCTGCAGAAACCAGACTAGACTTAAAGGTGATGATGAGGTTAAAAGGTGGCGCGTAACCTGTGGATGTGGCAGGCAAATGGGTCAGGAAGGAGGCGTCCAGAGGACAACTGTGTTTTGCAGTTGTGATAAGAGTTGCAGTTTACTGTTTTCTGTTTTATTTAATGAGGGGTTAGGTTAAAAAAGTTGGCTAGAACTTTTGCCACTTCTGCAAGGTAGATATGAGAAAACACATCAAGTTATTGGCAAAATTAGTGCCCTGATTCGTCTGTTGAGCATATGAAAAAATGACTTTTTTTTTAACATTAGTTCTTTTCTGACTATTTTCACATGAAGCACTCTTCTACCAGTAGCACCAATGAACAACCAGGTGGTTTTAAGAGAAAGGAAAAAAATGGAGGGGGTTAGTATGAGAGGTGTTGGGCACTTTTTGTTGGGCAAGCTGTGCTTCTGCCTCATCTGTGCCACGCTTCCTCTGAGTGTGAAAAGAAGGCTTCAGTCTGCACAACTTTCAAGACAGCAGCTTTCAGAATTACTGAAATCGTTCTTTAAGAGGAGATGCGTTTGCCTAATACAGTTACAATTGGAAAATGCTACTGCAGCATCAGAAAAAGAAAACACGTTCCTGTAATTAGAGCTCTTTGGATATTGATTTATCATGAAGGTGAAGATGTTAAAGGACTGTTTCATGATGTGTCACTTGAGAAATACCAATCAGATACCCCACTCTTTTACAGAACCAAGCTGAAGAACCATGAATATGAAACTTTAGATCAGTTGGAGGCTGATCTGAACTTGATGTTTGAAAATGCCAAGCGCTACAACGTTCCCAATTCTGCCATCTATAAAAGAGTACTGAAAATGCAGCAGGTTATGCAGGTATGTGGAGTAGAACAATCAAACGGATTATTTCCTTAATGAATATTTTTCCAAAATAATTTTTAACTACACCTGTATTTGCAGTAGTATTTTCGTGCTTAGCAGGAAGTATGGGAATGAAACACATCATAGGATGATTTTTCTTCAGCACACATGCTGCCTTCTGTGACTTCTTTTGGTCACTTTTCTTCCTTACTACAACTCTTAATTCAATTAAGTTGTAAGAAAGTTGATGATGTGGGGTTTTTTTTTCAGGGTTTGCAGGTAATTGGAGGATGCTAAACCACTTCAGATACATGAAGTGTTCCAGCTAAGTGCTGCAGTCTGAAACGGCATTGTTTTCAAATTGATTCCTCAAAAATTTTTCTGACTGTTAGAAAGAATTATACTACTATTTTATGTTGGCCAACTTATATTAAATAAATCACTGGAAATATTTTGGTGATGGTTTAGTCTCAAAAACTGTAGTTGCATTTTTCTTTGTGCATCTGATCTGTTCTGATGTTTAATATTATTCTGGAGATGTCCAGCAGTGAGTTGGTTTCAAGGATTTGTTCTTTTTTTCAGGCAAAAAAGAAGGAGCTTGCTAGGAGAGACGACATTGAGGATGGGGACAGTATGATTTCTTCTGCTACATCTGATACTGGAAGCTCAAAAAGGAAAAGGTATGCACTTCTGTAGTTCCTGCAGACCATGACATTGATACATCTTCTATTTGTTTAATACAATATTAAGCCATGGTTTTAGCGTTTGTGTAAGGATTTTTATTTAGTTCTGAGACTTAAACTCATTAACTGTTGGTTCTAATTAATTCAAAACTATTTGCTAATTTTCTTTTCCTTTTTTGGCCCATCAGTTGGCAGTTGCCAACATAACTTCAGTTCAGTAAGTGACACGGATGCTGTAGTTGCGCTGAATTAGGTAATTTTTTCAGTGGATTTCAGGATTTTTATTTGTGTTTTATTTTTTTTAGCCTGGTGTGTGGACTGTCTTCACAGGTTATGTTAGCAATTATTGCTTCTTTTTATTACTCCAGTATATGTCTATTTATGTAGTTTGGGTAGCAATTTCATTGAAGTCTACACTACAGTTGAATTAATCTTTTGAAAGTTTATGGTATTAGTCTACAAATATTTTTATTCGGTGAAGTCTCCTGACATAAATATTTTTATTTTCCATGACCTGAACTCTGGCTGAGGAGCTTTCATCGTTAATGTTAGAGGACTGCTTCTCTCTTGCTTCTGAATTTGCACTCCTTGGTTACTTACGTGTCAGCAGCTGGGCCAAAGAGGGTATTTGACAAATAAATAAACTGAGTGTAATAGGTTGATTATTCTGGATACTGTAACATAAACAAAATTCACAATTATTTAAAATATATTCTTTTAGTGACCGATAATTATGGTTTATGGCAAGTATTCTTTAACAGTGATACCTGTTATGTAATGAATTAGTGATGTATTTCACTCCAACAAGTGATAGTTTCTCTAGTCTGCCTCATGGTATCATTTGAAATAAGTTCCCACTTCTGATAATATTATTGCAATAGTAGCAACTACCACTGGAAAACTGTAGTTAAGCATCTTTCTTTGGTGTCGCTTATGACCTTCAGCTTCCTGTATTTTTAGTTCTTTGTTTTGTCAAGGTGACAGCAGTTGTAGGGGAAAGGAAAGGAATGAAATAGAGCATCAGCCAAGGTTCACTTAAGAGCAATCAAGTAAGTGCAACAATATGCACTAAAAAAATCTGCAGAGAGAAAAAGTTAACATGGATTTAGGAGGTGGTGCAGTCTAGGGATGCTAGGAGGAAGAAAAGTAGTGGAACAGTAAGACGTACCACATGAAGATCAGGAAGGAGCAAATTGCAAAATTGCTAGTTTTGTGACCTTCAGATTCGAAAAGAATTACTAACCTAATCGAGCAAGTCAAACTGTCATCAGTGTTCTTTTAACCTTATGTTGCTTTTGTTTCACCTTGTGCAAGAGAATACTGAAATGCTTGAAAGAAAGAATCTGTCAGGCCTTGCCATCTAAGAACAGTAAAAGAGAAAAAGTTGTGTGCATAGGTAAGGGAAATCAAAATGATTTTATTTTCTTCGCGCCTGAAGAGAACTTGAAATGCTTTTGATGTTGTCAGTTCACTACTTTTTATCAGTTTCACTTGCTGAATGATAGGGCGTAAAAGAAGATTGTAACGCTGCTGATAGCAGAAATGAAGCACTGAGAGGAATTCCAAAGTGTTACTGAAAAAGGAAACTAATAACCTGGGCAGAATTCTCCCCGTTGAGAAAATAATAGTGACACAGAAGAAAGCTGTTTGAATGCCCCCTTTTATGTATCAGATGCATGACCTGAATCTTGAGTATTTGCAGGCCTTTTACTATTTCTTCTTTGGTTTTGCTTTACCCATTTCATTGAACTAAATGCTAAAACTTGGAAACATGTTAAAATGTGGAATTCGGAAGCGTGTCTCTGTTCTGACATTGCTCATCTGCTAATGTGAACCACTAACAGTTTCCAGCAGTGAAGATAATGCAGAAAAAAAGTTCTACTATAGAAGATACGTTTTTGAATTTTCTTACGTGTTGTGACATTAATTTTCATTAATTATTTTGCTGACCTCACCAAGGAGCAAGAAATATCTGAGGCACGAGGATATGCTGGATTAGGTATATTTTAAATGTAGGAGCGTGATGTTCCAGATGATGGAAAATCCGTGATGCGGTTTGGTTTCTAGCAAGGTCGTACAATGATGTTTTGCACATTCTGCAAATGCAGATTGTTGTTGTTGTCTTTGCAGATTATACAGTCAAAGTTATAACTACTTTAAAAAGTCTTATAGAGATTGCAATTGGAAGCTGATTTAAAAGTGCTTTGTAGAAAGTGCATTTTCAAGAGTGCCACTGAGCTGAGATTATACATTATTAAAATAAGCTTTCCTCTCTCTTATCTGATTTTCTTATAGATCATGTAGTGTATGTACAGGAAGCCACGTATAACTGTATTCCTGATAAGCTATATCTTGGTTGTGCTGTCAGATTTCTTGAGACAACCATAATAGCTGCACATAGGATTACTGTAAAGTTTGTGGTTGATAGCATGTTCGTGGCCATTTTCTGTCTGGGTTTGCAGTTTTGGTGAGCTTTATTGACTTGTAACTTCACTTGACTGTGGTTGACAGATATTTAAGCAATTCAGGCCCTTCTTTCTACTACATTCTTTGTTTTTATTTTTCTTGTGTCTGGTACTGAAGAAGATACAGAATTACTCTGAGATAAATAGCTCAGTTCTTCAATATTCTGCATCAGCAGAGGTAGTCATGAAGCTACAGGCTCAGGAGTTTTTTCCTGTTTACACTAGGTCTTGAGGTCTTGGATTCAGATGCCTGGTCCTGACTGATCCGTTTTCTCTGCAGCTGGAAACTTCTTAGAGCTCCTTTGGACCTTTGCACTTTTGAAAACTAGTTACTTGTTTTATTCTGTAGAACACTTAAACTCAAAGCGAATGAGAGAAAAATCATATCTTAAAGTTGGTTTCCTGTTTATTTAGCAGACTACTGGTTATGATACTGTTATTATTTGCAAATGGATCCACGTTTCTAGTACACTGTCCTAATCTTGAACTTTGTGTGTGTGTGTTTAGGTGGTTGTGATTTTTTTCTCATGGTAGGCAGCAATGTCATTGTGATATTGGTGTGGAAGTGGCGAAAAGAGACCCTAACATTTATTCTTTTCCTTCTTGTTCTTCTCCTTAACCTAACAGTAAAAAGAATATACGAAAGCAACGAATGAAGATCTTATACAATGCAGTTCTGGAAGCTCGAGAACCGGGCACAGGCAGACGGCTCTGTGATCTGTTTATGGTTAAGCCATCCAAAAAGGACTATCCAGACTATTATAAAATAATCTTGGAGCCGATGGACTTGAAAATGATAGAACACAACATCCGCAATGATAAGTATGCAGGGGAAGAAGCCATGATTGAAGACATGAAGCTCATGTTCCGAAATGCAAGGCATTATAACGAGGAAGGCTCCCAGGTACTGTTTTGATTCTGCAGTCACGCTTAACTCTTTGCATCTTTGGATAAGTTATGTTAGGATGGTTTAGCTTTTACTATTACTCACATTATTTATGATAATCATTTACTGAACTAAAATAAAAATACAAGTTTTTCTTTCTGTTGATGTTTTAAATCCTGTCTTCATCTATAGTTGTAAAAACATGAAATGCAACACACTTCTTCACGAAGGTTAGACTTGTTTCCTGTTAGCCAAACACGTTCCTTCACTACAAAGAATGTCAACTGAACATTTCCTAGTAGGTTTTAAGAAAATAAGCGGGTTACTAAATTCTCATTATTCATCCTCAGTTAATCACGTGAAGGTATTTTGCACAGTGAATGGTCATCAGCATGTGATTTGGAGCTCAGAAGCTCTGAGAAGGGATTGTCTTAGTTGGAAAGAAACCAGCTTTGTTTTCGTGGAAGTGGAGAGTATGGGAGATCAGACTAGAAGACCTGACTTGTTTGGTCTAGCAAAAGGAATCTGGAAGGAATATGCTTTCACTTACAAATCTATTGTGAGGTGTTTCTATATTATGATGTTTCTCAGCCAGCAAGCATGATCATGTGAAACAGAGTGGTGGTGAGAAACCTCCAGCTATTTCTAATGAAGAACTTGATCAACTACTGTACAGGACTTTATGATGAGGTCGCATTCACTAGGCTTGGATTTGAAGACCCAGGAGGACTGTTGTGGTCCTGTGTACCTTGATGGAGTCACAATAGTTTAAGAGATCTTTCATTGGTCAGGAGAATGGTTTGATGAGGAAGTTGATAAGACAACTATACCTTGCCATTTCATGGTCTTTGGAATAGAAATGCAACTTAATGGGCTAATTTAATCAAGATTTGTATCTCCCTAATTTAGGTGGTGTTCATCAGATCTGCTTACCTGTAGTTGAAAGTGTACATTTGAGAAATGAGCCCTTCTTTTTAATCAAGTTCGTGGTTTTGCATTCAGCTTTTTCAAGCTAACATTTAAATGTTTCTTGAGGACTAGTTCTAAACTAGTCTAAACACAGTAAACCTTGTTTTGTTTTGGTTTTTGATTACTTTACTGATTAATAGGTATACAATGATGCCCATATGCTGGAAAAGATCCTTAAAGAAAAAAGGAAAGAACTGGGACCCCTAGCTGAAGATGATGATGTTGCATCCCCTAAACTAAAGCTAAGTAAGGCAACCTTGTACATTGCTATGCCTCGTTTCAACACTGATGAAAACCCAGCAGTACAGATTAACAGACCTTCCTTTTACAATGGGAGACACGATCTACAAATTTACACTGACGTGCCAAGTAGAATTATATTTGCAAGATCATGACAGCAATGATGTGTTTGTATGTGGATATAATAAAATCTAGTTGTTGCATATAGCGTTTTCTAAGAAAAGTAACTTAGAATGAAATAAAAAAGCTTGGGAATGGTTGGAATGACTGACGTTTAATCATGTGGTGCTATCCAAATGTTAGATGCTGCGTTATGTGCTCAGTAACACTTCATTAACACACTTAATGTGTACTACTAGGGTTGCTTCCAAGTAAGGTGCTTCTCAAACTGAGTAAAGCTCTTAATTTCCCTGGTTGAATGTCTGGATTCCCACAGAATGGTAAAAGAAATGTGAGCTTTATTTGGAAAATTATTGAAAGCCGTGAAAAACACCAAAGCTAAATTTCCAATGATGTCTGTTCCTAGAGCTGTTGCCTTTACAAACTGAATTTGCTACTAAAGGCTTATGTCCCCTTAATATGTGTTCAGAACTTAGCAAACTGAGAAGGATAAAAATTGCACAGAAATGCTTAAAGAAAGTAACTGCACAGAGCCCTCTTGAAGATAGCAACCTGCAGCTCTTAGGTAAGGTACAATTAGTGGAGAATACACTGGTAGAGGCTGTGCAGTACAGTAGCAGAGATCCTGAACTGACCAGAAAAAAAACTAATCTGATTGATAATACCATAGGAGGCCTTATTTTACATTATATCTTTAATAATACTTTCTAATTGGCATAAACGTGTCATAAAGGCATCTGATAAATAACTTAGAATGCTTAATTTTAGTGATAGCAAAGACCGTGTGATGACTGGATTTTTAACAGCTGTAAAGAGAAATTCATGTAAGAGCAAATTGAATTTAGAGGAGTTACTAATAACATCAGGTAGGAAAAGATGTTTTCCATGCTAAAGTCTGAAGAGACTTTCACCAGGTATACCGCATAGGAACATATGATTCTATGTTTGCCAATAAAATCATACAATTGTGAAAAATAAAGGAAGCTGCAACTTGGAACGGGCTCCATGTTGTGAGTCTTCTGCTCATACCATAAAGTGTTTCTTCAATAAGCAATTCTCCAATGGAAAGGAGATGGACAAAGAAGTGTGCAAGCTCTGGTTTTGTAATGATTTATTTTTTTTCCTTTTTGTCTGCTTAGGTAGAAAAAGTGGCATTTCTCCTAAAAAATCGAAATACATGACTCCAATGCAACAGAAATTGAATGAGGTGTATGAAGCAGTTAAGAATTACACGGATAAACGAGGCAGACGGCTGAGCGCCATCTTCTTGAGGCTGCCATCTCGGTCTGAGCTTCCTGACTATTATGTAACCATTAAAAAGCCCGTTGACATGGAAAAGATCAGAAGTCATATGATGGCAAATAAATACCAGGACATTGATTCCATGGTGGAGGACTTCGTAATGATGTTCAATAATGCTTGCACATATAATGAGCCAGAATCTTTGATTTATAAAGATGCCCTAGTCCTGCATAAAGTTTTGCTTGAAACTCGGAGAGAAATAGAAGGAGATGAGGATTCTCATGTGCCCAATGTCACTTTGCTAATTCAGGAACTTATCCATAACCTTTTGTATCTGTTATGAGCCACCAGGATGATGAGGGCAGATGCTACAGTGACTCCTTAGCTGAGATTCCTGCTGTTGATCCCAACTTCCCAAATAAACCTCCTCTGACTTTTGACATTATCCGAAAAAAACGTTGAAAATAATCGCTATAGAAGACTGGACTTGTTCCAGGAGAATATGTTTGAGGTACTGGAGAGGGCAAGGAGAATGAACAGGTGAGTGAAGCTGTATTTTTCAGGTATCCTTTGCCTTATCACATGAGTTTTGCATGTTCATGGTAGGCAGAGGCGGAAGGTTTTTTTTAAGGTGTTTGCTTTCCTTGATATGGGTGTTTAGAAAACTAAATCTCAAAGCCGTCTCAGGTCTTCAGTGGAATCTATGATTTTGTTTAAAAACAAGGAAGAAGTGAGGTTTCTGCCATGAGATAATTTTGATGTTAACCTTCCAAAGACACACCTCATGAAAACCAAGTTTGTGCTAACTTTCAAATTGAAAAAATGAAGAGGAGGAGCGGTTCACAAACTGCTCAACTGGTAGATTACTCTTTTGGAGCAATCATGGTTGTCTGAGTTGTGGTAATATGTGCAAAAACTGTGAGCGCTTGCAACTTCTTGCAGTGCTTTACTTGAATTAGATGGGTACTTGGGGATGTGCAGGCGAGATCTCGACGCTGAGGGAGTGGAGGTAAAAGATGTCACTAAAACATCCACTAACAGGAGTATGGGTAATTAAATAAATGAATTTTGTTCATAATAATGTTATTACTTAAGTTTTCAGAAGTTAACAGATTATAAAGGTATCACTAAGTGTGGCGATTGATGGGTATGTGTTTAGGATCCTGTTTGACTCTGCACAAACTAAGTTTCTGCCCTGTTGTATGTATTTTCGTACAGGACCGATTCGGAGATTTATGAGGATGCAGTCGAACTTCAGCAGTTCTTTATTAAAATTCGAGATGAACTTTGTAAGAATGGAGAGATTCTTCTGTCACCTGCTCTCAGCTATACCACCAAGCATCTTCACAACGATGTAGAAAAGGAAAAGAAGGAAAAGCTGCCCAAAGAAATAGAGGAGGATAAACTCAAAAGAGAGGAGGAGAAGAGAGGTAGCTACTTTCTTTTCATTAATATTAAATGTATTAATTGAAAAATGTACCTATGCATGTGATGTATGCTCTGCTGCAGATTTGCCTACTGAAGGGACCTTAATAGTCTGGTTGTGCACTGAGGGTCTTGTATTTTAAAGTTATGAGAGATTTATTGTGATCCTTATCAGCCATGCCAGATGGCTTTAAGAAGAACACATTGAGGTACAAGTAGTCTTATTTCAAGGATATTACAAAAGAAACCAATAGTTTTTTGCTATAGCTTTCTGCTGATAATAAACTTAGCAATGGCTGTTGCAATTGACCTTTAGTCATTTCATTTTTGACAAATACTGGTTTCTTGATGTGCTGATGGTGTTGTCTGTGATCATGCTTTTAACACTGCTGAAGAAGTGATATTTGAGTAAGCCTTTGTGATCCTTACGTCATTACTGTAAGCGTGAAGAGGAATGGGCTTGCACTCTTTTGTAGGTCAAGAAACCTACTGTGAAGGTCCTTTGTTTTTCACAGTTTGTGGCTGTTACTGTGGGTATAATCGTTGTGGAGCATGTCTAGGGGAATGAATAAGCTTTCTAATTGCTCCTTTCCACTGATGGGAGCAGAGCTGTTAGCACTATGTCCTTGAATTGTCTTTCTAACATGGTTCATCTTCCCACATAGCACTAATGTCAGCAGCAGTAAAGTCTAGTTGCTCCAACCAGGCTCAGTATTATTAGGGGTCAATAGCTGTGATACCCTTTTTCTGTCTTCCTTTGAGAGCTGAAAACCCAAAGAAAGTAAAACTTGTCTTTCTGAAGGCTTCTGAGCTCAGTGCTGTCATTGGGTTCCTCTTCATTCACTGGGAGGACTCAATAAAATTCCTCTAAAGAAAGGAAGCCCAACCTTTGGCAGCACCAGTAGCAGAAAGGCTAAAGGCCAGCAGCACAAACAGGCTTAAACGCTTCCTTCACGCTGGAAGTCAGTGACAGAGGGACACATGAAGTATCTTGTGGCACTTGTGCATGTGGCACTTCTGCACTCAGCAAAGGGTGAGGGCATTCATGTTGGCGATCTTGGCTAATGTCAAAACCTGGCACTACTAACATCTATTTTTCCCTTCTTGAAATAAGAAGCTGAAAAGAGTGAGGATTCCTCTGGATCAGCTGGGCTGTCAAGCTTGCATCGGACCTACAGCCAGGACTGCAGCTTCAAGAACAGCATGTACCATGTAGGCGATTACGTGTACGTGGAGCCTGCTGAAGCCAACTTGCAGCCTCACATAGTCTGTATTGAGAGGCTGTGGGAAGATTCAGCTGGTAAGAATGCCTTTGCTATAGGAAGATAATGCAGTGGAACTTAGTATTATCACTATTTAAAACTTCCAGTTTGAGCCTTTTCTGTGTAGATGTTACCTCTTTTATCTGCAGAAATATGTGTGGACTAGTAAGTATTTTTCTTCTTTCTGAGTTGCTTTTTTCCAAAGAATATTACACATATAAAGTTCTTGGATCAAGACATGCTTTTTTGGTTTTCTTCTCTACCTACCCTCAAATTGTAAGCATCCCAGAGAATAGGATCTTCCAAATGGGATAGGCAACTTGTAATTTAGGCGCAGAAGAACACATAGGGTTTTTCTGTCCTAAGCAATCTGAACCAGAGTTGGGCATGTTTAACTACAAATGTTCCACAGAACAACTCAATTTCAGAACTTGCCTTTGTTTAATTTCAGAATTGAGCTGAATCTTGCATTTCCTAGGCCAAATCAAGCCATAACGAGTACTATTTTGTTTTTTTCTCATCAATGATGCCTTCTGTTTGCAGCAGGTACTTCTCTTAAGTGTAAGGAAGGCTAGAAATATGGCAAGAGTATCAGATAAACGTGGTTCACTCTCAGCAATCCTGGAAACTACAGTTGCTGAGAACTACAGTGGGGTGTAGTGAAGTTAACCTTGTTGATTGCCTTTTCTTTTTTTGAAGGGAGGGAACAGATGTGTTACAAGGACAGATTAAAAAGACCACGACTCATAAATTTGGAGAGGAGAAGTGTAAGGCAGGATATAATTAAGGTTTGCAAAATCATGAAGTGGGTAGATAAGGTGAATGCAGAGTTCAACAAATCCAGCAGTTCTAGAGTTAGAGGGCACATACTGACACTAATAAATCAGATTAAAACACGTGAAAGTGTTTGGCTTTTTAATACAGTGGGTAGTGAGCCTCCTGGCTTCCCCAGGAGCTTGTGAGGCAGATTATATCAGCAGGTTCAAAAATGAGTGAGAGAAGTCCACGTACAACAGATCTAAACCAAATAATAAAGGGAATAACCAGCAAATAATAGCCAGATAAAGAGAACAGCTCTCTAACACCCCTAATGCCGTGACTGTAGAAGGAATGAAATTAATTAGGGAGAGTGGCCGAGATCGAATGCGTTCTCCTGGTAGCTTGTTGTGCTCACTCAGTGGGATGCACTGTATTTGGCTAGAAGGACCATTGGCCAGTTGGATGTTTCTTATGTTGATTTCTCTGTGATGGTGAAAGTGAATAGCACTTTTTGTTCTGTTTCAGGCTACAGATCACAGATTTCCTTTGCTTTAGAAAAATAGCACATATTTGTAACTTCTTTATAAATCATTGTTACAATTTGGCTTTGTCACAGTGTAACATGAAAGAAATAGTTCTTAAAAAAAACTTGAAACTAGTTATCCAAGGTTCTTCAAATAATCAGGTGATTGTTGTGTAGACTTTGAAACCATTTCCAGACCTGAAAGTCAAGATTTATAAATAAGTTCCAAACTGTTTCCTGAATTCATCTGACTTAACAGAACTGATTCCTCCTTTATTTTGCTGAGTTATGTTTTACTGGGGAAAAAACAATTTGCAGGCTTTTAAGCAACCTGGTTTTCCTTACCTGAAACGGTTAAGGAGTCTTGTCCTGTTTTAATACAGTTAGTTTACTCTCAGTATAATGACTACATGGCTATTTGATTTAATCAATCAATCTATATTGTTTTTTTCTTGCTCATGCCTAGAGAATATACCATTTTACATCTTTTCTTTCTCCCTTCTCTTTTTGTTTTGTGTTTTTGTTGGTTTTTTTTTAAGGAGAGAAATGGCTCTACGGCTGTTGGTTTATCGACCAAATGAAAACGTTCATCTTGCAACAAGAAAATTCTGGAGAAAGAAGTTTTTAAAGTGACTATTACAATAAAGTTCCCGTTAGCAAAATTTTAGGCAAATGTGTGGTCATGTTTGTTAAGGTGAGAGACCTTGAGCAAGCAATATGTTCTCTGCTATTTTCTTGAAGAGATGTAGGCATTCTAACAGAGACATTCTACTAATACTTCAATAAATAGGACTTGCTCCTCTGTACTCTTTGTATTCTTCGTTTGCTTCATGAGATATTTGGTTCATCCAAGTGATAGTGTTTCTTGGTGCTGGTTGGTTTGTAAAATCATATGCGTGTTAGATAATTAGTGAACTGAATTTCGGAGCACGTAGCACAGAAACTGCAGATAACTTCTTAAAGGTTCCCATAAAAGCTCGTAGATTTAGGTTTGGTAGAGAAGGAGGCTTGAATGGCTTGGTAAGAGGATGAAGTCTTTCATCTCTGTCTCAGGTGTGATTCCACATAATCCTTCTGCTGAGGATTTTTGGCTTGTGTGCAACATACCTATCGCAGCCAGTTTTGTGAGGTGGCGTGTTTGTATGGAACAAAGAGCTACAGCTGCCGAGTACATGAATGAGTATCACAGTCACATATCAATGAGCATGGAGCTTGCTTTTTTTCTTTCTCCCCTCCAAAACCTGATGGTCGTGTCCTCATTCCAAGTCAAAGCTCAGAAATCTTGCGAAGGTGGTTTTAGATGACACATCTGGTACTTGTTAATGTACCATTTTGGTATACTAATAAAGCCTGACTTTTCTCACATGATAACCTGTACTGAATTTAACATCTTCTCTAAGAGGGGGATTTCTTGTTGTTCGCTTTTAATTTTTAATATAACTTGGATGTCAAACTGGAAGAAAAGAACTCAGCATAAAGGGTTTATTAGTCTAAAAATGTTTGTGATAGACATGTAAAAAAAAAAACAGGAAGCAGAGAGGGAGTTCACAATGTCTGTGCCATGTGTGTGTGTGTTGCTGAAATATTTCATGTTTTTTCTTCAATTTGCAGGAATATTTTAAGTTGTGTCCCGAAAACTTCAGAGATGAGGATGTCTATGTCTGCGAGTCACGTTATTCTGCGAAGACAAAGTCTTTTAAAAGATTAAACTGTGGACTATGCCTGTAAGCTCTGTCAGATTTGTCCCACGAGACGTGCCCCCTGCCTGTCGTCCGTGTTGCTTCTGTGTTTGCTAATACAGAAAAAGTAGATGAGGAGAAGCATGGTGAAACATTGGAGGACAGTAAGGTGGGAGAAAGTATCCTTCATCTTGAAAAGGTAAGATAACAAATGGAACATTGGTTATGTTTGACAGATAAAGAACAACAAAATGTGAGCCCTTATGATTTCAGTTTCACAGGGTCCAGACGCAATAAAATATAAATAAATATAATGTTTCTGTTATAAATCGTGTTGTACACATTTGTAAATAAAAATAAACAAAACATAAATGGACTAAACAGAAAATAAACTGTGTACATGTTTGCTAGATTGTACAAATGCTTTCTTGTGATCATGTGAAGGGGAGGTTGGGTTTTTTTTTACCACTTCAGAAAAGAAAATTCGACTTTTACTGTAAAGCTTGCCTTAAGTCTGAAGAATCAGTAGAACTAAAAGTCTTACTTTTAGTTCATGGCAGTACTGAAATGCTTTATTATGCATTATTTCAGTAAAATGGCTAGTAGCTAGGCAGCAGTAAGAAATACATAATATTCTGTTGTTTGTGGCCTATTTATGGTGAATAACTGAGCAGTTTATTGTTGAAATGCTTGAGAATATTTCTGTCCAACATACCTGAGTAAAATGGTTATTTTATTGTGTTTAGAGTCATAAAAGAAATCTATTTAATAAATGTATTAAATTGAAATAAATTTATCTGAAATAAACTTAGAGCCATAAAAAAATAAACTTAGAGTCATAAACTAAATCCACTTTACATTGAATCCTCTGACAGAACCTCAGAACAGAATACCCAGCACAGTCATTGTCAGCTTTAATCAGAGCCTTAGTATACTTATGGTACTTACTCACATCATGGCAAAAGAAGAATTTATTTCTACCAAGAAAATGAAAACTTACAGGGTCTTTTCCTTCCACACCCTGGGGAGATGGCCTGTGTTTTCATTGGATTTCTGAAATCCTAGACTAAAAGGTCAAATGAGGCACAATGTAAGTTTTGACTAAAAAGTAAGAAATTAACTTAAGCAAATGGTATGAATTTGCAAGCAATACATGGAGTGTTCATATTGGTGTATATGAGAGTTGTATCACTAAATTTCTATGCATGTTAACTTGGCCATGTACTCAATTCTTGCCTCTTAAGCACGTTATTGTGCTTTAAAACAAACCATCAAAATAAGCTAACAAGGCTTGGCCTGGCCAGTTAACTTCGAAGCAGTAGAACAAAAAAGGACCTGTAGATTTACTGTTCTGGCAAAATTACAGCTTTGTGAAATAGGAAAGTTTGTGACATGCATGGAGAGTATCTTTGTCTTTGCTATTTCATTTTAAATTTCAAGGCCCCTCACTTTCACGTGTATAGCTCTGTTTGATGCTTACCTATTATTGGTAATGTAAAGACAGAGCAAAGCCTTTTCCTTGCACCTGGCGTCTTTTTATTTATGTGTTTGGTTTTCCTTCTTCCACAAGTTTCTAAATGCATATTTCTTCTGTAGGACAAAGAAGACGTTCCAGTAGAAATGTCCAATGGAGAACCTGGTTGCCATTACTTTGAACAGCTCTGCTACAATGATATGTGGCTTAAGGTTGGGGACTGTGTCTTCATAAAATCCCATGGGTTAGTGCGACCTCGGGTGGGAAGGTAAGTACAACTCTTTTATTTGAGTCTATAAAAATAACTTGGACAAAAGACGGACTTGTTGCAAAAAGTATAAAGAGGATGGGGGAAAAAATCTTCTGAATGAAGCTACATGTCACAAGCTCTTAATAGATTGAGGTAGAAGTTTAGTCTCCTAATAGAAAGGTGATACAGATGTACAGTTGGAATAGGCTGTTCTCCTGTACTCATATTTTATTGAGTCTTCTGAACAACCTGGTGCATCCCACTGTCTCATTTAGGACGGATTGGCCTTTCATTTGTGTCAGTGGTTTGGTTTTCTTTCCAGAATTGAAAAGATGTGGGTGCGAGATGGAGCTGCGTATTTCTTTGGTCCAATCTTTATACATCCTGAAGAAACTGAACATGAACCGACTAAAATGTTCTACAAGAAGGAAGTGTTTTTGAGTAACTTGGAGGAGACCTGTCCGATGACTTGCATTTTGGGTAATTATTAACAACTTTAAATCCAGTGGACACTGTCTTTGATTCCTGTACAATCTGAAGCGATTTATAGCTATGTGTAAGCTTGATTCCAAGTATGGTTACTAAGAATCTTCCAGACTTAGGAGACTGGCAAGAACTTGAGTTTCCACACCTTCTGTAAAATGTCTGCAAGTGTGGCTGCCTTCTTACCCAGCTCTTTCATTTCTGCAGGAAAGTGTGCTGTTCTGTCTTTCAAAGACTTCCTCTCCTGCAGACCAACAGAAATCTCCGAAAAACGATGTTTTCCTTTGTGAGAGCCGCTACAATGAAAGCGACAAACAATGAAGAAATTTAAAGGGCTGAAGAGGTTTTCACTCTCTGCAAAAGTTGTTGATGATGAAATATACTATTTTAGGTAAAAATGTGATGGGAGTGAGGGTGTCATGTGAGCGCTGTTCTGTATTGTGGTGAACTGACCCTGACTGGCAGCTAAGCTCCCACCCAGCCCTCTCTTACTCCCCCACAGCAGGATCGGGGAGAGAATTGGAAGGCCAAAAGGAAGAAAAATTCCTGGATCAAGATAAAGACAGTTTAATAAGTGGAGCAAAGCTGTGGTGCGCAAACAAAGCAAAATAAGGAACTAATTCACTCCTTTCCATCAGCAGGAAGATGTTTAGCCATTTCCTGGAAAACAAGGCCTCAGTGTGTAGTGGTTACTTGGGAAGACAGTCGCCATAACCCTGAATGTCCCTCCCTTCATCCTCCTTCCCCCTAGCTTTTATTACTGAGCACGATGTCATATGGTATGGAATATCCCTTTGGTCAGTTTGGTTTAGCTGTCCTGGTTGTCTCCCTTCCCAACTTATTGCCCACCCCCAGCCTGCTTACTGCGGGGGCGGAGTGGAAAAAGGCCTTGACAAAGTGCCAACACTGTTCAGCAGTAACTACAGCATCCATGTGCTATCACACACTGTTGTGGTCACAGATGCGAAACACAGCACCATACAGGCTACTATGCAGAAAATTAACACTATCCCAGCCAAACCCATTGCGTATATAAAAGTCAAAGTTGTAGGAGAAGGTGAATTTTGACTAATCACGCTTTTGGGAAGAAGTCCAGATAACATCAGTCTTTTCATAATCTTAATCATAGAATGGTTAGGGTTGGAAGGGACCTCAAAGATCATCTAGTTCCAACCCCAATGCCAGTGGATGTTTTCTTTTTCTTCTCCTGACTTCAGGAAAAATTGTTACACTATCAAATTGGTAAATTCTCTTGGATGTCATTAAAATACTTAAGTCCTCATATGGGTGACAAACAGCTTTCCAGTTGGTGAACATTGATATTAATAAAAATACTAAGTTATAACTGAAGTAAAACATAAATCTAAGGAAGATGTGATGTTAACTGCCTTCTATTGCAGAAATGAAGTATTTGCTGCATTGAAATCCCCTTCTAACTCATAAAATCTATGAAAACAAACAGAAAAAAAACAACAAAAAATCCTTGAGACAAGTCACTGAAATGAAACACTGGCTGTAGACACTGAATGATTTCTGCTCAGTGTTCTGAAGGGAAGTGCTGACACATCCTGAGTCAATGATAAAGGAAGAAAAGTTGGGTTTCTCTTCAAAAATATATGCTATGTCTTGTAAAGTATGAAAGTAGGAATGTTGTATCAGCTTTTGTCTTCCTCCTCCACCTTTCAGAAAACCCATAGTTCCTCAGAAGGAACCATCTCCGCTACTGGAAAAGAAGATTCAGCAGCTAGAAGCAAAATTTGCTGAGTTGGAAGGAGGCGATGAGGACATGGAAGAGATGGGAGAAGAGGAAGGTGATATGACTGAAACACCTTCTATGCCTCAGCTTCAGACCCCCTTAGCTAGTGAATTGGATATAATGCCTTATACTCCACCACAGGTAAGGATCTTCCTTGAGAAACCTTTAAACCTTTATTTTCCACATTTTTTCCTCAACCCAAATAAACAGTAACATTTTGTCATGTACACAGAACAGATTTATACTTCAGTTTATGAGTCTATGGAATAAATTACACAGAACCTTTTTGGCATATCCAATATGATATACAGGGGATAATATTCAAGTCCATTAAAATATTTCTAAAGGAATCATTCAGTTGAGGGAAATCTAGGGTACATTTTTGTATGATATGTTAACGTTATTTCTGATTAGTAGGTTTTCTATGACACTTGTTCAGAAGTATCAGGTCCTTCTATTAAATATAAAGCTGGGATGTAAGGGTTTAATTGTAATTCTGAGTTTACCTAATACCATTTTAAGCTTTTCCTTAAATTTGGAAAAAAGCTAGCATTTTGGGTGTTAGAGTTTTTGCTACATTTTTAGAAAATGCTGGGTATCATCCTCGAAAAAAACCCACACTTTTTAGTATTGAGTTACCATTCTTGCTTTAGCAAGTTCTTATTTCCAAGTTAGAAGAACTGGATGTCCAGCTTTAACAGCTTTAGTGTTAATTTGCTGATGAATAGATAGGAAGTAAATGAGGAATCGGGTGCGGTTATATCCTGCTCGAACGTGGCATGAGTCATTGCTGCTGCTTAAATGGGAGACTTTTGATCCCCTTCCCTCTCTTGCTGTGTTTCTTACACGAGCCCTGGTATTTATGTAACAGCATTGAAGCAGGGTGAGGGACTGCTTTAACTGGAAATTAACCTAACCAAAAAATTTTGTTTGCAACTGCATTAAACCCTGTATCTGTCTCATCGCGTTGCCACATCCAAGTTAATGCCAGCATTAAAGAGGGAATGGGAATGACCTACTGGGAACAGGTGGGAGTTTCTGACACTTTTGTAGCCAGCAATATGGATTTCTGCTGAATTATGTTGACTGTGAAGTGACAACCTCACTGGAAGTTGAAGAAAGGATGTGACCCCTGGATAGAACTAACTGTCTTTGGATGTCACGCAGGAGAGTTGATGAAATTGAAAGCTTTAGCTTGGATGGGCTGTGAATTTTGCCATGTGGATGGACCACCAAATGCATTTTCCTGTGCCAGATTATCTTGCTCTCTTGTTTTAACGTCCTGAATTTCATAAGTAGCATGAAAACTCTTGCAGAGTATTACAGATAGAAGTGTGTTACCAGCATTAACCAACTAATGTAACACTTTAGGAAGGGGAAGGTAACTTTTTATAAATCAAAAATACGACCATTATTAAGCACGGCAGCTGCGGAAAGCAGTTTAAATAGGGATCATTGGATGTTAAAGACATTGTCAAAATGCCTTCTGCAGCATTCACTGTCTTTTGATCTCCTTTGCTTTCTGTCTTTCTACATAGCTGTGTTATGCTCAGATTCCCTTGAGAAGTTTTATTTAAATACTAATATATAATATCTCTTTAAAAAGCCAGATTGATAGTTGCATTGTTGTGTTGGGGTTTTTTTTAATTGTAATGGGACAGTCTTCCAGAGCTTTCAGGATAGCTGATGAGAAGTCAGGCCCAATGGGTATATCCAACATGTGTATTGGGTACATCTTTAGACAAATGTGAGCTCTGAAGTCTAGAACTTGAAGTAAAAACAACCCAAACCACCCACAAATAAGAAAAACTGAAAAGCATCAATAGCGAGGCATGCTAAGGAGTGAATGATGATACACAAGCACTCTGGCAGATTCCTCACACTGCTGATTTGGAAAGAAAAGGCATGTTGTGTCTGAGCTGGCATTCAGAGCAAAATTTAACCCTGGTAAAAAGATAACTAACATATAGCATAGAAATAAACTTTCCTTTTCAGATAATCTGTTCTTTTTCTGTCTCTAGTGAAAAGTGTCTTTTTAAACAGAGCTCCTAGGTAAAAGGCAGATGTTTGCTTCATGTTCTCTTAAACATACAGCATTTTATTTAACAACTATTAAACCCCAGACTTTTAAACTTTTTTTTTTTCTTCTGATAACAAAGAAGCTCTTACTACACCTAAGGATAAAAGGAGTCAAGACAAGTGAATACGTGGTATTGTGGGGCTTGGCAAATAGTTGGATGATGCTCTCCTGCTGCAGTTTGCTGTGGCTCTAGTCAAACCTATATTGCTTTAGCAATGTGGTATATCAGTGGTTGTTAGAATAGGTTAATTTTTTGATGTCTGGAAACACCAAGGAGGTCTCAACAGGAGCATCCATGGTGGGAAAAGCAAGGAGCAGAATTTTTGTTACGCATCAACGTAAGAATGTGATGTGAACCTGTTGTGCAGGTAAACAGCGATCAGCAAAACTGGGGCTTGAGAATTCTTTAAAGCCTCAGTTATAAAGGTGGCATTATGTCTGGGAGAATTGAAAAGCATCAGAACTGTGTGATTTTCGTTCCTTTTTTTTTTTTTTTTTTGGCCTGTGTGCTGTTCATAAGTGTGTGCGTATGCTTTCGTCATGCGTCAGTAGATGCAGTCTCTCTTTAGGCGCTTCTGCAAATATGTTCAAGAGAAACACGGGAATATTTTAAAACACTGTTTCTTACAGCTTTGAATTTCCGATGTCGAGAAGCTTCTCTTTTGTACACTTGTGGTCATAACTGCTTTTTCTCACAGTCCACTCCCAAGTCTGTTAAGGGCAGCACCAAGAAAGAGGGATCAAAAAGGAAGATCAACATGAGTGGGTACATCTTATTTAGCAGCGAAATGAGAGCTGTGATTAAAGCTCAGCACCCAGACTACTCCTTTGGAGAGCTCAGCAGGCTTGTAGGAACTGAATGGAGAAACTTGGAAGCAACAAAAAAAGCAGAATATGAAGGTAAATAAAAACTAAGATGCTAAACTCTTTTCTGCTTCTTTTTCTTTCTCAACACGTTCAATACTGTTATTCAGATGACAGGTTTAATAAAAGAAGATATTTATGTTTGTGTTCTGGATGTGCCTTAAAGAGAAATTCATATTGAGAGATGACTGAAGAGGAGCAAAGAGCATGTTTAAGTTATGTAGTACACAACTGAAAATATAAATGTCTTTGCCACAAATAACCAATTGAACAAAGACCAAGAAAATGGGGACAAATTGGAAGGAAAGGGGCGTGAAGCCCCTGGACCAGAAGTCAGTTGCAAAAATGGTTTGTGAAAGTTTCCTTAAAGGAAGACTGGGGGTAATTTTGGACAAGAAGCTCTTAAGAGCTGTAGCGGCAGGTAAGAAGGCTTACAGTGGAGCGGGAAAAAATTCCTTGATTAACAATAATTAGAGTCCTAAAAAGCTTTGATAGAATAAAATCAAGGATGCAGAATGTGTTACGATACTGTAAATATGACCTATTGTTCAGTCCTCAGTATTAATCAGGTGTTGTAACTGATGTTATTGAGAGATTTCATATGCATGAGATGCTTTAGATCTTTCCTCCCTCCCTTTCCTTTCCTCCCTCCCTTTCCTTTCCTCCCTCCCTTTCCTTTCCTCCCTCCCTTTCCTTTCCTCCCTCCCTTTCCTTTCCTCCCTCCCTTTCCTTTCCTCCCTCCCTTTCCTTTCCTCCCTCCCTTTCCTTTCCTCCCTCCCTTTCCTTTCCTCCCTCCCTTTCCTTTCCTCCCTCCCTTTCCTTTCCTCCCTCCCTTTCCTTTCCTCCCTCCCTTTCCTTTCCTCTCTCCCTTTCCTTTCCTCCCTCCCTCCCTTCTTTCTTTCCTGCTGATATTGGTCATTGTGCTTCAACTTGATTTGATTCAAATAAAATACAATTGATTGTTAACAGCAGGCCCTTACCCAAGCCAATACATCGGCTTCACATCCATAGTTACTACTCTAGTTAACACTGTGTCAACGCTTTCGATATAAACCTCATTTTTTTTAAGCCACTGTTGCAATTTTATTGGAAGAAAATGCTACTTTGGATATGAAAGTTTTCAACACTCTAGAAAGTCATTGCCCAATTAAGTCATAAATTTGCTTTTTTAAAAGAGAAATTTGATAGGTTTTCTGCATACTCATAACTGAAAGGCAGCTTTGATCTTCCAACTAGAGGTTTGCATGCTATCACTTGCCACCCTCAGCTGTCTCAGTCTTTTCCAAATTGGCAGTAGTACCTCTGCAATTCTGGAGAGAAATATAGCACCACTTGGCTATATTTTCTTCACAAATACTGTGAAGGGAAACGGTAATGCTCTTTCTTCGTGAAAGTACTATGGCCTTACTTTTTCCTGTTGTAGTTTCCTTTTACACCCTTCTAGGTGCACATGGTATTTTTAATTGACAGGTCCCTCCTTACAGCCTAATTCCTAAGGACAGCTTGCATGTCATCGCTTCCTAGCTTAGAGCCGCTTGACATCTTGCACTCTGCAGGAAGACATAGCTGTAATGTACTGATAGCAACAGTGTCTGTCCACTGTGTTAATGATTGCCTAAGTGCTTCCATTTTAATCCTCTTCCTCACTTAAAATTTTCCAAAGCTTTTGTGTTTTGGGCTGCAGTTTCTCTTGCTTGGTGTCCGCCCAGAACTAGACTTGCTTTTATTTGTTTTTGAGGCATTGGGATGGGGTTACAAAGCGTCCAAACAGTGTTTGCTTGCCATATATGAAAGGAGAGAAACTCCTCTCCTTCCACTGTGACAAGCCAAAATTCATGTGCTTCTTAGTGTGGATGTGCAGCAGGGAGCAGGGAACAGGCATGGTTTGACACCTCAGTGAAAAAATCCCTTTCCATTTTCTGGTGAAAAGTAGCTTACATTTTAGATCTGTTTTGACCCACTGGAAGTTTCCTTTGGTGTATGTGCAGGGTAATAGCTGAGTTTTTTAGCAATAGTTGAGCAAAGAACAGGCTGTGTTGGAAATGCCTGCATGGCTAACTGCACTGTGAAAACTCCTCAAAATAAAATGAAATAACGCGTGGGATTGAGGCAAAGGCCTGTTTTAAGGAAAAGCTCTGTTCAAAGCAGAAGGTCTCTTTCCTGTCTCTTGAGATGTGTTGGAAATGTTGTTTGAATGATGTCAAGTCCTGGCCTAAACGATGTGGGTTTAGTATTGAATATTAAGGTGAATGCTCCAGAGTGAACTTCTAGACAGCCACTGTGGTTCCCTTTGGCAGTGTTATTTCATCTGTTAGTTCCGTGGCAGTCACAGCATGGATAGAGACTAGGTGAAACTCAAGTACTGTCCCATGACAAGTCCTTCTTCGAAGCTTAGCACTCCGAAGTTTGGTAAGACTGAACGCTTAGCAGTAACTTCTCATTCATCAGAGTGTCTCCAGAACTTTTGCTTTTGTATGACTTTTTTTGGGTTTTTAGCTGGCCAAAAGTAGGTGAGAGTCAGAACAGCTGGTTCATCTTTTCCCCAAATGCTTGCTCTGCTCTGAAGAGGATTCTCTTGTTTTTCTCCTTCAGGATCTACCTTTAAATGTCTTGTGTATTTTGTGCTCAATCACGTATGAGTTGCCTGTAGTAAATTTAGGAGTTTCCATGTGTTGTCATCTCTCCCTGAAATGACAGAAGTGAAAAGAAGGAAGGAAATGCCTTTGGAAATTAAACTAGTCTTTCAGCGAATGGAAGTAGTGCTAGAAGCTCAACAAACAGGTCCTACAGGAGACGAATGATAGTCGTTTGAAGTCGTATACTAGAGAAAATGAGTAATGTTGGCATGATGCATATCTTCATCTGCTTGATGAACTTCTTCTTAGCCGTTGTTTGACAGAGGACCTTGATTACTGTTTTAGAGGCAGTTTTCATCTTTCACCAACTGCAAGAGAACTTCTAGCCCTGCATTCACTGTTATTAAAATTTGCTGGGGATGTATGCTGCGTTCATTGGTTGTTGGCTATTCATTATTCTTGATTGTTCATCATCGCGTCAGTCAGATACAACGTTCAGAGTAAACAAATCAACAGCTTGTCCCCAAAGCACCTTGAGTGGGCATTTGGTATATCTCCTTTTTTTTGTCTGCTTGGGTGTTTGTTTTTTTCTTTCTTCTTCTTCCCATGACCCTTTGCCCTTCCCTTAATATAAAATTGTCCTCTGGTCAGATTCCCCTGCAGTAGATCTTTTGTTCTTGCAGTCACAGTGAGAAACTTGATTGAGATAATGACCAGATTCATCGTCCAAAGGACACACATGACCTCCAGTGAGCAGCACAATGTGAGTTAGACATCTTCAGAAAAAAAAAAAATAATCAGAAATAATAGCTCAAAGGGGACCAAAATGGGGAAAATGACAGAAAGAGGCAGAGAAAAATATTTTTGGTTCATCAAACTGCTGCTTGTTATGTTCCAAACACTGAGGAACTATCTACACTAGGGAAACTTTCCAAATGCTTCCCAACTTTGCCACCACTTTTCAGCTGTATCAGTAGTAAAATATATGGGGAGCCCAAGAATAAATGGGCTGCCGGCTGGCGCTGCCACATGCTATTTGCATCTTACTTTAGGGCACGTCTGATGGACACTTATGGTGCTTAAAAATTCCTGCAGCAGCTGGTAGCGGGTGTACGTGAGAGCTGCCGCTCCTGGCTGTAACTGGTGTAGCTGAGCCAGTGGTATCAAAAGAGGGAACGTTTTGCCATGTTTTCCTAGTGTGGACCGAGCCTAGTGCTGGACTGCTGCTTCATGTTGGTAACACTGGTGTTATATCAAATTTGTTCTTTGACTTTTTAAATTTTTATTTTATTATTTATTTTCTTTTTTTTTTTTTAGAAAAAAGATAAAACTTTGTGGAATATTTTTCATGAAAGGTTCTCTAAAAGTCTTAGCTGCAGCCACATGAAATCAAATCATATGCTGTATAAAAAGATTCATCTGTTCTACTTTATATTTGACTAAACTATGCCAGTGTTTGACTAGTCCTTTTAAATGAACAGATAATATTTTGAAATTCTGGGTTACAAAACAGAACTGAAAATCTAAAATACTTTTACAGAGCGGGCAGCTAAAGTTGCTGAGCAGCAGGAGAGAGAGCGAGCAGCACAGCAGCAGAATTCCTCCCCCCGGGCAGGCACTCCTGTCGGGGCTCTTATGGGGGTGGTGCCGCCACCAACACCAATGGGAATGCTCAATCAGCAGTTGACACCCGTTGCAGGTAAAACGTAGGAGCTATGACCATTTTTTCCTCATCCACTATATCAACCCCCTTCATAACTCTGAACACTCTCTTAGGTCACTTTGTTCTTATGGAAGAAAAAGCTCAACCTCTTCAGTCTTTCTTCATAACGAGTATACGTAACCGCAGCGGTAGCCTGGTGATCCCACGTTACTCGCTCCAGTAGTGAGTAGCCTGATGAAAATGCAGGGCCAAAAGGGTTCTCCTCGTGCAGTGGTCCTGTTCTGTGTGTGGGCAGTCGTGTTTATTCACTCTGCTTTGCAGAGTTCATGTTTAGCCCTGCTACAGCAGGCGGGGAGTCAGCTAAGTGCTCTCCTAGTGCATGCAGCATCAGTGGAAGTGGTAAAGTAGGAGGCAAATTATTGTGGTTTTTTATTGTCAGGAAGGTGAGAGGCAAACAGAAGCCAAACCAGATCATAAATCCAAGCAAAACCTTTACAGATTTGCTGATTAGACGCTGGTAAGCAGAGCAGACTAGGATCTAGAGCCATTGCAGAAACGAATATGAAATGCCAACATTGCCGGTTTTATCAGGTGATTTTCAGAATAGAACTGAGCTTGGAGAACTCTTCCACAAGGTCCCTGTTGCTGAGTGTTGTGCTCATTTTCCAGTCGTAATCCGACTTGAGTTCGTAGGGAGTATGCTCGGAGTAAGTATTTTCAGGATCAGATCTGCAGACAATGTAGTCGACTGGAGATTCTTGTATGGGAGTCAGCCATACATCAGTGAGAAACTGAATTAGGTATGACCTCGTAAGCTGTTTTCCTTCCTCCATTTCTAATTGAAATAATTAGATTACTTCAGTCAAGGTCAAAATAGTGCCAAGTAGGTAAAATGAGTATTAGAGGGTTTTTTGGCTTGAGTTTTGGGTGTTTTGTGGGTTTTTTTTGACTTTCCCTTAAGGCATTCCAGTTATTCCATTTATTCTTTTGTCATTTTTCTTTCCCGTCTCACAGGCTGTGGGCATGTTTAGAGCTGACAGCCTGAAGCGTTTTTCATCATGGTCTCTAAATCCCTTTTCAGTAAATAGCCTGCATGGATGTTTAAACTGAAGGCACATTCCTTACTTGGTTCATGGGAGCGTTTGTTTACACCAAGTTGTGTTGGTTTTGTTTTTTTTTTTTTACTTTGTTCTTGATAATTTTCCTCTGAACTGTTTGCAGTTGGTGTGTGTTTGTGTGTGTGTGTACACATATCTGTGCATATATTAAGAAAGAAAAAAAACAAACCACAAAATCCCCCAAGTTCTCTGGTGCTGATCTTTTTTTGTGAGTAACTTACTTCAATCCAGAATATGTAGAAACATCATCCTCTTGTAGTTGTGTTTTCTTGGTTTATTTCTTGGGTTTTTTTGGCATTGAGTCACTTTTCCAATGTTTTGGATGTAGGTGTTGATGGGCAGTAATACTTATTACTTTTTTATTAAAACTTTTCCAAAATGTGCATTCTGCAAACTACACATGCTGACTTACTTCCTGTGGCAGCCTCCTCAAAAGCGAGCTGGTATTTAAGACCATCATCCTACTCAAGTGGTTAGACACTCAAGTCTCTTCACTTTGGCATTGTGAAATACTTCCTTAAAGTAGATGATCAAGTGGATCTTTTTAAATTCTTTCTATTTTTGTGACCCATTTTAAAAACAGTCTTTCATCTTTTAGTTTCCACAAGTCTTACTTAGGAGTATCTTATTCTGTTGAGACCTCTTTCACATCGTCCTCCAACATTTGATTGCTTTTCTCTAATTCAGAGAACTTCTTTATGGCCCATGGGTCCAAGAAATCTGGATGCCTTTTGAGATGCGTTTTTCTTAGCGTGCAGCGCTCTAGTTTCTTGTAAATTTAGGCATTACAAAAGCTTATTTAATCTTACATTGTTATAGTAAAAAATGGGAGAACAAGTAATTTCAAAGACCTCATAAATCACAGCTGTGGGAGCTGGAAAGTTTCCCGTGTTCACTAGTTTAAAATCAAAGTGATAACTGATACCTGGGGTATGACAGTGGCTGCTCTGTAACCTTGTGATGAGCTACAAGAACTGATTTCTCATGGAGATTTGATGACAACTTTATTAATCCAGCCAGTTGTTGACTGAGTATTTTATTTCGAAATGTGGAAGTGAGCTTTCATGATTGATAAATATGGGTTTGTTTCATCTGAGGTTTTTGTTTTATTTTGTTTTGTTTATTTTAAAGCTTTAGAAGTGTATGTAAATGCATTGAAGATGTGGTAGTAGCTCAAGATGCACTGGAAGTACCAGGCAGTAGCTACAGTGAAAGCCCTTCATTCTAGGGATGCTTTTGTTGGTTTTCTTCTTTTACTTTTTCCATTAGAAATACGAATTTCACGATGTTAACAAAGAGGTACAGATGAGCTTCCAGATATTTGAAATAGGTACCTAAGACCTGTTGATAAGTGTCAGTCTAGGTGTCCTGTGGAAAATGAAGGTTTGAGGAAGATCAGTTCTTTATTTTCTGATTATTTGCTTCATGTAAACCTTTTGGAATTTCAGGTTTCTCACCTTTGTAACTCTTTCTGAGGAAGTGACAAGTTTAGCTTGTATTTTGGAGCTGCTCGATCTGTTTCGATCCTGCGCTCATGACAGCTGTGTTTTCAGTCAGAGCTGGTGTGAGTTTTCAGTCAGACTTACTGCCAAAATCCCTGTTCTGAAAGTTTCTTTTATGAGTTACTGGGAGTGTGACAAAGGCTGAGTAGGTGGTTACTTGGAACAGACTACAAAAACCCCAGCAATTTCGCATTTCTAAACTTGCTTCATCTCTCTAGATCTGCTTCTGTCCTCTGTCATCTTTTCATTATCTTTCCAACACCTTTCCTTGGTTACCTGACAATGCATCCCTTTAAGTTAGAAAACCTAGAAAACAGGTGAGGGACAAGCAAGTTATGTTCCAGGACCCAATAAACATAGTGCAGTTACATTGTGTAGGTTCACCTCGTGGATAGCAACAAACCTGAGCTGAAACCAGAATAAGCTCTAAATTGTCTTCCCTCACATGCAAAAAACTAAAGTTATGAGCAGCAGCAGCACAAAATCATCTTCATCATATCATTGGTTTTCCTGTAAAGAAACCTTGAAAACATTGACAGTAAAGTTCTGTGAGGGACTGCAGGTGCTCCTTGTAAGACCTTTTGCTTCGGTCTAGTGCCGTGAGTGTAAGTTACTGCAGCCCAGCATATCCAGTGCTGTCAGGTTTAAAACTTGAGTTGCTTCCTTAGTTCATGCTGGAGATGGTTTAATAGAAATCACCCCTGTCACTGCCGTTAGTTCTAAGTATGTGAACGTTGTAGGGTTTTTGTGTGTTAATTTTGCATACGCACTGCAGAAAAACGTGTAGGTTTTTATTTCTATTCCAGTTGGGTTTGGTCTCCCAGCTAGCCCACGTAGCAGGGCTGTACGAGAAGCTCGTGTAGTTAGTGTTGTGTTTGTGATCTGTATGCAGATGGCAGAGCTTTAAGCTGTATTAAAATCGCTTGCGTTGGTAACATTTAATTGTGGCTGAATTTATTCCTTGTGTTAACGTATCTGAATATTCAGCGTTTATTGCCCCATGAGAAACATACGAGTACACTAAATACTAATTCATCAAAAGTACAGTGATTCATATGTATAACTTGTTTATTTTTAATTTTTGTTCATTTTTGCAAGATACTAATTGTATTGTCTTGCTGTACTAAAGGTGCTTTTTTTTTTTCTTTTTTGTTGTGTGGATAGTGCATGTCTTACTGTGTAGAACATATTGCATGTTATTGATGCATGTTTGAAATTTGTTGTGTCCTTCAAGGCATGATAAGTGGCTATCCACCGGTGCTGCCACCTTTGCAGGGCCCAGTTGATGGCATTGTTAGCATGGGCAGCATGCAGCCACTTCACCCAGGGGTGCCCCCACCCCACCAACTTCCGCCAGGTATGCCAGGCATCCCAGGCATCCCACCACCCGGTAAGAATGTCATCCTCATTCGCTCCTTGTTTCATTTTCATGTACTTGCCATTTAACCAGTTGTTACAGAAAGGATCTGCAGCTTGTTTTGGTCATAGCGTTTGTTTCTGAACGTAGCAGGTTTGTTTAGCTGCAGCGCACGCGATGCACTGCTGAATATATGAGGTGTATGCAGAACGTTGACAGAACAGCACGTCCAGTAAAGCGGCAGGGGAAGGTTACTGAAGAAACGTGACGCTGCTCCAGCAGTAGTTTTGCTCCAGCCCAAAAACTTGACAATTTTGCTTGGGTTTATCAGAGGTCTGAAAAGCTGAAATCAGCTTATTCGTATCCTTGTCTCATATAAACAGCGTCCTTCCACTCCTCTTTTTCTTATTTAAAGTGGGCTTATAAATGAAATTTATTGCTCTCATTCCTTACTGAACTCTTCTTCAGAATGTTAATGTTTATCAGTGGGCAGACTGCACTTAAATGAACCTGGTCATGTAAGACCCCTTGTCCACTGGGGCACTGACACGTGGTGTTGTAAAACAGTGTTCAGATTAAACCTTGCTGGTAGAATAATAATGGGAATCATCTGGGGATAAGGTGACCCCAGTATACTATTGTGGCCAAATTTTGAATCGATTTTTGAGAGCATATCTGCTACGTGTTTGCTACTTTTTTTGCCATGCTTTTGATGGCAAGTGAGGCTGAATGAAACACAAACATTTTCCCAGTGTTAATGCTATTAACATATCCCTATAATGGGGAAAAAATGTTCATCTGCCTTCTCATCCTGTTTTCTGCTGATTCTTCCGGTTTTTACCTCTGATAACTCATGTGTCTGTTTAAAAGATGTGCATCCCATATGTTCAGCAGTTGAACAAGCTGTGGACTTGTGGACAAGCCGTGCCTGCCCCTAACGCCGCTTGCAACTGTGTTTATCAGAAACTCTGTTATGACTTTATCTGTATGTAAATTAGTTTGGGGTTTTTTGTTTGCTTGTGTATTTTTTTTTTTTAAATCCATGAGTATTAGGTGTGCAGCTTGCAGCTTCGCTGGTGTGTGAGATTCACATGATGTCATGTAGAGGGCACGGGAAAACAGCTGTGGCTGAGCCTGCCCTGACTCGCCAAGGCGGCGACGTTTAGCACGCATCAGCAACGTACAAATGTTTGGGAGGTGAATCCAGGATAATTAATTTCTTTGAAGAGTTTTTCCCACTGGAGAAGTGGGCTTGTATGTATGGTGTTTGAGAAGATATGGATTAGGGAAAAAATAACGCCTGGGAATGGAGGACCACATGTGAAGTGGTGCTAAATTGGGCGGGGTGGGCTAAGGGCGAAGCCGTGCTCTGATGCTGGAAAGGGGAGGCTGCCTTCCTTCAGACCTCTTCGCTTTGTACCAAGAAGATACTGTGCCATGTTCCACAATTTGTATTTTCAGTGTTTTTCCCAACCTCTGACTTGCTGTTAGCACAGATATATTGAAAATGGGGGCTGTGATCAAATGGAAAACGCATTTGAAATACGCTTTTGTGTGCAAAATGCAGTGGCACGTCTTTTGATCACTGACACAGAAATCTGCATGCAGATTAAACCCCCAGGAAGAGCACAGTTAGTTTGCAGCTTTTCCAATGAATATAAGAAGCAGCATAAACAGAAAGAAAAGCAGCAGCACGCATAGCTTTCATTTTTTCAGACCAAAGCATCTCTATGTAAAATATCAGGAACCACATGACTCTCATTTAGATCCGTAAATTTTTGTGTATAAGACTGACGTGGGTGTTTTCTGCTGTACTCTGTACAATAGGGAAAAGCCTCAATATGTTTGAGAAAAACTGACAGTTTTTATTTTCTTGAAATATGTTTCAAATGTTCGTCGGTCTCATATATAAGACTATTCAAGGTTAACCTGCAAGTTGTGTTTTGTATCAGAGAGATCTAACCGAACTTGTGCAATGGCTTGGATTTCCTCCTGCTGTGAATATATTTTATAAAACTGAACACAAGGAAATGTTAAATGTTGCTAAAGCGATCAGCATTTCCTTTCTTAAAGGATTCTAGGAAGATCCTGTCAAGCCAAAGACATATACTATAAATTAAAAGATTTAGTTAGGCAATCACTAAGTAATGTGGAAAAAAAAAAAGAAACCCAAAAACTATTCACTTTGCATTTCTTTAAATTAATTCAGCAGGCCACATATCAGTGTTTGGTAGTTGTCATGTTGGCTCTTTTTTTTTTTTTTATCATTCAGAAACTTCTAAAGTGTTTTTTTTTATGGGGGAGAGGGGGCTATTTGAATGTCATACATCTGTTTAAAATAACTGTAAGAAATGATATTAAAGTATAAATTCTTACTATAGAAGACCAAAGAGGTATTTGTCACTGCTCTGAAATAAGACTGATTATTTTATATTTTGGAATATAGGTGTTATAGGCCAAAATGTGTCCCCCATGGTAGGCACTCCAGCACCAGGAGCAAGTCCTTTCGGACAGCAGGTGAGTCATTTTTCCAGTATTTATGAGGCTCTAAAGGCTCTGAATTAGCATTTGAACAGCATCTCAGTTAGGACATGTAGGGATGCACATGGCCTTTCCCAGGGAGAACATAAAGCAAATGTACACCCATGTATTTAGAACCAGTTAATATTTTGCACTTAGAGTTTGTGTCCTTATTTGTTGGTTGAATTGTTATTAGACTAATTAGGTTCTGTCCACTGGGATAACTTTTGCAGTATAAGCAAGACAGTATTTTGTTTTGCTATGTTTTCCTACCACTAAATGAAGAAGAGTCATTTCAGCACACTGTTAAACTGCTGATAATTTAGGTTTTGCATGCTTTGGTGGTGCAGAGAGGATGCTGTCCACTTTCTCAGCCGTCGATGAGTGGGTAGAAACTGTTTTGTTTGCTCCCATGTTTCACAAACTGATGAAGCAGATACTTATTGGCAGTGCAGAATTTGTGAGTTTGGATAGCAGCAATGATCAGACGGTCCTTCTCAGTGATTAGTACATGAAGTGTTCAGCACATTCCCAATTTTATTGGCCAAATCTTTGCATCATAAAGGGGAAATGTGACTTTTGGTTAGAAGGTGTAAAGAAAACCAGAAGCTGAGTGAGAAAGTAATAAAGTGCATATTTCATGACATTGAGTTATTCCAGACCACAAACCTGTGCTAAAAGTTCTCGGTACTGCTACGTAATCACAATGGTGCGAATTCTTATTTGTGACTGTGATTTTTTTGTGTGTGTCTGTTCCTGCAATTTTTGCCTGAGAGCAATCGGCATTTATTTTGTGGAAATGTCCCAGTCCAAGGATCAGGGTCAGTTTGGATTAGACATTTTAGAGCTAAACCTGCACTTCACAGACCATACAGTTTCTGATCAAATTAGAGAAAGCACAAAATAAAAAGGAGGCAAAAGGAGTAATTAAGGTTAATAGGAGAAGAGGAGAAATGGTGATAATAATCAGAGTATGTTTACATAGATTAGAAATATGAACAATGTTATCTGTTAAATATGAATATGGTTTGTTGGCACTTGCGCTCTCTGTGCATCTCCGTGTCCCCAAGAGACAGCCCTGCCTGAAGTGGATGTCTTCCAGGGAAATTTTCTTATGCCTCTGCTCATAACCTGTTTTGAAGCTCCGTTGTATGAGGATGACCTGATGCAGAGATGTGAAGTGGCTTCCCTGCAGTTCCCCCAGATGTGATCTCTCTGTCGCTTTGTCATTGCAGATAGGAATCCTTGGCCCGCCGGGACAGCAGGCACCCCCTCCGTATCCCGGCCAAAGCCCAGCAAGTCAGCCTGTTATGCAGCAGCCCACAACTCCCATGTTTGTCTCCCCTCCACCAAAGACACAGAGGCTTCTTCATTCTGAAGCCTATCTGAAATACATTGAGGGGCTTAGTGCTGAATCAAATAGTATTAGCAAGTGGGACCAGACCCTTGCAGGTAAGGCTTTTGATACAGGGTGGGATGTCTCCAGACAGAACATGCTTCTTTGTAACCATTAGTACCTTTTGCTTTTATGGAAAATGCTAAATGAATCTGCTGCTTACCTAATAAAACGTGCACGTGCAAGTAATTGTTAAAACAAATCAACAGACTGGGAATATGTATGTTATCAGCAGGCTAATTTCACCAGCGTTGTATAAATCTAAGAATGAATTGTGTGGGCTTAAATACTCGGGGTAAAAGTTATCCTGTGGAATTATATTCACCGTTTCTAGAAAAACGGTGGTGAATGTTAAAGCCAGTAGATAACGGGGCCGTTTCTTGACCTTCCAGCACGACGACGAGATGTCCACCTATCGAAAGAACAGGAGAGCCGACTCCCTTCGCACTGGTTGAAAAGTAAAGGGGCTCACACCACGATGGCCGACGCGTTATGGCGGCTGCGAGACTTGATGCTACGAGACACCCTTAACATCCGCCAGGCCTACAACATAGAGAATGTTTAGTCGCATAATCACTTCGCTCTTTGATACCGGCATAGGAGCAGTTTTGTGGAACAAGAGCTGTTTTAGTTACCGGGTGGGGAGAGAGAACCAACAATAATTTGTATTGCATTTTACTGTACATTGCGAGACCATTTTTATATAAGGACACTTTTAATAAGCATATTTCGCTTTTTGTTATATTAAGTTGACTTTATCAAATACACGGATTTTTGCATATGTTTCCTTTGTTTGAAAGGCGATTTCATAATTGGTTGAGTGTAGTTGAGGATTCATCTTTCTTATACTTTATTGCTGAGAATCTGATGCCATTGTTTTTATATAAAAGAAGAAAAAAGAAAACAAAGTATTTGCAGATTGATACAGTGGAATGTGAAATTAGTCGTAGTTTACATCTTAGAAGGATGTGTGTACATGTGCTTGTGTGTGCTAGCCACTTGAGCAGAAATCTCTCTTGGATGTGAACAGGAAGGATCTCTTAAAAGAAGCTAAAGGTAAGGTGTGCATTGATGTGAGGGAAAAATGACATTTCGGGTCATTAACGAGGCAGCTGAGTGGGCCACAGCAATCATGGAAGTGCTCGTGTGGACGGGACAAGGGTGTCTTGACCGCTAATGTTGTCCAGTCCTGTCGGGTTATTTATTCGTGTAGCCGAGGCCATTGTGATCCTAAATCAGTAACAGAATACATATGCTGGCACGCCCTTAGGAGGTGACATGTTTCATCTACCATGACCTGCTTTGGGGGTTCTGTGATGTCCCTAACACCAAGCAGTGGGAAGGGGACGCTTCCTCCCTAAGCAGTTCTGCCTGCGTGTGGGAGAGGCATGCAGAACGTCGAACCAGTTCTGGTCTTGGAAGGTAAGTTAGAGGAGAAGGAAAGTTGAGTTGTTTTGTTAGCGTAGGAACGTGATGTTTTTAAATTCACACCTATTCTGTTAATGATTGGGCATTGTAAGACATTTTTGTACGCTTTCTTTAAGTGTATTGATTCACCTTAATGAAAGTTTTTCAATGCAAAATTTGAGAAATTTGACACAACTTTAAAGTAAAATACTACTGTATGGTACGTGTAAGTTCAGCATACCAAGTACGTTGGAGAAATAGAGTACTTGCATTGCAGCCTTCAGAGGGTTTGGTTTTATTTTTTCTTTTTCTTTTCTTTTTTCTTTTTTTTTTTTTTTTTTAGCTAAGTAAGGTAGGTATAGACTTTTCTTGCCAAATTTCAAGGTTGTGGCTGCCTTCTGCTAAAGACTTACCTGTCCTCGTAACTAACCGACCTTTTGGACTGCAAAGTTATTTGTTTAAAGGTAAATCCTTTAATGAATTTAATTTTTTTAAAAAAAAAAAGAATTAATACTTTTGAATTGCGTTAAGTAACTGGGAAAGCTACAATAATTTGAAAAAATGGCACCTGGTCACTGCAACTCAGTCCAAAAGAACTGATTTACTGATACACATCATCTTACTGCTAGAGATGTTCATCATTTGGAAATGTTTTTTAAAGTCTAATGGTACAAACCATTTTCATTTCAGTATCTTTGGCAGAAGGTTAAATATTTTTCTTCAAATACTGGATATCTTGGGTTTTGTTTTGCTGATGTAATTAATACTGATGAGGGAAGTGACATGTGCAAGTATAAACTGTTATTTAATTTTACTGGGTAATTCCTCTACCGCTCCTGTTGCAATCCTCCAGTTACTGCGCGGAAAACCATGTAATTACAAACAGGCACTTAAGGACAGTTGAGGTCAGATGTGCAATGGATATGAAGAAAATGGAGCGAAGCAACATATAGGGAAATTGCAATTTCAAACTCTACAATTAGCACGCTGTGGTACAGAAATTTTTACTGGCCTTTGCAAATGACCAATTGTACTTAATAAAGTAGAAACTGAATAAGCTTAGACCACCCCCACATATACAGTATCATCTTAAAATGTGTTTAAATTACCATAGGCTTTGCAATTTTTAGCCACAAAGATGGGACATTGAAGTGAATCAGGCAGCAAATCCTAGTTTTTGAGTGTTTGGAACTACCATGGATTGTACTAATACACCACCAGATTCTCCTACTTCTCAGCATTAACAAAATTACACCAAAGAACCTGGGATGGATTTTAGTTAAGTTATTGCTTTATTTATTTTCTTTTGAGGACTGGATGGGACTCCCTTTGGAGCCTGTATAACTCAGATGTTTAATTTATCCGAAGGTCAGTGATGAGCAGACTGCAGCACTGACTCTCTCCTGCCCAAGCAGCTGAAGCCCTACTTTCACTGCTCTTTCTGGCCCAGGAGCAAGGGATTGGAAGTGCAAACAAAACCTGGGTCCTCCCGCGAGGCAGTGCAGAGCACTACCACTAAGCCGCTGGGCTGGCCCGAATCAATTATTTTAAGCTTTGTTTATTTATTTCGAAATCATGTCTCTATATTGGAAGCAGTTCAGTCGATTGCAGTAAAGTTTAGAATGTAATGGCTACAGTCTAGAATTCAAAACCAGCAAAAGAAACTGTTTTCTGACTCTGGTTTAAAAAAAAAAGAAAAAAGAAAGACACGTCTGTCCGTCTTTCTCTTTCTCTCTCTTTGTGGGTGTTTGAACCCCTCATTTGTTTTCCACTGCCGTTCATTGTACTGGCGTAAACAAAACTTTCACATTAAAATAAAAGTATGTATGGGAAATGGTTGGATTCTGTGAGAGTGGAAAATAGATTAATCTAGGACTGGTATTTTCATAAACACCAGCCGGAGACGACTAACAATTATTTGTTCTCTTCCTCAGTCCTGCCCTTCCATGAGAAAATTTACTGTTTGTGTAAAAATTCAAAACGTTGATGTTGGTGACTTTTTTTCCAGCGTATGTTTTTGGACCTGGTTAATCCATGCTTGGCTTTTCATTAGATCTTGTACTCCTGAAGGTTGAGCTGCTAACCAGGTTTATAACGTGTATGTACCATCACTTTGTTTACCTGAGTCTTTTTAATTTGAATAAAAATAGTTTGCAAAGTGTTTTGGATTAACCAGGTTTGAGTGTCCCATCAAGACTTTTGTTAGGATTTTATTTCAATTAATTCTGGCTGTTGCTGATCCAGAATTTATCAAGTCCTTAGTACGTGCGTGCTTGTGCGTGGGTAAAGAATCCTCTAAATTTCGTCCCGTGTATTGTAAGACATGCCTGGCAGGTGATAAGAACAGTGATGCAGAAAACTGTGGTTGAAAATTGAGCCATAAGAAGCACGAGCAGTAAACCTTGAAAAGTGTGTGACGCACTGGGAACGAGCTGAGTGGAGATGATAAGATTCGGTCAGGCGCAGATGCCCCCACGTTTATTGCTTTGAAAATAAACAGCAAGCCTTAATTTCATACTGGAAGCTAACCTCGTTCAGGACTGTCTTTTATGTAGCTGTGTAATAAAGGAAATGAGAACAGTAATATGGGAAAAGCATTTTAGACAACAAAATTAGAAGCCGGGACAGAAATTTTCTATAATACCAGAAACTGCAAGAAAAATTAAGTGATAGCAACCTCTCAAGGGGCCCCTGACGTAAAATTTCCAAAGAGCTATTAAAACACCCAGAACAGATAGCATTATATTTAATTAACATGCATTCACGTCTTCGACCTGGGGGATACATGCTCCCTCTCGCACAGGCTGCCAGCTGTACAGAACTTCCACCTTCCGAAAATTTGAGGGTGCAGTTGCACAGAGGAGACTAATCCTAATCATCTTCCCCATCTCGTTTGCTCAGTCTGAGATACTGAAGATCACCCACAGATGACTGTAATCCCCTCTTGGCTGCGGATGCACTGAATGGGAGTGGTGTTTCAAAATGGCTGGGTGCTCTGAACACCAAGTAAGAAATGGGATCTAATTATTGGATATATGTGGAATTTTCTGATTAATAAAATAAACCTCATGTTCCTCTGCTTACTGCATTTTCCAGCAAGTCTAATTCGACCATCATACAAAGAAACAAAACAACAGCTGCTGCAGTGCAGTAGGATTTGGTGATCCTGGATAAAGAGATTTCCAGTCTCTGTCAGGCATCGGGAGACATGGTGGTCTCCTATGGTCGGTCCTTCCTGTGCTGAGAGGGATCAGAAATCCAGCGCAGAAGTCTGGCTGTGCAGTTTATCATCTGGACAAAACTGGTGAAGGATGGTCAGTCGAAGCCTGTGCAGCTGTCTCTACAGGGAGTGCCCAAATTCAGTTTCCATTGGATGGTTTTTGGGAGGACTAGAATTAATCCTCATGCTTTGTGCAAAGCACCAACATCCAGTGACAACTTAAGGAAATTCCTCAAGACCAGTCATCCCACCAGTGCCCATGGCAGGTTTTTGCACCTTTCTCAGAGGCACCTGGGGCTGGCCATAACCAGAGTGCAGATTCAGTTTCCTGTCTGTGTATGAAGTCCAAAGTGAGAGCTCACCTCCACTGAAGATAGGAGAAGTTTTGCTCCAGGGAAGAATGCCCCAGTACATAACAGATGACTATTTTTTCCTTTTTCTGCTCTTGAAAAGCTGGGACAAAACCACTGCACCACTCTGCCAGGGAGGAGGAGGACAGGCTGGGCACACACATACTTCCTTTACCAGAACTTCTTTTCAGTACTTTCCTGGCTCACCACAGGTCTTTCAGCAGGCAGCAGCTTTGGGTGCACAACAGCAGGGGATCGATCAACCAACAGATCCATTCTTTCCACAAAATCATTCCGGATCGTTGGTGAAATTGTCCCCTCTAACGCCGGAGTGGTGAGCAGCATTGCTCATACGTAAGGATCACTGCTCATTCACAGATGACTATTTACTGCTGCTGCTTTACCAACTTGAAATTTTTGACGCTTGATACCGGTATTGGCCTGACTCCTGCAGTTTGGAAATCTTTCAGCAGAAACGCTTTGTTAATTCTCAGGATGTCCTGCTGCAAAGCGAACTCGAGACCACTGTTTGTAGACGCCGAGTCGCGTTCTGGGCTGCCACCAGATGAACTCCCTGAGGAAGGAACGGACGTGGACGCACTCAAGCCCACAAGTGGCAGGGGCTCAGCAGTGCTTAAAATGAAAGCTGTGTTCCTGGCTTGCTCCCGCAGCGTGTAACGGCAGCAGTGGTGTGTTCCCAGTGCTGGCCTGAGCTCTGAGCTGTAGGAGAGTCCTCATTTCTTCCCCGTTGCCTACCACCGCAGCAGACAGCTGGAGGGGGAAGCTGGAGGATGGGAAGGAAATGGTGAAACGTGAGCCAGAAAGAAGATGGGGAAGGCAAAGAGCACAGAACTGGGTGTCAGCAGGGATAAAACTCAGAAAACAAATGAAGACCTTGGTTGTTGAAAACTGGGTGTAGATTAAAACTGATAATAAGTCCCCAAATCCCCAAGTGTCCGGTACTGGAATGGGCTGGGCGGCGGGGCCTTACAGCTACTCTTGTTTCTAGCGTTAGCGAGAGACTGGCAAATCAAAGAATGCAGAAGGATCAGCACTAGCAAACACATTGTGGAATCAAGAATACAGGTCAGATTTCTGAATGTCAAGCTTCATCTTTTGTCACAACAGATCTGTGTTGCCTGAAGTCATACTTGCCAACTTGAGGAAGGATTTTATTCCTGCACTGGCCACAGAACTCCCTGACACCAAACTTTCTTGCAACTGCAGCCTGTCTCACTTTCTGTTTACCTGCCTGCAGCCACCTAAGAGATCTTCCAGACACGCCCGGCACTCTCAGCTGCAAGTGGGAAACAGTGCTGCAAAGGAAGAGCTCTGAAGTGAGAAACTGGACCTTGACTGATGTCTGTGAAACACTCTGCTATTACTACACGAGTGCTAAGAAAAGCCACGGGAAGTTTTCACACCAGGCTCCTGAGAAGTAACTAGGGCACAGGCTCCTCCTTAAAAAAAAAAAAAAAAAAAAATTGAAAAAGCTGTTTGTTCTACGGAAACCAAGCACTGGCAGGAGTGCCAAAATGCTCCAGAAGTAAAGGCAGATGGAGCTAAAGCTCAATAATTGTCAAAATCTGGCTTTTTATTAATGTTTTAGTCTTTATTGTATAGCTACAGTCAGGATTTACTTCAGTGGAATCATCTGTGACTGCAAAAAAAAGCTTGTGCAAGAGCATTTGAACTTGGGCTCTATCTCAGAACGAAAGTCAAAATCTAATTCTTACTACTTCTGAAATTGAGGTTTTCCCCAAGGAATTCAATTGCTGTCCAGTCAAAGCATGCAGCGGCACAGTCACATCTTTAATTCCCTGTCATTTTTTTATCTCCTGAAAACACAAGCAGTCCTCCAGATCAAGTCCTTGGAAGACACAACACAAAGTACAGCGGTTGCCCTCCGCTTGCAAGTTGAGTACTTGCACCATAACATCTTCAAAACAGCCAGTCTTTTTAGCTGATGAAAACTTGCTTCTGTGGAAAACAGCTGTGAGGAGTTGGCACAGGGACACATGGAAGTGTATGAACTCCCTCGGGTTTGTTTTCAGGCTGATCTTAAGTGGCTTCTTTGTGGAACCCTCAACATATACACAGACCATGAGAAATGAAACGAATTGCATCCATGTATGATCCGCGCCGATACCACTGCACTGGTCACCGACACGCTGCCGCGCGCTTGAGAGCTCCTGTCACTGTGCTAAGGAGTAAAACAAACCTTAAAAGCCGTCCAGGATGTAGCAGTTAGCTCTGTTTTCCTTCTCTGGGGAGACGGGAGTCCTGCACACAGAGTTCGGGTTTGCTAGGACCGCCTTGTGCCTGCTACCAGGTAAATGCATCGGACTTTTCCCCCAGAGCCCTCAGCCCAGTTCATGGTTAGAGCAGCAACAATGGGTATTACAGCACTTGCAGGCAGCGGAGCCTGGATGCACGGATGACTTTCCAAACAGTGTGGGCTGAGCAAGCACTGAGCAGTAAGTCTGTCCTTGTTTTATCTAGTGACAATTATGCCACACTGGAAAGAAAACAAATCGGACGCAAGAGTAGTTTCTGTCAGCACAAAGGAAACTGACAAAGTTACTATTTCCATTGCGCTATTACGTATGCAACATGGAACGTTTCTTTCCCATTGGTCTTGTCACAACAATGGTGTCTCATCCAGCAAAGAAAAGCAGTAGCCAGACTCTGTTGACTCAGTTTAGTTTATTTAAACATACTAAATACACATTAAATAACTGGCAGAGCCCAAAACACAGTGAACTTTTCACTACTGTATTTGGCTTAAATACAAAATATTAAAGATAGGAAGTCGATGGAAGAAGAAAACTGCCAAAACCATCTGAGAGTGTATGACACAAACGTGTGGATTACAGTTCGTCTTGCAGAGACCTCTTCCCCTACCATCCAAGTGGCAGCAATGCTTCTTTGGTATTGACACAGTTGAAGCATTCAGGACCTTCCCCTTGAAATGTTTCAGCTAAAATTCATTTTTTTCCATCCTTGCCTCGTACTGTCTTTCAGATCGTTTTCTACGGTAAACATCATCTGCCAGAAAAAGATTTTATTATATTAGCATTTTCCAAGTGCAAGATGGTATTAAACGTATGATGCCTGTCATCTCTTTTTAAGCTTTCCAATCCAATTTTCTCTTGCAGACATTGACTGACAGGCAACCAAATATTCAAGCCAACACAAATCCTTATTACCACTTAAAAATAGCTCATGTTCTCCCACCCATCCAGGCTAAAGTTCTTCCCATCAGTCCTCATGAAATGTTTTTATAGGAAAACTAAGTTTCCAGTATGATACAGTCATTTCTTGTCTACTTTCCCGTGAGGGTAATTAAAAATACAAATGCCCAAACTAGCTGAAGCCAAAAGGAAATTAAATTATAGGCACAAAGTCAATGCCTGAGGACTCCCTGCATGGCTTCAGTATTTTAGCTTTTTTTTTTTTAAATAAAAACCCCCACAGGAATATACCCACCTTCATAGTCTTCCTAGTCGTTCTTCCTGCCTCTCCTCACTCTGATCACCCCTAAATATCCATCACCAAATAAAACCTCTCACTGACAAAAAAAAAGAGGTTATCGGGCTTGTACATTGTCACTTTGTATGGATTATGGAGCAGAAGTAAGGCTAAACTGCACTATTACTGTAGTACAGCAATTGGGGTTTTTTTGTACGAAAATAAGGCTCGAGTTGAAATACAGCAGCAGCTACGCAGATGTGCTTTAGTTTCTAACCTGACTTTATTACTATACAGCTATGCCTCAGAAATATTAAACTGGAAAACCACGACAAACCCAAGCCTTCAGAAGTGAGCATGAGAAGCAGTTTTGCTTGCAGTGCATTTGTCAGCTATGGAAATTGTATCGAGCTGTTTTATTCTGCAGGAGACTCAACTAGATTTCCCGTGACAACGAGACTACTCTCACATATAGCGGAGCTGATCCTTTTTCTGAATCACAGAAAAACTTCTAGCACGGTTTGTTAAAGAATGCCACATTAAAACTAAATGCTTTACCTTCTACAAACTGCCATTAGCTAAGTTCTCATGACTCATTTTCATACTTTTTCCTCCAATTAAAAAAGTCACGTGAGATGAACCCACGCCTACATTTACATTCTGACAACCCTGGTGAGTATTTTCAATGTAAAAAAGTCTAATTTAGTATTCTAAACCCAGGGTTTGTGTTTTTTTTTGTTTCTGCCCCGTGTGTTCTGCTGGAGAGACAGAGTCCGGCGCCGGACGTGCTGGTTAAGGGCCCCCCGGGGAGGACCGCACCGCCGGGTCACGGGAATCGCCTCCGCTGTGTCCACCACCGCTACGGGCGGCGACCCGCCGGGGCCCGGCCCTCACTTACAGAAGGTCTCCTGGCCAACGCGGACGTGAATCATGAACCACTCCATCGCTCCGCCGAGGAGGAAGAAGAAGGGCAGGAACCTGTACACGCCGAAGCGCTGCTTCCCAGGCACCAGCTGCAAGAGGCGCTTCAGCCGCTTGCTCACCAGCATGGCCGGGGCGGGGCCGGCGCCCTCAGCACCTCACGTGTGAAGAGGAAAGCGGGGAGGCGGGTGAGCGGCGGAACGAGGCGCGCGGCGGAACGAGGCGCACGACAGCCCGGCCCGCCCCACCTCGCCGCCAGACCGCGGCCGGGAGGCCAACCGCCCCGCGCCCGCTGTAGGACAGCCCCAGGCGCGGGGCTGCAGCCCGCCCTCCTCCCCCGGGCACAGAGAAGCGGGCCGGCCAGGCCCAGCCTCGCCCCCGCCGCCATGGCGGGCGGGCGGGCGCCCACGGCGGCCCCTCAGCCCCCGCCGCCCCCTCCTCCCCGGCCCGGCAGGGGCGCGCAGCCAATCAGCGCGGCGCGCCCGGCGCGCGACCCCGGCGCCACGCGCCCCTCACCTCCAGCGCCGCAGCCCCGGCAGGAGCCGAACGGAAGGACGTGGTGGGCACCCACGTGACCGCGCTCGGGGCGGCCCGCCTCGCCGGATTGGGCGGGGCGGGGCCGGGGGCGGGGCCGCGGCGAGGGACCGCCGCCCCCTCCCACCGCCCCCCGCCGCGGCCGCCCCCGCCGGAGGGGCCGGAGCGCGGGGAGCGAAGCCCACCGGGGCCCCGCCGCCCTCGCGCCTTCTCTGCGGGCGGCCGCCGCCCGCTGTCCCCCCGCACCGCTCGCGGCGAGGCGTGGCGAGGCGCGGCGCGGCCCGGCCCCCTCGCGCCGCGCGGCGGGGATTGGCCGCCCGGCGGGTGCCGCCGCGGGCCGGGGCGGCGGGGAGCGGAGCGGAGCCAGCACCAGCACCAGCACCAGCCCCGGCCGAGCGCGGGCTGCCCCGGGGCTGCAGCGTCCGGCGGGACCATGGCGGCGCTGGGCATGGCGGCGCTGAGGAGGGGCCGTGGCGCGGCCCCCCGGCTGCTCGCCGTGGCCGTCTCCTGCCAGAGCTGCCGCCCCAGAGCCAGCCAGTGCCCCGGGGACGGCGGCCACGGGCAGCCCAGGGACCACCAGCCGGCGGCCCCCGGCAGGGCGCGGCGCGGCGCTGAGCCCGGCCCCGCCGCGGGCAGCCAGCCCCTCCCGGCCGAAGGAGCCGACACCAAGACCTACCTGTGGGCCAGGTACCACGAGATGAAAAAGCTGGTCTACGGTAAGGGCCGCCTCCGGGCGCCGGCACTGCCACGTCCTGCCGGGCTTGGCCTTTTTCCTTTTTCTTTTTCCCTCTTTGCACCTTGGTGCTTTTCCCCGTGCTGCAGAACTGGGCATGTGCCCGTTGCTGTGCAGCTGCCGGGCTTAGAAGCCCTCTCCCTGGCAATGCCATCCACACGCCTCCATCGTCCGAGGCCCTCTGGGACGGTCTTATTCCTGCTGAAATCTGGCCTTGATCTTCCTCTCCCCGTCCTGGGCTTCCCTCTGTGAAGATCTCTCAGCTGGTCTTAGCGTTCCAGGACACGCAGAGTATGTGGGGTTCTTCACAGCTAACACGGATATCATCATGGCATATGGTCTAAATGAAGGGCTTGTTGTGTTTTTCTGTCATTTGCCGTTGGTTGGCATCCAGAAACGTGATTAGACTAGGACAAATGGACAGCGATATCGACCGAAGTGGTGAGGAGTCCAGGGTCCAACTTATAACTCGCCCCTGGTGCATGGTGAGTGTGTAGACTGGTGCTACAGGAGATCTCCTCATCCTGAAGCTCAGCTTGTGTTGCAGATGCAAAACGCCTTTTACTCGTGTGTGTGTGTTTTTGCTTCTCTGACCAAGAAGTTACTTGGCTCCGTCAGGAACGTTGACATCTTGTTAAACAAGGAGAATACTCATGCCACTCGCCAAATCTGTCCACGTGTACAACAGGATTGTGGTCTTTTTTGGCAGCAGTAGATCTCCACTCTGTTAAACCCTCCTAAAAATGTGAAAGAATAGCTTTCTGGCAGAAGGGCAGGGAACGTTTTCCTGCTGGTTTCTTGACTTTTGGGATGCTGATAAGCGCTGTAGAGAGCTAGGAAGTGTGACTTTGTGTCTGCTGCTAAATAGCTCTCCGTTCGCTTTTGCTTGTCTAAGGGTTTGGAGGACAGCAGCTAGCCATAAGCATCTGGAAGAACCATCTCACTGTTCGGAGACCGGCAAGTTCTGTTGTTCCTCCCTCACCTTCCAGTACATCATATTTGCCATAAAATCTAAAGTCCTTCATGATGCACAAACATAAAGGAACTGGCTGCTGATCCGTTGGGTGCTCAGCCTGCTGCATTCCAGCTTTTGCAGGGTGTGAGCTCCTTTGCCTGAGCCGTTGAAGGCAGTGCAGGGTGCTGACATAGGACAGGAGCTTCGTGTTAAGACCTTGCTCCAAGGCTGAGTTGTGGTTTTAGCCCTACTGCTTGAAAGAAATTCCAACTTGCAAGACTTGTAACGGTGTTTGGACCTTAATATCCTCAAAGGCATTTTTTTCTTTTCCATGATGGTATTGAAACCGTAAATGCAGATATGTTAATAGGCTGTGTGGTCTCTTGGGAAAATGCTCACTTTACTGTGTGACAGATGGTGAAGTTTGTATTCACAAAGTTACACTTTGTTGGGATGCAAGAGATACAGTTATTACTGGAGATGGAGAACTGATCAGCAGGATGAAATGCAAAACAAAGTTAAGCAAAGTAGCCCACGTGTTACAGAGCAGACTCTTTACAAACCTGCAGGTAACTATTAGACATGTTAAATAAGAAGCCCTTGTTTGTTTAAAGAATAGCTCCCCAAACCAAAATTTCCAGACTGTGCTGTTCTTCAAGTCTTGTCAAGAAGAGACATAAACAGAGTTAGTCCAAGTTGGTTTTAATTGCTGCTTTGACGACTGAACCGAGTCGTGCAAAACGTGACAAAAGTCTGTCCCTTTGTCCTTGATTTCTAGCTTTGATGTAAAACTGAATGTCTGTGCTTGCACTATGGATTTGAAAACGTTGTCGCATCTTAATGCTCATCAGCATTGAGTTTGAAAAGAATCCTGCGGTGCCACTTTCTCCCTCCTGCTCTGAAACTCCAACTTTGTGAAGTCCTTTGTCCTATATTGTCATTTATTGCTGTTGGGTTTGGAGGTTTGCTGTTGTTCCAGGAGAATTTATTACATGTTTTCAAACCAGCTCTTGCTTAGGACCTGATTTATAGAGCAACGTTGCAGCTTAGCACAGAGGGGATTCCAGTGATAAACGCTGACCGAGTTGGACAGGGCAGGATATGTAGGACGGGAGCTTCTGTGCAGTAAGGCTCAGTGGTGGTACGGGGTTGGTGGCCGGAGCCCAGGCAGTGGAGGTTCTCAGCTTTGTAGAAACACACGTCTGTGTTCTGCCAGGCTTGAGCGTGGTGATACAAATGGCTGCACCACATAGCCACACAAAAGGTGCTGCGGAGGTAAAATCTCCCCTTAGAGCTGGCTCAAGAGAAGCCATTCTCTTCATTATTCCCCCTACCTTTTACAACTTTGACTCTAAGACCAAATTTCATTACCTGTAAGAATTTAAAAATACCGCTTCCACTTTATGTGCTTTTCTTTTTCTCCGCTGAAAGGAAAAATATAATCGTGTTTGCTTTGTTGAGCAAGACTTGCTGTATTCTGGTTTGATGGCATCTGAAGCGTCAATGAAGGCTGATACGCTCTCTCAGTAAGCAATGTCTGAGGAAACATCCAATCATGAAACTCAATGCAGCTGGCGAGCAAGTGAGGATCTGGCTGTAAGCAAGCATGTGTGTTTTTTCCTAGATCTTTCACACTTGTAAACATGGCTGCAATTAAAAAGCTTTCCTAAGGAACCTTTAAAATAACTTCTTGCCTCTGCGTGACAAGCTTGAACATGGTTAAATGTGAGAACCACTGGGAATAGAGACAAGTTTGCAGATAGCGAGAACTTGGTTAGGCATTGATAACACTGAGGGTGTCGCTCAGAGGTAGTCTTTGCTCTTTTTGGTTTGTGTGGATCAAGAGATACCTCTGCATCTGCATAATGCAAGCTGCAGCCAGCACCACGTGCCCATCGCATTTGGAAATGGGAGAGAAGGCTGTGCGATCATCGCCTTGGTGACTCCAGTGTGGTGCAGAGGTGCTTTTTGCAATCCAGCACGTTTTGATTCTACTCATGTCGCTAATCTCAAGCAGGCACGAAGATTTAAAGGCCTCACTCTTTGCCAAACCAGGAAACAAGTCTTGTGCTATGATAATAAATGCCCTGAGAATCACTTAGGGAGCGCGCACGTTTCACGAGATTGAGCTGGGGCTGGAAAGGGCAATTAGCAGCCAGAACTGCAAGCGTGACCAGTTATGTTAACTTCCAAATTCTGTTTCCCTAAATATAAAGGTTTTTTTCTTGTAAAGAACTGTTATACCAGCATTTGTCTCCTGCTGTTGTGTATATAGAAAACATTGGTTTGGGATGAAATGGTGGTTTTTAATATTGCTTTAGGTTTGTGTAGATTTCGTTGGCAAGAAATCCCAAAATATTTAGAAGTTATGGCATAAATTCAAGACTACGCTCCAGAGTAATAATCAGCACTCTTTCAACGTGATTCCTCTGTCATTTAGTGCTCTTTAAGTAATATTTCCCTCTCCCTGCTGCCTTGTTAGAGGCATCTACTTCTGCTGGTTAGAGTGCTTTGCAGGAATTGCTGTGAAATGGTGCAAAACAACACTTCAAAAGGATAAAGAGGTACTTGGAAGGGAGGAAGAACTGGCAGTTTGTCTTTAGAAAGCAAGTCAGTGTGAGCGAACGGAAATTTCTGAATCATGAAGGACGTGGAGGATGGTGGCCATCTGCTTTTTAATATCGCTCTTTTCCTCACTAGTCTTACAAAGGAATTAGCACAGATGCCTGCTGCGTTGGACCTCTGGGAGTACAAAGGGTGAGAGAGATGGGTGTGAGTTGCCTTTTCTGTGTGCTGTTCTTCCCTAACGTGCTGGATCTGAGGCTGAGAGAAAAGGAGCGTTTCCTGCGTGGTGCCGTTGGTACCCCTGGGAGCTCGGAAAAGCACAGGATGTGCTTGGCACCTCCTGACCAGAGCGTTTTTCACATCAGAAGGGGCCATATGGTGTCTTGGCCTCTCTAACCGTTGCTCACAGTTAATTACCTACTTTTGTTTTTGTCTCTGCTGTCATGTTGGGGATTGAGTGTTATTGCTTTCTAACAAAGTGGGCTATTGCCTGGGAAGAGGCACTTGTGCTGTCATGAAGTATTCCAATGTAAGCAGCTGTTTAGGGTCTCATAGTAGTAAAATGAGGGAGATGTGTGTTCACCTTGCATTCACACCCGGGTGTAAATCATGCGTGAGATCAAACATGCTTTCTTGTGGTCTGCCTTTGTTGCTGAGTTTCATCATGTACTGTGGATAGGCAGACGCTTCCCTTAAAACCGTCAGAGTTGCAAACTGGAGCAAATTGTGCAAGTATGCAGATTCCAGGGGTTTGTGTCTATTGCAAGAGCCGTTTTTTCCTCACTGTCCTCAGATGCACGCACGTTGGTTCTCCCTTAGATCATACTTCCTGGGTGAAGTGCTGAGTAGACAGTGACTAATTGTGATATTGTCTCCCTTTCCAGTCAGCACCCAGATGGAAAGAGTAATTGGGATTATCATTTTTTTAAATAACCAGGTGGTTTCATTTTTTTTTTTCTTGCCATAATTTATCATATCTGTCCAGCAATCTGTTTTGGTGTCTTGGCAGAGGAAAAGCAAAAACTATCGTTCTTGAAAAATGGCATGGCATCTTCATGGGTTTCTGAAGGATGTCGTCTGTTTGTTTGGATGATTGCCACGGAAACTGAGGCAAAGAACCCTGGCAGATTATGTGCTGAATGTCAGCCGAGCAGCAGCACCCAAGTCAGCAGCCCAGGGCTCGATTAAGCGCTCAAAATTCGTAACTACCCAGGTGAATATCTTAAAAAAAAAAAAAAACAGAAAACAAAACACAAAAAAACCCCCACAACAAACCAACAAAAAACAGCAACACAAAAAAGCAAACGAAAACACAAACAAACAAACCAACCAAACTTCTTGAAAAGATGCCAGATGTGTTTGGGCTCTCATATTGAAACCAATCTTGTGTGTGCTCCCAGCTTTTGTCTCTTCTATCTATCTTCTTTTGTCTCTTTTCTCTCTATCTTGTGATAGTTTGGAATGTAAAGAGGAGAGGGATGCCTGCCGCTCCATTGAGGGGGATGCTGCAAATGGACATTACGCTGAGCCAGACGTGCAGCATGAGTCTCTGGACTGAAACCCAGAGCCTTTTCCTTCTCTCTAGGAGATCAGGGACTTTGAAACTACTGCGAGTTTAAGATGGAGGATGACGGTGTGGTAAGAGCGAGCTGTCAGCAAGCTGCTGCGAGTTGGTTCGGTGATGATGCTGTGTGATAGGAAACACAGCATGGAGAAGTGAGGTGCTCCAGCAAGCCTGTGGAGGAACAGTTTGTGTGTGAGGCATTGGTGATGAAGCATTTTGGCTAGTGTATGCATTTTTTTTTGGCCCTTATGAGGTAAGAGAGAACGTGCTGTGTAAGTCAGTGACAAAATGTCTGAGTTGGGTAAAATGAGCTGGGCAGGAGGCTGCCAGAGGCTCTTTATGTTTGAGGCTGGCAGGGATGGGTATGACTTCATCCAGTGGGTCTAAATATACTTCATAAATCATACGGTGGCACAGTTACTGCTTGTGCTTCTGATCACAGATAAGACTCGCTGCATCCGCTTGGTGAATCTCAGACTACCCTTTTGCAGGAATCACGCCGCTCCTTTAGCTTTTCCTGGTTGTGTTTTTGCAAGGTCACGGCTGGCTTTAGTTGTCGAATCCAGACAGGTCTCATGTCTTCTGTGAAAGGAGGGATGGGGCTCAGGTGACGGTATTTTGCGCTGCTCTCAGACTGTCAAAATGTCTTGTCATAAATCTGTTAGCAAATGGTGAGTGTTGGAAGAGCTCGACCTCTCTGCAGGGATACAGTGGCAGCAAGTGGGGTGCCTTTGTCATTAAAAAAAAAAAAGAAAGGAAAAAAAAATGCTTTCATTAGGAGAGGAGAGCACTGCATATTTGCACTGTGGTGTGATTAGAGTTGAGTCGTTTTCCTTGTGAGAAAGAAAAATAACACCCTGCAAATCCCAGTGCATGCTTAGGAAAAGATCTTCCCACAAGTTATCTGGAGGTGAGGACAGGAAGTGGAGCTCTGTTTGTTTACGGTGCAGAGAGCATTTATGATGAGATGATGAAAGTTGTGATCGTCTGAATCCTATTTACATTTCCCATCTTTTAAAATCCCAGTGGAAAGTACTCTGATTGCACCCACCCTCTTCAGCCTCTTCCAGGAACTTTGCCACCAGCAGTCCCTGAAAGAGGGCTCTTGTTCTTGCTGTGTAGCCAGCAAATCAGCCCTCCCACCTTAAAATGCTGCCTTCTTTTCTCCTCATTCCTCTCTAGCTGATCTCGTGAATTGCATATGAAAGCCAAAGGAAAGTGAGTTAGGAGAGAGGGATGGGTATGTTTTGTAATGCATCTCGCCCCTGAAAAATAAATATTATGGTATATCTGAATCCTCTCTTTCTTTGGTCACCTTTTTGGCTTAGTGCTCGCAAATGTGCTTTGGACTTCTACTTAAACTCTGTAATCATTCCAGACAAAGTCTTTATTGGGAATGGCTGGTCTCTTTCTAATATTTTTTTTTATTCTAGATTCAGATGAAACTTGGGTTTATAGCAAGAAAGCACCAAAGAACTGGCACAGGGCTTCTTGCTAAAAGCCAAAAGTTAAGGTAGGAAGGGAAAAAAAAAAATCCTACCTGCTGATGCTGGATAAGATCTGGAAAACGTCTCCACTTTTCCTATCGTTCAAAGAGAAAATAACCCGTCTTCGACAGGGGAGGAAATGCCTCCTTCCCCTCTCTGTCCCCCAGTGTGGATGTGACTAGGCAACCTACTACAGGGAAGTTTTTATTGCTCTTCCTCATCTTGCCATGGACGGCTCTGGTGGAGCCTGAGGGGGCCTGGGGAGGGTCTGTTCCTGCCTCTCTGGTTGTAGTGCAGCTAAAGCTCTCTGCTCTCTAGACTGCCTCTGAAAAAGGATATACAGGCAGTTCAGCTGCCAGGTCACGGAACACCCTTTTTCTCTGTGGTCTGGGGGGCAAAGTGTTATCCACAAGCATCTTGAACAGTAACCTTGTTTTGCAGCGACAAACCACACGCAAGGACCAAGGACCGAGCTGTTTCCACAGGTGTTTATCAGAGGAAAGCAGATAACTTGTTGCTATCAGCATTACATGCTCCAAGAGCGTGGCTTAATGTGTTTTTTTTTTTTTCACATTTTGTTGGTGTTTGTACAAAACCTTGTTTTATCCTGCCCATTGACCATAAAATAAAAAGCCCTGATGGTACCTGCATGATTGCCCTGTGAAGTCTGGCTGGTTCTGCGAGTAAAAAGAATGCCGAAGGCAAACCTCACAATTTCTAATTTGAAGTAATCTAGATTTCTCGAAGAGGAGCGTTAGCCTGTTTGTCTTGATTGGGCTTTAAGTGAGGGGCACCTGTTTTTCTGGTGATGTTTTGCAGCTCCCCTTGGTGTTGGTGAGCCCGCTGAAAAGGCAGCTGCAGGGAGCTGGGAATTTAACACTGCAAAATCTCGGGTCTGCCTTGCCTCATGTAGGCCAGAGACCCGAGGACATTGATTTGCAGCTTCCTGACACAAAAGGTCAGTCTTGCTGTGAGAGTGGTTAGCAGCAGCAGCAGAGGCAGCCAAAGGTTCCACTGTGTGTTTTTTCACGGGGAGGATTATTTGAGCGGGTTAACAGCGGCACTGCGCTCCTTTGCTGCTGCCGTGTGGTTCTTCCAGCTGCTGTCAGGTCCAGAACGAAAAGTTGATGTTTCAGTGATCCTCTCAGTTTCTCTAACCTCTCCTCTTTCCCTTCTCTTAGATCTCCTTCCACCAGGAGTCTGCAATCTCCTCAACCCGGCCGCTATCTATGCCAACAACGAGATCAGCCTGGGAGATGTTGAGATCTATGGCTTTGACTACGATTACACATTAGCACAGTATTCTAATTTACTACACTCTATGATTTTTAACACTGCCAGAGACATCCTAATAGAACAATTCAAGGTAATTATGTGCTAAGAATTTCATTCAATTAAGCTTACTGCTGTCTTTGCGATGCCGCAGACGTACTTGCAAAACGCCGCGTTGTGCGCATGTGTCAATTACTTGTTTTATTGAGATAAATTTTATGTTTCACAATCTTTGATTGCAGAAAGCTTTGTCTGTACAGGGAATTCATTTCCTTTTAGACAATTTACCATGCTCTGCATTCCTGAGAGTTTATAAATACGGAGCAGGAACCTTAGCCTAGAAAGGTCTGGTCTGTTTTACCAAACTATGGAAACAATGCCCCCAGAGTTGCTGTGGTACACATGGTGGATAAACACGAACTGAGGGCCAACACTGCAGCTGTACAGGACTTGACGTGTGCAAGTCAATGTGGATGACACTGTAGAGCATGTCCAGTAATGGACACCATTTGCAATAGGTGACTGGTCTGTGCATTTTCTTCTCATCATATCTTTCTTTTTAGAGGGGCTCTGCAGTACCATTTCTTTGTCAAATATATGCATTGAATGTGCGTCCTCGCTGCCTGAGTGAATCTGTTACGTTTTCACTAGTGTCCCTTACATGAGAGAAATTGTTTTTGGGGATCCTGATCCTTTATGTCTTTCTCCATTCATCCACTTTGTTGAGGGGGCAAAACGAAGTGCACCTGTTCCTTGGCCAGTTTATGCCTGGGGTGAGATGACTAGCAGGACTAAGCCAGTTCAACAGCTGAAATAATTTTGTTGATAACCCAGTGCTTATGCCTCTAACGATGTCGCTGTTTGTCTTCCCAGTATCCAGAAGGGCTCGGGAAATATGACTACATTCCAGGGTTTGCCATACGTGGACTTCACTATGATGTACAAAAGGTAAGCTGTACAAAGTTCAGTCTCCTGGGCTTTGTCTTCCATTGGATTATGTTTTTAGTGGAAATACTTTCTGTCATTGCTTACAATAACATCGATCACCAAACTGTCAGTGAAATACTTAGTCCAGTTGGTTGTGCTTTTCATTGCGTGGGTTTTTCTTGCTTATAAAGCTTTCAAGGGAAAGATGTCTGTTGTGTTTGCATAGCCTCTAGCAGAATGGGACATTCTAGCAAAGACCTGGTAAACAGCCCTGCTAATTTAAAAGTCAGTTAATTCCACAAGCTAATTAATAGAAAACTCGGCTTGTTTGTGTGATCGTTTCTGTCTTTCAGGAAATTTAAACAACAAACCTCGATCCTGCATCTACAAGTACTTGCCAGGAGCAGAGGCATTATGTCTTACTCTAATAATAGAAATGACTTGTCAGGAGAATGCTTTAGGAAGCCTTCCTCACCCCCTACCTCGAATAATAGGACTGCTTGGAAAAAGATCCAAGCTGCTTGAGATGCATGCTTCTGAGCAGCACGGGCAGCAAAGTGCAAGCATTAGCTTTAACCCTTTTCAGTACTTTGGATGGATTCCCTGAAAGCCCGATGCCCAGTGATGTAGTGCTGGCTGCTGCAGCCGGGCAGTCAGGTGGGAGCACGGCGGAGAAAGTTGCTTCACTGTAGTAGCTTTTCTTATGTTGAGCTTCGAGCAAATTCAGGGAAGTGAGCAGCACGGGCCAGAGTGTGTGTGCTGTTCTCCAGCAGGAGAGAAAAAGAGAACGAAGAAAAAACTGTATAGAGTTTCCTGTGTCTTTTGTCCTAACTGCCATGACAGCATGGCAGCAGAGCGCTCATGCCTCTGACTTTACAAAGGAAGAAGATCTGTCAGAAACTGAAGTTTCTTTCTCTGTTTAAATCTCTGGCTGCTATATCAGAGGAACACAGAGGCAACTAGCCTAGCCAAGCAAAGCGCCCTTAGAGTGAGTAGAGGTGAGAACTCTTTCTTCTCAGGATCAGGGTTTGCAAAACACATGAAAAACTGCATAGTGCCTGTCTAAGTAAATCTTTCGGCTTATTTGCCCGCACTCCTCACAGACTAGTGGGAGGTCTGCCCACAGGTGTAACAAGCTGCACTGATATGACATCGGGATAAAAGAAGGAGCCTGAAGGTTGTGAATGCTCTGTGGAGTCAAGTACCTTGCACTGTGGTAGAAACAGCAGGAATAGTTTGATGCTGTGTCCTTATTCGAGTTGCAGAGCGATGCAGGTTTAGTGTAAGGCTGCTTTCCATGCCCTGAGAACTTGTGTTAGGGCTTCAGAATGATGGATGGAGGAGAAGGGATGATTCATGAATAGGGGAATCTGATACAAAAATGCAAAGAAAGCTCTAACATTGCCAGCCCGGTGTGCTCATGAACATCTTTGCTTGAATGTCTGTTGGGGAGCAGGAGAAGTGTTGAAGGGGAGAGCTCTTGTGTAAAGAAAATGACACGGTGCAGCTGCGCTTTAAACCAGAACTTGCCCACTTAGTTCTGCTTAAGATAAATGCGAGGAGGAATAGATCTCTTGTGCACACAAAGCTCCTTTGGAATGTGTGTGCTTTTGGAAGGGAGATAAGAAGAGACTGTTTGAGTCAGAGAAACATTGTTCTCCCCGTTTTTCAGCTGCATCCCTGTCCACTAACGTTGGAGTGTAACAGACAGTGGTATTTTGGCTCATAGAAAGACTGTCTTTTGCTGGAGAAGCCAATAAAAAGAAAGTCACAGTATGCATAAGTGTGTTTAAAAGTGACTGGGGAGTAAGCGCAGCTTAAAGTACATAGATGTGGGATGTTTATATTGAATTTTATTTTCTAAGTGTCATTTGTGTGGAACGTAAAACTATTTTAGGTTTCAGTGTAAACCTACCCAATTCTAACAGTAAATATCTTTCCCTTATCACAGAGTCTTCTGATGAAAATCGATGCTTTCCATTACGTCCAGCTGGGGACAGCATATAGGTCTGTCAGTTCTGAAAATAATTTTCTAAATGCCCATCCATGCAAAGGTGGATTACTAAATCTGATTGTATGTTCATGGCATACAGAGGGTTTTTTTGAGCAGAGCACGGTCTCATCTGGCTTATCCTGTTTGCACTTGCTTCAAATGCTTACCTGGCACATAATTGTAGGGAGTAATTTTTCTCAAGTGTTTCAAGCCAAGTGTGGGTGGGAAGACTTGAAGCTTTTTCTACTGGTTAGTGGCACATCTGGTCACGTACCCTGTGTGATGTTTGAGTTGCAGCTACAGCATACCTGGGTTAACATCTGTGAGCAAACAGTGCAACTAGGAAAGGACTCCTCTGTATATGGTCCTGTCTTCTCCAGGCAGAAGCGTGTCCCAGCAGTGGTCTGCTGTGCCTTGTCACAAAGCTAAGAGGAGAGTGGTCTGGATGTGCAAATAAAATCTTAAAGCAGGGCAGACGTGTCAATACAGTAATGATGCATCAGAATCTGGGCTCAGTTTAAGGCCTAGGTTGTCCTGATTTTCCTTCTTTTCTGTTGTTCTCCAAAGAGAACTGGGTGTGCTTTGGAATAAGTGGCTGAAACAGTGCAGAGCAAACTTTTTTCCAAAAGGTTGTGAGGCTGGAGATGGGGAGAAAACCTTGCCCCAGAGTGGAGTGGGGTTGGTGGATGAGAAGTAGTAATTCACAGACACCATTAGCAAAGCTCTTGTAAATCTGTGTTGTATTTCCTGAGCATGGAAGGCAATGTTGTTTTTTCTTGAACTCTGCCCTTTTGCTGTTAAGCGTCAGTTACAGTAAACACTCTAAGAATATTAAGAAGGGAGTTTCATAATCAGAGAGAATTGGCTTCTTTGAGTGCTAGCTTTTGGGGGAGTGGGAAGGAGGGGTTGGTACCAACCCATATTTCACTTCAGCTTCACAAAGAGATTTTTAGCTGAAGCGCATTTAAACTTTTTTCCCTGTTATATGTTTGTAACTATCTTTGAAGTGTCCTTTTCCTAAACTGTCCTTTGCTTTTGAGCACAACTGAGGCAACTTTTAACTTCTCAGAGGCTGCACCGTGACTGAATAGGAAAGGAGAAAGGGAAAGTTGCTGACTGCTTGAGTAAACAGCCATCAAAAATTGTGCAAGAGGCAAAACCTGCAGCAGCAGTCAGGTAACCTGATTAACAGTCACTAACGGTGCAGCTTATAGCCATACCTGTCATTATGGAGTTTTGGGGGAAAAGAGCCATCTCTGTTGAACAGTCTTAGCAAAGAACTTGTTTTTCTTAGGAGAACTGAATAGGAAGGAAACCTCATTTTCAGAAAGCTCTTTTCCTATACCTTTGCATTTAATGGTGATATACCACATGGAAGCAACCTCTCCAAACCTACAGTTACCCAGCGCTGCCAAAGTCGGGTCGTGGGGCCGATTTGGTGGGGCAGATTGACAGCATGCAGAGAGAAGCCTCTGTCTGAACTCTCTGCTGGAATGTGGATAAAGCCCCTCAATTAACTTGAAGGAGCAAACAAGGTATCTGAAGAATGTCTCCGGAAAGATTTTATGTGAAACTTAAGAAACCATGGAGCAGTCAGGCTCTCTGGCTCTGTCTTTTGTGCAGGAGAAATTTGTGAGCTTTAGAAAGGAGCAGCCTGATTGTCCCATCTTCTCTTTCTCTGCAGTTTGTAGCTCTGTGCAGACTGGTGATTATTGACAAACTCTTGCTGTTGTTCTGTGTCCAGAGGGCTCAAACCAGTGCCTGATGAAGAGGTAATCGAACTCTACGGTGGTACGCAGCACATCCCCCTGTATCAGATGAGTGACTTCTATGGCAAGGTATTGTAAGCCCTTTACTGCTATGATGCAGCAGCTCTTTCGACAGCTAGGAAAACAGTGAATTGTAGGAGCATGTAAATGACTCCAGCCTCCCCTGGACTCCGCCAGGCTCAGTCCCTAGTGAGCTGCAGTGTGTGTTTTTGTTCTAGTGGGAATTTGCCCCAGAGGTTATTTAGCAGTTTAGCATGTGAAAGCCATCTGCGAAGCATTCCTAAACGCCAGGGCTATTGGCCTAGAGCTGAATGGCTCTGGACACTGATAGGGAGATGTTCCCTGCTTGTTCCTTGGCCAATTCTAGCTCCCGAGGTACCAGGACAGCCTGCAGTGATGGTGTCTGCAGTGAGTTGCGTGGGAGGGGGTGTCTGTGTGTGTAGCAGCAGGGTGCTTGCAAGGCCTTTGTCTCTTTGGTTTTGGGTAGGATTTTTTCCCTTCAGGAAAGGGATCCTCCCTCCACACCTTTTCAGACCTACTCAGAGGATATTATTCATAGGATTGACATCCATGAGTGTTCGGTTTGGGTTTTTTTTAGGCAGAAAAGCTTACTGACACAGTAAAGGACTGAAATTCTGTCCATAGGAGCTGTAGAAGTCTTTGGTTGCCTGAACTAGAGGAAGTTAGGAGAAATGTTTCTTCCTTAAGTGCATAGTGTGGTGCAGTGGGCAAGCAGGGCCGCTTACATCCCTTTCCCCCCAGAACTGCTTTGTTTCTTGCCCTTTGTTAGTTCAGTTGCTGTAGGGGAAGCTGGAAGGAGAAGGGCAGGCTTCCTCTGGTAACAGCCCTTTGAGTTTGCCTTGTGAAGTCTCCAGCAAGTTCACTTTTTGATTTCTCTCTGTCACTTGGGAACAATTAATCTGAGTGGTTGCTTTCTGGATAAGCATATACTCTGTTTATAGCTCAGTGTCGTTTCCAGCTTTGAAATAGGATGTTTCTGTTTCGAATTTGGTATCTGTCTGTAAACTGCACTCAATTAGCCTCCCTCTGTGCAACTCTCCTCACTCTTGGCAAGCTTGAGATGATTTCACCTTTCACTTTAAATAACTGTAAATGTGAGATCTGCTTCGAGTTGTGGCCTTCTGCAGGACCAGGTGCTCATGCCAAGGTGCCTTTCTGTGCTGCTTTGTACGTATCAGGTGTTCTCTCCTGCAGTTTGGTACTGAAAATTTCGGAATAACAATTGACCACAGAAGCAGGAATAGCACTTACCTTTGCAAAGAGGTGAATCTCCTCTCTAGTAATGTAATGAACTCCATAAACTAATAGGTGGATCCTGAAGAGAACAAAAGTATATACGGCTAATGACATTCGCGTCCAGCAATGTCTGCTTAACCTGGGCCAGTAACACCTTAGTGGGAAAGCATCTAGTTTAAGATGTCTGCTGGTGTGAGCAGGTGCAGTGCAATTGGTGTGGAGCGAGGCTTTAGAAGGGTTCTTTGAGCTTGTCCTCTTTGGTCTGCCATGCTGATGTTGCTACCTCTATGGGTAACAGGAAGGTCTGCCAGATCAGTGATTCCAGGCGACAAGGCATAAGACAAGCAGGACTGATGTAGCCAAAGTGTGTAAATATTCTTCCTTAAGGGTTTTCTAGATCCTCTGTTGGCAGGAGTGTGTGGACAGCTACCGGGATCCCAACACCTGCAGTAGATAGGCACAGTTATTGCCCAGGGTTAGACAATGCAACTAGTATGGCTTTCGCTGGCTGGCCTGTAACAAAGGTTGGGAACTTACGGGTGTTGTGGAAAAAACATATGTAGCGTTCTTTCCAAAACTACATTCCAGTTTTCATCCTGACTTGTGTCATTATGCCTGCTGTAAGGAAGTTGAAGTCACTAAAGGGAACGGGGCGGGGAGGCTGGACATGCCTTGTAGGATGGTGGCATAAGGCACAAAAATGAAATCAGAGTTGACTACCTACAAGGTCATTCTTTGCTGTTGACGTTGAACATTTAACTGTCTCTTTTATGCTTAAAGTCTTGGTGGGACAGGTCACTGCTCTGCTGCGCTCTGCTAAATCCCATACCTAGTGATCTCAGTAGGAACTACCTGTCTGGTTCCCTCTTGCTTCTTTCCCAGAATCCCTGAACAGGAAAAAAAGGTGAGGGCTGTTTTCACAAAATGTTGGTTTTGCTGGTGAGAGAAATGTTCCCTTAGCAACCACACATCAAAACAAACAAAAGTCTGTTAAAAGGATTCAGCAAGTATTGCTATGCAGCACCACCATGTGCAATATGTGACCCAAACCAGAGGGTGTTTTCTGTGTTCTCTTCTGCTGTAGGTCAAGTTGTCCTGTGATGGATGGACGGATGGATAGAAATTGTATAAACCTCAGCACACCAACATAGCTTTTGATTGCAGCATTTTTTGGTAACAGACCTGAGACAAAATGCTGTTTGTGATTCCTTTGCCATTTTGCATCTTCTTTCCAGACCCCAATTTGTGTTGTCCCAATATTGGCTTTAGATAGTGCTGCAACCAGAGTGCTAGTCTCTTATTCTACCCTTACAAGACCAGACTAAATGGGAGATGTTACTGTTGTTCCATACTGACATGAGTGGCACATGTTTGTCATTAGGCAGCATGTGCCCTCTGTCAGCCTCCACCATGTGGACCTTCTGCGATCTTTCAGGTGCTGCTTTCATGTCTGTGTTTCGCATAGCTATAATAAATGCCTTCTGAAGTGAGCCAGTATTATCCTAGAGAGTTGCAACTTTGCGGCTGTCAGTCATGGATTGCTCAAAGCTCACATGCGCAGGCACGATGCGACTGGATTGCCAGGGCATCTCTGGTGGCTGGGTTCATTGAGAGGTCTATGCACTTCCCAAATCGCGTTTCATGTACAAGACCTTTGTAGCTGTTCCCTTGGCTGATGTGGCACTCCAGTGATGAAAGATGAAAAAATTGATTCTAGCTTCAGCTTACCAGTGAGACTCACCATAGTCCTCTGCACAGGTGGTATGTACTGAATAAAAAAAGTTTTATTTTATCAGAAGGCCTCTCTGAAGCCAAAGGTGGCCGTTGACCTGCTGATAAGTTTGTGATCAATAGGCAACAAGAAGAGCAAACATGGGATAGTTGCAGCCTTGCCTAATGCAAGGTGAGTTATTCCTTGGGCAGGATTTAATCGTCTGTTTCCACCTGACTGCTGGGTGGGTTGAAGTTGTTCTTCTTTGTGCCCATTCCGGCTTTTCTGTAGCGACTCAAGGGCAGGGAGGCATTGACAAACTGCTCGTTGGAGTGATTCCTGCATTGCTGTGTGAAACCTCACTGGAACGTGGATAGGGCAGCTTTGGTGCCCATGTGTCCAATGTCACAGCCTGCTTTGGATGAGCCATGGGGCACCTCCAGCAAGGGCCGTTGTCGCTTCTGTAGCAGAGCGTTGTCTGTTGGCACTTGTATTGATGCCAAGAGGCTAGGTGGGAAGCAGAGGGCATGGGGTTGAAATAAAAGTTAGTGTCTAGAACTGACTCCCCACTTCCTCCACCTTCACTCCATGGTGTTAGTGATGCTGGGTTTGTTTAATGGTTTCTGTGAAGGAGAAGCCTCTCTCTTGTCAAGTTTTAATGCATTAGGTTAGTGTTTTGGTTGAGAAGAGAGGGCTACTTGCTGAGCAGATGAGACTTTCCACATTAGTGTTTTTCTTTTGTTAGCCAGGAATGTATTCCAGATGGTACTGAGTGATATGAGTTTGTTTGTTTGTTGCACTTTTTTTTTTTTATTGTTTTGTGTTTAATGTGTGTGTCTCGTTTTTTGCTTTCCAGGGTCCATCACTTAAGCAGTTTATGGACATTTTTTCTCTTCCTGAAATGACGTTACTCTCTTCAGTCATTGATTACTTCATAAATCACGGCATTGAGTTTGACCAGGTGCATCTTTACAAGGATATATCTGTAAGTAAAATGTCAGCTGCCCCATAGCTCGCACCACATCCAAATTGTGAGCTCTTTGGCTTGTTAGCACTGGTGAGCTCTGCACTACCCAAACCTGCGGGACCGTTAGTGAGTACCCTAACATGACAGCATTGTTGTGCCTTCAGATTAAAGCACTACCAGGAGTATTCCAAGCTGTGTTTTCAGAACATGTTAGGTCTCTGTACTACAGAGTTGGTATTGCTGTACATTATCTCTTGCAGGAGTGCCTAGGCTGATTGGGTTGAAGGTCCTTCTGTGGGAAATGTGTCACATAGCTTGTGTAAATGTTTTCTGGATCTAAAGACTTTTAAGCTCTATGTTTTCCTGTTAATATCTTATTTTTCAAAGAGACTTGGTCTGACCATGTACCAAACTGTTTGCTTTATACAGTGTTTATTGTAAAACACCTGCCCTTACCCGCTCTGAGGATCCACTCCTTCCCTTTGCAGCCACAGAGTACTCTGATCCTTTTGGGATGTTTTCCAGTGGATGACTGTAGCTTTCAAGAGCCAGTTACTCCAAGGTGCCAGCTGTGCCCTCCAGCTTCACTCCTGGCATTTGAAAGGGCTGCGTGGGATTTTCAGCATTGTTAGGGGGTACTGTTTGACTTCTTAGTTAAGGCAAGGTGTAAGTGCTTGAGGTTGCTGCCCTGGGTGACTTCTGTTGACAGACAAGGCATCTTCCTTGGTAGCCAAGCCTTATTGCATGCTGTTTTCCATGGAGAGGCGTTTTTGATTTGTACCTGTGGAAATCTTAGGCTCATCCATTAGTAGCAGCCCACACATTATCTCTTCAGTCTTCTTGTGAGGAAAACGTAGCTCCACGTCTGTGCAGCTTCTTTTGTGATAAGGATCCACCCTGTCAGCTTTGCTGCAGCCAAGGATTACAGCTTCTGTTAGTGCTTGATAAGAGCACGTCAGCCAGTTTCCCACAAGACCTTAACATGTCTCTAGGGTGTTAGTTGTTGTAGTTGTTTTCGCTCTTGGTGTGGGGAAAATGAGAAGAGGGGATAGAGCTGGCTCCTGAGGCCTTTTGTCAAGCGTGTCTTCTGAATCTTCTTTTGTGGTCAAAATGGACGTGTTCCTAATTGAAATCTTGAGAGCGGGTGGGTGGTTGCTACAGCCTAACACATATACTCGATGCAGGGCAAATGGTGTGCTGGAGCCCTCAAACTCCGGAGTGCTAATCCCAGCATTTGTTTTCGCATCCTTTGCTGAGCGATGTGGTCATTCCTGAGGAGTGACTGAGGCAGGCAGAGAAGAAAGCTACGACAGAAAATCTGTGCCAATGCCTGAAATCTGTATGGAAAAGTTGGGCTCACACCAGAAGAGTTCTTGTTTGTTTCTGTGCAATGAGGGTACCAAACCATTTTTGCAAAACTTCTCCCTTTGCAGTACCCGAGTGCAAGCGTGAAGAAGCGGTTTGCAGGCGTGAGCTCAGAGGTCCTCCCGTGCCTGCACAGACAGGCGTCCGAGACGTCTCGCGTTGCCCCAACCGTTATTACAACACAGCTCACAGTGGGTGAAGACATGTCTAAACCTGACAGTCTTCTGCGATTCTTAGATGGCAGCACTGTGTGTTTGGGAGCGGGCTGAGCGCTGCGGACACTGCGCTGAGTGAAAAGGGCAGGTCCTGAGGCGATGGTAAGGGCTGACGCTGACGTGTAAACCAAGATATCTGGTCACACCAGTTCAGTCTCTTCGTGTTTAAGAGTAAGAACATACAGTTTATTCTGCTTTCTTTTGGAGATTTTGAGCCCTGTTTGACATGTCCCCAGGCTACCAGGATTTTGCCTGCAGGAACCTTATAGTTCTTTCCTTTTTTTTTTTTTTTTCCCCCGCTTCTTTTCCTTTTTGAGGGGCAGAGGTTCAAGAAGGGAGCACACTGGAATCTCTTTCTGCTCTGCAAAGGTAATTTTGACTCAAATCCAAAGCGTTGCTTGGTTTTAGTGCCAGTGTGGGTCAAGAGAAAGTTTTTCTCATGTTAGCACTCTTGCTTTTTGTTGTTTTTTCCCAACAAGGCAGTCTCTTGGTGAATTAGACGTGACCTCTGCCCTTTTATGATTCAAATCTTCATGGTGGAATGAGACTCCTTAAACTGTTCTGAAGAGGTGCTGCCTCCTCCTTCACTGTCTCTCGTCTAAGTTGTAAATTCTGGTTCTCTCCCAGCTTTGAAGGAAGTGAATTTGGGGGGGATGAGCGGGTTTCACCAGCGCTGCAGAGAGAGCAGGTGACTGTGTGGTGGTGTGTGCGAGTGTCACTGTAGCAATGTCAGTGGCGAGTGTGGGAATCCAGTCTGAAAGGGAAACTCCCAAAAAAGCAGGCGTAGCGTAACAGTGATTTAAGGGTCCTGGGGAAAGGCAGCATCTGTTTACCTGTCTAAATTGTCAGGGATGAAAACGGTACCGTTAAAACAAGCATTCGCATGTGCAAACACTTCAAAATATGTTGCTGCTCTGGAAATGGCTTTGTGTATCTGGCATCTTATTGAATGGAGACTTGGGAAGAGTCTCAGTTGGGTGTGTCCAAAAATGTGTTGCATCTTGGCCTCTAGCCTGGAAAACAGAGGGTATTTGGATGCCTTTCACAGTATCTGTTTTAACTTGCCTTCCTCCTGAAAAGTGGGCAGCTCTGTTTTGGCAAAAAGCCCTCACCCTCTTAGTGGAACCTTCTGCTCTGCCTGTGCCCACTGGCCATTGGGGCCAGGAGCTGTATCCCTCCTTGGTTTGTGGGGAGCATTTTGGAATCACAGATGCTCACTTCTGCTGCTGTTTCCCTCGGCCATGCTCCCATCCTTTGGGTTGCATTCAGCAGAGCTTCCACAGGCGTAGGGAGGAAGAAAAGGCAGCTAGCGTCTGGGCCAGTATGGTTTTGGGACAATAAACGGTTTTGGAGTTGCACAGTCTTGATTGCCTTGGTAATGGTGTGTTAACGTGCTGGTTTCCAGGAGCAGGAAGGAAACTGTTTTTATGAATAGGTTTTGAGGTTTTTCCCCTTGCACCGCATCAGCCGAGCTAGCCACTGTGGTGTTCTTTTTGGCATGTTGGTGAGCCTTGCTGTACAAGGTCCTCTGCTTAGCAGTAACGTACCTTTTGTTCATTCAGCAAGAAGAGGGGATGTGTCATTACTGTGTTGGTCCTCAGTGGGAGCAATAGGTTTGCGTGCTGGGAAACAGGAATGCCGTATGTCAAACTGAAACTTTTTTCCCCTGCCCTTTTCTTTAGGATGCTATTAGAGATGTACATGTGAAAGGAGTGATGTACAAATGGATTGAAAAAGATCTGGGTGAGTTAAGTAGCAGTGTGGTGTCAAATCCATTTTGATGTGTCTTGTACTGTGTGACATTCTGTGTAGCATGACTGTGTCGGCCCTACACGCAGCCACAGGAGTCAGGGGGACAGAAATTAATGAAATACTTGGTTGTGTCATGCCTAAAGGCCACCGAGGCATAGAGTGCCATTGAGAACCAAGTGGTATTTGGGGTCAGATGGAAGATCTGTTTTAATAGAGGAAATAGCCACCTCATTGCTTGTGTTTCTGTTTTCCTTCAGCTTGTAAGCAAGGGGTGGTGGTCCTTGGCATGATGTGAACATGCAAAAGCACCATCTGGGAAGGCTTCCCAGTCATTCAGGGAAAAGAAAGCTCCTGGTACCAACATGGCCTGGAGTGGCTCTGCCTGTCCCTGGTGACGGGTGGGTATCAACCCTCTTTTTTGCCAGGGTTTTCAGTTCCTCAGTCTTTCTCTTCCTTCTAGATGGGATTGGTGAGGACGAGGAAGGCCATTTTGTCACCACCTGCCTGCCTGAGGTGGATCTAACTCGGGTCTTTTGCATCCCCATTGGTATAGGGGCGAGGTTTGGTTTTGTTTTTAACGAAATGTGGTCATGGCTTATGCCAACATTTTTTCATTTATGATGTCTGTTTTATTCCAATACAGAACAGTATATTCTGCATGGGGATGAAATCTATGCTGTGCTAAACCGACTGGTGAACCACAAGAAGAAACTCTTCCTCATTACAAACAGTCCCTTCAGCTTTGTGTGAGTACTGTTATTGCACATTGATGGGTTGCCACAGCACAGCAAGAGCTGTGCAGTGTGGTCTCTCCTGTGAGCATCCAGAAGTTGTATGCTAGGGGGTTGTGTGGCAGTAGTCATGGAAGCGCTCTCTGGGAACTGGTTGTGGTGAACGTTGCACCCCACAGCTCTCTCTTTTTGAAGGAGGTAAGAGGCTGTGACTGGCCACAACCTTACAGAGCTGCCACTTTGGATTACTTCTGGCAGCTTTTGCTGCATCATGGACTTCTCTGGACTTCCCACGGCACAGGAAAAAGGGTGGGACAGCTTGAAACAGTCAAAAGTGCTACGTCAATCTTCCATGCAATGAGATGGCCTTGGAGGATTCACGAATCTCTACGCTTTCTTCTCTGTTACTGAAATGAGAGTAAATTCAGGACAGTCTGTTGTAAAGCTGCAATTTTGGGTGAAGAAGAGTACGGGATCTGTTAACTTTTCTGTTCCTTTGCTCTTAGGGACAAAGGAATGAAACATATGGTTGGCAAGAACTGGCGGGACTTATTCGACATGGTCATTGTGCAAGCTGACAAACCCAACTTCTTCACTGATCGGCGGAAGTACGTGTCGGGGGCAATACTGCACTGCTGCTTGTGGGCCTGAGGTTTGGACCCCCTTCCCTGGAGTAAATGGCTGCTTTTGCCTTCCAAAAGAGCAGCGGTTTTCTAAGGGTAATCTAGGTCCCGTAGGCATCCAGCCTGCTGCTGCCCTCTCAGGTGTTCTCTAAGGAGATGAAAAATGACCAGTCTGGGAATAAGTGGATGGAACGGGTAGTGCCAAGCAGAAAGTGCATTTCTAAAATTGGCTGTCTTAAGCCTCAGCAGTTTTGTTGTGATCTGGACTTAACTTAGATTTTTAGAGGTAATAATGTACTTAAATCTTTAGAAAGAAAAGAGGAGTGGAATAGTGTGTATGAGAGCTGGACATTTCTTGGCTCTAGGTCTTGAGAGCGCACCAAAATCTTTACTTTTCCTGTCCACCACAGCAAATAGCTGTGTGGTTTGGTTTTTTCTTTTTTTTTTTCCCCATAGTTACTGGATACATGCTGGTTGGTAATTGGCAGCTCTGGAAGCCTTTGTACGTGGCAGCGGGGTTTTGTGGTCAGTTAGGAGCTGCCAAGGGACTAGCTGATAGGCAAGCTGCTGTCTTCGCTTTGCTCTTTGGATTATTGGCTTTGGGAACTTGTCTGCTTTGTTGCTTCAACTTAAGACTGACCAGGAATTACTGCCCTTGAGGGAGAGGTCCATTCTTTCCTCTTCATGTATTTTCTTTCCCTGTTTCCCAGGCCAGTAGCATAAACAGGAGTAAAGCTGTGAAATGGCTTTAAAAGCTGTGCTGACTTCATAAAGGTCTTCATGTCATGTGGATTTGAAGTGTCTTACAGATGTAGCCTGGAGCTATGATGATCTGGCCCTCTAGGAGATAAAACCTTATGGCTGCATGATGTCTAAGGTCCACTTATATAGTGGGCCAGTGAAATGACAGGGCACATACACCCAAAGTGAGGGGAACCTCCTGATGGTGAGCTGTAGTGAACTGTGGAGTGGTTTCTCTGAGGCAAAATGCAGGTGTGCACTGGAGACCACTCGTGGTTGAGGAACCTCTTGCATAGGTAGGCTGTAGAGTTCATGGTGGGAGGCTGGATTCCTTCTGCCCTAAGGCAGCTCAGGATCATACAATACTTCTAGATGAGATTGTACTCTACTTGCAGCTTCATACCAAAGCTTTTGATCCTGGAGCTCAGAGTTTGGAACTCCTATCCCAAGAGAGCAATGTTCCCATCGAGCGTAAATGTTCATGGGAGTCAAGTAACTCAAGCCTTGCTTTGTTTCTTCTGTCCAAGTGGAAGGTAACCAGTCAAGCCCTCACGAACAACAGGAGCCAGCTCGGGTCAGCTGCCGAGATCAGCACAGAGACTGCTTCCCATCCGCTCTGCAGACTGCTTTATCCTATTAAGACATTCCACAGTCTCTGTTGTGCTGGGGCATAGCCAGACTGGAACAGGACACAAAGTGTTTCATGGCAAAGCCTTCTTGGTCTTAGTGTTTCGGAGGGAGTTTGTTTGGGTTTTTTCCTCTTCTCTGTAGCTGAAAAGCAAGAAGAATTGTTAGGGATATTGGCATGAAATGGTTACAGTCAATGGAAGCACTTTGAAAATATATTTCCCTCTCATACTTTCTCGTCCCCTGAGAAAATAGTGCAGAAGGCCCAGAAGGTCACTTCTCACGTAGGGCTTTTATTACGAGTTGTTACATAGGTAAACAAGTTTTCCAATTCAAATGTTGTGGTTGCTGGGTAACAATCACCAAAAATCAAAAGAAGTTGACATCTCCCCCTGTTTTTTTTCCAGACCTTTTCGAAAGCTGGATGATAAAGGCTCACTGCAGTGGGACAAAATAAACCAGCTGGAGAAAGGAAAGATCTACAAAGAGGTAAGGAGAATGGGTGCACAAGGGGTATGAAGCAGTCTGAAATGGTGGGGACTTAGGAGACACCTGCAGTTTGGAAGTCACTGGAAAAGCCTGGAAGTCATTGGAAAACAGTAAAAACTGCTTAGTCAGGGTGGGGGAAAATGATGGGTTCTTCTGTACGTCACTTGTGGATATTTGATGTTTGAAAAGTGAAAAATGGAAGTCCTTGAGAAGAGTGCCTGTGATAGCTAGAGGGCATTTGTAAGAAGACACACTTGAGGCTCTGTGGGCTGCACTGGCTGGTGGCAGCGAGAGATGTCCTCTGTCCACGTGTGGAGAGTTCTTGCTGGCCTGGTAGGACACTGTTCCCCCAAATGCTTTCAGCATGTCTCTTGGCATGCTCTGGAGCAATAGCCTTGCGATTTATGTGCCTCTGAAATGTCTTTCAGCTTCTGCTAGGATGTAAGCCTCAGAATAAAGGGTCTTTTCCTGTATCGGAAAGGCCTGCCAAGGCCTGTGTTGCCTGTCAGTGTGTGATAAACTGACCTCTGAAAATGGTGAGAGATGCCTCCTGCCAGGTGTAGAAGAGGCTCCTCTCCTGGCAATCACAGCTTTTTACAGTTGCCGAAGGCAGAGCTGAAATAAGATATAACAGAGCTGCCTGGTAGGGAAACTTCTTTGTCTGCAGCTCTGAAACAGTTTCCTACCGAGCTCTGTGCAGGCCATGCTGCAGAAAGGTGTGCCCAGGAGTGATGTGTTCCACCCAGCTCACTGGGCTTGGCATTAGAGATGGGGGGACAGGGACAAGGGGGGAAGAGGCAGAGCAGGGCCAGTTAACTTAGGGTGCTGGGTGCTTGCCTTTCTGCCCAGGAGGACCTGTGCTGGATTATCTCTGCCAAGCTGAGTTTTTCCCTGCAGCTGCCCTGTTTTGTGTGAGAAGGGGTGGTAGGGAAACATCCTGTGCATGTGTCTCAGGGGTCAGTGAATGCTCCCTGCCCCGGTGTGCAATGAAACCTTCACCCTAGGAGCTCCGTTCTGATACTGTCCAGCGTGGCAAATGGTGCAGTTTTCCCTTGGCTCTTCTGATGTCCTGGTCCTGAAACTCTTGTCCTGGAGGGGCTCCCAAGACTGTGGTAGTTCAGGGTAAGAAGGCACAGCTCTCTGAAATCTGATATGTACGGAAAGATCTTCCACACTTGACTCCAAATTGCCCTTCATAAGATTGGAAAAGGTGGACTTGTGGAGGAGGAAATAGAACAAGGGTGATCAAAGAGGGTACAAATAGGCTCCTGTCTCTCTCCCCTTCCTGCAGGATGAGCATGTCCAAAGGATGGGCTGTTACTCTGGTGAACTTGCTGCCTGGGGTGTTCTCCTTGCAGTTGGTCTGTCCCCTGAGGACAAGTTGCCTCTGGCTTTAGGACAGTTTGTTCTTGGTTATGTGAGCTGTCCAATCCCACGGGAAGAAACTGTTACTGAAATCGCGGTCAAGTGGCTGGGACCTGACCTGTGGTAGAAAAGTAGGTCATGTCCTTGAGTAGTGCTGTTGGGAAGCCTCCGGCCTGTCCGCTGGGCCTGTCAAAGTGCTCTGCTAGCGTCCTGTCCTCTGCCAAGAGCTAGGAGCTGGGAACACGCAAGTAGAGCTCATACGAAGTCTCTCTCCCATGGGCAAGCTTTTCCAGTGGGTTAGCAGCTGCCTCAGGAGAAAACGTGCAGCCATGAGGTTTATTGCTGAATTAAATCCTGCTCTTGACCACCTACATCTTGCAGCCACAGGTTGCTCACCCAAGTGAAAGGTGCATTAAGGAAGGGAAAAGATGAGGGAGGAAGAAGGGATGGGTAGGATTTTGGGCTCCTCTGCAGTTCTCCCTCACCGCGATATTCATCTGACTGCATCAAGGTTGTTGCCCAACTGTGGTTCTTGGGATGTAACAGTGTGTATCCTGGTTCTAGTCCACCCTCTCCCCAGCATTTTTGGTTTCTTGGAGTGCCACAATATGCTGCTTTATGGCAAGCATTAGTGGCCGTGGACCTCGCTGTGCTGATGATGTTGCTAGAGGCCTCTGAGCTGGCTTGTTCCTGTCTCCTGAAGCACAGCAGCACGACGGTGATGCTGTGGGTATCTCATACGAATGGGACCTCAGGGATCGATGTTTGGCACTGGGGACTGGGAAGTTCAAGTGATGACCCTCTAGTCCCTCTTTCTGATAGATTTGGTGGTTTCTGTTTGTGGCACGTACGTACTCCCATCCCTCTCCTAGTCTGCAATCTCAGGACAGGAGGAGGACAGCCAGCTCCTGGAGGTCACGTAACAGGTCTGTGGCTCAGTGAAGGTCCAAGCGCAAGTTTCCTGGTTGTCAGGACTACTGCTGATTGAGGTGACTGGAGCACAGCAAAATGACCATCCTCTTCCCAAGGCTGTGGTCTATTTCCCTGCTCTGCCAGTGGCTTCCTGAGCAACCCTCAAGCGAGCAGCAGCAATGTCATGTCCAAGAAATGCAGAGGCCTTCCTGGCCCTGCGTTTCCATGTTGTTAAGGGAAGTCTCACGGCTCTGGTGATGCTGCAGCAACAGGAGACCCAGCACTCTGGTTCTGGGCACCCTTTGCTGTTGCCAGTGGCCGGATGCAGGGCTGCGGGCTGTTCTGGGAGCTAGCTTGTGTTTGGGGGTTTTCTGTGCTGGTTCTGTTGGGTGGGCATGCTAGCTCTTTCCTGGCACTGGAGACTGTCTGGAGAGATTGCTGCCGAGCGGCTCACAGGTTTGCACTGGTTGCTTGTGCTGGCACAGTCTAGTCTGCTGGCGTTGATGGTGCCTTTTCCTCTCCTGGTGGGGTTTGTTTCCTTTGTGACTCATGTGGAAAAGTTGCGTGGAGATGGAAGAGGGGTCCCTGAAGTCTCCTCTGTGTGTAGACAGATGTTTGGAAAGCCTTGAAAGCTGCTCTGGGCTGTGCTTTAGCTGGTGCTTTGGGGTTTGGTTTGTTTTACTTAGCTGTGAATCTGCCCAAGCTGCTTGGCTTTTTGGCTTGGTGAAGCAGTTCCTGTGAACGCGTGGGTGGTGTTAATCTTTTGGGCTGGGATGGTGGTCAGAGATGTGAGAACAGCCTCAAGTGCTCCTGAGTCTGAAAGCCTTGCATGATGGTGCCCACTGTACCTCCGATGCACCCTGTGAGGTGAAACCATTATCACCTGAACCAAACAGCTTCTAAACCCAGAACACTTGGGGTTCTTTCTGTCCATTGCTCAGGCTTTTCTAATCAAAGTGTCTTTTTTAAACTTTTGGTCTGCAGACTGCCTCCTTTTGTTGACTTTTTAGCCCACGTAGTGCTCTTGACTTGCCGTGCCCTAAAGCACAGAACTTCCCCTGGATTGCTTATTGGATTCAGAAGAGTTTCTGCCTTTTTCTGCCACCTGAGGGATGTCCAGAAGCGTGGGGGCAGGGGTGTTGTCACATGGGAAGAAACTGAGATAAAGTGAGGAAGGACAGAGACTTCTGGGTTTGGATGGTGGAGGAGGGAGCAAATTGACTTATCATGAGAGCACTCACATCTGCATAGAATCATAGACTTGTTTAGGTTGGAAAAAGACCTTTAAGATCATTGAGTCCAACTGTAAACCAAACACTGCCAAGTCCACCACTAAACCATGTCCCTAAGTACCACATCTACGGTCTTTTAAATACCTCCAGGGATGGTGACTCAACCGCTTCCCCAGGCAGCCTGTTCCAGTGCTTGACAACCCTTTTGGTGAAGAAATTTTTCCTAATATCAAATCCAGACTTCCCCTGGTGCGACTTGAGGCCTATTCCTCTGGTCCTATCATGCAGTAAGGTGGCATGTCCAGTCGCATTGACAGCACTGCTGAGGTGGCTGCCCAGTACCATGCAGTGAGGGTGGAGGCGTTTGACTTGTAACCACGCTTCATTCTGTGCTCCTTTTACTTGCAGGGAAACCTCTTCGATTTTCTGAGGCTGACAGGCTGGCGTGGGTCCAAAGTGCTCTATTTCGGCGACCATCTGTACAGCGACCTTGCGGTAAGAGAAAAAGCTTCTGCTCTCCAGTGAGGTGGGAGCAAGCTTGCATGACTGTTGTGGTTGCAGCTGCATTGGAGTGTAAGGCAGGGCCCTGCTCCGGGTGCTGAGGTCTCAGGTGTGCTGTGCTGGGCACTCTGCAGGCTGCGGGTTTCGGGGTACACATAAGCATCCCCATTCTGCTATAATGCAGAATCAAGCAGGGGAGAAAGGGCTCCTAAAGTTCTTTCCATGGGTGAAGAACATCTGCTGGTGTGTGAACTTGAGAGCAGTTTGTGTGAACGCAACGTTTCTAGATGCCTCACACAGCTGGTGGCCGGGAGATGGGTGTTACTGGCATGACTTGGTATGGGCCGTGGATGCCTGTTCCCTGAGAATCTATAATGGGAACAGACCCACTATTCTAGGAAACAGAGTTGTGTTTGGCTTTCAATCTTTATGTTGAATTCTTGGTTGTTGTTTCACCCCGACCTCTAGGACCTCATGCTGCGTCACGGCTGGAGGACTGGAGCCATCGTTCCAGAACTGGAAACGGAGATTCGGATTATAAACACCGAGCAGTACATGCACTCCCTGACCTGGCAGCAGGCTCTGACGGGGCTGCTAGAGAGAATGCAGGTAACTGGGCTTAGTGTGGGAATCGGGAGACGTACCATCTTGCCTGTGCTCTCAAAAGTATCTCCTTCTGGTGCAGTGGAGTCATGGGTTTGTGAATTACAGTGGAAACTGGGGGGAGCTGAGGTGTGGCCTACAGGACTGATGCAACATGGTGCTTTCTGCTGTTGTCTTTGCAGATGTATCAGGATGCAGAGTCGAAGCAAGTATTGCTGGAGTGGATGAAGGAACGTCAGGAGATCAGGTAAGCCTTGTCCCCATCACTCATGAGGTCTCTTGTGGGCTCCCAGGCTTGCACTGGGTCTGTTTTGGGGCCTGTGGTCCTCCCTGGTATCTCATGTCTGGCAGGGTGCAGCCCTGCAGCTTGGGAAGTTGGGACAGGTCTGAAGGCAGGGTGGGAAAGGGGAGGTGGTGTCACCCTGTGGTGGACAGGGTTGATGGGCTGTCTGCTACTGCAGCTCCTGGCACTGCGGGTGGGTCCCTGCCTGTAACCCGTACAGTAACAAGAAGAGTAAGAGTGAGGTGAATATTCATCACAGTCTCACTGCACAGGGGCTGGTCTGCATCACAGACTGAGTGGGAAGGTACTTGGCGTGATGGCAGAATGCCTCTTGGGAGCAGGGTGGCCAGGGCTAAGGGACTGGAGGAGGAACCTGAGACCCTGGCCTCTTATCTAGAGCACCATCTCTTTCCCCTCAGGTCGCTGACGAAGAACCTGTTCAACCCTCAGTTTGGAAGCATCTTCCGCACCTTCCACAACCCCACGTACTTCTCTCGGCGGCTGGTTCGGTTCTCCGATATCTACATGGCATCCATCAGCTGCCTGCTGAACTATGACGTGAATTTCACCTTCTACCCCCGGCGCACCCCTCTGCAGCACGAGGCTCCGCTCTGGATGGATCAGCTCTGCACAGGCTGCATGAAAACCCCCTTCCTGGAGGAGATGGTGCACATCCGGTGAAGGGCCAGGTACTCTGGGCAACAGCACAGAGCGACTGTACGTGGGGCCGTGCTGCTCAGCCAGCAGCACCTCTGTCTACCACTAAAGGGCGTTTGACACTTACATATGTGTGTAGATGGTGTGTTTATTTTTTCCCTTCACTGGCTCCATCCCTTTCCCTGAGGTGCTTTGCAGGCTGGACAGAGGATGGGTGCTTGTTCGGTCCGCAGGGAGTCCTCTGCAGGAGTAGGTGAGATGTAGCTGGACAGCCAGTGCTGGTGGTGAGAAGCTGCTGCTCCTTGCTCTGTGCCCAGAGAAGCGGCTCAGAAATGAAGTCCCGAGTCTCTGGCGCTTGGTGAGCACCACACAGTCTCCGACGTGAGGTGTGACAAGGTGTGTCAGGGCTGCAGCTGCCCTGGTATCCTTGCGTACTACGGCACGAGTGATTCTGCAGTGAGGGGACAGGGTTGCCAACTGGGCAACTAGTGAAGCACATCAGTGAACACACCACGATGGCAGCGCATCAGCGGCGTTACCTACCCAGAACTGCTACCACCAGCCCTCAGCCCCCTCCTGCTTCCCACCAGACTGGTCTGTCCAGCTGGTGACTCTGATAGGTAACTGCAAGGATGTACAAGTCCTGTGTGAGAGCTGGCTGGGAGTAGGTCTGGAGGTCTAAAAAGACGTGTTTGGTGACAGGCCTGGTTTTTGAGCGCGCTTAGTGTCATACTCTGTCAGTACATTTTGGGTTTGGTGCCATATGACATCAGGATGTTGGCCATGGATGCAGTATGGGCTGTTGTGGGATGCGTTCAGCCTTTCAGGGAAGGTGCAGGGTCGTCAGCAGACGTGGTGGCCTTCCATGGTGTATGGAGGCACTAGTGAGGATGTCTGGGGAGGGGATGCAAGCATGAAGTGCTGCTGGGTGTGGTGGGTCAGAAAGGGGAGCATGGCCATGCAAAGCACTGTGGTGCCTCCTGAGGAGGAGGAGGAGGAGGAGGGAGAAGGTGATAATGGCAATGCCTGAGCATAGAGGACAGGAAAGAAAGGTGATGGCCTGGAGGCCCAGGCAGGTCCTATCAATCAGCTTTAGGACGTGAGGTGCAGTAAGTAGATTCTTCATCTGGCTCCGGGCCATGCTGGTTTTGGCGAGGCTTCAGACTGCCCTCAGGGACAGGTAGGGTGTGGGGAGGGGCAAAGGGGCCTTTAGGGGTTGTTAAGAGTTTGTGCCACCTTGATGCTGGCTGGCTCTGGGAAACAGGAAAACATCATGCCATCCAGAAAGTTGGGTGTGTGGGAAGCCGATGGGTCTGGGATGAAGGGGTAAGAGGTGTCCCTGGGGTGGGGAGGGGGTGTGTGGTCCCCAAAGCGTGCAAGAGCTGAGTAATGTGGCTGCTGTCACTGGAGAGAGACATGCAGGGGCAGTCAGGGGCCATTTGAAGGTAGAGCTCTTGGTGGAGGCTCTGGAGATGCTGGGTGCCTTGGTCCACCTACTCCTCCCTTCACTGCTGCACCATTTGCAGTGGTAACAAAGGTGATGGTGCCAGCTTGCTCGTGGGGACAGTCAGTGCTGAGGTGACAGGCGGGGGGAGAGGAAACAGAGGAGGGATGCACTTCTTGTGCTGGGCCTGGCAGTGAGCGGGCAAGGAAATGGGTGAGAAACTGCAGTGTGTGTGTGAGAGGGTCTTCGGGATGCACAGTGTCTGCGGGGGGGTAAGGGCTGTTGGTTGATGGGGGGGTGCTGGGGGATTACTATGGTGGGGGTATGGGGCTGTGTTGGCAAGGTGGGCGAGGGGGCAGCAGAGGGGAGAGAACCAGGTTGGTGTGGAGGACTCTCTTCCAGCAAGCTCCTCAGAGAAAGGTGCTGAAGTACAACGTGTAAGTGTCAGCAACCCTCAGTGAGGTGTACACACACACACACACACACACACACACACGTGCTCTCTCTCTCTGTCTTCTGCATGTTCCTCCCCGGCAGTGACCCTGGCTGGCCGGCGCACCCATCACTTGCATCCCATTGCCTTGTCTGTGCTACGTGCCAGCCTCTCGCAGCCTTTCACCATGCCTTGCTCTTGACTCGGTGGCCTGAACGATTGCTGTTAACATCGCTGCGCTCATCAAATGGTTGTAGTACATGCATGTGGCATCGGCCATCTCTGTGCTGTGCGTAGTGCGACCGCTCAATAAAAGCCTGTAGCATGCAGTCCCTAACTGACTGACTAACCAACTCACTGCAGCGATGGTGCTCGGCTCTGTGGCTGCCTGCCCTGGGGGCGCAGAGCTGGGGCAGGACCGAGAGCCTGGGGTGCAGCTGGGCCAACTGTCCGAGAGGCCAAAGCGAGGGTGTCCGGCATGGAGCAGTTCGTGCCCTCTATGGCCATAGTGCAGGGGGGCACCGGCATGGGGTGCTCGGGGTGGTGCCTGCCCAAAGTCCCTGCCCATGGAGGGGTGGGTAGGTAGGGGAGGGCTGGCAGTCCCCGGGGCTGCCACCCGTTAAGCCCGCTGGAGGGGCGGCCGTGTCCCTGGGGCTGGGGGCGGTCCGGAGGCGCGGCTCTGGCGGGCGGCACCGCGCAGCGTGTGGGGAGGGACCGGCCGAGGCGGGTGCCGGGCTGGGGCCTGTCGGGCAGCCGGTACCGGCGGGGTGGGCGGCGGGAGGCCGGGGCGGGGGCAGCGACGATGGGGGCTGACGACAGGCGCGGGCAGAGCCGGCGGCACTGAGCGCTTTATTCCTCTGCGCCCGCCGAGGCCCGCCAGGCCGCGCCGGAGGCCGGGGAGGGCGGTGCCTCACTGCGGAAACCCGCCGGTGTCGGCGCAGGCGTCCGCCAGCAGCGAGTCCTGCGGGAGAGAGCGGCGTGAGACCGGCAGCGCGCGCGGCGGGGCGGGGCGCGGCGGGGCGAGGGGGCGGGGCGGTGCTCACGTGCAGCGGCTCGTAGTCGGGGGCGTGGCCACCGTAGAGCGGGTTGGGGATGGCGACGAGCGGCCGCTGGGGGCGGAGCTTGGCGGCGCGCGGCGCCACGCGTTCCTGCGGCGGCACCGCCTCGTCCTCCTCTTCGTCCGCGCGCAGGTCCGCCTGGAAGAGGAGCCGCGGGATTGGCGGGGCTGCCGGGGGCGGGGCTTAGGGCGCCCCGCCCACCGCCCTCGCTCCCCGGCGTGGGCGTGGCCTCGGCCGCCCCCGCGGAGCTGCCCGGGGCTCGCCCCCGCCCGGGGCCGCCCCAGCCGCCGCCCGCGGTGCCCGCAGGGCAGCCCGCGGCCGGTCGGCGCTTCCCCAGGCTCCCGCCACCGGCCCTCGCCCCACCCCAGCCCGCGGGCGGCACTCGCCTGGGAATACCCGAACTGCTGCGCCCGCCGCCGCCTCCTCACGCAGTAGTAGGCGCCGCCAGCGCCGGCCGCCAGCGCCAGCGCGCAGCACAGCGCGGACAGCGTCCCTGCGGCCACGGAGCCCGGCGCCGGTGCCGCGCCGTTCACCTGCGTCACAAAACACCGGCCCCGTTATGGTGCTGCCCTGCAGAGCGACGGGAGCTCCTGCACAGCCACCCGCCGCGGCTGCGAGCAGCCCGGCCAGCGTGAGCCGTGCCAGGAGAGCAGTGAGGACGAGGCCAGTCCTTGGGATGGCTCCGGCTCCTCGTCTCCATTCCCAGGCCTGGCGCCAGCTGTCTCAGCCCCTTCCTTCCCCATCCGTGCCCTCGGACACTCACCTGCCCGATATGCACCACGGGCGGTGGGATCCTCAGCGGCTCTGCGATCGCGTGAATGATCCCGTTGAAAGCTATGATGTCCCACTCCACGATCATCGTGTCATTGATCCCCTTGGCATCCTACAGCACAGGACAGACAGAGATGATGTCCTCCAACCATAAAGCCTCCCTGTTGGTTCCTGACTCAAAAGAGGTGTGGTGACAACTCATGGAGGGTTTTGGTTTTTTTAACCTCTTCAGAGGTTAAACCTACTGAGTGCTCTGTGCTGTTGCCCACTGGGAGGTCTGACACATGGAGGTCATATCCTGACTGGGAAGGGATGATGGTGCCTGTTGTGAGATTGAAGCTGAAGAGGACGACATTACTGGAGGACACATGAAGCTTCAGTTCTTCTCCTGTCAGTGTCTGAAAAAGCAACAGGGAGCTGGGATGAGAAATGGCTGAGCTGGCTCTCGACCCTTCTCTCCTGCTGCGTGCATCCCCCCCAACCTGGCCCAAGCCCAGACACTCTCCATGGCCACAAGACAGCTCAATTCACGGGCCACACGGCACAAAACTACTACACAGAGAAGGGAGGAACTGCCATCCTTAGAAACAGTCAAAGCTCAACTGGAGAAGGCTCTGAGCAACCTGACCTAAATGGCTCTTCCGAGTGAGGGATTGGACTACAGACTCCAGTGGTCCCCGATGACTTAAATTATTCCCCAGACTCTATTTCACATCACCATCACGCCAGCTTTGGAGGACTCATGCTGTCCTCTGGGGCTCTGATTGATAGGTCATTCCATGTGCCCTTGAGCAGCCGCTCATCCCTGCTTGCTTACTTCATTGTCTGTGAAGCCAGAATTCAGAGGGACAAAGAGAGTTTTGGGAGCAGAGTCATCAGACAAATAGATGAAAAAATCCAGTCCTTCTTCTGTGTCATTGGCAAAATCGAGCAACATCTGGAAAAGACGGCAGGTCTTCACCATCAGCATATTGCAAGGAACTCATGGCTCTTACCTTCCTGAGCCCAGGAAACATCCCCCAGCTCCAGAAAGAAAATGCCTCCATGTTTGTACTCTGCACCCCACAAGCAGACTGCCCATTACAGCCCTCCCTCCACCTTGTTGCCGGCTGCTGGCGTACCAAAGACCCAGGAGAGTATCACTTACGGAATAGAAGGTGGAGAAGCGAGCGTGGTCTGCGAGCACATCGGGGAGTTTGCCACTGCACCAATACCCATCTCCCACAAACCCGTCACGGCAGGTGCAAGTCAGATCTGCAAAGGAAAGCCAAGATGTGACTTGACTTGCCAACGACAGCTGCACTGACCACCTCTCCCTTCACTTCTGGATGCTTTTCAGCATGTTCCGTCCTGACACGGGCAAGAGGAGAGGGGGACGTGCCCGCCTGCCCATGCCTTATGCTCCGAGGGCAGTTCTCTACGTGCTGCCCTGACACACCTCTTGTGCCCGACAGCACTGTCCCCAGGAAACAAGCTCACACCACTCACCCTTCTCTCGGTAGCAGAACGCATCCCAGGTCTCGCTCAGGTTGTTTCGGGAGCCGTAGTCCACGATGCCCACTCGGTTAGCCCCACAGCTGGGGTTGGGGTAGGCCGTGGGGTATCCAGCTGTGCCATTGTCCAGCCAACCCACCAAGCACAGATGGAATCCCATCTAGCAGAGGAAAATGAATTATTAGATTAAAAGTAATTTATCTGGCCCAGGTTTTCTGCCTTGATGCACACTCCCACCATGCAGCCTTATCTGACATTGTCCCAACATCTAATGCGTTGGGCACTGCCGGAGGTCTCATCCCAATGTGGCTGGCAAGGCCTGGCAGCCCTCCTGGTTTTATGGATGTAGACGGGGCAAACAGGGCATGGGCAAGGGGATGAGAGTCGCCCACCCACACGTCACGGGCTGGCTACCGGGGAGAAGCACTTCATGTCCCCACCCAAGGCGATGGAGCCAACCCCTGCCCGACCTCTGCATCCCTGCCCTGACCTGCTGTGCTGCCGAGAGCTGCCGGAAAGTGGCCAGGGAAGCACCTTCTGCAGCACAGGCCTCCTGAGCCTGCTCGTAAGTGAAGTCGTACTTTTTTCGGGGTGACTGCAGATGAAAAACGCCCATAGTCTTATCTGCAAAACACCAAGGCCAGGGAGCGTGAGTATGGAGCACGAGCAGCCTTGCTGGGGCAGTCGCCAACGAAGGGCACTCTGTGCTGCACAGGAGGGGTGGGACGTGGACAATGCTCAAGTGAGGGCAAGGTGGGATGCAGCACGGCTTCCTCTGAGCCTCTCGCCTTCCGCAAGGGAGTTGGTGCATACTGGTAGCGTAATCCTGCTGGAGGCCATCTCACGCGTCGCACAGGAGCAGACAAGGATGGCTTGTTCTCCCCCATATGATGCGTATGGGAAAAGGGGAATGAGAAAAACAGACCAAGCTACAGAGGCAAGTCCCCAGTCCGTTGGCCATCCCACCCTACAGCTCTCCCGAGGGGTGCCCCAGCCAGAAGGTGAAGGATGAGGGAGTGGGACCTCTCCATGGAACATCATCCCTGGCCCTGCAGGGTTGACCATGCTCACCATGAAAGTGCAGGTCGGTGCAAATGGCCTCCCGATGGCACTGCCCGTTGTCATCCAGGCACCGGTCTGTGGGCGGCACAGCCTCTTCCAAGCACTGGATCCCATCACCGATGTAGCCCCGCTTGCACTCACAGCGCCGCTCATTCTGCAGCACAAAGGAACATCAACATTTGTGAGTGCAAGCATGCAGATGCCAGCTGGGGAACCTTGTATCCCTATGAAGATGGGGAATTGCCTTCAGAATTGCTCCACAATCTGCTGGGACTATGATAGAGCTACCAAAAGCCACACAGCCTCTGTCCTACCCCCACAGCCAACTGAACATCAGCCAAAAAGTGTCACACTGAATCCTTGTCACATGCTGTTTGAAAGACACCTGAGCTCTGGGGTACATGGTTCATGATTCTTGCACTACATCATGTTCCCAAGTCTCATCTTCTGGCCTGCAGTGAGCAACTCTGGTTCCTCTGCAAAAACGGCCGGCATCGTCCTTGAAGGACCGTCTTGAAGCCTCCAAAACAGTCCAGAAATGCCACAACTGACACAGTTTATGCCCCTTGGACAGAGGAATGGGGGAAATTTGGCCTTGGCGACATCACCAGGACTGTCACCATAGTCTGGCAGCAGAGCAAGGGCATGGCCCCGCCTGGCAGTAAGGACCTGCAGGATGAGTGCAATAGCTGCGGGGATGCGCGTTTCTCCAGACCTACGGGATGCACTCACCGGCCCGGTGCTGATGCAGTCGGCGTGCTGGCTGCAGTCGCCGTTCCTGCCGTCTGCACACCTGTCTATGGGCTCGCAGACATGGCCGTCGCCTCCGTACCCAGGAGCACAGGTACAGGAGACGTTCACGCCAACCTGCGTGCACTGTGCGTGCCCGTCACACCCCCCGTTGTCTTGGCTGCACATGTCGATCACTGCGGGGACAGAAGTGTTAGGTTAACTAAAACACCTTGCAGGGTGTCCTGGTGGTCCGTCTGTCTGTCCTGCCTGTCGTCACACCAATAGGGCCATCAGGAGATGGCCACCCGTTGTCTTGTTGTCCTCACCACCCAGCTTCTCGTGGCCTCCCTCACCTGAGCACACTCTCCCATCTCCTTCATAGTGCAGGTTGCATTCGCAGAGGTTGCCGGAGCGGCAGACGGCCTGGGGGTGGCACGGTGGGGAGCAAGTGGGCGTCATGACTGAAACCAGAACACACAGGGGTCAGAACGACCCAAGGGCTGCAACACGGATGCAGCTGCCATCGCCAGCCTGTGCCCCAGGCCACCTGCCCAACACTCCCCTCTCTCCTCCTGTGCTTTCCTGGAGATGCCTTGCCCAAATGCAGAGGATCGTGACTCCATCAGATACACCTCACCTCGCCTTCAAGCTCTTGTTGGGAGTACCTCTGAGCTCAGGGACTTGTTCACGATCAAGTGGAGCTTTCTTCCTCCTCCTCCTCACCACCCCAACCCTTGTAAAATTCCAACAGCACGGGCCAGATCCTAGGATGAGCCCCACCACTGAGAGCTCCTTTTTTTGGAGACATTTCTGACTGGCTGCTTGAACAATCCAGCTATTGGGAAAGGCTGTATGGCACCAGGTCTCAGGGAACAGAATCAGAATCACAGAATGGTTTGGGTTGGAAGGGACCTTAAAGACCATCTAGTTCCAACCCCCTGCTATGGGCAGAGACACTTTCCACTAGGATCAGTGGAAAGTGATCATCCAACCTGGCCTTGAACACTTCCAGGGATGGGGCATCCACAACTTCTCTGGGCAACCTGTTTCAGTGCCTCGCCACCCTCTGAGTGAAAAATTTCTTCCTTAGATCTAATCGAAATCTGCCCTCTTTCAGTTTAAAGCCATTGCCCCTTGTCCTATCACTACACGCCCTTGTCCAAAGCCCCTCTCCAGCTTTCCTGTAGGCCCCCTTTAGGTACTGGAAGGCTGCTACAAGGGTGGTGCTACGCAGATGGTGGGGCTCAGCGCCCCTTACCTAGTCTGTTTTCGCAGCGGTCTCCAGTCCAGCCCTCGGCACAGAAGCAGAAGCCATCGCCATGAAGTCCTCCGTTGCACACACCATTCTTGGTACAGTTACACTCTGTGAGGAACGGATAAAAACACCGTCATGGCATCTGCCTTGGTGGCAGTGAAGGGCCACGCTCATGCCATGGAACAGCCGCATGGCAGAAACGTGGCTTGCGTGGGCAGTGCGTGATGGCAGGCACTGCAGTACGTGCTCATCCCTTCCTGCTGCCGCCAGCCCTGGCCACCCCTCTGCAACATTCCCCATTCAAGGAGGAGAAGCCGCCTCTCTGCACCCACAAGCCCCCATCGTTCCCTCCCCTGGGCATTTCTAGAGATGCATTTTTTCACTCCGAGTCCCTGCAAATATACAGCCATCAAAAGCATTCCTGGTGACCCCATAAGGCCCAGCTTGGGGTCGGAGGATGGGAGACTCCCTTTTCCTTCCCTTTGCCTTTGCCTCACAGGGGCACAGGTCCCTGCTGAGCATGTCCCAGGAGATGCTCTCTCTGTACAAGGTTCATCACAACTCACAGATTTGGCCCCCAGCTCAAAATACATCTTAATACTTTCTGCCAGACTGGGGCTCTCAGCCGTGCTTGACAAACAAGAAGGGGTCTTTGACCCCGAGGCCTCGGCATGGAGGTGAGGCCACCAGCAGCGTGGCTGTACTGGCCACAGCTCCTGGCACGTGCCACACAGTCTTCTCAAGCTACAGCTGGATTAACAGCTGTCCAGCCAAGAGCCCAGGGGTGGATGTTCCCAATCCCAGAGGTCTGACCTGAGTGTTGTGGGGCCTGATGCATATGTGGCAGCACCGATTCTCACGCTGTAGGCTGCAAAGAGGTCAGCCCAGCACCTGCCCCATCTCCAAGTGGCACCATGTGCCACAGCCACCTCTGCAACAAACCCTCTGTGTTGCTGCCACCCCACAGCTTCCCCTTACCTCGGCAGTCTGGCCCATATCTGCCTGGTGCACACAGCTCACAGCTGGTCCCGATGAAAGCCTGGCTGCAGTTGCATCTCCCCGAGCCACCAATTTTGTCGTCGCAGGTACCACGGTTACTACACGGTGCCTCCAGCCCTCCTGGACATGCTGCAAATGGGGCACCTTCCTGAGACTGCGGTGACAAAGTGACCCTGTGCTGCAGAGCAGCCCCCCACTGCCCCGTGCAGAGCCTCCACACCAGGTGCCACATGAGCTACTGCTTATGGGGTGCTCGGACCACAGAATTTGCTCGGCAGGTTGAGAAGTGAGTGCTAGGGACATCCCATGACATAAATCTTAGAACAGGGGCAACAGGGACAAATTCAGCCTAGCTCCCCTGCCTGGGAAGATCCTCTGCTGCCATGTGTTGAGTCTGTGCTGGCCTGCCCCACGCTAACCTGGCAGCAGACTCATCTGTGGGCGTGAAAGCTGCCCATGCACAAAGCACAGAGGGCAGACACCAGGGAATGGTTGAGCATTGGCAACATCTACGGGTGAGTGACATGTCTGGCAGCTGCCCCTAGCAGCCCCGTGCCCTGGGTTCTCCAAGATTTCTCCAAAGAAAGGGAATTCCCTGTTACGATACCATCCACATGCACTCCCAGGGGACTGTTCCCTGCACCCTCCACAGACTGTGGCTCCTTGCCAGGGGTTTTTCCCACCCTTCTCCAGGGAAGCACATTCATAGACACAGATGTCCGTGAACTGATAATGCCACCTTCTCCCAAGAGAAAGGGCTGGGGCAGGAAAGGCTCGCGTGGCTCCTTACCTCGACAGTCTCGGCCGTAGTGGTTCGCGCAGCACTGCGGGACCCACTGGTTGGAAACACAGATCCTCTTGCAGCCTCGTTTCAGAGGCTCCCTGGAAGAGAAGTGTCTTCTGAAGTGGTCCCACGGGGAGGGTGGCCAGGACGGCCGCAACAGGGAGTTGCGGCGAAACAGAAAAGTGTTTCTCAACAGCTGGTTTCTGTAATAGTAGCAGCGCCTGGTTTCCCCCTGCGAGGAAACAGGCAAAACACAGAGTTTTCCACATTGGTCACTGACGTCTCACCTTAACATTTCTTGTGCCACTCATTCAGTTTTATGACAAGTAAGAGAGGCTTCCTCACATGCAATGGGCTTGGTGACAGAGAAGCCACAGATGTACCTCACGGACATGCCAGAAGCCTGGCAGAGAGACAACGGGTGATGCAGTGAGAGTGGGGTAGAACCACTGCCCCCCAAGGCTGAGCACCATCTGATCCCTGGTCCATCTCCAGCGGCCAGGCCAAGCTCTTTTGCTCTAAAGTCCCCAGAGAAGCCCCCAGTGCTGCTGCAGGGACCCCTGCAGCCACTGTCACCCATGTGGGGATTGACCAAGTAAAGACCATTGCAGTCCCTGCCCCCATGTTGCTCAGCCCAGCTCCTGCCCTGCAGGACAGTGTGACTTAGGGCAAGGCATGGACAGTGCGACCGAGTCCAAGGACTCGCCAGGTGCAGATGTGCCTTCATTTTGCTGCTAAAACACGAGGGGCGTGTGGGTATTATCATCAGCCCCCTAACAGGCCTCCTTGGTGACAAAGCTGTGAGCTTTACCCGTTGAATGGAGCCAGGAGGGCAGGGTGGCTCGAAGCCACAGAGTCCGCAGCTCTCTGTAGATCCCTGTGGAAGGGAGAAAGAAACCTCACAACAACTCAGTATGTGCTTCTGCCTCTCTCAGCTGCTTGGCACTTTGCTGAGGAAGAGCAGCAAGCCCTCCCAACATCCCTCGTCCCAGGCATGGGGCTCAACAGATGGCACAGATCCTCAATGGCCTCATTGTAAGTGCTCACCTGCAGCTCAACAAAGGTGAACTCATCACACCGAGAACCCAGATCCGGTGGCTCCAACAGCCTATTGATGCCATAAGCAATGCCCCCATTGAATTCCATGTGCCTTTGAATGATGGTGGCATCGCCGTTTCCCACCAGAAGCTCTCCCTACCAGAGGAAGAAAGCAACTTGTGATCCCAGCACATCTTCCATCCTGGCTGCACCACCCAAAGGTTGTCCTTTTGGCTGTCATGACTTCTCAAGCACTTCTTGTGTCCTTGACCACCCTTCCCAATTGCCACTTTTCATGTCCATCTCTCCTAACAAACAGCCTCTGTCCATGCAACACATGCTCTGTAAAGGTCATGGTACCATACAGTTGGCTCCGCAACCTGGTCATTGGGAAGGGCATGTCCAGGTACCACATGCCTTTGCACTTTCCTGCCAGCTGGCCACAGAGTCTCAAGTCTCTCTAAGGGCTCAGCTGTAGCCAGGGGAATGGGATGTCTCAACCTGCCAGCACCCCAACTCTGTGTTCACTTCCTGCCGGTGACCCACATGGAGCATCAGTTGCCCCATAGCTATGCCCAGGGACACCACTTGCTCAGTGGAAAGCAGAGCCCAGCATCTTACCACGTGGGTTTTGCTGCAGCTGAATGAGATGGTGGAGCCATGCATGGTCCGTATGGATTTGACTTGGGGCACGTTACCAGCAACAATCTAAGAGGGAAAAAGGAGAATATGAAGGCAGAGACTGGCAAAACTGGCATGTTCCTTCATGCTTCTAACAGGATGCTGCCCGGTGAGGACAGGGTTCAACAGACACAGTGAGAGGGGGTGGGACATGGCAGCACGTGAAGCCAGTGGGGGTGGAACTATGCTGGGTTAGTCCTAGATTCCTGAACAGTAAGAGGCCAGTGTGTGCAAGCAGCCCCTGGTTTTGCTCAGCTGGACTCTTCCCTTGTTCATCATCCCAGTAGACAAAAGCATGTTTGTGAGCCTTGCGTTGACGCTCTGCGGGTGATGTGGCCTCCCCAAGGAGCTGATGACAGAAGGCTTCAGCCACAGTGCACCAGAGGTTCATGATGAAGCAGTAGTTGCCTCAAACACTCAAACAGTTTTGGGTCTTCTCAAGACAACTAATATGCTGTGTGTTCTACAGCAGAAAACCATTGGGCAAGGTCGCTCTGGCATAACCATAGGCAGGTGGTGGCACCACGTGTGGCCTCAGGAGGTAGGAGCCTGTTTGTTGTGACATTTACCTTCATGTCCCTGATCATGTGTGCTTTGAGGTAAGAGGCCAGCACGTCCCGATGCTCTCTGCGGTACAGCCACTTCTGCCTTTCCTCCGGGAGGACATTAAACGCAGCATCTGTGGGCCACAGCATGGTGAAGGGTCTATGCAGGGGGTCACTAATCAATGGAAGCAGCTCCGCATCCTGTCCAAGATAAGAGGGGATACGAAGAAAAAGCCACAAGCCAAAACTGAACACGCACATGTAGACACCAGCTCCCCACAAAGCAGCAGCGGTCTGGTCGCTCACCTGCAGCAGCTTGCTATAAATGGTGTATCCAAAGGCTTCTGCCACTTCCGTGATATTTTGCTGCAGAGGGAAGAAAGCAAACAACTGTTGCTAAGAGGTCTCCCTCCAGGACCTGCAGCAGCAATGCAGTGGAGAAACCAGGCAGTTAACAGCTACAGTAGCTAACCACAACAAGTTTATTTCTGTCATCATCATGCCGATGGATTTGGCCTGGTGAGTGCTGGCATTCAGCAGCCACCACTTTGCTAATTCATCCTGGGTAGATGCTGCTATGGCAAGAACTGGGATGAATTTCAGCACTCTGTTGTGCTGTACAGAAAATGCATTATTTACTGTAAGATGCAGGAGCTATAGGTTCCTAGTGCTTGTTTCAGGAGTACCAGAAAGACATTGTCAATCTCACACTGCAGACTGCTCTGTGTTGGATAACGGAGTGTGATGGTTGGCATGGGACATGATCCCTCTGCCTACATCCAGTACCGTTGTTTCCCTAGTGATGAATCACAACTCTGGTCCCAAATATTGCTACGCCACAAATGCGTAGCAATTTCACCTTCACAAGCCAAATCCGTGCTCTCAGACATGCCCTACACAGCTAGGAACAGGGAGCAAGAGCATCTTACGCAGCCTTGGGCTGAGGGTGCGGGTGGAGGGCTGATCAGGGACAGCACTATCAGAGCAGTTGGGAGAAGGATCCTAGCCCTGTCCTCATCATGGCAGTCATCAGGGCACAGTCACTACTCCAGCCTTACCTGTGAGATCTCTGAAGAAATGTTATGGTCCACCAGCTCATTTGGAATGAGGATCTTGTTGATGAAATGAATGACCCCGTTCACGCCAATGATGTCACTCATGACCACTTTGGCGTCCTCATTGAGATAGATGCTATTCTGAGAGAGAAGGGATGCGATGAGGTATTACCATCCACAGCACTGCCCTATAAGCCATCTGCGGGTCCTAGGCAAGTCACTTGCCACAACCACAGTGGTCTTCAAATGACAGCAAAAGTGACATCCTGACAAGTGGGACAGGGAAGGGTATTGTAGCAGAGAACTACCTCTTTCACTGTGATCTTTATTTTGTGGCCAGATAAAGATGTAAAGGACTCCTGGGCTTCCAGGTCACTGGACAGCAATTTCTGGCAACCCACCATGTGGTAGCGAAGTAGGTCCCGGAGGAAACCTCTGCTCCTCCAGTCTTCAAACTACAGAGAGAAAACAAGAATGAGATCACACTGGAAGCACTTTGCCTTGTGGCGGAGCCTCCAGACCCGATGAGGGAGACCTGGATTGCCCAAGCCCCCTCTGACCCATCTCTGCAGGAAAGCCAGTGTCCCCCTCCAAATGCAGTGAATGCACAAAACCATTTGAGAGCTTTGGGGAATTTCAATCAGCTTGGCAAAACCAGCATTTAGGTCCCTTGATGGAGGAAAAACGATGACATTGGCCTTGAGGATGTGACACCTGGGATATGTGGTCATTGGGAATTGTTCCTTTACTGGGTGGATGGCAGGGGCGGGGCATGGGAAGAAGGTTGGGACTAGCGGTGTGAAGCTGCACAACAGGACTTGTGAGCGATGGTATTAGGATCTTCCATTACACCAGCGCCAGAAAGCTGTTGGTCAAGAACCTGTCTGGCTCACAGGTTCATGAATAGGGATCTCTTCTCCCTCATGTCTCCACTTGCCGCAGACATCCCTCTTATTGGGACGAGAAGGAAGGGACCAGTGGAGGCAGAATGGCAGGACCTGGGGCACAGATCAAGAATAAGAAGTCTTCATCGCTGACGCCATGAAGCCTGGCTGTTACCAGTCCCTAACAGCCATGAGTAACGAAAGTCACCATGCATCACTGATTTGGCACAGTGCCTCTGAGGACCACGAGGCAGGGGCTCCAGAAAGGGTTTCCTTACAACAGAAGCCATGTCTGTGCCTGTCCAGATTGTCTCTGTAGTGAGCTGGCATCCAAACCTTTGCTTATACACTGATGGAGAATGGGAGATGCCTTTAACCCTCTGCAGTGCAGCCCCTTTGCTTCAATCCACTGGGCAGAACAGCCCCAGAGGAGACATTGGACACCTGGAGCTTGCCAAACACCTGACAGCACTTGGGATGGGAGGACGCTTACCACTGTGGTGTTTCCTATGAAATCTGTCCGTGGGACAAAGACAGTGAAAGGCCCTGTCCCACTGAGCTCCTTGATGTTTTCCACCTGTGGTAGAAGAGCATTTGTTGGAAGGGAAACAGACAACACAGTTCCAGTTAGCAGGACCCTTTGCAGAAAACCCTAAGTGGGATTTACTATGTAGAGACAAGGACAAAGCTGTTTGTCACCAACCAGTATCATCTTATAGAACATGGATGCGTCTTCGATCCTTCCGAGCTCCTTAAACAAAAAGAAACAGTTGGCGTTAGCAGAGTCCCTTCCACTTGCTCCTGGCCAGCCAGCATGGTGACCTGTTCTTTCCACTCCAGGACACTCCCATCCCAGTGAGACACCGGTTCTCCTGACACACCATAGGGATCTTTCCCTCCTGCCCTTGCCAGTGCTGTGGGCACGGGTGACGTGGAGGTTACAAAAGTAGACAGTGACCTCTGCCTGGACCATTCGCATCGCAGATGCTGCAAGACGGAGCAGAGATGAAAGCTGGCTGCTTCTGCAGCAGCTGTCTCACAGGTTTAACTGCCCCTGTGCTCTTGGGACACCTCAGGAGTTTCACAAAACATCTGCTTTAACCTCGCTGTGCTGCCACTATCCGTTCTGGGATGCTGTCCAGAGTGGCAGACGTGGGCTTGGCACAGCAAACTCCCTCTCCTTACCACACTAACTTTCAGTAAGAGCAGAAGCACAAAACTGAGTCCATCTCTTTCCTCCTGGCTCTGCTGTGGGCATGACAGCTTTTATTCGTCACTAACAGAAAAGATCACCAGTTTGCCCAAGCACAGCTGTTCAATTGGCAACAGAGCTGGAGACAGATTGCTGCCCTCCAGACTGAATTCCAAGTCCTGGCATGGCCACAGGGAACACCTACCTTGATCACACAGACTGCAAAAAGTGGGTTTCCTCAGGGAAAAAAAAAAAAAAATACTCCCATTTGCTTGTCATATTAAGAAAACGGCTCCCTGGAGGTATGGCCAATGCTGCCAACAGAGCAGCAGAGTGTTCACATTGCAGCTCCCTTTGGAGCATGGTCACTTCACTGTGATTCTCTCCCCGAGCTGGCATGCCAAACACACCAACAATTTATGGATAGCTTGCCTCAAAGCACCTGTCTCTACTCCTACACCACACGTGTCGATATGACACTACAGATCTGCTCACCTGCAGCTGACACTTGGAGGGGAGGGAGTGGTTTGCTGCAGGGCAGAAGGCCTGAACGCAAAAGAAGCTGTGCATGCTTCTCACCTGATACACTTTGCCATGGCAGGTGAAGCCATCTCCAATGCTGTGCCAAGAGCAGGAGCAGTTTCGAGTGCCAGGGCCTGTGTACTTGCAGAGCCCAAATGGGCTACAGCCTCCGTTGTTCTAGCAAGAGAAGTGAAAGGCTTGCATGGAGGGGCATCACCAACAATTTGAGTAGCCACTTGCATGTGGGAGCTGCTAACTACATCCAGCCCAGCGGGAAGGAAACCATTCCTCCCATCTGTCTAGTGCCTTAGAATAAACTTCACCCAAATCCTCAAGGGCTTTTCAGCACCAAATCCTACTTTGAAACAAAACCTTTGCACCTTACTTTGGAACCCTCAGTGATGACAAAACCATGCCATGACTCAGAGGGAGATTTTGACATGGCAGCAATGCCGTGAGCACAGATTACTTTTAAGCTTTTGAGCATGTTTCACACAAAATAGATGCAGAGAAACAAGCCCACATGCCTCCAACCCTATGTCACAGTTTCCACACTGCTCCTCCCACAAGAGAGAGGGTGAGTGCCAGGTGGGTGAGATACTTGCAGGTCATTGTGAGGTGTAACAGAAACTAAACACCCCAGGAAATCCTTTTGTTATGTGAAAAGGCAAGACAGCCAGTTCTAAACAAGCAGGCTAATCCTGTTCTTGCTGTTAACTGTTGGGAGAAAGGGACGCCTCAAGTCTGCGGCGTTCACCGCTGGTAACAGCAAAATGTAGACATACCTTTTCACACAAGTTGATGGGGTTGCACTGGCTCACACCATCCCCGCTGTAACCAGGAAGACAGTTGCAGGCAACCTGGAGAGAGAACAGGTGCTCAGTCTGAAACTTGGACCCAATAAAGAAAAACACGTGATGGCTGGGCTGGATGGAAAGCATGTGGTATAGCATCCATCGCACACTTCGTGAATAACCATGCTTGTGTCACCAACAAATATAACTTGAGACTGCCTCCAGCCTCTGGCCAACAGAAAGCATCTACTTTCAAGGAAACAGCAATCTTTTCATGCCCTTTCTGGGCAACTCTTCTATGTGGAAGATAATAAGCACAAGCAGAGCACTGCGATGGAAAGGTTTGTCTTGAGAGAACTATACAGCTGTGACAACCTCCATAATAACGTTGCCCCGACACCCATCTTGCTCACCTTCCTTGGGCCTGTTTTAACGCACTCTGCGTTGGTATGGCAGCCCCCGTTGCTTTCGAGACAGAGATCAATTTCTGCAGCAAAACAGTAAGGCCACATTATTGCTGGGGACTGCTCAAAACAGCAGGGAATTGGTGACACAAAGAGGTATTGGGAAAGCAACAGGGAGGATCTTCCTAGCTTTGGAAACATCTTGGCGGAAAACTGACTTGTGATAGTAAAGGAATGGGGAAGAACTGCAAGTTGGAAGTTCTACTCCTGCTACATGTGAGTCTCTGAGTTGAGATAAATCTGCCCACAGAAAATCCCACGTCTGCCTGGGTGTGTTTTAAAGGATATGAGAGGACCGGACTCTCCCACAGCTCCATGCTTATCTCAGAGCACCACTGTGGAAGACTGCCCTCACCTTCTGCCTCTGGACCTCTCCACAACATGCACCAGGGCAAGAAGCCTCTCAGGGTTGTTTAGGTTTGAGATCAAAACACTGGTCTGAGGCCATCCAGTGAAACAGGTGCCAAGGGCAGTGTGTGCTCTCTGCCCAGTTTCGGGTGGCACTGTGCTGGGACAGTGATGACCACTTCACTAATGACTTGGGAGAACGCTGAGCACATACCTACAGGTATGTACGTACACACGTACACGCATGTGTGCGTACGCCTCCACAAAAAGCAGAAAGACAGCTGAAACAAGACCAGCCAGCATTTCCTTGCTTTGCAATAATCACTGCATGAACAAAGTGAAAGTAGAATTGAGTCATTCAACACTTTAACCTGAAATTTTAATGCTTTTAGTCTGAAATTTCCTTTTGCATGGATGATGCCTCTCCACTAGCACCAAAACAAGCACTGAGCACTCACCCATGCAGAGTGTCCCGTCTCCAGCGTAGCCTTCCTTACAAACACAGGTTCTCTCTCCTGGGGACACCTTAGTACACACAGCATGTACGGAGCAGCCACCATGATTGAGAGTGCACGGATCTATTTCTGTGACCACAAACAAGAAGGGCTGAATCAGCTCAAAGCATCTAGGAAAGCCAAACTGTGCCAGAATGATCATCCATCTTAACAAAAATCACATCATCTTATTGAATCCCTTTGTTTCTTGACGAAACTGTAGGTTCTTTAAAGACATGGGGCCTCATCCATATCTGAGAGAGGCCAGTCTATGAGTCATGCTGAGCTTAAGTAACCCCTAAATTGGACTGAGAAGTCTTTCCATCACAGCATTTGCTCACTGAGGACTAATGGTTAGACACACACACAAAAATATTTTCCTGCACAACATAAATATTTTTTTTGGCTTCTCCCCTCATTTTCAAACAAGGGCAATACTGAAAAGAAACTGTGATGTCTACCAGTGTTTTGACTTTTACAATTTTATCACTCTGAGTGTTTTTTTTTCCTTGTCTGTTTGCTTTTGACATAGACCAGGTTTATATGTAGCTCTAGAGCAGTATCCTGAAATCCTACCTCATGTTGGCATAACTGCTGCACTGCTTCTACCTGATTTTGGCATGGCCAGCAAATAGGACGAGCACAAAATTCTAGGGAATTGAAGCATCTATATTCCAGGGATTCATGGCCAAAATTGTTATCTTTGCCACCACTACTGTGATATCAAAACTAATACAACCCATTCATGTGCATCTCTCTCCACAAGCAATAAGAACATGTAAAGCTCCAGACTGGAAAACCTCTCTACCAAAGCACGGCAGAGGTCATGGTGGATGGCTGAGAAGAAAAGGATTTGAATGATCTTTCCTTTGGCAGCATCATGCCATTTATTTCACAAACAAAACCGTTGTCTTTGCATAGCCTCAACAGATGTCTGCAAGCCTTCAATCTTGCCCACCCTTGCTGGACATACCTGTGCAATGGGTCCCATTCCCTGTGTATCCAGCAGAGCAAGAGCACGTAGGTGAAGAATCTGCAGAGCTATTGAGGCAGCTGAAACAAGAAAAGGATAAACAATCACTGATGATACCTGCTCATTTGCTTGGTCAGTGGGAAGCACTATAGAAGTCTGGCATGTACAAGTTAGAGACCACAGTGACCACATGAGGAGCATGCCTGAAGTTGTGGTGTGTTTCTTCACAGCACCAAATACTCAGGTTGCACTGGCCAGGAGCTGGCATCTAGGCACAGGCTCCACACCTTGTCCAGTACACCTTCACCATGCCCATGTGCTTCTGCATGATACATCGGAGATGGCTGGGTCCTGGTACCACAAAATAGCAGACCAGATAACAGAAGGAGAAGGCAGCAAGAAGGAGTCATCACAGCCCATCAGCCTATTTTATTCCTTGGTGTGGGCAGGCAAGGCAGAAAGGGCTTGTAAACGGCTGGTTGATTTGCTCCATGAGTAAGGCCAGACTTGAAATACCTTGGAGTCTCTGCTTTCTCCCATCCACACATGCAGAGGAACTGGGAAAGGATTTATACTCAGAGAGACAAAATCCTTGGGGAAACAGGATGCAGCTTAGCTTAGAGAGGTCCCAGGATGGAATTGACATTTATGTATCTTTAATGAGCGGGCACCTTCTCTCAGCCCTCTGCAAAGCCCTAAACACAGAATCACCTCTATGTAAAACTCATACAAACACACGTGGCTTTCTTGGAAAGACCCAGCCCCTTGTCTGTACTTACTTGGCCATTTGATGGCAAGTGTTATTGCATAAGTCGGTCTCGATTCCTGCAAAAGAAGAAACAAAAGTGACGACATTTTCAATTTAGCACTTGCTGGGGCCATTTCTGCCATCTAGAATAAAGGACCCTGTAAACTGCCACGCTTGTGGTGCCCTGACTGATGATGGGACACACCAGCAGTATGAAAAGTCTCCTGTCCTATGTGGGAGCAGGAAAACCTAACGGGATTTATGTTTTGGCACTTTGCAGTGGAGTGAATTCGATGTTCTCTGCCTGAACTAACAGTTCATTTTGATCCTATCTGCATGACCTCCACACTGCTAGGAATGAAACAAGGACAGAAACCTCATTAATCCAGACATGCAGGGTCATTTGGCTTTGCCCCTTTCGAAGCAAGAAGATGAACTTTTTCATGCTTTACATTTACACTAGATAGTACAGCTCCACTCAATTTCCATTTCTAAATGCCCCAAAAACATTTGACTTCAGTACAAAATCAATCTTTGTGTGCAAACCTTTAAAATCCCGAAGTATTTGGAAGCTCAGGTTCCTCCCCACCCCAAATCCCAGGAACAACCATCTTCAACATATTACTTTGACACACAGTGACAGATCTATTGAGAACTGCAGACCATGGCCTGAGCTCACCTAAATCAATGGATCTGTGAGCAGAAAAAGCAGCTCAGCAGACAAATTGGGGCCCTTTCGAGGCTTCAAATCAAGCCCTGCCACCTTCTTAGCAAGCAACATGGTCAACCCAATCTGGCTGGCAGATTCCATCTCTCCCTCCCAGGGCAAGGGGCTGTTTTTGAGGTGCCTCAAATCTCGGTGGAGATGGAAGCAGGGGACATGCTTTCCTCTGTAGGAGTCTCACCCAAATAACTGGAGGGCTCATGTGCTTAAGGGGAAGTCAGTCTGCAAATGTAGCTTGTGTCCAGGAATAAGCTAGCACAGTCTGATAAGCTTTCAGGGGGATGCAAAGTACACATGACTGTGGTCACCCTGCTCAGCTACAACCAAATTGCTTTGGCAACTAAAGAGGATCACGCAGGTTTCTCTGCCAAAAAGGCAATACTACTCCATAGGCCCCTTCACACTCACGTACTTTCTCGGCAGGTAGGGCCCTTCCACCCTGGGAAACACTCGCAGCTCCCGTCCCCTTGCAGCCCATCGTTACATATGCCGTTGTCGCAGGCACATTCTGCAAGCGAAACATAAACACTCATCACTGTCACACCAACCAGGTACCACAAGCAGAGTCTTGCTGCCATTTCAGTGGCTGCTCTGTTCCTAATCCAACACATCAAACTGCCATAAAGAAAATGTCACAGGAGTATCAGCTCTTGTACCCCTTGCTACCAGGCCAAAAAGCCCAGGAACAGACCACCTGCCTCCTCTTTCTGCAGTTTGGGTGTCAGCAGGATGAGTGGCATAGCACAGCCAGCCATGCCTTGGTTTGAGGATGAAAAATGGGGCCACTCCTCCGGCTGACCACAAGTGCTCACTCCCACTGTCCCTCTCTCAATGACCTGCCAGCTGTTCGCCTGTCTCAGAGGCTCTGGGACATTTCTTCCCTCCCACCATCCCTCCCAAGAGCTGAGACGTGGTCACTTTTCTCCCCTTGCCAGCAGGGTGGTAGACAAGCTGCAATAGCCATCAGTGTCACCTGATTTGCAGTCAGCTCCGTATCGGCCCACTTCACACATTTCACAGGCAGTGCCGTGGAAACCCTCCAGGCACCGGCACTCTCCGCTGCCCTCGATGCCGTCCTGGCATTCCCCGTTCCCAGAGCACCACTGGCCTGGGTTCCCGGGGCACATCTCACACATGTGTCCGTAGTAGCCGGGGCAGCAGATGGACCTCTGGAGAGTAACAAAAACAAGTTGAGATGAGCTGTCTTGTGCAGCACGAAGTACAGCTTTACTGTGGAAGCTACTCTATTCCTTTAAGTATGTGATAGCCGTAATTTCTGACAACGGATGAAAGGGCCAGATGTGTGCAGGTAGGATGTAGTAAACCCCATAAAACGGGGTTTTATGGGGTTTACTACTTTTATTTTTTTTTTACTCTGTTGCCCAGAGCTTCATGTAAAGGTCTGCACTGCCCTTGAGCAACACTGGCTGTTTGGTAATGCAAATGTTCAGTCCTGTGCCCATCCAGCCTATCTGCTGCCTATGTCCCTCGTGTGTCCTGTGTCCCACCAGTAAGACACTCTGTTAGGCAGAGAGAGGCTCTGCCAGAAGCAGATTTGGTTTAGAAGTCTGAATTAACTGCTCTCACTTCCTTCTGCATCTGCCCATGAAGGGAGGAAACCATGATGGGACCGAGCTGAACAGTACAGATGAAGAGAAACATGGTCTAATGAAGGGATGCAGAACTGCCCAGTGAGATACAAGTGCTGACTGAAGCTCTGCATGCGAGTACTGTACATCCAACTCCCTCTCTCCCTTCTCCTCAATCTCCCATTCCCACTAAACTTTCCAGTAAGATGCTTTAATACCTACAAGAGCTCAAATTCACACAAGTCTTTCTTTTACCATTTCCTCTGCAAGTGTGTTCTCCCAGCCACACATTTTTACAAAACTGGTAGGGGACACAATAGCTGCGAGACCTTCTGCTCCTCCCTTTGGTTTGGCTCCAATTAGTCATCAGTTATTCGGGAAGGCATATGCACAAGCAAAATACCATCATTCATGTCTCATTTCCTCAGGAAACCAGACTACAAACATTCAACTCCTCTCTTCCTCTGCAGGACAAATCCCAAAGCAGCAGACCACAGTCCATCACTGTGCAGGCATTTCTGCAGGTTCATTTTCTCTCCAGTGCCCTTTACCTCCAGGATGGAGAGCGACTCCCAGACGAGCCCAATCTCAGATACGCAACGGCACAAATACAGCCAGGACTTCAGCATAGGCTGTGTTTGTAATATCCATCTTACTTTTGTCAAAATGAATCCGAAGCAAATGTTCTTCTTACCAGAGAAACTTTTGCGCAGGTGAAGTGGCAGCCAAGTATTCCTGTATCCCCAGAGCGTAATTCACAGCGAGCGAGATTCTTGCTTCCCGGAAATTCCTGCAGATATTATTAACATAGATGCAGATAGAATATATTACAATATTTAGACAAACAGATTGTACATTTTGGTGCATACAGTGGTGTTCTTGCCTAACCGAGGAATAATGCTTTTTATCCTATAGGAACAGCCCTAAAAATTTGGACTTCCCAGAGCTGAGACCAATGAGGCATCTCTAGATGTGAGGTCACCACACATAGTCTATTTTGTTACCTGCCAAATTCCTGGTATACATGTCAGTATGAATACTGGGAAAAAGCAATTGGAAAATGTTTGGCACAGAGTAAAGTAACGAAGCTTAAGAAGACAGATGTGGCTGCTAGGCAATTCATAGCCAGCATGGAGATGAAATGTTCAGTTATTTTCCTCTCTGGAAAGGTTTGTCACTCACTCACAAACAGGCTGCAGGCACAACCAGCCCCTATGTGTGAATACATCAACAGTCCACACTGGGAAATCGCTATTGGCACCCTTAAACTGGATTTCCTTGATGATAATGTCAAAAGAGTAAAAGATATCTCTTTTTTCCAGGTAAGAGGGGAAACTTCCTGCACTGCATGCTCTAAAGGGCTTCTGTGATTGAGGCGAAGCCTGGTGCCAGCCCTGAAAGGAGCCTCATAGTTCACGTGTTTTTTTTTCTGCTTAAACCTCTGCTTTCTCTTACAAACCTTGCTAATGAATGAGCCACAGAGGACTCAAGGGCGCATTTTTTCAGGTATCGAGATGACATCTATAGAGTAATAAAAGGACATCAAAGCACTATCTGCAAACAGGCTGTGAGATGTCACACGAATCAAAGACTCACCACAAGAACTGATCCGGGAGGACACTTGATCCCCTTCTCACACTTGCCGCATCTTGACTAGGGCACAGAGAACAGGACAAGTCACATGTGTGCCCTCTACCCACGTCACACCAAGACACTAATCTTGAATTACAAATGGTGCTGTACAGGCTGCTGGCTGGGACAAAGACAAAGATTCATTTATCTCCATGGCTCAAAACACCAAAAGAAGAAAAATCATGATGCTCAGGTCCTGGCTTCTATCAAAGGCTTCACACAAGGTCTTATTTCTGCACTCTAGAGACCATACCACAAAAGAAACCAGAAGAGCTCTCATGTTACACCTCTCCTGAGACTCTCAGCTGGGGCAGGGCTTTCTGCAGGCTTGGAGTTCCTTCACACAAGGCTGCAAATACTCTTCTTCTGATCTATAACAGGGCAAGCCTGTCTCAATCTGACCCTGCAATCTTCAGATGGCCAAGAGCCACAAGATACATGCAGGACGGACTTTGGCCATGACTCCCAGCTAGACCACAGCATTTCCTGAGAGAGCCTGTGGTCATGCCATGCAGGAACTGGGCCGGAATCTCCTTCCACAGCTGAGCATCTGGGAGTCCCTGCACCAGCCTGCCTCCCTGGCACTGTGAGAGAGCCCCAGCAAGTGAACTGCACGTGATCTGCATGGGAGCTGTGTATAGCACATGAGCTGCAGATCTGCTGCATTAGAAGTACAGTCTGAGGCTAGGAGGTGCCAAGTCTCCATGATGTCCCATTTCATATGAGGATCATCTGGGGTCAATTCACAAGCTACTGTCTCATTCATGTGGAATAGACAAGGTAGGTCTTCTGCTATTCATCAGTTTGGTTCAGTAGGTGCAGAAACCCTGTGAAATGGTGGTCAGCTTCTTGGTAATCATTATTACCTTTTGTATGGTGGTGGTATTGGCAGTGCAACGATTCTTCTGTATCTGGAGGACCTGTGAAACCCCGATCAGCATGCCATTCTTCGTCTCAAGAAATTTTCCATCCAAAAGAATATTATTGACAAACTTCTGCAAAGGAGAAGGAAACGGCTGAGGTGATAACCTTCAACTCCTTTTGCATGGATTGCTTGTCAGACAGCCACAGTAGATAAACTGTAAGGATGTCCAAAACAGACATGGGTGTATCCAGCCACCAGACTTAGAAAGCGATAGGTCCAGTCAGAGACTCAAATGGCAAAACAGTCATCCCTCCTTACCTGGGTGCTGTTTTGATAAAACATTAGCCAGTAGGAGAGCCCTAGCATGCTGTTCTTATGGATTCCACTTCTCAAGTCCGTGGGCAAGAGCTTCTCTCCCAGTACAACGTGGTACTGCACTGTCTCATTGTCCTAAATCCGCAAAAAGACCCAGGTGTTAGGACTCTCTTGACTTCCTAGACTATAATTCAGTCAAAGGTATGGCATGAGAAGAGTTCCTAAGCAATCTGTAACAGTTACTTTACCCCACAGAGCTCTGTAACTCACAATCACAGATGACTGATCACATCTGATGACTGTGTTACTGATGAAGTCATAAATGTTTTTTGGAACCTTTCAAAAGATTCAAATTGCCACAGACATGCCACAGGCAGCCAGAAAGGGTAACATGTTGTGCCATCTATCCACACTCAAATCTACTCAGAAATCGACATTTAGAGTCCAAATATTCTTTTCGGATCCCATTGCGACACCCCAGGAAACCTTCTCATTTCTCTCTGCCACATTTCTCCTAGCTTTTAGCATCAGATATGCTTCTCCTCTCCATGCTCAAATCCACTGAACTCAAGTTTAAGATCGAGCAGTATATGTGTCTCTGCACTTACTGCAATACATATTCAAACGGTATGCAAGCAGTGAGCTTACCAACTGTGTCACATTGGCAGCATGGCAGTACTCCTCAATGGAATTATTTCCAGGAACAAAAACTGTATATTTTTCAGAGGACTCGATTTTTCCTATGAGCTGGTATTGCTAAAAAACATCCGAACAGTAACATTAGCAATTACAGTTGTACTCACTAAAAACCAAACCACACATGAAATCAATTACAAAGGCAAGAGCGCTAGAGGAAATGCTTGAAACGGGATATACAACTTCCACTCAGTCACACATGTCTAACTGCTTGCTCCTCCTCCCAGACTGACATAAGTGCAGCTTCTCAATTATGAACAAGTCTTCCTTTTCCTCTAGATTTCTCTGCCCTGTAGAAGCATGAGAGCACCTACAGTAGACATGTCGTCTTCCACTGTAATAACATGCCAATAATATAAAGATCTAACTGTAAGTATGTAACACTTTGGCTGCTCAGAAGAGCTTTCCTAGAAGATCCCTCATGAATGGTAGGAAACAGGTGGTCTCCCTTTTCTCGCCAGGCAGTCCAAGTTTTGGTCCACCAGTACAGGGTAAGGTAGACGTTTGCTCAAAAGACAGTTCTGATGACCACAACTGTGCACACCTCAACTGCTTACCTGTAGCAACTCCTTGAATGTGCTGAATGAGGCAACTGTCTCGAGCTGTTCCTGCAGACCTGGAGGACTCGGTGGGATATCTCCTGAAGGCGGCAACAAAACCTGCGGAAAAAGCAAGTTTATAAGCAAAGCTGGGCAAGGGGCTCTGTGGGAAATCACACTAGAGTCCTGCCCTGCTTGCAATAGAAATGCCTTCATTTTACACACTTTGCAGTAGCCTTAACTCTTCTTCTGTCAGCCAAGAGAAGAGGAACTCCCCTCCCGCTTGTCCCGGAGACAAATATTTTAAACACTGCTGCACAGGAAACATCTGTCAGGACCTCGTGATGACCAAATATATTTTTGCCATTATATCCCTTTCTAACTGTCCAGACATGCATTCCTCCTTGGCACCATCACAGATGCTGCAACACAAACCTGTTGCTACAACTGCAGCATTTCCCAGTATTGTGTGTACAGACGTACCTCACTGAGGACATGAATAATGCCGTTACTGGCAGGGATGTCACTGACGACTATACTCGCATTCTGGATGGTTAACACCTGCAAAAGTATCAGAGGGAGAAGCAACAGGATTAGAAACTGCTCTTAAGCAGTTTAATTTGATCCTGGCATTATGTAAGAAACCCTTACGCCGCTCCTGGTGTTTATCTGCCACCTGGTCTGTGGGTTGAGGGTGGGTAATTCTGGCTTGTCATACTTTTGAGCTTCTCACCAGTGAAGATGCCTTCAAGAAAGTGGGCCCTGAAGGGAACAAAGGCAGGTAAAGAAAAGATTGGGGCAGTGTTTGTAATAGCAGGGAGATAAAACCATACCACCCATCATTCATGTCTCTCACATGAAGTTGTTAAGCAAGTGGAGAGAACGATGGAGGGAATTACTTGCCCTGATACCATCTGCACCTACATGACAGGGAAAATCTCCCTCTGCAAATACATGAAAAATAAAGCCACTTCCCATAGTCTGTGGTCTGTTATGTTTTAAATGTGTATTAAATTCTTTGACTGCTAGGTGTTTAATCTGGCTTCTATATTTATCTCAAGATAACTTTATTGGTCTTGTACAAGCAGAAATCCAGCTCATGGCTTTGTCACTGTTGTTTGGCAATATAAAGCAAAGGCAGGAGTCTCCTCATACCTGACTAAAAATGGCAGCGTGTAGGGAGTCAACCAGAAATCTTTCTCAGTCTTGCTCAAGTTTTTGATAGCTGCCTCTGATGGCACCAGGACAGTGAAATTGGTTTCTGCTGGGATGCTGAAGAGAGACTTCTGTTGTCCAAAGCACAAAAATGAACAAATAAGACACGCCAGTACCACATCTATACCACAAAATATAATCAACAGTCACCCTGCATATGCCCCAGAAGCACGGCAGGGTCTCCTGCGCATGGCAGGTAAGTGCTGTTGACAATCAATGAATGCCACAGATGGTTTAGCCAAAACAGTTGACACCCGTTCGCCAAGGGAAAACCTGCTACTTTAAGCCCTACTTTCGTACTTCAATTAATCTTCAAACCCATTAAATCATATCCATAAATTCTTTCTGAACCCTCGACATCAGTTTTGGGGGAGGGACCAAGATTATTCCTGGCAAAAGCAATGTATGCAGCCCAAGACGTAAGCTAAAGCTCAATTAGATGCCGTACATCATAGCATGCTTCCACAGACTTGCTGCAGTCTGCAGAGCGTCTCTGTTATTGCCACGTTGGAGACGGGGAAGTAGTAACAAGAAAAGGAACAAACATACAGTCGAATTTCTCAAACCGTGCTCCTCTGAAAAACAGCTGTTATAACACTACCACTTTTTCTTTCCCTTCTGTGCTATTTTATGATGGCTGGGAGCTAGAGATGATACAACCATGAAAATGAAGTGCAACACAGTCCCAGCTTCCTCCTGTGCTCAAAAAGGCCCCCAAAACAACACTCACAACCTTCACTCTATCACAGCCTCCAGAGTTTTCTGCATGCCTGCTCTGTAACAATTTCTCCTTCTCTGTTGTTTTACTTTTCTCTAACGAAAAAGATAAATGGAGTTGCTCTTTCTCTAACAGCAGCATTCACAGAGACTTCACTTCTACCGCACTTACCCGTGTGGGCATCCCATGGCTGTTCTTACCTGAAGCCAGTCATAGAAGCCTGCAAAGTGGGAATTCCTGGCCAGCTCCTTCCAAATAGAAACAACAGAAGGGTTATCCCTGCTAAGCACTGGGGTTGCAGGGCTGGGATACCCAGGGTGGGGGAAAGGAGCCCTTTGCAATATCGAATCTAGCAATAATGACTTAGATATTCCTCTCTCATCTTACAACCATTAAAGGCACTGTGTACAATGGGGAGGGATGGGTACTCCTAAAACCACACTCCAGCCATTAAAAAAAACATATTCTCAAATAAACAAACTCTTTTTGACTCATCTGCAATCACTCATGTTTGCCAGGGGCAGGGATTGAATCCACAATGGCCTTTGATATTTCTAATGACAGAAAATGGGCCTAGCAGCTCTGATCTGAAAAACTTTCCAAACAACAAAAAAAAGATGACTTATTGCACAGGATGGACAGGGGTTTGGCAGCTTAGAAATTATTGCCAGTGGTCTCGTGAACACACTGTCCTTGGCACCAGTTCTGTCTCTGTGGCCTTGGGCAGACACATGTACTGTGCTGTCAGGCTGGTGCTGGGAGAAGGAGTCAACTCAGGTAACAGAAAGGGAAAGTAAGAGCAGAGTCATTTCTCTCCAATGGAGAGAAAATCTCAGACATTTACTTTTTACTCACTTTTACAATGTCCCCGTAGCACGTCATGCCATCCCCCATGTAGCCTTGAGGGCAAGTGCAGGATCTCTCTCCTCCACCCAGGGGTACACACGTAGCCTGCAAATACAAGAAAAGGAGAAATCAGAGAGCAAAAGCAGGTTATGCAGTGTTACACCTACCTAGGAATTAAACTCTGGCCTCCCGTGGCCTGAGCTAGAGAAGCACACACAAGCACTTTCCTCTTGTTGCCTTTATGGTGGCACTGAATTCACACTTCATGCAGCAAAGCCTAGGTGATGGCTTTGGTTGTGTGAACTCACAGAAATCAGAGGATCCGCCTGGGTAAATCAGAGACCAAATGTTTATAACACCTCAGTGGCATGCCCATAAGATGATGTAATGCAAATCCTTGCAATGGTCTCGATATCATGGCTGAAAAACTTCTGTCAGGGAGCAGAGTAACCTCCACTGCCATGCCAGCCTTGGGACAGCACTTTAGCTACTCACCAAGTCATGGCAGCCACCGTTGTCCATAAGGCATGGGTTGATTGCATCGCAGTTGTTGCCATCACCAGCATAACCCCTCTTGCAGACACACTTGCTCTGCAAGGAAGAGACAATTCAGTTTTATAGACCTATCACAGTATCCTCATTCGCTACTCAAAAAAGGCCTAAGGCAGCAAAACCTATTCTTCATTTACTTTCCCAAATTTTCTTCCTGGTCCCTCAAGACCTGGAAGTGTGGAGGTATCTCCTTAGTAGGTCATCATCCTCTATCACAGCACTCACACTGCCTGGTTACTCAAGCGCATTGATCCCTTGCACTGCTTGTCTGTGGGCGGGTCACTTGAAGACAATGGTTTCCATCTTTATTTCAGTTTTTCAGGGAATGACATAGACTTTGTGAATGGCAGAAAGAGAAGAGGGGTTAATTTCAAAGCTTCCTGCTTTCAAGATAGGTAGGAGACCACTTGCACATCTCATTTCACTAAAATCTACGGAAAATTTGGCACCTTTTCTCAATGCATTGTCCAATGCTACCCTGGCTCAGTGAGGAGAAGCACTTTGAGAAGCAGCATCCTGAGAAGCCACTTCTGTGTATCTCCTACCTCAAGATGCCCGACTGCCAGCCCTCTCTCCCTCTCTCTTCAGACGGACTGTCTGAACAGCTGCACACGCTTTTCTGTATATTTTAACATCACCCAGAGACAATGCTGTGATCTGGGAACAAGCAGGACACAGCAACTGATGCCTCATACCAAGCCATGCTACCAAGTGTAGTCTCTTGCCTTTGCTGCAGACAAGTTCCAGAGCAGAGCAGCAGCCTCAAACACATCAGTGCATCTCACCACATACAAGCACGCTGTGTGGTTTCACCTCCAGCCAGTGTTTCTGGCAGGAGACACACAGACTTTGCTGCTGATCAGCCCAATTTCTACCTCTGGCAATCCTAGGCCATGTCAGAGGAGCTTAGGAAACATTAAATTCACCATCAGACTGCTTAGCATTGATCATACCTGGCCAGGGCCAATATAAACACAGTTGGCGTTGATGTGACAGTTCCCTCTGCTCTCCAGCATGCAATTGTCTACAGCCACGCAGGCCTTCCCGTCCCCAGTCCAGCCCATGTTGCACTGGCAGGTGGCAGTGCCGGGGCCCGTACTGGTGCACAGGGCCTTGAGGAGAAGGGAGAGAAAAAGAATTACACTCAGTAGAAGAAGGGAGGGAGGGTGGTGCAAATACAGCAACAGATCTCCTTCATCAGACTGTGGAAAGTTCCTGAATGACCAACTCTGATGCCAGTACTGGGGATGGCGGGGTGGAAGCATCTTCTCTAGAAAAGTCCTAGACAACTTCGTAATAAAGTGACTCTGGAAACATTTGTTTTCAGAGAGGCAGACACTTGTGTCTAGGGTGGTTCAGAACTCCCAGGGGCATTCCCTACCATTGTAAAGCTCCTCCGTTACAGAAGAAATATTCTCTGAGGAGGAGGAGCACAATCTCCTGCTTGGACATGTGAGATGAAATCAATGACGGAGGGCAGATCTCTCTCAGGAAAGACCTACTTTGTACCCGGTGCCATCCTATTTCCTCACGGCCCAATGTGTTCCTCTCACAGAGAGGCCTAAATTATGATGAGGTCTGAGCATTTGGCAATCACTTCCATCATAAAGCACCACAGTTTTTTACCAGGGATAATAATGTGATGTTGATGGTTGCTAGAAATACGAGTTGGAGTTCACAGCTAAGCTACAGTCTGAACACAGCAACAGAGAAACTAACACACATTAGAAGAGCTTAATGGGTAAATCAATACAAACCAAAAATTATCTGTACAGCTAATCCCTGTAGCTGCCAAAATATCTGGTGTAAACCAGCCAAACTCCCCTTGGCACTAACCCAAATGATTGACTTCCTTATGACTGTGCCAAGGTACCTGTTATTCCACTCCATCTTACAGACAAAGTTAGCACACAAAATCTGTAACAGTCCCAGGCGTCCTGGACCCCTGATCTGATTGATAGGAGCTGCTTCCGCACACTTGCACAGTCCGAACCCACTTACGTTCTGTGAACAGCCTCCTCGTTCTGGCTGACTGCACAGGTCGATGGGCTGGCAGGAAAACCCATCACCTTCGTATCCATCCATGCAGATGCACCTTTAAAGTTCAAGCACAAAAGGGACACAGATAGAGCAGCTCCTTCTGAAAGCCAGCAGAGAGCAAAAAGGCTGCTTGAGCCTCTCCAGCAAGCAAGAGCTTGACTGATTTCTAGCAGGTTGGCTGCGTTACTCACACAACTCCGTGCAGCACGTATGCAGACATACGTACACAACGACAGTCGCTGTGCGCCTGTACGATGACAATGTGCCCACCCGAAGGTGAGTGCCCAAAAGACTGACCTTGCTGTGTCATTGAGGCTGCAGACAGCGTTCTGGTGGCAGTACTGGGACAGTCCACTTGGGCCACAGTTCTTGGATGTCTTGTCACAGAATTTCCCGGTATAGCCTTCCTTACAGGACCAGGACTGACACACACCGCCGCTGCCAGGCCTGTTGTCACAGACACCATGGACACAGCCACAGTCTGTCAAGTACATGGAGTAAAATCATTAACTACAAAAAGTCCAGAATCCACCGCAGTGACAGAATTTCTGGATTCTCAACTCTCCTTCACAACCTCTTGTGACACCAAATAATCATTCCAATTGTTGTTGACAGAGGGACGTCTGCTGAACAACATCCGTCATACTTCAAAACTCGGCCAGGGAGCAGATCCTGTGACTGCCTGGGTCCATTTTTTTTTATGGGCTGTAAGGATAGGCTCAAATTTAGGCTATCGAGCTCAAGGTCCTTGTCAACTGTCTTTTCTTTCGTAGCAGCAGAGATCTAAATCACAGCCCCACACCTAAATTTGACTGATGCTTCCAAGACCCACTCATCACTGTCATATCATCCATGTTTTCTCCACTGTTGTTTGAAGAGACACTAATTGTGACACTTCCATCATTTCTTTCGTGACTCTGGTCTTGCCAGAAGGAAATCCAGGATACATGAACCTGCACTATATCCTTGCCCTACATTTTCCTCTAGACTCTCCATCAGAATTACCAACCTTCATCACAGTTCTCGCCGTGCTTGTTTGGGTTTGAGCAGATGTGGCAGGCTATTCCTTTGAAACCTTCAAAGCAGTGACAGTTGCCATTCCCTTGTATGCCATCACTGCACTGGAAGGAAAACAAAAAGAAAACCAAAGTGATTGAAACTCCAGGAACCTAGGTAAAGCCAAGGCGTTGATATTTATCAAAAGCACTTTGGCACTAGCAGTAAAAAACAGGACTTTGCAGGGTGGTGGTAGTAATACAAAATCCCACATTGCCAGAGCTGCCCCCAACAGCCATAACATGATTCACACTAGAGCTCAAGACAGAAAACCCACTGGTGAATACATGCCATTCTCTCTGGATCTGCTGCTGCCACCGCTGCAGGCTTAGCCCTGGAGCACAAATTCTGAATTGTACAACTACACTCTCTAACCACCCTGTCGCAACTCCTTATTGCAACGCAGTAGAATCTTTCATACTTACATTTCCCCGGCCATAACATGGAGTGGAAAATCCCCCAGGGCACGGCATGCAGTCCGGACCAAAGAATCCTTTGCAGCATCCAGGTTTCTGAAACAAAAGCAAAATCGGTAAAGTATGACATGACTGAAAAAGAATTGCGTGGAGTTGTCTTGCCCTCACAATCCCGAAATCCTGGTCCTCCTTCCTGTTGTGGGCTGAAATGGACTGTCTCATTTGGCATCTGTGTTTCTAGGAGCTCCTGCACTTAAATTATTTTTCAACAATACGCCTCTTTCTGCTCACAGCCTATTCTGCTCAGAATAAATCACTATTTTCTGCTCTCTCTCTGACTTCAGTGAAAAGGGCCTATGTTTCCTAAGAGCTTTTATTTTTTTCAGAGTGCTGGCCCACTCACTCCTACTATATCCTTGCTGAGGATTGTGTTCCTTTGGAGGGATGTAGCAGCCCTGGATTGCAGGCCTTGTCACAACTGACCAACGGGAGAACAATCACAAGACAAATAAGCAGCAGTATTTAATGCCACACCCACAAATCATTCCATATAGTTGGCACTGTGAGAGCTCAGGAGCTGCAGGCAAACATGGGGTCCATAAACTCACTAAGAGCGACTTTCTCGAACCAGCTGACAATGTTTCATAAACAGGATGCAATCACTTCACAGCTTACAGCACTTTCCCTGTGCTCAGCTTCCTTTGGGAGAAATGCCTAAACCAGGGCACTCAGAGAAAACATGCCACAGCCAAAAATGTGCCATTTGTCTCGTGTCCTCCTCCAGCTTGGCTGGTCACAACTGATGCGCTTTATTTCATTTATTTATTGTACTCAGGTTTAACTCAGCTGCTTTCTAACATTTGCAGCAGGTTGGTACCCTGTGTTCTCTGTTTGCAAAGAGAAAGCTGGCAGCCAGTTCATGTGACAGTCCTGGGGACAGCCCTTTGCAGGGAACAGCCTTCCTTTTGCTCCCATCCAGCCCTCTCTCAGCTGAAGGAGTCAGAGCTCTTCTAGATGAAGGAGGAAGAGCAACACTAAGCTCCTTTCAAAGGGAACATGGTCCTCCATGACACTCACCGTGACGGTTTGATTGCAGTACCTGGCGCACCCCTTCTTCAGGACATTCAGGCCTTGTGGATCATGGATGTAGACACATTCTTTCGGGAACAGTGTTGATTCCTGTACAAACGAAACAAGTCATCAGCACTGTAACTTTCCCCTCCACTCTTTTGGCTGTGGAGAGCAGCTACACCTATCTCTGAGCTGAGGAAGTTCACAGAGGAGCCAAGGTGACCAAGATACTGCTATGGCATGCCTATCATGAAAGAAGGTACATGGCAGCTTCCTCTTGCTCCCAGCAGTCTCCAAGTCTGAGCCAAGGTACTGCCCTTTTGTTCTAATAATAGTGTCTATGATAAGGGACAGAGTGAGAATAGAGGCAGAGGGTAGGGAGAGAGGGGGAGGAAGGGAGGGAGAAGAGACGAAAGAGAAAAAAGGGCAGGGGGGAGAAATAGAGGGTAAGAAAGAAGGGAAGAAGGAGAAAGGGGAGTGGGGAAAGGCAGGAAGGAAGGAGAGTGGAGAAGAGGGGGAGTAAGAGAGAGAAAGAGTGAGAGAGGGAGGGAAAAACAGGGAGTGAGGTGAGAAAGGCAGAGAGGGAGGTGAGACCGGGTTTGAGAGAGAGAGGAAAGGACCGCAACTAGTTTTGGAACAATCGTCAGTGACCTGTCACGGAGTTAGGGGCAGAATCAGGCCCCAGATGATTCTGGCTTCACTTGCCTCAATCAGAATGGAAAATGAGCTACCAGTGATTTTGCAGAGCTCTACTTCAGACATTCATGCTTAGAGCACATCTGCAAGTTCTCCTGAAAGTCAGATCTCTCAGAAGACACTCAGCAGTAAACAGTGGTGAACTCCTCTCTTGCTTTCACAAACAACATCTTGCGCCTGGCCTTCGCATGGGGATTTCCTGGAACTTGCTGTTCTGCTAAACTCATCGTGGGATAACTCAAACACCAGCACTCATCCTCCTCTTCCTTTCTCCACCTTCAGGTAGTTCTGCTCGTCCCTGAATCAACAGGCAGCACAGGCCAAGAACAAACTGTTTCTCATCCTCTGAAGTGCAGAAAGTTTGTTGTGATTCTCTGGCCATGATATAGGCAGTGGTAGTATTGGATGGTACTAGTGGGATCAGGCTTGGTTCTGGCAATCTGGAGGAACTGGCAGACTCAGCATGCAAGCAGGAAAGCTCTGCCTGAGGCAGAAGTGCTAAAAGCTGCAAGTCTACAGTTTCATTTAGCCTAGACTGTCTCACAGCTCTCTCCATTGATTCAGCAGACAGACTTGCGAATAAGAAATATCACAGAGCAGTTGGTGGGTAACAGTCTGGGATCACAGAGCATGGATATGTGGAGAGTATGGACCCTCTAACAAGCCTCTCTACTGGTTGCCTTTCCTGCTCTCTGTTTATTTGAAAGTGGAGTGGGTTAGAAAACCGTCTATCAGTGTGCCTGTATGTCATCATGCAAAGAAGACACTACCAAAATAACCACAAGTATTTACCATTTCTCTGCTTCCAGGTGGGCAGATGCTGTTGTTGAGGGCCTCACAATCCACACAAGAGCCCTGTTAGGAAAACAAGAGGGGAAAACTTAACCTTCCCAAAGGAACTCACTTCCCATGTCAAGAACACTACAGAGCTACTGTTCCCAGTATATATCCAAAACATCACAACATGTATCAGAAACATTCCTAGGAGGGAGTTTCCACGCTCTGAAATGCAGTAAGTTTATAATTTAAATAAAATGACTCCTTTGACTCAAGGAGATTCTTGCACTTGACTGCAAGATGGGGTCTGTCTCCATCCTGTGAGTCTATCAGCCACTAGACACACGGCTATGCTGGAAAACACTTTGGGCATCCATGCAGCAGGCCTCACTAAATCAGCAAGTTATGTGGACCCTCTGGCCACTTGGGATTAACTGTGTTCTCCAAATCAGGTACCTCTTGCCTATTCAGAGCCTCATCTTCTTTCTTCAGTAACCTACCAATGATCAAACTGGGGAGCAAGCACCTAAAATAAGGTATATAAAACTGTTCAGGTGAGAATATGGCACAGCATTTGTAGCTCCTGTTACTGAATGACTGCTTCCCGTCCAGCCTACGGGACACCAATGCTGATAGCGATGGGAAGAAAGCATTGTCAGCTGCGTTAGCAACTGTGGCGTGAAGAAGATCAAGTAAGGCCTTATGAAAAGCCAAATGTACTTCCAAATCAAAGGTAGAACTGGTGGCAAGGAAAGAACAACCTATGAGGAACATTTGATGATTACCAGTGCAAAGTGCTAGCAGAAGAAACACTGACAGTGTTGATACTGCCTAAGTTCACACCAGTGGACCTCTCATAGAGAATGCATTTCCCAAATGAAATTTACACAGCCTGCTTTCGTCCCTCCAGGCTAGCGTGGCGTCTACAGCAACCACTAGTGTGAGAATGGGAGAAGCTGACATACCGTCACAATTTTATGTTGCTCTTCATTGCATCTGTGAGGCAAAATGGGAATTATTGAAGGAGGGATTAAGATGCCGTCCAAGGTATGAATAACACCATTTGATGCCACAATGTCTCGCATGTTTAAGGGGATCCCTGATTCGTCCATCAGAATTCTTCCCTGATGCAGAAACACAAATAATTTATCTGCATTTTAGCCCATTAAACTGTATCAACTACATGAAGTCAATGCAGGAAACAGATGGTACACGACATCAAGTGCAACCACACAAATGGTCAAGCTTCTTAGTGGAGTCACGGGCTGGACAAAAAGCAAACTAATTGAATGACCTCATTTAAGTCTCATTTTTTAAGCAGAACAGGAAGCAAAGATGGCCTGAACCACATTGCTCAGAATCGTATCCAAACTTTCTCCTGGCACAGGAGGGTTTGCCCAAAAGGGTTTTGATTCATACTTACATCTGCACTGATGTTGATGGTAACTATCTGATTAGCCATAGTAACAATCTGTGGCATCATTATCAGTTTCTCTACAGTCACCTGAAATAAAACCACAAGGGAATAGTAGCAGGGTCATTTCAGTACAGCTTACAGAATCCTTCCATGATTCCCACCACTTACAAAATCTTCTAAAGGGAACCTGATTTTAACATTTAAATTTCACGAAATTCCTTAAACACAAACAATGGGTCAGAGGGAAAATCACACTTTGTGTGAATCCTTTGCAATACCACGAATACAGCGGTGCTGGCGACAGCAGCCTCAGTTTTCATGCCTTGTGTAAGTAACAGTCCAGCACAGCTGAAATCAAGTCTCACTAATACAGCTGCAAGTAGGGTCAGACTAATATGGGGATTTTGCAGGACATATTAAAAAAATAATGAAAGCTCTGCCAGAAGCATAACAGAGAACATATTTTGACTTAACAAATAAACTATTTCTAAAGGCAGAAAAAATGTAAACTGCAGCTACTGTATTGAGAAACCTAATGATTTGAAAAGTGCGAAGTCCTGAGAACAAAGACAATTGTTACTTTTGTGTCCTACGGTTTACTAAAAAGTAGCTCAGCTTGTCACCATGTTGTCATTCATCAACTGCAAGCAAAACTAGGTTTGCTGTTTGTCAAAGTGCTGCTCATTTTCTCTATTGGAATCAGGAAAATCACAAAGACTGACATTTGCTTCTCAGTAAAGAATTGCAATAATATTGAATCATAGAATCATAGAATCATAAAATGGTTTGGGTTGGAAGGGACCTCAAAGATCATCTAGTTCCAACCCCCCTGCCATGGGTAGGGACACCCTCAACTGCACCAGGTTGCCCAAAGCCTCATCCAACCTGGCCTTGAACACTTCCAGGGATGGGGCATCCACAACTTCTCTGGCCAATCTGTTCCAGTGCCTCACCACCCTCTGAGTGAAAAACTTCTTTCTTGTATCCAATCTAAGATATTAGATTAATCAGCAATATTGATATTTCTTAAAGAAGGACAAGGCATTGTACCATAATGCTTGAGTATTCACTTTCTCCACAGGTTTTGTGTATGATTGTAAACATTTCTCGTTTATTGTATATGGTAAAACATCTTGTTGATGACCTGTATTGGCTTTATTTACCCTGCTATTGCAGTACACAGCAATGCTGGTGCAAGAATTGGCAGTACCAAGTCAGATCACAGGCTCACTTGCACCAGTTCTCCATCTACTGCTGGAGCCCAGGAGAGAGAAAAAGCAGCAGGGAGCTTGGACCAATTCTTTGCTTGGCTATAATTTTTGTGGTGCTGCTATTAGTTTTCCAGGGAAACTGTGGGCTGGAGAGTTCATAATTAAGGTACACTACTAATTAATATTTTAACAAATTGAAGTGATAACAGGAGAGTATTTGACTGCAGCAAACTCTGCTGGACAGTATTTTCACTGTAAAGGCCATCCAACTAAGGAGCACCATCACCTCCAGGAAACTCGGATTTTCGTGATGGAAGTGCACAAGCTGCCCCTTTTGGCAATCGCTTCCACAGTAAATGTTTTGCCTCATCAGATTCTGAATCACATCTCTGCTCCTTCAAGAAAAGTCCAAGAAGTAGCAGCTGAAGTCATCAACACTTTGACCTCTATGCCAAACACCACAGTTGATAACATGCTGGCTGGCCCAAAGGACCCCAATTGTCTGGAATTAGAGCTGCCTGCCTTACCGCTGCTGAAGTGTAGATATGATGTTTCACAAGTTCCTGAAGCTTATTTATGCCCTAAGGAAAGAAGAGAACATAAAAATTAGATACCCCTTCCATGCTCAGGAGTAAGAGGAGGCAACTACATTTTCTTTTAACCAATGACAGACAATGCCAATGTACTATAGCAGCGAATACACTTGCCAAGTAAGTTCCTTCATTTTCTCCTGCCCAAAGGCGGGGTGAGGAAAGGAAGCCAAACATCACATTTAAACAATTTGGCTAACCATATTTTCATTGCAGGTTCCACCAGCATTCACTTTGCTCTCAAAGTCTTAGAGAAAAAGAGTCATGGTTTAGCTGTCTCCAGGAAGAACAACTTTCAGCAATGATCAGATACATTGCACAAGCCTTTCCAGCGCAGCCTAGTGCAACACATTTAGCTCAGATGTTTTAAAGTACTGTGAGCTCTCACCTCTGTGAAAAGATAAATGAGCCTTCCATCTCTCAACTTATCCACACCATCATTGCTGGGTACAAACACAGTAAGGGTCCTGGTCCATCGAGTACTGCAGGCAGGCCACAGTTCTGCAAAAACAAGAGAAGGTTTCATCGTGGATCTAGCATGAGTTAGTGAGGGAGATCTATCAGGAACTTTTAAGCAACCCACTAGAGTCAGAGCTATTGAAAGCAAATGTACACAAGAGGCAACTGGGCACCAAGGATAGGTATGTAATAGAATAGAGGCATAAATGCCACAAAACCATAGCTTGGACAATGAAGCCACTGGTGTGAATGCAGCTAATGTGAAGAAGGGAGCACTGGGCTAATGCTCCCTGTGTGCTTTAAACACAAAACTACATATACAGAGACTAAAACTGTATCTTTTTGCCTGAAGAGAAGAAAAAGATAATCAAGTCTATAATCACAGTTGCAGTTAGTGAATTTTGTAAACAACAGCCAAAGCGCTGACAACAGGCAGGCCAAGATTGTTGCGAGCAATGCTACAGCAGATCCGGATGACTCTGATGGAGGTAAAAGGAAAATCAGTTTGTCCCTAGTGAAAATACTACCTAAATGAATCCTGGGCAGCAGTCTCAAGGGTTTATAACCCGATGACTGCTTTTATCTAGAGATCTACACCCGAAAACCAGGTAGCTACAGTCTAGCTTGCAATGGGCAGTCATGAAACTTTCACTCGTCCTGACAGTGGTCAAGAACTAAATATGCTTTGGAGAACAAACTCTCCAGAGGAGAGGCGAAGGGGAGGTGGAGAAGCGGATGAGAAAGAGGTGTGTATGTTTGCTGCTTGTGCCAGATCCCCTAGAGACATGAAAACTCCAATCTTTTCCATTACATTTGCTTATGTAAAATAAACAAAATAAGCAATGACACAGAAAAAAGCACCCAGAAAGAAAGCCAAACCACTGAGATGTATTTAAATGTTACTCAAAATTCCCACAAAAACAGCAGCAATGCCACATTTTTCTGGGGCAGACACAAACATGCTTACCTCCAGTATAGTTTCAAATCTACTGAAGATCTCCATTGAAGCAAGGATCTCACCAATGGTTTTCTGCAAGAAGATACAAGGAATAAAAAAAGGGCTGGGGCTGAACCAAGGTCTGAGCACATATTGGAATGCCCTTGGCCAGTTTATGTTTGTGGTTCGCATGTAAAAATCTATAGGAGACCATCACCCTCAAAGTCTTCAAACCCTCTGTACTGGCCAGTTGACCTAGCAAGGACTGAGCCTGCAGTAACTTAGGCACAAACTCCTTCCCATGTACAACAAACCAGATTTTCCAAGGTACCATGTACTTGAGCACCCTTCTATTTTCCTACTCCCATCTGCAGATTAAATTAAATGAAGAGGCAATTGCTCACTATCATTAAAACTAGACATGTGCTACTTCCAGCGATACACAAATCAGTTCTGGGCTGGTAGGCAGTGGAGCTGCTCTGTCATCTCAACCCTCCCTGTGCTTTGAGGACAAGAGTTCCCTCTGCCACCTGCAAATGAGCCCCAGTGCTGAGAAAACACAATACGTATGCATATTCCTGAAAACACAGAGGAAACAGATACTTTCCTTTTGCCATGTTACCCATGAAGACAAAGGTAACAGGAGGAATGTCCCTTCAAGTATCAAAACTTGTGAAAGGACTTGTCTGACCTTTATTTGCAGGAATCTGCATGGGTTTTTTGGCAGAAAGTGCTTCTTGCAGAACATGCAGAGGCGCAGAACATTGAACATTGTTTCCAAGAGACACGTGTACAAATGGATTTGATGCCCCAAAATGGCTGACGTGGTCACTAGCCTTCATTGCAAAGCCAACATCACAAGGGAAGGAAATGTCTGAAGGAGTCCAGAGAACGACACGTTCTGCAGGGAGGACTCTCACTGTCCTGCCATCCCAGAGTAGCTGCAAAGCCCTCCCTGCAGTTACTTGAGCACACAACACAGAGGTCCAGCTTCCCCTCTGGACCTCAGACACTCCTTTTTGGAAAACATCCTCATGCAGGTCATAAAAGTGAGAGCATCTTAAGTGACAGCAGACTTAAACATCAGTGATGGGCACAACCAAATCCATATGAACACCCAGAACTTGCACAATTCATAAACCATCCTCAGGGCACTTCAGCTGAAGAGCTACTAACACTCAGCACAACACCCCAGCTGCTTTTTAAACACATAAACACAACCACAGAATCACACGGTCTGACTGGTTTTATACATTAACTTCAATGGTGTAAAGTAAGTGCAAACTACTACCAAAATCCTACCAAATCCAAGAACTTGTGTCATTCTAGGAGTAATTTTTTTTGCAAGGAGGTAGGAGATAACAGGGCCTGCTTTCTGCATACAGAAACAATATAAAAACACTCAAACACAGTAATGTAGTAGCTGTAGAAAAACTTCTCCCAGCTAACAGGGAAAAGCGCTAGCAAAACTTGAACCTGAAAGCCCTGCCCAGTGCCTTAAATTTAAGACGACTTCAAAATGTAACAGTCTAATGATTATTAGTCCTCATTTTACATATTTTTAATGCAATGACGACTTTTTCATTATAATTTCGAAATGCAGTACAGACCAATTAAAGAAAATTTCCATTGGATTTTTATGTGAAAAATGATTTTTCCATATTTATCCTGTAAGACACGCATTCTGTACCATACAACTGAAAAAGAGCTCACTTGCTATGAAAGGAGCCATCTTATTCATGAAAGTAGAACTGTCTACTCATCCAAGCACCGCACAAGCATCATTGCAAGGTCTTTATCTGGCTCACGCAGTGCTATTAGCTACTTTTAATGGTATGCTGACATAATGGTGCCTAGCAGGCCTTATGAAGAGTTGAAAACTAAATAAACAGCCTTTTCCCTTTAAAAAAAGCCTCACTGATTTGGAAGTTTAATGATGAAAACATACTTATTTCTTTAAAGTGTTTATTTTGCTGTCCCATAAAACAGAAGAAATACAAATGTCTGTGTACCTGTGGGTTTCTGAGGTTGTCAGTGCTGGTTTTTTTCCTCAGGGTGTTAATGATATGTATGATGCCATTGGCTGCTGGTAGGTTCGACTGCAAAACATTGTACAGTTCCCCCGGCAGGTCTCGATATCGAAATGATTCCGTGTATGTCTGGATAATAATAAAAGGTTATTTTCTTGTGGTATATCTGTGGCATCACAACGGATCTACAAATCATTGTTCCCTTCAGTGCTCTCCGCCTACGGGTCAGCAAGGTGAATGCACAACCAGAGTTACTCTGGAAAAAGTGAATTTAAGGGATGGCCTGGCTGTAAAACGAACATCCCACCTCTACTTGAGTTTGGGTAATATTTTGATTCTGGGAAGTACTTTTAAGTCTTGTTACAGAAAGAAAATGTAATCTGGGACAGTCAGCTCTAGAATTTTGTCTGAGCATGAACAATGCTTGATCCCAGCTCTGGATCACAAAAGGGCGCACTGACCATCAAGTAGCTGCTGCATCAGTCTGCCAAGTACAAGGACAGAGGCATGGTGCAGAGAATTTGGAGGGAACTACAGCTTTGACTGCAACTTTTATTGACTCACAATGCCAACAAGGAATCTTCATAACAAAGCCAAACCAGACAATCTCACTGAATTATAAGGCACATATCTGGTCCTTCCATATTGCATACAAGCATGCACTGAAGCTGGGTGTATGGAGGTGTTCCAAGGATAACCTACAAACTAAGCACCAAGGTACTGGTGCTGCAGTCATAATCCAAGTTCAGGCAAGCACAACTTCCCCATGCCTTTCATTTCACCAAGTGCACTTCTTGAACTGCTCCTCCCTGCCCTTAACTTCAGTTCACACCACCACTGAGAATTCTTGCTGTAACAAAGGAAGGGGAGGGCAGACCTCCCAGATCAAAAGATTCCTGAGTAAACAAACAGGAAAGAAATTTAAAAGGAGCATTGACAAGCTCAGTTCGGATTCCCCAGCTCCAAATAGTGCTTTGTCCTTTTGATGCATGCAGGGTGCATGTATTACGACCTAGACCTCAAGGCCAAGGCTGGATCCTCTGAGAGGGAAACACACGGCTGTCCCTTGGCCAGCTGTGAGCATGCATGCAGGAAAAGTGCAGGATGGAAAGAGAACAGTGGATGCTGGAAAATATGAGTCAATTGAAAAGGGGAAAGAAGAGAACAAACCCCTTCCATATCAGAACATAATGATGAAAACTCTTTGCTAGGATGACTATGAAAAAATAGAGCGGAAAAGGGAAACTGGAAGAGAAAATATTCAGCATGTGGTTGTGTCCAAGCACACAATCTCCAAGGAGAAGCATTCAGTCTGAAGAGAGACTTTGCTGTCTCTTCCATGTCAGCCGCATGGATATTGTAGCTGCTAACAGTGTAGGGAAAAGGTCTCTTCTCCAGGATACATATACAGACCAAGGAAAGACCATTCACAAGTCAGATTCTGGCTTACTGGTTGTCTGCAAGACAGGAGAAGTGGTTGCTTGGGCACCTGGTCTTAAAGCACCTTGTTTCGGACTCCATAAAGGAGCTTGTTGTTCTGATCACAGGCAGGCTGATTAGAGAAAAAGGTTTCCTGGTTAGGAAAGCGCACCAAGGAAACTATGCTCAAGCTCCAGTCTGTCCTCCATGAAAGCAGCAGTCCAGGACTTCAGTTCAGGAGACACCTTTACCTTGCTATTGAATGTCAGCTGCTGTCCTGACAAGGTCCACAGAGTCTTAGTTTTTACCATGTCTTCTAGCAAATGCAGACCAGGAACAATGTGCATTCTGCACAACTGCTCAGCAACGGTATCCTTTGGGGAACAGAGACCACAGAAAGAAGATAAATGACATGTTCTTCCGAAAACCTCACTTACTGAAAGAGCCATACCATTACCTTTCTCCCAGCTAACACAGAGAGAGAAATTATTTGCATACAAGATGGAGCTTCTCTATTTGGTGCACTGGCATAGCACTGTGGCAAATCTTTTGCTTCTGTTTGTGTACACATTCAAACCCAGGGAGACTGATTAACATGTGACTGACATTAGAGGAATCCCCTCGACAGAAACCTATTGGACCTGGACAATTTAAAAACTATCCTTGCAGTCTCCAGATTATAAAACTTGCTGAAGCTCCTCGTATTAAATCTTTGTTTATGTTAGACCAGGCAGGTGGTCTAAGCTGCTGAATTCACATCTATTTTCTTCTCATCTTTTCTGGGCTTTCCATCACTGGTGTTTTTTTAAGACAATCCTCTGTCAATACTGAGGCTAATATTTTCTATGAATCCAGAAGCTACCATGGTGACCTAGGAACAGAGTCTGACTTGTGCTAGTGGCAACCTCTGCTCAACAATTAAAAAATAATAATATGACCTGCAGGATCTACTTGCTGAAGCCTAGAATTCTCAAACACTTATGCTGGTTCCCATAGCAGTTTTCTCCAGCCCTGCTATCCTTGCTGTCCCCATTAATAAAATGAGTTCTTCTCAAGAAGTTGACACCACACACACATCTAGGGCCATAGGCCCAAAATCCAATACTTCGATGCAAATCTTAGCCCCTTTGGATAAACCCACCCTCCAGTAGTGAAAAGTCACCTAAAGTTTTGAGAAGAGTCACACATAGGAGGTTCAAGCTTTAAAAGAAGAATGGCCAGAAAAACTTACACTGCCTGATACTAAAACCAAACAAATCTGTCAATACTGAAGAGAGAGATAGAGGTTTTAAAAATAATGCAAGGGGTATAACTTCCTCTATAAGACTGCATTTGTCTTAACCAGACAAGGAAGAGTCTTCCCAAGAGATTGCTTCAGCGAATACTGCCTTCCAAAGTTCCTCTCTCATGTCTCAAGCAGTTTTTACAGGCTGCAGAACTCAGGCAGGAAAGAATCCTAAGACAGCAAAAATTTGCTAAAACCAAGAAAACTTACGTTAAATTCCATTTGATCTTGAACTGGAAGAAGGTACGGTACAAAGACTGTGAAAGGCCCATATTTAGTCAGCAACGTCGAACAACCAGAAGCTGTAAAAAGAGTGGCAACACGAAGTAGCTACTTAGCATATCATTTAACTCCAGCAATAATTATTCCTCTTGTTAACAATTCAATCTACGCATTTTTGGCCTGATGCAAATAACTAGTACTTGTTTACAAGGAACCAGAGGGAGTTTGGTATCGCTACCACAGCCCAGTTTGGTCACTATTAGTTTTAAGCGCTTGCCCACAAGATTCCTGAAGGATTGCTGCTGACTTAGGTCCAGTTTGAATCACTGCTGAAATTTGTAGAATATTCATAATAATTTTGTTCCCACATGCTTACCACCTTATTCTTAGGCCAACTGTTCTCTGTCTTCCCCTTGAAACAACTAATTTTTGGATGTCATCAGCAGTTATTGAGACTAAGTACTTCTTGAGAAGCTGCTATGAACCCACAGTTGTCAGTCCTCACTCGGTCATCAATGGCCCATCAAAAAAGTCCACATCAACAAAGGTCATGAGGTATTATGTCCCACTGCATAGGAGCTAGGAACCCAGAGATCTTCATGTGGCTGCCCATAGCACAAATCATTATGGAAAACATGCAAAAAATGAGTGTTGATATTACTTCCCACACTTGCAGTACACAGGTTCTAAAACAGTCTTTTATGATTTGCAAAGCAATTCCTCACTCAGAAAGTACCACAGTGCATAGAATAAATATGAGATCAGAGATGTGATGTGTTTAATTTTGCAGCCCATGGTCACACACTGTGAAACATATCTATTATGCTGGAAGGCTTTTCGCCTTTTCTGACACACTCTTGTCCCCACATTTTCTCCATTCCCCAAACAGATACAAAAAACATTTACCAAACATTTTCCTGGCAACGTTTAATTTCCTAGCAAACCTTCCTCGTGAGTTATGCTGATTTATCTCACTCAAGAGATCTTTGTAGCAACTTCTCCCATCTCCAATCTCTCCTTCTTTACACACACAGCTAAGAGACAACAATGAAACATAACAAACCATTATAAAATAGTTTGCAACACATTCAACAAATGTCAGTAGAACAATGTGTCGGTATCTACACTTGAAAGACAAATCCCACTTCAAGGTGTAGGCAAGAGGTTAGTAACTTCTGCCTACACTAAGTGACAGGAAAATGATGCATGCTTCTGGAGTGCAAATTGGACCTACCCAAAGAGAATGAAGATGCTTTCTCAGGTACAATCAACATAAGCATTGTCTGCGCCAGAGTTCAGGGTAAAGATAGCCACAATATATTTATCGACACCATTCTAACTAGATGCTCAGTTAGTATCAGTCGTTATAGCATCTGAAAATCTGGGGTAATGTGTAAAAACCACAGGCTAAGTGAAAACCTAGCAAACAGCTCTTGTGTGACCCCTCAGCTTTAGTGAGAAGCACCAGCTCAAGCACACCAGTTAGCTACAGTTCATCTTAGACTGAATGAGGGTCCCAGTGAGGCTAATGACTTTCCCAGAAAAGCTTATCCACATGTGAAAATCTCTGTCTGGATTCACACGGATTTATAGTCACTACTCAGAGACTACTTAAGATCATTGGCCGATAACTATGTTTTTTCCCGTTTGGGTTTTGGCCAAGTATAGGCTCTGCTCTTTCTGTTTCAGGGATGCAAAGACACGTGACACAGGGGAGGAATTTGACATTACTCCAGCCTCAGAGGGCTGAGTGCCAGCTGCTGGGAAACAGATATCTTAAGGCAGGGACTGTGCTGAACACCGCGTCCTGCACTTTGCTAGCGTGTCTTCAAAAAGGGAAGCCACTGTGTTTCAGCTCCGGCCTGGAGCACACAATGAGCAGGTGGATGCCAACAGTTTTAGCAGCACTGGAGAAGGAAGGGTCAAGGAGATGGGACTGCTCTTTCCCTCTTCAGTCTCTCAGAGAACCTCCACCTCTTCTCGGTAACACACAAAATCCTCAGTGAATCTTTCTCTGGTGTTTGGGAGGCCATTATGGAAAAATGATCCTAGATCTGGCAATATTTTCCCATCTAAGCGGTATCAGCTTTTAGGTGCTTTGCTCCAAAGGACTAAACACGGTCCGGTGTTTCTTCCCTCCACTTCCTCCTTCCCTCTCAATCTGCAACTCTAATTCATTTCTTGCTTACAGGAGTGAGTGGGAGGAGAGCCAAAGACTTAGCTGTCAGGATCAAATGTGAGCAAAGAAGAGTCACACATCTCCCTTTTAATGATTGGTTATTAACTGATAATACTCTGCGACTACCACCAGCTTGAGGAACTACATCTCCAGTTCATATCACAGACGACTCTGCTGCCCCAGATTTAATGCATCTCGTGACTCACATACCAAAATTTACAATGACTGATGTAAAACTCTCTGTTTTCAATGGGCTTGTTACAAACAGGCTCTTCTCAAAAGGTGACTCAGGCCCGTTGTCCTCAGTTAGCTCTCAGCTTCTTCAAAATTCAGCTCAGCCAAACTCAGCTTCCATTCTAGCTGCAGAATAAGCTTCTTTAACAGCAATTTTTAAACTGGCTTACCTAGGATTCCCCTGGGAATTAATTTCGCACGTGGAAGTCACGTCGCAAAAATACTGTCGGCAACCACTGGGAAATACAGAACACTCGGATGAAAGAGTTCTCCTACTCATCCCAGGCTTGCAAACACAAGATACCTAATGGAAGGCAACACAGTGATTATAGAGCTGCATTCATCATCTTTTACCCAATAAGTTACCCTACAAAAGTGCTGTCTGGTTACCCTTTGCAAAATCTAAGGTGAGGAGAGCAGCTTTGACCAACATAATGGTGAGCTCATTTGAAGAACGTCTCACCTGGCCATTTTTCGGACCCTTATAGGTCGCTGACATGCTGTTATTGCCCTCACCTCTCCTGGACGTCTGTAAACACAAATTGTAGAGTTTTCTGGGCAGCCTCCATTGTTGTCAACACAAGGGTTTATGGGCTGACAAATCTTCCCATCTCCTTGAAATCCTTCTTTGCAGGTACATAGATAGTTTTGTGGTCCAAGAACCTTACATACAGCGAAGGGGGAGCATGGAGAAGCAGCACAAGGATCCTGAGCTGCAATTAAAGAGATGAGAGGTGAGAGTAATCAAATTTCTGTTTTCAAAACAGGATTTACCGCAGCACAGTACAATATTGAAGGCCTGGAAAGAATGGAGTATATGGAATTTATACTATTAAACACCTAAAATTTCCCAGGAAAATAAAATAATTTCAGACAGCAGACGTTTCGGGTTTTTTAATCTGAGGAATTTGGATGACATGTTCTCCGTTACTTCAGTAACAGAAGTCTGAGTGACAGAGGATGCTTGGATTTTCTTTTGAATTTCCACCACATCTGAGGATATCTGAAACAGTAGTTTGATCAGCAAAAGCTGCTAAAAGCCAGTGCAAATAGAGCTATCCATAGCTAGCTAATCACATACATCTTTTAATAAAATCAATTCACAAACTTAAATTTGGTATCAGTGAAGAAACTCTCCAGTTACATGTTTTATTATTTAAACTGGTACAGACTCACCAATATCCCACTGTCACGGTTATTTGGTACATACTTGGAAGCGAGCGCTGGATGGAACCTGCAAATCTAATTCGTTTCTTGCTTTCAGCACTAAGTGAGGGAGAGCCAAAAGCTTAGCCCTTAATCTTAAAGAGATTCCTAAAAACCAGGTTCTTAAGTGTCTGCAGCAAAGTAGGCCTTGTATTCACAGTGATCGAATTCATCATGAGGCACCAGTACAATAAGATTTTTCCAAACAGAGTACCATTTAGGGTCACAGAGAAGTTTCTCACCTTGGCAAGTGGTCCCACTTTTTCTGTAGCCCGGCTTGCAGTCACACATCGCTGTCCCATCTCTTACCACACACTGGCTGTTGGCCTCACATGTCACACCTTTGCAAAGGGGAAGCTCTAGAATCACACAGAAAAGAGTTTCCCTTTCTGCATGCAGGGCACTGCTGGAAGATAAAACTTACCTTACAAAACACCTGAAAACAAAGGCAAATGTGGTTTCCAGAGGCCCCAAGATGGCACAAAAGCCAGGGGATATAAGCAGTGCAGACAGCTCTAAATCCCTGGCAGCCTAGGTAGCCAGGTCCCGCAAGGCTTAGAGAGAAGAAAGGATCTATCTGGTTTCCAGAGAAAGAACAAAGGCACAAAGAGATGGTACATCTTGGCTACTGTCACGGAGTGGAGAGTAGACCCCATCTTTTCCCTCTCTCTAGATCTCTTGTGCTCAGATCATCTTCCCTCTACATTCCCAATCTATTCATTGCCCCCCAGCTCCTTTTGGGGCACATGCATCTAAGCCCATATCACAGGTCAGCTCTAACAGCCCCTCTGCAGCTACCAATATATTTACCTTGGTCACACCTGGGGCCAGTGTAGCCTCCATAGCATGTGCAGCTTCCATTCCCAGTGACGCCACTGTTGCATTCCCCGTGCACACAGTCACACACTGCAAGGAAAGTCCAGACAAACCCGAAGTTCAGCTACAAGGCAGTGCATAGGGATCCAGGCATATATTGGCCAACTGCCCTGGGACTTAGCGCCTTGAATTCCCACCTATAATCCACAGTAAATGTAGCTCCTTTAAAAATAAGGCCTTGCCAGTCAGAGCTTACGGAGGGCAAACTGCATGTCCTGGGCTCAAGAAGACAAAGTGCAGCCCTGTAAAAGCAGCCTTGAATGCAAGATCTAGACCAGCATTTCAGGCACGTGTTTTAAGTTCCCAGTCCTCTATGTCTCCTGCAGCCAATGTGGAAGGAGGCAGTGTTATGAGAGCCTACTACATCTGTGATCCCAGCATTGGTGTTGTGTGAGCACAACCACCAAGATCACACCTATCTCACCTGTGTGGATACAAGGGAACCAGGAGCTGGGTGAAAGGGGCTCCTTTAACAGCCAGGCTGCACAGCTCATAAATCACTTCAAAAAATGCCATACATGAGAAGCAGTCCTGTGTGTATTAATTTTGTAGGGAGGGCAACAAGGAAGAAGCTGGAAGATAAGTGGAACAGTTACAGGAGTACGGAAAACAGCTGGGAAGAGTGTGGGTCACTTCAGGGACGTAGGTAATAGCCTGGCTAGAAAGAGAGGGGAAACTGGGATAACCCTGGTAAGGGCAGAGAGAGATTTACAATAGGAAAAATGGACTGATTTGAATGAAAGACTGAGAATCATTTGTCTAATGGGCACAAAGTGGAGAAGGGCACAAAGACAAAATGCCCAGACCCCTGCTATTAAACACTGCCAGCTGGCATCCCTTCCTCCTCTCCAGTACCCTTCTTCACTCAACCTCCCCTCTTCTCTTTCCTTGCTCTCAGATATTTTTGTGGAGGTTTCACCTGAATTACTCATCCTTACCTGATTGACAGTCTGAGCCAAAACGATTTTCATCTCGACAATCCTGGCAGGCAAAACCACTGTATCGCTCCTAGAAGAGCCCCAAAATGTCCCAGATGTTATTTTTTTGTATAATTGCATTGTTCCACACATTGTTATTGTTCAAAGTCTCTGCCCATTTCTGATTTTCAGTGACAGCTGAAGCAATACAGTGAAGAAAACTGATCTGTTCAATCCTGTAGTAGTATCAGCCAGCCCCCATGGCAGAGATCGCAGCGTGGGCTGACACACAGAGGGCATGCAAAATGCCAGCAAAACTCCCGTGGGCATTGAAGAAACAATGTCCTGATCATAAACAGACAGGAACGTACCAGCTGTCTTCTGATATCTCTCTGAAAAAGGAATTTGGAATTCCCGTGCCAATGGGACTTTTGACATTGATTTTACAGGGCTTGGGGAACTTTAGCATATATTTTAATTGATATAAGGTGTCTTTGCGTTAAGACCAAAAGCAACTTACTGAAAGAAGGGCCCAAAGGGTAGGATTTTAGCTTATCCCTTCACAATGCTATTAATTAAGGATGCTGTAAAAACAAACAGTTCACAAGTTTCAAGTCTGACACTGATCCATTGAGCTAAAAATTCTAGAAACACTGCTCTGTACAATTCAAATGCACAGGAATTGTTTAAGCTTTTGTTGTACTAAGTCTGGAGCTGTAAAGAAATAAATAATCACCTGCCCTAAATTCTCTTTTTGGTTTCTCTTGTTCTTCCTGAGAGAGAGGGGATCTGCCTGCCAAGGTGCAGAATCAATTCATTTGGGAATTGTCCAAGTCTGGAAAAGGTGCAGCTCATGAAGAGCCAAGTATCTCAGGGCTTCTTACAGCCACAGACACTGATTATTTCAACTTATCAGAGTTAAATCCATGCAATTCTTTCTTCATTTCTCCCTACAGATCCTTCACAACTCCATACCCTCCCCAACAGTGTCTTAGTGCTATTGCCAACCACACCAATCCTCCAGGAAAACCACAGACACTGATGCTGGAATGAAAGAAGCTGCTAATGACTTTCCAGGCAGAAGGTCAGCCTTCATTTAAGGCATCTGCACAGACACTATCCATCTGACAAAAGCACATCACCCTCAGCATAAATCATGCACTGACCTTGCAGATGCAGGTCCCATTTCGCTGTATACCATCCAAGCATGTCCCATGGCCATTGCAGGGATTTTGAGAGCCACCTGGACACTCTAACAGGCAAGAGACAGGCCAGACAAGATTAGATTGATTGAACAACCAGCACTGCATCCCCCTTTCCACCTCCTCTTCCCCGGCATTCCAGTTGTGCAAAAGCAATGGCTTCTTCACCAGCAAAGTCCCTGCCTGCTTACCCAATACACCTAACACTGGCCCAGGGCTGGTGAATATGGCCAGGAATGGCACCAAGGAGCAATTTGGCTGCTAGTTAAGAAAAGTCTTTTATTAAAGTCTAAGGAAAAGTCCCAATGGGCCATAACTAACTAAATTTCATCAAAGGCATTGAAACATGTTTTGAGGTTGAGCCAATGCTGCCAGCATCAGCGAGAGGTGGTACCAAACACCTGAGGGCAGTTCTGAAACTCAGTACAGGTGGGAGCCTGCTTTGCAAAGATATTGATCATCTTCAGCTTTCCCTGACTTCATGAAGAGCTGGGAATGTGCTCAAACATGGTCTACACATCTTTGGAGTGGGGTACCTCCAAATTCTGGGGACTGTTTCTGAAAGTTTTAGACGTGCAGCTCCTCTGATGAAGCCAATTGCTTATTCAAACCACTTCTGTGTGAGAATAGGCTCAAAGTCTCAAATGACCTCCTATTTTCCACAGGATTGGAGCATGTCTTTCCGCTTTCCAGCAATCAGTCAATCATATGATAAGTGTTTAGCTTAGTAGGTCTTGCTTTTGGATTTTTGAGACAAGACAAAACAAATTCTCATTACTTAGTATAAACCTGAGTGGGAGCTTTGGGATGGTTATTTTCACCTTGGGTTGGAATTGCCAAGTATTTTCTGTGGCTGAATGGCTGACTAGCTCCAGACTATACAGAAGCACACGTGGCACACACACTGCAGACGAGAGGGGCATCAGAAAGAAGTATCTTCCTCTTCCTTTGGAAACTTTCTTAAAGAGGAACAAAAACATCTCTTTCCAAAAGCTTATTTTTAAAGAAGAGACAAAAGGAAGTTCCATCAAAGGAGGTTATGTTATGTGTTAAATGTAAGAGGATTCAACTCATCTGAAGCAGAAATTCCTTCCCCATTATATTCTGAACCTCCTGGACAGATAATAGAGATCTTGTGAGTAGTCAAGGAAAAATGAACATTAATCATCTCAATGCACATTTAATGTCTCCTATTCAAACTGGTTTGATTTATTCAACAGCTAGAGTGTGTTGTAAAAAGATGAAAAGCTTACCATAGCACTCTGTACCCCAGAATCCTGGACAGCACTTTTTCTCCTCAATTTCCTTCTTACATATGTGATGGCACCCTGGCTGGGAAAGGGTATTTTCTCCTAACTTGACAGTGTATCTTAAAAAGAACGATCCAAGATTCATGATTACAACAGAAACATACCACACACCTGTTGGAGAGTTTCTAAGCAATCGCGCTGCAGTGCACACTCTGAATGGAAGGGAGGGCACTCGTTTCCTTCACCATACATGCACACGAGTTTGCTCTGAGGTAATGTCTTCTCTAAGGACGCCTATTGATTTGAGCCTCAAAGACTGGTTACAAGAAATCTGCCAGGGATATGAGACAGGACCTTGGGCAGTCTGAGGGCATCAGGACATAAACCTTGGATGCTGGAGGGTTAGACAGCATAGAAACAAATCTATAGGATCTCCAGGATGACTCAACATTCGACTTCACACCTAAAATAACCTTGAAAGAAAAAGTGTCCTTGCAGGACTTGTCCTTTTCTGTCTTGCACTAAAGATTCCAGATTGGGATGCTGGAAATTTGGATTTAATAGCTGTGTTATTCACAGATTATCTATTCAATCTTGGACAAATCCCTTAAATTCCCAAAAGAAGCTGCTTCTTTTCAACCCTTCATCTATCACCTCTACCCACAGGGCAAGCCCTTGGTGACAGTGTCTCTTGTTCTGCACGTATGCAGTACAGAACTATTCTTGGGTCTGTCTAATAACCATCACAAGAGCAGATAACACTCAGAAAAGCTGCATACACTCACATTATTCTTACACTTCATTTTATTTTTGGCACAACATCCTTCCCAAAAGGAACTTGGAAATTGTCTCAATAGCACTGCCGCTTTGGCTTCAATCTGACTCCTACGTGTGTCTGTGCAAAAATTGCTATAAACTGCAAAACTGCTACAGTTATTTTTAAAGTATTTCAACAGAACAGCAAATCACAGAAAACAGTAGACAATGGAGCTATATATTAACTGGTAACATTCACTACTGAATAGATACACAAACAATAATCTACAGTGTTTCATTTTTTAAAAACTTCCTGGTAAATTCAGTTTTCCTTCACCCTTTTCCTATTAGATCCAAGCTCAACAGAATAAGAGCAGAGAACAGATGAACAAGCAATTGTCATAAAGCAAAGTAGGAAGGTAAAAAGTTCAGAGGATTATTGCTGGAAGCTGGGAGGACATAGAAGGGGAACTATCATTATATTATTTTCCTAATAATCCACCACAGGATTCTGAGTCTGGAACAGGTTTCTGTGCTAGACAGACCTCTCAAGTTGCTACAGCAGGATTAGCAAACTCAGGCTGTTCAGAGTATGTTAGAGGTAATTATCATGTAATTTGTTCTGTGTATATAGAACTTTATGCCCAGCAAAAAGTCCATGGGATCTGCAAGGAGACAAAAGAACCAATAATAGGGACCATAAATCCATTTTTATGCATCTGAAAACAAAACTCCTTGAATCTTTAGAGCTCAGAAAGCACGTGTGATCTCCTGAAGGCACAGACACTACTCCTTGCAAGCAGGGCTGCATCAACACCTTAACATGGTCAGGAAATAGGCCTTACCTGCAGTCCTTCACTCCTGCTCCTTTGGTGGTCTTTAACCAGCCTCTTGGACACAACACTTTAGGTGTTGCAGCACAAGCAGAACACGCTGTATTCAAGGTAAACATCGTCTTGACATTGCATCGCATGGATTTTAACTTAAAAAGAAAAAACAGAATGGAAATAAGCCCAAAAATAAATTGTTAGCCTAGCCACTCATTTTGCCAAACTTTAATGTCTTTATGAGCACTGCACCATTCTTTAGATACCACTGGGGAGGGCAGTGACCAGCGCAGCTGCTGGGAGGTACGCCACACACTCACATGGGCTAAACCAGCATGTTATGCTGCTGCGTGCTGCTCTGCTTGGACCTCAGCTAGAAGGCAACAGGGCATATCACAGCTATCTTACCCTCCCACCATGCCTCACAGCTAAAATTCTAGCCATTTCAAAATAACCATAAGTGTGCACTTTTAATTTAAGCTGATCTTTTGCAAACATGTGGTAGTGGTATGTGAGGACAAGCCCTAAATTAGTAACTCTTGCCAGAATACACTGAATTAAAATGCAACACAGCATTTATCTTTTCCATGCCATTGATATGATCCAGTTCACTGGTGGTTTCATTGCTGTTTCATGGATCTGAAGAACCGAATGTGTTAGTTCAGTTTATTTCCCAGAGACCAGGAGCTGCTCACACAAATATTTCTTATGGCAATTGTCTTCAAGAAGGTGCAGGGGGCAGTGGGGTGGATTAAAAGGAAAGGTGCTCTCCACCTCTCTGACCACCTGGACGGTCCCTGCTTCAACCCGAGGTGACAAGGACCCCATAAACACTGGCAAGAAGATGAGGTAGGAGACTTGAATAATTCACATGGCTGGTGATAAATTCAGCATGAGTCCTTCCACCCAACCAGAATAACTTTAGGGGTCCAGGCTTCCTCACAGGGCTTTTCTGTACCCTTGTACCCACCAACTCTGCTTCTCCAAATCAAACACAGCCAGAGCAGATGAAAAACATACAGCTTCAGAGCAAATAATCATCACCATATGCCAGCTTGTCATTAAAGCTCATGATTTTACCCCAAAAGAGTTTCTCTGTATTACTAAACTCCTGGAGTCGAGCCACTACATGGAAACCTCATTGCTCATTTTAAAAAGAGACAATGTTTGCCACTGATGATAGCAGAGGAAAGCTGGGAGGCACGGGCTGTGTTTGCCCCAAAAGGTCAGTGACTGGAACAAAAAACAACAGAGCTCACCTAAACTGTGCCTCTACAAGCACTGTATTTTCTAAAAGTAAAAACACTGGATCAAATTTTGGAAGGAGGCCCTTCATCTGCGATTTTTTAAGCCAATACTGAACAATGTTGTTAGTGCAGCAGCTCTCCTGTGCCCAGAACTCCCTGTTTTGCATTCTCATCAGCAATCTCAGCTTTGTTTCCTCTGAACTTAAGCTCAAATGCATACATTTGCCTCAAGGCAAGAGAGGAAGCCCATGGTTTCCCATAAGTTATCAACAGCTCAGGAAGGCCCTCCCAGATGATAGCCAGCAGACCCTGTCAGGAAAACCTCCTGAGAGATAACCCTCAAGTTCCAGGTCCGCAGGGACATCTCCCTGGAATGGTTTCCTGACTCACACTCACATTTCCTCTGCCTGGAGTTGCTGGTTTTTTTTTCATTTTCATGAATCCATCTTCTGCAGTCATCCATGCAAGAACACTTCCCAATGAAGAAAGTGATTCCTTTGTCTGTGGTGGCCCCTCACATAGATATTAATTTCTAGTTGTGCATCTGGAGATTCCTTAACATGCGGTAACCTCCACTTCCTTCGGTGGCAGAAAAACCACCTGTCCATGTCCTGTGAGCACCAGCTTTACTAATTTTATCCAGCACAGCAGAGGTCAGCTTTGCTGTTCCTCATGTTTCCACCCCACTGGCACACAGTGTAGTCAGAGGAGATTTTCCCTTTTTCATGGAGCAAAACAGAGAAGATGGTCAATATGGATGGATAAACGAGGTGCTACCTCCAGAGTACTCTGTCTCAAAAGATCAGCAGTGCCATTGATGAGGTAGGGAAGAAGACCATGCAACTGGCTGATTCAAGTACAGATTAGGACTCCAGATTAAAGCTAGGCTTTTCAAAGGAGACAATCGAAGGCAGGCACCCAGTTCTGATAGAATGGTACATCTCCTGCCCTTCTAGTCCCATCAAATCCCAGCTTTAATGTTCGCTGAGACAATGCCTCAGAAAGAGGAAGGGGGAGACGCTCAAGGAAGAAACAGAGGTGGATGCCTTCCCATGAGTTAGGATGTTAACACTGTCAGAATTACTCCATAAACTTTTAACAGGTGTCTGAGCCACCTATCTGTATAAAAAAGACCACACAAACAGTTGAACATAAAACATCAAATTAAAAATCTCCAATCTTCTATTTCATCATTACTTCCCAGGCATCAGGAGTTGGCTGCCAGACACAGTTGGGCCATTAAATGTGTTCTCTGTCATGGTGGTGGAGGAAGACATCATCATTCACATGTTATTCCGTTTTTCTTTTCTATCCTTCCTCAATATGGCTCCATTTCTAAATGGAGATGGACACTGAGAGGAGAAGGGCTGGCACTCCTCCCTGTTGGCATCTTTAATTACTTGCAAGCCTCTAAGACAAGACAGTTATTGCAGAATGCCCCCTACCCTACCTTCCTGGAACACTTCATGAGCTTTAGGCAGCTTCCAGTAAGATCTTCCCCTTTTTACAAGGAAATATGCTTGTGTAAGCAGCAACAGGCAGGAGAAAAGAGGAAGAAAACAGCTGTGTGGAAAATAATTAAAAAAAAAATATTACCCTTCTTATTTGAGTTACAGAACTGATGAAGTAGTCACTTTCTGGAGTGTTTTGCTTCTTAGGAAAGCAGAAGAGGGAAACAAGGGACATAAATGCAGCAGTTTGGATACTCAAATTTTGGAGAGAATGAAAAATAGACAGGAGTTTGAGTCAGAGATGGCTCCTGAGGCAGAGCCTCATGGAAACCAATGATGCGCTGCTCCCTTGGGCTCATCTGTGACTGCTGTTTCTAAGTTCGAAGACACTGGAGAGGAAGCAGCGAGAGGGAACGTGTGCCCCTGTGATGCAGCGATGCTGCCTCGGGGGCCGAGAGCTGCACAGTGGCTATGCCAGGGAAAGGGGGTGAAGAAAACAGTCCCCGTTCTGTTCAGATGATGTTATGAGCCTGGACTGTATCACACTTCGGGTACAAAGCAACAGAAAAGGAAGACTGGTGCTCTCAAGCAGCTCCAAAATGAAAGGAGGCTTTTAAAGCAGAAGATACCCAGGTGTAGCCAAAAGAAGGTAAGAGCCAGGGTGTCTATCCACCCTGAGCTCTGTCTTGCCAGAGCTGGACTGTGCTCTCTCCCTGCACTCAAACACATGCGTGTGCGTGAGCAGCCACTGCCCTCTGTGCTTAGCTCAGACATATCTGAGCTTCAGGATGCGGCAGTGTTTCCTTCCCTCCTCTCACTCTGACACAGATGTCCCTTACTTCTCGAGTGCTCATGTTTTTCTTATTCCAACTCAAGAGAATAAGCTGGGGAGGTTTTTTTAATGGCTAGTTTCATTCCCCTCATTTTCACCCTTTATCTTTTCCTCCCAAACTGTAACACAATCCTTCTGCACGGCAAAACCTCAAGAAAGAAGAAAAACACATTTGGACGTCAGTGTTCGGCTCCAACAATCCTGGGAGCCAGTTCTGGAAACAGTCATTATCTAATGAATCACCAAGTTTCCAGTGCATTTGCCCTTTACAAAACAGAGCTGTAGACACATGCTTGAGTCATTAGAGTCATGTACCTCCCCAAGAAGTTCTCAATAACACTTTAGCTGAACAGACCAGCAGCTCCTGGACACATACATCCTTTGCATTCATCCAAGGAAGCCACTTTTCAGCACGAGAATGAACAATCAAGCTCAGAGATCACTAACACAAGATCTACTGTTGCCCTGGGTGTTTCCCACCATCTCGGCTGCAGAGCACTGGAGACACAGGGATGCAGAGAGCACTGTCCTCATTTCCTACCTGTCTCCAATCCTCTTCCAGCACAGCCTGGGACTGGCCTCCTCCCAGTAGAACTTTCATGGTTCATCACATCTGATATCTTCCCCAGCTCATACCAAGAGGTATACAAAAAGCAAATCAGGCTAACAGATTTGCTGTCATGTTTGAGACATCAAATCAGAGCCCTGAGGTAACATCACTGAAAAAAAGCTAGTATAAAATCTCTTTTTTCTCTCTTGATGGCCCCTGCAGGGCGCCTGCAAGCCAATGGAGGCCTCTTGTGGAATCACAGCACTTCTATTGCATTCAAATCCAATGGCCATCCTAAACTACTGCAGAAGACTTCCTTAAACCTTTGCTTTTCCTTACTTCCCATTATATCCTTTCAAATGTTTCTTCTCTTTTTCCAAAAAGAGAGGACATTTTGGAGACAAAACTCTAAAAGGGGGTTATTTTTCCCAGATTAAATAAACTGCTCCGGAGGTGATTCAAAGCATTTCACTTGTCTGTGAGTGGGTACTCACTGCCTGATATTTTAACTGTTTCACACCAAGCCAGACACCTCAGTGATTATAGAAATCGACAGTGTCTCAAAGTCAAGAGACCAAAATTTCCACTTACAGCAGCTGAAGATGTGAGCCCATGCCTCTGAACACACTACTATACTGGAACCCATCTGCCTGGAACTTATGCCTCCAGACAAACAGAAAACACCAGTAGAGACACTTCTTCAAACCTTGTTTGTGCATGAGTCACCTTAATTAACCTACAAGCCCAAAGGTTCATGAGTTTCTTACCTTATAGTCATTTATGGCCCTTTTATGAAAGGGTCTATACTAAAGTTTCCACCCAAAGTTCTGACACTGAAGCATCCTTTCAGTGCTCTGGCTTCCTCTAAACTAAGTCTTTCAGATTCACACACACCTTCTTTAGCACAGGTCTGTCCATTCCCCACAAGGCCCCTCTTTGTCATTCAAGACAAGACAACCCTTCCATATCTCAGATCCCCAGGGAATAAGATTTCCAAATGCCCCCATGGCTTCTGATTTTGTAGGCCAGTTCATTCCTCCAACAGCCGGACACAAGAAGGGTGATGGCAGAAGACAGAGTAGTATAAATCAGGGTGAATTCTAGTCTACAGAAAATGGGATGCCTCACCATGGAGCCTAGAGAACAGATCTACAAAGGCATCATACATTGTTCCAGATGCTGCTGAACACAAGAATGGAGATAAAGGAATCAAAAGAAAATCAACAAAATTGAAACAAAATCAAAACATTCCACACTCCTCACTGGGGAGCTGCTGGGAAACGTATCTGAAATATTTATCCTGTTGCAAAGCAACAATTTGATGAGATTTAAAAAAAATATATATAAAATTCTCCTGGGAAACTTACGGACCTGTCTTGCCAGATGCTAACCTCCCATCACAGGTACTGAAAATAGTGGAAGACAAAGATACTGAGTATATTCCATTCATATTGCTACTTTTGCGTTCAGTGTTGAATGTAAATACAAACTTAATCTGATCTAAAACTCGAGTCGCTCCCTTCAACTTTATTTTTAGTTCCTCAGTTCAGACTACACATATACCCACACACAAGCAGAGAAGATACCTTACAGTCCTAAAGCTCAATTATGGATGTTATTCCGCACCTAATAAAACAAGGAGTTTCAGGAAGGACTATTTCATAACACACAACCATTCGAATATGGAGAACCACTTCAATGAACATTTAAACAAAGACTCACAGACTTACCTTCTGACTCTGGCAGTCAGCTGTGGGAGTGAAGCATGCTGCTAAGAAGAAAAACAGTAGCCCAGGAGGATGCATTTTCATGCTTTTACAGGCAGGACCCTTTCCACAAAAGGGGTGGTGATAGAGGCTGCAATTTCTGTAAGAGAAGACTGCCTACTAAGAATCAGATCCAAGACAAACCAGAGGTTAAAAGTAAATGGGGAGAGAGCATTTTCGCACTGTGCTCTTTGGCTGCAATGCCTTCAGAAGTGGATCTGCTATTTCTAGCATTACGTCTGAATCAATACCACCTTTTTCTTTCTTTCTATTCTTTTTTTAAATGCACAAGCAGAACTCCTTAGTAAAAGGTTTACTCAAAACAGGAACATCTACGGATTTCCTCTTACATATCAGTTCAAAACAGAAGGAAGGAAATCCTTAGTTTCCAACTAATTGAAACGAAAAGAGGTTAACTCTATGCTCAACTGAAGGCAAATCCAATGGGCAAACTTAAATACCATGAATTCATGAAGGGTAAGTTAATTTCCTTTTACTGCTAATATTAATACGTCCACAACACCTCAAACAGAAGGCAGACCTCACTATCGCCTATCCCAAAGAACGCGTGAACTAAGCAATGCGAGTGACGTGCTGCACTTCAGAGCAATAATGTAAGCACATCCTATCCATCAATCAAGCACTCTGGGTAGGCTTTGATATTTGTTTAAAATATTTGAGTTTCTCAGCAAGAAAACCATCACATTTTGCAGGTGTTATGGCCACAGTGGCAAAATACATCATTTTCCAAACACTCTGCTGACAGCTTGATGAATCCAAGGAGCACTTCCATAGCACTCAGAATAGGAAAGTTCCAAAACGGGATTAAAAAATACATACTAGCCTGAGGTAGGGTCTGCAATTGAATTTCTCCTTGCAAACATTACAAACGACCAAAAATTGATTATCGACAGATTTTACACGGACTTTGTCTCCCTGCGCTGCCAGGAGAACCCACCATACTGAGCAGTCTAAAGACTGCTTCTGTTAGTAACAAATCTTACTGAGCAAAGAGGTATCTCTTCATTTTTGAGCCATTAACAGTACGTTGAGATGCCTAAATGAAACCAGGATAGGAAGCTACTGTTGTGCTTACATAAATAACTGAGAGCATTAGTATTTTGTTTGCCCCCTGCACACACACAGAGATACACGTGCTCACATATAAAGTATATAAGAACTGCTGTACTTACTAGTGCTGTTAATTGTGCTTTACCTCTTCCTCCATCCTACAGAGACAGCCAGCATGAGTGACAGCCAGCACTACTATATATCCTGCACTAACAGGAAGCAGATAAGGCACACAACCATCCACTGCGACCCATGTGAGAAGTACCAGCCCACAGCCCAATGTGAGGACTCAGTCCACTTGTCCTGTTACAGGACAACTGCAGCCCTGGGACCATTGCTGCCCAACAGGCGGCCACTCTGTCAAGGTCAGGGGGTTCACACAGCTCTGGAAACCATTCGGTACCCTGTAAATCTGTGAAATGAGGTAGAGAGGACATAGCTCAGACCAGTTCTGGTGGGATGGCAAAGTCGCAAATGGACAGCAGGGACATTCTTGTAGAGGGGGACATTAGTATGGAAGCTGTACAATGCTTTCTTCACCTACAGTCATGGTATTGGACTGGCCACGTAAACAGAAGAATGAGACTGTTCTTCTGCTCCAGACTACCTGTTAGGCATACACAGCTAAAATAGGCAGCCTAGAAGGATGTTGAGTGCTTGTTCATGGTCTTCTGAGAGCTGGCTATATATAACATAGGGATTAAATTGCCAGTACTGGGCATCCACAAGTAGCTGATAAGTTTTTAAGGTGAAAATAGCTTACCCTGAGGCACTTGAAGAGGCATAGACATCTTCTAATGAATCTTCAGACCACTTTCTAACTGGCTCAACACTGAAAATGGTATAGGGGTAAAAAAGACACGCAAAGACTGATTCCAAGGCTTTCCACTGCTGCTTATCATCACTGTATCTGACCTACTGCAAGGAAACTAGGGGAAGGGAAAGAAAGGCTTAGTGAAATTCCTGTTTGAATTAAATAAATCAGATTCACAGTAACATCAAAAGTTTCACAGCCAGCTTGCTTATCTGACCATACCTCATATAAAGGCAAGCAACACAACAGCAATATACAGATCAAGAACACAAACACTGAGTAGTGCCATTGTACAGTAGCAGAGCATAAACTGAAAAATCAAAACGTCGTCTCATCAGCTGCTGCTTTCCTGGTCAAGTGGCACAGGCAGCATGTTTCAGCCACTGCATATGAACTGCTCAGAGAATGGACACTTCCTTTGCTGATCACTGCTGCTAGAGCTGTAACACCAAAACCTGCATCAACTTTGGATCTGTGTGATTCTGGGAATTAGTAAGCAGGTGAACTACCAATTGCCTCCAAATTAACAGGCAGCCAGGAGCCATCAATAATGCACAGTGGAAAGAAGCCAGCATGCTTGCAGTAGCGTGCTTGCAGTAGCAGTCCAGTTGGCAGTATCACCAAAGCTGGCAACGCTGGCATGGAAACAGGACAGGGAGCAAAACTGGGCAAAATAAACACAAATTACTGCTTCACTTAGACTGTTCCTGTTCCTTTCTAATAGACAGATTTCTCCTAGGCAGATAGATGGATTTTCTCATGGATGACATAAGGCAAAATGCATTGGATCAATTTTTTGATTCCACTGTTTTGTCCAATGCCCTTCAAAATTGTCAATAAATAAAAAAATCTGTTCCCTCACTCATTTCTGTATGCGATCAGCTCATACACATAGGTGTCTGCACAAAGCATTTCAATCCTCCAAAGTCCCAGAGTGAGATCCTGAGATCTGTCAGAGAGCTCAACATCTGATTGCTTCTAAACTGTCCAGAATTTACAGGTGAAATATCCAGTAGTCTATTAAGAATGAAGCCACAAGACTTGCTACATCACTAGCAATTAAAGGAACATGTGAGACAGGGGAACAGGGGAAAAAAAAAACTTTAATCAAAAGGAAAGTCTATACGCAAGACTTGTCAGGATCTGATGACACAGCACACAAATGGCCCTGTGCAGGCAGGGCAGAAGGGTTTCATTCACATCCTAGTCAATGTTTGATTGAAACAGGATTGTGCAAATCCAATTTTAAAATGTACAGTAGTTGTTGTCAACCGTCTGCCAGTGTGTTTATCTGTGAGGTTTGGCACGTGGGCTTTTGTTTGTTTTGGAAAGCATGGAGGTTGAATTATCAGTCAAGCGTCTCCTGCCCACATGGCAGAGGCTGTTGGTTTAGCAGTTGAAGTCACAGACGAGGGTCTCAGAAGCATCATCTTCAACTTCTGGCACTGATACATACAACTTCTACAAAATACTAATAATTTACCTTGCGGTCTGAATCTCCCAAACCATCAGCAGATTGTTGGCAAGCAGCAGTGCTCAGAACTTTTTCCTTACTCAGTCTTTTCACTTTATGCATTGATGTAAGTTTGGGTCCTCTAAAGTAACTTACCTACGACTTGGCGTTTTTTCTGTGAACACAGTAATATTCACAGTTGAGAAACTGCTGGGGAAAACTACTCAACCTGTTCCATAGAAAAAAAAAGAGGTTGCCTGGGTAAAGGCAAGAGACAGCTACAAACCCTTCCAGCCTCCCTGCCTGCGCTGCGTTTTAAAATGCTGGGTCACCAGCCCTTCTCCGTGACACGCGTGCAGCCCTGGCTAGCTTGGGCAACTTCCTGCTGTCGAAATCTTTTGTTTAAGCAATCTTTACAGAAATGACAGAGCCAAGACAAATGATTTACCATCCAGTCTACCATACTACACAGCTCCTGTGGGAGCTGACCATTTGTTTACACGTAGAGAGAGAAACAGAGTCTTGTTCTGCTCTTCTGGGAAAGAACACGAAGGCTCTTCGTTCTGAATTTTGTGTGTGTAAAAAGGCTGGGAAGAGGTACTGGGAAAGGATTAAACAGCCCAAGCCAGAAGTGCCTGTGCAGACGAAGAGGGCCAGCTGTACCACACTTACTGAACACATCCCTGAGGCTCTTGGTGCAGAGGCTAGGGCACAATCCTACTTTTTTGGTTTTGTTTTTTTTTTTTCTCTTGGCAAGTTGGAAGGAACAGGAATTATAAACTTTGTTGATAAAAGCAAAAAAATGGAAGGGTCGCACAGCGAATAGGAGTCTGTTTATCTCTCTCTCTCGCATGCATACACACAATGGTCCAATTCCAAGCAGACAGGTAGAGCTGCCTGAGCACAATGTTGTCGTGCGATTCAGGAAGAAATTATTGCAGCTGCTCACATCCTGTTAGTTCAAAACCTAGAAGGGCAGCAGTACAAACATCAGTACATAAATGCTGCAAATCCTGGGCTATTTATTGCTGTTGACACCCTGTTCCTTTACACATGCTCCTGCAGTGAAAGCCAGCTACACATTCCCATCTTTTGGTTTTATTTTTGTACCTTTCCCATTTATTAAGCAACGCTCCAGGATTGTACTAGGAGAGTCAGACACTAAATTCCCCATAGATATTCATTACGAATGAGATGTCTGAACAAACAGGCTGAGCTACTCAAACTCAGCACCGGCTCACGTCAGCAAGGCTGAAGAGGCAGTGCGTTTTCCCATGGTGGTGCTGCTTATCCTTCATGTACTGTTATCTATAAGGGACAGAAAGGGCCTGTAATGTGCTTGACTAAAGCTATAGCCAACACTTTGCCCAGGACTGCGTTTAAGCACCTGCCTGAGAACAGCGTGATGGAGAAGAGAGTTGGGATCCCACTATCTCAGCATTTTCAACAACTTTCAAGATGCTGGGAGTTCTCTTTGTTCCCTCTCAGAGATCTTAAGGTCTGAAACATGAGGGCTTAGTGCCCAGCTTACCACTTCTGGCTATTACTCTTTATGCATCTATTTAGGTGGGTTTTTTCCAGAGCTGGTTACAGTCTTTCTTTAGCACCTTCTTCATCTAATGAGTTTCATATCCCCCCTTTTTCCACATCAATTTTTAACTTTCCAAGTTACAAAATGCCCTTTGTTATCAGGTAGATAGCAGGAAACAAGTTTGTAGTCTTCCTGCTCTGAACCACAGCTTCATTCTTCCCCTCATGTTGCTGCTTCTCTATTTAAGATTTTGCACCTTGGAAAATTAATACCACAGAAGTAAACTTTTTGACCAGATACATTCAAGCAAGAAGCAGCATTTTGTGGGTTTTCTTTTTGGTGTTGTGTTTTTTTAAATAAACTCCTTATCAAAGCTGACAAGAACAGGAAGGCAAGTCAAAGCAACTGATGTACAGAACAGTACTGTATTTACATCTACAGCCAGGCAGATCACAGAGTGCTGGAAAAGCAGCGTGGGACAGACAGGATGCAGGTCACACTGTCATTTCTTCTTGCAAAGAAAACAGTTTAGCTCAGGTCAGCACCTCATTTGCTTTCCTTCCTAATGAGATTCATTTGCAATTTTTCCAACTGTAATAAAAGGGAAGTTTTAAAACCTTTGGCCAGATCCTCAGCAGATGACATTGAACATTAATCACATGGGTCTTCCTATGGTTGCACACATCTACAACAGCTGCAAAGCCAGACTAAGATGGAAGTCTAAGATGGCTTAGGAGATACTTCCCTGAAAAAGGTCTCCCTAGTGCCTACACATGTATTCAATCATAACTTTAGCTACTCAGATACTTTCTTAACGTTGAGCAAGGGTTGGAAGCTGTAAAAGATTTGCATATGAAGGATTACTGAAGAAACAAACATACATGCAGAGCTTCACAGTATTCTTGCAAAACCAGAGGAAGAAATCAAAACTGCTTTATGTAACCACAACCACTTACAAAGCTACATCGTTTCTCAGAACTTTCTGTAAAAACTAATTGTGGAAAGCTCTAAGAAATCTTTATAAAATGAAACAATCAGTTATTTCATAAAGTTCAAGATGAAGGATTGTGCATTTTCAGAGAAACCTCATTTAAGTAAATCTCTATTAATAAAGAAAAGATAACCTTAGAATTAGACAATAAAGACAACAGGCTGATGCTGAGGAATGACAGTGAATAAAATTTTTCAGCTTAACATCGTACCTAAACGAACAGAAATTTGTATCCACAAAGCACTGTAACTCCAGCAGGTCTTAATACAGGCAAAATTGCACGGAATCGGATATCTGGTGGCAGAAGAGAGGAGGATTTCTCCGTTTGGGTTTGGTTGGGTTGTTACGTTTTTTTTCCAGGCAAAAACAAGTAAGAGCTAAGGCATGAGTGAAGACACATCGCTTTGCGTAGCCCATGCTTTAACCTGGCAGAGTAGAAAAGGTTGTTTATTGCAAAAATGCCCTGAAAATAGTTCTGATAGCACCACAGATGAGATAGTTAAAGGAAGAATCAAGAAATACTGCAGTATCTAACAAATTATTGAACATTTCATTCATCTTAAACTGTGATCAGTGTTTACCAAGAACACTCAAGGGGGAATTATACCTGTTTCCCAAATTAATCATTTGATCCAAAGGGATAGATTCAATGTTTTAACAACTGTGGCCTTAAAAGAATCTCAAGTTAAATCACAGCTGTGTTTTCTGCAATAAAATCTGAAGAGACCTTGATTGCTCAAACTATGTAACAAGCAGGGGATTATCCTTGCTTATTCTAATACATGATTCTATGATGTGCAGTAGTGTATTAAAATACATTTGGACAGTTAGGCTTTATGAAGGATGCTTAGAAACAGAACTCAGGTCATCTCAAGCACAAAGCATCCCCCAGGACAGGCCTTACAAATAAGATAGAAGTAGGGTTGACTTATCCAGAATCGACAAGTATAACTCCTATTATGAGAAGCAAAGATACCTATTCGTGTTGGCTCAAATCCTAGACAGCTCCAGAGGGCTCATTACAAATTCTCTTTGCATTCACTTAAACCATAAACCATATTGTAAATGATCTGTTCATCTGCGTAAGTTCTCAAATGCTTGCAGATCAGACTATTCAAGTTGCCACAGGCTCCTCTTAAGTGTTACCTATGAGAATTACAAATAAGTGATTAACAGAGTTACTTTAGAAAGAACTAATAAAGACCTAAGCTTTTAATTATTTTATCCCTACGATTTTTATTTTAGACATTACAGTTTTTTCTACCTAATGACAATTTAACTTAAATGAACATAAGTATCCTTGAGATTGCAGACCACAGAAGACCTCTGAAGTACAGTAAAATTTAGTTTTCCCTAAGGGTCTACAGTATGTACCTTAATCGCTCAGTTCAGTCCAAGCTTGAGAGAGGCCAGGTTTCCTCTGCTAAACTGTAACAGGGCAGCACTCAAGTAACACTCCTCATATCTCTTTGGTTGCTTAGGGAATTCCACTGCATCCTACAATACAATTTGTCTTTGGCTGCCTGTGTCTTTGTCATCCTTGCACTGACTGCAACATTATTGGCCTCCAGAGTCTAAAGAGCACAGCTAAGCTCCTCAGCATGGAAGAATACTCCACACAACTACCAAATTCCCAGTGCCACTGTGGACTTGCCACGCTTGGAGACCCTGAGCAATCTGTTTGAAGTTTGCCCCATTTTCAGCTTGACTGTTGGACCTCCCAGAGGTCTCTTCCGATCTAAATTTTTCTATGTGTTTTTTAAGAAGCATCAGTTTTAAGCAACATCAGCTGGCACATGCGTCTCAAAGCTTTCCTTCCCTTCTTAATCCCAGTGGACATAGAACAGTCTTTTCTTCAAAGTCTCAGTATTTGTCTTCATAATGGTGAGTACAGATTTTACTATCATGAGGAAGGCTAAAACTTGATGGGCATGGTAATATTCAAGTTAAAGATGACAACTTGGAAAGCAAATCCCTAACATCTGACAAAGAAGCAAAAGTACTTGAAATAAATCCTTCTTAAATAGTGTTTAAGAAGCTGCAGATCCTCAGTTTCCATGACTCAGCTCTATTTCTGGACCAGTACAAACTTGCTATAGTAGAATTTACTATTTTCTTCTTTCATCTTGCTGTGTATTTTCATACTTTACAATAGACTCTATGAACACAGTATGTGCTGCTGAACTGCCATATGGTATCCTGAAACACAAGATAAGCTTGAATAAAGACAAGGCCAAAAGAAAACTGTTAAATTACACTTTATTTGTATTGACAAAATAGGCAAAAGAAAGACTTTCTTTGTTCAGAGATACAAATTCATTATTTGCTGACAAAATGCTCATATACCCATGTTGGGTATTTCCACTTTCAAGACAATACTGAGTGGATCTTTAACAAGCAATTCTTCTTTATCCTTTAGGATAAGGAAAAAGAATGCCCAGGAAACTAATTTCATATGGAAATATGTCACCTGCTTGTGGCTCAATTTTTACTGCTATGTTCATGATAGACAGCAAATAATTACATTTGGCCTCAAAGAAAAACATATGTAAAAGTGTAAGATCATTAAATAATAAGCATTAGCAGCATACCCAAAATACTTCTTGTACAAAGAACATTGCACTTGAACATACACAAGCATTTACCCTTATTTACACATTAGAATTTGTTTAGAACAGCAAGACTGATATATACAGAAAAACAGCAGAAACCTCAACAGCCCTAGACAACAGCACATCTAGTGTTGACTCCTTAATTTTTCCATACAGTTTCCCAGGATGACTCATGATTTTTTTCACTATATACTATTGCATAAAAAATAGACTTTACAAGAAGTTCAGTCCCATTAACACTTTGGAATATTTCTATGTACTATTAAATGCTCACTGCACTAGGGAGCAAGGGAGTCCAGGTCAGCTCCTTATTAAAAATCAGAACTTGACAGGCGCTCTCTCTTTGAACACTGTGCTTTACCTTATAATAGACACCGAAATCACTTAGCTGTGCAATTATTACCCAGTGAGTTCCAAAGGCAGCTCCCTACCACACAGGATCTCCCACTGTCTTGCAAGCAACGAAATTAATTTCTCCCTGCTTTCTGCACTTGGGATAAAGATGTACCACTGGATCTCTCTGCTCCTGCTGCCTTCTTGCTTGCCATTTCCCTTTGGGGCACTATCAGTTTCTCCAAAGTGATCCAGTGTTAAATTCTGCATCAGATCCTGATTCTGAACATCATCAAACACAAACGTAAGGGCCTGTGGATAGGTCTGATACCCCATAAGTACTCTATCTAAATCCCGGATTCGTCTTCCATCTGTAAGCTGATACTTATCTCTCTTTGGTGGTTCCTTAGCAAATTCAGGTAGTGGGTAACTGATATAATCTTCATCAAAGAGGAATAAATCAGAGCTGGTTAATATAAGTGTTTTAGGTTGAAGTGAACTAGTGTTTTGGGCAGATCCTTCAACATGATTTACTTGAAATGCCAACACATACAAAAGGATGTTGAGGGACTGAAGATTCAAACCATCCATCTTCTCTGCCACTAGAAAAGCAAGGTCCCCAATTTCCTCTTCATTTGGATAAATAAATTTTACTCTGCTAGAGTGAATCAGTTCATAATTCTCCATTTTTCCTGAAAAAAACATATCATAATACTTCCATTTAGTATTATACAATACTTAATGCATTAGGATAAGCAATAACCTTTGACAGCTGCAGCTGGAAGAATTCCAAGTTTTGTATCTATTCATATATGGTTTTACTTATATATAACAATACTGGAATAATTTTATTTGGATTGCGGATCTCTACTGGAGCCTCTGTTGCATTACCAACACACTTTTCTGCAAATTTCTAACCACATAACTAGTTCAGGGTGATGGCAGAAGAGGTAGGAGGAAATACTGCTGGATTCTCACATTGGAGGTTATCCACCTCCCTACCAGCTGACCTCCTCTGCCTCCTTCCCTCTCCCCAGTTCTGAACTCACTAAAAGCATTATTAGATCGCTAAACACAAAATTCCTGCTTCTTTTAAGCAGAGAGAAAAGGCAGAAATTAAAACAAGAAAGACTATGCACGAATTGCTTTCAGATCTCTACTCAATGAGCACATTCCTCTGCTCCATGCTACTTTCTGGAACAGCAGGAGGTGACACTGCAGTCCCTTACACCCTGTAAGTTAAGTGCTGAAACGCAACATAGCAAAGCTTGAAGAAAGCATGCCTGCTTTTTTCACATAAATCAATGGGTCTAATAAAAAGATTATGACTTCTCAAACCTTGCACTTTCTGGGCTCCCACAGCTTCTCCTTAAAACAGTAACAACAACAATCATTCTTCAGGAAAATGTCATTTTATTTCCTACCTTCAACTAGCTTCAATCTGATACTGGAATTAAACCTAACACACCTTAAAATAGTCTAGTTTTCACTTTGCTACATTCTCACAGAATAACAGGATTCTTTTATTTGACCAAGCAAGGAAAAATGTAACCTCCAGACTTTGTTACCTTCACTGTTTATTAATGACTTACAAGACTTTATAGGTTAGGCTGAAACTTGCAGTAGGAGCTACGCTAGTACGTGCACCAAAATCCTGTACAGGAAGTGCTGTTTCTGCTGGACTCAAGAAGCCATCACTAACTTCACACGTGCAAGACTTTATATTTAACCGTTCTGTTAAGATAAGGCACATGTAAGGTAATGAAAGTCAGGGAGTTTAGGTTAAAGTGTCAAATAGGAGACAATTAACACAAATTTCTCTCAAGAGTTTTTCATCAGTACACTTTAGATGACACACTGATGCCTAAATAACTCATGACATGTAGAAATGACCATTTACCTGTGTTTTTACTCCCAAATTCAGAGTAGAAGTCTTTATCTACTGGTTCAGGTGAAGGTGTGCGTGCAAGCAATGACAGAACTGCCATCAGCTGCTGTATGAAGGTGTGAGTGTTGTAACTATCTCTTGTCAGGCAGGTGACTATATGATCTGCAGAGTGTCCTGAAGAGAAGACAGAATATAAGCCATTCACACATGTATGTGGCATTATAATTTCTTCAACCAACACGCAACTGTCACCAAAACCAGATTTATTGCAAGGATTATTTCTCCTGAAAACATGCATCATTATTCTGAAAGCTTTCAAATCCTCAGAAGAGGACAGAACCTTTACAAATCCCTCAAAATACGCAAAATTAATTTCTCTTGATTTAAAATATGATGTATGCTTACAATTTAACTCTTCAACTGTTGCTGTACAGGTTCAACCTTATCTTATTAAGTTTTACAGGAAAACTACCCTTTTCTTTGTGAACTTGTTCTACATAAGGTCACTTTAAAGCATTGCCACAAGGGAGATTCCCCACCTCCCCAGTCGAGGTCCCGACACAGTGAGAAGACATTTTAGAACACAGGAAAGTATGGCTCACATGTAGTGGGACTCTGAGGCAAAGCACCAGCCCAGAAACTTTACTCATGTTATTGCCATTACATTTGAAGTTGACTTCATTACCTTTCATAAACTTTAAGGTCTCATTTTCCATCCTAAAAGTCAATCAGCAACACCACATTTTGCAACACAGGTAGTACCTTGATCTTACTCTTTATTGCCAGTCAAATCCTCAGAATAAAAAGAAAGTCTTTAAAATTTCCCTTTTGATGTGTCATTAAGACTAGAATATTTTTAAAAGCACTTGTGGGACTAATTAATTCATTGATATTAAGCTTCCCAATTACCTCAATTACAAGATGTTGCAAGACAGTATTATCAGCCTACTGGTACAGCACCACCAGTGTTACATTAACTTAATTTCTCTTAAGAAAAAGAGGCAACATAATATACTCTTCCATCTCATTAATAAAATAAAGACAGGAATTCATCTAAGACAAGACTAACAGGCAAAACAGAACTGGAAAAACTTAACACACAAGATGCACTCACCAGTAATTCTGAAGTATTGGTCAAACAGGCCAACATTTACTGACTGCAGGTCATTAAGTTTTAGCACATAACAGCAAGAGAGGTGGAAAGAGCTATTTTTACAATCCAAATTTTCTTTTTTCCAAAAATCTGTCGAAAAAGGAAATAGGATAAAGTCAAAAGAATTATACTTCTTTCCACAAGCGTAACTTTTATATGCAAATCTTACATCACACTTGAAGGAAGAAATTAGGAAGAAGGTGGAAATAGCAGCAAATAATTTCTCAAGCAATAAATACAACCAAATATCCTTGTTAGCAGTGTTTCCTGAAGTAGCCATCACATCTCAGATTTAATTGAATACACACCGTGACCTTCATTACCCTTCACTTACAGTTTTGGTTATGAAAGGACCTTTAGCTGCCCAGGTGATGTTAGGGACTATGAAAAGACATCTGAAAACCATGGACACAAGAGTACATGGAAGGGTCTGTCTGAGAAGCAACCATGACTCAAGACACTGGTTTTTGAACATAAAAGCCTCACACAAGTACTTTGCATACAGCAAACTGTGCCTCTCTCCCTCAACCAGGAGATCCAAGTAAGAGTATCAGCCAAAATCAGTACTTAAACTAAAGACAAACACACAGACAGGGATTAAGTTGGTAACCTTATTAAGGGATCAAAATAGCTACATTACCTGACTGGTGCTCATCAGCATGAATGAAAGAATCATCCAAAAGAAAGTAAATAGCTTTGGTTGAGAGAAGCACACAAGCCATCACTTCCACATTGGGAGTCTTGTAGAACAGAACTGAAGACCACATGAGATGTCTCAACTCTTCATTTTCCACCTAAGATGTAAATTGTATTTCATAAATCACTTGCACACTTTGATATTTCAGACAGTTTCATCATCCTAGAGGTAATTTCAGACTACTAGGAGAACAATTTCAAAATCTGAAGCATCTGAACATATTACAATCAAAGAGCAGAAGTTCACCTCAAAGTTGCTGCATTTAACAGCTTTGAGGTGAACACAATCGTGTTCTACTGAGTGTCTTGTGTTTATGTAAGAAATTATTTTTGTTGTCCAATTATTCACTGTTTTTTGACCAAAACTAGAAAAAATAAAAGCATTGAGTGCACAAAAAAGACTTTCTAGAACAGACACTGCAGACAAAATTTTTGCCAACAGATGAACAGTGCCTCCCAAGCCTCAACAAGTCCACTGAGCCTTCAGATGCTACTGAGGGGTTGGCTTCAAAGATGCTTAAGAGAGGACAGAAGCACAGTTTGCCACTACAGCTGCTGTTCCAACTAGGCATCTTCCCAGCTTCTAGCTTGATGAGCTTCCTGTGAACCCTCAAATGAGTCACCTGCTTTATCAGCTTCTCCAAAGAGAAGCACAACTTATAACTTGTGCTTACTTAAAAGACTGAAAGTGAAGGGAATTTTTAAAATCTCTATTTCTCAATAAGCTTTTCAATTGACATTTGTACTCAGACCACAATGATTTATCACTCAAAAAGCCGCATCATGAATTTAAAGCAAGATTTATACTTCTAAATTTGATGTTCCCCAAACAGAAATTAGGATTTCTATTTTTCAGAAATTAGGTTTGCCTGCTCATGTTTCTGGAGTACCTACAGCCGTGTACATGCTGTGTTGTATTCATGCACTCATATTACACAAAGGAGTCACAACACTTATTTACTGATTCAGCTAGATACCATCACAAAATCATTCCACTCTAGTAATTTTCTTTCCTTTTGCCACTTCAAAGCAAAAAGAGGAACACTCTTTGAGTAACCATATCTGCAAGACATACACTAATATACTCTCCTGTTCTGCATCAAGGATCCTGAAAGCAAAATATGCCTGGCAGGATCCCAATCACTGTAGCAGGGAACTCAAAATGGAGTAACACAACAGGTTTTTATCAAAACACTTCCAGGTTTCGCAGAGCCCAACTCTTGTTTTTAAGTTTGATCAGGAAAGTTCTTTTTTAAATACTGTCTAGTACCGAGAGGCCACAAGGCATCTTTTATACACATGGGCTAGGCACAATACCTCTGCAATGCTGCCATGGAAAAACTCAACTAGGGCATTTCCTTTCAGCCCAGCCACATACTGCAGAGACACAGAAACACGAAGGTGAACAGGAATCTGGTTATCTTCTGTTATCTTCTGCATTAGAAACTCAGATGGATATAAAGATGACAGCGTCAGATGAGGCTTGCAAAAGCTAGAAGACATCCATAAAACACATCATCAAAATTTAAGGAAATACACAGCTCTTCCTCTACAAGAATTAGCACTTCATATTTCATTCAGAAATTAGGAACAGGCATCTTCTATTCTTAATAGTTTACTTTAAATGATTTCTCTTGAGCATAGCTGCCAATCCGCCATGACTTCAGCCTGCAAGCACATGAAATAATTCTCCTTCCATAAGAAAATACATTTTATGTTGCAACAATAAACCAAAACAGAAACAAAAAACCAGTAGACAAGTACAGTCCAGGATAACCATTCACACATACTGCAGACTAGCAAAATGAAAAAGTACTTCATCAATACTACAGGCCAAAAACAACTACAGTGACAACTGTAGCTAGGCCACATTAACTTCAGCACCGTGCAACAGACCTTTTATGAGAATCATTACCTTGCTGACTGACCATGTCTGTCTGCCTCCACAACGTGATTTCTTACAGCATCTGACTTGCTTGAAGCTTTGAAAATAATAATAGTCTTAACATCCTGCAGGAGTGTCCTTAAAAGACTGTAGATTCTTAGGAAGTGGAATTTCTCATGAGGTAGAACGAACACTGCTGTAACAAATTTGTATCCAACGAGCAACTCCAGCACATGCCCATCCAGAAACGAACCCTTCTGCTGGATGGAACCATGAGCCGGATGCAACACAAGTGATGCTAACGGAATCCTACTCAGCCTAAATACACTTCCCAACTCTTCTGTGCCTACCCATTTACCTGGCATTAAGCTGAAATCCACTTTTACTATGTACAAATGCTGAGGTGTTAGAAATATCCAACATGGATGGATCACACAGGGACCCTGGTCAGAAGATTTATACACTGAAGAATAAAGTGCAGAACAGAAAACATTTTTTGACCAGTCTTTCTTATTGCCAGCTGATTCTGGTTGATGCAGGATTTTCTGAACATTGGTTTTATTCCCACAAACAAGATATGTTGGGAAACAACCTTTTATTTCAACGTCATCTGCTGAAATGCAATTCAATTCCATAAGCCAACAGAGAAACTCTTGGAGGTTTGCTTTTCCACAGCACAATGTGGAGCTTGGTAACACTGACGTGTAGTGTTGAGAGCAACACGTATGTAAACAGGAATAAAAGTCTTGAAGATTCTGGGAGTCTGAAACAATAAACAAGTAGTTGTCACTGTTTTTCAGCTTCAGTGTTAAACAGATTTCTGGCAGGAGAAAGCCAAACTCTGTTAGATCAGTATATGGAAAACACAGCGTTAATTTCAAGGCAGAAGGGATGTGCTGGCCATTTCCTCTCAATTCCTGATGAGGAATCTCAAACACAGCTAGCATATCATCAGTCAAAACCAAACAGGAAGCAAACTGCCTGAGTCCTGAGTTCTGAATGTGAATAGAAAAACTCCAGAGAATTTTGATTATGTCAATGCTCTCCATTGCTATACTGTCAGATGATCCAGTATCTGAAGTAGTGCTGAACTCAAAAGTCTGATCTCCTTCATGAAGTCCCATTTCAAAATATCCATCTTCTTTTTCTGTGGTTCTGGAATCATCTGGAGGGCTTCCTTTATTCTCTGTAAAGGAGGGGGGTGATTTCTGCACAGTCTGTACTATCAAGACAGAAAGGTGCTGGATAAAATCTTGGTTTGTGGCAGTGTATGACATACAATTAAAAGGCAAGATGATGGTGTTACACGGGTCAGGCACCAGATAGTGTTCTTCCTCTGAACGATCCAAACTTCAAAAGAGATAAGCCACAGTAAGTACAAACTTGAGTTTAAAAAGCCATAGCTACCTACAATCCACAGTGCTACTTCTCAGAACTTCGAGGTTCACTGTAGTTACAACAGTTAAGTCAGTGTAATTTTGTAAAAAACATCTTCATACTGCACACAGCCATTGATTTTAAAGGCTGGTAGCATGTAATTCTATAGAAAGCAAAACCTAAAATGTTTAACTCATCTTCCATTTCCCAACCCCAATAAGCATATACTTATGAGTTAAAGCACTTTACAATACAGCTATCGCTGGGTTTGAAACTACCAACTGCATTCCAGGGTTCAAAGGCTAAAACCACCTTACACTATGAAATTTATTTTGGTTCAAAAAACACCAGAGGCAGCATACAATCAACAAGACTCTTTTGCTTTAAAGGCCAGGTTTTAAAATGCAGCATCCACTGTTGTTACCCCAAAGCTAAGAAGATTTAAACTAGAAGTTAGATATCTAACTTACCACATATGATGACCACTTCCATACTCTTTGCATGAATCCAATAGAGGGGCAGGTGCCTAAGGAGAAGAAAACATCAGGAAGCTATCAACTACTTACAGCTGCTGTCAGACTTCAGCATACATTAAAAAAAAAAAAAATCAAAGTTAATGTTGGCTCCTGCTTTTTAAAGCTAACCAACTCACTGCAAAGTCCTGACTGTTGTACTCATGGGCAGCTGAACAGATATCCTTTGAGGATCCTGAAACGCTGTTTACTTGAGGTTGGGAATTCCATTAAGGCAGGAAAGAATGAACTCTGCTGTTGACTTCAGAAGAGATCCAGCCTGCGACCCATAGACATTTCAGTACACTAGAAGTTTTCACTGAAGTAGTGTAAAGCAAGGCAAAAAGGTAAAGGAACTTCAAGACCAACTACACTGGTACCAAAGGAAGAGATTCCCCCACGCATTGCTGTCTCATTCCTTGAAGCCATGCACAGCAAGAGTATTTCCAATACAACAAATGAAATCACGATATACAAGTTATCAAACAGCAGCAGCTTGAAGGAGACAAATTAAGGCCATTACCTATCGACAGGGAGAAGGTTATTCCACTCAACTAGCAAGACACTTGCTTTCCAAAAAACTGATAATGTAATAAGATAAGGCAGAAGTCTTACACTCAGTATCTAAGCGACATTAAATGATGTGACAGTAATACTGGGTAAACATCTCAAAGTCATGATACAGTGACAATGGTTCTCTGCAACTCTGGTAAACTTGGATTATGCATTTAGTTTACAAGGTGGGCCAACTCCTTCGCTCAAATTTGGGGCTACCTCCTTTTCTATTACAATAGCTCCGAGAATCAAAAAAACAAACTTTGCTACAGATTACTATGAGAACTGAAGTTTAGTATCAAAAATAAGCTTAAAAAAACAGTTTTAAAAATACCATAAAATAAACAGAAGGATGGCAGTTACCTGATTTTTACGTCTGGAGTCTGGAATTTCAAAGCATCTCTGGGGAACTGTATGGTCTGTAGGAGTCGAACCACTGGATTGCAAAAAACTGCTGGCTAGGACTGTTTCTTCACAAATTATTTCTAGAACAAACAAAGAATTCTTCAAATCACTGAAGTAAAATTAAAATGAATGTCTAACAGTATCTGCCAAACAAGTGAAATTAAAATTGTATAATCAAGATCTGATCATAAATCCTTAAAGCTAAAGGATATCTTCACTTAATAGCCAGAAAAAGACAAAAGCAGTTAGAATTTTAGTCTAATTATAGAAGCGTCTTCAACTGCACTGAAAGTTGCATTCAAGACTGCTAAAGTTCATTTTTCAAGCTAACAATCAATTTAAATCTCAACATCTGGTGTAAGAATTCTTCACATGACTTAGTTTTAACAGAACTAGTCAGTTTTGTTAATATCAACTCTTACTTTTACCAAAACATTGCCAGGCTGGCAAACACACAGCTGAGCACTCTCAGTAAACTTTGTAGCATTCTCTCAAACTTCTGTAGGCTTCAAGTAAACAAGTATCTGTGCAAATCCTTCAACCAGACTCAGAAGGTCTGGCCCCTCAAATGACACTTGAGACAGTTATCTCACCTTATTCAGAACCTTTTTGAAGGGTTCAAAGCTGAATCATCAGTAAAAACTTATGAGTGCATATAAACCAACACTCTCAAGGACATTTGACTTTTTCCTGTTTGATATTCACAGCATTGCACTGACACAATAGAGCAAATCAATTTTCAGTATCACCACTAAGCCAGCCAGCCAGTTCAAGTTATAAACGTGCAAATAAACGGAATTACAGTGTGGCTATGTTTCTGGCTTGAGCACAAACTCCCACATTTATCTTTCTGAATTGATGGTGAAGTTTAATAGATTACATCAAACCATCTCACAGTCAGAGGAAACACAAGAGGTATTTATTACTTGAACAAAATACTGCGTTAGCAAGAAGGAAACTCAAATTGACAGGAAAAACAGAACATGACAGCATTATTTTTGGTTTTGTTTCCTATATAAATATTTAATCTTTTTCCATAAGCTATTTGCCAGTGACATTTAATTTGAATAATATGTTACGGAAACAGATGGTGTCTAGAAAAACTGCAGAGAATACAATTCATAGAAACAGCATATCAGGAAATTAATTCCATTATTCATGACTTAAGGTTTAACAGTGAAACTAATTGTCTAGCATATTTCTATTTTTTAAAACAAATTTCTCAAAATCAGTACTTTGAAAAGTAGCAAATAATCAATTTCTATTGTTAAAACTAAGAAATAGCCTGCCCTAGTCCTCATTTTCCCACTATTTTTATAAAAGTCTTCCCCAAGACTCTAGTAAAGAAACTTTATGGAAAAGGACTACAGTAAATAAACCTTGAATCTTTTACCAGTCTTCCTATAAAACTCAAGTACCTCAGAAAGATCCACATTTTTTTTCTCCCAAGTCTCATTTGCTACTAAACATTTACTGTAATAGAAAGACTACTGACAAATAACTTTTAAACAGTCACAGTGACTGCCAGCATGCATTTTTACAGCTAGTCCTGTATAAAACTGAAATTGTTATATAGACAAACTGCCTCAATCCTCTAACTTAAATGCTTAATATTTTAAAGCAAGCATTGACTTCATTTTGGAAGAACTGGCATTTTACCTGCATATGAAAAGTGATCTTAGAAGGGCTACAAAGGCAGATGAAGTACACGAATAGCAATTAAATTTTTATTTAAGTTGTCTGTTCTTTAATCAAATGCTGTCAGAACAATTTCATTTCTAGAGTGAACTAAGAAACCTCTACTGACTTTGCAGAAATCACAGCAATGGACTTTTTTCAAAGACCAAGCTTTTCAGGCACGTTTCTCTCCCCCATCCACCAATTTATTGGGAAGAATAAGATGTTCCACTCTGAATTGTGGAGAATATAATCCTTGCTCTCTTAAATGGTTAACGTCTTCTGCCACTATTCATATCCTACTGCGCTTTAAGTTTTCAATCAGGCAAAAGCCAAAACCAGTATCTTTATCTCTTCTTCTCACTCACAAATGTATATTCACAAGTCAGTCCTACAGGCTCCTGCAAAAGATGAAAGATACACTATTCTTCCAAGTTCTTAATGCAACAGGCACTCTTATTTGAAACATACAGTAAAAATAATTTTCAGGTAAGGTTAGCAGGTGCTAACAACAGATGTGCTGAAATCACAGGCCCAGTCAGAACATTAATCCCACAACTGTCTTTTACTCATGTCCTTTTTCTGTCTTCCTTCTCGTTTGACAGAAGTGCAGCTCTCACAAAAAAGCAATAAAGGAACAGATGCTGCTGGGGCTCGCACTTTGCAGGCCAGGAACAGGTAAAGCAGCAGTTTTAAGACATGTCTATACAAGCCATGGTTTTCCATTAAGGCATTTATCTAAACTAGAAAAAGATACAGTCCTCTGCTGGTGATTTCTGCAGGACAACACAGTAAAGTCCTGTATCCAAACTTCCACTACAGTTAATTAACACTACAGTGAACAACAGGTCAGTTTTGCTGATTCACATACAGCTTCCACTTTCTAAGCCAACAGTACTGGGTTTTTCTGCTTTGTCTTGATAAGCCCTATATCCATGCACATAATATTCATGTATATCAATGCAGCTTAGAAAAGCAGAACCAAGAGGCTCAGCCCAGCAGCACGATACATACATGATTACCTTGGCTGGAGCTGACAGGACGAGGCAGAGAGGGAGAGGAAGGACGAACAGTAAGAGAAGAACAGTTTGATTTGGAGCTGGCAGCAGTGAGCCTGGAGTCCTCACTGATCTAATAAAGAAAGTACGCAGTGATTAAAGAAAAAACCTAAATACACAGGACACATTTGATCCTGAACTAAAAATAAGTCTACATAAGCCTTCTCAATTTTAGTACAAGGAAAGTTAGTGCCAGCTTTTTTTTTTGAGGTGGGGCCACATCCTCTGAAGTTTCTATTTTCACACTAAGTGGAATTCCACTAAGAACTTATTTACATAAGTCATTCTGATCACTGCCTAATCATTGTATTGACAAAACTAGCAGCAAGTTTCACAAACCACAAGAGAATGGAAACAGGATTTCTACACTGCATGGACAGAACCAGTTCTGATAATAAGTATTACCGAAACAAGACTAACCAACTACACAGCACACAGACACACATAAGAAAAAGAAGATTCAGATTTCTGACTCTATCTCACTGCTAAATATCCACAAGAAGAAAATTTGGGAAAGTCATTTCAGTACTCTGCAACACAAGCAGTAAAATCACAACTCTGCAATAGTTGTATAAGATGTAAAATATGGCCATTAAGGTCAACTGCATAATCATTGTGTACAATATTAAGTCATTTTATCTCTTCCTCCCACTTCTTCTCTCCCAAGCCAGCACAAAAAGGAAGGTCAGATAATTACTGAAATTACATTGAAAACTAAATAAGAAAAAGAGGCAACATTGTAAGCTCATACCACATTAAAGCACAAGATTAAAAACTATAATGCTAAGGAAAATTTATTAGTTCCACTTAGATCCAATTTGTAGAAGTTTTTTGTAAGCTTTTTGTATACAGCACATTCTACTCCTCTCACAGTAAACTCACCTTTTTATCAGAGTTGCTCAGTTTGTATTTCACCTCCTTTGCTTTTTGAATAGCTTTTAGCACTTCCACAGTGTCTAGTTCCTTTTCTGTGGTAACAATGTTATCCAAACAGACCTAAAAAAATGTTAAAACATCTAAAAATATTGATAACAAGGCAGACCTGCATCTTTTTAGTAATGTAATAATCAAAAACCATCTTAGCTTAATGCAAACTATGTGCATCTTTGTAACCATTAGACAAAAACAACTATCACATTAGACTTTGCTCTAACACAACATGAAATTAATGCAAACTCCGAAATGCTCGGTAAGTTTAACATCCTTCTAGGACAACTATGTTTCAGTATTAACATACTGTTAGCCAACAAAGACAGCTTAAACTTGCATTTAGATTCAGGAGCACAGTTGAATAATATTAATATAGTTTCATTCTCTGAAGACCTTTTCCAATGCACACGAAAAACTCGTCAGGTTTTTAGAACATTTGCACTACGTTCCTCATCAGCTTTAAAGAAAGATTTTTTCAAATGCCAGCTTCAAAGGAAGAAGTGCACCACAGCTTACCTCTGAGGCCCTGTCCCCAAACTGAGCAAGTACTTTGGTCCGGTAATCAGGGATGATGCTTAACGGATTGCTGGATAAGACAACCTTTTCTAAGCATGGGAGGTTTCCTATATTTTTTACTTCATCAATCTGAAAGTTTTTGAATAAAAGGATTAATACAGATTGGCTAAATGAAAATGAACATACAGACTGAGCATTTCTTGCATGAATTACACACACACAATAGCCAGGGGGAAAAAAAAAAATCATTACAGCCACTTTTATTTGCAGTTTCACCCACTAAAAGAAATGGCTTGTGATTAAAGCACAATTCAATTTGATGCTGAAAGTCAAGTTACCTGTTCTATTTTGTTGTTGCTCAAATCCAGGTTGACTAATGAGTACAGTTTGTTAAGACCGCACAGCCTTTCCAGCTGGTTTCCTGCCAAATTCAGAGTTTTGATATTTCCTAGTTTTGTGTGAACACCTTCTAGTGATGTAAGCTTGTTGTAGGATAAGTCCAGGTGAACAAGGTTGTAAAGATGCTACAAAAGCACAGAAAATCCATGTCATACGCTAGTTCAGTAAAATTCAATAATATCAAAGACATTGTATTATGGCTTGCTCATTTTTTTGTGCAACTGTTTTCATGCTGGACACTGCCTAGCATGAAAAACACAACATGAAATTTTTCACTACACAGGTTCAAGCTTGTAGAAAGGAAGGTTCCCCAACTGCAGCTTTACTAACCCACAGACACAGCTGGCAGCAAATGAATTTAGTTAAGAACTAAATGTTCCATGTCAATATTAGTAAAGAAAAGAAAACATCTGGAGCAAGCAAGAAATGCACCATTAAAAGACGTTATGAAGGATGAACTATTTGGGCTTAAACTGTTCTCCATGAAGATGAGCAGCAAAATTCTGAAGCAAGAAAGTCCATGTTCCAAGGTCCTGGGTAGTCTAGAAAAAGTTCACCTTCAAAAGCATCATTTACCTGTAAATTTTCTACCAGAGACACTCCATTGTGACTCAAATCCAGGAATTCAATCTTCGGAATTAATTTCTAGAAGAGGAAAAAAGCCTGTGTTAAAGTATTTTAGCTTATAAATCAGGCCACACTTCCTTCACTATCAGCTGACCAACAAGCAAAAGAAAGGTATCATCCAACAGTGTCTCTTCTCAGCTTTTGGTATTACAAAGTGTTCCATATGACCTAGTGCAACAAGAGTCTCGAATCTTGCTCTTAAGAAAACAAAGTCACTCTGAGGAGCACAGTCACGTTTTAATGGGAAACCTGGTTTCTCACTGAAGACAAGCTGCTCCCAGTTTAGCCCCATTAACTACAGATCAAACTCATTAATACGTGTTTCCATCTTATCAAGCAAGCATATCTATGTCACAAACCTGGATAAAGACAACGGTGCCAAAAAACAGAATAAGTTCAGTGATTTGTTTCATTTTTTTATTATATTACCCAAGCACTACGAGGTCACATAAACCTCTCAAAAATGCAATTAACCCAGAAAGCCTTCTATTTTTAGAGGACTCAAGCCTTGAACCTGATGCTGAATTTTGACATCAGTCTATTTGCCTCCACTTTATTTTGGTTGTAATCTCACTAGTGATTTGCCTTGTAGTTATGGCCTGGGCTCAGACCTGACCCCAATTCTACATCATAAAAAAACCTAAATAAGAATGCTGCTCTGAAGTCCATGATCTCTGGTCAAGCTACTGACGTAACTATTTCCTGATTCACAACAGTAGTTCAAGTAAAAAAAACGTATTCATATTTGACACGTTCTTGCGATGAAAGCTAGAGTTTTTTTCTTAAAAACTGATTTACAAAACAATTCTAAAGTACTGACAAAATACTCCAAATTTTGTTTCCACAGTCTTAATACTACTTTGATGTCATGAAGGCTGCCAGTAAGCCACAGGTTTTTAAACATGCAGGAAGCTTCAGCCTTGGTAACACTCCAAAGTTAAGCCCAAGAGGCATTTTGTTCTTTTTAAAAAAAAACACTTTTCTAGGTGGCCTAAGGCTAATGCAAACAGTAAAAGTGTGTTTCAAAAAGTCAGTATTCATGGAAGCATTGCTTACAGAGCACAGAATGACAACTTTTTGTCCTTTAGCAAAGAAAATATCGAGGTAGTAAAAGAAAAAATCTCCTAGCCATTAACTTCGGTAGCTAATCAACAAAGTAAATGCAACTTAAAAGCCTTCAGAAAAAACATACATAAAGCAAACGCAAAACCCCCTGTTGTGTAATGTGCCACAGAAGGTCAGATATAGTTTTTTCACAAATGAAAAAATATCTCTTACCACTGAATCATCAATTTGAGAGATGCTATTGTGACTCATATCCAAAGTCGTTAAAGTTCTCCATGTTGGGATAACTGCTGTCACTGGACAAGTTGAAGTCGCACCCTCTGGCTCCCACTGATCAAACTCGGAGGCCTCAGGCACAAGGATTTCCTATTTAACACAAGCATACTAAAACACCATGCTTAAATCTTCAGCGAAAGCTAATAGTTTGGAAAACAATCCAAACAACCTTACACAAGTAAGGAAGATTTGTAAGCTTTATAATCACCTAGATTAAAGTTGTAGGTCTTAAAATGTGAGCTGACCGGGTCAGAATTATTTTAGATCTACAGGGGAGAGTTCCAATACTGGCAGCTGATCCAAACTGGGGAACGTGGAGGAACAATAGAGGGACTATGAAAGTTATGCTACTGGATACCCCTTGCCAAATCAAAGCCCAGAGAAAAGAGTAAGATATATGCATTCAGTTCTGGATGAATAATAGAAACATACATTCCAAGAAAAGCATCAGAAATATCCCTGTGAAAGAACACATGTAAACACTTCCTCCAGTTATTAAAGTTGAGATTCCAAAAGGTTAGCAAACCCTTTCAGTTCCATGGTTTTAAAAGCAGAACCTGCAACGGGCAGTACAGAAAAGTACATGGTCTCCAAATGGATATTTCCACAATGTGTGTGTTATTTTTGCACATGCTTTGAACACTCACTAGAAGTAGGAACTCACTCTTACCTTCATTGATGTTGCTGAAAATCGAACACTCATTGTGGCCAGGGCATTTCTTGATGAAGTCAGCCCTTTGATAAGCTTTCCCCCACAATGATTGATCTATTTAAAAAAAAAAGTTATGAAGTCAGAAATGCTAGAACAGATAAATACGAGACATGGAAGAGGCAGCTGAAAGGTTCAATAGCAGATTCTCTACCAGTTTGGAAAGTAGTTACAGCACTCCCTTAAAATCTCCTGTCATTATTAGGTCAGAAGCACCAATATTTAGTAAAGCTAAAGCAAGAAATTGGAGACAACTACAGAAAAGTGAAATTCAAACATTTATTTGAACAAAGCTGCTTCTTCATTGACTTTCTACCTGCCCTGTGTATTCAAGGTGAAACTATCCATGCAGTTTAACAGGGCACAGTATTCTACTGTTACCAAAAAGAGGGGTACATCTCAAGCTATGGATTTACCTTTTTATTTAGGTATCATATGTTCTTTATTGTAAACAAGAAAAAACACCTGGGAAGTGAAGATACTAATCTAAGTGTTTAATACACTAGTGAGCTCATTACACAGATTAAGTTTAATATTACAAAGTGTTTTTTCTGTAGCTCAGCTTGGAACACCACCAAAAGTCTGCTACAGCCTCTGTCCAGCAACCAGGTCCTTCTCTGCAGACAGTCACACACATTGTGCAACCACGACAACTTGCATGTTTGCTGCTCTACCAGGGAAATCACACTAAACAGATACAGAGCTCCTGTCACCCTTGAATACATTCTTTCCACATTACCACTGTTAATTCTTGGACAGTGTTTACTACTAGATGAAAATGTCAGTTTGATGCCAGTCAATCCAAAACTTTTTATGAACATACAATTACAAAAGTCTTCAAGACCAAAAACTGTTTTTTCCTCCCCACATTAAGCAAAGCTACACCTGAAACTATCCACACTCTCAGGAAAGGGGAAAATTCAGGCTGAAAGAGTTGGGGCTGTTCAGCCTGGAGAAGAGGAGGCTCCGGGGTGACCTTATAGCGGTCTTCCAGTACCTCAAGGGGGCCTACAAGAAAGATGGGGAGAGGCTGTTCAGGAGGGCCAGTTGTGATAGGACAAGGGGTAATGGTTTTAAAATAGAGGGAGGTAGATTCAGGTTGGATATTAGGAAAAAATTTTTTACCATGAGAGTTGTAGAACACTGGAACAGGTTGCCCAGAGAGGTGGTGGATGCTCCATCCCTGGAGACGTTCAAGGCCCAGTTGGATGAGGCCCTGAGCAACCTGATCTAGTTGGAGATATCCCTGTTCCTTGCAGGGGGGTTGGACTAGATGACCTTTGAAGGTCCCTTCCAGCCCTAACGATTCTATGATTCTATGATTAATACTATTCTGCAACATTCTCTCCGCAATACGTTAGACTCTCTCCCACTCTCAAGCTCGCTGTAGTTTCTTTCCCACATTAGAGTGTCAATAAATCACTGGCTACAGGAATCCACTTCAGGTCTCAACCAACTCAGTCTCTCATATCAATGAGACAATAATGTTCACGTACTAGAAAAGGTACTGCACCCACCAAAAGTGGACAAAGAGTACACGCTGCAGGACAATCGGATATTCTCTCCGGAAAGATATGAAGTGGTCAGGAAAATATTTGGTACAATACTCATTGAACAACTACTAGAAACCCTGTCGTTCACACTGAAAGCAGATCAATGAAAAAATCCTGCAAGTTACGAAACAAGAAGCACTATATCCAAAAGCGTACTTGCATAAGTAAATTTAACGTCAGGACATTTCCACAAATATTTGATGCTTTTCAGATAAGTACTTTGTAATAAGAGATCCCATTATAATCCATTTGTTAGCTCTTCAAGGCAATGGAAAGCCACTCTGGTTTAGGTTTTGTGTATATGCTGGAAATCACATTCTTTTTGAAAACACACACACTGCAAGCTATTCTTAACATTTAAACTTGGCACCCTTACTTCCAACACTTATGAAAAAAACATTGTTTCACAAATGAAACAGTTCTCCTAAACACGGCACTCCCCAATTCTAGCATCAAACCAAAGCATTCAACTACCTGGCATTCACAGAGCCTCTACAAAATTATGAGCAGTATCTCAGTCATACCTCTATTTGATGAAGTGATTTGAAAATTGACAGATCAAAAGGCAACAGATGCTCCTGAATGTTACTGGTTCCAAAAGGTCCCCCTGTTCCAGTGACCTAGCAATCAACATTTAAGAACATAGTTAGTGCACACAGCCCAACTCGTCTTCATTTCAGCTTGCCTTATACAGGCAATAGCACAAATACAGTAGCTTGGAAAGAGTCAGAGTTGCAACCAATTTTTCAAGTACGGAACGATTCATGAAACTTGCAGATTAACTCTTCAGGAAAAAACGTTAGTTGCTCCAGCTAAGTGCACTAAGCTTGAAGCACCAAAGTTGAACTGCCACCTTGTGCTTGTATTTTGTAACACATGAGCATGCAAAAAAGATAACATAGGCAAGATTGACCAAGTCAGAGCTGCATTCACTAAAAACAACTTCCTTGAAACATCTGGATCCTCCAAGATAGAACCGTCTTCAGCTACAGGGAATAAAGTTCAAGGCATTGACAAGATGGGTTTGAAAAAAACATTAGACATTGGTACACATCTAATAAAAATGCATCTAATATTTCCATGTGGTCACTGGATTCTGGCCTCAGAGCACATCAGCAGCATAAAAGGCAGGTGGTTTAATTTATGTTTGCTGTGAACAAAATTTTGGAAGAAATCTCTAAGGTTTTTGTCTGGTCTTATATGTATCTTACAGGCTCTGAAGATGCCCACTCACTATTCAGAAGGGTCAGAAATTCTGTAGATGGGTATTTTTTTAAAAAATATGTTCTCCTCCAGCCAGAGAATCCTCTGTTCAGAGGATTTTATATACACAGAGGATGGCAAAGGCAACTGAAGATCCACAGGAATACCAGTACAGCAGTGATTTTGCTTTTGCAACTTCTTAAGTCCCCCAGTGAAGCTTCCCCTGATCCACTACTTTGTTTGCCCTTTGAACACACCATACAGTTAAAAGGAAGCTCTTCATGTAATAAAGGGGCTAAAAACTTTTTGAGCTGTAGCAAGCACTGTTAAAAAAATTACTCAGGAAAAGTCTTTCCAATTCATTTATTTGGTAGAAAAACCCAAACTGGCTCCAAACAAAAACTATCTGCGCTGAAGCCATTTTATATGTACACTGAAATGGTCATTTAGCTAGAAATTCAGGGCCATCTCATCTCTGACACCAAGGGCTTTGTTAAGATTATTTTTTAAAACTTTCAGACTCAAAGGTGAGAAAGGTTACAGGATTTATATACACATGCATGTATGCATACGTATACAAATACACTAGCCTACCTGTAATGTCTGCAAAGAATGCAGGGTTGAAGAGAATAATATTTATCTATCTCCCCTTTCTTACTAGCACCCAGTAAGATTCTGCAGCTGCACCTCTACAGGGTGCACTGAAGAGGCCACATCACACAGGTGAATTAACATCTTTGTTACAGAACTATGTGTATTGAAGGTTGGCAGAACACCTGTTTAGCATTGACTTCTAAATGCTTGCAGGTGTTTAGTATCAGTAAAGCTCTTGTGCATTCAAACTAGACTCCAAAAGTATGCTACCAATCATGTCAGTCTGGTAGAACCATCATCTCCAGTATTTGTGCAAGCATAGCTCACCTTTAAATACTTGAGTCTACAAGTGAAATCTAGAATATGACCTAGATCTGTTTTGGCATCTCCATTAGCACACGTAGGCTTCCCCTGTAGCAACTGTTGAGTGACAGCATATAACTGCAAGGGTCTGATGGTGAAAACTTCTCCAGCCATTAACAGCTGCTCTCCTGAAAAAGAGGGTATGATGGTATCAAATACAATGCTGCAATGGTTACAAAAGAATAAATAGTACATGGAAGATCTAACATTAGAGATCAAATGTTTGTAATTTATATTCGAAGCTCACGATTAAGGCACCAAAACAATGTCCTTTTTTGCCACTTTAAGCTAGAATGGCTGAATTAAGATTTATTTATTTTTTAATACCAGAATAATATAGGTGTTCAAATGGGAACTCTCAAACAAGCCTGAAGCTCCTGATGCAACTAAAGGCAAATTTCCCTTAATCTCAACAGGACTGGAATCGGACAAAGTTCATTTATACAATGTAAGAGTTACTAAACTTTTTCTGAGATATCCTTAAGTTCTATAGCAGTTGGGACTTAATCAGAAAAAGCAGCATCTGCCATCTAAAAAACTGATCTTACATCTTTTGCTATGCTGCATAAATGCAGAACTGTGGCAAGTATGTTTTCTGGGAGAGTATGAGGACTTTCACCACACTAATACCAATGCAAACTCCCAGAACAGGAAATGCATTATCTGATAATATTTTTACAATTCCATTTCATTCTAGAAACAGTAGGAAATGGCATCCAAAGCCTCTCTGAAGGCACCACAAGAGTCAATCTGAATTACAGCAGTCAGAATACACACATGTGGAATTAATATCTTTCTTCTCTTCCTTTTAGGGACATCACTTTAACTTCACAGACAAGACAGCATCAGCTTTCACGACAAACAGAATTCTCAGAAATGCTCTGAGGAGTAAAATTCCCTTTGGCTTCAGTGGGAGCAAGTCCAAGAGTCCAACTGCACATTACTGGAAGGCTACACTAATACAGCAGTCATACATCAATGATTCTGGTAATCAGTGAGACTGCAGGCACTACTAAGTCAGGAAAGATTTCTTCAGGAGTTTCCTTAAAATGTTTTAAAATTTTGCTCTGAAATGGCTTCACCTGAAGTTAATTTTGTGCCAGAACAATCTGAAATGGCATGCTGAAACATGCTTCATCTGTCATCTCAGCCAACTAGAATTATACCATAGCATCTAGCATATCTTTCAAAACAAAATTAGCACAGGCTAATAATTTCACACGCCTCCTGCTGTTAATGGACCACCTAGAGCTGTCGCAGTTACAGTAAGTGTATTTCATTTTCATCTGCCAGCCTCAGAAGGGCACATCCTTTAATTAACTGACCAGGTCTCATGTTTCCTGAATTCTGGAAGAACAACATTAATTTAGGTATGTAAAGTGGTCTCTTGCATTTAACACATGCTATATCAGGACTCATCGATACAAAACAAACTTCCTTACAGGTTACACTAAAACATACCCAAACAGAAAGCTTAACAAAAGCTTCTGGTCATCAGTACCACATCCTATCCTTTAAGGATACAGACTAGTGGGCCCTTTCCAAAACCTCAATTCACTGCTGGCTGTTTTGTTTCCAAAAGTAGCTGCTAGTGTTACAGCTCCTCCCAAAATACAGCTTGAATCAAAGTGCAAATAGCAATAAAAACACAAAGAGAAAGAAGGGGAAGAAAAAAATCTCCAAGTCTGATACAAAGATTCAGATCTCCCATTATCTGGATATTAAATATCAGAAGTGTATGAATGCATGCACAGAGGAAACCATTCCCAATCAAATTCTTGCAAGTTCTTTACCTTTGTGGAACAGCTCTTCAGCCAAAGCAGCAGTGATACCATTGATCTCCTGCAAAGAATAAACCATTGTAATTGGTTGAGTGTTTACATACTTATGCATCAAATTTTCAACGCATACCATTGCTGAAGTCCCCCTTTTTTGTTGCAGCAGAGGACCTTTTAAAGCAGAAATCAACTGTGATTATGTCTTATGAATTCCTTTGAAACTTGAAAATACTTCATAAAAATTACCTGAAATTCATTTAATTTCCTATGACTTTTGTTTCCAAGATGGAAGATACTGAATTACATTTAAATAATCACATCCTGCATATATTAGAAAAGGGCAATAGCAACTAGAGCAACTATTACTAGCCATTATTAGCCCGACTTGAAAGAAAGCTTGGTTTTGAAGAAACTATTATTACTAGTGTTCTTTGAATTTTAACATTAAGACTAACCTAACAAGAACTCAACAGTTCATTGGAACATCACTAATACACTGAAAACTTTAGATTAACAATCTACAGGGAAGAAGAAAAATATAATAAGTAATTAGTTTTCTGGACTTCAACTCTATTATGCTTGCTGCAGAGCAGCTAAAAAGCCTCTTTTCCCCCATCCTCCATCTTCTCCACATTCCTGGACCTACCCAGGTGCTCAACCTCAATTCCAGGAGCTCCAGGAGGAAAGAAAGGCTGAAAATTCTGCCAGGGATTTGTTCTTTCTGAATCTGAAGGTGCACAAAGATAAGCACAAGTATTTCCCATCTGGGCACACTTCTCTGCACAAAAAGCAAACACCCTGTGGAAGTCCAGAAATAGTTCCAAGCATTTCCAATAGTTCTCTCTGCAAGGCCCACAAAGAGAACAAAATAAAACTGTGACAGTGAAGTTTCCCCTAGATACATGCATCTCATTTTAAGGTAGCTGCAAAGGATAAACAGTTATTATGGATCCTCGTGAAATGAATATTTGATGAGTTTACTTCTCTGACAAATCCCTCATGATTCATAACAAGGGAATAAATCCACAGGACATCTGTGGCAGACAGTTCAGCTCATTTGATGAGGCAAGCATTTTAGAAAAGCACATTCTTCATATAACAAACCCCACTCACTGAGGATGAACAAAGCCTCCACACCACAGTTTTGAGAACAAGCGAGAAGCTGAACTCAAACAAAATTCAACAATTCTGACTCTCATTTGAATAAGCCAATTACACTCATCTGGCATGCACAGACTTAATTGGCAGCTATACTCTCTATCTCTTTTGTCAAGTAGGAACACAGAGCAGAAATTTTTTCTACATTTATAATTGAAATAAGATTATGACTTGGACTGTTCAGCGACTAGCACACAAAAAAGCAACTCTATTCCTCTGTCAGATCTACAAGAGACTTCTGTCTGTATATGCATCGAATCAACAGAAGTCCATTGTTTGTGGGTGTGTCTGAACAACAGTTTGTGGATACCCAAATCTTTTCTTGCAAAAGCGTCTATCTGGAAGCTAACAAACCAATCTTCAAAGATGAACAACTATAAGACAGCGCAACAAAATAAGCACACCCATATCACTGCAGACATCCTATTAAACGAGGTAACAATCATATTCTACATTGCTGTCACATGCAACTGCTCCTCTTTGCCAAGCTGTACCTGCCTTTTCCCTGCAACACAAAGGCTTTAAAATGGTTTTAATGTATTTATGGTAGGTGTTTCTACTCCATTTAGTTCTATTAACCTGGGAAATAAAATTAAATAATCCCTACTGGAAATACTGCAAATAAGAATAGAAAAGAACTGCATCCTTCCTATATAAGCTAATGAGGCAATATCAGGGATTATAGTGGCTCAAGCATGCGAATGGGCCACCTGGTAACAAAGACATTTTGAAAGATCAAAGTTCTGCAGGAAGGTTGTTTTCCAGTAACATTGCTGTGGTAAATATTTAGCTTTTCTGCTGAATACCTAACTTTTTTTGTAAATATTTAAAAGTACTCTAAAGTTCCAAGCAAAGACAATTCAGTTTATACCTCACACCAGACTCCCCTAAAGCAAAGAAATGCAGATTAAGCAACAACTTTGCTCTTAATACACAAGCGCAGTATAGAAACAGGTAAGCATTCATACCCAAATAACACTTTTTTTTGGAAAAGTGAAAAAGGATAAACATCACAGCTAGAGGAAAAAAATAGTCTAACTGAAAACCAAGAGAGGGACTAGGAAGAACTTCTATCTGCATAAAAACCTTTGTTGAAGTTGGAGCACTAAGACATTAATGAAACAGACATAATTTAAGAGATAGCAGCCAGAGAACAGAAAAATTTTGCAACTTCCTGTTGATCAGGAAGTTTGCTCCATGTGAACGGAATTGTCTCTACATTATCATACACATTTTCAACACGTATAAAACTTTTAATCCATTTTAAAGGGCTCAATCATGTTTGCTGGGCAATAGCAATACTACAAATCAAACCTACAGTTTATCTAAATCAAATTCTGAAGTCTCACCAGGATAATTACATTCATGCGATACAACTAAAGCAGCTTTTTCCTTATTGCTAAAGCAAATGAACACATTATTAATTAATATAATTTATAAATTAACACATCTAATGGGCCACTTGTCCCATGCTTCTGAAGCCTTTAAGTGAAACCATGAAGGGCCATCTCAGCACATCCCACCCCAAAGCAATTACTGACCCTCCTTTCCACTGAGTTCTCCAGTGCATTCTCCTCTTTATGAAGCTCATTCTCCCCCTTACAACCTGATGTCATGCTGCAAAAAAGCCTAATTATACACAAGAGATGAGCGAACAAACTGCAATCTGAACATGAAAGCAAGCCATCACTTCTTACTTCAAGCATCTATTACCATAACATTCTGTCTGCTGGCTGGACCTATTTCTCCAGAGGCCACTATATCAGTGTGCTTCTCATGGAGAAGCACCATTTTTCTTCATTTGGGCTACTGGAAACTGTTTCAGTGTGAACCACAGCTCTAACCATTAACCACTAAGTAGCAGGGGTGTGGATCAATTATGCAACACTCCTTCTGAGAGCCAGCACTATTGATTTCAGCCTAACAACCAATTCAGCTTCAGATTTAGTCACAGCTTCCAACTATTCTGTAGCATTTATTTTCTCTTTTAGAGTCCCTACCCGCACTACTTGCCAGCACAGTATCTACTGCAATGAAAAGCAGTGTCAAAAATCTTAAAAATATGCTTTGTTAGTTACGTTGTGCAAAACACTGAAAAAGAGCAGTTTCAGCTATTTTGCGAAGATTCCATACAATTCTCTAAGTCAGAGAACTAGGGAAAGACACTCAGGCCCCTATTTTATATGCTAAAAACATAACTTACATATAAATGAAAGTGTAGGAAGTGTGACAAAACTTTTGGAGCAGTAACAGGGAACTTGACTAGCAGAGTTTGCAGGTAGACCTCTAATTCCTTCTGTCTTTTCTCCACCAGGCTTTTGGAATTTTTTCCAATAATCTTCTTGGGAGGTAACAGATTTTTATCTATTTTCTTTTCTGAAACAAGCTAAAAGACAAAGACCAGAGTTACTACCCAACTCACCATCTGAACTTGCACAAAAAATGCAACAGAATACATTAAAAGCACATTGTCTGATCCTGGGAAGATCAAAAAATAAAATCACTTCAGTAATTTAGCTATTGACTTAGCCTTAGGTATTTTCAATAAAAACATTTTATCATAAAATGACGAGAAGTTCAATAATAGTGTTTTCTCAAGAGAACACTCACAGTACCACAGGGCAGAATGTAACTAAGGTGACAAAACAACAGAATAACTGGTGCATTTCTGAAAAAGCAGCCTAGTCTTGAATATAGTGGACTTTCCTTCATTTTCACTGGCTGTTTTTAATCAGCACTGGTTAGTAACTACCTCACACTACTGTCTAAGGACAGTTTTAGCATCCACCCCTCCCAGAAGAGTGTCTTTGCTCCAATTCAGCTTTTGGTTACCAGATCAGCTGATCATAAACATCGCTCTTGAAAAAAGTTTAATAACTCTAGCCTGAACTCCACACTTTCTGATATGGGCTTCAGTCCAAGGCTAAAGCTGTCCAGGCCAATCTCCCCCAGTTCACGAGGGGAGTGCAACAGGGGCAAGCAATATTGTTCATGCTAAAGGGGTTTAGTTTGCAATTCAGATGGTATCTGGCAGATATCCTCACTCTTTGAGGAAAGAATTTACGTCCCATACAACAGAATTACACAAACTGTACCATGTTTTGTAAGAAACCAAGGCCATAGTTTTAATATCCTCACCTTTTCATGCAGGTCATGGAAATCGCTATAACGATGTTTGACTGTCCACTGATGATTGCCAACACTGACCTGAATAATGTATACCTGAAAAGAAGAAATTAAAGTCAGGGAACTGCAAAGCATGTCTTAGAGAAGCTGACTGTGAGATGTGCTGGTTAATGTAGCACTATAAGGTGATTCTACATTCTTGAAGTATCATAGTTAACCAAAAGCTAATCCACACTCAGGTGACTTTGCTGATGTAGGGTACCTTATCTCATTCGCAAGGCTGCTCCACCAAAACATGCAGATGCTCCTTCATGTAAAACAATTGCTTTTATTTTTGCAACCCTAATGTTTAAAACCAGTATCTCCAAGCTACATCTTTTCTGAAGAGTTGTGCTAGCTAAGCTAAGTTGGTATTCATAACTATCCACAAGCCTGAGACAGCAGTATCCCTTCTTCAATCTACCAAGTTCCATGAGCAGAAGAACCTGGCAAGCATTCTGCTGTCACTTCATGGTTAAGCAGAAAACTGGAGCTTAACCCTTCAGAAATCTAGACAAACCTTTTGGTTGGTTGGATGTTAACTATTTTATTCCTTTTAAGGTAACGCACACAAGACAGCTTCCTGAGAGTTAGAATTGTGCCCAAAGAATCACTACAATTATCTAAAGCAACCAAATGTTTCTTTAAACAAAACTAAGTCTTTTTAACCATGCATGTACCAAACAACTCTAGATTTTCAGTAGATGACTTTCCAGATTGAACAGTACTGCAAGAAACTCACAATCGACCTTTGGATATGCCAGAAGGAAGCCATCCCAAAGAAAGTTTAAAGGTACAAAATAAAACACAAAGCAGAAAAACTAGGCTCAGCAAAACCAGTTCTACAGCTACCTGAAAAAAACAAATTAAACTGTGTTATCCAACTATGTTCCTTGGGAAAACACTAATTTGTAATCAAATCTTGAAAGCATTTAATACAGTTGAGAACTTGGTTACTACCACAGATCACACAGACCTGACTCATAGCTGCTAAAAGAATGATGCACATCGACTTGCTAAACCCACTCGAGAAAACAAAGAGCATCAACAGTTTCAATTTGTTATGTAAAAGGCCAGTTTTCACTTACTGATAGTGCATACCAGCACAACACCCAACACTAAATAGAATACCACTTGCATTTTAAAAGACGAACTATATCTCATACCAATTATGTTTTTGTAAGCATCTGACACTGGTTTGCTGAACAAAAACCAAGTCCTATAGAGAACTGAATCAAGATGCCCGACTAGTGCATACAGCAAGTGACACGTCAGTGTTTGGATGAGTACTGAAAACATAGAGGAATGCCTACACAGAATTACAGTCTCAATTAAGGCCAGCGTCTGCCTTCCCATCATGTTATGCTGGGAAATAGCAGATGAGGATTATTCACTGTGCTGGTGACAAACTAGAACAGGAATAACCTGAGCATTCAAAAGTTACTCATAACCCTGAGAAAAGCAAGGAGAGACTGAAACAAACCACAAGGTTAAAGTTAGAACTAAGTACTACATTTAGAAGTTATAATAAAAAGACTAGCTCTTTGAAAAAGCTGACTGTGCTAAATTATGGCAGATCAAGCAGTATCATTAAACGTAATGCAGGTTGAGTACACAACGCATAAAACCTCAGATTAGACATTAAAAACTCAAGAAGCTTCACAGCTCCCAGCTGACAGCCTGTGAAACAAGGAAGGAATGCCACTCATCTCAATATAGAATACAGTTAAAATAAATATATAATAAAGACTTTGTATCCTTTTGCTGAAATGGCAAGCACTGACCACTTCTAGAAACCCAACACCAAGACAAATGGACAATCTGGTGAGGAAAAATACCTGTTAAAGTGAGTGTTTACATGCACTGACACAATTCTCCAAATTAAGTCTCTAAAAAGCCACAGCATTCCTCATGTAGAACACAGCCAGCACTAACAGTACATATTCAACCCTCAAACAGCATCAGTACACAGAACGACAGCAAGTGATTTGACATCAATCCACGCCATTATCTTGAAGAAAAAATACAAATGCAGTATGTTTATGTGCTCCAAAGACTTGTTTCAATACAGAAATCAATCATTTTAAGGCAAAAAACCCACTAAGTTTCTTTAAAAGTTATATATATGTGACCTTCAATTAATTGAGCACACTAGTATGACAAGGCTGACAGTTTAACTTGATTCTTCAAGGACTGCCTGTCAAGCCAACTGCTAGAAGGCATACATGGAGAGATGATGAAATTCTATCATGCTGCCCTGTCTCCCAGACATAAATATACCATGTGAAATCTCCACCCATGTTTATGCCATAAATTGCATTTCTAGTGAGCTAAAATGCAAGTGTGTTTACATTCACAGGTTTTCCTCCTCCTCCTCATGTCTCTACCAAACTCTTCTGTATACTAAATTTTGTATGCCTTTCTTATAAACCAGCTGTTTTGGCTAAGTTCTACTTTGTAAAGTGTTTAGTGTATCTGTAGTGCTGTGTATTTTTCATTATTTTCTAACTAGTCACATCTAACTCTTTGAAGTTAAGTACGCACACCACCGAACAGTGTGCCTTCATCTCTCTAAACATTCAGAGGTGAAATATTTAGTAAAATTATTTTAAGACATCTAATTTTTAAACCAGCTGTTAAATGAACAGCAGTGATTCCAGACTGCCTCTTGTCTACTACTTGCACACATTACAAAAACCTACCCAACACACTTTACATGGAAAACTTGCATTTCTACAGTATCACTCATCCACCTTCACACACTCCTGCACTGTCAGGAAAAAGACATGCACCCCACTTTAGAGATGACAGAGCTGCCCACAGGAAGTCTAGGACACAGGTGTGTGCAGCCAGCATGTCCCAAATTCCAGAGTATTGATGCAACCACATCTCCTCCCTGCCTCCTCCTGTAGACAGTTTACACCCATTCAAGGAAGCCACAGTATTTTCCTTAAATATCGAAGCTAGTATTTATATTAAAAACAGCTGCAAGAGACAGGAAAAGCAGGAACGAAATTTTAGGCCAAACAAATGCATAGCAGGAAACAAATGAAGCACTGGCAGCCTTGAGGGCTTCTAGCAACCAGCCAGTCTTCCGTAAGCATTGAGCTGGACCAGCACACAGAGGAAAAAGACCTAGTAAAAGTGCTCATACTTTTCTAACCCAACAGAAAAAACATCATCAACAAGAGCAGGATTTCTTCCTATCCATACCTTGCCTTCTACCCTAACAACTCCAACAAGAACCACATTTTTAAAAGTACCTTCAAAATTACACATATCTGTGGGCCTGCCTGTTACAGCTTACAGGATTTAACCTCACAACAGTCACATAAACATCATTAAAGTAAGCCTCCTTCTATTGACAGTATGAGCTCTGAACCAGAGTACAAAGAGAAGCACATGCACCAAGAGAAAAACAATTCTTTCAAAACCAAGGATGTAAATAGGACCACTGCCACCTCCACTACTACATGTTAAGGGATAAAGATGCAGCTTGCTGCTGCCGTATTTCCTTTCTCACCTCTACCAGATTTGACTGACTTTTACACCATCTAACTTCTTCACTTCTGCTCCAGTACAGGTCTTTATCTTGTCCTTAAGTACCACTAATCCAATTTTGAACACTAAACACAAATGCTAATTTTTGTAAAACATTTCACTTTGTGAATAATTTTGTAAAATTTCTGGGTTTGTTTAAAGATCTGTCCCTACGTTTCTAATGGCTTGGGTCTTCTCATACAAACTTGCTGTAGGCTTTTGAGTCCTGCAAGCAGTTTTAGGAGCTTTACACACAGGTAAACCACAACTCCTTCAACAATGCAGCAAGAGAGTTAAAGTAGGATCAAATACTGTTAAATCTTGCCTTTCAAACACCACACTTTTAAAGCTCCCTAGAAAATTTGCATTAAAACAGCACAGTACTTCCAGAACCAGAAACATTAAAAAAGAAACCTGGCCTTGAAAAAAAAAGCTTCCTTGGGCTTAGCTGCAGCAGCTTAAAATGTTATCCCCAAGTATCAGCTGATCTGCTCAACACTACCTGCAAAGCAACACGCCTGAACTACAGCTCGATCTAGCACATTAATGGTATTATCGAAGGCTGGCTGTACCACAACACTAGTTTGCAGGCTTCACAGCAAGGTGGCTAACGTTCCACCTCCTGTGTCCATAACCTCCGGTGGAATAAGGGGGTAGATAACATTTTGACATTTTCTCAACTGATTTCACTTGAATTTTTCATTCACTGGTATCGCAAAATACTCAGGAAAATTCTCAACACCAACATGAACAGTGCCAAGTCTTGGTTCACACCTGAAATGGGAGTTTCCAGTCACCAATGCCACAGGTCTCACCATGCCTCTCGCCTGATCGCGAACTGTGAAAATGAACTTGTCTGAGGGATGAACCACATCCTAACGCGCACAGCACAGCGTTCGCACCTCAACAGCAGCAGTATCGTTTCTGTGAATACGCATTACGTAACTAACATGACAGAAAGAGCTGAAGCAATTTTCAAGAACGTACAGTAAGCTTCCAACCAACTCCTTCACTGAATGCTCATGATATTTTTGTCTGTAAATATGGCTACTCACCACCTGACAGTCATTCCCACACAATAATGTTTCAAGGGTTGTCAACTGGAAAGGAGTTAGGCCCTTCACATACACATAGCTGTGTAAATGCTCTGTCCTATTAAAAACTCAGAAATGGCTCTCCTGTTGCTCTGTTGTCCCTAGGTACCTTTTCAGACGCAGCAACCTGAAGTATCACTTGCAACTATTATGCAACTTTGCAAATACTGCCTTTCTAGACCATTGCTCCCCCTCCCCTTTTAGGTTCCTACAGCAAGAAGAAACCTGATGTCATTACGTGCATTCTACAAAAAACCCACGATCATTCAAATCACACTAAAATAAGGTAGGAGCAGAAAACGTTTTTAGTTACATAACTAAAGGGTGGTGTGCTTAGGATGTTTTCTGTCTGCAATTATGCTGAGGTTTGTTTTATGATGAGCTTCTTCCTGAAAAACAGACCAATTAACTCTTAGTACAATGTGATCAGTTAAAAAAGAAGTTACACATTAAAAATTTAACTCCTTCTCCAAACAAAACCACTGCTGACAATCTTTCCTTTATTTTTTTTGTTGTAAGGTAAGAGAAAAGCTGTCTATCCAAAACAATCTGATTTCTGAAAACAAGATTAGCTTTTCAAGAGGGATTTTTTATGGTATTTTCACCTGAAGGAAAGATTTCCTACTATATTTAGTCGAGGTTTAAAAGCTACATTGACCCGATAACAATTTTTCATAATCATACGCACATATACACACGTATAGACTGACAGATATGGGCGACAACGTGACAGCTGCAAACTGAGCCTCCACTAAAGCACCAGCTCTCCCACAGGGCCGAAGCTACGAGCAGCTCCGGGCGCCGATTCCCACCAGCCGGAGACGCGCGGCCCGGCTCCTACGCGCCTTCGGGGCCGATTTCCCAGAAACCACGTCCCTTCGCGGAGCACAAACCGCTCGGAAACTTCTGCCGAATTATTCCCGCTCCGGCATTAGCATGGCTACACAAGCGGGCCGGGAACGGCCGCCTGGCTCCCTCAGCGCCGGGAAGGACCGGCGGCACTGCGCGGGGGGCAGCGCAGCACCAAGCGCGGCCCCAGCCCGCTCCCCCGGTACCCCGCAGGCTGCCTGAGGAGGCGGCCAGGCGGGCCCGTTCCCCCACGCCTCCCCGCCACCGTCACCTGCTGCCCCGCACGTCCCTCACGGCCTCCGCGGGACCGCCGGCACCGCCTCCGCCGCTCCCCACACGCTGGCCCGCAGCCTCCCCCCGGCCCCGTACCGTGTAGGTCTCCACCAGCTCGGAACCCAGGACCCGGGCCTCCCGCGGAGGCTCCTCGCCGTCTTCGCCTCCCGCCGCCGCTTCCATGACGCCGCAAGAAGCGCAGGGGACCGGCCGCCGCCGCCCTCACGCCGTCACCGCTTCCCTCCGGCTGCCTCCACCGCCGCCCGCACCGGCCCACTGCCCAGCCCTCGCTCTCGCCGCCGCCATCTTGGCCTGACCCCCCCTCAGGGTGCGGCTCGCCCCTCCCACCGCCGCTTTATTGGCAGCCGCCGGCGGAGGCGGAGCTTGAGGGCTGGGGGCGGGGCTTGCGGGCTGGGGGCGGGGCTTGCGGGCTGGGGCGGGGCTTGCCCAGGGAGAGGCGGGTCCGTGGCCTATCGGGGCGGGGTTTAGCGTGTCGGGGCGCGCATGCGTGGTGGCTCTGCCACGGCGCGGCCCGGGCAGCGTAGGTCGGTTCGGTGCGCGTGCAGTGCAGTGCGGTGCTGTGCAGTGCAACGCAGCGTGCAGTGCAGCGTGCGATGCAGCATGCAATGCAGTGCAATGCTCTGCAGTGCTGTGCATAGCAACACAGCGCTGTGCAACGCAGCGTGCGATGCAGCATGCAATGCAGTGCAATGCTCTGCAGTACTGTGCAAAGCAACGCAGCGCTGTGCAATGCAGCGTGCAGTGCAGCGTGCAGTGTAGCGTGCAATGCAGTGCAATGCTCTGCAGTGCTGTGCAAAGCAATGCAGTGCTGTGCACTGCAGTACTGTGCAATGCAGTGTAGTGTATGTGCAATGCTATGCTGTACAGCATGGTGCTAGGCAATGCCATGCTGCACAGTACTAGGCTGTGCAGTGCGCTGCAATGCAAGCAGCTCAAGGAGGTTCAGGCCTGTCCAAGGTGGTTGAAGGCAGCTACAGACTGGTGTGCACAACGCGGATGGTGCAGATGTGGCAATGGAGGAAGGTGCAATAGGGGTGGATAGTAGCAGCAGGAGTTTGAGATTGAACTGCAGAGAACAAAGCCCGTCCCTGCGTGCAGAGGGCTGAGCTCCCTAACAGCAGCGTGGCTGTGCTGCTGCACTCATGAGCATCTGCATCTGGAAGCAGTGCTGGCAGTAGTCCAAAGCAGTGCCTCCCACAGCTGCAAACCAGCAGCTCTTGGTGGAGATCAGTGGCCGTCGCGTGCTGCTGAAAGCTTGGATGCTGCCAGGTTGGGCAGAGGTGCTGCTGCACTGGTTCTGTGACCAACATGCCTGGTGTCACTTCAAAAACAGAGCTGAGGAGCTGGGCTGATGAGCCAGACCTGCATGGACACAGAGCGAACTCAGGGTGCAGTCTGGGGTGACCTCACTGATGTCATGAACTTCGCTTACCTCAATGTACTGTTGCACTGAGCACAGGGAACACTTTCAAATCTGTGCACGCTAAGGAGATCTTGCCTGGAATTTTTAGTGGAAGTGGAGATTCCTAAAGGATGGTGAACAAATCCTCCTTGGCCTTTTTCTGCTGAATCTGAGTTGTCCTGAGGGGGAGTCACAGGAGTTTTGGGTAAAAAAAAAAACCTTCCAGCAAAATGAAGGTGATGTCTCCGTCCTTGCTTATGCTACCTAAGGGAGGATGCAATTAGCTCCAGTGTAGCATCATTAAGAAAAGCCCTGGGTGCACGTGTGGGTTTCAAAGTCATCTGGACAGAAAGTGTTTCCTGGGCAGAGGGAGCTGCGGTGCAGAGGGAGTAATGCTATAGGGGTAACACCAGCGTCTGGCAGATGCAACCAGACCCAGGGTGGCAGATAAGCAAACACACCTCTGCAAATGCAGCTGGATAAACCCATTTTGATTTTATTTTCACTGCAAAATGCTTTCCCTTGGTCAGGACTTTGCTGAAGGATGATATCGTGCAAGGAGAAAACACATACAGTAAAGGCTGCCCAAGAGGGATTTTCTAGCACAGTCCCAGTACTGGCAGGAGCTGTGCTGAGCTCAGTGTCTTGATGAGCTAATAAGTGGTTTCAGAGAACAACTTTAATTAAGCTTCCTCTGAATGTCCCATCTCTTTAATTAAATAACAATTTGCAGCACTTGCAAGTCTGTTGGTTTTGATAGGTGCCCTCCTTGTCTTCCTAAAGCAGTTTCTGCCTTCTGGCACTGAGGTGGCATGTGGTATGGCAGCCCTGCCCTGGCTCCTGGAGAAGATGCATCAACAGAAAAGACACAGCTGGGGAAGGGGGCAAATGGGATGGAGGGCTTATTCAGCTAAAACTCTCCAAGGAAGATTTAGATAGCAGTAAAATCCCGGGTTTCTTTTTCCCCCGTTGGATGTCAGCATGCTTCTCTTGAAGGAAACTTGTTTTAACTGGACAAATTGGGCTCCAGGTGACCATTTAGCCTGTGACACGTTCCTTGGGGAAGAAGCTGCAGTGCTTAAATGGCTTTGAGGTCAGTGAGTCAGGCCTTGGTTAGGGCTGGGTGCCCTGCACAGGGAAAGGGGACTCTGGAGCATTTTGCTGCAGTTTGGAGCCATGGCAGATAGCCCAAGTAGCCCTGCAAACACCCCTGACCTCAAATAAAGCTGCAGCTTAGCTGGGCTTCTGCTTTTTATTTCCTTGTATTTAACCTGAAGGATGCCTCTGCTTGTTTTGCAGTGGGTTGCAGCTGCATGGAAAGGAAAACCTGAACTGAGATTTTGGAGAAACAAGTGCAGTAAATCCTTCCGCCTGTGTTGGTACCTTGGTTTGACTGACAAGTCCAATGGCACGTCGGGATGCAGCTGAAGCCCAAGCTAACGCGCCGTACCTAACCGCAGCAACAGCCGGTGTGCCGCTGAGCCGGCTGTGTGCCCAGATTAAGGGCGTTTGTGCTGGCAGCCCTCCTGAGGCTATAGATAGCCACACTCTGTCTCTGCCATGGGTCTCGCTTAGGGAGGGAAGGGAAGCAGCAGGAGCGGATGGCTTTCTCCGAGACACCCCCATACTCGTTGCGGGGAGGGAACGTGCACCTCCGCGAGCAGCCTCCCCCTGCGCTTTGCACGGCAGAGGCTCACAGTTTCTCTACAAAACCCCAATTCCCAATTCTTTTTTAAGCAAACCGCTCTGGAGGGTCGGGGGATGCTGGAAGCTTCGGCTCTGAGCGGCATGTGGGAGGCAGGGATTGGCAGGACACCCCTCGCCTGTGCCTCCCTCCCCGGGGGGAGCAGCACCTCGCGCTGCCAGATGGGTTTCATCCTTCCCTTCCAGGCATGGCTACGGTTTGCAAGTCTCTGTTCATGTCGGGCGTTTGCAGAAGCGCAGCTTTCCCGTGGCGGTGTGCATGGTGGCAGTGGCCCAGGGTTCCCCTGCCTGAGCAGACAGAGCCCTTTCTTCCACATGCCCACCTGGATTTCAACCCAGCTCCTCCGGGAGCACGGCCGTGACCCTTTGAAGGCAATGTTAGAGCTCCAGCTCCCGCCCTGCGTCGGCCGTAGATATATTCTGACGTATCCCAGGGCTGTTTTCAGGGGAGTGACTCAGAGCCGTTGTCTCCTGGGACGGAGGGATGGGACCAGGCGTGATTCCTTGCCCTCTGCCGCGGTGCCTGGCAGTGCCCAGGGCCAGCACCTGCTAGCTCCGCAGGGAATCCCGCGGGAGAGAAAAGCTGGGGTTGGCCTTGGGGCAGCACTTCACTGGGGGGTGTCCATGGGGGTGCCTGGGAGGGTTTGAGTGATGGGTCAGTGGTGTGGGACAGTGGACACCCCCATCCCAGCCCCTGCCTTCGCCTAAGGACAGGCTCTGATGCCCTTTAACAAAATAACTACTACCCTTTGCAGCCTTTACTGCCTTTTCTGTGCTCAAGGCAACCGAACTATAAATATGTTCCAATTCTGAATACTAACATGATTCAAAAATTAATTCCTTAAATATAACTATTTTCCTTTTTAATACATCTGCCATCCCCATGCTGAGAAGAGACAAAGCTCAGCTGAAGCCTGGGTAGATCAATGCCAGCGGGTGCCCGCAGGACCACAGTTCATACCAGGCTCTGGAGCAAGTAAATCTTTTGGGACTGCAAAACCTGGGAGGATGTGGCATGGGCCACTGCTCTGAGTCCCTCTGTGCCCTCGCTTCGTGCTGACACCACCCTGGGTCCCTGGTTAACGCCACTCTGGCTAGGGGTTATACAGGGACAGCAATTTTTTTTTTTTTTTTGCATGAAACATTACTTCTATTAAAGGGAGAAAGTGATTTTTAGAAGAGATGAAACCTAACAGCTGCATTCGTGGTATTTTCAGTCTTGCTAACAGCAATATGAGCTCGCTGGAGGTGAGCCTTCATCTCCCGGAGACACGGGAGCCATCTGTAGCTCTTTTGGACACAAGAGGGAGTCCCGAATCACCAAAAAGAGGGTTTGCTTTGGTAGCTGTGGATTAAAACGCTTTTCCCAGCACGGAGAAAATGCTGGTCATCACTTGGAGGCCTTTGGCGTGTTTTATTCTCCACGGTGGTGGGGTAAATCCATGATGAACCCAGGAGAGTGGATTTTCCCTGTTTGCAGTGGGCACAGGTCAGCTCACTGATTGAGTGAAGTGAGTCTTGGTTTCCTAAAACACTGGGAATTATCCCTGAAATTGAGCTCAGCTGACAGCCACCCCACTGCTCGCCCCCATTTCACAGCCCCAGCAGAACACAGAAAACAGAGGCCACGTCCATCTGCCTCCATGCTTCTCCTCGCCGTAGCATCGGCACCACACATTCCCCTCGGCCTCAGTGCCTGCACGCACATGGCATCGGCTCTTCTGAGGGCATCCACCCCAGCCCCATGTCCCCCTGTTAGTTTGGGGACAGCTGGCAGAGGAGACAGGGAGGCCCCGACATCTCCTGTTCCCATTGCCCCTGGGGGGCATTGCTGCTGGACGGGGATGTTCTGGGAGGCATGCCTTTCCCCTATTACCTGATTTAATTAGGCACAGTATAATCTTTCTAATGCAGCTTCCAGATGGGGAACACACGGGAGGTGGAGGTGGCAGGGTGACATGCATGCGGTCAGGACAGCCAAATATCCCAATATGCCAGCAAGGGTCCTGCAGAAATCGGACAGAAAGGGCTCACTCGTTCCCACATCAAAGTCACCAGGAAACCTCCAGCTGCCCCGAAGCGGGGCTGGGGCTGGCTGTCCCAAGGCACGCAGGCGAGGCGTTCCTGTGGGGACGGGGCTGGGACAGGGACAGGAATGGGCATGCGGGGCTGCCAGTGGGCTGGTCACATCACCGGGGCGGGCAGCCCCCTATATCAGCCAGGCTTACGGGCACAGTGCCGGCAGAGTGTGACCGTGACATCCCTCAGCCCCTCGCCCACCCTCTCCAGCCATGGATGACATCTATAAGGCAGCGGTAAGTGCCTGCCTTTGGGGCTGTCGTTTGGGGGGGTTTAAAGGGTTTTTGGGGATTTTATAGTGTGATGGAATTAATTCAGTGGAGAAATACTAATAAGAAATAATTATAGGGTGGCATCTTTTAGTCAATGTCTTCATCCAAGACACAGATCTTTCCCATGAGTTAAACCTCACCTTCTTTGTGGTGCTTTGTAACTCTGCCATTGCTATGTTTCCCCTTCCTTAGCTGAATATTTTTCTGGGAGATTTGAAAAAACCCTCAGCTTTTGTAAGTTATTTCCAAACATCCACCTCTGCTTTGCCACTCCCGATATCTGCTCTGCAGAAATCCAGAATGTGAGCTATGCTCTTGGGGAACGTAGAGCATCCTAACGGCTATTTTAACTTACACAGCTGCACGCTGCGCTCATCGGGTAAACCCAAACTATTTGGTCTGTAATAAGGACACTGCATTATTTTGTAATATAGACAGGCAGCAATACGTGAGTGGAATAAGGATGAAAATAGATTCTGGATAGTGTGGATTGCTACTGTCTCTCTTGCATAACTGGAGATAAAATAAGACCTTTTTGGTGCTTTTTTAAATTTAAAATATATAGTTCATCAGGTTTGATTTTTAACCAAAGGCACAAAAACTACATCATACAAGTCCTATTGTAATTCCAAGTTTTTTAAAGGGAAGAAAGATATTGCAGGATACGTAATTGAAGAAAACAACAAAATGCTCACACCTCTCCTGTCCTTTGGTGGTCCTCCTCCTTGAACCTTGTGAAATGGAGCCCCCCAAGCAATCCCGATAGCGTGAAAAGGCTCAGGAATGGCTGTGCAATATAGCGCTGAGTACCCCAGCCAACACCTCAAAAAGGGAGAAAAATGTGAAAAATCAAAGAAAATCCAGGCCTCTCTAATTAAGCTTTTTAATTAAATATGTTCTCTGCTGCTCAAGGCACAGGTCCTCTCCTCATTGTTGAGGGACCTCATGCATGTAGTTAGCAAGAAAGGCTGAAGTGCTTTGCAAGCTGAGATGCCCACAGCCAGAGGGTCTGTCCATCAGCTGGGGCAACGTGCTGGCAACATGGGTGGAGAACCCTGAAAAGAAAAGGTTCCCCACCTACAAGCTCCAGCCTCTCTCCAACCTCTGCCCCAGAGATGGGCAAAAATCCACAGGAGAAGGTCATTCCTAGCTGAAGCCTGTGGGCTCTAGTGGAGTTGGACCATGGAGGAATTTAGCTGAGAAAAAAGAAATGCGGCAATAGAGAACAACCCAAAAATTCCTACCTCATATACCAAAAACTTACCCCAAACACAGAGCCCTTGACTAGGGAAATGAGCCACACAAAAGACCCTATGGACTCCCATAGGATCTTGCTGGTGGTTTGAAGGCAGGAGCGTGCTGTTAAACGTGGGACTCGAGTCCTGGGCATGAACTGCCAGCACCCTTACAGAGGCAAAACAAGTCCAAGTCAGGCACAGCTGAGACAAACAGGGTTTTCATGGATATATTCCCCAGGATTTTAACGATTTTTAAACACTTACCTGGAAAAAAAATTGAAGAACTTCAACTTCCCCTGTCTGACTTCAGACGGAAACACGGGATGAAGGAGAGAGCCGATAAAAGCAAAGCACAGCAGATTTGGCGTTACCACGGCCGCCCAGTGCTGTGAGCTTAGTGCTTGCGTCCACACCGCCACCACAGAAACCTGTCCCTGAAATGATGTGGAGGGAAAAGAGGACTAAAGCTGCGAACAGCACCCATGTCCAGAGGGCACTATAAACAGCTCGAGAGATCTCGCTAACAAAAGTGTCACTCTGTAGTTACCGTGCGTTTCATTTACATGGAGCATAGCTCCACATTGATCACTTCAGTAGTCAAGGAAACTTTGGAAGTGAGTATTTTTTACTTGCTGCATGCTGATGGCATATATTAATATTATATTTACGCCAAATTCCCTACGTGCAACCAGAGAACCCAATGGATTTTCATCTTGCCCACTCATGCCTAGATAAGGGTGTGCAAACACAAAGCTATTTCGGGAACATTTTTAGGCTCTGTTAAGCGACACGAAGAACAGTGCCAGGGACAAGTGTCCAGATAAAGGGCTGCAAGGATAAATACCAAAGCCTGGGAACAATCAGGGAGCTCATCTTTATCTCCAGCACCTCTCTCACCCGGGCTTATAAATAGCCAACGCACCAAGAGGGTCAGGTTACGCGAGTGGCAGGACGGTGGCTGTGGACATCGGCTGAGGGAGCGTTGTGGCTGCCCTCACTCTGCCCAAACCATATCCCAGAAGTGCTGGCAGCTGCCTGCCTGCCTGCCTTCAGCAGTGCCGGGGCCATGGTGGGCTTGGGTTTCCTCCTGCTATGGCAATCCTGCCACCGTCTGTAGCTCTTTCTGACTTCAAAGTCTTCACCTCCTGGTGTGTGAGGAGTGGGATAAGGCTCTCTGCCCGCTTCCTGTAGCCTCTGTCCCACTAAGAAAAAGTGGGAAGGATATCCAGCCGGCTTTCGCAAAACCACTCCTCTTCGGGGCAAAAGCATCAGCCTTCCCTCTAAGGGTGCCACAACCCCAGGTTGAGGGGTTCTGCCCTGACCGAAACACGGCAGGGATGAGTATTGGGGACTGCTCACACATGGCATGGAGATGGCAGTAAGGAGACATTAGTGGGGTCAGGCACCCTCTGCATGGGCCAGAGGTAGTCCTGGCAGGGGTCATGTCTGGCTGGCTCTGGAGAGGCTGTCAACCAGCCTGGGAGGGAAGAGTCAGCATTTTAATGGATGCTACTGAAGGGGCAGCTGGACCCGGTGGTGGGGTCAGCAATTTTAGATAAGCAATACCTGCAGGCAGGAATGAAGCCAAACAGAGAAATGCACTCAAAGGGGCTGATGGATTCCTCTTGCTCTCCTCATTGATTATTTTAATTAATTCATGCTAACTAATAAGCTCCTGCTGATTGTCTGCAGGGAATGAGCTAGGGCAGGGTTTGGGAACAATCTGCTGGCCCATTTTGGCTAACGCCTAATGGCCCCATGGGCGTTTCTTCAGGCAGCAACCCAAAACAGGGTAAAGGGAATAGCCGCTCCCTTCGGAGGCAGAAACCCTTGTCAGAAACACTGACTTGGATGGAAGTAGACCAGCTCTTAATGCTTGGATAGTGCAGAGAGCTTCCTGAATCTAGGGCTGATAGACAACTACTAGGGATGATCTTGTCCACCTCTCCCTCCCCAGGGACCTCTCCAGCACATCCCACCTCTGGCCTGGCCTCAGCCCACGCACGAGCAGCCCTCAGCAGCACAGCCATCCTGCTGCGAAGCCTCCCAGCAACACGAAATTATCCCTAAATTGTTGACAGAGACAAATGCTTTTTCCCAATGGGTCTTCCCTGCTTGTGCAAAGGCTACTTCTGCTGTGTCTCGGATGCTGCCACTCTGGAGAAACAATGCTCACTTCAAAGGAGTTGGGGATAATTGATTTTAAGGGGAAGAATCTCTTAGACTACAAAAAGTTGTGGTGTCAAAACCTGATCGGTTGTGTATCCTGTAGTCCATGAGGGTGACCATTGAGGCTTGGCTGAAGGCTGCTGAACAAACAATGGTACCTTATAACCATCGGCGATGCTGAGGAAGAAAAATGACTTGCTCTCTGCGTTTTCCTTGCAGGTTGAGCAGCTGACAGAAGAGCAAAAAAATGGTACGTGCATCTTTAACCTGACATCACAGCCTAAAGACGAGCTCCCCAGCTGGCAGCCCAGCCTGCTGCAGCCAGTACACCCCAGAATATATCTAGCAGCCAGCCAAAGCAGGGCATAACCCAGGGATTTTGATCCACCAGCATTTCACGCGAGAAAATTTGTGTGCACGTGTCCGGGTGTCATTGTCGTGTGGTGCCCGGGCAGCGCCAGGGTGCCTGTGCAGGGGAGGCTGTGCCAGGGGCCAGCCCCCTGCCCCAGGGCTGCTCACCTGCAGGGCTGAGGTGTGGGGCAAGACCCCCACATCTCCTCTCCTCTCTCTCCCCAGAGTTCAAGGCTGCCTTTGACATCTTCGTGCTGGGGGCGGAGGACGGCTGCATCAGCACCAAGGAGCTGGGGAAGGTGATGCGGATGCTGGGGCAGAACCCCACCCCTGAGGAGCTGCAGGAGATGATAGACGAGGTGGATGAGGATGGTGAGAGATGTGGGTTTCTTCCACTCTCCCAGGCACCATGCCTGTGGCATGGGGGGGGCACAGTGCAGGTCGGGAACGCTCAGCGCCTGTGCAGCACTGGCAGGATCTGTGCTGGGGACAGCCACAGCCTGCAGGCAAGCAACTGGCAGTACTGTGATTTTGAAGAACACTCAACACTCACCAAACTTTAGCGTGGATCCTTTAGGAAATTTCCAGGCAAAGAGAAACTTTAAGCATTATTATTCCTATAATGATCGGGCTGCTTGAACTGATTTTGGGGGCCACTCTGAAATCGTACAGATCCATTTATAAAACAAAATCTAGGCTGAATGTAGCAACTGCAACTTCAGAAATGCCACAATTACAGGATTCTGTCTTTGGGAAAGTGAGAATACAAGTGTACCTACACACACACACAAATAACTGATATGGATTAAATCAGTGTACCGATCACACATAACAAAATCTGCTGTGTGCAAGGTGGGCAGAAATACCATACTAAGTAACTGGAAAACAAAAAAACAGTTAAAAATCAGGTGAAAAAGGAAAACAGCTGTGTCATTGAAAACAACACTTGAAAAAACACATTGAAAAAAACACACTGCATGGAGACCTGCCTTCTGGAACTTTTAATACCTGAATGAGATGGACAGGTATCAGAAATTAGCAGAAATAGCAGAAATTTCCATTCATCAGTGCTTCCAGTAGGACTTTGGTTCATTCTGCCTTAGCAAAACGACGGCAAAAGGTAAAAATTCAGTGATGAAGTCAGTCCATGGCCTCAGTCACTTACACCAGCGTCCTGAAAGCTGCCTCTTGCTGCAGGGCTGCTCACCTGACCTTTGCTCCTAGGTTACTAAAGAGAAGTGTGATCCCTCACTTGGCGTTCCTTGTCCACTCTGTGTAGCACCAGCTGATGGTGTTTATTTTGCCTGCAGGCAGCGGCACTGTAGACTTTGATGAGTTCCTTGTTATGATGGTCCGGTGTATGAAAGATGACAGCAAAGGAAAAACTGAAGAGGAACTCTCAGATCTCTTCAGGATGTTTGATAAGTAAGAGCTGTGACTGCAGCACAGCGGGGTGGCAGGAGCAGTGCAGCCACTCTGTCTCCCCCTCCCTAGCGTGCCGGTCTGCTCCTGAGCTCTTCTGTCCTTGCACAGAAATGCTGATGGCTATATCGACCTCGAGGAGCTGAAAATCATGCTGCAGGCGACGGGAGAGACCATCACCGAGGATGACATAGAAGAACTGATGAAAGATGGAGATAAAAACAACGATGGCAGGATTGACTACGATGGTAGGAGTCTTTATTGTCTGCATTTTGGTTGTGAGCCCTTGAGCGTCCCCTGGGCAGCTCCCAGGTTGCTTTCAGGGATGGGCGTGAAGCATTGCTTCAGGCAGTGCTGGGCAATATGCCTGATTGCACAGGGATGGGGGGGGTTTCTTATGCTTTCTGGAAGGATAGCAAGGGCCTGGGGCTGCCTCAACTCTCCCCACGCTGCGAAAGCCAGCCTGCAGAAAAGCAAAGAAACCTGCTGTCCCCTCCTGCCCCCTCAACACAAGCCCCAGCTCTGAAGGGCTGTGTCTTTGAATGCGATGCTGCTGAAATGACCCTCAAGACCATTTCCAAGCTGAACTCGTGGCCGTGTCCCTCCCTGGGTGCTGACCTCTGGCGTTTTGGTGGCAGCCAAGGGTGATGCTGGGCTCTGATGACATTTCCAGTGGGAGTCACGAGGAGTCCTTGCCACACCCAGAGGACCAGTAGCCATTCCCCCTCAGCTTCCCACCCCTCAGGGGGATGGAAAAGGAGACAGGGCTGGGGAATGCTGCCAGGAGTGCTCTTGGCAGCTGCAAGGGCCCTTCAGTCCCACCTTACTCCCTTTGTCTCCAATGTCTTCCGCTTTGCAGAATTCCTGGAGTTTATGAAGGGAGTTGAATAGATGAACAACCCAAATCTCCTAAACCAGCTTTCGTCTCATCTCCTTGGATAAGTCCCCTGGCTACCAGCATGAAGACTGAGTGCTGAGAAGGGTGGCCAACGGGAAAATAAAATGTGTTCATACCAAACACCTCAGATGGTCATTCCTTGGAGGTTTAGTGAGAACTTTGCATATGCATGACTAATGGGGCCACACCAAGCGCCTGCAAGCCTTGTCTGGGAAGATTTACGCCTCCAAGGAGGTATTTTGCCGCCAGCCCCATGGCAAAGCCCGGCCAACAGGGCAGCGGGTGCTTGGCGGGGGGCTGCTATGTTGCACCTCCTTGCCCCTGCCATGGTGAGCGTGCTCAGGAACACGGTCCTCCAGCAGCCCTGGGTGGGAGCCTCGCCACGATAACCGCAACACCCAATTTTCCCTTGGAAACCACATCCACGTGGGCCACAGGGGCCCCCAGGTGCAGGATGACAGCGGGGCCGAGGAGGACATGCCATGCTGTCCCTGAGGGCCTCGGGTGCCATCTTCCCTCGTCCCAAGGAAGCGTGGCATTCCTGCAGCATTAGCAGCTCCCCCTGCGCATAGCTGCCTCCTCCCATCGAATTACAACCCCAGCACAGCTCCCGCATTGCAGTCGTGTTGCTAAAATCAAACGTTTACCCAAGCAAAATAAACATTGGCACAGCGATGCTGCCCTTGGGCCCAGCGCCCTCCTGCCCGCTGCACCGTCCTTCTGCCTTTCCTCCCCAAACCAGCTTTTTCCCTTTTTTTTTTTTTAATCCTCCCATGGAAATGACACCCTGAGCAGCTGAATTTGATGTGACACTCATTTGTAGCAATAACGAAATATTGGCATTCAGGCCAAACAGGCTTGAGGTGAGCACAGGTACGAGAGGGGCTGTCTGTTGCTGGAAAAGACACAGCTGTGTCTTTCTTCCGGACAATGACCACCAAATATGTTGCCCAACCAGGGCTCGTTAACACCAGAGAAACCATGGAAATGCACCCCTGCCAGCTAGAGCAGCTGATTTTCCTTAAAACCCAGCGTATTTTGAGAATGCTGCTAATGCAAACATCTGGAAGACCTGCTCAGAGTGGTCTCTGCGAGGGTCCCAAGCCCGCAAGGCCATAGCTCCTGCTGATGGAGCAGAATTGCAGGTGCACCAGAAGCCAACAGACAGCAATGCATTGGGTCGAACAACCCTGTGACAGAAAACGCTCCCAAGTGTTACCATCTTCTGTTTCCAATGAATCCACAGCCTAGAGATCAAAAAACAATCATTTTCCACCTCCCCAAGGTAGCAACAGAAGTCATTTCCCACTAGACCTGCTCCCGAGGACACAGCTGAAATGTTTTACCCCAGGACACCTCTGCAGAGGTGCAAATACCCAGGCTTCGGCTGCGAGCCAAGGTGACTCTCCCCACAGCCATAGCCATCCAGCCCATGGGCAACCCACGCTCTCACATCACATCTCAGCAGGCATCACCAGCAGCCCCATTACCATCCTCTGTCCCGACCAGATGTCAACACTTAATACAGGCTCCTCCAACATACTCACTACTGCTTATGGACAGGCTTTGGCTCCCTAAAGAGTGAATGAGAGAAAAAATAAGGAACTTTCCCATTTTAACCCCCTCCCTTCAGCCAACTTGGTGGCCTAGCGGGATGCCTGGACTCTTGCTGTGACCCCAGGGAAAATGATGAACCTCTCCTCCCTCAGTTCAGTGGCACAGGCAGCAGCAAGTCAGCCTCGTCATCTACCCACTCTTTTCTGAGAACAAAACAGGCAAGATTGTGGCTGGAAAGAAAGAGGATCCAGGTCTTGTATCAGCTTAAACTTGCCCCTAGAAGAGCTGACATGCTGGGGACCGTTTGTGCTTTTTTAGTCGTTAGACCAGAGGTGCCAGCACGTCAGCGTGCCCTGGGTGAAGTCTGAAACTGCTGTGAGACCCATTTGTCTTAACACACTGACTGTCCTCCAAAAGTAAGACAGCAAATGCCATGGGGTGGGGCGCTGCAGGAGGATTTCACTGCTGGCTAAAACACAGGAACAACTGCATAAGGAATGTAACAGGACGCGACAGGCCAGCATGCAGGTCAGACGGCTGGAAAACCAGTACCAAGTACAAGGATCAGCCTGGTTGAAGCCTCCACAGAAGGGACATGCCTGAAGTTGTGCTAATGATGAATGAAAACCACCCAGGAGTCCATGTCTCTACGCAACTCCAAATAACTTTGCAGTTTTCCCTGCATGTGTTGCGAAGTTTTGGTGCCAGAAGCCTTTAAGGAACATGACACATATCATAGAATGGTTTGGGTTGGAAGTGACCTTAAAGATCATCTAGTTCCAACCCCAGATCCACAAGCACTGTTTAAAAGGAAAATAAAAGTAGTCATTGAAACATCCATCCATTTTTTTACCAGGTAAAAAGCCATTTACCACTCTCTAACCCAGCCCCCAAACCTGTGTGCGCTTAACCCCCAGCTGAAACGGGCGCTGCGCTGGCAGCTGACGGCAGCCCGTGCCACTGGGCACAGCCACAGTGCTCAGGTCATTTGTTCTGCTTGTTTTTGCTGGCAGTGGATTTAATTCCTGCAGCAGCAGCGTAACGCGGGCTAAGATAGGTCAGAGAAATGACATTTCACCATGCCAAAGCCCCTGTCGTGTAGAAACACCTGCAATGGCCTCGAAACCTGGGCAAAGCAGAACTCGTTCTGTTCACCGCTTTTTGTTTAACACACTACTGGAAGGCAGGAAATGGGGACAGAGCAACACGTGTCCAGCCCTACTTCTCATTTTCACTGAGAACATCAATGTCCCCAGTGAATACTCTGTCCCATCAGAGCATTTCCCAGTGCTGATTTCTCCTCCCAGTGCTGTGCTCTTGGCTTGCAGTGAGATCCCTCATCTTTGCCAAATGAGCTGATCCAGTATTCAGTTACGTGCCCTTTGCTCCCTGTCTTTTTTCTTTTTTTGTAACCAAAGGGAAAAAAGGAGCCAAACTGGAACTTGATACTGAGTCCTCTTAATTGCAACAGGGAGAAATATCTGCAGCGAGTATGACATACACCAGCAGCAAACATGAAATGTATAACCTGATGCGCAGCAGTAGCTGAGCAGAGAGATGCTCTCAAGCTCATTGGCTTCCTGCAGGACACCAAGGGCTGCATCTTAGGAGTTCTGCAGTTTTTAAATGTCAGAGATGACAGAGCTCTGCGTAATGGGAATAGTTTTGAGCGGGCCACAGCTGCCAGTTCCATATCCTGGGCTCTGCATACATAATCCTCTTAAAAAGAATCTTCAGCCTCACTTGACCAACAGAAATCAAGACACAGAACTTAAATTTGACTTCACAAGGCAAGTGAAAGAGGATGAAGACCTACCAGGAGGCTGTGTCAGCACAGGCTCCTCTCCACAGCCTTCCCTTCTGGGCTGGGGTAACCTCTACAAGCAGGGAAATTGTCGACTGAGCTGTCATGGGGTTAGAAAATGCAATAGATTACCAACTACTGTCCAGGCAGCATCCTGCAGGACCACCATGTGTGCAGGGATCAGACAACAACAAACCTGACACCAAGCTGCTGGGGAAGCCTCACAAAATTCCTGTCTCTTGCTACACAATGATGTCTGGATTAAGGTTACGTTCCTCCGCGCTGCACTTTGTCACGCAGCCGCTATTTTGGTCAGAAAGTCAGCGAGCCCTTATTTGGGAAGGTGTCCCACTGAAGGGCAGCATGAAGGGCAGCAAGATGAAAGGGCTGCTTCTGCAGGCAGGCCTGGGGGAGCTGCCTGGAGCCACAGGAAGCCTAAATCTTTCTCTCTGCTTCTTAACATGCCAACATCCTTTTCTCAGCCTCACCCTCGCCTCTCTCTTCCCTCAAACCGCATCCTGCGAGTGAGCTACTCTCACAACACGAGCACTTTGCAGAAGACATCAAGAGGGTTCAGACATGAAATCCTCCGAGATAGAAAGCCTTAGTGCTAGGGAGTTCAAATGCAGAACTTAAAAGAGGCTGGAGATCTGCAGACACACAGGCGAAGATGCACCAAGACAAACAAAGAGCTCTGTTCAAAGGCTTTTCTTTCACTCTTCTTGTCACGACACACCTGCACCAGACTGACCTTCACTTACAGAGCTGGACCAGCCACTCTGTCTCCTCCAGCACCAGCAGCAACCCAGAGGGACATCTGCCCATGCTGGGTTTCTCTGCCAGCCCCAGCAAGGCTGCAGGACGATGCTGGGCAGCTCCAGGCTGGCAGCTGAGGCTGCCAGATGCACACGCTAACCTGCACCGCAGCTATGCAATCTTGCCTTTGTAGACAAACTCTCTCAAGCAGAGAAGGCACCAGCCACACAGATTGAGACCTCCTATACCCACAGGCACTTGGGTACCACTGAGGCCAGTGGGATTTAAGCACCATGTATCTGTCCCTGGGTGACCTGTCACTTGCAAAAAACACATCTCCAGGGAGGATTAACACCACCAGGAACCTCTTATGTGTTGACCTCCTGCCTTTCCTGAGGGCAGAAGGGACCAGACAACATTTCTGTTGTGACTATTTAGCAGACTCTAGCTGGTGGTACGAGCCCTGTGACTGTACGCTCTCTGCAACACAGCATCCCTCCTGACCAGCACGCTGCTCTTGCGCAGCAATCAAATTCTTTCATCTGACAAACATCAACCTCCACAACAGCCCAAAATATGTCCACAGAAGGAATCAGACAGTTAGGGCTTGCAGACTTCCCTCAGACTTTAAAAGCTCTTGACTCCTGAGTTTTAAGTTAGTAAATATCTTTATACTGCCTGGTTTAGGGCTGAGTGGTATTTTTAATTAGTCAAAAACAAATAAAAAGTGGCAATTGGGGAAAAAAACCCCTTGTGAATTCAAGCCATAAAGAATTCAAAATACTTGTTTCAAAACATTGCACTTTGATAATTGGCTAAACTATTAAAAAAATCAATTACATTAATTAGATATTTCAGACAAATTTTTCTTTTTGAAAAGAAATCCAGCAAGTGTTTTGCCGCTATACTGCAAAGACAGAAGACACTTGCAAACTTCCAGCCTCTGTGTCGATCTGTGGATCTACACCACCGGGTGGACAGGCGTTGGAACTGCAGTTTCAGGAACAGTTCGTTGCATTTTAACAGGTGGCTCATTTCACCTCCGGAATCAGCTTTGCTGGCTGGTGGCACCTGGAGAGTGAAGTCCTCTCCTGATCTACAGGACAGCAGTAACAAATCCCTGTCACAACACCTCTTGGGCTTTTGGATGTTAGTCCTTTATCTCACCTGTCAGCACATTTCATCAAGTAGGTACTTTGTTACTGCAACAAAAGATCTCCACTAAAATACAGTAACTATGAAAAATATGGGTATTTTATATAGTTCTATAACCTTACACATTCCCATCGTAGCTCCATTAACACTTCAATACTTTTAAGTATTTCAGAATACAAAACACACACCATTTCTGACACCAATTGCTATGATCTCTAACACCTTAGTCAGCACTCGGTACCCTGCCACTCTTCCAGATTTCTGTAGCTGTAACTACCTTACCTGGACAGCAAACCAGCAGACATGTAACAGCCCTTGGAAATCTCATCTTGCTCTAACAGCACTACAAACTACCATAAAAATTGTGGCATATGAGAACTCTGAACATGAATGCCAGTATCAAAATAACTTTATCTGTATTGAATACTGTCACCCAAAAGTCCAGACAACACTGGCTTCAATTTATACGAGAAGAAACAAGTTGTTTCTTGTTCAAATTTTAAAGCTTCCCTCAATAACCACTCCACAACTTGAAAACAGACTTTCAACTGCTGAACACTCATGACCTGTACCAATAATTACAGCAGAACAGCACTGAGGAGGGAGCAGCTGTTTTACTTTAGGTGTGGAGCCTGACAATATTAACGCAAAATCTCTCCGCAGCTCTGGCAGGCATCTAAAATACAACTCAAACAAGACTTTTGTAGGATTCTCCTCAAATTTGGGAGGTGAAGATTTTGTTACATCCAATTTTATTATTACAAAAATGCTGTAACACACATGCCAAAAGGAAAACTGGTCTTTGTCTTAAAACACATCAGTCCTTTTTCTGCTGAGCAGCCGCCTGCTTGGCGTTGTTGGCCTGCATCTTCTTCAGCCCCTTTTTGTTGTGTTTCTTTGCAAATCTCATGTTCCTCAGAAACTTGGGATCAACCTAGAACAGTAAGGAAAAAATAAGCCATGTTGTACAAGAGACATATGCAGAAACATATATATCTCCAGATTGTTCCAATTATTCCCAAACGCTAGCTATGATTAATTCGGATTTTTTTTTCTGATTTATTACATCAATAAAATTATTTTAGCCATCTGTAACCATCCTTTAACTAGCTATTTTCCTTAATTGCAATAAACAAACAAACCAACCCCAAACCACAGCAATAAATAACTATACAGAAAGAACGCGACAAGCTAAATAAAGCTGTAAACAAGACAAATTTCATTTCCATGTCACAATACATTCTGGATCTGAAGTACCACAAACCAACCCTGGCAGGTGAGCACATACACATTGTAACCCTGGGGCAAAGACCAGTGACATTCCCTCAGGCCTTTCCTTTTTTACGTTAAAGGAAAATAATGACAGCACAGAGGAGAGTAGCTCCCCAGTTTTTGCCAGCTAATGCCTGGCTAACGCATCCTGTCATGGCTAGGACCAGTTCTCAGAACTATCAGGTACTGCTCCACTGAGAAACATCTGCTATTTTACTGTAAACAGTGTTTTAAGTGTCACACATGAGTGTTAGGATTTTTTCATCTTAACTTATGCACTCGGTGCAAGGAGACAGACTCGGAGACTGCCGGACTACCTGCAGGAGGGGGCAGGACTGAACCTTCACTGAGCTATGCAGAAGACAAGCTTTTATGTCACACCCAAAAAGCCCATGTCACATCTACAAAACTAAGAGCACCACAACCCTCCCCCCAAAGGCAAAACGTCCCATTTTCATTTTGAAGTGTGGAAAAATATCCTGTTGTATCACTTGTCTAACCTCAGAAAAACCAAAATGCAGTAATTTTCATAGGTATTGTCCAGAAATGCCAACTCCTCTCATCTTCTGAGTGAAATTCTCTGGATTAGTACAGATAGTAAACTAATATTGAAGGGTACAGAGAAGTAGAAGACACAGCAGAACTCAAAAGGGAGAAGAGCTATCCAACTGACACGTCTGTTTCACTAGTAGCAGCAGTCAGTGATACCCACCTGAGCAGAACAGAGACAAAACTGGCCCATAACTGAAAAGCAGTTTTGTAAACGTACAAGGGTGGCTTTCATGTGGGTAAGAAATACCACAGTTGCATGTGAGATAAGCAAAGATAAAATAGAAACCCACAGTGGTTCTGACCATCTGAAACACAAGCCCCTGTCTACAAAAAATACACCAATCAAAATAATACAAATATTGGATTTTTCTTCATGGTTAAGTCTCAACGAATTAACAGCCTGGAGATATTAATAGAAATACTCACCCCTTTGAGAGATTCGTATCTATGGGACCTGGGTTTCTTGATGCCATTTCTGTGCCACTTACGGGCTATGTGGAAGACCAGAAAACAATTTAAATTACCATTTCTGCTATTATTAAATAGCTGCATTAGCTTTCCTTAAGTCCAGCTGACTCTATCAAAATAATGTGGAACAGAAAATCTTCTAACCCTTCCTATCCAAACTGAACACAAGTTCAGAACGTATCTGTGCTCTCATCCCTCTGCAGACTGTGCTCTCGATACTGTGAGTTGCTAATCCACGAATTTCATGCTCCTCCCTGCATTATTAATTAATAATGCACCACCAGCAGCACCATTAGCACGACAAAAGACCTCAAGTCACTAAGAAGTTCAAGCACACGCATTTAGTACTAAAAGGTGCCGTGTTCACCGTGCGAGACCAAGGACAACCTGCCCGTGAACTCTGCTGACTTACTGCATACAAAAAAACCCAGACAAGCACTGTTTTATCACTGTGGTCACCTTCGGTTGGCGAAGTATCACCGGCCGAACGCCCCTCAGTAACGTGCTGAGTCCGAACACACGAAATTTGCTTTTTTTCTGGTCTGTATTTTTACACTGAGCCCAAACAAGCCCTGACTCGTGCAGCGCCCTCTTTCCACTCAACACGCCGTTCAGTCCCCGTGCACCACGACTTCCTTCCCCCGGGAGCTTGTCTTGCTGGGGAAAAAAGGGAAAGCTGTGCTGCCGTCAGCGAGCGGCTCACAGCGGCGGGTTAAGCCCCTCCGCAGGACGCCGCCCCGCCCCGTCCCGGAGCCGCAGACCGCCCCAGCCCCGCGGCGGCGGGACGCCGAACCCGGCTTACACTGGTTGTGCGTGGTGTGGTTCTTGGACTTGGCCATAGCTGCACCTGTGGGGGAAGGAGACGAGCCTCAGTGGGGCATCCGCTGTACCGACCCCCGCCCTCCCGCCCCTCTCCCACCGCCCCGGCCCGCCGCAGCCACACGCTCGGCCTCGCCCCCTCCCCGGCTGGCGGTGCCGGCCCCGGCCCAGCCCGGGGAACTACCCGCCGCCGCTCGCGGCGCGCTGATGGAGCCGGATTGCGCGTAACAACACTCACCGCCGCCGCCGCCGCACCGGAAGAGAAGGGCAGAGCGCGGGGGCTGCCGGGAAATGGCGTCGAGGACCGGAACCCCGCGCCGCTCCGGTGCGCAACAGGCGCCGCCAGCGGGGAGGTTCCGGCCGGCGGCCCCCCCGGTCCGCTTCCCGCACCGCCGGCCCATGCCGCCCCCTGCACCGTCCCCGGCGGCTGCGCCCTCCGCTCCCGGCCCGGCCCCGCGAGCGGGGAGGGACCCGCAGTAACGGGGCCCCGCAACACCCAGGCCCGGCGGCGTGGCGGCCCCGGTCCGTCAGCGATACGGTTCCCCCCAGCGACACGGTCCGCCCGCCAACATGGCCGCCCCCGGGGCCGCCGTGGCGCCGGGTGGCACTGCCCGATCGGCGGAGGTGACGGGCCCCGCCCGTGCCCGGCTGCGCTCGGGCACGGCTCCTCTGCACGTTCACCGCACACGCCATATTTTCTTTGCGGCGGAGCCATTAAACGTTGTTCGATCGTATTTGGGTGGAGAGACCGCAGAGGGCTCTGCTCGTTTCCCCGCCCTGACAACCAGCAGTTTTGGCTGTGCCGCTTCGACGACCCCTGAGAGCCCACCACCTCCTGCGGCCGCGGTACAGATGGCACAAACGGGGCTTCCGCGCCGTGCCCGGCTGTGCCCGGCCACGCTGGCCGCGGAGTTCACAGTCTCACCCCTGCAAAACCCGCAGACCGGGGCTCCGCGCCTTTAGCACGTGGAACACACTATGAGGATGGCGAAGATGGGCGAGAGGAGCTGTATCCATCCACGGCGCAGCTGCTTTGCAAAAGCGCCAGCCAAACCGGAGCACCAGGGCCATTTTGGGTTGGATCTGCCTACGAATGGCAGCGTTCCGGACTGGGGTTGCTATGCTTTCAAACGCGAGCCTTTGAAAAATAAGCAAAAAACGCCCAGGCTTTTCTGCGTGGTGGTAGAATGGAAAAGCACTGCCATCTTTTTATGGCATTGCCTTTATTTTAAGATGAGAGGCATGAGTGAATTGCCTAAAATAACCTGGATTCGGAAAAATAGCCCAGAGACCAAAGCTCCTGGACCAGTACATGGGAGAGAGAATCAGACATTTTTTTTTTTCAGTGACTGATTGCTTGCAGAGCAATTAGCTACCCTGCCTCAAGTTCAGATACCTGCAAACAAGCTCATCATATTACAAAAATGGGGAAAAATAGATTATCCTTGATAGATGGGTAATGCTGATGAAACTGAAAAGAAAATAGGCAGGAAAAAGAAACCTAATGCAATTTAATGTCAGTATTTCTCTTTATTTCCAGCAAGGTCTAAGCTGCAAACTGTATTTGCCTTCAATGTGTTTGGTTGTTTTTTTGTTGTTTGTTTTGTTGTTTTCTGTTTTTTTTTTTTTTCATTCTGGGCAGCTGTTACTAGCAAATAGTGTAAAAATAGATTAACATAGCAATATTCCTTTACTGGCATTTTGCAGCTGGAATACGATGTTCACCACAAAATCCTTCTTGATATGCAAACTTCTGACTTTTAAAGCTCTGTTTCTTAAATTCTTTCCACTAGCGAGCTGGGGTCTGAAAACATTCAGACATCGCTGCGGCCAGCTAATCACAGCCAACTGCAGAGAGAAAGCCTGACTTTCCTGATAACCCAAAGGGCTGAGCTCAGTGGAAGATAAAACTGAATCCCAGAGGTATATTTGCCTCCACTGCATTGCAGAAGGCAGAAAGAAATATGCTGCCACAGCCCGTTGTCATGGCCATTAGATTATGAAAACTCTTGATCTTTTTCACTCATATCTGAGCTGTCCTTCATAGGAAGAAACAGAAGGGTTTATCTTATGGTTTCAGCTATCTTTTTCAAGTTCTTTCAGTATCTCAGTGCAATTATTGCTGTTGGAGCTCCCAGGAGTCTTTCACGGCTGCTGGGGCCACATGAAACAAGCAGTCAGACAGGTGGGGATGAGAGAAGCTGCGCTTAATGCCCAGACCCGTAAGCCAAATTATTAAACTAAAGCTGTGAAAGTGCATTCAGTTTGTGGGGCTGAGTGTAATATATTCAGAGTAGTTTACAAACCACTGCAAACCAATGCAGAGTATCAGGTGAAAAGAATGAGCCAAGGCAGGATCAGGACCCGTGTACACCACTAGGTGATCAAGACCCCTTGAATATCTCCTGCGCTCTAATGAGCTGTGGTGCCTCTAATTATGGTGTTACTGAGAACGATTGGCCAGCTCAAAACCTTCAATCATACTTTTAGTGATTACAGACTTAATTAGTGCATGTTAGCCCAAGTGTCATCTATTAAAGGAGCTGTGCTCATTACATAGGATGGTAATTACTCCAGCTAGAAAACAATTACGAAAAAATCGTAGGTTAAAATAAAAATCTCACAGTGCTTTTGACAACAGTGTTATCTCAGTCAACGTCCTGCATCACACACACTTACGCTGATTGACCTCTGTTAGGTTTGTTATGGCTTTCAGGCTGATGCCACATTTCAGCAGATTCCTGTAATCTTGCCTCCTCCCTCCCTGTAGCTGACGTTTGGACTTGGGGTAATGAATTACCTTAAGTCCCCCGTTTAGTAATGTCAGTGACTCAGAGACACTCTGTGCCCCAGCCAAGAGCTCTGTGGGTATAAATCAGAAAAACATCACTAATTTCTGGGGAACCACTGTAATCCACCCCAAAAGGGATATGGGCAGGGTCTGTTGACATCCGATGCAATGTTTTAGAGGTGTCCTGATACTATATATTCTGATACCTACATTTAAGGAATATGTTACGGTGAGAAACTCCTCCCAACATGTCCCAGGGCTCAGGCAGCTGCCACAGCCCATGCTGAAAGGTGAACAAAGCACAGGGTGCCCGGGGCACCTCCCTTGGACACTGCTTGCTCATGGACCAGCGATGGCTGGGGACCAGTGCTCCAGTGTGTTTCTTCTGACGATGACTTGAGGAAGCCACCTGGGAGGTCTTTCTCAGCAGCTGAGAACATGAGTGACCTGCTGTCATCCCCCTGGGACTGGGAAACAGCTGTGGGACCCCACATTCCTCCCTGCTTGGTATCTGCTCACCCAGCATGGCACCAGCCCTGCCAAGGTGCCTGCCCGAGTGTGCTGTCGTACCCACAGTTACAGTACCTGCCTTGATTCATGGTTATGCCAAAGAACACCTTATTAAGCAAGAAAATAAGGCTGCCCTCATGGTGCTTTCTGAAACGGGTGCTTGCAGGGCTGTCGGTTGCCCAGCGTGGTGCTGATGCCAGAGCTGAGCCAGGCTGAGTTTTACAAGAAGGGCGCAAATTAAGGTTGAGGTGGTGATTTCCCCAAGACATCGGGAAATTTCATCCCCATTTCCACAGGAAGAAGATGAGGAAAGGCCATGTTCATGTAGGATGCTGGACACAGCGTGACCATGTAGCTCTCCAGTGCCCCAGCACGCAGGCAGCCTCTGCTGCTCAGTGTCCTCCATGCCGGACAAAATCAGTGATAACAGTTTCAGGTGTTGAGCAGGAGGAGCCCAGCTGACTTTGCTTGACACGCACTATGGGGCGCCCCTAAAAGCTGCTCCCTTGCAGAGAGGCATCAAGCAGTGGAGAGAGCACAGTGATGCTTTTGGCTGTCCCAGCTGGCTCCTAGGGAAGGTGCCCACCCTCAGCCTGGGCCGCTGCCAGGGCAATTCAAGCACTTGCCACCCATCACCCTTCCCACCTCGCTCTCCACAGGTGCCATCGAAGCAGAGCTGCAGCGTGCAGGATTGTATCTGTGTCAGGGAGAGCATCTTGTGGAGTATGGCCACATTTGTCATCCTCCTTTCCCTCAGCAAGCAGAAGCAGGGCCGAGCCAGCTAGCAGGTCCCTGAGAGGTCCCCGCATTGGTGGGATGCGGTGGCTTTTGGGTCGTTTTAGGGCTGTTCCCAGCTTATGGGCAAATAAGGCTTGGCTGTGCTGTAAGCCTGAGCTAGCGATGCTGGAGGGGAGTGAGGGTGATGGACGGTCCCCAGGGACAAATGGCCAATATGCTTCTGGAGAAGCAGGAACATCAGGGCATGGAGGCACTAGAGGGAGCCTGAGCATAACAGATCCCGCTCAGGGCTCAAAGTGGGAGCACTGGTCCGAATCAGGGAGAAGGGACATCTCCAGGGAATAACGGCAAGACACACAGCAGTTTCCCCCTTGACCTGGCATTCTATCCGGCTGCGGCTTTTTTTCCCCTGAGACTTGTTACAGTTTTCTTAAAGACATGAAGAAGTACTGTTTCACTTATAGAAAGTGCCGGTCTGCCAGCAGGGAGACAGCTGGCTCTGTGCATTTGTAATAGGAGGTAAGAAAGACCAGTGGCAACCAGTGGCAATTGTCAGACTGGAGGGTTCAGGAGAGAAGGAATTCTTGCAAGGCAAAGGGGAGCAGAAGTGCTGATCCGCTGATCTGATCCCTACGGGATGGAGAGCCAGCATGGCATAGCCCAGCAAGTGCTCCTGGGCTGATGGCAGGGACATGGGAACGGTAGCTGAGGCTTGTGTGCTCCACTGGGTGCACTCCAGTTAGCACCAGTGAGGAGAGCTGGGGCACTGGAAGAGGCCGGAGAGCTGCAATCTTTTATTTCCCCCAGTAATATTTTCATTTCATTGGCTTTGGATGAGGAACAGAGTCACTGGCTCATGATCTAATTGTCCAAATCTCCCCGTGCCACTACTGTCACCAAGGATCAGCGCAAAGAGCACGAGTGAGAGTCTCTGGGTTAGCTGCAGATGGGCATCAACGCTACGATGGGGCAGGGACTGGGGAAGAAACACTTTGCACTGGTGTTTAGCCACCGTGGGGTGATGGACGTGTTTGTTCCAAGTACATCTGAAAAGTGTATCTTCTTTTACAATGTTTGCACTGGGCCAAAAGTTGCTTCCAACAGGGTAATCAAGCTTAGCCCAGCAGAAATCAGAGGAGCAACCAGAAGAGAGGAGCGAGCAGGGACTGCCAACAAAAGCTCCATCACTCCTGGCTGCCGTCGGAGCTTTCGTTCCCCCACGGAGACCATCCCTCAGATCAGCCCAGACCCTCTGCACATCCTCTACAAGTGTGGTCCTGTAAGCAGCTTCCCACCATGACAGCAGGAGGAAAAATCAGGCAGCAGCCTACAATGCAGCCCTGACCTTTCCCTCCAGGCTTGCCACCTCCTCCCACTCTTCCCAGAGCTGGCACTACTAACAACTGGTTTCCTCTTGTTATTTTTCCACCTCCGCTCCTTCCTCCAGAGGGGAGACCGTGCTGGTGGCCCACGTACCGGTGACTCACAGGCTGGGACCTGTGAGGAGCCAGCTAAGCCTGGCCAAACTTAGTAACATCTCATTTTCCATTGCCTACACCCTGGATGCTTCTTCTGGCTGGGTTCATCACTGGAGACCTTCTCCAGCTACCTGCAGGGTCGGGGAGGACCAGCTTGATTGTGTTTCCTTTAAGTTTTGGCAATGCAGGAGCTGGGCTGAGATGGAGCAGCCCTTGATGCTGATAAATTCCTTCTTGGTGAGTGCTTATCCAGCTTGCTGATAGCTGAAAACCACAAGATGTTCCGGACATCAAAGAGGGCTTTTCAGGCTTGGGAAACGTGTAAATAAAGATACAGAGAGAAGACTGCATGGTAGTTGCATTTGAATGATTTGAGGGGGCTTAGGGGTTTAGAAGTTGATTCCCCTCTGTGTCAATCAGCCTGGTCCATCTGGCTGGATGTCCCCAAATCAACAAATGACAACTGTGATCACAAAACCAAGCCTGGGGCACCTGCAAGGTGGGAAAGGATGGTCTGCAAAGGTGGAGGTGCTGCCGTGGCTGGAAGCTGGGAAGGGAAAATAGCTGGATGATGACCAGGGCTACCCAAAGGCTGCGCCGGGCTGGCAGCAGATGAGCAGGCAGAGCACAGAGACACGGCTCCTGGGCAGCTGCAAGCCCGTTGAGCAAGACCCTGCGGCTCCGTGCAGGGCCATGTGTAGGGATAACGCCAGGAAGGGAGCAGCCGTGTGCGCTCAGCCCACGCTTACTGCTTTAATGGCATTTTCCAGAATACTTTTTGCTCTGGTAACGGAAAAGGAAGCTCGCCTGCTGCTTCCCAAGGCTGGAGTGAATGCGTGCAGCTGATGTGACACTTGCTCAACCTGCACTTCCCGGGAGCCTGGCTCTTTGGAAGGAGTGAGCGGATCCACAGGCACAGCGTGCGTGGAGCAGCTGATCGCTGCGGGGAGGAGGCACACGGAGGCGGCTGGGAGAAACAGAGAGGGCTGACCTAAATAGATGCTGAGCTAATTTATTCATTTCTCTGCTTTATTATTTAATGCGACTTCGAAACAGCTCAGGACTTCTGGTTCCTCTCAGCTCTGCCGCTGACGTCGGGACGGGGTTATTTTTGACCTGATTTTTGCATCTGCCGTGCTGAAAAGCGCAGCACAGCCTTGCTCAGCACCCCGCTCTCCCATCAGGGGGGCCAGGCACGCCATGGGAGAGCTCCGGCACAGCAGCTTTCTAGCCAGGAGCACAGGAAGGACTTAAAATTTAACTTATTTTGAGCTTTTGCTTCACCTCCCGCCTGGGAAGCTGTTCAGATTTTGGCCTGCTCTGTGCGTTGTTAACAGGGAGATTTATCTCCAATTTAGCTGGCTGGCGAGAGGACCGGCGAGTTCGTGCAGCACGAGGCAGCCTCCAGCCTCCGCCGCCGTCTCCCCCCGGGCAGGCTGCCAAACGCAGCCCTGGGCTCTGCAGCGCAGGGGCTTTCAAGGATAAACCTGGAGCCTGTCTCGCTTCCAGCCAGCCTCCTCTCTCCTCAAATCCTACCAATCCCCTGAAACGCCGTCCGGGAGGAATTTATTACGAGAAGGACACGGAGCCCCAGCTGTTCAGGCTGCGGTTCACCCTGCAGGCTGCACGTGTCCTCGGCGAGCCCACAGCACGTTTTAGCGCTGCTGAGGTTTAAAAGCCACAAGCTGGGGAAAAAAAAAAAATCGATTCCTGTGCAGGTTGTCTGAACCAATGCACCATTCCGGCGCAGGCGCAGGAGGGTACAGACAGGGCTGCTCCTGCACGAAGTGGCTGCTTACCAGGATTTGAACCGCACGGCACCCAACTTGCACAGTGTAGGGCCCTTTAATTTTGTTTTCCATTAGGGTTCATCACTTGATGGATAAATTTAGGCCAGTGTTGTATCCAGTTACCCGGCAGCTCTGTTAGGATTTTCTAAAATGGATTATTCCTTGACCTGCTTGATTCTTGAAAGATTTCTAAGCAATAAAACGAGCCCCGATGCCGTTTAGTGCAGCAGCAAAGGCATTTCGGCTCACGCCGCCTTCACGTCGCTGGAGAGTTTTGTGATGTTGCTGGAGGTGGGATGGTGCAAATTAGCAGAAATGAGGCAGTTAACGAGGCTGCAAGTTAAAGTCTTCCAAACCAGGAGGCTCAAAGCACCGAGGGGAAGCAGTGGGGTGTGGGGCTGTGAAGGTGGGTGCTGCTCCACCTGGCACAGCCAGCCCCTTCTCCTGCCTTTGTTGGCTGAAATGGGGACAGTGCAGATCCTTGGCAGGGTCCCATCCTGCCAACCCACGGGCCATGCACCCTGGCCTGTTTCAGGCTTTGATCTGAAGGGTTTTGTTTTTGGTTTTGGTTTTTTTTTTAATATAAAGTGATATAGCGTTTAGATATGTTACTCTGAGAGCCTCATGAAACCAAAAAAGAGAATGAACACCTAAAGCACGGAGGCAGCAAAAGTGATTTGAAGTTTCTCTTTCCCTCTCTATATCCTGGACCGGAGTTTGGTGGATGATGCCCCAATTTTCCTAAAGAGGGTAGAAAGGCACCACATCATCCCAAACCCTCCGGGGGCTGGGGTTTTGATGCCCGTGCCTTAATTGCACGGGGCTGATTAGGAAGGAGTTAAGGCTGATTGAGCGTCACCCTGGGATTTAGGATCCATCACATGGACACAGCTTCTGCCAGTCTCCTCAGTGGCAGGAGGCTGCCTCGAGGCGAGGGATCGAGTTTGGCTGCCGGCTCTCCTTTATCTGTGCAGAGAGGATTATTGGGAAGCCGTGTTGATAAATGCTGCGGCTAAAAAGGAAGATGAACTTCCACACAAAGAGAGCTTGTTTGTGCAAAGCGGGGAGGGAATAAAGAAGCTGCCAAAAAAGCTGACATTAAACCTGCTGCTTACCTGCAGCTCATCTGACACCATGACTGAAACCTTTCATTTGCAGCAACGTAATCCAAGATGTTCTTTCCGCAAAACAAGAAAGTAGGTTATTGCTCAAGTGGAGGTGGGGAGGGGGAAGGAGATAAGCAGGGCCTGATGCTGCCAGGTGCTGTGAGCCCTGCACTCCCTCTGAGCAGGACTGAAAACCTGCCTGGCAGCCCAATTTGAGGGTTTTGGAAAGAGCTTGCATGCAAACCCTTTCCAAACCTTTAGGAAAGGGCTGGCAGTGCTGCCAGAGGCAGGGCAGCAGGCAGGGCACTGGGTCTCTCAGATCTGCCATCCAAGGCAGCCCTGGCTCCCCGGAGAAGCTGGGCAGGCAGGGAGGGATGGTCCCTGCCGCAGCTGAGGACAGGACAGGACCAACAGCCAAGCACGTCTCTGAAAACCTGGAAAAACTGCAATAGCTTTAATGCTGGAAATGCCACTGGAGCTGCTACCCCAAAGAGATGTTGATAACTTGGCCCTGCATGCAAACACCTTTTTTTTTTGGCTGCAAATTAAGTAGGAGGATAAAAAAAAAAAAAAGAGAGAAAAAAAAAAGAGGAAGATCTTTCTTAACCCTGGCAACTATTTATCACCAGAGACAGGGAGGACTTCAATGACTTGAGAAGCCTCCAGTTAAGGCAAGATCATGATACTGTAGCTGCTACATTCAAGCACAGGAGCTTTGTTTTCTGTACAATAAAAGCATTGTAGGCCTGTATGGTGTGTGGATCAAGGCAAGCAAAAATGCTGAGCAGGTTAAGCTCCGTAGCCCTCCCAGCCCCACGTTGTGCTGCAGCCCAGCCCCAGACATTTCATGGCTTTCAAATCATCCCTTGGGATGTCTTGGGATCTCTTGCAGGATTTACAGCTATGCAATGCTTTGCTGGTTGTTATCAAGCTGCCTGGGGTAGCACAGGGACCCCTCCACTCCGGCTGCTGCTTCTGACCCTGCTGGGAGGAAATATCTAGGGAAAGAGTAAAATGAAGCCTCTCCTTTGGTACCTTCCCAGTTTATAGCAGCAAGGGCATTTCCTAAGCTGCTTGCTCAAATTTAATATTTTTCTAAGGAACAGCCGCTTCTGTCAATATAGCAGCATTCTCATGGATTTCATGGATGTCAGGAGGGCAGGATACAGCCCAACATGGTCAGCCTCACTCTTACAGGTCCATCAGCAAAGCCTCAGGAGTTTTTTACCCTCAGGAGCAGAAGGAGCTGGGGCAGTGTCTCAGGCTGCCAAGGAAAACACATGGGACCTGGACCAGTATGGGCATCTGTATCTGCTGCTCCCAGCACTTCATCTTCTATCTTACAAGGTACAGATACGGGCATTGGAGCCTTTTGCCTGCTGGAGATTGAAGAAGAGTAGTGCAGTGCATGAAAACACGCCTAGTAGGAGGCTACCATTATGTATCTCAGCATTTGCTTAGAAATCTCCCTTCCCTGACTCTCTAGTGCTCAGAAATCAGTAAGATGGTAAATCAGTTCTGAATTCTGCAAGCTGCTGGTGCTCCCCTTCAGCTGGATCACCTGCTCCAGCCACTGGGCCACCTCGGCTTTCCTGGGATGCAGAGATAGCTGCACGCTTTGCTCAGCAGCAGGGAAATCTCTCTGCAGCACCAAGCAGACCTTGTGCTATTTCTTTTCCTGCCTTTAGATGCACAGAAATCCACTCGCCTGCGTCCGCCACTTGATTTTTAGGGTGCAGCATCTGCTGCTTGATTTCAGCCACGGTTTTGTAGCGGGATCTTCTCAGAAGGTCGTGCTAATTAAGAAATCATATCCCCATCAAAACCACTACTGTGAATGCCTCTTGGTGCGCTCCATGCTGCTCTCAGGGCTCTCGGCAATCAGCCCGTCTCTCTCAGAAGGCTGCTGCTTCTCCTGGCTGCCAGTAATAGGAAATTCCACAAACACTGTCCTCTGATATTACGGACACAAAACAGTTGAGCAGCCCAGCAGCACTGCCCTTTCACAGAGTCAGTGCTGAGCAATGACCGAAACCCTCCTTTGCACATAATCTGAATGAAAACAGAACTGCACCATGCCCGCATGGGAAGGGGCTGGGACTGCCAAACAGGCTTGTTGTGGAGTTCACAGTTCCCACTAAGAAAACCTGCATTTTGATGCCACTTTGTATATGTTTTTTGGCTGCGTTTCTCTGAGCCCCAGCCCAGCGCAGACCACCGCATGTGCTGGGCCCCCGAAGTATTATGGATTAAATAGCACTTGTGCCTACCCTGTTCTGGAAACGGTGCTTACGGCCACTGATGCCAGCTGCCCTGCAGGAAAATGGGCTTTATTAGGGAGATAAGGTAATACGGGCTGTGGCAACACTTCCACTAGCCCTGCTGGCCTCCCAACCTCAATGCTTAGGTGTGGGGAGTCTGCAGAGACGCAGATTTGCTCTGAGTACTGGCAAGAACTGAGCTGGTCCCCGTAGGAGCGGATGCAGTGGGACACAGGACTGCCAAACACGGGGGGACCACAGCCCTCTCCTCAGGTATCAGCCGCCTTTCAAGGAGTCGCTTGTATTAGGGATGGCCTGATTTATGATTTGGCTGGGATTAAAACACATTTCCTTCCACGGCAGTTTTATCCGGGCTTTTCAAACCACTTCACGAACTCCAACAAATCCTTAGGAGGTCTCTGGCAGGTGGATGCCTTTAAATCTGCAAACCTGGCAGAGGCGGTGGGGAAGATGGGGTGCCCGGGTGGGAAGGCAGGCCGGGCTGTGTGCCTGCTCTGCAGGGCCATCCTTGGGTTGCAGGTCTGCTGAATGAAATCATATTGACCTGGAAACCAAGTGCTTGTCAGGACTGATGGGAATGCAGTGGTGCCTGGGCACCGTCCGCAGCGGGATGGGAGCAGAGCATGCAGCAGCCCTGGCCCCAAATCCGAGGATCATCCCTACCAGCTGCTTTGTCTCCCCATCATCACCTTCCCTGCTCTGCCTTATTTTGGGGGAGCGGAGGGTGGCAGAGGGAGGGTGCTGGCGAGTCTCCGTGCCTCGCAGTTGCTGTAGCAACTGTGGTGTCTCTGGCGGCAGGAGCACACGTTTCCTGCAGCCAGTTGGAGTGTGAGCTGCTTAATTGCAAGCAGATTATTTTTTTTCCTCCCCTGCTAGCAAAAAATCCCCCTCTGTCCCCCAGCACCAGCAGCCAGAGCCCAGGAGATGCTGCTGAGGCAGCAGCAGAGGCGCAGGGCAGCCCACGTGCCCAGCTGGAGGGACACTGCTGCATCTTCCTGCTCCTGGGACATCTTCTGCACATGACTCAAAGCCTCATCACCTCCTCCGGACCCGCCGCTGCTCCCCCTCGGCTCCCTGGCAGGGACAACCTGCCTTTCCAGAATCCAGGCTGGAAGTTGGGTGGCTGGCTGCAGCCATCCAGGCTCCTCCCTGGGGCAGCTCAGACCTGAATTCGTTTCCACATGAATTAGAGCATCTGCTTTGGGGGAGAGGGATCGGTCTTGATCAAAACATTCTCAGCAGCAGAGGATCAGCACGAGCTTTGCTAAGTTACTTCCCTGATTAATGACTTTTAACTAATAGAGCCTTTTTTGCAGGCTGGGTTCATTGGGTGCCCGTTTCCAGACATTGTGTGAGACTTTGCCTCCTAAATCCCATTACGGCCCCATTTCCATCATCACCTTTGCACATCACAAGCCCTGAACCTCTCTCCCTCCTTTTCTCTTTGAAAAAACAGAGAGACAGAGCTCCTTGAGCTCTTGAAAATTCTCCGGTGCCTCTTCTCTGAGCCTCATCGCCTTGGCCATCACACTGGCGTTTGGCCTCGAGGCATGTCGCTCTAGCATGCTGCTCTTGTGCCAGGACCGTCCTTTGGCCATGTGCCACGGCAGGCGCCCACATCCATTCGGCGCCCATCACAGGCTCCACCCTGTATATGTGACTCATCTCTTTTTTTCCTCCAGAAACGTGACTTTATATTTGGTTCAAATAAAGCGGATCCTGCTGGCACCTGACAGTTCCCATCAGCCAGCAGATATGCAGAATAAAGCAAACAAAGTTTAGTGCTAATGCTTCAGTGTTGCTCAACACCCATGGCTCTGGGTTGCATCTGTTTCAGTTTCGTTGCAGAATTAAGCCCCTGCCTTGCACAAACCTGCCCTGCTTCTCCAGAAGACCAGGAGCTCTGATCCAGCCTTTCCACCTCCTGCCTTTGGGATGGCTGCAGCGGCTCCAGAGAGGGCAGGAATTGCAAGTAGGGTTGTTCTTCAGGAGAGGGGAAGGCAAAAAGAGAGTGAGTTGCTCCCACCTTTCCCACCTTGAGAGTCCACCCTCTCAGTGTTTCCTGGTGGGGATCGAATCTTCCCTCCTCAGATGGTCACCTATACCATGAGATAAGAGATGAGTGATGCTCAGGCAGGGGCTGTTGTCACCCAAAGTAGGGTTTTTTCACCTCAATCATTGCTTGACGTGCCGTTTCTTAGCCGGCGTTTTCAGGGCTGCAGCTGGAGCCTTATGTTCCCTGGGAAGTTTTCTTGAAGAACAGGTTGGCCAGTTGGAGAATATTTCACTGCTATTTTCAGCCCAGGACGTTTTCCCTTTTTTTCTTCAAAGTACAACAAAAAACCTGTCAACAAGTCACAAAAGAGTGATCTCAGTCTAAAATATGAGCCCTGGCACAGGAGGGCATTTGACTCAGAAGCCACTTCCCATCTTTGGAGACCTGAAGAATGTTCCACTTCGTCATCCCGAAGGTCTTTAAACACTTATAAAAACAGAGTTTATTTATCCGCAGTCAGAACAGCCTATCTATTATCTTGAAGGCTGAATTCAGAAAGTTTCTTCAGAAATTTATTGGTTTCATTCCTACCAGTCTGAACAGAAGTTTTCCACAGAGTCTGTCAAAATACAAACGTCTCAATTCCAATTTCCTTCAGTCTTTAGCAAGACATCACATTAGTTGTGTTAAAAAGCACTTTTATTAGTTACTGAGAAAGCAGGAGTCTGGCAGCTCTTCCTGACCACTAGCTATTCACTTTTGTGAAGTTTTCTGTAATGGTGGTTTGATCCAACGCAGTGGTTTTCTCCACCAGCAAACTCAGCAGTGCCCGGAGCCAAAGGGACCAGCTCCAGGCACAGATTATTGGCTTCAGGTCTCAAGGGCTCCTACTGCTGCCTCGGCAAAGCCTTTCTGTCCCTCTTGAGGCTTCTCACCTCCCCACCATCATAAAAAATGGAGCAATGGAGGCACATGGTCAGCCTGAGGCCAGGAGATCCATGAGAGCAGGCATAAATACATACAGAATGGGGTAATTTCTTCTACACCTGTGGTGCTCTCAAGAGGACTTAGAGAAAGATCTAACGGCTTGTAAGAGTTTTGGTTTTGTCTGATTTTGCGTATGGCTCTGTTTCAGCCAACGGCTCAACCCAGTGATGATGTGGCACCTACTTTGCAAGGGAAAGGTGGTCACGAAAAAAGGCAGCAATTCCCAGTCCTCCTCCAATCTGATCTCCATGGGTTGCTCTGGGATTGCTGCTGCCAACATTTGGTCATGCTGGAACTGCGTGGGCAGCCAGAAACCCAAACTTCCCACATGCTTCCTCACATCAGCCCTCCTGGCTTCTTTCACTCAACACCAGAGCACGCGGAGCAGGACGCCCACTGCGCGTGTGTCAGTGCCTCAGCCAGCTGCAGGATGCGTGCAATTCCCTATGATACAGCACCACGAGGAGACACAACTGGGTCTTTAGTGTTTAGTGGAAACACTCAGCTCCACTACATATTCACTATTGACTGTCCCATTCTCAACAGGATGACAGACATTAAGCGGCATTAAATGACACAAATTGAGGTTGGCCTTTCCGTCCTGGCACTTTCTTCAGCACCCTCAATGCCATACCAAACTGAGTCCCTGCTTACGTTTCAGCTCCCAAAATACTTTAAGGAGTGCCAACACACACACGCACAGCCCTCACAGGGAAGCAGCCAGTGCCCTGATCATTGAGACGTTAATGCCGAGAGGCTGAGCAGGATTCCCTGAGCTGCCACGGCTTGGCTGCGGGGATTTGATGAAAAGAAAATAAATGAATTGGCACTTACTTGAAACAGCCAACGGATCGAAACCTGGAGATTTCCGGAAACAGCTATGCTGGGAAGGAGCGTGTGTGCAGGGTCTGGTTATAGGACCCCTCCTATAGTTGTGTAAACACATAAGCATTAACGTTGCAAGTTGCAAATACTGGCAGGGCTGGCAGGATTGTACCCATCCATCTCCAGAACCACCTCCACAAGCACACTCACACTCTTCCAGCCAAGGAGTAAAGATGTTCCTGTAGAAATGGTTTGTTGGATGCTCGGGTATCTGTGGAGGGATCTACTGGTCAATAGAAACCCGGAGAGAGATGAGCTTTCAGGCAGGAGGAAGAGCTATGCCACCTGAAAAGCATAGCCCAGCTCTTGTCACAACCCTCTCTCATCCACCATTGGTTTAACACAAATTCATCTGGGGAAAATAAATTCTCTTAGGCTTAAGGATGGGTATCTGATATCTAAATCAGCTACTGGAGTCATAAAACAGCTGAAGATATTTTGATCAGAAAAATGCCTTCTCAGCTTCCCTTGGTGTCGGAGTGCCCTGGAGGATCTGGAGGCCTCTTACCTACAAGAGTGCAAAGGATCAAACCCGTGGGGTGACAAATATCAGGAAAGGCCTTCATTCAGCACAAGCCCTCTGTATCTTTCTTTAATTTTAGAACTTCACTCGAAATTTTAGACCAGAGATATGCAATTAAGGGCTGAGCAAGGTCTGGTCATGGCTTCTGCACAGGACATGGCTCCTGCATGGAAGAGCAAGCACCAGTGCAAGCATGTGCTGGAGGGACCTCATTGTCCATAATTTAGTCCAATTTTGCTTTCAAGTCCTGGCCTAATTATGATTGATGGAGGCCAGACGGCGCAATTCCTTGGGTGCCAGGACCTGATGCTCTCATATGTGCTGGTTTTATATCTGTGTTATTAACCAGCCTCACCAGAGTCAGCCCTGACTTATCCTGGCTGGATGGAGAGGAGAATCAGGCATTTCCATTATTTAGCCTCCGGACATGGCCACATCCAACGTGAAAAACAACCCTGTCACATGCCCTTTGTGTGGCTGGGGAGAGCCTCAATTACATGGTGGTGGCCATGCATGGGCCACCAGCCCCACTGTTTACAGGAAGCGCCGGCGCAGAGCATGGAATTAGAAAGACCGCAAGGAAGTGAGGGATTATTTGCTGGAGATTAAAGGACATGGAAAAACCACAGGACAAATCAGTGGGGCCTAAGCAATGGTAGCTGCTATTTCAGTCTTCCAGCTGCTGGCATTTGTACTGGTCATGGTGAGATGGGAGAATTTAGGAGGAATTCAGCAGGATGGATGGTTGCTCTGCTTTTGGACCAGTAAAACACACCAAAGAATAGGCCCTAAACCTGCTGGAAGGATGGGAGGGATGTCTGCTCCACTCCTTTCCTCCCTCAACCATTTCCAGAGTCTTCCTTCTCCTCTGGTGTGATTTCTGCTTTTGGACTGCATCTCCAGGCCAACGAGCTCTGTCCAGTCCTGCCTGCTGGCAAAGCCATGGAGGTGTGCCCATGGGTTAGCCCAGGTTAGTCAACACAAAGCAAACCTGGAAAGAAGTGGGTAGGGGTTGAGGTCTGACATCTCAAGACCTTCAAGGCAGCTGCAGTGCCAATGGGAGCTGGTGTTTCCTGGAACATACATGGAAAGGTAGGAAACTACCAGGTGAAGGTTAATCCTGATCCTCCAATCCAATCCAGTCTAGCCCAGTCTCTCTCAAAACCATTTCTTCTCCATGCTTTTGCTTTTATTTTAAGCACCCACAACCTCCTTTACCTCTAGAAAGTTCAAACCCATCAGCGCTGTGTCTGGTGAGAAGCGATGCAGGCAGGGCTTGTGGCCAAGCAGAGACACAAGTGCCACACCACTTGTTTTAAGCGCCGCAGTCCGAGTGCCCACGAGTTCACCTAATTCCATGTGAGGTCTGCGTTTCGGCTAAGACTGTGCAACAGGATTTCAGTGGCTGCTTGTGAGGTCTGAAATCTGGGCTGTAACTGGATCAGGTCTGGTGTCAGGGCATCCCCACCCCTACCTGCAGCTGCAGATACACAACCGCTGCTCTTGCGGCTCTCCACGATGGCCATGTACTCAACCACGCTTTTCCCAGAAAATCCTGCAAGATTTTCCAAAGGCTTGGCTATACTTTCTCTAGTGTTATGCTCCTGGTCCATAAAGCTGTTCACAGTGCTGCTGTCCTCGTCCCACAGCCACGCTGGAGATTGTGCCCTCACCAGTCTCCTGTCACCAGCAGGGAGTTTTAGGGCGGCACTCACAGTCCTCCACCAAGCCCTTTCCCAAGGAGTCAGGTGACTCGTTTGCTCTCTCTCTTTCCAAAGACACAGATGTCACTTTTTTATCTTCCCCCACCCCCAGCCCAGTCTCTGCTGCATCTCAATGCCACACAACATCAAGCCAAGTGACAGCATCCCCCGTCCATGCAGGTTGATGCAGGTTGAGCTCCCATCACCACCATCAGAACACCATCTCCAGCAGCACCGTGGCCCTTTGTGCTTGGTGCAGGGTGGTGATTCAGCCCTAACTCAATGGGAAGGTGGCCATGGACTGAAACCCTAGCCCTGCTCCCCTGCACAGTCCGTGGTTACCATGGTCCTGCTGGAAATTACAGAGCCCCAGCAAAAGCGGTGGGAGGGAGGCTCCCCTTGGCGAGGAGGAGCCCACAAGAGGCTCCCACTGACATTCCTGCCTTCTCCCTTGCCCTGCATCCATGCAGCTGAGCGAACACAAACAGCACGTCGCCTTCATGTTTCACCCAGAGCAGCGCTTGGCTGCTGGTGCCATACCACAGGCTCCATCTGGAAAGCAAATAGTAGCTCAGTAGATTTTTTGGGTTTTTTTGGTTTTGTTCTGCCTACAACAAATAGAGAGAAAGGATGAATGAGCTTATTTTACAGCCTCGGAGGAATACCCAGCCATTGTTAGCTTGACACATGCTGCAAGAAGTGATGGCTAAGAAGATAAAAGCTTATTCTTTCCTGAATGGGTTGGCTGAAAAAAATCCCACCCCAAAAACCTTTCCATGGGCCAACAGCAGCATTTCCACCAGCTACGTGGCTGATCCACAACTCAGTGATGTCCAGGGCAGGACCTGACCTGCTGCACGTAAAAAAGGAAAGTGAAGATCTGGGTTTACATAATTTATTAACACAGAAACTCTCCAGAATATTTCCTTCTCTCAATTCTCTGCATCAAGAAAACGTTGTCACAAGGTCTAAACATCCTCAGTCCCAGCTGAAGCTCAGGCACCTCCAAAGAGTATCTCTGAGCTGATGGGACACCAAGGGCGACAACCTCTGCTTCAGAGAACAGGTGTTGCCAATAAATGGGTTCAATGACACTTTCTCCCCTTGTAGAGGAGGACTAAGAGCCAGGGCACGCAGAGAAAATTGCCATGCCACAGCTGCTCAATTAATTAACTCAATTAATTTTAACCAGGACCTCTTGGGTTATTTCACTGCAGCCGTCTCTGCTGGGAGAGCCGGGCGCCGTTGCCTGCTGCAGCCTTGTCTCAAGCAGTAACCTGGCTCCAGAGCTGTATTTCTCTCCGCTCATCATATAACTGCTTCTGCCACCAATTCACATAATTTTTCGTATTATCGAGGTGGTAAAATCAACCTCGGGAGCTCAGAGTCTGTGAATGGGGATGCAGTGTGCAGAGTCGATGGCCGTCTTGTGCTGTTCAGTGACACATGAAGGGAAAGAAAACAAAAAGATCTCATTAATAGAAAAAGTCCTCAATACTTTCACCCAAACAAACTTCCCACTCAAACCAGTGCTTTTTTAAAGATCAATGAAAAAATGTACTTCAATGACTTTGCAGTAAATAGTGAGTATATTCCTTCCCTGTTGCAGCTGCAATTCCGCTTTCGAACACATCTGACTTAGGAGACTGGCTTGGATTGACATGGCTGCATGCTATTTTTCCTGCTTTATTCAGTGTGCAAAATGGCTGCAAAAAGGAGCTAAACCAGAAGCCTGGAGATGCAGTTCTGGATGCTGAGCCGTTGCTTCCCTCCGTCCTGCTCTGCGTATCCGGGGGGTGCCAGGAGCAGTGATGGACAGGACGGTGGCGGCTCAGATTGTGTCTGAGACCGTTTCCTTCCTATCACTAATGTGTGCATCTGCGGGTGCGTTAATTCAAGGAATAAACAGTGATTTTTTTTTTTTTTTTAAGTCTATAAAATCAGGAGACCAGGTCCCTTACTACTATCAGCAGAGAGCAAAACGGAGCTCAGGCAATTTTATCTGCTGTAGCTCCAACCCACGGTCTGTCGGAGAAGCGATGCATCACGCGGAAGATGAGATCTCATCTTTTATTAAAGGCAGCCGCATCTCCGTTCACGGCTGCGTAGTGCCCTTAACAGCAAAACCACTGACCGATGTCTTCAAAGGGTTAATGTTCGAACAAATTACAGTGAGGAGCAAAAAGGGGATTTTGCTTTAACTTGGAAATCTTTCTTTTTTTTTCTTTTTTTTTTTCCTGACCTATTAAATGGCCAAAGCTTTTAAGCTGCGCTCCGCAGCCCAGCAAGAGCCTCCTCCCGCACTGGTGCAGCCACTGGCTGTGCTTCACCATCTGGCTATTTGGGGAGGGGGTGAGAGGAGGCGAGGTGCAGGGGGATGTATCCCGACCCGCTATTTCACGGATTCCCCTGCCCTGAGCAGGAAGCAGGGAGCTGCCGCGGGAGCCTCGTTCTGTGGAGGCGCAGGCAGGGGACTGGCTTGGTGACAGCAAGTCTGCTCAGCCGCAGATCAAATGGCTTAATAGAAACTGGATCCAACTGGTCCAGCCTTGTGGGTTTTGATTTAAACTGCAGTTATAAGGTGTGATTAGAGGCGGGGGACGCTGTGCCAAGAGCTCAGACGAGAAGCAAAAAACATATTAAAAAAAAAATCCTTCGCCTAAACCTATACATATTTTTTTCCATCATTAACTCTTTGCCTGCCACTGCCAGACACCCGAGGAAATCCTGGGCCATCCGAGGACACCTTTGGTGCTGCTGTTAAATCCAAGGGAGTAAGAGGTCTGTCAGCACCACAGAGGAATTTGGCTGCTGAAGTACTAACATTTATGGTCTTGGTATTAACAATAACCACAGCAGAGCTTCGTAGGGACCAGCCGAGTCTTTCCTGCCACTGATGCCCTCCCTGAAGCCCCCGCACTGGCTGGCGGCGGCTGGAGCAGGGGATGTGTTTTGGCTGACTTCTTTTTGGGTTACTCTTACACAGTGGAGAAGCAGGTAATGCTTTTCTGGAAACAGTTAAATGAGGTTTCTTTTTCCTGTCTCCAACTAGTTGCCCAAAACTCAATAGTTAATTTGGCAAATGGAGACCTCTGGAGATGTTAATGCAGTTCAAACCTTTAGCCCATATGGATAAAATCGCAATTCAATAAAATTGCTGGTTCTTTATCTTCATGCGACATCATCACACAGTTAATTTCAAGCTTTCCAGTAAGCTGTAATATATCTTTTAACCTAAGAGCTCTTTTGCATGACGCTGAAATAGGTCCCAGTCTATATACATCTGCTGCCAAGACAAATGTATGGTTCAGCAGCAGTAAAGAGGATATAAAAGACTCCCACGTTACAAATGTAGGAGGCAGAGGATATTCTAGCATGGCAGCGGTTATGCTTTTGGCAGCTTTGCTATAATAAACTTGGTTTTCAGAGCCTTAAAATATTCCCTGTGCAGTGAAGACTGACATATTTGCTTTCGGCAGAGCTGTCTCAGGGGCCGGGGCTGGTGAACGGAGCTCGGGAACATGGGGGAACGCAAAGAAGACGGAATTAATATCACCCACTGTTTAAATAGGGTATTTCCTCACAAAATGCAAACATTTACAAATGCCATCAGGTCCTCGTAGGACTATTTCCATGAAGGCAGATGCAGGAGGAACGTGCATGCAGGGTGCTGATCCCCAGGGCTGCTTCAGGAGCCGGGGGCAAGGGAAAGAAGCTGAGTGGACAGGTTGAGGGCCAAAAATATGAGGGAAAAGGGATGGAAGACACTAACCTTGTGTAGGGAAAGTCTCTGGAGACCGCCACCATCTTACTATCTGACGGAGATCTCAAGTCACCTGCCAGGATGCCACTGCCAGGTGCCTGTCTGGACCTGAGATGTTACTGCCTCAAGGCAGATGGACCCCATCTACAGCTGACAGGTGGATGATGGCTTCCATGTGTCTCCCAAGTCATACTGGACTCTAACGACCCACTCAGGCTCTGAGTTACCTACCGAGAAAATTAGCATGAACCACTCATACCTTAGTGCACTCTGGGATGGCAAGAGTAGCTGTGAAACTCTGATCTATGCAATTATTTAAGCAGAAAAGGAGAGCTTGTCTCACGTAGCTGATGGGAAAAGGAGGCAGCAGGGACAGCATCATGGCTCGAGTTGTTGCCTGGTCCTGCCCACTCTCTGCCTCCCCACAAGGCAAGGCAAGGTTGTCCTCCAGGTCCACAGATGCCATCACCATGATGCTGAGGGCAATGTGCTCTGCGAATTACTACCATTTCCCTTTGCTCTGGGAACTCAGCCCTACAAAGGAGGACAAAAGGAAGATTGCTTTGAAACTTTAGGGTAGATTTCCAGACCCTTGGAGCCTCGACTGAAAGAGAGGCAGAGCAGAGCAGGCAAGAGGTGGCTTCCTACTGTCTCCTGGCCCTGCACCCCCAAAAGACATTGCTGAGGGTCCAACCTACAGTAGGAAAGTCTTTGTGTCCCTTCAGATCAGTATGAACCATTAATTTCTTACAGAAGGGATACTTGATATTTGAGAGTTCAGACAGGCCAAGTTTGAATAGCAAAGCATCAAGCCATGCTCTGCACAAAACGGGAAACGGGCAAATGTTGACCTAGCCCAGGGTATGGGCTTAGTGTCAAACCCAAGAGGAGCTCTGGTAAGTGGGTCCAGCAGGACTTCTTTGGGTCAGGTGCAGTCCAGGCACCTAGAGATTTCTGTGGGTATGGAGGACCAAGCTTAATAATGGGGTAAATAAGTGAACAACGCTGTTTTGCGATGTTTTATGTATAGATACAACCCCAGAAATTCAGCCCTGCTAGTTACAGTTTCTAAGCCAGCACGAAAAAAGACTTGATTATCATCAAACCTCCTAAGAAAAGCTCATTGCTACTTGTGCTGAACTTGGATGGCGTCTTGGCATGGAGGATTTTGAGAGCATGTGATAGCATTATAGTTTCATGCTAATCTGTCCTCACTGTGTGCTATTAAAAATAAACAAAACCCATGGCTTCCTAATCCACAGGTTACTAACTGTGGGAAAAACACATTTGCCAGGGCCTTATAGCAAGTGCTTAAAAGTATCACACTTTTGTATTTATTTATTAGCAAATAAATGTGTAAACACATTGTTACTAACCTGAGCATCTGGATTGTGAAACCCACGCAGTTCCTCTGGCAGGACAAAACCTTTGTGTCTTCAGAAGAAACCCTGCACCAAGGCAGGCTGCAGCTGCAGAGCTGTGCAGGGGATGACCCGACCCCTTCTGTGCGTGGACAACCGGAGGGGTTTGGCAGTGCCTCACCAATAAATGTCACTGCCTGTGGCAGGTTCGTTTGGGATTCCTAAAGCGTTAAAGAGAAAGAAAGAAGTTATTCTGATAGTAGATCAAGTATCAAAGGAATAAAAATAACCAGGTACTTTTGCAACCTGCAGGCTGAGCCCTCTAACGAGAAGCCAGGTGTATGTTCCTGCCTGGGGTAAAACTCTCCCCGGTTCAAACAGGCAGCATGACAGCACCGGGGCTCTGATCTTGGCAGATGCACGAGGCCCAGGAGAAGGTCTCGATTTCAAACTTCGGAGAAGCATTTTCATCTTATTTCCCCTCTCCAACCAGCCAGGCGAGGCAGTTCCCAAGAGGAAACCCCACGCAGACCGAGGAACACTTTCCTCCTCTCATCTTTGCAGCACAGGACAAGGAACCAAATGACCTCCCAGCTGTCAGCACTGAACAGGGCAGCGAATGTCTTCCATCAGGACTGCAAGTCCTCCTTGCAGGGACACTCCTGTCCTCTACACACCCACAGCAACGGGGTCTTGTGACCTTGGAGGGAGGACACATTGGCCAACATTTTGTCAACTGGTGAACAGAGATGATCCAGCCCTAGAAATAAACCTAACCCCAGTCTCTGCCCCCACTGAATAACCTTTCCCTTTCCTTTGAAAACCTCTCGCACCAAGAAGACACCTGGGTTCAGCCTCCAGTAATCCTTCTGTCCCAGCATATGGTGGGGCACCAGCCACCCGCTCCTAATTAGCTTGATGGGTAACTCAGCAGTGCAAATCACCTCAAGTTACCTTGGCCACGGAGCGCAGCGGATCCTTCCACAATGAAACGGCACGGCAGGAATTATCCCAATCCATAATTGCTCTGAGCAGACAATAAAGCAGCTCACGCTGGTGGAAGTAGCCACTCAGAGGTAATAACCCAGTGAGTAACAATAATGGCAGCAGATACTTGATAAAAAGCAGGGAACAAAAGAGAAAGCTTTCTCCATTATACAAAGAACGGATGTTTTCTGTTTGCTTCCTTCAGTTCAGAAATGCATTTAGCTCTTTGGAGAGCGATGGAGCACAGCTCACCCGCACGCACAGCAAAAGCCAGTTCTGGGCTGGGGCAGGGAAGGATCGCTTTCCACCAGTGAGATCATGGGCAGGAAAATTAGTTTTCTCCTTTCAATCTTTCTTGGATTTCTACCCAGCCACTCTCCAGACATTTTATTTTCTTCAAAAGAAATGTCTGTGTATTGGTGGAGAAAAGAAGCAAACCTGCTCTGGGGTGGTTAAAAAAGGGCACTGAAATACAGACATATGTGTTCCTCCCACCTATACCCTCTGAGTGCCCAAAGCCAGGTGAAGCGAGGGAAGAGCTATGCTCATCTGAGAACCATGCACGTACCTCCTGCCCCTGCCTGTGGTTTGTGACCCCTCGCTGCCCAAGCTGCTCACGCCGGAGGGTTCTGGCCCCTCACCATCGAACCGCCGGCCGGTGGCTCCACTCCCCCGGCCCAAGCCCAGAGCTCACATGGGGGCTATCACCCTGAATTGGTCTTTGAGAGCAGGACACTGGGCAGAGAAAAAGAGAAATCACCCCATGCTCCTCAAGCACCACCAAAGGCACCGTCATGGTGGGGGCAGGCGGACGGTGACACAGCCCCAGAGACATTTGTTCTTGTGGCTCTGGCTCGGCAGTAAGCACCTGGCACCAGCAATGCCCGTTTCACACTTGGCTCCCTCCTGATTCCCAGCGATGCCACCTGCCACCTCTGGCCAAGCCGCCCCCAGTGCCCCCGGGAGGGCTGCTCCGGGCACAGCATCGGTGCTGTGATGGGATCCTGTGAAGAGGATGCGAGCTGGGCGAGACGGAAACCACAGCAGAGAGAAACCGTCAAGGTGTGAACGATGGAATAGCAAAACCCAGGGGGCAATTGCATGGGGTTTAAAGACCCCAGTGCCAGCTGGGCACAACACGACCCTGCTCCAGCCACGCCGAGGTTTGCCCTGCGAAATAAATAAGCTCGAAGACAGCCATCTGCAGTGAAGAGCATACTAGGGGAAGGCTCTGCGGGACGGCAGAGGCTAAGCACTGCTCATTAAAGTGCCGGGGAAATGTGAATGAAGCAGATGAATGGATGAAGAAATGAATGAAGGAGGGAAGAGGAAGTGAATGAATATTGCATTGACTTGGTGCCTTTCATCCTTGGATGGCGGAGCTGCGCAGCGCAGCTGATGGGCAGGAACCGCGTCAGTTCTCCCCGGAGAAACCCCTGGTCACAACAAATCAGATTATTTCCTGTTGACAGAGCCCTTCAGGGGGAGGCGAACAGAGAGATGTGGCATATGGATTCCTGTTAATTGAAGCACGAGGTCTTCCCCAAACAAAATCCCTCCAATTCCCCCTTAATCAATGTGACAGATCATTACTTTTTGAGTTGCTCTTGTTCTTGCTATTCCAGACACTGCATGATTTCCATGGCAACAACGTCCCAGCCGTCCCAGGCCTTTTCCTAACCTCTGTCATCTGCTGTCGAGTTAAACCTCTGCATAACCAGGAGGGACAAGCAGCAGGGCCGTGAAGGTGCCTTTCGGCACTGGGGGGGTTAAAGACCCCCCTTTTGCCCTATGCAGCTCAGCGAACCCCTGGGAACCCCTCACAGCCAAGTGCAGCACGGGGCTTCCAGGCAGCTGGGGGGGGAGCATGTGGAAATGAAAACTAATTTTCTGGATGTTTTATTGCGCTGTTCCAGAGCACAATCAGCTAAACTCACCGGTCAGCCTGACCACACCAGGCTCAGGGTGGTTTCAGTGGGGCTGATGGGAGGGAGCAGCGAGACACTGCTGCTTCCTTGGCAAAGCACAGCGGGGTTGGGACCGAACTTAGGGAGGAAAGGGAATCCAGCTTCCCTTCTGGTTTAGAGGATAAAACCTGCTCTTGTCTTCTTTTCCACCTTCTGAAAGGAAAAACTAGCCTTGGATGTGATCCTGCTCCTCAAGCACTGCAGGTTTGCAGGCAACCTGGTGTGATCACCAGGTGAGCAGCATGCACAGACTCAGCGGAGCGTTCAGCCCCACTTGGTCACCCCTCAATGCCAGTTTGATCCCACTTGACCATATGGACTTGGGCTGTCATTGTCCCCACAACATCACGTGGCTGCTCCTCTAGCAGCCAACTGCTTGTGGCTGCAACGCTGCCACAAGAGCCATTCTGCAAGTGTTTAGTAGGGTATTTGAGGCCGGACGCAAAGCTCAGGGACAATCCATGGGCCTCGAGTAGGTTTTTGAGCTGACCTCAAGAGCACAAAGCCGGCTGTGTGCGGGGAGTCCAGGGACACAGGCACTACCGTGCTGAATGAGCCAGTGCCGCCAGCCTTGCTCACGCAGTAACCGCCTCCGCTGCCGGCAGGAGCTGGAAGCAAATTGGTTTTTCCTCATTCACTTACCCCACTCCCTCCAGCAAGCAGCTTCCCCTCTCAAAGGCCAGGGAGGATTTAGGGTGGCTGAGTGCCACTGCAGGAGCCGGAGCCTGGCCAGGCAGAGCATCTCCCACCCTGCTGCTGGGAAGGGGCTGTGGCATGGCACAGCACACAGGGATGCCCAGGCATCACACCTCGCCCGAGCTGGCAGGTAAAGCACCTTTGTCTGTCCCTTCCTCCATCATATCACCCTTTTGATTCAAACACAGGTCTCACCCCGACACAACAGGGTTTTTTCCTGCCAGAGGTTTGCAGCCCTGCCTCCGCAACAGCCTGCATTTTTCATAAGCTGCGTCGAATTTCAGGGCAACCCTGCAGAGTTATTGCCCTATAACAAACACGATTGCTGCACTAGATGAAGCACACCGCATCTCTCGTCCAAATATTAACGAGCACCAAATGTAGGGCACCAAGCCCGCTTCCCTGTCTGCCCGCAGGGAGTTTGGCCACTGTGTTCAGCAGCTGCAGGACTGGACCCAGACCGGGGATCCATTTGCAGTCTGGGCCAGCAGCTTCCTCGAGTGAGGCTGGCTGCTCGAAAACTCTGTGCTGGAGTTTTTACAGTCGCTTGAATAAAGCCCACTTAACTGCCCTTCACACTGGGACAAAAGCGATGCTTTATCCCACTGTGACTTGAGTTAAATCGCTCTACCTGAGCATTAATGCTCTGGACTCGGGGTCCAGAGGCTCTTGGTTGAATTTTGGACCCGTTCCTTGGCTCTGCACAGTGAAGCAGCTGGCTGGGTTTGGAGGTAGCATCCACACTCACGCTGCGGTGACTTCTCTGAGTACTTTAAGACAAACTGCTCCACGCAGGACCCCAGCTGGTGCAGCCAGGGCTGGGACATCTTTGGTGCTCGCAGGTCTGAGAAGGGACAAACCTTTAGGAAGGGAAAGGAGCATATTTCTTAACCCTGTTAGCTATCCTGCAGGGACCACTTGCGTTGATGCAGGGTTTAGCACTAAGCTCCAATGTTTTCAGACAACTTAATGAAAAACAGGGTTTTAAAAAAAATAACGAGGTAAAACCTTGATTGAACAAGCTACCAACATCCCCTTCATAATTAAAATAGTGGAGAAAGCTATAACCCCTGGGGTTTATAGGGGGTACAAGAGTATAGTCCCTATAGGTAGCCAGAGGTATAGCCCAGGTTATTTGCCAGCTCTGCAAAGGGGTGGGTGACCTTGGCACCATCCAGCCCAGAGAGCTTTCCGGAAGAGGGCCAGCTGCACCAAGTGCTGGGTGATGCTCTGGAGCTGCTCTGGGGCTGCACAGGCAGGACAAGAGCAGAGCAGTTCTGTTTTGGCTTAACATCCCCCGAGCAGCTCAGGCAGAGCCAGCCCAGGCTGTGCCAGAGCCGGAGTGCTGCTCCCTCCACCCATTCTGGCATTATTTCGGGAAGAGGAAAGGCAAAAAAAAAAATCAGAAGACAAATTGAGACTTACCTTGGTGTTTTTGCCTGCCAGCCCCATCGCTCCCCTTCAGCCTAATCATTCTCTTCCTCTTCAGTCAAGGCCAATTTGCAAGAGGAGCAGCTCCCAGTGCCTGAGTGCAAAAGCCTTTAATTACTGTCATCTGGGAGGCTGCGCCAGGCTCCCTCCGGTGCCTTTTCAGAAGACAGTGCTCCAGGACCTGACGCCCCCGACATGCCATTTGCCAGGCTTTATTTTAAACAAGCGCTTGCTGCCTATTAGGAAGCTCGGGAGAAAGTTCCTTGCGGTCCATCTGTGCTGCTGCTGTACTGACACGGCGATTGTGGCTGGGCAGCGAGCTGATTTCGGCTGCTCTGCCCGGGTACCAGACCGGGTACCAGCCTGGCCACAGTCTCCAGCACATGGCAGCTCGCTATGCACGAACCCCAAGAACTGCATCCCTCTGTCTTTCCTTTATTGTTGCCTGGGCTCGTGTCAGGTATTAAACCAGGGATAAGGGCAAGAGTATAAATGGGGTGAAAAAGGGACAAGGCAAATTCGGGGACACCAGGCTGACTGACGGTAAATGAAGTGGCCCCAAAGCATCCTTTCCCACACACATCCACAAGCCCGCATCCCAGGGAGCCCACTCCCCACGGGGATGCATGCTCCTTATGTACAGCATGGGTTTGCATTCTATCCTGCACAGGAAAACATGAACGCAGATCCTGCATAAACCAGTTTGGCACACTTGGCAGGCAGGAATGGGGAGCTGCCTCGGTGCTGCTGCCTGCCCTGCCACGCTGCAGGCAGGGCATGGGGCTGGTCTGCCTGTTGGGGTGAACCAGTGTGAGTTGCCGTAACCACAGCCTGAGCTGACACTTGGGACTCTGCCAACCCAGCGACCTCACAGCTTGGGCTCAGCATCCACTGAGACAGACCAGAAAGGATGCCAGAAGGTTTCCAGGTGTCCTGGACCAGCACCGATGGGATGTGCTCTATGAATTACACCCACCAGAGCCATCTGTCTAATATTTCATCTTTGGAGCATTACCTGTGGAAGAGAAGAGCTGCAGAGGAGGATTTCTGGGGAGCCTCTGCCAGTGGGTGGCACTACAAAACCAGCAGCACAAAAGAAGCAGTAAGGACCCGAGGCTGGAGCAGCAGCATAGCCACTGCATGCACACACCTGCTGCACATCTCTGGCTGGACGGCCCGAGGGATGGGATACGAGCACCAAGCATCACGGGAGGAAGAAAGCTGTCAGGGAGGGAGAAGGAGGAGGCATCAGCAAGGGGTTTGAGGTGCTGCGGTGGTGTGGGCCAGCAGCAGTGTGCCTTCTGCGGGCACTGCAGGGTCAGCCCAGCAAGTGGGAGCGTGAATCAATCCACGGCCACATGGGACAGAGCCAATTCATATACACATGGTTAACCTTCTCAAAGGCAGGAGCAGCTCATCGGCTTCCCCTGCCATCCTACTGTAATCTTCTCTCCGCAGCTAAAAATCATGTAATATGTCAACCCAAAATATAAGGTCTCACCCCTGGGAACTAAATGGGCTCCTGTTCCCCACTCTGTAATCCCAGTGGAGAACAACATGAGTGTGATGGGTGTCAGACGTCTGGAAGCACCACAGCCACCAAAAACGTGCCCCAGCCGCCACGACCTAGGGGACTGGGAGCCTCGAGGGAAAGTGCTGCACTGCGTTCACGTTCCCTCCTAGCAAAGTGGGAACCAAGGGTCCTGGGACAGCTGGGTAAAGCTGGCTCTAATCTGGAGACTGGCCTGGTCTGAGGGTCCCTGTTCAGGTCTAGAGTCCTGTGCCCCACACTCCTCCTGGCACAGATTCAACCTTCCTTTGCACCACATCTACACTTGATGTCTTGACCAGTTATTTCCCAGTACATCTCTAATCAGATTTCATATCCTCATCCAGCCAAAAATGCTCTGACCTGTCCGAGGCAGTAAACGCTTAGTTCTTCTTCCTTTCACTAACAGACAGCGAACAAAGGAGCATCTTCTTCCTCTGTCCCCATGGTGTCCCAACAGCAGCTGGGAACCACAAAGCATTAGAGGAAAGGGCTTACGTAGCCCCGGTCTGACTCCAGGACCATGAGGCTTCATGCTGAAGGTGGAATGTCCTTGAAGAGAAAGCCAGAGGGACAGGGAGAGGGAGCTGGGAAGGAAGAACTGCCTCTCTCAGGCTGCGCAAAGGGAATTTGGCTGTGAAGGGCTGTAATTTCTGCCTGGCAGGTGGCAGCACCATCCAACAGCCTCTGCCTCCACAGGAAGAGCGACCGTTTCCCTACGCAGCATCCACACAGCCACCTCTGCTAACAAGTATCTTCTCTGGCGGGAGTAAAGGCTTTATTCGGTGGATTGTGGACTAGCAGGAGACATGGGAGAGCAACCTCAAAAGGAATTTGCTCCTGTATCAGAAGGTTTAAAGATGCAGCACCAGGGCTTCCTCCAGCATCTTCCTTCTGCAGGGAACATGCTGACCAGCACGGTAGGGGTGGCTGCAAAATCCCATCTCCTGCCTGCCTGCCTTCACGCTTACAGAAATGCCTTGGTATAACTCACTCCAGACTAAGGAAAAGCTTCAATCTGGCCCTTCTGCTGCAAACGGATCTGATTTGCTCCTGGCGCTGAGTGTAATTACAGTACATCCCACTTAATCGGGATGTGCTTAATTGGGAAATCCACTTACCAGGATGTCACCTAGGGAACCGATTTGAGCTTGATAACACTTAAGAGCAATGCCTGCTGCTTTATAGGGAAGGTAATTCTCCTACAGGGAGATGCCTTCAGGTGGCTGAATCATGCTCCTTCCACCAGCACCCAACGTTCCTGGCTGCTTGCTCCTGCAACAGATTTCAGCCTTCCCCGTAAGTAGGTTACAGTCAGGAAACACACCAACTGCTACGCCAGCTCCCAGCTCTCCTCTGTACCAGCTGAACAGGCTGCCACCATCACGTGGACCAGCTCACGGCTGACCCTTGGCTGGCCTCGCACACTCGGCATGTCCAGCCTCCTTCCCTGTTTGGAGATAGCTTGCCTTCCACAGCCAGGACCTTTTTTGAAAAGGATGACATGCTTAGGCTTTGTAGCAGAAGAAGGGCCAAGGTGACCCAGCCATAACCTGAATCAAGGCAGAGCAAGAGCTTTGGAGACACCAGTGCCCCTTACCCTTAACGCCAACGCTTGTCTTCCTCCTTCTTCCCCTCAACAATCAAACACATGAAGTGTCCAAGCGAAGGGAGGACGGGGACATAGGAACAGCCCTTAAAGACTGATCATTGAGTCAAGCACTTGGAGAGGCCATGTTTTTAGCCTGATTTCCTACAGGAAGAGAGTTTACACGACCACATTGAATATTTGTGTGTGTACATACACATCTTATACATGCCACCGACAACTGCTGGACGTCCGGAGCACCTTCCATCAAACTAGGCAGAGAAGCAGCTTTTCCAAAGCTAACAAATTCCTATGTTCTGTAGTAATAAGAGCCAGACAGAGGAGAGAAACTCTATGAATACCCAACCCCTCATGAGCTCTCAGGGACTTGGAACAGCAGTTTTGCAAACTAAACCCCCCAGGAACCATATTTCCTTGTTAGAGGGACACTAAACGATTCAGGACCATTACTTCTCCAGCCTTTTGGCATTGCCTTGCTTATCCCTGTCCTTCTCAATCAGACTACTTTTTTCCTCAAATGCAGGAAAGCATGCTGCTTCTCTTCTAAAGGCAAGCCCTTGGACGGAGGCTGCCTTTGCTACTGAAACATCTGTACCAGAGAGCAACAACACAACGCAACTTTTCAAGATGCTGTGCTGGTAATTTTGTTCTCGCCGACCATGAGGAGCTGGGAAGAGTCCAGCCAAACTCTTTGGATGTGTAATAGTGATTGCCTTTCAGACACTGGAAAACGCAATAGCTTGGCATCAAATGAGGGATTTTTGTGGCTGCACATGTTTTGTGCTTCTCTGAACAAGCCAACTTCCAGATTAGCTACAGTGGCTTTATAAAGTGCTATAAAATATGCAAAGGCACTTGTAATGTATAGTGATTTCTGTAAAAACAGGAGATAAGTGCTGAAATGTCTCCTGATTTATCCTTTTGCTTTTCCTAACCCATGCTGGGAGAATGGGTAAACACAATCCTTTAGTCTCCTTTTGGCTTACCAGTCTTACAGCCCAGAGGTAGACGGGAGACAAAATGCCGAGTTGTACAGCACTTGTGCCCTTCAGCCACTCTGATAACTGCAGAAGAGAAAACCCTCACAGTTCCTGAGTATCCCAACCAATGCCAAACACAGCAGACGCCTTTCTAGGGTGCAACACAACGTGAGCGGCAAAGCCCGACTGTCATGGCAGCACCCAGCTGGGTAAGAGGAGCCGGGCAGCACCTTCCGCAAAGGTGCTGGACCTAATGCTGGATAGAGGGGCCGAAAGAGCAGATCATCATGATGAACCTCCTTAGCAGGGTCAGGCCTTTCTTTCCTGCCTTCTTGTTCCCTCCTCTTGTTCCTACCCCTCTTTTCCTTCACGCTGCTATAACATAGTCAGAAACCCATGAGGCCTTGTAATTGGTTTACTCCCCACCGTCACCAGCTTGTGTTGGCTTAAATATAGGTACTCAACCGTTAACAAGCATCAGGTCCTTGACACAGATGTCTCAGGGACTGGGCTTACTTTTTGCTAAAACTGAGGTGTGTAGAGGCTTGGCAAAGGAAAACATCTGGGTGACTGAGGCTCCTGCTTTCTGAGTCTGGGAGGGGGGAATAAAGTACTAGCTCAAGCTCCATTTTAGCTTGAGGAGAACAGCATCATTTATCGGAGCCAAACAGGTTCTTCCCCTCCCCTGCTACAGAGCCAAGCTATCCCCTCACCATCCCAGGGCTGCTTCGCTGGTGCCAAGGCAGCGCTGCCAGCCGCGAGATCTTGGTGGCCCTGTCCGGGCTGTTGCGTGCCGCCCAGACCTCTGGCAATCAACGCTGTGGTCGTTCCTGACTGATGGGCAGGTGAGTGTCACAGCCCGTATCTGGCACCCGGCTCACCGCAGTCAGGTTCAGACGGGCTCCTCTGGAATGGAGGACGAGTATTTATGAGCTGGAAGTTTTTAAGTGCGTGCCTTAGTGCCATGCATGTTCAAACCCATCCGTCCCCCCCAGAGCGACTGCAGCTCTCTGCTGCTAGTACAAACAGGTAAACCCAACTGGACTGCCCCTCATGTCCATTTTTGCACATCTGAAAGGTTGTGCAACAAGCTGGAGGGTCACCAGACTTCAGAGTTTTAAATTAACCTTGTACAACTTTATATAAAAGCAACGTTTATCTTCAGCATGGTTTATGGGGCAGAGATTTTGTGTGCTTTGTTAGTGCAAATTAAACATCATTATTTAGCAACTGCTCTTTGCAACCAGCAAAACACATCACTGCATCCTGAAAGCTGTTTAGCCAGACTGAGGTTAAAATGCAGATTATTTTTAAGATTTTTCAGTGCATTTGCTGTCAGATAAGAAGTGTTAAGTCTAGCACTGGCAAGTGTGAGCTGGCTGGACTGGGAACCTTCATGCCACTATCAGAATTATGGAGGTTTGTTTGAAAACACCTCAGTTACTTGGCTGTCATCACGTCAGTAAGAGAAATATGAGGGGAGGGGAGGAGATGTGGAAAGGGGAGAGTTTCCTCAAACATCACAAGCTGAGTAGAGGTGCTCCATTTCCAAACATATCTGCCCAAGTCATCCAGGATGAGAGCATCTCATCTCAAAGTCACAGCAAAACCAAATCAGCCCCAGCGCTGCCTTTGGGCCCCACTCTGAGGCCTGATCAACTCCTGCACCCCAGCTTGGACAGGGACACCCAGGGGTGACAATTCAGGTGGCCAAAATCACACCAACCTCCCACCGCACCCGCTCTACCTGTCGCAGACGCACCAGCGAAAAACAAGCACCACACGGGGGCACGCACCATCTGCAACCGATTTTACAAGACGCGGTAGGAAAAACACACAGCAAAGGCAGGACCGAGCCTTAAGGGCGAAGGGCTCCTTCGTTTGTATCAGCAACAGCTGCTACGTGGTCCCTGCTCCATCCTCGGGGTGCCAGAAGCCTCTCCCTCTGTCACCGCTTGTTGGGGGTGACACTGAGCTGGGGCACAGCAGAGAAGCTGGATGAGCAGCTCTTGCTTTCCTGCTGAAATCCTGGGACGCGAGCACCTATCTGTTTGTTTTTGAAAAGATCGGGATACAAATCTGTGTTTTCAAGCTAATTGCAGAGAGTTGGAATGGCAAAACGGAGCAGTATTTGCTAACTGCAAATATTTGGAGACCTGAGTCCAAACTGGATTGATGCACCAAGTGTAAACATGGGCAGGGAGAGAGCTTTAGGCACTCCAGCATCTCATGGCTAATTAAAGCTGGGAGGAATTTGTCTCGGCAAGTTGGGAGCCATTTACTTCTCCAGTGTGACTAAGCCACCATGCGGTACCTAATTTACGAGGAGGGGAGATGTGCTGCCAGCTAACCATGTTCCTGCAGTTGAGGTGGGCTAATTGAATACAGTTCCATGCTTCAGGGCAATCCCACTTGCCAGCTTACCCGCACCTTCCCAATCCCAATCGGCCTTGCAAACGTCAAGACAACCCAGTGGGAATTTTTATTGGGAAGGAGTATTCAAAAAATCCTCACAAAATCCAAGGGCCTGACCAGAACGACAGGTTCTTGTGGTTTTCTGCATGGCTGGTTTTCCAGAGATGCAAATTGGGTTCTTCTCTTGCAAACAAGCAATGCTGAAACATGCTCTTACCGCTCGTGGGACCTCGAGGCTCCCAACCTCCTCCCAAGTGCCATCCTTAACCATGGTAGGAAAGTTGTGGCGCTGCCTTTTCTTGTACTAGTGGTGCAAATATCAAGTTTAATTTCTCCATAATCACCTCATTACCAATGATTCTTTCTCTTGTCTCCAGCTCCAGCTGAAGAAGAGGAAGTCACTCCAGCAGGAGCTGCACATCTTGTGGCAAAAAGATGTCTCTCAGAGAGTACAACTGAGTTACAACAGATGTCAGATTTTGGGAACTGGCCTCTGCACCCCACCACTCTCCTTGAGGAAGGGTGGAGGAACTGAGGTCCCAGTTTCCAATCAATTTCCCCATTGTTTCCCTGGGCTGAAAATGCTTTTTTCTGTACTTTTCCAGCCCAACTTGACTCACCAGCTGGGCTCACCCCGGCTGTTGGCGGGCCCTGTGTTGCAGCTATGCCAGTTTCAGCTCATTTGTGTGGCACAAGGTGCTCTGCCCTGGGCAAGGGCAAGAAATGAGCCACCTGTCAGGGTTTTCGGGGGTCCCTGCACACCAGCAGCTTCCAAAGGTCCCTTTCTGAGCACCTGGGAATCCCCACCTGTGCCTGTTGCCCTGGGACAGCCCACGCAGCAGGGACGTGACCTCGCTGGCTGGGCTGATGCTGCCACTGCTCTATTTCGCACGGGTTTGGTGACACCCGTCCGCGGCCAGCATTAAAGCCAGCCAGCCACCATCTCCGCAGCAGAGAGGCTCGCAGAGGACAGGCTGAAGCCATTCATCTGGAGACAGAGACCATTTTCAGAGGGAAAGCCTGCTTGCTTTTCCAACCGAGGTTGGTTTTTACCGACACGCTTCCCCAGCCAAACGCACTTGCGGTACCGAAAGCATCACTAGAAGAAAAGGACTTGCTATGTCAAAACGGAGCTGTGGTTTTCAAAGCTAACAGGGAGAAAGCACACTGTAAATACCTGGAGGAAGTGTAGGCACGGCTTATTAATAGACACTTGCTGTGAGACTTCAGGCTGTATGACAAGGCTTTCGCTGTCCTCCTGACGTCCTCGGATGCCCTGTTCCCCTGCTGAGTACTGGGAGCTTTAACCACGCTGCGCACCCATCAGACCTGCCAGCTTACAGATGGGCACAAAAGATGAGTTAATACAGCCTATGCCAGTGCTTTAACCAGCAGAGCATCCGCCATCCATCCTCAGCTGGTGGGGAGAAGCTCCTGTCCCTGTCCCGGGTTCCTATAAAAGATCCAGACAAGGATTTTGATGGGGACAGATTAGGGCCCAAGGAAGGCGAGTAATGATGCTAAAAACCTCGTTCCCCAAAAACCTGAATTGCAGGGGTAGAACATTGCCTGAACTGCAAGCAGGAGTTAATTTTGTTATCTTTACACCCCAGCTCAACCACTCAATCCCCAAAAGGCTGCACACAGTACTTGCTCTCTGATTTCTCCCCTGTGCTTTGTGCTGTTGTTGAGACAGCTCCTGAGTGTTCCATCAAAAGCAGCTCCCTGATATTTAAGGTTATTATGAACTGGACCAGATTTATGCATTCCTGCCTAGCAAAGCCTTGCCCAACACAGGGTTCTTATATCCTTTGACTTCTTTCCCCGTGAAAGCCATAACAGAAAATCAACGCCCTGCTTGAGTGGAGGAACAGTAACCAGTCCATCCTCTGCCACACTACAGGCATCTCGGCACGGTCACGCAAGTTGTGTTTCCTTTTTTCAGACCAAGGCTTTTCTATCAAACAGATGGGCTGTTTTTGGAAAGGGGTTGGCTATTTGCCTAGGGAGGGAGGGAAAACGGTGCCCAAACAGCCCTCCTGCCCCAGGTGATGCTGGTGAGAGCTGGTCCATGTGCAGTAAGGCAGCTTCTCAGAGTATCTTCAAACTCACAAGCTGTTTTATCATTTCTCCTCCCAGCTTGTAGATCGCTCAGAGCCCAAAGATGCACAGACTCGTGTTATCAAACAACTACTTCTGTTGACATTTTTATTTTTAGGAAACCTTACCAAAACATTTACCGTTACTGCTTAGAGGTAACAGAAGAAGAGGCGAGCTCCAAAATGTGGGTGATGGGGACCTTGAGGCAGGCAGCCAAGCTGGGCTGGGACATGGCCCAGCTTCTCTACCCTGTTTACACTCTGTGCCCTGAGCAGGGACACGAATGAATTGGGGCAATGTCCTCGGCAGCCACAGAGCATGCAGGGGCCGACCCCTCCCCGAGGGGTTAAAAGCAGCTGTGTGCTGAAGATGGGCCGGGATCAGCAGCAGCCAACCTAAACAGAACCATGCTCAAAGAGACTGTTGAGCATCCAGGGATGCCGCCCTTACCCGGGATGCCGACCCAAAGTGACAGGCAGCGATGGGCAGCCTCTCCCCTTTGGTTCGCAGGGACGGGGGACAGGAGGCAAGCTGCGTTTCATCCTCAAAATTAGTTTTGTGGCTTCACGCTGAAGCCTTCCCTGCTTTCTTCAGCATTAAATGTCTTGAAAGAGTCCGTTTGCTTCCTCGGAGCACTTGGAGCTGGATCCTCCCTTGCGAGGCCAGCTCTGGCCCCATCCCTAAAAAGGGGGGTTTAAATTAAAGGTGGAATCTGTGGTGTCAGCACTCTTTTTACTGCTCCTAAGTGCTTGTGGTATAAGCCCAGCAAAAGGAAATACCTGGATTTGTTCCTTTGCCTCCGCTGGATGTCAGGTGGGCTGCAGGGAGGAATATCCTGAGAGAGAACAGGAGTTACCCCAGACTGAATAAACTCATTGCAAAACACGTTCCTCTGACATCTGCTCGTTGAAGGGGATGCCCTGGAGGGATGCAAGGGGGGCTGTTAGCAGCCCCACACCTTCCTGTGCTTCCTGGCACGAGGCTTGGCTGGCTCCATCACACCTTGGCACACTCTGGTGCTGCGGGAAGGGCCGGTGGATACATTCCTCACCTCATTTTGGGGACGTGGCTGTGCTAACCCACGGGACCTGGAATGAATCGCCCTGAGAGAGCCACAGGTCTCGACTCAGCAGCCACATGGCAGAAGCTATTAATGTACCCAGAGTCACAGAGGCTCAGCTAACTTCTCCCTGCCTTCTGTTCGCCCAGGCTGAAGGGGATCCCTGGGAAGCAGTGCTGGTGATATCCGATGGGGAGTGACTGCAGCATGGTCACACGGGCTTTGCCCTCACTCTGGAGGTCTGGGCTGTCCTCCCCTGCCTGCCATCCTGGCACAGGCAGTGAGGGGCTGCCCACTGCCCCGGGGAGACACTGTTCAGGAGTGACCACTGGCGTGAGAGCTGGCGAAAGAGGGAAAGCACATCTTTTGGGGAGGCTTTTGCATTTTAGGAGCTTTGGCAAATTTTAAGTAACCCGAGTTTTGCCCTTTGCAGCAATCAGCTGAATGTTTCTGCAGGATCTGTCAGAAAACCAAATTTGCCACCAAAATGCAGCTGTGATTAAAAAAAAAAAAAGATACCATATTTTAGGTCGAAGTCATCATATTCCCTCACTGATTTTTCTGTGGATGGTATCATAAGCCGAGATGTTGAATTACTTCACACATCCACACGCAGGCACGCATACTTATTGACAGCCAACGTGTCCTTTTTCCGTGACTTTGCCGATATCGAAACAGCCCTACCCTCTACAGACTCATTTCCTGAGCTGCGAGAAGTGGCGGCCTCAGCCTGCGAGAGCCTGTCGAGCAGCCTGTTGAACAGCCCGTCCTCGCTGCAGCCGACGCCGGATGCCGATGCCAGAGCAGCGTGGCCACAATCGCCCCGTTGTGCCAAACACGGGGCGCTGGGTGCGACGCAGAGCACTTGACCACAAAGACCTCAGCCGTGCTTAACAGGACTCTCGCACTGTTTGCTCGTTAAGAGCCTTAACTTCTTACTGCATTATGCCGGGGTTTAGGCAAAGCAAGGCTCCCAGCAGGGCACTAGATAGATTTCCTTTCCCATGAAAAGAGACTTACGCCTGCACAGTTGTTCCTTGTCCCCAAATCCCATTTCTTCCAGGTAGAGGAGAGAGGAATTTGATAGATTATAATGAAGAAGGCGTTGTTCTGAGCAAGGGGGGGATGACAGGAAGGTTAATGCAGGATGTGGCTGTGTTGCCTAAGAAGAGATGCTCTAACAGGAAAAGGCTTGTGAGAGGAGAGCTTCAGGGCTCTTCTACCCCCTATGCAGGGGCGTAGCAGATGGATATTTACAGGCACACGCTAGCTGAATTTATTTTGGTTGGAAACGGACACAGGGCTTTAGCAGGTTTCCCCCTCACTGTGCAATGATGCTCAGCAGTGGTGAGCAACTGTAAGAGGGGAGTACTTGTGCTCCTTGCATTAGGAAGCCCCACTACATCTAAGCATCAGGGGGAGCTGCTGACAGGACCACAGCGCTCACATATATCATAAAAATAACTAACTGCCAATATATAATATAACTCTTCCAAGGCCTCCAGCACTGTTCGCTCCAGAGCCCCAAAGCACTGTACAAACAGTAATTAAAACTTCCCAGCCCCTGGCTTTGCCAGCGGTGCTGAATTCATTTTCCAGTGTGGGAAAATAAGCGTTGCATGATTAAGAGAGGCAACGCAATTTCAACAGCAGGAGAAGTTACTGGTGAAACATAAGCTGTGGTGTGAACCCTGGTCTTTCACTTCCAACAGGAGGCTCTGCAAGACAAGATGGAGCGGTTGGTCTCTTCTCCACCACGTACACCACGCCTGTCTATCTGTAATGGGCAACACAACCTAACGTACTAGGTACGTCTATTCAATCCCAGTGGCTACAATCCGACTTGCTTTGCCAAATTAAAGTCTTCAGGGAAGTGGAGAGTGCTGGTATAAGGCAGGAGATGCCTGCAGCAAGCCCCTTGTCCAGTTCCTCCTCCTGGAGCACCTCTCTGCCTTTATTGAACACTATCAAGCTCAGAGCTCCTTCTGTCACCCTGCAGACAACACAGCTCATTTCCTTACCCAGACACATGTTACTGAACAGATCCTTCGATAGCATAAGGGACACTGGAGCACACTAGAGGTTGGCTTAGTTCGAAACTTGTCTGCACACCAGAAACACTGACCCTTTGCTTTCTGGTTTACTTAACACGGCAATGAAAGTCCAACATCAAAATGGCCTGTCCCTCTCCTGGTTCCTGCCTGCTCCACGCTCTCCAGGAGCCCTTGGAGTAAAAACATGCAATGTTGGATGTGGACACAGCCCTTGGGTTCCCTGTGAGCATGTAGGAGCTGCTCAACAACATGTGCTGCTTCAGTTGCCAGTGGACAGACAGTAGAGAGCTGGTGGCAGGTTGCACCTGATCACAGGGTTTCACTGGAGCCCTTGGCCAACATCTCTCCCTTCCCACAGTTAACATGCTGGTCACCAGCACAGCCCCACGCAGTGCCGGGTCCTTTCCCTTCCCCCTATCCCACTGCCCCTTGCCCGTGGGCCAGCCAGACCCACCTGCCTCCTGACAGCTTGGCGAACGCTTAAGGACCCTTCAGGAGGAAAAAGCTGTTGAAATGCAGCTTTACATTTCTGCCTTAAGGAAACTGGGCATCTCCCTGCTCTGCCGCCACTGCCGAGCCCGGAACCCCAGCCTCCAGTCTCCCTGGGGCAGACATTGGGCTGTCTGGAAACCCCAGAGAGGCTACAGGGCTTGGCGAGAGGTCCTGCCACAGAGGGGAAGCGTCCAGACAACCAGAAAGTCCACCCCCCTGCAGCTGTCGGGCTGTTTCCAGGCGCAGGCCAGCACCACCTGCGCGCGCTTGCGCTGGGGAGCACTCCTGCGGTCTGTCGGCAGCTGGGGAAGCGCTGACGGAGCCAGCAGTGCTGCAGGGAGGGTTAATTTCGTTATTTGTAATGGATTTTCCATACCTGTCAATATTTCCAGCCCTGAGTTGAGAGAGAGACAGAGACTCTGCTGGGAGAAGGGCTCTGGTGAAGCCTGTGGTTTTGCAGATTAGCTCCAGAGAGGGCTGGGGACTCGCTTCGATTCTCTCTTCATTCCCACAGGCTGATCCCTAAGGAGAACGCGGATCTGGTTTGGGCCTGCTGTGCTCCACTTCTGGAAGGAATGGTCTTCTGTGAAGGAAAAGAAAGACCTGGAAATCTGCTGCTTTCATTAAACTTTCTTTGGGGCTAAATTAGTTGTTGGAAAGCAATGCAACCACCAAGAAAGCAGCCTAGGGGACTCTACTCAGAATGCCTAATTCCTATTAGGAAGAGCTAGGAAGAGCTGGGAGAGAAGTAGCAGCTTTGCAACAGGGAGTGCTCCCTGTGGACGATGTGATTTCAAATAGATACCTCCACGGAGGGGCTTCCTGTGTACCCAGTAGGCTTTGGGGTGGCCAGGCAGGTGTAGCAGAGGAGACTACCCTGCACCAGCACTTTCCCAGTCCCTGCTCCGCAACCTTTCTAGGACTGGAAATGTTTGCCTTTCACTCCAAGCCAAAATGATGCCAAGCTGCAAATACCAAAATCCTTCAGGCCCAAGCCATATTCTTTCTCTATTCCTGCTCTGGTCTGAAAGGTGATTTCCCAGCTTGAGATGGACTATGAGGGCAATTACCATAACAGAGTCATCTGTGATGCTCCCAGCAAGACCCTGCTGCCTGGCACAGCTGTGCCAGCTCATCCCCGCCACCGACTTCAGCTCATTTATAGTAGCAGAGCTGGTGGGCAGAAACTGGGCTGAGCTGGAGGTGGCAGGGCACAAGGTTTCTGCTTTGACGGTACCACCTGTTTCTGACTTGCAAATTGACTTGCACTGGAATTGTGACAAAGTCATGGGGAAACAGGAACATTGCTCCAGGAAATCTGGTTTCATGAGAAATGGTTTCCCAAATGGCAGCAGAAGATGGAGGAGAGCCCACCCTCACTCAGAAACACGTGGCTGAAGGCCACTTCTGCCAGAAGAGAAGGTAGCACCAGGCTGAACAAGAGCATTTGTTTGAACTAATGGGCAACGGAGACATTGGAAGGAGTTTCCTTCGGAGCAAAGAGGGCACGTCTCTGCTTTCACTTACCATCCATCCATGGCAGCTCTTTCCTCCTCTTGGCACATGGTTCTCATCCTTCAGCTGACATCCCATGGCAGAAAACACTAATCACATCCTCCTCTTAAGATGAGATGATGGGGAAAGAGGCTTGGCAGGAGACAAAGGACGTCCCAGCAGCCCCTGCAAAGTGAACCTCGTGGCCCGGGGTCCCCCCAACACAAATCCCCGTGGTTCTTGTTTGCTGAGCTAAGACAAAGTGGGCACTGGGGTTTTAGCAGATGTTGCTTAGAAAATAACCGTGAGAAAGTAATAAACCAATTAATTGCTGACCCACTGACAGCCAGCACCTCTCCCCCACCTCCCCACACAATAAAACCTGTCTCCACAGCTCAAGCAGATTTAGGGTGGCTGCAAAGAGCCTAGAGGAGAGAAAAAACCCTCTCCCACTTCAGCTAATAATATTTCCAGATAATCTGTTTGAGGCAGCACCCTCTGCGAACCAGGAAAGCCTTTAAGAGCTGTTAACACCTTTATGCAGACTTCCTCATCCTCCCTCAGACAAGCTGTGATTAATTATCCAATCCACCCCGATCCTCCTGGGAAACAGAGCTCAGTCTGGGCATTTGTCCGAGGATTTGCAAGGTCCCTCTGTGAGAGCCGCTCCTGCTCTCACCGCTGGCTCCAGATAAGCAGGAAAGGGCTGACAGGGAATAAACTGCTTCCAGCCACGTGTTTACGTCAGCAGGGATGGTGGATGATGTGATGGAAGGTTAATGCAGGGTCTAGGCAACATTCATGGCTTTTTCTTTTGCTGGTATCCACAGGCAGCACTGGCTGGGCTGTCCCTGGAAGCCCATCTCCAAGAAGTTGCCACTGGAAATACAGCCCATTTGGTTCCCACCTGGATTTTCGCAGCCCTCCTTCCAACTTTGTCGCTCTCCAACTCTGCTTGCTCTGAGGACACTTTCTTCCCCACCAGTTCCCAGTCCTGCCAAAGGCATCAGGGAAAGAGAAAGCAGGGAGGAAAGGGGAATTCCTGCCTCTCGGGTTGCTGCAGCAGTTGGGACACCGTGCCCGAGAGGTGCCCCTGAGTAGACTATTATAGACCAATGCAACTCATAAAACTCATCTTGTATATGCACTGTCCCACCTGTGCTACCTTAGCCATCAAACTTTGGGCTTTTTTGCGTCAGAGGGTAACTCTCCCATCACTAAGGCTGCACACAGCTCCTCCTGGCCATGCAAAGGGAGGATAAGAGCTGCTCCAAGGTCGCAGTATCACCAAGCAATTTACCCAACCCAACAGCGGCAAATTCCCTTCATACCAAACGCCAATCTCCACAGCATTACAGATGACACTAAGTCCATGTTTGTCCACCACAGCCCTTCATTCATGGTAGCTGCAGCCCTCAGGCTGTGTAAGGATTAACATGTTAATGCCCATGCTGCCCCAGTCCCCTTTGGTATGGCAGGGTGGAGGTGTGGGTCTTCTAGGGGGACTGCAGTAGCAGCATACATATTTTATGACTTTTCTCATTATGGAAAGGCCCTACAAATTCCTCATCTTCAGGGGAGACATGCATCTCCCCATCACACCCACAAGACCTACCTGCACACATGCTGGGAGGGTGTGAGGGAGGTGCCCTGTGAGGCTCGCACATTCCCATTGCCCAGCTACGGACAACCTGTACTTAATGAGTCAACTGCCATGGCAGCCTTCCTTTTAGGTCTTGAGCTGAGGTTCCACAGTTTCATGTCACTTGGAGGAGCTCCTTTCCATTAAGCCTTCCCCCTTTGCCACCCAGGACTGTCCAAGAACTCATTCCTGTGCACTACATGCTGTTTGCTGCTCTATTTACACCTGTCAAGGGCAAAAACTCAGAGACATCCTGGTCTGCCACCATCATTTTCTACCAGCCACCTCTAGAAACCGTCAGCCAGGAAATAAAAGCAGAGAGCACAGTAGCAGCTCAGAGGCTTCGGCAGGTTTTGCAAATCAAAACCATTGTCCTCTCCTCCTCCTCTTATCCTTATAACCGGAACAATGTGCGTAGGGCATTTTCAGACAAAACGTCTTTAGATTCATCATCTCGTGTGCTCTTTGAAAACATGCCAAAGAATGAGGAGAAAGAGACAATATGTCTACTAGATGGGTGCCAGCTCCCCCAGGACGCTTCAGAGCCCCAGGTGTTGGTTAGCATCACACCTACACACTCTGCTTTGTGGGCAGGGCTTGGTTTCAATACTCTCTTTATTTTTAGCCACGCTTTCAAGAAAGGGGAAAAAACATCTCTGAATCTCTGCAGCTTCCTGAAGCCCTTAAGGAAGAGAAAGCTGAGGAGCAAGCAGGCAGTTGGAAGGACCACAGCCCTCCTCTCCAGCCAGCCTGAGAGATATCTCTGCCTGTCTTCTGGTCCACATCCAGGAACAATGGTCATCGAGTTGGCTTGACCAGGTGCTGGGGAAGTGCGTGGGAGTGCAAAATGCTCTCTAAGGTCCACCAATCCTAGTGTCTACTTCACCTTGCTTGTGTAATTTCTCTGCTCAGCTGCTGGCTTCACTCTCCTCCAACCCACCCGGAGCTGTGCAGGTCACAGCCATCCCCAGCTTTGGCTGAATTAGAACATCACGCCAGACCCCATCTGCCCTGCTCTCCATCACCACCCAGGAAGGTATCAACTGCACCTTGGACCTTGACAGGAGACCCCAGCTGCTACTAGAAAAGAAATAATCGATTATGAGACTGATGTTAATGAAATATGAGATTGTGACTTGGGACAGACTAAGGCCATAGAAAGCATTTTAAATAATTCATCATCCTGAAAGTAAAGTGTATTAGTGGGAAAGATGTTCAGGTCCTTTCACGGTGGCATTAACATCTATGTAACCAGAGCTGATGCTGTGAGCTGACAGCAAAATGGAGCTACTGCTCTGTAGGGAATCCTGGCATTTCAAAATGTCTTTGAAAATCAATGGCCTCCTCTTGCCACCCCCCCCACACCCCCTCCCCCCCCCCCCCCCAAATTTGCAAACATTAAAATATTTTGATTTGGTAGTATCTCATACAAGAAAACAAAATCCAAAATTAAACAAAAACACAAAACGCTGAAATAAATTGCAAAACCCAGAGACGCGTGCTGGCAAAACATTCAGCCAAATCCTTGCCTTCTGCAAAAATGCTTCTATTTTGGCAAACCCACGTGTTTTCAGGGGCAGACTGATCCACCAGAGACTTCTAAACCCACAGTAAGCGGCAATGGAGGCTGAAGAGAGACACTGCGTGGGAGGCAACGTTTAAAATGTCGCCGTTTTGTTTTTCACTTGAAACTGCTCCAAGAGCCGCAGGGAAGATGTTCAAGAGCAAGAATTGTGCTTTGGCTGGCTGGAGAACTCGCTGTCAGCGCCTGGGCAGAGCATGGGGTTACCCAGAAAACCTTTGCTCATTCACAAACGCCCCTGGAAGGGGGAACGTCACCTGAGCAATTATTTTAAATTTATCTCCGCAATTAAAAGCAATTTCATTAACATGGCAGATATCTTTCTATCAGTTAAGCTAAGCTTAGCCCAAGAGGTGGCTCAGGACGTTGTGCTGGTGGCACAGGGGCAGCAGCAGGAAGGGACTTCCACTGCCAGGTGGGTATCTGCATTATGGAGGCAGCTCTTCACAGGGGAAAAGTGTTTCTTCGGGGCTGGCGGACAGGAGTGAATGAGCAATGCACAAATGGCATGAGTTTGCTAGTTCTGACCCTATGTAACTCTCATGCAGGTACATATAGGGCTGGGTTAGTCACAGGTCCACCCCACTGATGTTTTCTCTGGGGCCGCAGAACCTTCCCAGCCTCCTTTGGAGACCACATGGGCTTCTGGGCATCCACAGACACCGGCGTAACAACAGCCTCATGCACAATTCAGGCGCAGTTTGTTCCCTGCTGTCGAAATCGCTGCAGAAATGTCCACGCGAAACTCCTCTGAGATGGGACAACACTCCCACCTGCTTCCACCAGGCCAGGAGGACTGCTACTCACAGAGATGCTCTAGCCAAGCAGAGTGAAGAAACACCAACAAAAGAAACACCTTTTGTGGCTTCACCTTAAAAGGTCAGTTATATTATCTGTTGTGCAACGTGCTCAGAACCTACCACAGGTGATGAAACGGTCGGGAGTTATTAGATCACACATCCTATAATCCTCCCTGTACTTGGCAACACGATTAGATGTGATTCATAAATTCCAGCCGTGTTATGATACCCAAACGGACACAGTATGCCGAAAGCTCTCTTCCGCAGCTTTCACAACAGAAAACCATGAGGGATTGACACGAGCAGCAAGTGGGACCCTCCTCAGGCTGGTACCATGTCTAGGGGCAGCAGTGAGAAGGTGGGGTCCTGCCTCCTTAATTCTGAGGACATAACAGGGTTCCCCAAAGCCTTCTCCACCAAGATACTGTGAGGTGCATGAGCCACCGCTTGTGCTGGGAGGTGGCTGGGGACAGAGCAGTGACACTTGGGGGTGAGGGGAGGCAGCCTTCAAGGGGGCACATAGGAAGGAGATGTTATAAGGTGGTAAGGGAGGGAGAATGGTCAGAGGAGACTCGAGGTCCACCCTCGCTACCTCCACAGCAGCTGGCTCTGGGCTAGAGGTGTCACAACAAGAGAGCTTTATGAGAGAGCACTTGATTTGCGAAGTGGATGCAATCAAAACCTTGGATCCCCAGGGTCAGTTTTAGTAGCCGTGTTAAACCGAATCAACTTCTGCCTCACTGTGTGCTGTCAAGGGGCTGTTTCTGCTCCTCTGCTTTCTTTGAAATGCTCTTGCTGCAGCTTTTCAGGCCAATGCAAAACCCAGCTGAGCTGCTGAGGATGAGCAGGAGCAGTATCTGTCTCCCTGAGCATCAAAACCAGAGCACAGAACTGGCCTGGGAAGAGGAAAGCTAATCCAGGGAAGAAAAATCCTTCAAAGACTATTAAATCCAAAGAAAAAAACAATGAGGAAGATCCCGAGTGCGAACTCATGTAGGTGGGCAGCACATATGCAGGAGACTATCTGAGGGAGCTCCTGTGTTGTCTTCTTCCAGAGGCATCTGCTCCAGCCACTTTGCAAGAGAAGGAACAGGGCTAGCTGGACCTTGGATCTGATTCCAAGTGGTTCTTACCTTAGATGAGATGAACAGTGGCCTATGGATGTGGCTGGATCTCTGGAGAGCGCTGCAGCCACCCTAAGCACTACTGACAAGTGAGAAACATCAGCTCTGCCCCAAGCAGCGGTACTGGGTCTTCAGCAGGAAGAGCAGGAAACTGGGGTCAGGAGCAACCACCGCTTCCCAAAGCTCACCTGCCACTGTCTCCTGCACCCCTCAGGCTGGATCCAATACTGATCCCAAAAGAGAAGCACCAGCGAAGCTGGGCAGATGACGGCCCCATGTCCGTCCATCCTGATGGCATTAAAATTTTGCTTTGAGAGGCACCAGTATTGCCAAGTCAACAGGTATAAAACCCCATTAAATATTTCATTTTCATCTATTGCTTTCAGTAAGTGCCTGTTGAGGAATTCATGGGAACGTTTTCTCTTTGACACAGAGACTTTCAATTATGAAAGATGGCTAAAAATAAAAGAAAATTATACTGCTCAGACATCTCTGGAGGTGGAGACAGGAGAGGGAACCGTCAAGGAGAGCCAGGGAAGAGATTTTGTTAGATGTAAAGAAAGGCTACTTATTTTTACTGACAGAAAATGTCAGGAGGAAGAAGCCTGACTTTAATATCTGGAATCTGTCCCCCACCTCTACTAATAATTTTGCCCCCACTATTTAGGGTCTGAGCCAAAGTACCAGAGTTAAGGGTCACAACAGTCTCTTCCTTTGACTGCAGGGAGTTGGATCACCCTCCTAAATCTCTCAGTTGTACACATAATTTTTTAATGCACATTTTCCTTTTTTTTTTTTTTTTTTAATGCAGGAGCCCAGTCTGTGACGCTAAGAAGACTTGTTTGGGGCTTCTTTTTTCTTTTAATACAAGAGGTTTGGGCTGACAGCCTGGGGCTTATTACACAGTCAGAAAGTCTACAGGATGTCCTGATGTTGATAATACTTGAGATCAGTACCCAGGAAGCCCACCCTCTAAATTCTAGGTGATCTCAGTAAGATGATTATCCATGTTCTTCAGAAAAATCTCTTACAGGGTGTTTTGCAGGGCCACTCACTGACCAGGCTGTCCGTCATGTGATGGACAGCCATCCTGCCCATCATTTTCCTCTAGTCAAAGTCAATTTTCAGGTCTTGGGATTTTCTTAAATACACTCAGTCCACTGAGGCCATGGTGAAGCCTGGGATGGCCTATTTCCCAGGCACCATTAGGCCAGTTGATTGGGAAACATGGAAATAACTCTCAGTTCTGGAGGAGCCTGACCTTTGACAAGCGCTGATCCTAAAATGAGTTGTCAGCAGATCTTGCAGCTGCATCACATTCCAAGTGCTAAGCTACTCCTTTGCTGATGCCTGTTTATCAGCCGTGATAAAAAAAGGAAAACATTAAAATAATCCACTCACCTCTGTTACCATCTCAGGGACAAGGAAGAAGGGAGAGCCACAGAAGACAAATGCAAGTCTTGTGAAGATGCACGTCTTGAAGATCTCCAGTATTGCTGTGACCAAGGCAGCATAACTACCTGAACAACACAGAGGAGAAGATGTCACAGAAAAATAGTGACTTCGGTGCAGCAAGGAATGCACTGACACATCAAACAAAGGTTTAATTACTCAGGGAATCACAACTGTTGAAGGTAATCATGTGTGGCTGTGCTGTTTGACTGCTGATGTTCCCTCTGTCCCTCAACATGCATGGCACAAACTTTGGTGCTCTGGGTTAACATCTGGATCTCTAGTTCCATGTGAGATGCAAATTCTGCAACAATTTTTAATTGCTCTGGAGGCTCCAAGGCTGCCATGCAGTCTGATCATAGGGTTTTGCCTCTAAGTATACCCTATAAATTTGCCTCCAGAAAAACAGTGGACTCATTCCACTTCCAAAGGACAATATATTCTCTTCACATCTTTTTTTTTTTTTTTCAACACATCCTCCAGCAGCACTGCAACTAACACTGTGGAGGCTCCTTGTTGAGGACAACATCAGGTATTGAAATAATACCAGAGTCCTCACATCTGAACCTGTTCGGCTTCTCTAAATAAAAAAACCCCAACTAAATAAACTATAGTTTTGAGGTTTTTAATAGCAGGCTCATCTGCTGAGAATTATGGGACCCATGCCATGTCTGAGAACACAGATAGATCCATCTGAACAAACACAGCGTTGGGCAGTCACCTTTTTGGGCAGGTCTTCAGTGGCCAGACTGCCCCCCACACAGCCACGGAAAACATCAGCGTATTGAGAGGCCCCTGACGTAAAGAGACAGGGATGTGTCCATTTGCTTAATGAGAGCTGAAATGAGTTCAAGCCCTGCTGCAGCTCGGCTTTAGAGCATGTTCTAAGTTGCCTTAAATGAGCTATTGCTTTGAAGGCAAATCAACTTCCTCCAAGGAAGTGCTACGGAGATATCAATTTGCCAGAGTCCGAACAAACCTCCCAGAAGTCAACGTCCACAGGAAATTTCAGACACGTGTTTGCATCATCCCTTTAAGTAAATGATGCATACTCAGTACAAGGTTCTACCCTTAATAAAAATCAGTGTTACTAATAAAAATAAAGGTAAGACATCAAACTGATCAGGGATGAAGTTAAATGAGCCCCTCAGACTGTGGGATGTCACTGCTGAGTGTCACCGAGCCATCAATCCAGTGTATATGACAATAAGAGGTGACACACAGAGCCCTTACCGATTGCTCTATCACTTGGGCTGTGCTGGGAAGAAAACCCTGCTCCACCAGCCTCCACAGTACTGAACCGCAACCTAATTCAAGTTCCTAACTGAACATATGTATAACATACTGGGTGCTTGTGATCTGCTCTGGCCTTGAGTAAAATGTATGTCTTGCGCTCTATATAAATGACTGGTGAAAGGGGAGAGCTGGAAAATATGCTGCTGAAGCCATAGAAGATGTATAGGTGTTTGTTATCTCTGTTCCTTCTCCACTGCAAATCAAAGACATAGGAAGAATATTAAAATTACTGCAAAAAGGCACAGCCTCGCTCTGTAGATGGGAGCTGAAAAACCTCTGGAACATTCTTCTCCTCCATAGTCCCTGTTTTTACACGTGCCTTTAGCAAAGCACTCTGCCCCACTTGGATTGGGCAGTATTCTCTGAGCCACACGCACTAATTTTAAATGATCAGAGCCTTGATTAGCCACATTCTTCCTTGTATTTTAAGCAGTCATTTTACGTTAAAAATACTGCACGTATTTGGTGTTTTGGAGAACGTTCCCATGTTAACGCAAATGGAAAAAGCATCTTCAGCACAGTAGGTTTTCTGCAAAATTACCACTAAACAGTGAAAGGTCCAGCCGGTCCCTGGTACGACCTCTTCTGTTACCAGGTGTGTTGGCCCTGGGAGTTCCAGGTGTTACTGCGCACACGTTGGCCCCACAGAGTTAGTGTAAATGGCCTTCCAGTGTTGCTTGTTCTGTTTTCCTTTGGAAAATAGCAGACAATTGTTGCTTTCCTTCTGAACAGCTGGACCTGATAATTTATTAGGGGGAAAAAAAACCTGTTTTCTGCTAGCCAGCAGTCTTAATCTCCCCACTGTCACGTTTCTAACAGACCGCAGAGGAAGACTGCAGAGCAGTTTCAAGGTAGGCATCTTCTCATTGCACATAAAGAGCTTTTTACCAGGACTGTTCCCTGCACGAGAGGTTTGCTGATGAGGGCTCCCTTCCCTCGTGAGCAGCAATGAAAGCACAGTGCCATGCTGCCCTGGGAGGCAAGAGAAAATGGGAACCACAACAAAGCTGGATAGCAAGGGAGAGATGTTCTGCAGGAGCTGTGCTGTAACTGGGCTCGTGATTGACAGTGACCTTCAGAGAACAGGAGGGAAGAATTCAGACCTCCTGTGAAGAGGGAATTATTTCCCACTGCTCTTTTTTCTCTTTTTCCCCAAACTTGTCATCCCTCTGCCAGATCTAAAGAATAACGCTTTGAACGAACGTGCTTCATCTGTAGTCTTGCCTGGCAAGTCACAAAACGATGGACACAAAGTACAACGAGGAAGTAATCATGCAAAAAGCTTCTGCCATGCGAAATGACTCAGCGTGGCACAAGATTGCTTGGGGACTTCCATGCATCCTGAGCGTGGCTTTCCCGGGCGCAATCAGCTGGCAAAGCTGCAGCTATTTGGTATACGCATGCACAACTCGGCTCCAGCACAACCAGCACCTATATGTGGGGTTACCCTGGAAATCACTCCTTAGATGTCCTGCAGCCTCTGGACCAACCCCTTCACTTTGAATTGCGAACCATGAACAAACAGCCCTGGCTGCAATGGGGAAGGGACGGTGCTGGCTTCTCACAGCATGCTGGACTGGGATTTTCCTCCAAAATCCCTTTATAGCTCATTCTCCCTGTGTTGGTATTGAATAAATACTTTAGACCTTGGGGAAGAACTGAGGTCTAATAATAATCAGGCTCTAAAAATACCAAAGATAGAGGATAAATGGTCCTAGAGATGCGAATTGCGCGTCACATCTAAATGAGATGTGAAAGACCATTTCCCATAACTGATGGGGATTTTTCCATGTAGCAAACATGGAGCACATCTCCTTACTCTACTCATGCCAGCTTCTGGCTGTGAGAACTCATTTAATTGCAAGAACGCAGCACTGCCTTAACAGACAAGCTATCCAAGGGCACTGGTTTACGTGCTCAGCTTGCTGCATGCTTTGTCTAGGCGGCAGCTGGGACATGCTCATTTCAGGAGCGCTGCTGGATTTCAGTTGGTCCTCAAAGGACCAACAATGCCGCTGCTTCAAGGCTAGAGCTAACCAACAACATGCACTGGGGTACAGCAGAGACAGAATGGCTGCTGGGAGAGGGTCTTTGCTCAAAAAACCCTAAGGAGAAGGAGTTGTGCCTATGTGCCATCAGTTACATTGAAGCTAGATAACTGTGACAGCAGAATTCCTATCTCCTTCCCTTTGCTTTCCCCTCTTTCACCTTCCATTCCTTTTGTTTTCCAATGAGATAAAGCAGCCATAGCATCAACAAAAGCATTTTTACCAGCCCTGCAAAGCTCTGTGCAACTTAGGCACCTACGTGGAGTCAGAGATGTCTTCAGATGCACTTTGGGACGGAGTGCATGGTGGAGCATATTCTCCATTAGGAGTCATGTCAGCATCAGGACACATGCAACAAGGGAATGGTGCAAAGATTGCCCGGTTCAAGCAAGTCCTTCGCAGGGTTTGTTCTCATGCAGGCAGGAGAACAGGCAGCCCAATGGCAGCTCAGCTTTTGCAGAGATGTACCTGTATCCTGCGACAGACACAAGAGCTCATCTCCAACAAAGGACCTACCATACTGAGAAAAAGGGAAAAAAGTGTAATGGAAACAGAAAGATAAGGAAGATGCACCAGAATGTGACAGCATGCTCCAGATTCATCATATGCCAGCTAAGGAAGTCCAACTCTCCAAGACCTTGGAAAAAATCAGGTCCAGAAAGGATGCAGTAAGATTGCACAGCATGCAGTAAAGCGTGTGCTTCATTCAATGTGGCATCGAGCAGAGCACATGGGGTTCCTGGTTGGTGATGGTGCTCTGGGGCAAGAGCAGCCTTCACCTTCAGGGATGTCCACCCCAGCATCTCCTGAGAAGAGAGAGCCCAGCTCGACTACCAGAAATGAGCCCGGGGTACTTGCAGGAGGGTTAAGGCCTCCGAACCGGAGATGGCAATGAGAGGAGCCCAGCACTTACTCCTCCTGGAGTCTTCACTCCCTCCTCTTCACTCCCTGGTCTGGAGGAGCAGAGTGCACCTGGTTGCTGCAGACTGGTGAGCAAAGGCTGGAGTTAAAATCTCCATCTAAAAGGGAAAAAAAGTCTTTGTTTCATGAACCAGTCTCGAAAGAGCGTCCCTTAGAAGAACACAGCCAGTAAGATGAAATTGCCATTCATGCTTATTAGAGATGTTCAATGAATTAGGAATTCAATTAAGAAAATGTTCCCCTGCAGGAAGCTCAAAAATTAAGATTATCATTATTGTAGAGGAAGGAAACATTTTTAATATATTAATTTTTTAAAATGACATCACTACAGACAACGCATTTACTCTTGCAGCATCCAGGCCAGTACGGACACCAGTTTTCCTCAGCAATGGGGAACAGTGGCAAGAAGGTTACAAAGAAGTAGATGATAAGAAGGTTTTCTGTGGAGGACAGAGCTCGGGAGGACATCAGGGCTGGCAAATGGGCCCTGAACTATTGTTGGGAAGACATGAGAGCACCAGATGCCTGGATTTGACCTTTAGTCTTCACCTGTGACTAGCTCCACAACTTTTCACATCAAGAGCCTACCCTAGATGGAGGCAGCACCAGTGGTCATCACTGACTCAAACAGGGCTGTGAATTTCACAAAAAAGATGTTTCTGAGAACCTTCTTCGTATCCCCACGCCAGGGCAGGGATTTACTGCCTACACATCTTCTCGTGGTATATCTGCATAGCACCAACACCTGACCCAGGGCGCGTGTGTGGGGTCCCTGCTGCTGCCTCCACACCCATGAAATAAAGCAACAATTCAGTTCCAAGCAAAAGGTGTTCCCAAGCATCTCCCCAGAATAAGTCCGGGTGGGGAGGTGGGGTAGTTTTTTGGTTTTTTGTTTTTCAAGGAAGTGATAGCACATGGAAAACCATGAATAGAATAAATTGCAGGGGAAGAAGAGGAGGTGGAAATTGCTCATAGACCTTTTGTGCTTCTTGTTCCCTTTCCAAACCTTGCCCATGCCACTGTTTCAATTAATAACTCTGTCGCTCTTTCTAGAGTTCAAACAAAGGAGCATAGGGAGAATGTACTCCAGGCATGCAGGTACCTGGAGAAACGCAGTGATGGCTTTAATGTTTCGAGGCCTCATTATGAGACTCTAGCTCTTACTCAAAAGTTGTTCTCTGCTAAGAATTATCTGAACCGCTACCTTGGGAGGTCACTTTGAAACTGGGCTCAAATAATATTTAAAATGAAAAAAATAAAAAAACCCACACATTGTTTGGAGGTTAATTAAAATAAACACATGCACACAAACACAACCACCAATAATAATGTTTCTGTGCAAGGCAGCTTTGTCACTTACTTTTTCACTTATTTTTTCTTATGTGCAACCACTGCCATCCTCCCCCTGGCATGAAGGTTGGGAGAGTTCTGCTCCCAGACCAGAGCCAAGAGGAAGAGCCAAGTATCAATGCCTACTTTGGAAACTGCAGCTTGCTGAGCATCAGTGATGCTCTGTACACAGCAGCAGCATTCGGCTGCCTGCTTGGCACATTCTCCTTTGACTTCATTTCGGAGCAAGGAGGACCACAACTGTGTCCTGCTCTGTCCAGGAGCTCTAGGAGCAGCAGCTCTGCTCATTCTCTACCCTGTGTGGTTTGCATTCACTGCAGAGCACTAAGCCTGTTTCCCTTTCTCTCTGCAGTTAGGTACCTGCCAACTTCTGCCACAATATCTCAACGTGCTTCCATCTCCATCCGGTAAGAACATCCTCCTTTTACATGCTGGGAAAAGAAGACCTCCCAAGATCACACAGAAACAAGCGGCAACTTCTGAAGGCTCCACTGGTCTCTCTATTTTTTGAGCAACTCTTTCCCCTTTGGGCAAGACAAAGAGTAACTAAAACTATCTGCAAATAACTTCTGTGGAGGTAGCAAGTGCCTTGTAGGAAGCTGCTGACGTGATACATTCAGGCTGTCAGTGATCATCACTTTCCAGCGCAGACAGTTTGGGGATAACTGCTTTCCTTACTTGCACAAAAAACTGAAGTTAGGAGATCAACAGTGCCATGAAGAATTCATAAGGAAAAGAGACAATATCCATGCACCTAGGAAGGTTGCTCCAAAGAGACAGATCCTGCAACCAGAGCTCAGATGGTTGGTAAACAAGCGACAGAGGGACAAAGTTCTCTGAAGCTGCTATTTCCATTTTACTGTGGTTTTAACAGCAGGTCAGATTTGACAACCCTGTGCATCCACTGACAGAGGCTGTGCCACCAGAGGAATTGGCTGTGGTTACTGATTGATTTCCTCCTGGCCGTTCTCAGAGCACCAGCTCTGCCTTACGGTACCCAGAGAGGACCCATCTTGTGATGGGGACATCCTCGCTCGCAGCCCCGTTGGCTCCTTCTCCCCCACTGTGTGAAAATGCCCATGAAAAATTGTTTTTGTTGACCTTTCCTCCCCACCCTCACCTTACATTCCTTGGAGATTTTATTGAAAGGCTTTAATTTATTTTTTTTTTACTTTAAAGAAACAAAATACTCACTTTGAAAGTACTGAATAAAAAAGGAGATACCACCGTATCCAAAGCACCAGCAGCAGAGAATAATACCTGACAGGAGCAGCAGACTCAGCCCTTCCCCAGACACTCTCCCACCCAAACCTGCCTTCCAGCATGTGAAGGCAGTGGCCTCTTTGGTTTAGCAAATTCAAGACTTTTCCCCCAGCAGCAAGAGAAGGCACAAATTCACTGCCCACTCCACATGGAGCTGTGGTGGGAACTGTCTCCTCTCCAGAAATGCCTGGATGAAAGGCATCAGCACAGCTTGAGCCTGAGTGAGCTCCTCATGCCAGCCTACAACATGCTTTTTGAGTGGGCAGGTTAAAAGGATCAAAAGGATGAGTCAGGGAAAGGATTTCACAACAGACCTGCACGGTCCAATGATGGCTGGAGAGAAGCACACTGGTGCAGGAGAACAGGCCAGCTGCAGGCCTGGGGAGCTGCTAACAAATAAGTCTCCAAATAGACCCAAACATTATAGTGCAGAAAAACAAGAGCAATCTTCCAAAATCAGTATATAAGGAGGCACCAGGGACTTCTCAGGAGGGACTTGGAGAAACCCATGATGAAAGCTAGACACATGGGAAAAAAACACACCAGAGGCTGCCCAGAAGCAACCTCCAGGACCAGCACAGATGGGCCCAGGTGGGGTCCCTAGTAATGCAGAGTAAGAAAAGAGCACGTCATGAGAGCACCGTGGGCAGGACACGGTATGGCAGATTGCCTCGTGGAAAACCGCAGTGTGGGTTACCACGATCTCCATGAGAAAGGATGAAACGAATTTCAAACCAGGCACAGACACTGCCCTAATGGAGCTCCAGAAACAATCTGGGGGTGTATAAGAGCACTTGTGCTTATGAACCAAAAACAAAAATGGAAAGACTCAGGAAAATGTAAAAGGCGAAACTTGGCTGAGGGAGCAGACGGTATCTCAGAAGGTCTGTTTTGTGAACCACCATACACTGCATCAATGCCTTCCCCCTCCCCAGATCACAGTCCTCACTGGAGTTATTTGGACTGAGCCAGTCTGCAAGGACCCAGAATATAAAATCGGGATGAAAACCCCCATTTGCTTCCAAAGAGCAGAGAAACTAGAAAAGGCACAGCGCAGCCAAATGCAAAACCATTTGCTTTTTCAACACCTATGAGCACATTTTTCTTCTCATGATCCATTTGGAAAACAGCGTCTTCTGCAAAGAACAAAAATAATCCTCCCGTCAGGCACCCCGAGGCATGGCAGCAATCCCAGAAGCAAATCACCAGCTTCAGATCTGCGTGACGTTACAGAGCTTAATGAGGGTGACATGTACCGCCACGCACCGAACGCACCTTTGGGTAACGCAGGGAGGCAACAGCCCTTCTCAAAATTGTGAGCTGCAGTGTCGGTCTGGCTGATCCCACTTGCTTCAACCACCACAACGATGACAGCCCACCACCCCACACCTACTGTGCTGGTGAGCACTTGAGAAACCCTCCTAAAACGCAGTGCTTTCTTTTTTTGGCATTGCCAGATGAGTCTCCAGTACATCCCGATCTCTGCCTTGCGGCTGTTGTTCTGAACAGCCTCCAGTATTTTCTCCAGTGCCTGGTAACTGGTAGAAATTGAGGGTGTGTTTTGGGGTACCCTTGAAGGATTTCAAAGTCTAGAGATCATGTAAACATAAAATAAACGTGGGTTTATGTACAAAATACAACTGTAGGGTGTTGCATTTTGAGGGGGGGCATTACTACCAACGCAGCCAGGCAGAACAGCGGCTTCTCATATGAACTGGGATCACATTTGCATTCACACTGAAGCAAGAGAAAATTGCCAGCAAAGTGGGATTAAGAATATTTATGGATCCTGTTGGCATGATGTATGCGTCTCTGAAGCGATGGAAACTGAGTACAAAACTGAGAAACTTCAGCGATCGGGGGGGAAAGGAGACAAACTGCAATGACTTTTTAACGCTTTATACATTTTTCCTGTGAATTTGGTGCTCAGAGAAGGCAGTTATAATAAAAGGTTTGAAAGAGAAGGTGAATATAGCAGAATATAGCTAGAAAGACCCGATCATCTCAAGATCTCAAAGCACTTTTCAAACTCAGGGAGGTCTTAACTGCACTGAGGCAAGAGCAGGATGTAAAATTATGTCACGTACCAAACCCATCACAGATGCAAGAACGCCAGTGTCTTATACCTGCCTTTCAGGTGCTCTGAACATTGAAGCACTCTGCTTTTCTTCTCATAATGCAAAAACCTGTACGCACAGAGCTTGAATTTCTAACCTCCAGTACCTGCCAAGCAGCCTCAAGCAGAGCACACACCGTGGTACAGACCTGTGATGGTAGTGAAGAAGAAACGCACTTGTTTCACCCTCTGCACGGAGACAGATTTGAACATAAGCTTTAGGGGATAAGAGGGTAAATGCTATTTCCAGTAAATGTCCACAGAACAAAAGAACACTAGAGAACAGGGGTCTAAAATGACTTCACAGGCACAGAGAAAATAACAGAGCGAAAGTCTGAAATGCAAAAGGAAACAACAGAAAACTGGAGGGGCAGAGACACAACCTGGGTGTTCTAAATCCAGCTCATTACTGACTTGATTAGTCTGTATCGCTTCCTTTATTTGAGAGCGGTTTACTGTGGTTCAAGACCAACCTTTTCTTAATCAACTTTATATAAGGCAAAATGAGCCTGATTCAAAATTTAATGGATGTCTATATACCATTCTTCACCAATAAAACCGGTGTAACCTCACCTCCATTTCTGCTGGTGGAGCTACGTGTGTTGGCAACCCTCTTAAAATGGAGTTAATATTCCAGCACGAAGCAGTTTCAAAGGAGACCTACACACCTTCCTATTTCCAGAAGTGCTCAAAACCGTATCAGATTTGGCTGTAAAAGCCTCAGCGCTGCTGGGAGGATTCCTGCATACCAAGTCAAACGTATATTGGTAATTGGCTTAGGTAAGCTTCCTCTACAAGCCTCAATGTGTCTTATGAAATCACACGCCCTTTTCATTTCTGGCCTGTTTCCCAACACGTTGGGCTTCCAGTGTAGCTTCCACTGTCCTCAGATGGGATTCCAGAGTCCAACATTCCCCCATCACACGCCTCAAGGATCAGAAGTAACTGCTTTTCCCTGCACTTCTGCAACTCTGATGTAGCTCCACCAAACTCTTGTTCCTCCAGAGTTTTGCCTCTCAGCAGAAAAAGGGCACAGGGTAGACAATAAGCAGCCAGGAGGCACCCATGATGCCGCCCCAACACCTGACCATGTCCAGAAGAAGCTGCCACCAACCTGTGCCAGTGGCCTGCCATGCTGGAGAAGCAAAGTCCTGCTACTGCCGCCTTTTCTTCCCCCACCCATGCCACACCTCTACCAAGGGGTGCCACCACACTGGCATTTAAAGCCACCATGTTTCCACATGACTAGAAAGCTAACCGAAGAACTACAGCCCAACCAATGTCCCTGTTCAACCCCTACTGAACCATTGGCTGTTGTGGGTCAGGAAAAAGGAAGGAGGTGACTGCATTTGACTGGAGCCCTGGGAATGCAAAGTGGCTGTTTCCTTCATTATCCACCCCATGGGGTGGCCTAGATGTTTTACTTAAATCAGTTGCCTTTCTCCACCATGCCCCTCTGTAAGCCAAAGCTGGCTCCTGAGGGCCAGGTCACCCTTATAACCCCTACCCATAACATCTTTTTATGCATGTTCTGTCAAAACCCACGCTTTTAGCTATGACATCTCTCCTGATCTGTTTTGGTTTTCCTTTCAGGTTGCACAGACATTTCCCTGGGCTGCTCCAGCCTTGGGTACCATGGCAGCTCCTCATAAACATCTCCAGCACAAGCAGGGGCTGCAGCTGGAGCCGTATCTGCTTGGCCTGAGATCAGATTACGGGAAGCAGGCAGCCTGCCCCGAAGCCATCATTTCCACCTTTGTTAGTTTTTGGCTCCAGCATCTATTTTGATAGATGCTAAGATCTGAAAGCTTTTAGCAAGGAAATGGAAGAAAGGAATGGCCACGATTTAACCCTTGCTTGGCAGCAACGTTAGCCCACAGCACAGTTTCCATGCACTGGTGTTGATACATCTAACTAAAAAAAGATGCGAAAAGGGGAAAAAAAAAAAAAAAAAAAAAGAAAAGAACAAGAACTACTTGCAGAGAAAAAGCAATTTCTAAGCCATGTTCCAGTGCTGATCCATCAACATGGAGGCAGGAGCCTCATCGAGGTTGGTTGCTCACAGTGCAATTCATTTTTGTGCACCCTTGTTTCTAGACTGAGACAGCTCCATACCAGCACCCTCCTTCCAAGGAACTCTGGCTAACACATGATCACCAAATTTCTAGCCTGCAACTCCAGCTCAGGAAACACCTCAGTAAGGGCGGAGGGAGCTCCTCTGCTTGCCACAGCTGTCCCTGAAGGAAAACGTGGCCCAAAGGACCATCACCACAGCTCTGTGCATGTACAGAACGGCCACAACCCCACACGCTGCACCCCACTGACTTCTGTCAGCATGCTCCTCCTTCGTGCTGACCCTGGCCCTGCAAAAACAAATGTCCACAGAGCTCTGTGTCCACCATCAGCCAAACACACGTACGCTTTTGAGTTCCCTCCGTGTTTGCCAGAGAAGCGTAAAGAAGTTTTACTGTCCACAGAACAAGACCCTAAGGTACAAAGCCATGACAAGAGGAGCCCAAGGGTTAAAGTTTGGATTTACTCTTCTGCTGGCATTGCACCAAAAAACATTCCACCCCCAGCATTTCAAATTACTACAGATAAAGCAGTAACAAAGACGCAAAACTGGTTTAGAAAGTACCTGATAATTTCCCTTTAAACTTCCACTTCAGAGTAAAAACCTTGCTTTGAAATACACAGCTCTGCACAGGCAGAGGCAGGGGGGACACTGTAATTCTCCTAAATTCAAGTTTTAACTGAAAAAGGGAAACAAACTTCAGAGGATCAACCCAACCCCTATCTAAGCTCCTGCCCAGCTCAGTAGCTGGGCATATTCCTCTCTGCTCTCAAAGATCATTTTGTCTGTTCTTCCTCCATCACAGCTCTTCTCCAGAAAAACCTAAAGAAAAGATACACAAAGTTCCTGATGCCAATAATCATATGGGTTTTCCCTAGTTTATACAGTTGCAATTTATTTTGCTACAAAGTTAATCCAGAAAACATTGAAACAAGGGAACGAAACCCAGGACCAAAAAGTTAAAGAGGAAAACTAGAAAAGCAAGGGAAAAATACACTAAAACGTAACTGCTTAGTAAGGGACATGCAGCAGATTCCATCTAAATTAACTAGTGGTGGAAAGCAAAGGCAGATCAGTTAAATCACACTAAACGTCTTTGTTGGGACTGTTCTCCAGAATGAATATGTGGGCTGGAGGACTTGATGCAGAGGATGGATGTTGGGACTTTCAGCATTGGGATGGAGCCCCTGAACTACCCTTAGTTCCTTTGCAGTCCCTGGGAACTGGGAATCCCAGGCACTTTGCCTTCCACAACATAAAGTATAGAAAATGTATCGAAAAGCCCAAAGAGGTTGGTCATCTTTGTAGGTCATTGGCTGCTAAGCACAACACTGAAAACACAATGGGAAACTACAGCTTGGCAATAACGAAGGCAGGAAGCCACATCCAGCTACTGCTCAACGTAGCATCCATGAGAGAGCTACCACCTCCTAGGCCCCACAAAACTGATAGCCCTGGCAGAAAAATTTTGGCAGACTCTTGACTCCTGTCCACTGGCTCCACACATGGCCAACACAATGAGGACCTCTTGGTGCTTGCAGCCTGTGTGGAGATCCACAGTGGAGATGACCACTGGTGCAGGAAACGGAGAAGAGCATCTGTCACTCCTGGGAACCTCTGGATCACCATCAACTCCCTGGCTTTCCCACTCCTATCTCCTCCTAAGCCAGAGCAACACATTCCTGAGATGAGAGGCCAGCTGAGCCAAGGCTGGTTGATCCTGGGGTATCAGAGACCATCAGTGGTGCAGGGAAAAAGCCTTTTGTGGCCTTTCTAGCAAGCCAAGCTTCAGAGAGAAGTCTTCTGCTCAAAATAGCACACTTGCATGTCACCTGCCAGCTGGTGCGGGGCATGGCAGGCTCCACGGGAGGAATACCGACTCCACTCGAGTAATAGTAATGAAACAATGCGAACAAGAACAGGGCTTAGACACTTGTTTGAGTCTCATCCCTCTTGTTTTTACAGATGTGCTGTTCACGGAAATGAGATGATTAGCTCATCAAAGCATCTGTCAAGGGGAGAGACAAACCGGCTTTTTACAAACGCATCCAAGTGACAAGATCTGTCAGATATGGGCTGCGGGGAATCTCTCCGCGTCTTATTTTTGGATCTATTATAACCAGCCTTACCAGCTTATTAGTTATCCCCAACACATCAATGGGGAAGGGAAAGATAAATATATAAAAACTTGTCAAATATGGCAATCTGAAAACGGTGGGTTTTTTTCATGAAGGATTTATATCCATGCACTTCTACAGCACTTTCTTTTAACAAGAGCTGAACAGCTTGGCCTTTGCTCCCAGAAGATCTAAATGACTTTCCAAATGATTTAAATGGAGTAGATTATTTTATTTTCAAGTTCTTAAATTGGGACTCCTTAAAAGGAGTGATTTTCAGGTATCTGGTTGTCAGCAGGCTTTGCAAATCAACAAAACTACTCATGTGCTTAACACTGGACACGCGCTTCACTGCTGCTCCAGATCAGGTGAGAAAGGGTGGTGGGAAGTTTAAAAGCCCTCAACTAAGACTCAAGAAGTTCAAACTAAGCACCAATCTCTACCTCAGGCTTCCCAGCCCTCTCTGGACAAGCCACATTCACCCTCTGGAAGGTGGGGAAAGGTCCTCCATCTGCTGTGCTCATGTCTGGTGACACCTCGAGGCATCCCTGCTGTATTAGGCACAATGCTCCTAAGCACAGGGAGGCTCTAGGTTCAGTTGGAGCCAGATGGATGATAGGGATATATGGTGGCAATCAAGTGCAAAGGGCCATTTGGTGGCCTTCTGGAGCTCAGCGATGGAGCGCAAAGGGATTTTATTTTTTAAAAAAATAACGATGTGAAAGAGCTGGGTCTGAAAGGGAGATTACTCATTTGTTCTTAGACCTTTGTTGTTAATCACACCACACCTACTACGAGAGCAGCGGCAAGCTGTTGGCTTCACTGCCTGGTTGGCTTGGTGCCACTCAATGCTTGCTCAGCCTGAGCCATTTCTTCATCTGGGAGCAGCCCGGCTGGCACGGAGAGGAGTGAGCGCTCAGAAACCCAACGCTACAAGCCTGCACAGCTCTGGGCACAACCGAAATTTCACGTGTGCTCAGCAGGCGGTGAGGAAGCGAGTCCAGCCAAAGAGAGATGTAATAAGTGGAAGCAAACGGAAATGACACAGCCTGGGCATGAAGAGACACGTACAGTTGGCGTGGGGGAAAAAATGGGTTACAATGTAAAATCAAGCATTAGCTGCCAGTTCTAACCAGCTCACGACGGCACGACAGCTCCTCGCACGCGCAGAGGCAGCGTTTGGCCTCAAACGGCCACAAGCATAAGGCACTGGTGTGGGGAGAAGGCTAAGAACTTCAAAGGACTAACCATTAGTCTTGCTGCCCAGTCTGCTAAAGACACCACAAAATAATCACGTTTAGGAGGTGCAGGCTGGCTAACAGCCTCCTTTTCCCCTTTACCAACTTATGCGACAGAGAAGATGAAGCAGCTGCCACGTGTTTCAGGCCACCACAGTTTCATCTTGGCTCATCCTTTGACCAGATGCAACAGTAGGTTCTTCCTGGTGATGATCATGATCCTTCTAAAATCCCCACGGTGTCCATCATGCTCAGATAATTCCTTGCTCCAACAAACCCAGTCACTCTCCTCCCCAGGATGCTCTACCACAGCACAGGCTGAGGTGTGGCACTGCTCTCCCAACACCGCGCATTATCTTCTGAAGCAGAAAAGAAAGACAACATTTGTGTTGGGCACTGCCCATCAGTGCATTTAACAAAGATTTTCACTCACTGCTTGCTGCTCTGTGAGCATTTCCTGAGCTTTTTCCCTGACTTCTGGTGACCACTAGAGTCTCTTTTGCGTGACAGGGCTGATGGGACGAGGCTTTTGCGTAGGTGGCTGCATAGCCTGTCTGGCCAATGTGGCTTTTCTCCCTTCATCCCTATTCTCATCCTTTTCTCCCTGTTTCCATTCATTCCTTTCCCCTTCCTAATCTTAAGAGCACATCTGAGATGTCCTGTTTGCTCTTGGCCATACCTGTTTGTGAGCAGATCAGGATCAGCAGCATAGTGGCCAGAAGAAAGCCTCCCTCATTTGGTGGTTCTCCTCAGCCAGCAAGCCCAGCTACCTTCTTTCTGAGATCTCTTGAATCACAGTGACTTTTTGTCAGAACCTGCAGCGGAAGATGATTCAGTCCAAGCTGTTGGGCACAGAGCAGACATAAGAGCTATGTGGAGGCTTTTGCAGGTCCCTTCTGATGACTTCACTAGGTGGGACACAGAGCACTGGCACTGCAGGTGAGTGGAGGGGGAATGCTGCACAGTCACATTGAGTAACAGAAACCAGAGGCTCAGATCCTCTCATCGTCTTCCAGCTACGCGGTGCCATTCAACCAACACCAGCCCTGGGCGCAAATAGGCAGCTAAACCTTCCCTGAAGGTTAGAGGTGCTCGAAGCTTGTCAAAAGCAGCATGGCTTGCTCCTTCAAAACAAGAGGAGGGACAAGGAAGATACTCGTCAGCTCCTAAGCAGTTCAATCCTCCTATGGGTTGAGCTATTTGTAAGAATTGATTACCCGCCTCTTTCCCTTGAAGCACAGCTCAAGTCCCAGCTCAGTTGCTCCCTCATGATTCAGTATCTCTTCCCAAACGTACCCTCAGCCTGTTCCAGACTTGAGGTAAGATGTCAGCAAAAGTCCTCTGCAATGGGAGCACTTGCCCTGAGTTAACAGCTCAACAGATACACAAGGCAGCCACGGTAGTTAAGCAGGGGAACAAGGAGAGGCCCATGGGTGTTGGTGATGCCCACTAGCTGGCCTGAAGATCACGTGCTGATCACAGTCAATTAATTGGCAGACAGGAAAAATTCCATTTTCCTCTCTTTAAACATCAATAAGTGATACAATGAGCAACTGAAAGGACAGTGTCCAGCAACTTACCGGACTCCAAGAAGCAAGTCAGTAAGGTACTTTACATTTTCAACATTTTCTTGCTCATTTGCCTTTTTCTCCTACCCACAAGAAAGAACAGAAACACTATAGTAACTGCTGAGCATCATGATCCTTTCGCAGAAAACACCACACTGGGCCCATAGCGACACAAAACCAGAGAATCAGATCGTATCATTTTTCATAAAGTTGGGAGAGCTGGTCCCTAAGGGCACATACAAAGTCACTTAGCAGCTATCCTGCTGTAATAGCTTTCAGCTTTCCAGGAGAACTTTTCCTGGGTTTCCTCCAAAAACTAGTAAGACCAAAGCTGCCTGGAACAAGCTCACTCTGTAGAATGTCTCCCACTCACCATTGGATAGCAGCTGTGTGACTGCAGGGCTAATGCATTTGAGGATTTATTCATTAGCTAGGTGGTCTGGCCAGCAACTCCTCCTGGCGCTTCCCTTCCTGGACCTGTGCGCAGCTGAGCAATTTTCAAATGCAGCAGCGGTACCCCCAAGCATGTCTGACCATATCATTTATTATCAGTGCACCTTGGCCACCCCTCCACATCACATAACTTGCAGTCAACTCTTCTGTAAGGCTGAGAGCAAAAACGCAATGAGTAGTATGAGTGGTAACAGTTTGGATTCATCAAAGGAGCCTAAACGAAGACAGCACCTGGTTGCTACCAAAATTGGTGGCAATTGAGCACCTCAGGGCCCTAAGTCTAGACAGAAACTGCAATCCAGACACTCCTATCCTAAGCAACCCAGTCCCATTGGTAACTGCTCAACTCCTCACTGTGATTTGGGGATTAAAAATCAACCACCTACACATAGAATTTTTACTCATTGTCTAGAAGCCAAGCAGTACATGACGTAGTCAAATCCCACAGGTAAATGCCTTTGCTTTTCATATTTCGCTCTTGGTGACTTCTCAAAGAGTTATTATATCATTAATATCTGCACCAAGCTTATTCTGAGTGGTTTACTGGAAAATTACAACTTATCAGCAATTAGCGTAAAAGGAGTAGGATTTGAAGGCAGGACAGCCCATCATAAAGGGCTTTTTAGACACAGTTCTGATGCTGGTACTTAATAGAGTATTTTAAGAATGATTCCTAAACAGCTACAGGTCAAGCAGATATTTTATATAATGGATGCGAGAAGGATTTGATTTACAACTGGATCCAAAGAGTTTCTTGCTTTTGAAAAGACAGCCTTTCTCCTTGCTTTATAATTTCCATTTGGAAAAACAAATCCCCTGCAACGCACTCCTGGCTTTTCATTTGAGCTCTCCAGAAGGTCCTAGGGAGAAAACATCAAAGACAGCTGAGTGCCTAAATACTCCAGGCCCCTTCTGTGCACCTTCTTCTTTAGAAGCCAACTGAAATAAGAGGAATAATTTTACTTTTGGGGGTCTGCATAAGACTTCAGAAGAGGCAGCATTTTTTGAAGGTGTGCATGTGGATATAATCCTTCAGTCACATTCTTTCTGTTCCGATTTGGACAGCTGGTGGGTTTGTTTATCATCTCTCACATTGGACAAATAAGGAGAAGATGTTAGTGCTCCCTGGGAGTTCCCTTTGGGCCATCAGGTGATTCTTCTCCATGGCTGATCCTGAAGTCGGGACCCCTCTCTCTCCCATAGCAGGGCTTTACATGCACTTTGATGCAGGGAAGGAGGAGGCTTAGCAGCATGAGCTCGCTCTCCTCCCTGTAAAAACACTCAGTAATTAATCTTGCTACCATTACACAGGTAAGGAGGTAAGGATATGAAAACAGACACAACAGCCCAGACACAGCCAGGAGACCCCCAGTGTCCTTCACCCCTTTTGCCATTGCTTAAATCTACTAGCTAAAGCTCCCCCTGTTCTACTTCAACCTCAAGAATCTGCCAAATCTCCAGTGCCAGAACTCGCTGCCTACTTCTGGGATTATGATGCATTCCTTCCTCAGACTTATAAACCCATTTCCTTCTCAGTGGCAGAGGATTAAATTGCTTTCAGAATCAGCGGAAACACTCTGTGCTCTTACAAATATCGTATAAGTAATTAGGGCAAATTCATCTCTGATCTCATTCATCATTTGCTTCAGTCCTCTCAGTGGACAATATATCAGCCTTTTGGCAGCACAGATTTCTTACTGTCTTGGGGGAAAAAGCTTTGGCATCTGGTTTAGCCACTGCAGCTCCAGCAGCATGGGAGTACGGGGTGCTGAGGACAATCCTGACACTGGTGTTGGATGCCAGCAATCCAGGTGCAATGACCCACGATGGCTCTCCCTGAATGGACAACAGCACGTCCTGCAAAATTACTAATTTTCACATGGCTTCCTATTAGTAACCTTCATCAGAAATCTGAGGATTCCTTGCTGCAGGTTCATCTGTATCAGCCTGCTTACGCGAGGGCTCCGCGTGCTCCCCTGAATGGCTTTCCTTCCCACATTTCTCATTGTCTGTGAAGTGGTGCAGAAGTGGATTAAATAAGCTATCATCTCGGTTAGCGATAGTGAGAAAATTGAAACAAGCTGTTCCATAAATGTGATCATTATCTAGTAAATTAAATGAGATATTCAAAGTGTCCACCCAGCAATGGCAGAGGAACCTCTCTTATTCTTCATTTCTTTTATCTGGGAGACAGAGGAAATGATCACAACCTCCCACAAACCGGAGACTTCAATGGGCACACTGTCATTAAAATCATCTGGCTTTCCACACTTGCTGCAATGGACACAGCACGGGAGCCACCGACCATTCAAAGACAGAAAAATTCAACTCTGGATATTGCTGGTGCTAATGGCCAGTTAACAGGGAACAGATTTTTGAGGTTTGTCTTCTGGAGAGTGGGTCTGGGGACACCATACATCACCAGGGTAAGAACTGCTGTCATGCACATACTGCCTAGAAGTCCACTCCAGATAGTCGAGGACTGCAGGGATAGCTGGGGGTTGGAAACCTATTGAAGATGCTGGGAGAAAAAAAACAACAAATTCCAAGGGAAAAACAGAGGAACAGTTTACTGATAGATGGATGAAGGAGAGGAGCAGTCAGAGCTTCACATTCGGCTGTTACTGGGATGTCACTGGAGATGGGGACAGGGGTGGATAGGAAATCAGTCTGCCTACATCTTTGTGTCTTCTACCTAAATGCCTGAAACTCTAAGCCTCGGGAAAGAAATGTACTTCAAAAAAAAGACTGTGGAAATCAGGAGTTTGTATTTAATCTCCTGTATTACCATGCAAAACATTGACAAAAAGCAAAATAATTCTCTCCTTGCATTGTGTTTTCCTTTGTGGTGCTGTTGATCCCATTTCCTTTTCCGGAGAGGAGGATAAAAACATCCTACTCCAACCCAGTTCCTCCTTATCCCTGACAAGAGCTGACCATTGGGGAATGCCTGCTCCATGGCTGGTCCCTTGGCCCAAGCTCTCTGCTTTGCTCTGGGATGCGGAGTGGTTTGCAGGAGACAACACAAGCAGCCTGTGGGCATTCCCAGAGCAGGGGGAGCTCCTGTTCCAGCAGACCAGCAGTGCTCAGCTGTGGCTGACACATCCCCAGTCCATGCCAGGCCAATCTGCTCTCCTCATCCCAGTTACTGGCACACCCCAATGTGGGGTTGCTCAAAGGTATGGGATCTATGAAGGATCCAGCCCCTGAGCAGAGGAGCAATCTCACAGCGGGAGCCGTGTCCAGTGAGCTTGTATCTAGTGGTGCTTCAGCCTGCAGACGCTTGTCAGATGCTCTGATGGAAGCACAGCAGCTCTGGGTATTTTGTAGCTTATACAAGAGTCTCGGCAGACCACAAACAAGTGACCAAACTGTGAAACGCAGAGCAGGCCCACGGTATTCCCAAGAAGCCAAAACTGCCTTCAAGGAAGCATGCTGCTGGAGAAGAAGTTGCTGGGCACTCTCCATAAGAGTACGTTGCTCCAGCAAGCCCTCGCTCTCCTTTCCTGACAGATTATCCTCAGGATGAAGTAAAGACACAGGCAGGAAGCACAACGCACTAATCCAGAGTCTGGAGCTGTCGGAGCCAAAGGAAACCTCTGAGGCAGCGGTGGAGAGCAGGAGCTGCAAGCTCCAACCGGCCATCGGAGGGCAAGCTGCTCCCAGCATTGCTGCGCGGCTCAACACCAGCATCACTGACTTTGCTTGCAGTCAGCCTCCTTTCTTGAAAGATAATCCAGGCCTGCCTGCCTTCCAAGGAGTTCTAATTGCTCGGAAATTTTGGAAGGGCTCTTCTTTCAACCAGACAGAAGCGCTGGAAAAGGCACGAGCGAAGCAGGACACGCTGGGAATGTCCTGCAGCTCCCGGGCCAGCACAGGAATTCCTCTTTTCCCCCATGGCAGAAACATGACGACAGGCGTTCAGCGTAACCCACTCAAAGCAGGCTGCTAGGAAACGTCGGAGATGGTTAAAAATAGGGATTGTGCCGAGCTGGCGTTAACTCTTCCCGGTGAAGGCAGTGACTCCTGGCCGGGTGCAGGGAGGCACTCCGGAAGGGATGGCTGGGTTCAGACATCACCCGGCTGCCTTTCTCTAGCAGTCTCTCCCCTGGGCTGCCTTCGATGGCCTCAGCAACCCCTTTCTAGCCTGTTTTTTTCCTCCTACCACCACGGAAATCAACCCAGACTGGCCGTTTTTGTTACTGGCCTGCAGTCCTTATGGCAATAAGCAGCATCAATGGATGAGGAGCAGATCCTGTAGCCCATCACCACAGAGAGGGACAGGCTGTCAGAGACCAACCTCAAGATCTCTCTATCCCCCTGGTTTTTCCCAACAGCTTCTCCTTCATCTGTCTGCACGCATGTCTCCATTCCTTAGTTTCACAGCTTTTTAGCACGGAAAAGCAGCAAGGTGGCTTCTTTGCAAATATCTTTGTGTCCTTTTACTTATTGGTGAATTTTAAGATGAAGATCAATTGAGCGTCACGTGCCTGGGCCAATTCCCAAGTGCTTAATTTCTTTTTAGTGCTCCGTATGGCCCCACACTCTACAGCAATGCTCTAGCTGGAAAGGGTGAATATTACTAACATCAAGGAAAGACAAACTTAAGAGGAGAGCACCAGGACAGCGGGCGACCTACTCGCTCCCCATCTGCAGACAGCGCCTCCAACAAGCACTCCTTGCTGCTGCATAATGCTAGGACGGAGGAAAGCCTCTCTCATCCTGAAAAATAAGAGATGTCCCCAGTACACCTCCTTCCACTAGGGAGAAGACAAGTCATGCTCAATAAGCAGTGAAATATTTGGAGTTTAGTTACAAAACTGGGAAGCACGATGACTCGTATCTGCTCTCTCCAGCCAGTCATTGCTGCCACCCAAAAGCCCTCGGAGGAAACAAATGGAATTGCTCTATTTCTCCATTCCTTGAAGCATCATGGTGAGCAAAACTCATTCGAATGCCATTGTTCAAACAGATTGTAATGGAAATCTAGCAGTTTGAAGTCAAAAGGCATAGACTGCAACCCAGTTTTGACAGGAAGATTTCCAAGACCAGAAAGAAACAAAGCCAAGGTGCGACCGACTGACCTGCTATCACACCCAGAACAAAAAACAAGCTACGAAACCTTTGAAAACTGCCACAAAATGAACTCGACATCTACCATCACCTCTGCTTGGCTGGTAACGACCAATCCTGTCCTGGTGCTAGGAAGGACCAAAGAGTCAAGGCTATAATTATCTCAGTGACCACATGGAGTTGGAGGTGCAAACCTGGTGACACTTCTTGCAGACCTGGCAGCCTTCCCAGTGCCATTAAAGTTTTTGCTTGAGTAAGTGTCCATGAGGGTCCAGCAAGCTCCAGTAAGCACCAGCTCTGCTTGGCGAGCAGAGACCTTGCCAGAGCTGAAAAGAGAGGTACTTGTGCAGAGAGGCAGCCCGGTGAGGAGCAAAACGAGTCAGCATTCAGTGCAGGAGAGCAAGGAGAAACTGAGCACCAGCCGCCAGGGCAGCTGCCCTGTGCCTGAGCTGCTCGTGGCTGATGCGCAGCTCAAATCCATCTTTAAATCCCAACAGGGAGGAGCTCAGGGCCCTGCTAATCCCACGCTCTCACATCTGCACAGCTCCATTACGCAGCAGCAGGCAGCTGCCGGGACTGCTGCGTATTTAGTACCAACACTTCCAAGGTGGTTTTGGTCCTTTTGGTCTGCCCAGCCCTTTGCTGTGCCTGAAGGCTGAAGCCACACAACAGCAACACCCCTATTTTGTGATGGGGCCTCGGAGCGTAACGTAAAGCATGAGCCACAGTCCGGAGGGTGAGGTATAGGATTTCTGGGACTGAGCCCCAGCCACCAAACCAGCAAATCATGGTCCAGGCATGAGTGTGGTGAAGTCTGGGCATCACACACAACACAGGCATTGCAGTTTCCAAGCTCAGGCACCTGGCTAAGGCCAAGGCAGCAAGAGCATCAACCTCGTGCTGACCAGCACAGCAGGGTTTCGGTAACTGTTAACCTTCAGAAGCAACAATTCGCTGTGGTGTCTGCAACATGATGGACCGATGTCCTTCTATTTTACTTTTGCTCTAGCAGGAACGGGTGGTTGACGGCACTTGATCCCAAACCACGGTTAAAGAGAATGCTTCCAGATTATTGCACAAATAACAGTAATATCCACTGAATTACAGGAAAACGTTGCTTTTCTAACTCCAATTCCAGGTTGAAAGGCAGTGTTATTAGCAGTCACACATGAACTCAATTGCTTTGATTAAAGAGCAACTGTCTAATCTCTGCCTGGACTCAGTCCTGGGTTTTAATGCCTGATTAACTACCTCCTGCCAGGATTATTTTGCATCTTTGCATATTTTGGAGCTCTACGTTTCCGTTTATCGCTACAGACAAAGAACTGTTTAAACCAACTCTCATTTGCACTGGCAATTTAAAGCACCGCATGTGAGTGTGTGGCCGAGTGGTGGCTGGAGCAGATTTCAATGGGTTTTTAGGGTAATCTGCCACTTCTCAGGGAGCAAACCGGGGACAGGACACTCTCAAATCAAGGCAGGGTGTCACTGTACATCTTAGCCCTCATGGGAGACACCAAATGTCACCTCCACAAAATCAGCAAGTTACCACCAGTTTCACTAGAAGTGGTTGGAAAATTGACTCCCCGTCCTGGGACCATTCATTTTATACAAAATAAAAAAATAAAATAGGTTTTGAGTTTTTCATTTTCCAGTACAACTCAAAATTGCTATGGAAAACATAAAACTTACCGTGGAAATTGTTTACGTATCAAATTCTAATACTCCTACTAAGAAGAAAAAAATGAAACTGGCTAGAAAAACTTCCCGTCCAGTCGTACCTACCTGCCTTCCAAAGAGTCTGCTCTGAGCAGTTGGATCCCATTATCTATAGGCACTTGTCCAATCTGTATCTCACACTTAGGTCTATCATTTTCCTCCTCTACCACTATGAGCTCTCACATTCCATTTGAGACCTCTTAGGACCATCTGAGATCTCTCTTCTCCTTAAAGAAGACACGAGCTCAGTCTAGTGCAGCACAATCCGCATCAGCTTTTGCTACTGTCCTCACGCCGCAGCCCTGATTGCGCCGATGCTGATCAAAAGCTGCTGTTCTTCAAGAGCAGTCCATCTGGGCTTCTCCCTCGGGCCAACATAACTGCGATGCATCAACCCCAGGGAAGAGCAGCAGCTATTCTGGACTGAGTAAGGACCTTAGCTGGAGGACAGTCAACAAATCCAAGCTCCTTTGGCACAACAGTCATATTGTCCAAGGTTTAAAGCCAAGAGGGTTTGCTGCATGCAGTATCTAATGCCTTAGATGACCACTGCTTCTACATATCCTTCTCCAGTTCTCTCATCTTCTGTGTATTGCTAAGTACCATATTTAAGGACATAATTTTTGCTGCAGCCAAGGCATTTCAGTGCAGAACAACAGGATTTGCAGATTGGGCAAGGTGGGATGGGATGGGGGGAAGGAGAATGGGGCTCAGTCACTGCCTCAGTATCAAAGCAGCAAAGAGAATATTTTCACAACGGTGCCCTTAAAAGAGAACAAAATGCCCCTGTTAAATCAGGTAACTGGGTCACAGTACTGAGTCAATGAAACGCAAAGCCCTGAAAGATATCCCTGCTTTGGGGTGGCGGTGTGGAAACCTTCACGCAACAGCACAATGAGTAACAGCAAAATGAAGCAAAGAGCATATCAGGTGATTCACACAGAGCTCCTGCAGGTCCACACCACGCTGCAGCCACCGGAAAAGGCTCGCTCATGTGTTAAGGCAATTCTGCCTACAGGCTGCCCCGAGCCTGTGGCGTCTTCTTCTTCCTTCCTTTGTTTTTCCGTGTGTCTAATTATTGAGGACGTTCATAGAGAAACGCGATTTCTGGTCTCTGGAAGCCCATCTGCTCCCACTGTTTATTTCCTGCAGTTGTCTTGTAATGAATTCCAGCGTCACGACCGCACTGGCAGCTCTTCCCATGGGGAACACGCAGGGAAACCACCCTAGTTGAGAAAGCAGGCCTGCAGTACCCAAAGGACCCTGAAGACATGGGAAAGAGCAGAAGGTGGCCCCGTGTTTCCTGAATCTCCCACCAACGAAGGAAAATCTGGGAAATGGATGAAATGGATTCACTGCGGCAACACATCCTTCCAGGCTGAGAACCTGGGGACCTGCTCTGGAAATCACTGCTGGGACACTAGTTGGGCCAAGAAGCTGTGCTGGCTTGGTGCTGATGAAACCAGTCCTGGCTGAGGGAATAAATCTGGCAATGGGTTTTCAAAGGCCCAAAAGCTTTGAGGTGCATCTACCCATGCCCTCCCTTTGTGTAAGTGTGCCACCAGCAGCCTCCATGACTACCTCCTACTCCAGCACCTACCTGAGCAATGAACTCCTGGAATAAAGAACTACAGTAAAAAGGTTAAAACCACCATAAAAAGGATTAAAACAAACTCTGTACCCACTCTTGCCTTGAAAGGCAAGTCCTTTCTTTTAGGTCTGGTTTCACTGAGCCTTCCTCCAGACTGCTGTGAACTCAATATAGTCTGCTCCAGGCGACCCTTTATTCCCACCAGCATCGTGACCTGGATCTGTACCCAGTTTCTGCTCCTCTGAGGAGTCTCCAGCTGGTTTCTTGGGCAGTTGGGTCCCTCTTCAGGCTGGCCCTGCCTCCCGTCCTCACTAGGCTCACTGCCCTGTAGTCAAATCAGATGTTCCTCCTCAAGAGCAGGCTCCAGGGCTCTCTGGCAAGGTAGACCTTTCCCCCTTTCAGAGTCAGACATCAAGCACACAGTCATGGTGGAGCACACCCTGCCAGGACAGAATCGCAACCAGACACAGAGCAGACTACACATACCATCAGGTGGTCGGAAAAGCCAAATTTCCCAAGGGAATTACTCATACCACTAGCACACATGCTGTGGAATAGTTCATAGGGTAGACTCGAAAGAGCAGAGAAAGCAATACTCCACAGGTCTGTGCACAAACTTGCAAACGAGCCACGCTCACATCTGGTTTCCACCTGTGCTGCATTCCCCTCTCCTGCCCGCTGCACGCCTCGAAAGTCTGTGCAGACTTTGCAAGGTTACTGGCCAGTAAAACAGAGCTTCGCTCCCCCCACTCCCCAGCTCAACACTTGGCTCCAGCAGTTCAAAGGAGAAGCTGAGGTTTGTCTCCAGTTCGCGTGTACCTGCCTACTCCATCCCATCTGCACCTTGCAGCAGAGACGCTGTCGTGGCAGGTGACCTCTCCCTCCTTGAACACTCCCAGAGATACGGTGGCCAGCCCAGAAGTACAGGCAGACTGGGGGCATCCAAAGCCCAATGGAATGTGCATAGGCTACACCATCCTGCTCCGAGGAATCATGCAGGAGGGATAACACTTCACATTTCAATTTTGCTTTCTACAAACATGGTGAAATAATAGGCTTTACTGAAGAACACCAGCAAGAGATACAGTTAAGGTCTTACAGCATGCACATACTGCTCAACGAGGCTGTCTTTGGAGAGTCCGCACGATGGAAGAAGCATCATAGGTTGTCCTAAGCAAAGCACAGGTTTGGGGATGATTTGCTGTCCAAAATACTAATTGAAGACATGATGCCATGCAGGAAGAACTTGATGAGAGCTCCTTGTGACCCTGACTGGCAGGACGAACACGTGCAGCGTGGGAGAGTGAACAGACAGTGGGAGTGTGAAACGGAGGAAACAAGGCAAACTTATGAGAGGCAGAAGAGTATCATCAGTTCAACCACAGAAACACCATCAGCTCTGATGGGCTTTGGGTCAGTTAAGAGGCAGTCAAACAAAACAACAAACGAGTTCGTTTCCTTTCTTTGCCCCCTCTCTAAGCAGCATTGGTAAACTCAGCCCAGCTCACGCCAGGGTACAACGGTGCGTGTGCCCAGCTTCCTTCTCGCTTGCGAGCTTCCCTACTTCAAGATCATACATCTTCATTTCTCCACTTTTCCAGAACAAAGACAGCACTGTTTTGTTACTGCACAGCTACTTAGTCATTGCTGAAACAAGACAGAAAACCTAGTATGTCAGAAAAAGCATGAATAAAGGATTTGATTAGGGCAAGGGGAAGAAGGAAAGGGGAATAGATACGAGATTTGCGTTGCTGCCACACACAGTTACTAGAAGCAGTGAGGACACTTAGATTGCATTTGAAAAGTTCACAGTAAGGCCCTTAATTATCAAATTCTTGGCTGATGTACATAAATATAAATATAGGGACTTGGGTGGTAAGGAGATTCATACTTGCTAAGGGTGCAGCTCCTAAGCTGGACTGTTTCCCAATTTCTTTACCTAATTTCTAATAAAATGCCACTGACAAAGCTAATACGCACCACACAAATGGTCCTGTTCAGCCACTTAGGACTCACTGCCTGTGGATCTCAGCAGGGCTCCAAGGCAGAAAACAGCATTTTTGGCCTTTTATTTCCACAGGCTGCATCACTACTCACTTCAAGTAGAGAGCTTTCCAAATCCGAGCTGACCCATTTCTGCCTGTGGCATTAAGGACACCTCTTCCACTAATCTCGTGTGTCAGCGTGGTACGGTTGGTAATACTTGTCTCTGGGACAGCAGGTTAGGGATTTACTAAGTGCCACACACCATGTCCTTTAATTCAGTGTCAACCAAGGATAAGCCAAGGACCTAGGGCAAAGCGTGATCCATTACAATTTCATGCTGGGTGGGTGCTGTATTGTTAGGAATGCAGCTCCAGCTTTCGGATGAGAAGCCAAGTCTGAACTGCCGCCCGGCTGGGTTTGCTCCAGCGTTGGGGAGAACAGCACATTCGTGTTTTCTGCCTTCTGTCACCCAACAGGACTTAACATGGCTGAAGCTAATGGTGAGGCAAAAAAAAAAAAGATAATAAAATATACACGTGGCTGTAAAACCAGAAACAAAAAAGAGAAAGCAGATAGAAAGAAATGTGTTACTCTTGGTAACGCCAAGACGCTTTTGTGGCAGTGCAGGGGCAGAGCAGAAAGGCAATGGGCAGTGACATTTACGCTGTGCTCCCGTCCTCTGTCCCCAGCGCTGCCTCCCTCCCTGCTCATGGGACACCTCCACTGAGGACTTCTCTCCGCACGGCTCCGGTTCGCTCCGCTGTAAATGGCAGTCGCCTGGCTGACCCTTCCGCTGGTGAACACGCATCCGGCACTGCCCACCCTCCGCACCTATTCACCAAGACGTGCATCACACGGGTGCGTTTGGGGAGAGGCAGCTCCTTTCTGCAGCTTTGAACCCGACCTCTTTGCACCCTACAGACTTCTGGGTGCACAACGGAAAACAGGAACAGATTTGCCAATACTCTAAAATACCCCAGTGCTGTTTGTGCCCTGGCACATCCTCCGGCTTCTGTGAAAACAGCCTGGATGGGTATCTGGTTGTTACTAAAAACTGCGTCTTTTCACAGTAAAACACGGCGAGCCTCTGGGGCTCGCCTTAGGACTACAAAGCTTGTTTGTACACTGGAAGGCCAGGAAGAATTATCCCATCTGACTTCCCGTACATCCCAGCCTATTCATTTTCACTCACTTACCCTGTATTAAGCTTAATTACCCCAGTATTAAGATTAATGGCTTGTGTTGATTACAGCCTATCTCAAAAGAGACTATTACAGCATTTGAGACAAAGCAGCCTCTGCTGGGGGTGATTTGTCCCCAGGGCTCGCTGTCCCCGCTGCCAAAAACACGAGCCCTGTTGAACTTCCCTTGCTTCGTTTCACCAGCCAGGGATGGTTGCGCTGAATTACCTCCTGCGATTAAGGAGCTCTTTCGTATCCAGCGTTTTCTTTCTGCGGAAGTACTTGGGCACAGAAGTCAAATCGCTTCTCACTTCTCTTTGCCTCGCTGAACAGGTCTCTCACCCTCGATGTCTATTTTCTCCAGCTCTCACCTCTCTTTTTGTGGCTCTGTGCTGCACCTTCTCCCGGTTTCCAAACCACCTGTTAAAAACCCAGGAGCAGCACCACATCTGGAGCTCACAGCGGCATGAGATCTTGGGAGGCTGCAGCCTTCAGCATCACCGGAAGGAACTTGCTGCTCTACACACTTCAGCCAATAGCAGCACCTTTGCCAAAGGAATCCACTTCCAACCAAGGTGGGTTAAAATAAAATTGAGGCTGATAAAAAGCAAAAAAAACCCCAAATCAGCTGGATTCTCCTTTGCTCCTATTACACAGGGACTTGGGAAGCCTTTTGGTAGAGGAACAGGATCCTTTAGCATTAGCTGTAGCCACTTTGGGTTGGTATTAGATAGAGAACATCTTGACATGGTTCAGAAACCGCCTCCAACATCACTCCTGAATGATTCACTGCTTTGTGGCCTGGTAGACAAGTTCAGATATTGCATTCCTGTATTCCTTAGGGAAATTATTTCATTTTCTGATTCAGTACAAACCATCACATTGCTAATTTACATAACTTTTAATCCCCTTACTCTTTTGTGAACCCTAAGGGGTGCAATTTGGTGCTAGTTGAGGTCCTCGCATGGCAGCCAGGCAGCCCTGGGAAGGACCATGGACTGTTACATTACCACGTACTTGACTGCTGCGGTGGAAACTGCTCCCTCCCCTCGCTTCTGGAAACAGAAAGAGGATCTAGGTTTCCATGGGGTTTTTTTGGCCTTTAGTCCAAGAACAACTAAATCTTCTGTGAGTGAAAAAGGCTTCGCCTAGGTGATGTGATCTTCCTCGCTGGAAATTGCCAGCAAAGACAATCTGTCCTGGCAAGCTTTCAGAGGGGGACTAACCAAGCACAGGTCAGTGAGAAGGATGCATTTTGAGCCTTGCTTTATCCTTTCTTTCCTCTGCTGTCTTGTGCCAAGTCTAGAGAGTCATTTTAGATGGGATAAACAGAAATAAACATCACTGATCCCTTTTTTCTGCCACAATCCGTCCTTTCCCCTGAGCTCAGTCCCAGTGCTGAGCAGCCACACCGCTCACACCACAGTTCAACAGATTCCCTGGAGATCAGGTATGCTTGAACTGGGTATATTTAGGAAGTGCAAAGTAATTTGCTTCATTCCCCGTAAGTGCTGCCCATACAGTGATACACACATACACCCAAATCTGCTCCGGATTTTGGGCATTTGTGCGCTCCTAAGCAGCCAACTCATGCACCTCCCCACCTGTACCAGACCCTCTAAAGGCTTCTCTGCTCAGATCTCAGCCCTTTTCTGTTAATACTGCTGTTCAGCAGGATTTTATTCCCTGCCTTGAAAGACTGAGGCAAGGTGACTTTCTTCTTCTTACTCTAGGTTTTTGTTGCTGCCATTTGCTCTCCTCTTCAGACCGAGGCAAGCACCGAGCCAGCTAAGGCTGCTGTGATGGCACAAGAAACACATTTCAATCTGGTGAGCAAGCAAACACCTTGCACGCATGCAGAAAGGAAGATGAGGTGTCTTCCTCCAGGCTGTCTTGCAGCTCTGTTGTGGTGCTTCAGCCTCCCTGAGTTCACTCTGGCTGTGAGCTAATTGAGACCAGGTTTAATACAGACCCTAACAAAGGACTGCAAAAGCAAACCAGCCTCAAAGCTCATTAAGTGTCCTCATTTAACCATTAACTTGCTTAACTCTACCTGGAGGACAAGATTGTCTGGACCACAGAATCTCCTTATCACTCAATCCTATCACATTTTAATGTCAAAATAATACTCTTCTATGGCAATGAAATTTTGTTCCCTTAAAAACACGGTTCACAGCATTTAATAAGTCTAGTGCTTAGTAGGTGAGCATCACCACCACTCTCCTGGGCTGTTTATACTGAGGGTCACCGTAAAGACCCTCAACTTGTGGGAGCAGCCGCCTCCTTTTCTTTTCTACCCAACAAAAATGGTGCTCAAAACCAGGCAGCAAAAGCAGCATCCCTGGATGCTTGTACACGTGCTGGCTGCTCAGGAACCAAAAGGTTCATTACCTGGGAGGCCAGAGGTGCAGAGCGGCCGCAATCTGGTTCCTGCTCTCCTGCACGTCCTGACTGTTTTCCACTCTCAAACAGTCAGCAAGAGCATCTGTAAGGCTCAATAAATTAACATTCGCGAAATGTTTTGAGATCTCGAGATAGGAGTGACTATAAAATCCCCTCGAACTATTGATGTCTTTTATTATTTATTAATGCTGCCATCGTGCACTTAGCCGGGAGCTCTTGAAGCATTTTGAACAACGAAAGAAAACCACCGTGCCTGGGCAGCGCCTTGAGCTCTACAGCAAGGTGACCTCCATGAGCTGCAGAAGGCCATTTTCACAAGCAGTTTTTCATGGGACAAAGCCAGCGGAGCAGAGCAAAGCAGAGGGCAAATGCCTCCTGAGACATCGAATCGGGTGCTGGCTGCCCAGGCCTCTCCGAGCAATGCAGGGGCTTTTGAATGTGGCTGGTGGGACAGGGCAGGGTGTCGCCTGTAGGTGGGAGGTGTTGCTCCATAGCTGTGTCCCAAAACGCAGCCTTAAGAAAGCAAACCTTGCCCATGCAGCTCTGCGTCCAGCCTTGGCTCAGCAGGGACAGGTTTGTCCCAGCTGGGAGAGGTCGGTGGGTCAGGAGGGCAGAGCAGCACCCACGACCCCTCCGGCTGCAGGCTGGACCTTCCTCAATGGGAGACTCTGCAGCCAGCCAGGCCTGTTTTTCTCTGCATTGTGTCTTTAATCGAAGCACAAAAGCCATTCATTTAAGTGGGTTTAAATGGTTAAAGGCACTTGTTCCTCTGAAAAGAGAATGAAATTGCTATTGACACCTCCATAAAAGAGGGGTTTTTCAGGCACAGTACCAAAGCAGTGGATGAGGAGTCTTCCTCACTTTGCTCGCCTGCAATCAGATCTGTAGCCTCCTCCTCTGCTCTCCTTATAGAAATAGGTACCAGCATCTTCAAAGGAAGAGAAACTTGATGGCCTCAAACCTCATTGGCAGTCTGATGAATAATTAATGCTGCTGCATTAACGGGAAGTTAACAAAGGCCTGGAGAGAGACCATCCTTAATGCAGACAAGAACCTCTGGACAGTTGCGCCGGGTCAGGGAGACACATGATGACCTACACCCATGTCGCACTGGTCTGAGAGCACAGACCAACAGGCACTAAAACATCCCCCTCACCCAGCGATGTACACGGGGTGACTCTTTTTAACAAGAGTAGAGACCGGCAGTTACATTGGGGTCCTTCCCTTGCCCAGCTGCACGGGGCAGGATGGGAGCCCCCGTGCATGTGACCCCCGGGGCCATCCCGACAGAGCTCAGGGCAGCTGTGGCTCCACTGTGGGAGGTCTCACTGAGCAGCAGCAGGTTGTCCTCTGCTGTCCTTTGGCTCAGAGAAGCTCAGCTCACTCTTTGACGTGACTGACAAGGCCGCCGTGCCCCGGGAGGAATCATGTCAGCCCTGTGCAATGGTGCTTGGCATGGGTGGGTGGCCGCCTCCATCCCTGCTGCGTGAAAAGGGGGTGGCAATTTTAGCCAGCTCTTCAGGTGTCCCGCTGGAGATGCTCTTTAAAAGGAAAGCCCTTTCCTTGCTGGCCTTTGCGCAGCATCTCCTACAACGGGCCGTCACTGCTGTGTTGTCATACAAATAAATAACAATATCGCACATGACTCACCGGTTTTACTTGTCAAACATGAGGAAAGAAGGTAACAGTCGAACCCGTTTAAAAATATCAATCAGGCCAATGTGTTTAAGAAAACAACTGCAACGCTGTGCCCATTGGAGCCTTCTCAGATCAATGCTAAACGTGCCATTGAAAATATCATCTGTTCAGATTCTGTTCAGGTTTAATCACCCTCCGTTCACCCTTTCCAAAAGTAAAATGGGAAAAAAATAAAAAAAAGGGAAAAAAGAAATCTTTCTGGCTGAAACATTTGGTTCTTGCTCAAGAATCTGGTCTGAATTTTATAAAGGTTTCCTGGAAGTGGAGATCAAGGGGCTGGTTTGGGACTCAGAAAGAGCCCTCTGGCAGGATGAAGAAGAGAAAACTGCCAGAGACCGAGACTGATACTTTGTCATTCACTTATTGGGAACACTGCACAGGACTGTTCCTGCTAATTAAAACCAGCGGTGACCAAAGCTCATTTGCAGAGATTGGGCTTTGGCCAAGCGTTTGTGTATGGATGAGGAAATGAGATCATAAAAGTCACGACCGACCTCCAAGCTCGGGATGTGTAATTGCCTCTCACACCTTGCTTCCCAGTCCCTCCAAATACCACCTTTCCTAATAAAAGTGGGAGCAGAGCTCCTCACCTCTATTTTGAGCTGGCAAACCGTGGAAAGGGACCAAGAAAATCCCTGTGCTGGAATTGTCCCTAGTATGAGCAGATTGAAACCGCTCTGCGGTTGGTCCCCGTCCAGCTGGACGTGGCTTGCTGTATTTATGACTTCCACCTGCGACGTTTCTCCTCAGGTAAAAATCTGTGCAACTATGAGCTTAGTTAAAACGTACGTTGAGATATGTCAGATTAGCCAGAGTGAGGACTTGCTTTATAATTCAGAGAAGAGCAGCCCTTCACTGCTGAGCTGCCCTGCTGACCACAGATCCAAAGGGATGGCTGAAACGTCCCATGTCTGACACCCATCTTGGAGACAGGCTCTCCATGACCATCTCCAACACTGTGGGTGAACAATAGGCAGAGACACCAACCAGTTTTCCTCCAAAAGCTGAACTTGTCACGCTCTTCTATGGATGAGGGAGGACCGGTGGGCTGATACGAGCAAGAATTGCTGCCTGCTTAAATATATATATACATAGGGGAAAAAAACACGCGCTGCCTTCAGCAGATACTGTGATTCAAGTCACAATACGCCTACTGGCACATCCACCTCCATATATTCACTGTCACAAGTGTCCCAATATAACGATACCGCTGGGTTAGAGCAGTATAATCGTGTAGCATCACTCCTACTCCAGAGTAATCAAGGCATCCACACGCTGGGGCTACCCCAAATACTGAGGTTTTGTTACGCCAGTGTAGTTTTACTGGGAAACTTCTGAGACATGACCTAAGATGCCATGACTTTTTCTGCAGGACTAACGCAGTGCCTGTCTGGTACTGTCAGCCGTACCCAAACCTCTGCTGATAAAAGGTGTCCAACAGAAAGAACAGGAATGTCAAGCCAATGATTAAGACTACTCATCTCCTCTAATGACAAGCTTTCTCATTTGTTTTCTTCTCAAAGGACAGAATCAAAACCTGATTCTACAGTCATATACCAACTAATTGCACTGGCTTTGTTTCCTCAGCTCACTCCATCCATCTAACAGCCATTTTCTCCTAATGTGCCCTAAACGTTGGCTTGTATGTAGGGAGAAGTCCCATCTCATTTCCTGAGGAAAGCAGCATCCTTTGGAGCAGCAATAGTTTACCATAGCTGCCTCACAGGCTGATCTCATGGCTTTTTCACCCAGAAAATCCAATGTTTAAGCAGAAAATTCAACAGTAAACATCCCGTTTGGATACTTGGGATTGCACAAGGCCACGTTGTTTTCAAAGATGCAACACATCTTCAAAATGGCATCCAGCGACAAGCATCATGCAGAACAGTAGGGAGATGAGGAAATTTTTGAAATTCCTAGTTATTTCATTTTGCCAAGATGTTTTGTTTGTTAGAGGTGACTTTCTGAAGGACCACGTGAGTACAACCCACGCACTGATCCATCTCTATTGCAAAGGCCTGAACTTAAAGCAGGAAGGATCCTCCTGGATGACCACGAAAGCCCACCTGAGCACCACCTCTTCTCAGGGCACTGAGAGGGGAACAGAGGGGACAGTTCTGCATTCTCTTCCTTCTGTGCACCCTCGCTAGCAACATCCCTCCCAGGGCAGCACATCCTGCACCCAATAGGGCAAACACCCACTCGCATCCACGGCAGGTCAGGGATTTACACACCGCTGGCTCGATGGGAGGAAGTGACAGAGAGAGTAGGGATGCTGTCATTATCCTACACCTGGGTTTCAACCTAGGATGGTCACTTCTACCAAAAAAGCTGCCCTGCAAATAACATCAGTGCTATGCCATTCGAGAGGACTGCACGGTGCAGGTGTTGCCAATGGATTAAGGGAGAAATCAAGCTTCAGGACATGAACCACAGGAGTGCTGCTAAGGGCAGAGGCCAAGCACGTTGGGAAAAGAGGAGACATCGGAGCCAAGCAAGGAGGTGAATTAATCCCACCATGAAAGTGGCATGAAGAAGAATCAGGCTGAAAAGAAAAGGATAGCACCAAGATCTCCCATGGCAGGGAGGAGAGCTGAAGATACGCAAGGGAAAGGGCAAGATGGAGGGGAGGAATGGGAGAGCCTGGGCAAAGACTCAAACACAAGTGCACTGAGGAACGGCTCCAGGATCTGCTCTGTCCTGAGTTCTCACCTTTGGCATTGGGACTATCTTCCCAAAGGAAAATGCTCTTCAGGAGAGACAATTCTAGCCCCGCAGCTGCCTTGCCCTAATTGCACCAGAACCAGAGGGCAGTCCCCTCCTAATCCTCCTCCAAAATGCAGCAACGCAGGAGCGATGAAGAGAAAGGTCCCAAGGTAAGAGGCACTAAGAGACACAATAAGGAAAAAGCATGAAGGCACAGACAAAACAGTCCTTGCACTTTATCTCACAGCTTCAGACTATCCTGCCAGAAGAAATGCAGTTATCTCCTCCCCACCTTCCATGCTGCCTTTCATAGTTCTTGTGATACAGGGGAAAAGTCGCCAGCACTGTTGAAGCTCCCCAATGCAGCCATTTCTTCCAAGAAGCCTCATACAACCTTCTCTGGCCCTCCACAGAGCTCTGCCACCATCCTGGATCCCCACAACCATGGGCAATGTGTCCCTTCCTTCAGCTCCATCACACAAGCCCCACGCTGTCCTGCAAGACCCACCACGCTGCTGGTGTCCAGCCGATGCTACACTGGTTTATTTTCATCTGCTTGTCTCTCAGGCTGACTGAGGACTGGTTTTGGGTTTTTTTGTTCTTATGTTTTATTAAGTACAAACATGCCCTCCCCAGGTGTTTCTTGCCAATTCAGGCAGGAATGGGGCTCCTAGACCCCCTTGTTCCCACTAATGAGAAATGCAACAGGCAGGAGCAGGCAGCACTCCTGCAGCTTCACCTCCTCTCCCTCCCCATAGTAGCATGTCCTTGCTGTGACCAGGGCCATCACAGAGGTGAGGAAGGCTGCCTGGTTAGCACCTAGGGAACCCAATACATCCATAAGCTCACAGCTAAACCACAGCAGTTTCCTCCATCCTTACATTAAAAGTGCTCGCCCTCACCTCACCGCAGCCTTAATCCCAGCCTGAGCTGGAGGAGACCCCCAAGATGAAGCGGGGCTGTGGGAATCACTACTATTCTGCAGTAGGGTGGGAAAACAACTTGGCCTTTGACATCTCCAAAAAGCTGAGAGCCCTTCACAGAGCTTTTCCTTTAATTAGAAATTAGATAAGCTTCAGTTGCTTTGTCCATATGCTTCCTTGCACCAGTGTATGGCAATGGACAACGACGGAAGGATGGAAACAAGCCACTTGTATAGATTGCTCATATGTTTAGTTTGCGCAAAGCAGACGAGTATGAAATTCTGCCTCTGCTGACTTGCTAAATAACCACGGGCCATATTGTGAAAGCAGACATTTCATGAAAGGAAGACAACTTTTCCAGACGTTTTACAGGATGACTGACCCTGTGGGCCTTCTACATCCTGTTTCATTTGCTCCTCCTGTAATATACTTAAAAGTTTCAGGTACTTCTTCAAATGACTGCCTTTTACTGTTATCGTCACTGCATGCCACCTGGCCCGACAACTGTTTTGTAGTGTGGTTATGGTGGAAAATGAAATTGTCTATGGAGAAGGCCCTCAACACCCATCTGCTCACGACATTCAGTGGCTGATGAGAAGAGCTGCTGAGGAAAGCCCATGCCACCAGCTGAGCCTCTCTCACAACTGTGGTGAAGCAGCTGAGGCTTGCATAAAACCCTGTGCAAGTTTCATTGAGATTTAGGTTTTCTTAATGCCACCCAAAGCGCAGGCAGGCAGAAGATTAATGTTCCTCTCTTGCAACTCCTTCCTTGCCAGCAGCACCAACCAAACACAGCCACTGGGCAGTCACGGGCTTTGGCTTATGGTGGGTGCTGTCAAACAAGGTCGCTTTCAACATTACCTGCTTAACATTTGGGCACATTTAGCAGGTTCCTTGAGCACTGGAAAGCTGAAGGAGGTTATCATCACTTTTCTCAAAGAAATCCCACCAGCTGCAAGGACCCATCTACTACTTTCTGGAAAGATCTTTTGGGACAGAATTATTCTTGCATGGGTAGCTCCGAAGAGCCGAGACCATGTTTGTGTAACTGTGAATTACTTATTGTCCTCTCGGAAGTAACATCTTTACAAGGAATAGCAATGATTCCGTGGGACAAGGAGGGTGGGGGACACAATCAGGACAAATTAAAGGTGTCTCCAGTTCTGCTGGTATTTGTGAGGCTCGTATTTAGCTCGTAGGTAGGCTATGCAGAAATCATGTGTCAGCTGGTGTAGGATCCTTGGGGGTACGGTAGACAAACCTGAGAGCCTCTCCAGTGACATGATGGAGAACTTCAACACTATTCAATGTGGGGAACTTTCCACTTCTGCACAGAAAGAGATGGTTCGGGGTCAATGGTGAGGGTTGGCTTGGGGGATCTGAGGTCAACCTCAAGCCTTTCCTACTGGCTTCAACAGGAATGGATGAAAACCAGCACCGAGTCCTTCAAAAGCCTGCTCTGAACACATGCTGGTAGGACGCCCACTGGCAGGCAGTGGAGGTGGGACATGCTGCCCAGCAAGCAGCTGTGCTTTGCACAGCAGCATTCATGGCCTGCGCTAACCCCAGGTCAGCAGACATCAGCATGGGTCCAAGGTACAAAACTCAGGAGGTCTCACTGAGAGCAACAGCGCAGGTAACCCAGCTTTCTGCAAAGTCAAGCCGAGAATTAAGAAATTCTCATTACTGCTATTTGCAGTCACATTTTTCAGAGCGTGACTCATTCAGGGTCACACGGTAAATACAGGAAAGACCGAGAAACGGGTCGAGGTGCCCTGACCCTCAGGGCCAGGTGCTAACTACTCAGCCATGCCTGTCAGATTGGGCAAGGAAAGTGCAAAGCTCTGGAGTTATGTATGACAAGGTTTCACAACCTTCCAGCTCAGTGCTTGGAAAAAGAAAGTGACATTAAAGATGATTAAAAAACAGAAGAGAACCTCTCTCAGAACTAGCAACAAGATTACCTGATGACAAAGCAGAAAGGTGCTAAAAAATAATCTACCCAGGTGGCTCTAAAAAATTACTAGACAGAAAAAGAAAAGAGGAAATGTAATTGAAAGAAGAGCCTCTCTCACACTAATGTCATTCTTGACATTTGAGCAAGTAATTTTAAAGACGACTAAAATAATATTTACATAAAGGGTTTAATCACTGGATTTTGAAGACAACTCTGTTAGATCATCTCCAGGGAACAGAAGAATGATGGGCTAATTAGCCGTGTTTGCCAAAAATCGCTTTGCTTCTTTTTGTTATTATTCGCTACACACTTCTTGCCTGGATCAGGACCCTCTCCGTGCAAGATGCTCCACAGACAGAGTGAGCAACAGCTCTGGCCTCCAGATGTTTACTCCTAGTGAGTGTTTGCACTGTGGTGGTTCTCTGAGGCTGCAGCCACGCACAGTAAAATCCCATCCCGAAGGTGAGCTCACCCTCAACAAAAGTCAGCTCCGCGCTGCTCGAGAACTCTCTGTTCACTGCTCTTACCCAGCAAACAGGTTGTGCTTTACCCACCACCCGTTTGTTGAGTTAATTAGAAAAAAAAACAGAGTGCTGACCCGAAACCGCAGTGCAAATCAAACCTTGGTTCAAGACTCAGACAGGTCTTCTCGTTATTTCTTGTTTTCACACATTGGCTGGCTTCCTGCTTCTGCTCAGAAATGGGAACCGACACACGAGGCTGATTTAGTGGGATGGGAGCTGTGGGTTAAATGGATGGCTTCGAAGGGAGCCGGTGAACACACACCGGTGGCTGCCGAGGGCCACGTCTGCTCACTCCAAACACACGGCACCCAACAGTGTCTCACGGCCTGAGAAACGAGCAGCTCTGTCTCAAAACGAGTCCTTGGATGATGGCGCTGATTTCACTACCAGGAAAGGGGTGGAAGGGAAGGAGGAAAAGGAGGGAAGCGCAAAAGCGAGGGAAGTGTTGGGCAGGATCGGGGAAGGACAAATAAAGAGCTCTTGTATGCTAGGTGCGTCTCACAGTTCTCCAGATAAATGGAGGGCACTCCTATCCGTTTACCAGTGATCATTTCACCTTCACCATCAAACCTTATTTCAGGTTTAAATCTTCCCAAAGCCACTTGCCTGCAAACCTGCAACACTTGCCATATGATTTATTCTGGATAATCTGCCTTTACAATATGCTACGTGCCTCCTTTGGCACTACGGAAATCCATGAGTGACATGGATAAAGGAGCAGTGAGCTTTATGCTCGCTTTAAAGACAGCATAGGGAGAAATGCCCAAGTATAACCTTATTTTCAATACAGCCTCTCAAATCCACTGGGGAGGAGCTGCCAGATATTTTCCCAGTAAAGAAATATCACTAGCCTGAAGCCAAGTGTTGATTTAAGGCTGTATCTGTGTGGAGAGGTTATAAAGCTAAAGATGTGATTCTAGGGGAGAAAATGAATGGGTGATTTAGAACAAAAGACTGTGTTCAAAGTACTAATTGCAAACGAACCAATAATAGCACTAATGCCAGCAGAAAAACTTAAAAAGATTCACAAAGAGTATCACAAATAGAAGCGCTGGGGTAGCTTTCTGCCTTTTCACAACCCAAGATGATCATCGAAAATCATTCAGGTAGTTGTGAAAATGTTCAGAAGTTTCGTAAGACCTCCTTAATTTTGACCAAACGCTTATTTCTCCAAAGATATTTCCTAGAAACCTGTTACTTATTAACTTTTTTTCTTGGTCCTTCAACTCTAGCTTTAAGGCTTTGATTCATGGACCAGAAACAACATGATGTGATCTCACCAGCCACCCACCCTTCAAACTGCAGAAATTAACCATAATTAAACAACCCTTTGAGTGCAAATCGTCTCAACTGCTGAGAAAATGTTTACCAGGAACACAGTTGCAAAAACCGGGACCAGTTTGTGAACAAATGATCATGTCTCACTGTAAGACTTTTTGGAGAAAAAAAAAATTGTATACCATGGAATAGAAAGCAACATTTTTTTATGGCTTTGAGACCTTTTATGAATATATATCATGGAGATTATTGAGGGACACCCAGCTCATGGAAATCAGTGTAGCTGCTTCAACTTCCACAGAGCTAGATGGATTTACACCAACTGGATGCTGAGCACAGGCTTTTCAAATAAATCTGGCAGGATTTTGCTGCTCTCAAGCACACTGAATTTCAGGGATGCTTTTAACAACAGGAAGAACATCCTAGTGAGTATTAAACTGAACTGATTCTCATGTAAAACGTGCACACTAAAGGGTCCAGAGAAGTACATCACGTACACTAGCTTAGTTGCAATCGCTAATAAAGGCTGCAGAATTGGACTCCAAAGATTGGAGAGGATCCAACATACTCTTAAAGTATGTTTCTGCCATCAAGGTACAATCTATTCTCCATCACTCAATGGATGCATTTTCTGCTGGAAGAGGACAGGCTAGAGAAGAGCAGAGTGCTGAGAGCCAATTTGAACACTCGGCATTAAGGGACAAAACAGCAGCTCCTAAACCAAGAAGTTCTGAGTTGGATTTTCCCAAAACCTTGAGAGCATAAAAACACCTAGTACCCACTGGGATGGTCTGACACATCTATGTCCAGGTCCTGCTGGCTCCCCTAAAAGCCCTAATCTTGATCAGATGATGGATTTTTGAATCCTAACCCACAAAGCCTCTCCACGTCCAGCTACACTTGAGCATTGGTTGACTCAGGCCAAGAGGAAGAGAGTTTCTCTCATACACATCCCAGACACTTCCCACCTTTCCGCTGTCCACACCACACTGCAGAGAGCTTTCCCAGGGAATTGTGCACTCAAGGAAAGGGAAACCAAGCAAACAACAAAAACTTTGATCATTTTATTAGGGTACAACCTACAGTATTTCCTTATGCTGAAATCAGGACAGGAAACACCGACGTGACTTCTGAGAGTCCTCTCCTACGTTATCATTTGAAAGGACGGGAACTTTGCGTTGTAGCTGGAGATGCACACGGCTTTCTAAACTCTTTCCTGCAAGATATAAACAAACCCACAGCCAAGAAGATTCTCTCTCTGGGTTGTTTATATGCTTTTCCTTTGACCTGGTCATCTCTTTTCTGAACGACTGCTCCCTGTGGGAATGTATTCCCAAGTATTCCTCTTCCACTTTCTTTACACTTGACTCTCCTGCCTGAAAAACCCTTGCTCTCAACAAAAAATGGAAACACCCACATCTGACACTGTCATCTCTTTAGTTCATAGCACAAAGACGCGCCACACAAATGTAACGTGCCTCAAGTGTCCTTCAGATGCTGTATGTACCTCTGGGATGCCCTCTGAGCTGTCACTTCTGGCTACAGCCCCCTCAAAGGTGTTAGAAGTGAGCCCCTCCGAGCCTGGTGGATGCACATTGAGGCCAGCTGGGTTAGGGAGACAGTTTCACCTCAATTCATTTTGCAAAGCGATCTTCTGTCTTAATTCCTCATGCTCCCACCACTCCCAGCCTGGAGATAGCATGGCTGCAAACAATGATGCTGTGCAGGGGTCAAGCACCTAATTACCTTGGTGAGACCAAAGCAGATGGATAAAGGAACAGAGACTTCACACAGGCAGAGATGTTGCACATGTAATGAGGAAACATTGCCTTCCCAGCAGGAAATGCAAGGTTTGGTCTACAATTGCCCCTGTAGAGAGGGACATGGCCTCACAGAGAAGCCCTAGGGCAATGTAGGGACAAGCTCTGGTGATAGACAAAGTGGCACTTGTGTCTGTGGTGCCAGATCAGATGCAGTATGGAAAGAGCTGGTGGCTCTGCTCCCCAGGGTGCTTTCTCCTCCTGCTCATATCCTCCAGATCCTCAGTGCCACCAGAAAGAACAGGTTCCCAAAAGGGATGTCCCTTTTGCAGCTCCCAAGATATGAAAAGTGGGAGCCTACTCTGAGGAGAGCCCTGTCCTCTGGCTTATAGCCTGGGCACCCAAGTGGGTCTTTGCAGATCCAGACCCTGGGTTTCAAATCCCCTAATAGTCAGGCAAGTCTGTACCAAGAGACTGGAAACTTCCCACTCTGAAAGGCTGTTCGACCCCACCACCACTGTGATGGCAGGAGAAGGGTCCAACCTGCCCATCAGTCCAGGCTGTCCCATGAAATCCCCCCCAACGCACACACAAGGACAAAGCCGACGGACTTTTTGATTTCACAAGTAATTAACTGGGCAGCCTCCCCTGAGCCTCTTCTGTTGCTTCCTGGGCACATCCCTGAAATTAACCTCAGAGCTAATGAAGCCAATTAGCAACGGCAGACATGGTCTCCCTCTAATTATTTTCCCTGGAAAGGTCACCCAAAGCAGCACATTGTGAAACCCAGCTAATTGCATTGTCTGCTCACAGCACGGAGCCGGCTCCTGCGGGGCTCCGCCGAGCTGGGGTGGAGGCTCATGTGCCATCGCCCAACAATTGGAGCCTCCAGCTGGGGAAAAAGGCAGCTGGGAAAGAGGAACCCACTGCCAAAGTCTCCTTGCCACCAACATCGCTCACATACAGGCTCTGACTGCTGCCTTATCCCTCTCCTTTCAGATGTGGCCAGCCAGCCCAGCAGTCAAGGCAGAAGATTAGATGAACACGCCAAGCTATCTGGGTGTCAGAAGAAAGCAGCTGGATGCTTCTTTTTGGAAATGGTTTTGTTTCATATGTTGGTTTTTTTTTTTGGTAAGAAAAGAAAGGGAGGGAGAATTTTGGCTGGAAAAATCCAAGCTCACAGCCTAGCTCTGGGACATGGAGAGGGATGTGGTTGGTAGTATCAGCTACAGAAGAACCCAGTGAGGATGCTGCCCCATTTCTAAATTAACACAGAGGGCGGGGCGAGGGCAATCCTGGTATTTTTGAAAATTCTCTAGAAAAAACATGGTCAGAGCAAACCAAAGGAAGGGAACAGAGCAGGGCAAGAACAGCACGTTCTGCACTGTTTCTGTTTGGACAAAACGTATCTTATCGCAACAGGCAGCGATGATCCTGAAGAGTTTATGCAGGTACAGAGACTCCACCCTGTGAATTCGATGATGTATCTGCCCTGTTTTATCTCCACAATTACCAAAAATATCCCTGAGAAGCTATAGCATATCAGGCATTTGCTATCACCAGCCCACAAAGCAGCTCAGAGAAGGGGAAGGGGCATCATCTCCTATTTTCATGCAATAAAAGTATAGCATGACATATTCTGGCCTGTCCTCACCACCTGCATCCAACAGAAAATACAGCTTCATTGCAATACCTGATGTCTTTGACCCTATGGATCAGGGCTCACCACATCCCACCTTTCCCCTCATGGGAAGGTTTAGGAAGAAAGCAAAAATTCCTTAAGCAGCACCTCTCAAATCCAGTCTTTGTCATCTGGGATTAAAGTGGGAAAAGTATTTATGGCTACAAATGGACACTGTTTGAGAATTTGAGTGGAAAGTCATACTGTGACTGCTTGTCACATAACCGAGCTGAAGCTAAAGTTTTTTTACCCCAACTTTCAACAAAAGTCCATTGGGATCTTCGAAATTTCTAATACCCATCAGCATCACCATAGTCAGGCTGCTGTGAGACTCTGGTCTGTTTTTAAACACACAAACAAAACTTATCTGATGAGTAACGAAGTTGCAATGTCCACCCCTCCAGCAGGAAAATCCAGGATGGATATCCAGCTGCTACCCCAGGCACCGAAGCTTGCTTTTATCAGAGGCTGCTTTGGAGAGAGAATGTGTTAAACCAAAGGTAGTTAACAAAAAATATGTGATCCATCAAAAGCAATCTCCAGCTGCTGCATTTTTGGCATCACCAGCGAGATGATCCAAGCGCTTGGGTGTTGGACCAGCTGCGTGGACTCTGCCCCCTCCTCTCCACACCATGGCTCAGGGCTCGGTGTGCCTGTGCCCCAATGCGACGCAGCCTGTAATCACACTCACATGTCAGGTCACACCAGGCGGGAGATGATGTGTGTGACCACATTAAAGAAGGGAATTTTTTCCTTTGAGATTTCTTTGTTGACTTTAATAAAGGCTCCCTCTGGGCTTTCATGCTTCAAAGGAAAAGGGGAGAGGGACCATCTTCACACATCCTAATTAACAGCGTCTAATAATTGTTCTTGCATGCTGCTTTGGTTCGCACAGCTCAAAGGAAGTAAGACCTTTCTGAAAGGACTTAGAGAACATCAGTGTCCTCCAGCCTCAAAGAACCTCAGAAAGCCCCAGTGCAGAGCTGGATATGCCAAAAGATCCACGTGTAATCCTGTACGGATATGGTACCAACAGATGCACACATGGGGCATGGGTAACCAGATAGCACCTTCTGCACAGTTACTTTCTTGAGCTGGAGGATGAAATTTCTTTGGTGCCCTCTCCTCTGTCCTATGAGAGGACAGAGTAGAGCATCTGCTCTGCTCTGATGTTGCTCCGTTTAAAGAAGCTTTTGGGAAGTTAGCAAGGGAACACAGCAGTCAGCATGCTGGCAACACGTGTCCCTGTCACCTCTGAGTGCCTGGCATAGTAAAAGCAGAGTCTCAGCATCTCCATGAAATCAGGATCCTGTATCCTGCAGTGCAGCCCAGGAGGGACCACAGAATGCCTGGACCTTGGGGGAAGCCAAGGGGTTAGGGGTTAGTCATACACTAAATGGATTAGTCGTACACTTGCTATTTTCAAACGACATTTGAACCTCCAGTTTTCAGTAAGAAACAGAATTTCTCCCAACTGTGTGGCCACTAAAATAAAAATATATTTCTCCCATCTGCATTTGCAGAGAAGGCGCAGCTCTGGCATGGAAGGCCTGCCTGTGGTGCCCCTGATGAAGCCCTGCTGCCAGTGCAGAACTCAGCCCCTGGTACGTAACCCCGGTATGCTCAGAGCTCCCACCAGCTCGCACCGCTTCTTGCTCCAGGGCAAGATATGGACTGGGTCCTACTGATTGTAACATCGATTTCTCACACTCATACAAGTCTGGGGTCTCACACCTGAGATCGGCACCACAGGCTTTCCCTAAATTACCTCTTCAAAAGTAGGGTAACTTCTAAAGAAAGAGTTCTGACAGCATCAATAGGAGGACTTTTGGAAACCTATCAAGAGGTTTGTAAGTTATTTGCCAGACTATGAGTCTCCGCTCCCATGCAGGACTACAGCGTTCATGTAGGCACACATCCTCACACCAATACCCTCATCCTCGTAGCAATACAATACCTTCATCCTCATAACAATACCCTCTTCAAGACTCTGAGCAGTTGGGAACTCCTACATCCACTTTCTGTAAGGGCAAAGCCAAGCGCACGCACTTCCCCTACAACCCAAGTGGGATCATCTGGGCAGTGTGTCTCTGTACTATGTCTGTAAGTCACATCCCTACATTTGAACCCCAAAACTGTGCTTCTTCCACTTGAGAACAACCATGGAGAACTCTTGAGCTAAATACAGAGAAGATCTCTGCCCTTTCAGCATGTTCAATTGGAAGAATCAGGGCTCTATAGCGCAAGAGTAACACCTGGTTTTCCTGCCCTTCCCTGCAATGGTCCATTTGAGTGGTTCCCATCACCACTCAGTGATGGGAAGGTGATGCTGGCATTTCATTTAGCAGGACAGTCTGTGCAGGACAGCTTGGAGCACACCCTGAGTGGGCTTCTTTAAAACTCTTCTATAAGCTCCCAGTCTTTGTTTGCCTGGAAACACTAGGATGAGTATTTGAGCTCCAGCCAAGAACACAGGAATTCCAAATGCCGTTCACAAAATATTTAGGAATATTCAGGCAGGAAAGGATTGCAGCCCATTTAAATTTTTAAGGGCAGCTTCGGCATTATTTCTGCGTCTGGCCTATAAAGAAGGTAAGTAAAAGAGTCCTCAGGCTGATACCCTGAGCAGAAACAGGAAGACCAGCAAAGTTTTCCAAGGGCTCTTGGCCTGAGTAGCCAAGCATGAGTAGTGATGGTACGGTATGGGGAAGACGCAGAGAAGCTGCCATGAACACACTGGGTTTAAGCTCATGCCCGCCATGGCCTTGGGTAAACTACCGCTACATTTGTTAACCAACACGAAATGCAGGAGTCTATAGGAACCACATGTTTTCCATCCGTTCCATGTGCTCCATCAGCTTGATGGAGTTAGATGATGCAGACAGACAGTCTGAGATCTGGGTTAAACAAGTTGAACTGCTTTATTTTTCTTTTGGCATTGCAGTGCGCGCAAGAAATTCTCACAGGGTGGAACATCTGGAGCGCATTATTCATTAAGAGTGAAAGATGCCGTTGTGTTTGTGGAGGAACCAAGCACGCTTCTTGCAAGCATCTGACACAAACCAGAGTGACAATTAACAGCATGGCAGCTTTCTTTAAAGGATATTAGTTCTGCCTCACGTTAAATAAAACTTTTGTCAGCTTAGCTGACAGCACAGGTTTCTGAGGAGGCATTTCTCTAGCCCAGTAAGAGACAGGAGAGAGCTTTTAAGTAGCACACTAGTATTTGCACAGCAATGTGAATTCCTACGTACAGTAGCAAGATGTAACTCTTGTCAGACTGGGAGCACGGTAGGAATCGATGCTATGACTTCTATCTACACATAGATAATATCTTTCACCCAACAGCTTACTCATAAAACTAATGCAGAAATACAGTGTAGGTCAGCCAGAAATCTGTGGATTTGAGTCAAAATCTGACAAGCCGAAGCAGCAAACAAAAGGGTTTTCTATTCTTTAGTGGCCAATGGCTCAGGCTCTCGCACAGAACACGGGAGCCCTGGCTACAGTCCTGTTTTTCCTTGAGAGGCCTTCGGCTCAGCACTCCTGGCTCCTGTATCCTAGCCCAGTTTTCCAGATACTTTTTGCTCTAGCTAAGACACTGCATCCTTCAACAACCAACATGACACTGGTCTGTATTCTGTGTGTGGGATGTTTCTTTCCTGTAAGAACTCACTGTCAAAAGATAGGTGAAAAGGTGGACACAGAACTGGAAAGATAACCAAGACGACTTCCCTGGAGGACAGCTGGCAACAACGTGAATCATGAGAGACCAAAAGGTGACCGAGGTGCAATAGCCAGGTGATGCTCCTCCTTGTGACAGTCATCACACCAGGTCACTTAGAAGAAAAGGGAAGACAGGGAATTTGAACTGCAAGGTCAGTGGAGGAAAAGGACTTACGAAGAAGACAAAGGAAAGATCCTGCTTGTGCTCTTGGCTGACGATACCAGTGTGTTGCACCTCCCAGACGGAAATCCTGAATCAGAACCTTTCCAAACTACAGGTTTCTGTTATAGCATATACGTGCAGGTGTATCTCAGTATACATTTACCACGTTATACCGATGCCGAAACCACCATGCCAGCAATACATTTTAAGTCTTCAGGAAACTATCTTTGTTTCACTTTTCAGCGTATGGTAAATTCAAGTAATTTGCTCTTATCCACTCTTCCAGAAATGAGAAAATAGGTTCTAATAAGACACAGAACAATCTTACGTAAAAAAGCCTACTCCTTTCACAGTGCTCACAGGAGAGCTACTTCAAGTTCAGACAGAATGAACAAATAAATATGAGTTTTCAGACCATAATGGCAGAGAAGTACCTCCACTCTATGTGTACATCAATTATTTCCTTCTTTTTAAATCCATGACTAATTACCCTTGGAACCAAAATAGCTAACATCCAGTTGAGTACAGGCATCCCTTTTAATGTAATCAAGAAGTCATCTAGGTTGAAAATTATGGCAATTATCAATGAAGTGGAGGGTTGTATGGACCTAAGCCCTGTGGTAGAAAATGCAGTGCATTGTGGGAAGATGACTTCCAGAGAGGAGGGGAGCATCCAGATCGTGGACAAAAATGCACAACTTGTGATAGAACTCGAGAGGACTCAGGACAACTCATGAGGATTCAGGAAGACGCAGAGATTAGTGTTTGCCCCAGCCTCAAGTCCCCTCTCCAATTTTCAGTAAAAACCCAAATATTTAGAGTGAAAATGTTCTTTTGTTGAAATCACATTTTTCCTTCAGAAGGTAAACTAGGTATATGATTCCAAGCCACCATCATTAAAAACGCTTTTGGATTTCTCCTGCAATGACATCATCTGAATCAATTCTTCCTGCTTCTCAACACAACCTGGCTCATCATGAGATCTTTAAGCTGACCCCTGGAATCCAAACTGATTTGAACAGATCTTTGTACGCTCATACACATGAGAAAGGCACATTGCGGAGACCACACACACACACACACTGTACCAGCTTTCTCAAGGATTTCCACCCCCCGCAACAATTATGCTGCCACACCACCTCACAACATTTCTTTGCCTACTCTTACATCCAGCTGATAAACCATGTGCCCAGCAAAGCGCAGAGGAGCAGCCAGGGTATTGCCTCAGGCAATAATTCAACATATTTGGCCACGGTTTCTAATATGCAAACAGAGTTTTTGGTTTTCCCTTGTTACCATCACGCAGCCCTGTCCCAACTTTGGCCTCCCCCATTTCATTCGCTAGGAACAGGCCATCTTTCAGAGAGAGGAGTTTGGACAGAAGAACAGGGGTAGAAAGGTTTTCACTGCCCAATCTCTGACCTTTCCCTCCTCCAAAGACCAGCCATGAAAAAGTCACAAGAATCAAAAGGATGTTCATAAGACGGCATTGGGGTAATTTCTTCTTTTTTAACACCCATATGTTGAGATTACATCACATACGTTTAACAGGAAACATGCAGCTAAAACCAAAGTGGCATGTGGAAAACAAAGTCCTTTACCCACTGCTCATCAAGTCCTTGCAAGAGTTGAGGATCATTAGTGGTTCCTACTATTGACATTTTGCATTAGTCCTTTTAGAGGAGGCTCAATGTGATGGGAGTTAGATGTGTTGCTAAAAAAATAGAGATGTCCATGCGTGCTACTAATGCCTCTTTACACTATGCATCTCAGTGCAAGACTTTTGAGACAGACAAAAAGACACAACACTAAAAGTGTGTGTGTGTGTCCAAAGATCAAGTCAGATCACCAGCAGGTTCTTATATTTAACAAGCACTGCATGAAGCCAGAAAAGAAGAGGCATTTGATTAAGACAACCAATTATGGTTTGGCATGGGCACTACAAAAAGCTTGGAAGGTATTGGCTATCAAGACTTTTTTCCTGAAAGAGAAATCTTTGTTGCCTGTCAGACAGTAGCAGCTCTGCAGGCTCACACACTGTTCTGCAAAGATGAGAGGCAGCAGGATGAGGGAGACAATTGCCTTGCCTTCAGCAGTTATTCTTCTCCATGTTTTCTCATCCTTGACTAGCTGTTGGCTGAAATCGATGCGAGACAGAGAGGAATGGTATGCTATATACAGTATTTGGCTTTTGACAAAACAGCAAATCACAACCTGGAATTCCAGGGTGCATCTTCAAAAAAAAAAAAAAACCACACCCCATTTCTTAGATAAAAATTTTAGAGTCAGAACTAATTTTGCATTCCATAAGCCATGACCTATCCACGCTTGAAGGAGAATCGTAGGGTTGTTTTCTGACCAAATACCCCATTAGAATTGTACATTGCCTTATTTGCAAATCTTCCTACAAACAAAGCATGTTTAAGGCGGAAGATTTGATATCTGAACATCTAGGAAAACTCAAAGCTTAATCTCAAGTGCACTGCTGTAACAACAAAGCAGTTACGCATCTCCCTCATATCTTTCCAGTTAAAAGTTATTTAGCAGGACACAGAAGACCTTTTCCTCTTTATAAATAAAACAGCTAAGAGACACGAGTTACTGAAGTTAGGCTCTGAGTTTGCACACAAGCCCTTAAATACACTTGGGAAGGATAATTCTCAGATGCAGGAAACCTTTGGCCCTCTCAGTAAGATGCAGCATATTTTGCCTGCCAGTTTGTACATGTTTCATGAGCCTTCTGCCACAATTTTGCACTTCTGGAACTTCAGGTTTAAACAAATTCAGGGTGCTACAGGGAAAACTAAAGCTGATGTAGAAGCAGCAAAGCCTGTTCCCAAAAATCACTCCTCAGATCGTCTGTGAGCAGATGCAAAGATATCTTTGGAAACACTGAGTAGGGAGGGGAGGATACAGGAAAGTGAGTGAGAAGGTGGTTTCGTGTTCATTCCTTCATGCACACAGATGGGATTCCTCTTATGCAAGTCCCAACTGAGCAAACACAGACCTCAGGTAGAAATGGATGCTCCCAGTCCCTTCTGGGTTTGCTGTGCTGCCTGCCGGGCAGGGCGCGTTGTGGGGGTATTGCAGTCTGGCAGAGCAGCTCATCTGAAATGAAGGGCAGGGAGGCAGCTCAGTAGATCATCTACTCCAACTCTACACACTGAGAAGGCAGGATTGGGTGCCCCTGAAGCCACCACAGCCAGCAGACTGAGTGGCTTTGCTAAACTGGTGCCACTGTGCCCAGCAACCATTCACACTCCCTGGCTGGGCGGAGATGCACCAAGACCAGCTCTGTGGGGACTCCCAGGGTGTCCAGCTCTGCTGGATCTCCACCGTGATGAACTAAAGCTCAAAGGAAAGATGAGCCTGGCTGTTGTTTTCTAAACAGACCTTTCAGTAATTTTGCTGTGTTCTAATCACAGGAGTGAAGTTCTTTTTTGTCCCACGGCTGTGGCTCGTTTACCTCCTCCAGATGATGAGAACGTCCCGGGAATGTCCCAGGAGGTTGGAAGGGAGTGAGCTGCTTTGCCACAAGCCTGGTCGAGCACAGGTGGTGCACAAATGTACAGGCAAAAAAAAAAAGTAGAGAAGAGTAAGTACAGAGACAAGGAGAGAGCACGGGGGAGAGAAAAAGGAGCAGAAACCAGCAGCAAGGCAGACTGGGGGGGATGAAAAAAAAAAGAAAGAAAGATTGAGGAAGAAAGAAGAGGAATAAGATAAATAGTGGGTTGTGGCAGCTGCATGATGACAGGCACTGGGATGAGCAGATACAAGACCCAGCAACAGTTGCGATCTAAAAGTTCACAAAGGCTTGTTTCTTTCCCGTACTCCCATTTTACAGGACTTGAGCTCAGGAAGAGAGAAAACCACAGACTCTGTGTCTGCTCAGCCTGACCAGGACATCCCTTAAGAAACAGCCAAAACCCAAAAGCGCTGCAATGTGTAGCCGAGGGCCATGAAGAGCTCATGCAAGAGAGCAAATCCCAGGGGAGCCATCCATTTCCCAGAGCTGGCTGGCTCAGAAAGAGGCTCCCTGGCCTCTGGGATGTTGGCCACAGACGCTAAAGAGCTTGTGCAGAATTAGCCCATGAATTGCCATTAGCGCTGTCAACTGGAGAAGCTCTCTCTTGTAGCTGGAAAGCCAAAAAGCATTTATTTTATTCCAGTCAAGTTTGTAGGAGATCCTGGAGAGAAATTAAACACCTTCTTTTCATCTTCTTTTTCTTCTTCCCCACCTCCCTCCTTTTTTTTTTTCCTGCCTCAAAAAGCCAATGCATCCTCTGCTGTTACATGCAAAGCCAAAGCAAGGACACGAGCATTGCCTCAGGACCCAGAGGTGAATTTTGAGCTGTTTCACTGCAGCAGAGAAACTGATAAGAGAGAAGTGGCTCACAGCCAGCAGGACTTGTACCTGCATAAGCAACACCCAGTGGATTTCCAGTCCATCACCATAATCGCTCCAAGCTGTATCTGCCTATTCATAGGGAACAGGGAACATGGACCTGAAATGCTGGATTTGCTGCTTTTCTTCATTAGTGCTTATTTTCACTTTCTCTCCCAAGTAAATGGGCAAGTTCCACTACTGGCAGCTTAAGACACTGTTTATTGCCAAGACTAAGAACTAATGTTCCCTTACTATAGGCTTTATATTCAAAGCAGAAGGAAGAACATGGTTCAAGACTGCTAATGCAGCTGGCTGCCATAAAAAAAAAAAACAAAAAACCAACAACAAAACCACACAACCGAAAAAGAAGTCTCCCCTAAGCTGGCTTTGATGCCAAACAAAAGAAACAACTAAAGGTTTTTCCCCAAATAAAGTATCGTTTCATAAAACGGAAATTTCCCAATGGAAAAAAGATGTAGGTAAAAATCCTGGTGTGGGCAACTTTCTGAAAAGCTGTCTGTAGGTTTTCCTTTAGTATAAACTACAAATCTATGTCCATGATGCTGTCCCACGGCACAGAGGCCATGAAGGTACGGCTCCCACAGGTGGGACCACCTTCCTAAGCAGCACATTATTGCACAGAGGTGAAACACAAAGCAAGGAGATGTTTGCACGGAGCGTTTCTTTGTGCCCAGGTTTGCCCGGACGAAGGGAGGTGGTCGCCTTTCCCTCAGGAGCTCAGCTCCCCTCCCGCGCTACCGTGCAGCCGCTGCGCTGGGTCCCTTTCAGCAACAGGGAATATCGACTTCAAAATTGGTTTCCCAGCTCCTAAGCCAACACACAATCTTATTCTTTTACATTTAATGGATTTAAAACAGTCAGGTTCCCTTCTGGTCCCCAATGCATATACGTTTCTTAATGTATTCAGCCTAAACTAACCCAGCTCCAATTCCTGAAAATATTTAAGGACGCACTTAATTTAAAACACGTGAGCAGTCTCAGTGAGGTCAATGGGATTATGGTTGAATGTAGCTGCTTTCTAGCAGCTCCCAGCCATGCCTCTCCTCCCCTACACCCCAAGACGAGGGCCGGTAAAACTCATTAACAGCCAGTTTTGCCCCAGAAGAGCTTTGTCCATGAGGACAAAAGGTAAACGGAGACAGAGCAGCAAAGTGATCTGCCCCAACATCAGAAAGCGAGTCACTAACGCAGCCGAGGCGAGCACCGACAACTGGTGGTCTGATGGCTCTGGTGTTCAAAGGGAACCATCCATGGGGCTTTCACATCACAGTGTCCTGCGAAAGCTTTACCCACAGCAGGGTTTTAACCACTCCTCTCCCCAAAACTGCCTTAAGAGGAATTAAAAGCAAGTGAGACTTGGTTAGATTATTGTAACAACCTCCTCCAAATAAATACAAGCTAAAAATAGTACCAGCGGACAGAGATCGCATCTCGCCAAGAAGCAGATAAGCCGCCCTCGCTGTAGGCACACAAAAGCCGGCCAGACAGATGTTTACACCGGCTGATTTAGCGCATCTGAATTTGTCAAGTTGTTTGACAACTTCATACTCAAAAACGTCTCTTTCCTCATTACAGAAACATCCTGGTTTCCAGTAAAAAGTGTTGCTGGCACCGGAATTCCCCACATGCTGTTTTCTGCACAGCGGAAAGCAGAGGAGTTTATCGCTCAGAAAGAAAAGCCATAGACGGATGGCAGCTTTCAATGAGCTTCTGGTGGGTCTCCCCTTCCCTTCTTCCACCCCTTAAAACGTGGTGGCTGCGCCCATGCAATATGGACAAGCTGGATCCTTTCTTTCCCCAGGCTCCCAGCTGCAAAGCAAATATACGATGCCAGCACAGCGCTATTCTTCCGCTGCCGGTGCTCTGCAGGGAGACGGGATCCGATTTACCCCAGAAGCTCTGTCACTGTGTTTCAGCTCTACAGGGACACTCCTTAATCTGCACGAGGAATCCAAAGGACTTGAAACAATAAGAGAAAAGGAAATCATTGTTTTAAGGCACGTACTGAAATATCATTGTGTGGATGTGCTCAGCAGATGGGGAACGTGATGGCCAAATCCAGGCTCCCCTGGGTTAGCTTCTCAGAACTGGGCTGCCTCGGCCTTTCTGCGGGTGGTAAAATAGGAGGGGGATGATTTGCAAAAGCCTTCTCACTTGCATGGAGAGGTGACGGTAGCTGGGGTCCAGGGCCGCTGAAGACCCTACCTGTGCCAGGAATTTCAGAGGGCTTGGAGAGGAAGGGCATCACGTGCATGGCCGTATTTCTACACTATTCAAAGAATTCAGAAACCTACAGGCAAAATGTTCGCCTTAAAAAAAGGTAGTAAAAGACTCAAAATATAGATGCTGTATCCATTTATACATTGACCAACAGTGGCTCTTGGCTTGCCAGGCCTTGAAGGCCCAGGGCTGGGATGTTCACAGCGTGTGGGGGATCAAAGTGCTCGCTGGATGCTCAAATGCAGTGAGGGCTGGATGCCTGGGCCCCGCCAGCTGCTGTTGGCAGACCTCACCTAGGTGACTGTACTTTCATACCGGAGAGAAGAAGGTTTGCGCATCCCGTTAGTCCTTCCAGACTTGCCACCCAGCACACCTTGGCAGGAAGACGCTGCCACAGCATCACTCTGCCCTCAGTGATGCTACTGGTGGAGTCCAAGGAAGTGTCCTCTAGAAGGATTTGATTTGGATGAGAAGAGTGGTTTTGAAGAAGTCCTGATTTTCTCTGCTTTCTGCACTTTGTCTCCCACCACACAGAGGGCTCAGGCTCTGAGAACGGGATTCCTTACAGGTACAAGAAAAAGTATGTCCCATCAGCTAATGGGTCCAAGATCCGACCAGAACTAATCAAAGCAACCCCCAAAACACGTACAGCGTGGACATCAAGTCCTCAGCATTAATACTTCACTCTCCACATCCATTTCTATGGCATCATTGTATCTGCTCATGCAGATACCACCTAAAGTGCAATGAGTTTGCTCCACGCACCCTCCATTAGCCATCCTGGGGTGCCACGTCCAGCTGAGCATTGTACGAAACAGCCCTGCCATCAATGGCTGTCACAGGGCAGGATAGCGAGCGGGGACAACCGTGAGACTACAGGCCTGGTTTTAAGGGCATTTTATTTCACACTTCAAGGGCAGACATGGGTTCTGCTAGGAGCCCAGCAACGTTGAGGTTCAACAGGCAAGCTACATCTGCTTTGCAGAAGCAAACCCACATGCAGCCCACCACCTCCGGAGGAAAGAGTGAGCAGGCTCCCGGCACCATGGTGTAACCACCCATCTCAAAGTTCTCCGCTGCTCCTCACCAGAAAAGGCTGTGGACACTGGAGTCACAGCTCCGCAAAGAGCACACGTGTACTCTGCAGCTAACCCCTTTACGCTGACACACACATCACCAATCCACTTGAATTATGCATTCGCAAGCATCCTTCAATCCCAGAGCCCATCACAACACCTGCCTGCAGCTCCAGTGCCAGCAAAACCCCTTGACACACGTAGGGCACTGGATGGGGTGCATGGCTAGCAGAATCCACCACTGGCTGCAGATATTTGGACCCTCTCCGGGAGATGCTGCACAGCTGGGATGAGCAGAGACATTTAAGGCAAGAGCTCCCACCAGTCCTGCTGGGAGCTGGGCACCTAAACCTCTGCCACAGGGAGCTTTGACAACATCAGCCCACGTTCGTTTCAGGAGCAGAGCCTGGGATTCCCTCCTCCTACCTCTCTCCTTCACTTCAGCAACACAATCTTGCTCTTTCTCCGTTTCCGAGAGGGGGTCCTGCAGGGCTCTCTGCATCAGAGATCAGGAGCTGTTTTGAAAGGAGGAATCCGCAGCTTGACCCCTGCTCTATTGAGAGACCTTTTGTGCCTCTGCAAAGCTCTTCCCTCTGCACCGGCCCCGCGGCGGTGGAGGGAAACGCTGCAGGAAGCACGGATTTATTCTGCCGCTGACAATCGGGAGCAGCAGTGTCCTCTGGTGCCTTCATTGTCCAAAGGTGTTTGAGTGTAAAGCTCACACATAATAGCGACTTTCCAGTGATGCCTGTTGAAAAAGCCCTTTGGTGCTCGCCAGCCCCGCCGGGAATGCAAGACCTCAGGTGTCCAGGCTTATCTTCCAACCAAACTCTTTCATTTAACAGCCAACTCCGACTACTCCTTGTAGTTAAAAGAAAGCCCCAACACAAAGGCTCAGCGGCTGCGTGCTCCTTGGCCATTCAGTGCTGCCGGTGCAGGAAGCAGGTGTTCCGAGGTCTGCATTCCCACTCCAGTCTGAAGAGGCTAGAATAAGATCCCACCTTTTGAAATATGCGCTAAAAAGAAAAAAAAAAAAAGAGGCAGCACACCATCGCTTTGCAGGCTGGGGGCCGGCAAAGGGCTCAGCTAATTCATAGCACGAGCTGGTTGAGTGCTGCGAAAGGCGTTCCCACGGAAATTTCTGCAAAAATGGAAATGAATCTAGCTGTGCAGTTTTCACACCATATTTTTTTTTAAACAGGCTTCCTGCAAGCGCTTGAGGAGTGTGCACCTTTCTCTGCAAGCATCTACTACTCAGTTTGCTGGTGAACAGGCACTTGCAATGGAAGTGACCAGCTCCATGGCCCTGCAATGACAACAGGAAGTGTCCAAGCACCCATCTCAGCAGCATCCCACTTTGTTGCTGAAGGCACTGGTAAGACAGGGAGTGCTTGGCCGGCTCAGGTGAACTATGGCTACTAAGCCCTGAAAATCCTCACCTGAATTCAGAAAAATGTTCTCCAAAGAGCAAATCTTTGGCTGGGGGAAAAATACCCCAAACTCTTGCAAAGGAGATTTTAATAGGAGGAAAAGATAATGTTTGTCACATAAGTAACAAACTGTAGCTTGAAATCTTCCAAGCAAAGGTCAGGGTGCCAGTGTGACCTCCGCTTTGCCCTCGTAAATGATATTAATTGGAATTTGTTATGCAGAGGTATAAACAGAAAGGCTGATGAGAGGGTGCTTGTGCTGACACAGACCCAATGGCTCTGCTCTCCCAGGGCCTACTCTGCTCTTGGGAGCTGCACCGAGTGCTCGGCGATGGGGCAGGTGCTCTGAAATTGCACTTGAACACAATGCTGAGCTGCTTTCTCCACAAGTGCCCTGGCCACATTACAACCATGAGTGAGATTTTCTGGACCTTCCTTATTTTTAAAAAAAAATAATAAATCTATTCCACCAGAAAATTACAATTTCCTCTCCCTTTTCTCACCCATCAGCCGAGCAGAAAACGTGAGGCTAAAGCACTGCTCCAGCTCAACCAGTTTTTGTGCTGTCGCATCCCCCGGGCACTCGACAAAGGCTCCTTGTCTTGGTCCTACGACACACGGGATTGCCGGGCAGTGCTCACATCAGCGTTGGATGAGCCCAGCCCAGCTCCATCGCCTGGCTCAGAGGACAGCAGCTCCTTCAGCTCAAAAAATGGCCCAGACAAACTTCTCAGCATCTCTGGCCATTAGCTGCACCTCAAGCTATCAAGCCTACAAGCCTTGCAGTGCAATGGGGCCTTTCAGAAATGCGTATTCTCTCTTAACCAGCCACGTTAAGATAACAGCATCCCCCTTCCTCCCTTTTTAATAAAGCTGACAGTTTTAAAGATGCATCACAGTAATTTCTTAAAAGCTACAGGCCATCATTGCTGCCTAAGTGCTCTTCACTTGGAGTATGGCACCAGGGGACCGCGAAGAACTCACTTGCAGGCTAAAAATATTCCCACCTCATTATATACTCTGGAGGATTACTCAATAATTACACTTATTAGATCCAAAGGTAATTACTGCTTTACTAGTCAAGTGTCCCTTTTGTTAATACATGAAGTCAGCCACCTCACCATTATCTATCGGTAATGCCCCCCATGCCAGCAGCCAGCGGGTCCTCTGCACTCATGACACCACACAAGGAGGGTGCTTGTTCCCTCCAGAAGTCACTTCTAAATGCCTCCTCCATCCACAGGGGTAAGGCTTGTGTATCCAAGCCACGGCCAGACTCATACAAAACCAACATGACTGTCAGGAGACGAAGACTCCTCTCCTCTGCCCAAGTCTTCTGGCTCCAGAGCGGGACATTCACCAGAGATGTATGCTGCCTGCAGTGAGCACTTCATGCCATGGGTGATGCCTTCAATGTGATATAGATACAGCACAGTGGCAGCCCTGTGTGTGTGTGACAACCACTGTCCACGCTGGACTGGAAAGGATCTACCATGCACCCAACCTCATCACGAGGTGCCATCAGGACCAGGACTCAGGAACCACATGTCCAAAATTTCCCCACAAACCTGAACACCTTCAGGAGATACTTGCAGCAGCACGCTGGTGACTTCAGTTGGATTGAGGCTGTGAATAAGTGTTTCTTTCACAAACAGTGGCCAGATGAAGCCATTCCCATCTCCTACATGTTTACTACCACAGCTACGCTGGAGCTCCCCCACTTGTCCCACAGCCAAACCAGCCTACAGGGAAGGAAACAGTCACACCAGGGGCCTGACAACCCCTCTGTCCAGAGAGCTCTAGAAGTCACTCCCGGTGAGCGGCAGGGATGTTTGTATCCAGCCCAGCCAAATCAGGAGCAGGACCTTTGTCCACTGCCTGAAGTGCCTTAGACCACTTTTACCCCCAGGGCTCACCAGCTCAGAGCTTCTTCCACCCTCCCAAGCAGAGCCACCAGTTCAGTGCCTGCTTTTACTTTGCTCCTTGTGTTGCTATTTCACAAGATGAGTTTTCTAAGAGCAGATAGAGGGAACAGGCTGCCAGGCTGCCCAGAAAAATATGCAGGAATGAGAGGTCAGCAGTACAGTCCCCTCGAAATCCCAAAGACATGTTAAAGGCTTTATTGTTTGGCATCTAATACTGGGGGCTGCTTTGTCTCTTCTCTCTGCATTTAAAGCTACACTCACTTTCGGGTTTTTGTTCAAGTCTGATCAGTTACCAAAAGGCATTTTTATTCTCTCCACAGTCATTTCCGGGAAGAGTAATTAATTTATGTTAATTTGGAGAGAAAAGTCATAGCGATGAACTTTTCAACTAAACCAGAAATGGTAATATATTAAAAACTTACTGGTGATAAAAAGATAAGACACGTAAGTTATGATCTTTCCACCATAAAGTACTGCTTATTGAAAAAAGCAAATTATTTTGAGTAGTGTCAACCCTTTTTCAAATAATTCAACTTAAAACAATAGTCCATTTTTTAAGCTGAGCTAAAATGCGTTAGGCTTGTTCCTTTCAAGCCAGACCCTCTTCAGTTCACAGAGTATTTTATATTCTTCAAACCTGAGACGTTTTTTGCCTTTTTCTTGCAAAACAAATATAGTTTTTCAGCAATTTGTTGGTTTTTTTTTTTTTTTGCAAAATCTGTTTTTTTTTTTCTCCAAAAACGTTTAGAGAGAACATTCTGATGTGTGGCACCTACACAGCAATATTCAGAGACCTGAGCAGTAAACATCAGCTGTTCCTCCTTGGTGAGAGGTTATCCAGCACTGAGGGGACATCTTTCATTGTGCTTCACTCTCAGTAGAACAATAAATGAAACATGGAAACTATTTCTTTAATGGCTTTCTCTAAAAATCAATGGCATTCAATCCAGTTCCAGTTGGACATCCCTTTCTATTTTCTCCAAGCATGGCATGCCTGTTTTGAGTTGATGCAGATGTAAAAAGAGCCAGGACAACTCTTACTTTCCTTTTTAAAAAGCTCATGTCCTGATTCGGATAGGGAAGAGGGTTAGGAGGAGAACAGGGTTCAGACACGTGAACCAGATTTCAAAGCTGGTAAAACAGTGAAACAAATAATCCCAGGGAGCTGCAACTCTGCCACCCCAAGCCTACCTGCTGGTCCAGGAGCCGCCTACAGTCTGGCCCATACTCCAAAGCCACCCGGGAGACGCTAACACTTTCAACGGCGGTGTAGCTGCACCTCCAAATTTAAAACAATGCACAAATGAGAAATGTGGTAATCACGTCAGAGCAAAATGACTTTGTGCAATAACTGGAGGTATATCAAGAACGATAGAGAGCACGGACAGAGCTACAGCTAGTTTACTGCGGGGAGAATGAGAGAACAGCATTGGGAGGAAAAGCGTTGTACAGCAGGAAAAATTCAATTTTACAACCTCTTTACACCTCTTTCCCCAGTAGTGCCAAGATATCCACCAGCGACCTTAAATGTCACTTTCTGGGGTAAAAGCTAAATCACTGATAGCAGGCATGAGAAACGGAGACAGAACGAGTGGAAGAGCTACAGAATCAGCTGCATTGGGAAGAAATGGCATCAGCTGCCACCAAAGCCATCTGAGTCCAGGGATGGAGCAAAGCCCTCATTAATCACCAGACATTGATGCAATCCCTGCAGCAATTAGCACTACCCTGCAGCCTTTAGGGACGATCCCCGGTTTGAGCTGCACAGGTAAATCAATCTAGCAGAAAAGGTGCCCCAGACATGGGCTTTATTCTACCTAAACCAGGTGCCTTCGGGATTACGCAGACACACACACGCTATTTCAGCCCCAAAACTGAATGACAAATCTGAAGTTGACAGACTGTTTACAAGAGGAGACCAAGCTCTGAAGCAGTTGCTGGTAAATTATCCTGAGGAACATTATCAAGCAGCAAGGCAAAGCCCCTTCCGGAGAGGAAGATATGATGCTTACACTGGTGTCTCCTTCGGGACATGGCTTAAGCCCCACTGCCGCCGGGATTTCCAGGCTCTCTTCACTCGGTGTTATTTGTCAGGGGGTAGCAGCTCGCTGGCAGAGCTTTCTGTGTCCTCTCTCCAAAAATCAAATTACTTTGTGCAAATGGAAAACTACCTGAGAAATCAGGCAGGTGTTTAATGAGGGATCGGGATCCTCAGAGGAGGAGTTAGGTGCATGGAGCCAACATCTTTCCACTGGAAACCCCGGCAAGGCATGGACAGGTTGAGATCAGGTTCACAAATGCTCTCTGATGTCTTTGTGATCCTTCCAGACTTGCCAGCCTCAGCAGTAATGGAGGCAGGCTCCCAGGATGGCAGCAGGAATTATCTCACACCCTTCCCCAGGGTGCCTAATGACCACGTCCAGCTCTTGCTGCCCCTCTCTAGCTGCATCTCTACTGCTTCCCCAGCCACCACTTTCCACAAGCTTTGGAGATGCGCGACAGCTTCCCGAGCTACTCGTCCCGGCAAACGTGACAGAAATTTCCCAATAAACTCAAAAGTCCTTCTCAGTGATCCTACAAAGCGAGCCTGACCTCTCTAACCAAGACAAAACACTGCAAGGAGCCAGGTGAGCAGCCAGCGCTTACCCTCTGAGCTGGCTCACCCTCTCTCTATCCATGCATCACTCAGTTTCTACCAAATTTCAGCAGATGCTTTTCAAAGTCGCCTGAAGGATCCTGGTGACCATCAACACTTTCACCACCGTTAGCTCGCTGCCCTTTCCCACTGCATTTTCCACAGTGCCACACGGACCTGCCACATTTTGGAGCTGTTTGCAAGGGAGGCAAACAGCTGCACTTGTTATTTATCTTCAGTTATTTATAGTTATTTAATATACTACGTCATTAATTATAAATTTATATAATAAATAATATACTGCTATACTAAATATAGTAACATACTAAATATCTATCTTTATTCTGGCTCAACGGAGGGACAAACCCATGGCACCGAGATGCCAGATACCTCTCCAGAAGCAAGGTGAATGAGGCAGTAGCACCGTGGGGCTTAGAAAACAGGCTCCCAGGGTTTTCTGCTCAATCCACCAGACCATGGGACTCCTGCACGTTCTGCTGCCACCAGCAAGGGAAAAGGGAACGGGAATTACTTCCCTCAAAGACTCCAGATTGTTGCATCCTGGTTCTCTTGGTGGAGGAGCTGCACAGTCATTTAGGTAAAGGCTTCATCAATGATTTAGGGTTTCTTCCACAGGGGAAAAAGCAAAAGCTGCTGACAAGTAGCAGCTTCTCCCTGTAGTGAGGCAAGTGGCAGAGCCAGCACTTGGCTCGCTCGGCAGCCAGCATGCTGGTGCCGGAGAGTGTCGATCAATGCAGAGGCACTTAGAGGCATGGCCATAATTCCCTTTTGAAGGCAAAGAGACCTCTCCTCACTCTTCATTGCTCTTCTGCCCTCCCAAGGACCATGGAAGTGACTGTGGGAAGAAGCTCATGAGCTGACGTATCAGAAAGACGTGGCTGTGGGTCCCTGCTCCACCCGTAGTGAGCACAGCTCTGCTGCTGGGCTGTCGCACTTGGCCATCCCAAGAATACACTAGTATTTTTCAAAACCTAGGATCAATGTTTTACCCAGAAATTGAGTTCAAGTCAAAAGAAAGGCTTCTTGGAGCTTTTGGCAGCATTGTTGTCTTGGCCCTGCAATCGCTCACCTCCCTGGCTCCCACGGCACAGCTCAAACTCTCCCTTTGCTGGCTGCAGGAGCAGGACTTGCAGCAGACAACTTGGCCTTGTGTTTCGCCATCACCTTTGGGGACGGGATGCACCACTGTGGTGCAGAGAGGAGCCCTGTGCCTGCTGCAGTGCAGTGGGTGGGCTCGAGAAGCATCTCCCTTCCTGAGAGCCCAGGTCTTCTGAGCAATGCCACATGCGTCGTGCCGGGCAAAACCTCTGCTGTGGGGTTACGTCTGCGTTAGAACCTCAGGAAGCTGCTGGGGAGCACTGAGGGTGAAGTGACCATATGCTGATCCAAGTCATAACCCCCACACAGTACATCCCTCTCCCCTCATATTTTCCTTGGAAGCAAAAACAACATGAAAAAGGACACAAAGCAAAACAAAATGCCAACAACTCAACCTACTTGCAGCAGCAGGGTCAGGTTGATGTGGGGTAGAAGGTCCCAGTAGGGATCTTCAGTGGCAAAGAGAAGACATTTTAAAAGAAGATGAAGTCATGCATGGGGAGCATGAAAATGAAGAATATTCTCCTGGGAGGAGGACTGGTTCGGACAGGCTCTTTCATTTTTGCCATAGGGACTCACTACATCTTATTCCCCAGTCTCCACACCCCTCACATCATTAAATTTGCACATTTTTATATAATAGAGGCAACTTTCATACCCTCAAACATAGCAGAGGAACCTTAACACATGAAAAGTGGCATCTCAACCACAGCCAACTTTCAGACTCCTTTGAGTTCCCAGCACCAACCTGTTCCTTAATGCGAAGCTTTATGAGTGAAGGAATCATCGCTGCCGACGGGGACAGGACAAAATTCTTCCCTGCACCATGACAGCCAAATCATTCAGCTGAAGAAAATGCAAGACAAATGTTTCTTAATACTAAAACAATGGTTGCAGAGCCTAAGTAGGCAGATGTAGGGTTCCCTATGAGGCCAACCAAAACTTCTGTTTCCTTCTGGGAGCCTTCTGAGGTTCAACAATCTTAAATAAACAGCACAGCCATTGAAAACCTATCGCCAGCTCCCCTGGCAGCCTGCCTGTAGAAAGCAGAAGCTTGTAAAGAAGGTATTGAGCTCCAGCTGGCAGACACAAACCAAACTCAAGCATGCTTGTGGGGAAAATCGAGGGCAACACAGCTGGCTTCTGCGGTGAGGAAAGAGAGAAGCTTTCCCTTGCTTCTGGATACACCGGCAGTGAAATTTGGGGGTCTTCAACCTGCAGCCTGAAGAGACCCGGGCTGAAAGCGAAGGCAGGATGCCCAGAGGGAGGGATGTTTATTTGGGTTCCCTCAGGAGTATCGCAGTGGCAATAATAATGACCCGGCAATTTAAATGAGGACGTACAAGGACTTTTCTTAGAAGAAATGCGATGCTGTTTTTAGAGCACGCAGGACAGCCACTATAAACTGCAAAATTTCTCCACGACCATAAAACCTCACAAAAATCCCAAAACCACAGGCAGGAAATTAAAGAGAATTCAGAGGAAAAACAACACCAAATGATTACATCTCTGTAGGGATTATACTGGGAAAAGCTAAAAAAGAACAAAGACCTTGATCTTTCAAATACTCGGCCCGTGCTCGGCTTTGCCGGCAGGAGCTGCGCAGGCAGCGCCCCAGACCCCAGCGGTTCGGCTGCTGCTGGGCGAGACGGGGCACCAGGGACCACGACCGACGACAGGAGAGGAGACAAGAGGACTCATGAGATCCCTTTTATTTCTGGCTTACTCTTTATTAATTCCAAAACTGGAATCGAGTCCAAACTAGCCGATGCTGCAGGCTTATTACGCTTGCCTGCATTTTTTTCCTAACTTTTTTTTTTTTCTTTTTCTCTAATGCAGCTCTGTAGTACGGTTTTTATTTTAGCTAATGAATCCCTGCCCACACATGTGAGAGACTCCAAAACACCCACAGACCAGAGGCAGGGGAAGGAAATGCCGGAATTGTTTGCTGAAATCTGGCAGAGGCTATTTTTTGCAAGGGGCCAGAGGAACACAGTGTTCTCCAGAGATCCTAAGAAGGGTGAGGTCAGAGACTGGCTTCTGCCACAAGGCCTCAGCATTGGGAGGGTTTTTTGTCTTTTTGCAATTACATAATGTCTTTTCCATGCCTTAAGTTTGTTGCTTCCAGTTTGCTGGAGAGAATTCTGAAATGACACACTCTATGGCTTTTTTTTAAAAAAAAAAAAAAACAACCAACACAAAAACACCAGAAAACCACAACACACTTCTGCTCGTATAAAACTGCAAAACCTCGTTTCCTGCCACAGTCCCGTATTTTAACAGATGGAGGAAAGGGGAGGGGAGGGAAAGGGCCTTTTCCCCCCCCCCCCCCTCCTCTTTCATTTTTCCATATTATCCATGTGTTGGCAATGCACTGCTGTCACAGAGTGGTGGAAAGTTCATTTACGGGAAACCTTCTGAAACTGGAGCAGCTCATAAAACTTTTAATGCAGACCTGGTTAAAAAATAATGACATGAGACCTGAACGTTTTTCAGTGCAGCTGGGGAATGCGTTTTCAGTCTCTTTCTACACTTTGAGCAAATGATGATACTAAGGTTTATTTTAATCATTAAAAGAAAGAAAAACGCTCCTAGAAGGGCAAAGCAGAGACATAGTGAGAGTCCAAGAAGTGAGTGAAGCTCCCTGGGTCTCGTGATCCAGGCCAGGCGATGAGAGGGGGGTACACTACATCTCCTAAACCCTTTAACCACCCTTACCAACGGATGAACTTCTTAGCAAGGCCTTTAGCTAATACTGACCAAAAGTAAAGCAGCTATGAGGTAGCCTGGAAGCTTTCTGGAATGAAAAATGGCACTTTCTAATTTTTGAATACAGGCAGAAGATGAAGATGGTTTGGATGACGGGGCAGAACCACAGGCACCCAAGGACCAATGAGCCCTGCATCAAATTGCAAGATACGCCTCCCGTTGGCCACAGCTTGGGGAAAACCACTCACATCCGGATCCACAAAGTGACTTCAGCACCAGACCACTGCTGCTTTGAAAGCTTCAAATAACTTTTTCAGCTCTCAGAAAAATGACTCTGTTCCCTAAAAATAAAATGGTGTCTCCATCCCATCAGAGAGGGATGAAGCACCTGTGGATCCAAAGGGTCTAACAGCACAAGGAAACATTTGCCCCAGATGCTCTTCCCTCTGAACACCCTCCACCCCTGATCCTCCAGGGCTTCTCTTCTCTCATCCCACGACATTCCCATCCTTCCCCTGCTTTTTGTGCAGACATGTGGGAGCACAGGGCATGGAGTCAGTAAATGGGATGAGCAATGAATGTATTTGCCTAGTATGAATAGACTGTGCAACTCGGAGGCTCTTGGACAAAGCCACAGGAGGTCCCATAACAGCCACAGAGTTGCACCCCTGGGCTAAAGGGTTCAGCTGCTCTAAATCTGCACGGTCCATGATTTGGGTGAATCTCCCAGCTCAACCCCTCGGGTGAGGAGCAAGGTCAAACAACACCCTGGTAGGGGCAAAGTAAAAAAGAATAGGCAACAAGAGAAAGCTGGTCACAAACAGCCCATTCTGTCCTCCAACGACGAAGCAACGGCATTTTCTACATAACTTGAACTGTACGAACAGGAAATCTGTGTACTAATGTATTCCCACAGCCACGCACACGAGGGGTCTGTGTGCCTCTGGAGTGCCTACAATGAATCATTCATTGTCTTTCCTCAGGCTTTCCAGTAGGAAGAAGCTACACATTTGACTTTATAAAAAGCAATAATTTTGCCTGGTAAGATGTGGCCAGCTGTAACTCAGGCTGTGCTGGCAGCCTAAAACACACCGGAGAAGACACGAGTCGCTGCTGCGCTGCCGAGTGCTGCATCAGCGTTTCCATATGAAACTACTGTTTTCAAGGCTGCTACGAATGATCCAAGAAAGAAAAGAAACAAAAGGAATCTGGCTCCTCAAATATTTTTTCTTTAAAAATATATAAACTATGCTGTGGATTTTGGCCTCCAATAGAAAAATTTAGAACTGGACATTCTTGTTTTACATCATCTTTGTCTCATGTGAAGAGGACTCCTGTCCTCCTTGTGATCTTCAAGGTAAGCTTGCTCATCCACTTTCTCAGAAAAGGAATCAAACAGCGAATTTGTGTTAGAAAAATCAGTAACACGATCAATCCAAGGCTCATGGAGGTCAGTAGGGATCAACGGGGAAGAGAGGATGAAGATGCCTGCCAGCACATCTAGTAACTCGTCTGTTCTAAAGTGCTTGCTCAGTCAGTGGCTGCTATGATAGCTGTGAGTCCTTTTCAGTAACAAAAGAAATAATTAGGATTTTTTTAAGGAATTAGTCATCCCAGGTAAGTTGATTTTTAGCATCTGCCAGGGAAAAGAGTTAGAAAGATGAGTTACTGGTTGAGAGCACCTGTCTACGACACTTCTGCCCCTTCTCAGATTTCCTGTGCAACCCTGAGGGCACTTGGAGGCTGTTTTTGTCAAGTTAGTACAGATCCTGAAAATCCAGCCAAGTCCTATGTACATCACTGGATGCCCAGATGCTGCCAGAAACCGGGGGCGTGTGCTGTGACTGGCCTCGTCTTCCTACTGGTAAACTGGGGATAGGAAAGATTCCCATCCAACAGATGTGTCAAGGAGCAGAGAGACATCACTTGTGAATCCTACACTGCTAGAGGCAATGCAAGTATATTAGACAGAAAGTGGACAACACACCAAAAACCTGCCCTCTCCCAGCCGATCCAACGTTGGAATTAAGACAGAAAGAGGGACGTGCCTGCAGACCTCACCCATCCTTGCTGAGAGCTGCCGAGAAAGACAACGGTATTTCAGGCTCCAAACCTGAACATCTTGTGTTTCATGCAATCTCATTGAAAATATTTTGATTTATGATCTCAATTATCCATTAACTGAAATCCCACATCTCAGATATCATGAAATTAAGCAATAATGAATAAGAAGCTGTGCTGTTGAGGCGCTTTACAGAGTGATTCATATTAAATAAGAGACCATGTAGCCAATATAATAGCTTGCCAGATTAACACATGCCTCGCTGAATAGTAAATACTTTTATTTGTGGTCGCTTTGGAAACATCGTTGCATTCAGTAATTAGCGAAGTGTGAGAGTAATAAAATTCATTAAAAAGAAAGAAAGAAGAGGAAAAAAAACTTTGGATATGAGTGGAGCTTATGCCTTATCCAAGCCTGAAGGAGAATTTAAAGATTTAATTACAGCTAATGAGAACACATTTCAAAGCTGCAAAGCTCTTTTTGCAGCTTAATAACACACAGAAGGAAACACTGAAGTGCAATGCTCCCGTGGGGGCAAAGTGTGTTGCTCTGGGAACACATTCAAAACCCAAAGGGAAGCGGAGAGCGATCCAGAGGCCAAAGGGGAAAGGCAAATCCTGCCATGAGATGGTCACTTGTTTTCCAGCTTTTGCACATTAAAATTCCTCTCGAGCTCTTCTGAGATTTACTACAAAGCTTATGGTAAGCAGAGAACCTGAAAAATTGTCCTCCAAGAAGCCTACACGGCTCGCAGAGCCATCTCTGCCAATTCTGTTTACTTACGAAACATTAGTGTGGCACTGATGACAGTCGGTGGCTTTGACAGCACTGGAGACCAAAGACCTCTCTAATTCGTAAGGGGTGGCTAGTCAACACAGTTGAGGCCGAAGGCAGCTCATAGTGGGGGTTCTCAACCTCTACGTCTGTTCTGACCTTGACTGAATGTCAAACTCAGGTCCCCTTCAATGCCATCATGGCTTGGCTGGACTCAGAGTTCAGTTCCTGCAGACAGAGGCCATTAGTTGGGGAAAACATATTCCAGTGCTTCGAGTCAGGCAGTATGCAGATAAGTGGTGTCCTGACTGGCTATGGGCACACGACCCAGCTTGAACAGAACAAGAGCTAGCCTAAACTTTCCTCTAAACCTCGAATCAAACACTAAGGCTTAAGGCTCAACCACATTTCGCTCCTTTTGCATTTTCTTCCTATTGATCTTGTATTTTGAGTTCTCGTGGTATTTTCAAATTAAGATCTCACGGTCCAATTTGGAGTCAAAAGATACAACTGGATGTTTGTGAACTTCTCAACTCTAAGCTTTCAACTTCTACAAGCATTGACACACCAGTAAGATCAGAGGCCCAGCTCATGTTGAAACCTGTGTCAAGCCAATTCCTATCCATCGTTTCCACAGATGTTAGAAACCTTTCTTACTGGCAAACCTAGGATACACAAACATGTTTCCTTCTGATGGCACATGTGAAAAAAGCCTGAGGTCGTGGATGAAGTTAGGAGAGAGAGCACACCAGGTGAGGACAACTGAGATTTGGCTTGACGTTGAGATACTGCACGTGACATCAGGCAGATCATATGCCTTCTATTATCACAAACCTTTAGTTGTACACACGAACCCAACTGCTCACATACACCTCCCAGGTGGAAAGGAAAACGTGAGCTATAATCAGTATTTGTAAAGTTCCTAGAGATCCTTGTAAAAAAAGGCACACAAAACTATTTATCTCAAAGCACTCTAAAATGATACTACATATACACTACTGGAGGACTAAAATTGGTATGAAATGTTCCTGTAAAAAGGAGTCAGCCACTACAATAACTAAAACAGGAATTACGTTCTATCTGGAAACTACCAGATGAGTTTTATTTCTCCCACTGAATGCTCAAATATATCACACCAAATCTTTGAATGAATTTGTTGCTTGAAATTTTGCTGCATCCTATGAGCCTATTTCAATGAATACCTTGCAAACAGTGAATTTCAGATAGCTCACAGTCCAATTTAGAAATTTGTTCCATATTGAATAATTATAGAAGCCCCAATACTGCACGTGTTCCCCATTTTGGTGGCTATGTAGTAACAGCTTGCAACGCATCACAGGAAACGTGCGATGCAGAGTTCATGTTCAGAGGTAATTTGAGCAAATATATTTCATTTGCTCAGAGAAAGTCACGCAGCAGAAACACCACTGTTGGAACGATCACAGAAAGATAAAAAGAGTTACAGAAAAGGTTAAAAACCCAACTCCAAAAAACATTCAAACAAAAAGCAAAAACAGTCACAAGCTGGTTTGCCATTTGGTTTCCAGCCCCAGTTTACTGAGTGAGGGGTGTTGAGTGATCAGAGGAAATTAGTTACATTTTTGAGGGTTTGACACAGCTTAAAAAATAATTTTCATGACATCAACAAACAGCTTGATTTGTACAAAATTCATCTGCCTACAAGTCCTTATTGGGGTAAAAAAGATCATCCTGCAGGTGCTCAGAATTTAAAAATCAAACAGAACCCTTCCCATGCTTGGACATGAAGAGTAAAGGTTATTTAAATTCTTCTACCTTTTATTCATTAAATCCACCCCTTGCAGCACGTTCCTATATGCACACTCTGTCACTGCATGTGCCCATGTGTCACACAAACATCAGATATTTGGCTGGAATACCTGTTACTGGGCCACTGCACAGCTAAGAAATAATGCTTTAAGCTCCAGCCAGCAACTCAGCTATCTAGGGAATCCACTTTTCCCTCTGTAAAAAGCATAAGAACCGCAGCTTACAGATTTTTATGGACAGATTACCGCTGCTAACCCTGAAATCCACATCAACAGTGGGAATTTTGCCCTAGAAGAGGACTCCGTGCTACACCAACGGAACCCGTCCAGCTCCCAGGTTGGCGCTGGGGTGTCGGTAGGAGCTCAGGGCAGGAGCATGTCCAGCTGTACAGACACACCAACACCACATGGCCCTTTGCACCGCAGCGATGAATTCAATCAGTGAAGATAATCACCTCTGTCCTGCTGTCGGTTTTCCAGTGGTGCTACCAGAGCACTCCAGGGCTGCAACCACACCAACCAACAGCTAATAGTAGCAACCAACAGCTAATACTGACAGCGTTAGTAAATAGCACTGCAGCATATGCAGCGTAAGCCCTGGGGCTTGAGGACCAGGAAAATCGTGTTGCAAACCACCATCTGTGTGCTGCTCTTTATCTCAGATCTTAAAGCAGAAGAAATTGCAAAGTCACGAAGTACCTTCCGGTGTGCCCCAGAAGCTGCACAGCATTACAGCAGTCATGCACGAGCATCACCTGGGGTAAGGGGTGATTTATTTTTGGCTATACGTGGCTCCATAAAGTGATTATTTTGGAAAATCCCAACCTCTATGGAGCATCAAGAGGTACCTCTGGTTACATGTGAATCCTAGGAGAATCAAAACCCAGCAACAATCTCTATCATACCCATATGATACCCTGTAACTGGAGAGAGCGATCCAGAGCAGTTCATCTCACATATCCAGTCCTAGGGCCACTCTATTGGGATATGGCTGCAGAAACTGGAGCCAAGTCAATGTGAAAACCCCAAGCTCATCAAAACCCAAGAGCTTTGCTTAAGTAACTGCCAAAATCCTAAGACAGGACTCACACCCTGAGTCCTCTTTAAAACCACAGATGACGACTGGTTGGATTTTTGTTCACTTGCTTGTTCTCCCTTAGGACAAATACATTTAAAAACAGTTTTCTCTTGCCAACAAGTTGCTATTAAGATCCAGGGGTGAAACCCTGCAATTTATTGGTAGTCTAACACTATTTGCAGAAAAAAAGCACCAAAATTAGATCACAAACATAATAAATCACCTTCCCAAAGGCACCCTGCGCATCCTGCAGCCAGCACGATCCCAGTGCCACAAGCAGTCCCTTGGCAAGGCTGTTCAGCCTAATGCACTGATGGCCCATGTGCAGTTCCCACCGAGGGCACACAATGCCCATCTACAGAGCAGAACTGATGGTCCACAGGCCCATCCTTGCTGCTGGGATGTTTTACACACCCAGTTCTGCCTTTCACCAAAAAGGTTGGTGGCAAACACTATATGTAGCCTCCACACCCCAGCTCAGAAGAGAGCTGTGTGCTGGAGAGATGGGTGTTTAAATATGGAAGAGCTTAGCAACAAATGCTAGGTACACAGAGCAGGTAAATCATTTAACAACTGCTCCATGTTTATTAGCCAAAGCAAACATTCACAGCATTACATGCCAACAGCAAAAGGTGTATTTTTCTGTTTGGACCAAGCAAGAGTTCTCTACTCAACAGCAGGACTAACTTTATTTTCTTTACCAATTGTGGAGGAAAAAAAAAAAAAAAAGATGTAGTACCAAACTGGCACCCATAATCCAACTGTCCCTGAAGACAGAAGCTACCCCAAGTGAAAAACACGCTTTGATTTGCTAATGCTTTCCTGCTTCCCTCCAGTTTGCATTTCAAGTAGGCTCAGTCTCTAGGAAGCTCAGAAATACACTCTTAACCTCTTGGAGCTCAACTTCTCACAGTAACACACTAAACCACCTCCTGCTCCAGGAGCTTATTAGGTTGAGCAGGACTTGTCCTTGTCAGTCTGCTGCTCAAGTGTGAAAATAATTATTCCTTTGGCACTTTATTCAGTTCCGTTCTGCTCCTTATAATAAGTATTTCAGCTCATTAGCACAAAATATAGTGTCTGAGAAGTATTAATGCAAAGCAAAACATCCATGTAAAACAAGGAGATAAAGAATTTGAAATCTATGTGTAAAGCTTCCCAAAGTTTCAGTGGGTGCTAAAGCCACTTAAGTCTGGAAACTCTGGGAAAAATCCTTCTGGTTTTGGTGTCTGTAACAGCTCACACAAGCAATACAAATGGATGCTTTTATTTAGGCATTTAATAAGAAAAACCCCAAAACTCCAGACAAAACAAAAGCCTCATGAGGCAGCATAAAGGTGGAGGGGAGAGCACCCAGCCATGGGGCTGGGGCAGTCTGCGGAGAGGGAAACGGGGCTCTCAAGCCCCTCTGCCCAAGGAGAGTCCCACTACTCAGTACTGTGAACCTCTTGTGCATGTGCTGTAACCAGACAGACCAGTCCCACCACGGGCTGTATGAAGAGGAGAAGACCGTACCCTCTCCATATTCTGTGTTAGACATCTATGAAGTGACCTCTCCTATGAACTTTAGATGCTTTAGCCTCGATGAAGAGGAGAACTTAGGAGATACCCTTTTCTGAAGCCTTTATCACTGACCTGCTTGCTTAGATGTCCCCAGGTGTTGACCACTGTGTATCCTATTCACGTGCTACATGTACTGGAGGGCAACGACAAACATGTTTAGGGTTACAGCTTCCTGAGACTCCAGACCCTTCCAGGTAAGTGCCGCAAAGCTGAGGTCTCTTGTGCCTTAAAAAAAAAGGGTTTGCAGATACAGCTCAAACACACCATGAACATCACAACCACCACGCACAGCATGACAGCGTGCTTTGCCTTTCCACTGAAACACCTCGAGAGGCAGAAAACCTGTGGTGTCTGCTTCGCACACACAGACAGCACCACTGAGGGTTCTACCCCACTGACTGCTGTACGATTTCCTCAAGGACTTATTCCTCAAGGCTGGGACTCCCTTGTGCTGCAGGAAACTCCGGCAGCAGTTTCCCAACCTTTCACTTCCATAAGAGTAGCAAAGCTGGGCCAGATCACAAGATAAAATATGGGACAATGCCTCTTAACACCACCTTGAAAACATTTTCTATCAGCTATGGAGTACATTTTCTGTACATCAACCTACGGAAACCCGCAGCGGGTTGGGCTCCGCACTCGCTCTCGCCCGCCAACCCTCCAGTGTGTTTTGCAAGGTACAAGCACAAACCCTGTTGACTCCTTGGCATTAATTGCTGCCCCTTCCTTTATGGGCTGGCCCGCTGCTGCTAATCAGTCATCCAGTAAAAAGAAAAGGAGCTGGTCTACGTGCTCGGAGGCTGGTGCACACGTAATTAGCTCACCGACCTCAGCCACCGAACGTGAAGGTTAAACACGAGAGCGGATATGAACTTTGGACACTCATCAAAGATACACTTGGTAACATGGAGAATGTTTAGAAAGGAGATAAACATAACTGTGAGGAAGGCCAGAGAGGAGGGTCCTAAACAGAGCTCCCTACCTGAAGGAGTGCAGCCATGCATTACATAGGGGCTTCATTGCTGCCATCTGTGTGCTTCACACCTAAAGCTACGCAATCTACTTCTAGAGCTGCTTTTGACACTGAAGCTAACCCGAGAGCAGCGCTTACATTGCAAGAGATTTGCAAGACTGGCATCTTCCTGCATGCTCTTTACTGCTACCAAATACGTTTTCTGTCCCATTGTTATCCCTCTTCTCTAGCAATTTGCTGCTTCTGCTGGCACATGCAGTGAGTTTGGTCTCACACTAATGACAGCCGAGTGGCATGCAATGTCACAACTGCGCTGTTAATGATGAACAAGAGCAGCAGCCCTCAGCCTCCATAGGCTGGGCAACACCCACACCTGAGAGCTGGTCCCTCAGCAGAGGTGCTGGTGAAGAGTCACAATATCAAAAGTCAGAATGAAAAAAACAGTGGGGAAAAAAATACCTAGTATTTCCTTTCTGGGTTCCAATTTGTTGCTTTTTTTAAAGTAAAAACAACAAAACAGAATTAAGAAAATGAGGCTAAATTTAGACAAAAAAAAGGAAATTTGGAAAAACTGAGTTATTTCATTACTTATCATCTCACTGAAGCAAATGTCTCCTTACCTAAGAAACCCTCAGCCACAGGAATGGGAGCACAGAAGGTTCTTGACTTTCAATCCTCTTTCTCTAGGAGCAAGCAGGAAAACAGTGGGAGCAATGCACACATGAACTCCCCCCAGTAACTCCAGTAATGGGACTCAAACAAAGTACAGTTGTTCTGAATGACTATGGGATAGGAAAGAGGACAAGTGTTTCAATCTGATATGTTTTGATGACTTTACCAGCCTAAAAGCTGTTCCTCTAGCAGAAGCCGTGTCTGGCACAATGTCTTTATCTGATGCTTTATCTGTACAGAGGAAAGAGTGCCAGGCCCGTTGCTTCCTATGAGTGTACGTCATTTGTGGTTAATCTGTAACATCCCTCATTATGTCTTCACATACAACAAGGGGTTGACGTGATGGTCTACGCGTCTGTTCTCCTCTAACATCAACTCTGAAGGCTCCCACCAGCACCAGCCCCACCTTGAACTGATGCCATCTCCAATGCTCCGTGAGAAACGTGAGCGGTGGCTTGCAGCAACTCACGCTGCTTCCCACTTCAGTCGTAATCTAAATACTGGCTAAAATAAACAGATTATGGCTTATATCGTCACTGCATCGTCGTGTCCTGAATCAGTTCTTACCCTGGGAAACTCCCACTGAGTCAGAGAAAGTCTGCCTTGAGTGAGGGCTTCCATCTAGGAGGAAAGGTTTCAACCACCAAAATCACTTGAGGGTACACCAATGGGGAAAAGTCCAGAGAAACGACGAAAAGGTTTGGTTTGTTTTGTGTGTGGCTTTTTTAGCTGAATGGGCTTGGCCCCACAGGGAAGGGACAAAATCTCGGGAATTTACAGAGAACTTATTAAAGCAGTCACAATGGAGCAAACTGGACACCTTTACCCAGAACTGAAACGGATCAGTCACGGAGATAACGTCGGCTTGTGTGGTCCTTGATCTCCTGGTTACCTCTCCAGGGTGAGGACGTGTTGAAAGATGAGAGCCCCCAGCCAGAAAATCCTCTGGCAGCTCCCTGCCTAAGCATACAGAGTTTTATCTTCCTCCCCAGAGGCCCTGTGGCAGCTATGCAGAACAAAATCAGCTCTGGCCTGTTAGGATAAAAGCTTTCCCAACAAGCTAACCATGCCATCTCCTAAAACAAAAGCCTTCACTAGCCCTAGAGGAACATAATACACACTGGGTATTCTTTCTATCATGATGGATTGAACCATCCACCTTGGGTTTCCAAAACAAGAGTTATCTGTACAATAGCTAGACTTATAAGCACAGGAAAATAAGGACGCTCCCACCTCCCTACTAGTCAAGCTGTCAAGCTGCCTGGACAGAGAAGTTGATTCTGGCTTGTGCTGGGAAAGGAAGAAAAAAAAAAAAAAAAAAAAAAAAAAAAAAAAGTCTCTGATGAGGAAAACCATCCTGAGCAGTACTTTCAAGCCCAAATGCAGGTACTAAGGGTACTTATCTGACTAGTAATGACTGTTTTTCCATTGCTAGATGCTTTCCTGAAGGCCCAAAGGATTGCTGAGCTGCCTTTAACCAAAACTGCAGTGCTCGCGTTGCGGGTGGCTAACAGCGTACAGAAACTTGCACTTGTGAATCTCCCGGGGGTTCAATGTGATTTTAACTGAAGGATGTTACAAGCTCACATTTCAACTGCACCAAGTGGAAAAGGAGGTTTGAATCCCAGCTCTGATGATGCTCTTTAGAGATCTCCCTACACCTGCTACATTAAAAGCGCTACAGCTGGCCACCATCCTGACAGCCTTTAGGAAAAGGACCTGGAATGAAGGGAAAAAAAAACCCAAACAAAACCCCCTGCAATATTTACCTTTCCAGGCCACGGCTGAAATTCTTTATGGCAGGTAGACCAGGAGTTTCATGAGCTGTTATCTATTTTATTTGTAGGTGATTTCACATGAAGGCATAATAAAGAAACAGAATCAAAGGGATAAAGAGAGTCATCATGATGAACACAGCAGTTCAACCCAGTCACCTCATAGCTTGCTCCATAAGATATTTCTTTGCTTTAACTACTTATCAATCACTTTTTGTGCTGGATTAAACCTTCCTGATCAGAGTGTTCAGCACTCTGCCATCCCACTGAATCCAAACCTTAAATGCCTTTGTCAATAAAAGAGGTTTGGAAGTGCTCCTCTGTTTGCTGATTAGTCCTGTTCACTCACATCAGTTTAATCATCCCAGAAAGCTGAGCAGCCAAATCCCCTTCTTACCCCCAGCTTCCCTCATTCTCTCGGCTCCACCTGGCTGTACAGTTGAGGATCCTGCGTATTGATGGGTCATCCACAGCTCCCAAATTATGGAATGCCTGGCTAGCATTTACTGCACCAAAGAAAAACAGTGTGGCTTTTCAAGGCTGTGCCTTGAGATGCCATGTTTTGTTCAACACAGCTGTTCTGTTGTGTAGTTTAGAAAAGAAGTTCCCATGAATCTAAAAACTAGGAAAACATTTTGCCAGGTCACCTACAGCAGTTTCAGTTGTGTGCCATTAATGGGAATGACAGCAACACGTTAATCAAATAATCCTGCTGAGTTTAATACATGGGGAGTGTTCTGCCTCGCAACTCTTTTATTCCTATAATTGGCAGATGACCCAGTTACAGGTTTATGATTATGATTTTTTTTCCACTACAATAATTCATTATGTGAAATTTTAAAACCTACTATATTGTTTTCAAGTTGTTGATTTGATCCACCCATCTCTGCATGATCCTTTAAATACCAGACCAGAGGAGTTAAAACCAAATAGTATTCCCCTTGAACATGTTGGTTGGTGCCTTTAAGGCATCTCTTTTTTAATCTGGAAAAGACAGGCTGCCATTTCCAGGAGATCTTAAAAATGATCAAATAATCAGTAGAGCAGTACCTAAGACTGCTCTCAAAAAATTACAGTGAGGCCGCTCCTGACTGTAGCTGCTTTGCCTGATTCTAGCAGGACTGACTACAGCAAAAGACAGGACTCAGGAGGAGCTGGCATTATCCAGAACCTCGACCTACAGGACAGTTTTTGCCTAGAATGTTTTCACCTAGGACTGTGAACAAGGACACCTAATTTATACTCCCAGCCCTGCTTGCTCGCTTAGGAAGTACTTGAGGAACGCAGTTTTACCTCTTGGAACCTTTACATCCACCTTTTCCTCTTTCTCCATCACCACCATCCTTTGACTGGCTTCTTTGGTTAGACTCTAAGTTCTGCAAAGCAGGATGGATCTCCCACCACGGCAGCAGCAGTGTTGAGCTCCATACGTGGCCTTTACTAAAAGGGATGTCAGTTTAACACCATTAATCACCCAAGCCGAACATGAACGTGCATTTCTTCTTTTCTCTGCATCAGTAAATCTTGGTGGACCTCCCAGGATGTTCAAGCTGCCACCTGACATAGCACACAGACCAACTTTGACAGCATGACAAATTTTGGAGAAGCAAGGGTTGACCAGAGCTGCAGCTGAACTCCTCCTTCTGACCCATAACAGACAACGCAGCAATTTATTCATTCCCTAGGACTTACACTCAGTAGCCTCTTCATTGTAGTATGATGCGCTATTAAGTAAAGATAATGGTGAATGCAACCACGGGCAGTGAACAAACAGCTATTTGGAGATAAGTCAGGCAGCTAAATAGGCCCTTATGAGGCCAGAGCCACTGAACCCAGGACTTGGATGCCCAGTTAGCTCCATCACGGGCCAGAGAGTTGGCCCACAGCCTGTGTTGGAGGGGGACAGATCTTTCGCCAGCACACAGAGGCGGCTCTGATCTCTTCCACGATGCATATGACATACTCGCATGAATCCATTTGGGCTAACAAAGTGGTTATTTCAGCAACAACGCTAACGATGCCTGATTTACCACTCACTTGCAATCAGTCAAGCTGATTTCAGAAACATCCCCACAGCGTAAGGGCCACCCGAGTCTGGATGCAGGAACACAGTAGCATCTCCATCCCCAGCCCCGGGATCCCACCCAGCTGTCCAGGGTGGTGATATCTCCTACAGCACAAACAGCCCTTTCCACAGAGAAGTCACAGCTCAATTCATAGGCTTTTGTGAAGGCTGATTCAGCTGGGGCTCATTCATGCCTTTCTCAGCCTCAGGAACTAACACTTCACTCCTCGCATGTCTTAACTTCACATCCCCCACAGCTGTTGTGGGGGGTGTTATTGCTCCATGGGGCCACGAAACGGACCCCCTGGCTCAGCCCGATGTGCTGGGCCAAGCAGGTTTCCTCTAACAGAGAGCAGAGACTTAAGTCACCTCATCGAAGCCACCCAGGGCCTGGGGACTCTCGTACGTGGCAGCGCGCATGTGCAGGAGGTGGCTACCAGACCCCTCCATGCAGCCCCAGGGCAGCCTGCAAACCCAACCAACCATGGACCCTAAACTTCTCACACTGCTTGCTTTTTCTCTCCTCTCCTCCTGATGTCAATTCCTGGTGCAATCCCAGAAATAACACCAACAAATTCTTGGCTTGCTATTTTTGGCAGCTCCTCCCACCAAGGAAAGAGGGAGATTACACTGCGGGCTATTCAGGCAAGCTGGCACGCCGGCCACAAACACGCTTTCTAGCCCATACAGCATTAATGATAAATCCTGGCCAAGCTGAACAGACAGTTTCGACTTCAGAGCGTGTTTGGAAGGGCCAGCGCTGTGCTAGACAACCCGCCTACACGTTTAGAAGGTGCTATTTATTTATTAAGTATATTTAACGAGTAGAAATAGAGCTGTGTGGTGGGCACGGTGACCGAGGGTGACTGGTGTGGGACAAGAGGTTTCCAGCTCTCCTGGCGCGTTAAACACACACCGCCTGGCACCACCACCTGCATGGCAAAGATAAATAGCTGGGTGATCACCTTTTAAATCTGCGCGTAATTAGCAAGAGGCAGATGTCAACTGGCAGAGAGGCCAAAGCAAACGAGGCTGTTTACGGACACGAAGCCACAAAGAAACCTCCTGTATCCAACCTGGCGCGTCCCGGAGACGCAAGCTCAGAAATAACACCGCGCAGCGTTTCATCGGGCTGCCGCAGGAGCTGCACGCTGCGTACGGCACACGACAGCATTCACACCCGAAAATGCAGCTTTGTGTTGTGGTAGGTGGTAAATGAAAGAACATTTTGTTACGCTTGGTTTACACGGCATTTACTACACAATGGCACCGCCTCTAGGAGTTTGTCTCCGGTAATAACAATATCCTTGGATTTTCCTTCTTTTTTTTTTTTTTAAATACAGTGCCTACGCACAAATCAAAGCAGTACAAAACTGAGAAACACACCAAACCAGGCTGGTTTAAAGAAAATCAGCAGACTGTTTTTAAGTTTACAAATACTTCAATGGCCAAATGTCTGAAACAGTCCCAAGTTGAAGATGATTTTTATGGAAAGTACAAGGGATTCTTCATGCTCACACATAATAGATGGGTTGCACCCAAACAACATCCTGCCAGGCCTAAAGATGAAACATCAAATCGTCCCTTTCAGGGCAGTGAACCTACAATTTGGTCCCAGAAGGTCTACCTCCTTCCCAGCTGAAGCTTGTTTAGACAAAAAGATAAGCTTAGACTAGGCCAGTTTAGATCCTACTCTAGTTCTACATTTTTACAAATTCCTGCACTGTTCAGATCTAAGAATTTAATTTACCCGATTACAAAGATTCAAGCCAGATATAACATTTGGATCTGGAAACAGGCAAGGATGTCCCCAGAGAGGAGGCTGGACAACTAGTGGCTTTCATTCAGAGCCACATCTCATTGTAGATGGCATTACAGACAGGATAAACCGCATAGCACCTCAAATTCTTGTACGTGCCAATGAGTCCATAACTCTGGACTCATAAGCCCTAACAGCACCACAGAAAGTAACTTGGGAAGTTTGAGATCTCCAGAGCCAAATAAACTAGGGATGCGTAGGAGCATTATATCTGTGAGATGCTGAGTTCTGCCAAGTTGTCACCCTGGTCCCAGCATTATGGATTACAGCTGAACGCCTCTCCTGTTACGTAAAAAGAAAGCAGAAGATATGCATTCTAGTCCAAGACCTATTTCCTAGTCCCATCTTACAGATCTCATACTTTGTGCCACGTAGCCAACTGTGTGGTGGATGAAAGAGGAACTTTGTGCTAGAGCCCAGCAAAATCCACAAAAGATGTGCACATTTTGAAAGTTTTCACAAAAAACAATTGCTGAGGGGCTTCAGAGGACAGGGTGGGAGGGGAGGAGAATCTGCAGGAGATGGTAGCATCTAGCTGATGGGATATTGAAGGGAAGAAACTTCACTTTCTGATGAAAATCAAAGTCTAACTCGCTGATGTAACTAGCAGCCACACAGTCACCAAAACCTTAAGTCATGCCTCAACTAGGGCGAAGACGTAGGGATGCCTACACTACATCTAGACATAGATTAAGAGCATTCCTCTGAAACATTGATTTAAATTGAACCTACCAGCCTCTAGACAAACTAGACCCAGCCTGCATTACACCAGCTTTCTTCAGGGGTACAGCCAGTAAACAAACCCCATAATGTCAGGGAATAGTGGAAGATTCTGCCGGGCCAGATGGAGTTGTCCAAAAGGCTGCCAACTTGACGATGCTAGTACAAAGAAAGCCCAGATGTTTGTAACTGCTTGTGGGCCAGACACTCACAGCAGAGCCCGCCCTGTTAGATCTTCAAATATTTAAATCCTCAGCCTTTACAGTGTTTTTGAAGATGCTGGATCATAACCTCCAGCAGGACTGTCAGCAAGTAATTCTCATCGCTTTATAAAGCACATTAAGTTGCCCAAACAGGAGTACTACTCTGTGCTACAGCAGCTATAATCTTCTTGAATATCACACACGGGTTCCTGCTAAGGCAGGCTGCAAGGACTTCCATTTTAGTCCTTCTCTGCAAATGCCCATAATGTTCCTGAATTTTCTGAGTTGAAACTTTTCACACTGCTTTCTCTGCCAGTGTTGGCTTTCGTTATTTCTTTTAAATATAAACTTGGAGCAAAACCTCTTCAGATGTTTTAAGTTACGAACGTGTGGAAAAAATATAATTTTCTACATGAAAAAAAGTTCTGTGTGCAAGTGCAAGGGAGACACACAGAAGGAAAGAAGCAGGGAATAGCTCAAAAATGGCAATACTTTGAAACCTGAAACTTGGCATGGGAACAGTTCCTGACAAAATGTATGCTCTGCTAAGTTTAGAAGAAATTGTGGTTGTAAAATAAAGCTCCGAACACTTGCGAGTACGCCCTAGCACACAGACAGCAGAGGACACTGTCCGGATTTAGCCATTAACCTACATGGGTGGCAGGCGCGTGCCGGGGTAAGTAGCAATTCCAAATACAGACTCTCTAGGTCTAAAACCAAAAGCTTCCATAGCTTGGGATAAAAAGAATAAAATAAAATAAAATAAAAAAGCCAAGGGCCTGCCCATCCTTCCAGTGCATACCAAGATATTTGAGCCATCTGGGGAGGATTAAGCCAGACAGGCAAAGCCTTGAGTTTGGGCCAGTGAGCCACTAATTGCTAATTAATGGCTTCTGTACCAAACGGTAACCTAGTGCTTCTTTCATTTAAAAGCCAAAAAACTCAATCCAACCAGACCTCCGAACTGCCCTAACAGTGACCTGCCATTCCCCAGCCATATTCCTCCTGCTTTTAATCCTCCCTACTTCATTCAGTCACGAGGGGATGCAAGGGGAGAGGCAATGTCAAGGCAGGCAGAGCACAAAGGACTGCCTGGGGAGGCACTCTCATGGCAGGGACAATGTCCCTGGGATTAAACAGGGAGAACATCACCAGACACAAGCCCCAGCACACCAAGGACATGTAACCCCTGCAGCAGGGAGCAGCAATTAGATCAGACACCTTTATTTGCATCAGGTCAGAACTGGGATTGTTTCAATCTTCAGTAACAGGTACGGTGAGCACCCCTGAACACAGAATGATTTACACATTCACACTCAGAAACGCTCGAAGAGTTTAGCCGTTTGTCCCCAGCCCTCTACCATCCACCTGCATGAGAAAACCCAGTGGCTCCAGCAAGACTAGATTGAACCCAGAGTCACATGTAGGGCAGTGGGGGCGGGGGGGAAAGAGGGTCAGCAATCCTGTTAAGGATTGCAGCAAGGAGGAAAGACGTTCCTCCTCTGGCTGGGCAAGGGACAGGTGATGCCATTTTCAAACTGGAAGAATCATCTGTCAGTTGAGACTGGGACTTGGACAACCGGACAGACATGGTTATTCCTCTGTGCACAGGTGTCCACCTGCAAGTTGCAGGTATCTGCACAATACCGTACTTCTGCAGATGCTGGCTGCGTTAATAGGGAGGCTTTGATCACAGCTGATGAAGTCAGCCAGTGCAACAAGAACAGAGCTTGTCCTTACACATCAAAGATGGAAGCTGTGCTCACACCTGCGACTGGACTCCCAGGCCTCACAGAGGGTGAGCAACAGCATCTCATTTTCAGTGACTGCCACTTAAAATTCCGCTGGGAGCTGATGGAGATAACGCCAAACCTCAGAGTGCACCTGCTTTCCCACCCTGGTGTAGCAGTCCCTGTGCTGTGGTTTTCCTCTGTTTCAACTCACATCACCTGCGTAGTTGTTTCACCAATGTCCAACATACTCCCGTGTACAATCACACCAGTCCTACTGGTGCACATCTTGCTCATGGAGGCCTTTTATCCTCTCACATCACAATTCCGCATCCTTCCTGTTCTTCCATTATTGTTATTTCTCTTTGCTCTGTTCTAGCTGAACCTTGGGTGACACATCCCCATGCCAAGTGCTGTTAGGAGAACGAGTGGAGGTAAGGCAGGGTATCGATGCCAGTTAAGGTCTTAGTATACCAGCAGCCGCTACTTCAATCTCTAAACAGCTGAAACTGAGACTGTGTTCAACAGTCAGTGCTAGTCCCAGCATTTCACCCCTCCATTTCTCTCATTAGCCCCCAAACCAAGAGGTATGGTGGGAGAACAGGATAGGCAAACACTGTCAACCTCAGCACAAGGCTGACAACTGCACAGATGCCTTCCAAGATGTTTGTCCACCAGCTAACAGCTCCCCAGCATATCAGCACAAAGCACTGATTCCGAGCAGTGCTGTTCATCCACAGATCTCACAGCACCATCCTAAGGAAAGCACACAGAAAAATAAGTAGAGTTATTCCTATTTTAGGCAAGATGAAGTGCAGAGCAGCTCTGAGGTCTCAATCCAGATGAGCACTACTCATCAGTACTGGTACCTGTGGTCTAGCCTCAAACTGTCCTGGCTTCCTCAGTCCCAAACTGCACAGGCACTCAAGAGCCTTGTGGACACGAACGGTTCCATGAAGAGCTGGAAATAACAGCAGCTTCATTTCATTTTTATATTCAACGTACACGGTACATTGTGGTTGAACAACCAGTTGCAGCAGCGCCTCACAGGGCTCTGACAGCCCCCTTCAAATTCAACCTAGGAGACTTCACTTGACCAGTGAGTCTGTCTGGAAGGAGCCCCCAGCCCTTGTCCTGCTTACTGATATTTCCCACAAAATTCGGGAGACGAGCTCTCTGATTGCCTACCTTTAAAAGCTGGACTAGAGCAGCCAAACCCATTTCAGCTGGGAAATGATGTCTGGATGAAGACACACAGCAGTGAATACAGGAGCCGAAGCTCAGCGTGCCCCCGTAAACATTGCATTTCCTTCCTCACACATACCTGCGAAAAACTGGGATGGTTTTAAACACCCTGTGTTCAGAAAGACCTTTCATTTTAGTTATCCTGGGTCAAAGCAAATAACATCACATGGTACCTCAAGGTGGTTACTTTGGGCTTTTTATACTTGGAAAACACTGAGTGCATTTTTATGGATCCAAGTAATGTCCAAACAGGCACTGGCATCACTTCATATTAGTTCCATCATCTTCTGTGCTGCAACCATGGAAAATAAAATATCTCAGGCACTGAGGAACGACCTGAACTTCAATCTGAAGAGAATCTGTGCAGAAGAGGTTGGAAAAAAAAAATCACATATGCAAATTATTTTTGCATTTGTCATTTTCCAGCATATTTTTTCCTCTTTTTTTAATCTTTTTCCTCCTGTTCTGGGGAAAGCCAAGAATAGAAAAGCAAAAATCCCGATGGAATTACCATAAAGTATTTTGAAGACTGCTTATTTGGAAGGGAAGTCAGGGACACAGAACACAAAAGTCTTCTCTAATCAGATTTCCAGTCCAATTTTGCCAAATTTAGGACATTTGCATAATGGGAATTTTACAGGCATCCAAACTGGAGTTAATTGAATACAAAACTTGTGTCATGAAACCTGAGATACAAGTTGAGCGCACTGACCTTACGCGGCATTTGACCAGACCTTTAGCTCAAGAACAGGAGGATTTGGTGAACACTTTGCTATGTCAAATAAACCAGGTTAAATGACTTTTCCCAGTTTGCATTGTCTAACTATGGTAATGATGGCAGTAAAATTTCTCTGGCATCAGGATCTTGGCAGAATCAAAGAAAAGGTTTAGATATTGGTGTGGATAATAAGAAGACACACTTAGGAACAAATGGCTTCAGGATCCTGGTGCTCGAGGGCTGAACCGGAGAGATGCCAGCAGGAATATGTCTCCTTTGAAGACGGCATGGACAAGCACCTCCTGGCTCAGGCACTCTAAAGCAAACAGCCCACGTCAGAGGTAGGATGTCAAAGAGGATTAAGAGGGACTTTGGTAACACTATGGATTTGCCTGTGTGGTGAAGGGAGTTGGAAAACAACATTACTTTGTTGATACTTTAAATCTGATATCAGTGATCTACGGAGCGCGGTTCCTGACTCTGAGCTGCCCGGGGCAGGAGCAAGCCTTATCCTGTGCTTGGTGTAGGACTATCTCTGCCTGACCATAAACACACAAAAAGAAAATATGCAAAATTAACACGTATCCAAAGCAAGCTTAGGCCCAGTTGCCTTTTCAATTGGAATCTGGTTCACTGGGTGATTTTGCAGGTGATTTCTTTCAGCTAAATTCAATAGTCAGGTGGCCACTGGCAAGCTTGAAAGAGCTGCCTTGAAGCAAGGATGAATTTCAGGATTGCCCTAGAGAGCTGAGACCACACAACATATCTTTTTTCCCCGCTGAGGACGAAACTCGCATGGCTCTGCTCCAGCCGTAATGACAATCACGTAACTGAGACAATACCAGAGAGACAAGAGCAGCCTGGATTCACACCATTTCAGCCGATGCGTATTTTTGTCAGGGGACCAGTATCTCAAACTCACACCCCATTTATTAGTCTCTCCTCTCCCATGGGAGCTATTCTGTGGGTGAAGCGGAGGAACTCACGCCAGGTCTCTCGCTCTCCCTGTTTCCCATCAGCAGAGTCCTTTTAAAGAGAAAAAAATCAGGCAACAACTGGTGACGTATGCACAAGCGTTTCTGCCAGCAGAGCTCTGCAAGGCAGGGACATGAAGAGGTGTGATCCTTCACTGATGGAGCGGTGCTGGCAACAGTCCCATGTGTAGATACGGTTATACCAGCAACCCCCCCACCTCCCTTGTTTTTCTTAACAAAGACAACTTGTGTTGTGCTGTACATCTGTGTCTGCACAAAGCTATATTTTTAATTTACATTCTGACAGTACAAAGCACAGCTATGTCCAGATAAGGAAGCATTTGGTGGGTGTAACAGGCTTTGGTGTCCTGTTTTGGACAGGTGTTCACACTGTAGCCAAGACCTCAGATTTTTTGGAATAGATGAAAGCAACTTAAGTTTATCCCTTGACACATCTCAAAACAGCTTACTGGGAAGACATGAGGAAGGAAAATGAAAACATGACTTTCAGAAGTCTACTCACACGAATAAAATGAAAAGCAAACGCATTTTAAGACTGTGTCAGTCTCACAAAAAAGCGAGCAGTAGGTCCTACTGGTGGGGGAACGGCGGATGGAGACAGAGCAGACGAGGAGGAGAAAAACACAGCTGAAAGAAATTCTGATTTCTGATCAAGGGAATATATTCATGGAATATGGCATGCAATATTTGCCCAGCTGAACACGCATCAGCAGCAGGCAGTGCGACCCACAACCGCAAAGTGAGAGAAAGCTGTTGGCAGCAGCAGTCCATAAAAAGGACATAAATAATTAGAGTTCTTCTAAACAAGGTCATGTTTTAGCTGCTGCTTCTCTTCCTCTACTTAACAGTCAAGGGAGACAGCTCAAAATGATTCAGGATGAGTTTTTTCCTGGTAAATCTCAGAGCAAGGTAGAAGATTGGAAAAGAATCAGCGCCTACCTCTTCACACAAACTTTTCTGTTTGTTATGCATGAGCTGAGCCATGACCTCAGCAAGTCCTGGAAGATTAGCTTGCAGCATCCTCAAAGTAGCTTTCCTGACATGAACTTGGTTGCTGACACCTTGAATTGTTTTAAGATGCTGCTGCAATTTCCACGTCCTGCCCCACAACACGACGTGTTCCCTGGAGCACTGAACCATAGCGTTTCTCCAACAGTGCTGCCCCTTCCACTTCTCACAAAAGGGGAAACATCTACAGCATTATCTGCAGACAGGGACTAAAAGGGTTGTTTTCTTAAAAAACTATTCAAGGCAATTTGAATATCCCTCCATTTGCTGCTGCTACATGAGTGGTTGATGTGGGGTTTAGGTCAGAGGTGGCTGGAATATAACCATCAGCTCTCCAATAATGTGGACATGCTTGGACGTTTGCCTTTGCATCATCTTCCTAGCATAGCCTTGCCTTCCACAACTTAATGGAAACACAACATGATAAGGAAGTCAGAAAACAGGATGTGAAGAGAGCAGCTGAGATTATTATGTTACGATTTCTACTTTGTACTTTTTAATGCAAAAACTCCTGGAAGCATCTGACTGATCACAGAGTCTCTCTCCCAAAGCAAAAGACTCCTGTTCTCATAATCCTCACTTCAGGTAAAGAAACGTCCAGGAAAAATAAATGCAGCGCTCAGTGCCTGGATCTTAATCATCCACCTTCAAGCCTCCGTGCTCCTCTAGAAGACAGCACAGAGACAACACCTGTTCTTGCCACTGGCCATTTCATACCGAAAACCCCCACAATCCCCCTCCAGCATGAAGACATCCATCAGAAGGAAAGTTATTTTAGATCTGACAGGCAGTCAGGGGCAGAGCAGGATTGTTACATAAAGCATCAGTGGGAGTAAACAGGAACATTACTTATAGGCAGTAATGCTTCCATCTCGAGGGACCCTCACTGTACCACACAGGCTCTGGGATTCCTCCGAGTGATTAAATACATAGATCAGCTTTTTGGCAGCTATTCAAGACTTCATGCCACATACCTGCCCTTTCTCCCGCACGTATTTTCCGTTTACGTGCGCTTCTGCCGACACTATCTGTCTCCTTCCATGGAATGTGCACTTAGCACATGAGGATCTTTTCTGTCTGCAGCCAAAGGATGGAGCAGCAGATGCATCTTGGCTTCTAAGGAGCGCTTACAACGTCTGGGTAAAGATTTCTCCACTTGAGTACATTGTTCTACTGCAATGTCACACAACCATCACTGCTGGATTCTGGCTTGGAAGCACTTTGTACCCATTTGGCATTTTTCTAACAAAACCATGCAAGGATAAGTGACTGTTAGTGCCCAATTTTGATGATCTCTAAGATGACCACCAGCCAGCACTAACTCATGGATTGAGAATTGTGACACAGAGTAGACACAGGAGAAATTCTCTGCCCTTTGGCCAAATGAATTTTCAAGCTCTCTCATCGCTCACAGTACAACCTCTCCTAACAACAGCACGTGAAGGAACCATAGCCCTGTGTTGTCTTGCTGTCCAACGTGCTCACGCACTGTGCCACTGAGAACACATGTATCATCCGGACAAACTCAGGCTACGCTGCCAGAAAGGGACAGAGCATGCGCCACAAACAGTCTCTTGAATTGTCCTTCCCTAAGTAAATCTTTCCAGCTCAACACTGGGCTCCATAGGAAATAACCCACTTGCAGGACCTTAGGAAACACCAGGCTTCCTTCCCTTACAAAGCGTTATTCTCTTGTTGGTTGACAGCACCTCTTTGTCCAGGCAGAAGAGCAGCGCAAACACTGATCCTGGAAGCCAGCACCCGCTGCAGCCTTCAGAAGCAAACGCTACTTGCAATCGCCCAAACGTACCCCGTCCTCGTCACTCATGACCTAATGTATTGGTTTTCTATCTCCTGTTTTGTGCCATGAGTCACAGGTGACTATCGCCAAACAAAATCACTGCTGGGATTGCTGAAACTGGCTTTGTGTCCAGGCCTGCAGCTTAATAAGGCTTCCCAAAAGGGCAGTAGGAAGACACTATGTAGCCTCTTGATTCTGCTCCTCAGCTTCTGTTGGCTTCAAAAGACATGCACCTGACAAACCCCTCTCCCTTCTAAAACCCTATGCATGGGACATGGCTGGGATGGAGTGAATTTTCTTCCTAGCAGCCCTAGCACCTACTATGGTGCTGCGTTTTACATCTGCGACTTCATCAGTGTTGGTACCACATCAATGTTCTAGCTCCTGCAGAGTATTAAGACCTTCTTTGTTTCTCACTCTCCCCCCGCAGTGAGTAGGCTGGGGGTGGAGCAAGAGGCTGGGAGGGGACACAGGTGGGACCAAGGGGAGGGTTAGTCCTTCCAAGGTAGCCATTGCTCAGAGACTGGTGGGCATTGGTCTGCTGATGGACAGTGGTGAACAACTGCCTTTGCAGCACTTGAGGTTCCTCACTACCCCCTGCTCCTTTTTTCCCCTTCACTTATTAAACTGTCTTTATCTTGACCCAGGAGTTTTTCTCAGTTTTGCTCCTCCAATCCTCTCCCCCATCCCATTGGGGGAGAGAGTGAGCAAGTGGCCAGGTGAGTGTTCAGCTGCTGGTTGGGGTCAACCCACCACACCCTTAAACCCCCCAAATGAGATTTTTGGCATATATTTACTGGACTTCACAGTTAAAACAGCCCTGTACCAATCAAAAACTCCCTTTAGTAGCTGTGTCTCAAATTCCCCTGAGTTCTGATTTTTTTTCAGATCTCACAGTCACTTCAGACTTTAGGATGTGCTAATTCAAATAAACATAAGTAAAGCCATGTAGGGACCCAGGACACCTTGCACCTGTAAGGCATCACAACACTGTTCTGAAGCTTTCTAGACTTCAACCCTTGAAGTTCAGAAAGTAAAGCTGCGGATTTGGGACAATGACATTTGGGCTGGATTTGGATTCCCAACTCCTTCCCTCCTAGGAGTCAAGTCTTCCTGAGACACTGAAGAAGCAGAGAAAGGAAAAAAAAAAGTCTTGGTCCAACAGTTTTCTGTGGGCCTCTCAGCCATGCCCATCTCTGGATTTTATTCTCGAGTGTTGAAATGTTTCAGGCTGTTCAGATAGGGAGAGTTGCACTTTTGGAGGCCATCCAAACCATCCATTAGGCTTCTCTTAGCGAATAAATTGTTCTGCCTGATTCACGGGCAACACGGCTGTCCCTGAAGGGAGGTAACCAGAACATAACCAGAACTAGTGCACAGCACTGCACAAGTGACTGGTACCAATTTGATCAACATGACCTTGCAGAGCAGGCATCATGTCTGCTTCTCCCTGGTTTGCCATGGAAGCATGAAGAGGTCCCTAACAGCCCAAAGTGGGAACATGCACATCTACAAGCCCTCATCAGTAGGAGCTATGCATGTAAGCGGAGCACGAGACTTTAGTCACCAGCATAAGAGCTTCTAGAAGGATTTGTGAGCAGCTGTTGAGCCCTCGAATGCCAGACCTCAAAAGGCAACTTCACTTCAGCAAGGCAGACACAAATTTTGAGGACCTCCATTAAGGTTATTCAAGGTACGTCCTTTTCCCTCCAGAATAATCAAGTGCATATCTGCATCACAAACACTACCCAAACGCTTCCAGTGCTGACAAATAGATTCTTCCATCATTGCTCAATCGCTATTTGCTCAGTTTAGCTTCGTGTGTATTATAATAGCACTTAAAGACAGAGCCAGCCTTCAAAAGCAGATGAATCCGAAATTAAGAACAGAAGCATTTTCACTCTGAGGTCTGGATGAGAACGTAAAATAACTGAACTTTGTCCCTGTGGCTTATTACATCATCCGGCCCCTCTTTGACTGAAAATATTTCTAGTCCTCATTCCAGACCATCTGTTCTTCAGAAAACTCCTCTCTATTTACTTGAAAAACAACTCACTGGAGGCAAAGGCGCTTCCCACCCCCGGAGGAAAGCATGTTCATAATTAAGCGAAGAGCATTGCATGTTTGTTCCCATCAGCGCATGTGCACACATCCACATATGTGTGCACATGCCTATTTTTAGTTACACTGTCAAAATCACTCCAGTATTTCACAGCAAAGAAGGTTGTCTTGACCCGAAAAACACGTCGTTATTTCTAATTAGGAAATAAAGAAACAGAATTGTTGAAAATATCTCTCTGCAGGAGGACCCATGCTGTGAGATGACGGGACTTTTCCCTGCTGTTGTGTTTTCTTTAGCTCTAATTTACTTTGGTGTGAAAACTGAGTCCAACGAAACTCGTCAGCCGACAGGGAAAGGAAAGAAGGCAGCTAGGACAACGGTGCTGCCCTCACCTTCCTACGTGGATTGGGAAAGGCATTTGCGGTCTTCTACTCAGCTGAAAGAGCATACTCCTCCAACAGAGGTTCATCTCGCTCAGCACAACCTCACCTGCCTGTACTGCACTCAGGCTGTCTCTGCAGCTACACCTTTTCTTGTGCTGGAAGGAGACCAACCTGAAGCGGTGAAAACCCCTTCTATCGGTGTAACCCATGCCATCAGTATATGAATTATTTGCACTTAAGATAGCTGGGCACATCTCTAACAAGAGTTATTCTCCTCCTTTTGACATCTATAATGGGGAAATGACACATTTCCCTTTGTCTTATCCTTCCTTATTATAATAACTTCTGGAAAAAAGCCTGCTAATTTACCATTTGCCAGGACAGTGCCTGTAACGAGGTGGCTCTCAACTGAGTTCAAGGCCTCAGGACAGAACTTTAGCACACATAACAGCAGGAACACGGAAAAAGAGCTCCATGGCCCTTCCCCCAGGAGCAGCACCCACATGCCTGCCAGGCCAGCCGCACACAAACACTCTGAAGAAATCCTAAATGACTCAGGGCTGAGCTCGCTTGAAACAATGACTGCAAAACCACACGCAAAGGGGTGAAACCCCCCTGACAACCACACTGATGAATTCTCGGAAATTGTCGGCCGAGGGGAAATGGATTTGTACCGTTTGACAGACAGAAGTCACTTGGGCAAGGCTGCCCAGTGGCATCTTTCTCCGCTGGCAGAGCAGAGAGGCAAAGCAGACCTCCAGGATTTGCCTCCGAGGTGGCAGGACCCAGCAGGGTGCACAAGCTCAGGCTCAGCCATTCACACCTTCCTTAAGAGCTGATTTATTTTTTCCAGGACAGAGGAGAGCCTGTATAAGTTCGAACAGTGACAATTGGTCAGGTTTTTTTCTTTCAGCTATATCTCCAAGCTAGACAAGAAATACCACAGTATCAGACATGACACACTGCACAACAGCCCAAACTGATAAGGTTTCTAGGTAAAGTTGGAGAATATCATTAATACTTCATGCTCACCATGCCCTCACTATCTCTGTTAACATTCCTAACATCTACCTAAATTGGTCTCTGATCCACTTAGGTCTGTACCAGGATCATGAGTAGCTGTATTACAAGGAACTCCACTGGTGCAAGTCTACTTTGCTGCTTGTGGTGTATCAAAAATTGTCTCTTTCTAGATACAGGGTCTATTCATGTGCTTCTGGGTTGTAATTCACACTTGGTCACACTTGAAACAGAGAGGTTTCAATGCAACTACTGAAAAGATTATGGTACTTAAGACTATAAAAACCTGAGCAGCAAACCACTGAGGGTTTGAAACATTTGAAGTCTGTTGTAGACATGGTACACAAAGAATGGAAAAGAAAACAAGGATTCAGAAAGATGAGATCACTAGAGCTCTGGAAGGAAAGAAGGAAATGCTCTCCTGGGGTCTGCAACCCACAAATCCCCACAAACATGAAACAAAACTAGGTTCAAACTTAAACCCTTTCCAGCAATAAAAGGAAAAAGACCTGTGACTTCCATATTCTGAATGAGGTCACCAAAAGACCAAATAAGAAGCAAGTATGCTCACCTTCAAGTCATCGTGCACCCATATTTTTCCCCAGTTAGAACTTCTGAGCAAATCCTACCCAAACTCTTGGAGAGATCATAGGGTGCAGAAGACATGCTTCTGCACAAATGCACTTTTTTGCCACATTTTGTCAGCCTGGCTGTGAAAGGGACACTTACCAGGTCACTCAGCACTTCATTAGCCACCCTGCAAAGCCCTAAGGACTGCTACAAGGACAACTTGCAAGAGTCCAGTTTGACATAAGCGCTAGTGACAATGCTATCTAGTGGGATTGCTCATCTATGACAAATGTTTCCCAAGTGCAGAAGCAAAATCCACGCTACAGACTTTTAGAGAAAAAAAAACCCACAAACAACCAACCAAAAAGAAAAACACACACCAAGCAATATGCTTCAAGTCTGCATTCATGTTGAGAAGGAAATGGGTTCATCATGTCCTGCTTTATCCAGAGGGGTACGAAACACAAGTGGCTTGCCTTTCTTCTCTTACCTCTTTTTGACATTGTCAGACTCTTCTCTTACGCCCGAGGAGTACATCAGGCAGATAGCTACACTCGATCCATTTAGCTCCATAAAGCGAAGCGGCCGTGCTCACAACAAATTTCACTTCCCATACAGAATGAAATGGATCTTGCAAAGTGTGTTATTTCAGAGAACAGAGTTTAAAGAAAGTAATTGCCTGCGATCTGTAGGCACCACGGGTACAGGCAGCAGCCTCGATTTTGTTTCACAGCAATTTGTCAGCACAAAAGATCTAAGAACTGGGCCTTTAAATTTTAAATCTCCTGATACATGCGGTTTCCAGATAAAATTATTTGCTTATAGAAGTTCTAGAAGTATTGTCCTTTCCTACTGCAGTCCATAGGAATACTGCCCTTGACTTTAACAGGAGCAAAGCAATCTGGTAGTCATGGAAGCTGCTCTATAGATACAACTTACACGTGCAAAACATGCTTCTGCGTCCTTAAGCCTGAACTCTCTAACCCCCTCCTGCCTTGTGGCATCCAAGTATTACACCGATTTACCCGATTTGTTTTCCCAGTTCACTACACCATGCTGGAGGGTGTCCTGCTATATGCAATAACCCCTCCAACTTCCAGCACAGCACCTCTCTGGATTGACCATGTAGCCCAGACCAGAGGTAAGTAAAGCGGGACAGAGTATTTTCTTCTTGCTTGTCTGTAGTTTCATCTTTCTACTTGCCTCTGGATAGTGTTACTAAACACTGACATTTTTTTCAAGCTTGGCCAGAATGGGCACAATCAATTTCCTGATGTCTTGGAACCCATCCAAACCATCCATTAGGCACAAGTTCACAAACTGATACATCTTCCAAAAGGCTCATGGGCAACGGTATTGTTTCTAAAAAGTTAACTTCAGGTAAATGAAACTAAGATTTACTGCTTGGGATAGGTTACATGCAGTAAATAACTCAGAATCTATGAAGTGTCATCTGTAAGACTCCATTCATCTGCAGCGATAAGGGGCCCTCGGACCACTCAGCGCAGCAACTCTCCTTTAAATCACTGATATTTATGTGCATTGCTGAAGGAGGTCTGGATGTGGATCACATCTCCATGGTGCTAGGTGCTACCCAAACGCTATGGCAGGTCCTCACAGTCACGTTATCCTGATAGTGGTAGTTGATACAGCCCTCAGTAGGAACTCTTAAGAGCATCTCCTCCTACACCTCCCCTGCCATCTGCTTCGTTAGCAGAGGATGTAGAGCCTTTGTGAGCCAGACAGGTAGCTCATTCTGGGGAAGGGGCTGGTGAGAGACCCTCAGTTCCTACTCACAAAATTGAGTCCTTGGTACGGTGTAAGGCACACCAACGCCACAACGGAGCCCCAGAGATGCACTGCCACACAAAGCCCTCCCCTCCACTGCTCCCTCCCACTGGCTGCTGTGGGCTCTTCAAAGACAGGCTTGTTGCTATCCAGCAAAAACCACAGCATTCAAATTCAGAGACCTGTTCTTCCCTCCTGCACAGAGCCTCTGGCCTTCCTCTCAGACTCCACAGTGGATTTCTCACCCCTAGATAGCTCACCAGACCCTCATGATTCACCACGAACAACTGTTGTCTACAGTGCATGTCCCAAATACACTTGCAGCAAGGGCTTGAAGTTCAACCAGAGCCCCAGGGTTTTGCTGCTTCAGATCCCCTGGTTTGTCCCACACCTACGATCTCTTTCAGCAGTTTCACACATGACTTCCAGAAATATTATTTTTAATAACACTGCTGCAAAATAACCTCAAGGGACCAAATGCCATAAATGCCCAAGCCACCATCACTCCCGACATGTGCAGCCCACGAAGCTGAGCCATCTGCTTCTCAGTGCTCTGAGCAGAGCTGATCCTTCCAAAACTCTCCACCCTGGGAGCTGCTGGTAGTGTATGATGAAAGGGAAAAACTTTACTTCCTGCTTGTGGGTTTTTACATCACAGTCCAAAAAAAATTTGAGTCCCCATCTGTTTTTCAGTATAAAATATTGACCTTCTGTGGCAAGGGGGACTGTTAATATGGGACATAGACACCCCTAGGAAACAAAAGCTGTTTACAATTACCCACTACCATGTCACAGAAAGACTGTTACCACCAATAGCACATAGAGATCAGATTTTCCCCCTCTCCTAGAGGCTTCAATCCTGACTCAAATATACAGATATTTACATGGTGGGTGAATAACCACTGAAACAACGTGAAAATTGCCATGAGAGAAGAAAACACTCTGAGCCTGCAGTGGGAAAAAAGCTTTTACCAAAACCACTCAAAATGCAGAATGCAGGAGAAGCAGTGCCAGGGTAGCTGACAGCATTCGCATGAAAATAGTACCCTTGGATGCATGAGGAGGTTGAAATCTCCGCAGTTACACCCAACAAAGAGACCTGTCTGCATGCAGAGGCCACCTGCTACTGATTCTGCTGCACCAGGGACAGCAACAGCGCAAACTTCACAAGGCTCAAATTCCAACAAAATAGAAACCAATCAAAAAAATAAAGTCATGAAGTTGAATTCACATTCCTTTCCTGAGGCCAACAGGTTTAATTAACAGGTTGATTCTGCCACTGACTTTGCACACAGAGCTATGAAAAACACCAGAATTTCACTCATTTTCTGACCGTTATTAGTGGTAGCAGGTAATTCTTAATAACCCCTCAGAGCCATCCAGTGTCTAATTGTAAAAACAGTTTCACAGTTAATTTGTAAGAAAAAAATAGGTGATTTCAAACAAACTTTTAACGTTGACATACAATCTCAGAGCAAAAGTCCCAAATATCCAGAGTTATCTAGAAGGCAACATTGAGAAGAAATGCATGCTGAGCAACTCACCTCCAAAACGCAGAGGTTTTCTCCATCACCTGTAGCAAGCACAGGCTCTGCTCCAGGAACAGAAGAGTTGCACATCATGTAGCAGCCAGAGCAAAACCAGCGATCCCTAGAGGAGCTGTCGGTCTGGTACTTGGGAGATCCAGGTTTTGCTTCCATGGCGAGTGCTGCCGTTCCTGCGTGCTCCCGGCCAGCCACACAGTTAGTGCTTCTGTTGGAGAAAAGGAAAAAATTCATGTCTCATTGAACCATCTTACCAGGTCATCCTGCCTGGTAAGAGTGCAAGCCCTCAGAGCAGGGCTATCTTTCCCCCTATGCTCTGCCTAGTCTGGATGGCCACTGTCGGCCAGTCTCTAAACACAAACAGTGATGAGCAGTGGCTGCTAAGTGTCGTATACATGTGTAGACAGAGACACAGCAGGGGACCCCCCTGCCAAACATATCTGTGTCTCCTTGGCAGGAATGAAACAGTATGCTGAAGAGTGTAGGCTCAGATGTGTTAATAAAATGCCAAAAGGAAGCCTGGCTACTAAACCACCTTTTTGGAGACCTCACTAATCTCAAGTCTCCTGTATTTACACTCATACACATTCCTGCCCCTTGGGAGAGTGGTCACAGACTTCGCTTTTAAGCCCTCAGCAGGTTTCCCCGTGCACCGAAAGATGTATTTTGTACACGTTATTACAAGCACTTAACTTGAAAATTTAATCAAAAAAATGCATTTAACCTGTCCTACAGTCTTAACAGACCTCCAAACAAAGGCCAGGCAAGATACTGTGTGTGACTCACAGTAAGGTGCCACCTGGGCACGGCCACACCTCACCTCCCAGCCATTTCCAGGGCACCACAACTGCCAACCACCGAGCAGGGAGCTGGTCGCTGCCGCGCGACGCCAGGAGCCCCTGGCTTCGAGGAAACCATCGCTTTGCTAGAGCACCTCGAGCAGAAATTTTGGGTGGGATCGTACCACCCTGCAGTATCTCTCGGGGGTTGAGGAGCGAATCTTTGGGGACAGGTTTTAGGGTTGGTGCTCGGCAAGTGCACCTCTAACACACGTGCCTTTCAGCCAGCATCTCTGCAGAGACTCAGGCCTTGGCTACTAAGGTTTCATGGTGGCTGCAGACAGACTGAAGATGATGACGCTAACAAGGCTTTCTCCAGCAAGGGTGGAGGTGCTTATGGGCACTTGTTGGCCAGCAGACACAGCAGCACAGCACTGAACTACAGGAGCTGAAAACAGCTTCTGCCATTTACCCAAAAAGCTCACAATCATTCTGCCTCTTTAGCAGCTATTACTAAAACATTAACGATCGCTGATCAGCCCCATACTGCTTCCATGTTGGGATTAGGCCCTGAGATGTACAGACTCTATGAAAATCACATTAAGAAACTGAGGAGACCATCACATCTGTTGGCTCAAAGACCCAGGATCACTGAGAGCTCTCACTTGGGGCCATGAGCTACCAGTGAGTCACTGGAGTTTCTATCACAGCAGTCTTGATTAACTGATTTATTAGAACAAAGAATCTTGTGCTTATCACATGTAACATGGGCCAAAGTCTTCCCTGCACACGTTTCAACTTCAGGTCCAACAACTGCAGCTAAGAGGAGTAACTGTTCAGCAAAAAATATGAACATTTAAAATTTACAGGAGCAAAAAGCGTGTCCTGGCATGATCAGCTCTATATTTGGTCTCTGATAAGCTGAACCTCATGAGCTTTTCAAGCCCTCTCTCAGCCAGCGGTAACACAGTACAGGATGCATGTTTTGCAGCAGCTGGTTGTCCCCACAGCAGCCATTCGCAGGCTCTCCAGCCCAGTCTGCACTGAAGCACCAGCACAGGACATGGGGTTCCTCCTGCAGCAAGACCAGATAGGCTGCAAAAGTCTTTCTGAAACGTTCTCAGCTAAGCTGCTCCTCCGCCCTGCTTGGCTGTCCCCTCTGAAGATGTGCTTAAAACAACAGCTACCTACCCTTATGGCTACCCAGTCCATATCACCATGGGCTGTCCTGTACTTCTTCAGGTTCCTCTTGCAGATTCTAAAATGGTTCTGCAACATTTGTCCCTAGGAACCACAAACCAGCCCTATGTCTACACAGCTGCTACTCTCACCTTATATCACGGCTCAGGAGTGCCCAGAACAACACCAACACGTTCCTCCAGAAGTGCCTGACCAGAGGCTTTTTGTTAGAAACTTCCCCTTGCTCTGCCAGCCTCCTTACTCATTCCCAGATCATCCTTCTCCACTGCCCCCATATTCTAGTCCCTCTCCCCCCCTCATCCTGTTTCTCTTTTGCAAGGCCCTTTTCTTTGGAAACAACACAATTTCCCTTTGAGATCAGCAAGAGGGGTTTGGCTGCTGTGCTCCAGCAAGGAGCAGGAGGTGGGGAAAAGAAACGGCCCCTCTGTGCGTGTGCTCCTTGCGCGGGCGGTGGTTAATCACACTGCCTTCCGCGCCGCCGCTCTATCACTACAGCGTCACGTCCTTCGTTGACCACGGGGCTGCAGCGATGCCATCGTCACGTCCTGCACAAGGGGACAAGGGTGTCCTGCAGCACACACAGGCAGCCCCCTGAGATCTTCGGGAGAAAAAATACTGCCCAAACCTGTTCCTTTCCTTATTCCAGCACTTCAAAAAAAAAAATACAGAGCGAATGAGACTAGCTGAAGCCATAGGGAAAGGGAATAGATGATGTGAGCACAGAAAGAATAGCTGCAAGACTAAGGAAGAACACCTCACTAGGACAGGTTTTCCATGGGATTGCAACCATTGGAGCAGCACTGGACGAAGTGCAAGAGCACTCTTCAACAACCTTGAGGAAAGGAAAGGATGATTGTGGACAAAGGGTTCATTTCCTTCCCAAACTTTTTAGTTTTAGGATTCATAACTATACTGATGTGTCAGGCCATCTCTCCAGGTTAAAGTTTTTCACCTTTTCTCCTGGAAAACCATTCTGTGTTACCAACAATGCTCAAGGCCATGTCTCCACCTGGCATGAATTCCCTCAGCTTTCAGTAAAGCTGCAACAATCGCCAGCAGATCTGCTCAGCCCACACTCAAACTTTTTTTCTTAACTTCCTCTGCTGCCTCTTACACTAAAGCTCCTTTGGGCTAGAGCTCCTCTGCCTTCACAGCAGCTCGCCCCTTCAAATGCTTGAAAGTACATTCAACTATTCACTATTTCTGCAAGGAAAACGTAGCTGTTGTTGCCACTCCTTCAATCCATCTCGCTCTCCAGCACTCAGTCTGGTACGGAACCTCCTGCTCCTACACATTTTTGAATGCTTACATGAAGCGAGCAGAAACCCCAAGACTTCTGAGGTGGGACCGGGTCTGGCATAGGATGTAGCCAAAGAAACCAGGGGATTAACAGCCACTAGGGAACCTCAGCCAGGCTTCAAACATAAAACCCAATACTTCCTGTGTGGCTGAGGAGCACATGCCTGAGGGACAGTGCCCCTTTATGTGCTCCCAGACGCACTGTGTGCGCTCGGGTCTCCAGAGTCCAATAAGTTTCATTCAGCAGGACAAAAATAGACAAAGATGAAATCAAATATCATGACATTTTCTCAACGTTTCTAGTCAAACAGAAAATTAAACAGGCTCAGTATTATTGCCAGAATGTTAATTTATGCACCACTTTGGGGAAAGCGGGCTCAGGCACATGCAGAAGGTCAGGTTTAATGCTGTTATTAGTTGTCCCCTCCTTCCTCCTAGAAATCTTCATGGGGCTACTTCCCAATCAAAGGGAGGAATATTTAATATGGGGAAGAGGTGGATGAAGGGCTGGAGCTTTATATGGATTTGAAATGTCCCCACTTTTATCTTCACTTGGTGACAGGCAGACTGGGAGGGCATTATCTGCCCCCAAATCATCTCAACCTCTGCCCATTCATGCAATGGCTTCTGCATACAAGAGTGTTGTGGATACACTATACTGGTGGGTTCTGGGGTTTTTTTGGTTATGACACTGTGACACTAAAATCTATTATCCCCTGCCCATGAAATCGGTAGTGGGAGAGTTTATCCTCTTCAAATATCAAAGGTTGAATTAATAAATAAAACACCAAATCTGAATCAAAGTTCTAACAACGTGAGTTAAAGGAGTAGAGATATTTCTACATCGTGCTCATTAAAGCACCATGAGGGAGGGCAGGAGAGGTGGCTTAAAGACACTAGCTTATAAATGACAAAAGATTTCTAAGTATAACCCTTGCTCCAGGCTTCTTGAAATCAGGTTTTGTGCCGTATGTACACACCGATGTGTATGTGGAAATCACACACACGCTTCCAGCTGGAAGTCTCCTCCCATGTATCAAAACCCGTTTTCATACAATGCACAACCCAGCCAGCAAGGTAAAACCGGTGCTGGCTGCTCTGGCCATGTGCATAGAGGAAAGCTAGGTGCAGAAAGGAAAAAGTGCCAAATCATCCACCTCCACAGAAACCAAACACCAGCTGCAGCTGTGAAAATGCATCTCCAAAACCACCAGCATCATTAGAGGAAGAGGGAACCCTCCTTCCCTGAAATCACACCGCATGGAGTCCACGTCCACGGTGTTACCAGCTTACTGTGGACAACAGCTCATGTCCAGGTTCCCCACTGAGCTGTGGTAGTTCTGAACCGATTTTTGGGTGATCCGAGTTGTTTGGCAACTCATGAAGCTCGACAGGAAAAACAGGCTGACTACAGATGAAACATGAACCTTGAAATGAAATGTTGGAATGAGCACTCATTACATTCACAGACTCGCAAGAGAATTGAATGCTGTGATGATTTTTTACAAGTTTGAGAGAACAGATGTATCGTGAACACCTCACAAAATCCCTCTCCTGAATTCATATTTACCAGCCCTTGGAAGTGTCTCTTTCTTGGAAGATCAAACATCCTGACTCCTTCCAACTAATTAAATGGATTTCCCTGGGAATAAATTGTAGTTGTCACCCAACCAGATAGCACATTTTAATAAGATGTTGGCTTTCCAGTGTTGAAACACCTGATTTCCAGTGTTTTGGTCAGGTGGGGTACCCTGTTTAGGACTCAAACCTAGTTTGTTAACAAAGAAGTTAACAGCTTACTGGAAAAATTTATGCCACCAATTCCAGCCCCCATTTCAGGTTTTTTTCCTTCTCCTTTCATATCCTTATTAGGGTCTTCCTATTTTTCTTTCTTCTGACAACCATGAAAACTTTGCACGTTCCTTGTGTCTTTTTGGATACTATCAGCTATTTGTGGCCATACCAAGAAGCTTGATGTCTCTCAACTTTGTCTCAAGCCCTTTCTCAAATCAGATGTCAATGATGAATGAAAGCTTCACCAACATGCCTAACAGCTAGTGTTTCCCCGAATAACAGAGCCAGAAAAAAATCCAAATACAATGAGCAAAAGCAACAACGACTTCTAAAGTCATTCACTGGAAAGGAGTTAAGTTGTCCTGATATGTGCCAGAGACCCCAGCAGTGTCAGTACTTTGGCGGTGCTGCAGGTGATGGAAAACACAGCTCAGGTCAAACCAGGTGGAGAAACTGATCCACTTACTGAAAGACTTATCATTTAATTTTTAAAACCAGTAACATGTTGATCCAGCAATTCAGTTTTCAGTGCATTTAGTAGAAAAGTGTAGAAGGTAACCACAGGAGAGGTGATAAACTGGACTGAAACAATCAGTGGGCCTCTTGGGAATGGTCTCATACTCTTCCCTGGCGATGTAAGCACGAAACAACCCCACCTGGTAACTCCTATCGCTTCTACCAGTGAATACTTATGCCTAAATATCCTGCATTACCACACGCAGGAGTGACCAAGTCCTGAGATGCATCTCATCACATTGCATTCATTCCCCAGAGGAACTTAGAGGGATGCAGTTCCTTGCCAGGAGCTTTTTAGGTGTAATGCAAACAACGTGCCAACTGCTTACTCATAGCCAGTGTCACAATAACAAAATATTACTTAAGTCTTTCAGTACAAGTCATTAACACATTGAAGTCACAAAGGGTGACACTTCAACTCTGCTCTAGGTACCAGCTCTGCAGAGCATCACTCTCAGTTTACATAGGAAAACACTTCAGTAGGAGCTGGGCCTTCTAGGTTTCTTGTGAGGAAGTGTCTCTCTGTGTATGCAACAACAGAGGCCAGTTACATGAGGCATGATACTAAGGCTGAAAATGAACATTAAGCAAAGGAGGCTGCGGGCACACCAAGGGAAAGGAGACTCAACTAGAAGAACTCTACTAAAGTTGCAAAGATCATAGAAAAGGCTGTGAAAGACACTAGACTGCTTGCATGACCAAGAGATCAACCATACGAAATACATGTTTTCAGTAAGCTTTTTCAGAAGTGGACTTTGCAAAAAGGGAAGTAAATAGTCTCTCTCTCTTCTACTTAGATGTCTTTTCCCCCTAAACCAATGTGAACATAATATAGCTAAGCCTTCTAGCCTTCTGTCAAGCAGTTGAGGTGGGTCAGCAGGGACATAAATGAACACTTCAGTCCCTCTATTACAGAAAAGCAGGCTAGTAAATTGTTCTCAAACAGGACAAACTTGGAGTGGTTTTGGTTTTTTTTTTCAGGTTAAGTGGGGTTAATGTTTGGACTAGAAGCACATTCCAGTGTGATTTCACCACTGAAATGGAGCCATCCCTGGGGTGGAGTCCTGCAGCTGCTGGTAGCACACATGTATTTTGCTCAATATATCCAAAGAAATAATTATGCAAGTAATCAAACAAAACAACCGAGGATACAACACAATTTGGGGAGGATGCTGAGGTAAAACGTTCCCGTTTTTGCTATACGCACCAAGGAAATCAAAGGACTTTTACATTCCCTGAGAACCAATTTTTTTTTTTCAGCCATATTGCATTGTAAGCAGGAAAGAGAGGCCATCTCCCTTGTCAGAACGGCAGAAAGCTGATGGTTCTGGCACAGAGGGAACATCTCCCTGCAGCAAAATACTGCCCTGCCACTCCTGTCCTTCACTTGCACACCTCTTTCTCAAGGACCATGTAGCACCACCTCGCTGGGTGCCAACTTGAGAGATCCTGACTGCAGATCAGGAAGCTCTGAGGAGCATCAAAACGTGCTGATATTCACCTGGCAGCAATCACGTCAAGAGAGATGCCCCCTCCCTTCACACCACCCAAGCGATGACTGAACAGCCGATAGCTGTACAGTGCTGTTGAACACACATAGTAAGATGCCAGCTATTAATTTCTCACATTTTTTCCCCAACCTCTTCTCTTCTCACACCTTGCCAGCTCACTTCACCCTTCCTCACAACAGGCTGAAGCCACTTCATATCTTTGCTGGCTTTACTCCAGCTGCCTTGACACAATACAGTTTCTCCTATTTCTAATCATGCATTTCCTGGCATGATCCCCATTGGAAACCTCCAGTTCTGATAACATTCGATGACCTTTCCTTTATTATTTCCCCACGGCACTCTTCGGTCCCTGATAGGTTCTAAAATTGGGATTTGCCTTCCTGGAAAGCCAGACACTCGGGGTGAATGACTCATGAGCCTTGGCATGCAGCTCCAACAGCCCAGGACACAAAGGCAGTACCTTCCCCCCCACGCAGTGGATCTAACAGTAGGAAGTATTATTTTGCAGGGCTGTGCTCAGTGATTTCCTAGAAAAGCAACAAAAATGCCACATGTGTTTGTGTTTCCATGTGAATTCGGCACAAGGAAATCCACACAGGCCACATGCGGTTTAGAAATTGTAGGTGTTGTGAGCCTCGTGTCTGCATAATGTCTTGCCCTTGGTATGCAGTAAACATTCCACATCTTTAGGGGAAACGCCCACATAGCCAGGAGAAGGAGGGTTTTTAAAACGCAAGATCCCAACTTCAGCGCAAAGGCACGAGCGGACAATAAATTTTACATCTGCAAAGGACGCTTCCAATTTCACTCCGTTATTTTGATACGCTACTTTAGTGAAGCGGTTGTGCAAGAGCAATCATAGATGGACCAAAAAAAAAAGGCTTGGCAGCATATGAACTCTGAAGAGAGAAAGATGCCTTAGAGTTAAGGCTCTGCCAATGACCAGGTCACACTGCAGAAGTCAACGGGGCCAGATTTCTACCCAGCTTTACAGCTCACAATCAGAGCCTTGTTCGGAAAGAAAAACCAGCCCTTATCTCACTACCAAAAAAGTCAACGGATATACCAGAGCACTCAGCTCGGAGCATGACACTAAGCAGTTGCTAAATCATATCCTCCGTGTCAGAGGGATCCTGACGGGTACTGCCTCTGGGTGAATTTTTGCCTGTCACATGGGATCATGATCATGTGTGTTTCTTTGTCCCTCTGCCATTCCCCTCTGAGATGAGGCTGGATGTCCCAATATTGCTTTAATTTTTCCCCCACTTTATTTTTGATTTTAAGCAAGAATTTTCTACATTAAAAAAAAAAATCTGATTCAAAATGTAGAATACTTGAATGTGAAAAGTATTTGGACAGAAGCAAGAACGTCTCCACTGAATCAACCCAAACATTCCCTCAGATTTTCTCCTGAAAAAAAAACTGAGATTTTGATTCAAGTCTGAATGGAGATTGAAAATTTGACGTTATCTCAAACATGCTAGGGATAAAAAGAAACAAATGAAAGCTTTTCCCAGCAGAAGAACATGCTTCTTGCAGTAAAGTGGCCGGTGCTATCTTTCAGAGCAGGATGGCCTTGGAGAGATCCACCCAACTCACTTCACATGCACTGAGTGACTGAACACACCCACATCCCTTCCCAGCAGGGACCCAGCAACTGTATGAGTTTTAGTCCTTTTGGGGAAATAAACGTACAGGGTGCTCCTCAGCTTCATGTTGCAAACATCAAATGTATAGAAACTTCTCCATGTCAGCACACAGCAGACATACAGGCCACGACCTAAACAGCACACATCTCACCCCTCATCCATCCATCCATTGATTCCCAAAGGACAGAACAACTGTAGAAGCTACAGGAGCAATAAAGCCACTAGAGACCAGGGAGGTGTCAGAGCTCCTCCAGCTTCCCCACGTGTACAGACAACCCAGACGCTTCAGGCCAAGGAGAGTAAGAGATCATAAAAATTTCCACTACAGTATTACTGGGGAAAAAAGAATGCATGATTCAACACACCTCTGAAGGAAGAGTCATGTGGAGAAACATTGTTTGAGGAATGAAAAAAAAAAAAAAAGGAAGAAAGCCATGAGGTCATTTATATTGATTCCAGGCTGAACCTTGTAGATTAAGTATGGGAGAAAAAAATAGGTATTGACAGCTCGGTGTTGACTTTAAGTCGGTTATTAGAATAAGCAGGCTGAGCGTGATCTTTAGAGGAAAGAGCTTCTGATAGGGTCCTGGTGCTACGTTTCTTAGGTAACTGGACTCTGGCCAAATCATCTGGCTCTTCTGCATTTCATTCTAACAAAGAGGACTTCACAAAGCCTGGAAGAAAATCCCGTACACAAGAAATGTAAGTATCATCTCCTGGAACGGTACCTTTCTGCACACATCTGATATATTTCAGAAGGATTTTGAGTTACAGGAAAGAAGGTAGGGAAATAAAATTAAAAAAAAAAATCCTGGGAAAAAAATGCTTATATCTGAGAAAAAAGCAGGACAGCCCCCGCATTGTGATGCTGTGGGGTTTCACACGATTTGATCCTATGTAGGAAACAAGCATCTTACTACTGAAACAGAAAGCCTTTCTGCTGAGGCAGAAGAAAACAGCAGTCTCAGGATCACAGTTCCCAAGACAGTGTCTTGGCTCAGTTCAGAGGAGACCAGCTCAGGAGGGTAGCTCACCTGCCTTCTTTCCATCAAAACTAATGAAGAGTTATTTAAACCTGAAGACAATGATAGTTTCCTCTGATGTAGAGACACCCAGGTGAAACAGCCCCAACCCAAATCACAGCCTGCTCATCTCCAGGCTGCTCAGACATCAGGGAAAACCACAGGTCTTCCTCAGAGTCCCTGCACCTCCTTCCACTTAATCCACTGCTTTCAATCTCAGTAGCTAAAGCAAAATTGGATTCATAGGGATGTCCACTGTGGGTCGCAAGAATGTAACCGTGTCCTTAGCATCTACTCATGTGCAGCCGTGTCAGCACATGCAGACTCCGAGTCTGCCATGACAAACCTGTGTTGAGCTGACAACCACAGAATATTTGGCAGGGAAAAGGGATAACTAGGGTTCTCAGCAGATGTTTCTAATCTGCTCTCCAAGGCAGGTGGGAGCTTATTGACAAATTCCTCAAGTTCAGATGGATGTCAGAGGAGTTTCTCCCTGTATCAGGCCAGCCAAGTGCTCTGTCGCGTCCTGCAATGCTAAGGAACGTAACAGCTCTCCTCTTCATCAGCCAGGCATAGGGACAAACAACAACGGGATGTAACAGAGAGAGACTGACCTTTGCCAGCTCTCAGGCATCCTGTGATATCTCATTTATCTGTCAAAGCTCACCTCTTCTCATTCCGGTTCCTACCTGTACTGGCTTTGTGGCAGCTGTTCCCATGCAGAGAACAACCCTGGCTGCAAGTGACTTACGACAGCTGTTGTGCAAGGCAAGAGGGCCAGTTCCCAAAAGGATAGGTAAGAGCCTGCAGGACAAAGTCCGGGTGCTCCAAGGGAGCCACAAAGTTTGTCCTGCAGATGAAGAAGCAGAGCCTCTCCGGGCCCCGATCCAGAAGAGTCAGACATCTCCTTGCTGTGCATATGCGTATGCAAATATGAACAGTCCTAACACTATGAAATAGCACCTTCCGTGCCGAACAGTTGTTCTTGGAGCTTTCTGTTTTCATCATCTTGGGAATCTTATACTGAACTGTGGACTCCCAATGTTACACCAATGGGTTGGGTTAAGTAAATAGCTTCGACCCCATCATCAAGCTTTGCTTTGCTTTTTCTACTCTTCCAGCCTCCCAGCAATGTCAGGGATTACCCTCTGCTCCGAGCTGCTCAGGCAGCTAGACAAAGTGCCAGCACCCTCTGCGTGAGCAGGAATGGCAAACTGCCGTAATAAATAAAAAAAAAATAATAATGGGATCGATAGAGCACATTATCAGAGTTAAAGCTAGCAAACATTTAGCTACAGGACTGTGTTCCTCCAGTGCCTCAGGCAGCTCTGTACCAGCACTGCCTAGGCAGAGCCATAGAAACATGCATCACCATCTCTCCTCTCTCCCCCATGTCCCAGCTCCTCACTCAGTTTTGATCTCAGTAAAACAACTCCTTTGTTGCTCACTTTCATCACAAACTCTGCAAGGAACTGAATTACTTCCACCTCACCTGGAGTGAGGGTCAAAATCCAAAGGCAAAAATCTCTGCCTTATCCAGAAGCTTCTTCTCTGGAAGAGTGGTCCCAAAGGTGCTGGGAGTAAGCAAACCAACTTTCCATTTTGCACTTTTGCAGCTTTGGCTGTACTAAAACTCTTTTTCCTCAAGTGAAAACATGTACGAAGATCAAAAGTCTTTAGTCAGTGTAAATTTACAGAAGTACAGATTTGAACAATCTAATGGATCATTGGTGCCAAAAGGAGCTGGTCCCCTCAATCGTCCTCCCCTGTTTATCCTCTTTGCCATGGCTCTGGTGCTCAGCAGACTCCACGCTGAACCAACCAACTCCCCAAGTACACCAAACCTGCTTCTGACAGGTTATCACGATGCATCTTTCCAGCACAAGGTCCATCAAACACCAGGATCTGTGCCAGGGAGAGGATGCAGCAGTTTGCTGCTGCCAGGAGGAAGCAATCAGCTTAGCCCTGGCACCTAAAATTCACCCTCACAACTCTGGCTACCAAGGTGTAACTGAAATAAAGCAGAAGATGGTGAACAGAGCTGGAACCTACGCACCTCCTGGCTAGACAGCACAGCACTTCCCCTGGAAACCTCACTTTGCTCCCTCTCACCAAGTTGCTCTGAGAAATTGGGTGAGAAACTGCATTTCACGTTATCAGTCCTATCTCCCCTCCTGCTGCTAATGATTTGACTGCAGAAGTTTTCAAAAGTGCCCAGGAAATGCTTACGCCCAATTTCTAATGGGAATCAAGTATCAAAAACCTCTTTGGCTGCATCACCATAACGGCCCATACATGCAGCCGGCCATAAAGAAACGGCAGCTATTTACTGAGTGGTATAAAGATTAGTTTAATGCTATAAATACTTCCAAACATCATCGAAACATTAACTAATCCACTCTCGCAGCAGCAGCTTGTGGCAAATAAAGACCATTCTTTCTGTGTTGAAGGGGATTTGGAGCAAAGACTTTTTTATATATGCAGCAGCATCTCCTGACTGTAACTCTGAAAACTGTCAGTGTTATTAGTGACCTCTTTTGGGGATGGACCAGATTCTAGCATGAGGGCTGATATAAACACACACCTCAACTGGCTACTCTTTATGGAAGGGAAGGGGACCTGGCACTTCTCACACAGATCCAGATAGTTGCCTTCCACTGAGAGACAGCAGCTATTTAATCATAGCCAATTATTCTGAAATATGCATAATTTTGCTCTTTTTTATTGCATGGCTGTGACTAAAAGATGAGAGGGACCAACACCACATAACAGGCTCCTGAACTCAACCAAGAATATAGGATATAGTAGTCGATTGTAGAAAATTACTTTCTACAGATACTTCACACTGGCTTTCAAAATTATTTTGGTCCATGGTGGTTCAACCACCCTGAAACTACTCTGGTGATCTGCTTCAGAAGAGGTAGGTATAAGCCCAGGATGAACGTCTGCCCACACAAGCCATGTCTCTAATATTTCTCATTCTAGACCCAAATCTACTTGCATTTCTCACGCCTGCCATTGTCTTCATTTCCTCATGTAAATTACAGGCAGGAGATACAACTAACACAGGGCTGAGGTTGTACCAAACATTGCTCCCACACAAGGCAGATGAGATTCCCACTGCTGGGAAAATCTGCTGTTACTTTGGAGCAGCTACAGACATGTCTCTAATCCTTTCTGCACTGGTTGCTTCAGACCAAGTAAAGGCAGGGATCATGCAGAGAGCAAGGCTGGGTGGGAAGCACCTTGCTAAGCCAGCTAGTAGGACAGTGGTGCTTCACTAGGTAAGAACCTGCTTACTCTTTGCTCTTTTCGCTCCAAGATGGGATTTTGGTGATAAGCCCAACCAAGCAGCAGCAAAGTCCCTGGAGAGAGCCATCTGCCACACTCCAGCAGGAGCAAGTGACATCCCCTGCACAGGCTCAGCTGTGCTGGCCAGAGACGGGAGGAGGCTAGTGCAGTTCTGGGCCTTTTCTCCGTTCACTCAGTTACTCCTCTGAGCTCGGACAAAGGTCTAGGCCATGGACAAAGCTTTCAGTACCCTTCTTCATCTCTTCTTGGGTGGCCCTGCAGAGTAACACAAGCCCCACAGCTGCATGTGCAGCCTTGTACAGTTACACTGGCTGCTCTGCTACCTGCTCAGCTTTGGACCCCGCTGTGTCCATTGACTTATGAAGCAACAGAGACCATCTCTGAGCAGACACAGGAACCTGGTCTACCTTTGTCCGCGTCAGGGCTGCCAACCAGCCACGTCACACAGGCTGCTGGGAGCCTCCCCACTGAACCGTCCTCAGAACCTGCTGTGGATGTGCCAAAGACAGATAAGCAAGAAATCGCCTATTTTAAACAAAACCTTAATTCTACAAATGCACTGAAATACTTTGTTAAACACTGAAGGGGGGGGGGGGGGGGGGGGGGCAGGGAGGGGAAGGTTTTGAAATGCCTATTTAACATTTTTGAAGTAATGAGTCACCAGGAATACTTTGGAGTATTTCTAAAAGTATTTGTTTAAATAAAGGGTATAAATTTAAAGTGAAGATGAGGGAGCGGGATCTGCAAGGTCTTGTTTAATTGTTGTTGGGTGGGTTTTTTCCTGGGGAAATTTTGAGTTTGTATCCAGGTTCAGGAAAAAGAGAGCAAGAAAGAGAGACATCAACTCTTCATATTTTCCACAGACCAAAACTGTGGTCTGTGAGTATCTCTACTCACCACCTCTATTGCTTATATTTCCCCAACAAAACCATCATGTATCAAGCAAGCTTATGTCCACAGTCAGCTAATTAAAGTTGCAGAGGCCGGGATTTAGGGAGGAAAAAAAAACAAAACAACTACACTGAAGGTTGCAAGCAATGAAACCCCAATGGGAACAGAGTCTGGAAAGTTCAGCCTCGCACTGGCCAAGAGCCTTCCCCCTCGTGTAACATTTCTGGCGCGGCCGAGCCAGTAAACAGCATACCAAGCTGATGTGCACCATATGACAGAAACCTGCGAGGAGAACACTCTCCCAGCCCTTGCCTGCAGCGGCACAGGAGCAGGGAAGATGGGCAGGTTTTGGTCCTGTCAACTGCTCTAGTCAGATCCATTTTCGGTCCTGCCATTGCGCGCTTTGCCCAGAGGAGATACTGGGTTACTGCCTGCTGCAGGCGCGAGAGAGCAGAGGGACAAGCCACCCTCCCCACCGCAAAGACGGTGGCAGCATATGAAGAAGCAGCAGAGCCCATAGCTCTACTTGTCCTTCAGCTCCTTCCCTTTGCAGTCCAATTGTTCAGCCTTAACCACCAACAAGACTTTGTGAGGGTGAATGGGATGAGGAAAGCTGGGCTGAGGCTCCACGTCAGCACCTGGTGAAGATGGCCAGCTGGCCACCAGGGACAGCAGGGTCACCATGGCATGTCCAGGGAGGCTCACCATCCTTCTGTCTGCTACACACTTCGTGCTCCTGCAAAACAAAAACTCCCCATAGAACATACTGCAACTTGCCTGGTGGATTTTGGATCTTGTAGGTCTAAAAGAAACGTTGTGGTGGGAATAAAGGCAAGAAATCAGATATCTGTTTGAGGGATGAGGCGAACAGTTAACACAGGTCTCCAGGAAGGCACATTTGCTTCAAACACCACCAGAACTACCACTCTCATACTGGGGTATTCTGAACAGTATATGGAAATCAAAGCCAATCTGTCTGCAGAAGGAACCACGTTATCTATGATGAGTTGAACTCCAGAGCTCAGTAATGCTCTCAGGGGACAACTGAAGGACATGGCTGTGGTGCTTATCTTGTCACTTCCATGTGGCGATTATAAATCCAGTTGTTTGGATTTATATATGCCAGTTGGCTGTCTGGAGGTGAAGGGGTGGGATCTTCACAGAATCACAGAATGTCAGGGATTGGAAGGGACCTCAAAGGATCATCTAGTCCAATCCCGCTGCCGAAGCAGGACCACCTAGATCAGATCACACAAGAATGCATCCAGGCGGGTTTTGAACATCTCCAGAGAAGGAGACTCCACAACCTCTCTGGGCAGCCTATTCCAGTGTTCTGTTACCCTTACTGGGAAGAAGTTCTTCCTCATGTTTAAGCGGAACCTCCTATGTTCCAGCTTATATCCATTTCCCCTTGTCCTATCATTGGATGCCAGTGAGAAGAGCCTGGCTCCATCCTCATGACAGTCACCCTTACATATTTATAAACATTAATGAGGTCTCATTAGTTACTCAATCAGTCTCCTCTTCTCCAAGCTAAAGAAACCCAGCTCCCTCAGCCTTTCCTCATAAGGGAGGTGCTCCACTCCCTTAATCATCTTTGTGGCCCTGAGCTGGACTCTCTCAAGCAGTTCCTTGTCCTTCTTGAACTGAGGGGCCCAGAACTGGACACAATATTCCAGATGCGACTCGCCAGGGCAGAGTAGAGGGGGAGGAGAACCTCTCTTGACCTACTAACCACACCCCTTCTAATACACCCCAGGATGCCATTGGCCTTCTTGGCCACAAGGACACATTGCTGGCTCATGGTCATCCTGCTGTCCACCAGGACCCCCAGGTCCCTTTCCCCTGTGCTGCTCCCCAACAGTTCAGTCCCCAACTTGTACTGCTACATGGATTGTTCTTACCCAGATGCAAGACTCTACACTGCCCTTGTTGTATTTCATTAAATTTCTCCCCGCCCAACTCTCCAGCCTGTCCAGGTCTCTCGGAATGGCAGCACAGCCTTCTGGTGTGTCAGCCACTCCTCCCAGTTTAGTGTCATCAGCAAACTTGCTGACCATGCACTCTATTCCCTCATCCAAGTCATTGATGAATATGTTGAACAATACTGGTCCCGGTACAGACCCTTGAGGGACTCCACTGGATACAGGCCTCCAACTGGACTCTGTCCCATTGACCACTACTCTCTGGCTTCTATCCTTCAGCCAGTTCACAATCCACCTCACCATCTGATCATCCAGACCACACTTCCTCAGTTTAGCTGTGAGGATGCCGTGGGAGACTGTGTCAAATGCTTTACTGAAGTCAAGCTAGACCACATCCACTGCTCTACCATCATCCACCCACTGGGTGATCTTGTCAGGAATATCAGCTAGAAACACAGATTTAGCTCCAGAGGAGCAAGCAAGCGTTTGGTTGTGCTGCCTCTAGGCTTTGGAGTGGTTTCAGCCAATCCCCAAAATCGGTAGGAAGTGTCAGAGTCCAGTCCAGTGGAGAAAGCAAACATCTGAGTAAAGCAATCCCAGGAATTGAGGCAAAAGGACGGCCTGGCTGGTATTAGAGTGGGGCAGGAAACAATGTTATCATCCAAGGAGAATGTGGTATTTGCAATGTTTTCCTGTCCAAGATCAGTGCGAAAAGTCTTACTAAGAGTTTTTGGCAAATCAAGTTTAAAAACAAAACAAAAAACCAAACAACCCCACAACAACCCAAGATATTATTTTAAGCATTCAATCCGTACAGGCCTCCCTCCCTAGTTTGCTCTTAAATTTAAAGGACAGAAAAGCCATTTTAACTCATATTTTTGAGTTTTCTCAGTGTTAAACAGTACAAACCAAGTCCTGACTCCCACGGGCATCTCGGGGTATCACCTGCATCCACTGCCATCTGCTCTTCCTGACCAAGGACGTTACCTCTGCACTCACCTACGGGCAGGGTCTGTCCTTCCCTCCCCCCCTGCTCAGCAAAGGAGATAATCGTTAGAAAATCACTCACATGAAAAACAAGCAGGAACCATGGGCTTTCTGTGAAAGTGAAACTAAGCAAGCAAGATGTGGAACACAGCTGAAAATTACTCCATAGCTGCACATCTGCAGCTTTGCTGTTGCACCCTAACCGGAGCCCCCCAGCTTTTTGATTAAGTGTCCCTGGGACCAGCCAAGGAATGTAATAAACTCACAGACAAAAAGTGAAATACAGTATCTGGAACAGAAAGCCCCCATGGAGGTCCTGAGTTGCAACGTTATACCCTGGCATTAAACAAATCCTTTGCCCTTACCTGTTTCTAGCCCCACACTTCCACAAGGTTCTGTGACAATCTTTGAACAAAAGCCACAACACTCACATAATTTCCTACATTTCTGCCAACTCGTATGATTTTCCTACATTCCTTGAGTCTCTCCTAACAGACTCAGGTTGCTTCTGTACGTAGCTCTGGACCAATACTTCTCAGTGAAAAGCCACGTGTATTTCCATTAAAAAAAAAAAAACAACAATAACAAAAACAACAAACTGGAAGCACCATGTGTTTCTTTAACAGAGGTAAGCGTCCTACACTAGCAGAACCTCCCCAACTAGCAGAACCCTCACCTCCCCACCTCTGCTCTAGAAATTAGAACATGGAGCTATGTCAAGACCTCCCCGTGCAAAGGGTGATGATGCCTCAATCACCAACACAAACCTTTCTCAGAGAAAAAAACTCCAGGGGCTGGTGGTGCAAGACTCTCACGGTGTCAGTGCAGTAACATGAGCGAATAGGGTAGAACAAGAAGATGGTCAAGGGACTGAGAGTTCGGGCATGGCCTGAGTAAACGCGGCAAGGGCAGCGTGAGAAGCCAACCAGCAGCACGTGGAGGGGAGAGACCTGCAGGGCCAAACCCCACACACCCGTGTGCACACAAGCCATCCCAACTCCATCGTTTCAGGGATGGAGCACCCATTTCTGCAGGCTGTAACTAGAAAAACATTGAGGAAGTGAACCACAGCGAGTTACGGATGCACCGTGGAGGCAGGTTTCTACCCTGGCTGGCAGAAGGGCCAAGGCAGAAGCTGGTGCAGGCAAAGCCCGAGAGATCCATCAGTGATCAAGCTGTGAACCAGTCACCTATGCAGCATTAAGTAATGGCCATGACAGAACTGTCACGGTGAGACAGAGCAGGGGACAGCTGCTTTGAAGAGGCATGTGAGCATGGCAGGACCAAGGCAGGAGCTCAGGAAAGAGACAATTCTGAACAGAGCCAGATTGAATGATTTAACAAAGAAATAAGTTTTCAAGAGAGGCATTCACAAATGCCTTTTGTTAAAGGGAGGAAAAAAAAATAATAAAAATCACAGTTCATTCCTATGCAGCAATAAAGCCCCATGTGAATTGCAAATCCTCCCCTGTTCATGCAGTGACAGCCAGACTGATGGACAACGGCAGAAAGACAACCCGAAATCAAGGACAGCTCTCTGTCCAGGGAGGCAACTCCACGCAGCCGATGCTCACGCTCTTTGCATTCAAGTCCCAGGGCTGGGGCTCTTACCGTAGTGATTTCTCCATAAAGAAACAAATCTCTCTGCATCACAGCCCTAGAGACAAAACTTAAACCTACTCACCCTACAGATTAGTCGCAGTAAGACAAAAATAAGTTCAAAGCTGGTGGCTGCTGAGGGCCCCAGCTCAGGGTTGCTGGGTCCCTGCGAGCTGCAGCAGTTGGAACAGAAATGAGAAGACAAGAGCATTTGACCCAGAAACGCGTTTTACTGTTTCTTGCACATAGTCCAGAACCTGCAAAATAAGCGCAAAGCTGCAAAACGGCTGTTCTCATCCCACCCCTGCTCCAGCAGACCTGCAAGTGGGCTGAAAGACGCACCAGCGTCAACAGAGCAGGAAGGGGTACAGGTGCTTCAAAGGCTACAAACACACTCTGGGGCTAAAATCCAGCATGTTCCAAAGCATGGGGCTGGATTTGGGCTCCTGACCTTGTCTCCACAAGCCACGGCTGCCAGAGTAACCTTTTCCAAATGAGATTTCCACCCTATTCATTTGAACAACACAGCCTGCACCCTTGGGAAGAAGTGGAGGGAAAAAAAAAGGCAGGAGATCAAAGCTCTGCAAGTCTGTAATATTTTATTAGTTCCTTCCATCTGTCACGCACCAATGACTCATTGGGAAATAAGCCCCCTCTTGAGAACCGCTACCTTTTCGTTGCCGGCGTCGGCTCGTGAGCAGCCGCTATTGTGCGCCTTTATCGGTTATTTGTTCCATCTGAACGAGTTTCAGCTCCTCATCACAAACCAGCCTCTGCTCCTTGAATCGGAGGGTGAGGAAGGGGGAGGGATGGAGGAGGATCTCGCCGCGCTTCTGTCATCTCTTTCACGCTCTGCTCGGTGCCTTCTGCATCAATGGAGACCTCGGGAATCCTCAGGCTTTGTTCTCTTCTGCACGCGGGGGCTTTTCCTGCTAACATAGCAGGTAGCAGCAACAACCCTCAGCACAGACAATCAACCAAATCCATCTGGTGGGGCGAGGAGAAAGACGCAACATGCTGCTTTTGAGAAAGAAACGCGCTTTGAGGGAGCGGGGGAAAGGAAGGGAAAGAGCCAGATTTCCTGAACACCTCTGAATAAGGGTGTGCAGAAGGAGATTTTTATAATGGAGAAAACTGCCTTGTTCTGCTATTACCAGGATGCAAACGGAGAAGTTTGAAAGGCTGATTGTACAGTCTACTGGCGGATAAACTCCATAAGATGCTGTGCTATGGAAGTGGATGGGCTCCCACGCATCCATGGCCCTTCCCCCTCCAAAGGCATTGCAAGCAAGCAACGTCCTGCTTTCTCCAGAGCTCTGAGATCTCTCACAAAGGTATGGTGGGGAAGACTTCAATAGCCCTGACTTTTATCATCAATTAGGGATGCCCTACTGGAAGCATCTTAAAAGTTCAAGTTATGTTGAGTATCCACTTTCGCTTAAAAATAAATAAAAAAATAAAATCAACACAAACCAGATCCCACTCAATGGAATCAACTCGAGCATTCAAAATCACTCTTGAAATAACTCCTGTTTTTTTAGGAGAGTTTGACCTTGTTTCACTGAAATGAAACTCCTTGACTGAACATAGGCTCAAGCAAATCAAGAGAACCTTTTGAACGGAAGCTTTCAAGACACCAGACCCCCAGCAGGCCAGTCTGCCTGGGCACCCATCCCTCAGTACATGGGTGGGTGCATGCAGACACGTGCTCCCATCTGTGTTTTCACCCATGGCTCTTTGGCATAGCTACGGCTTCCTCAGCGGGATGATAAGGTGCTCTGCTCTTGTTGAGGCTTTTGTTAGCATTTGTTGGCAACTTTGCATGAAGGTACCCACTGTGCTCAGCCCATGCTGGGTAATGCTGGCTCGGAAAGGAAATTGCTCCTGCTCCTCCACCTGAAGAAGGATGCTTGCACGCATCAGCTGCTGCTTTACTCTGACCCATGCCTCCCTCTTACCCGCGCTCATCTGTCTCTGTAATTCAGGGCTTGCACTTCATCCCGCCTGGCATTGCCTTGCCAGCAAGCAGATGTTCTGATGCGGTTATTTGGCTGGTCTGAGTTTCTCAACAGCACAGCAGGTAGAGTAGCTCCTTCTGCATTCCCAGCCCTGTGAGCATTCTCTAGGAACCCCTGAAGCATCTCTCCTGGTCCCATAGTGAGCCAAGACCACCTGGAGCTTGCCAAAAACCTCGGAATCGTATCACCTGCTTCAGAAAGTCTCATTCATAGTTACCTGGACTTGGATTGCACATGGCAGGCAGGACTCCATTTTGTACAAGGACTTGCGCACAGAACCTGACTATTTGGGTAACCTCTTTGGTCTACCTGTGAAATGCGATGTGAGGTGCAACAAGCTGGAATTGCCACAAATGAACTCCACCTCTGAAACAAAAGGAAAGAGCTAGTAATGGATTATGGGAAAGCCAAACATCTTCCTCATTCCATCCCAGAAGTACGTTTACCTTTATTTAAAGGGGCACTAAAGCCAAAGCATACCCTGGGGGAGTTCCCTTTCCTGGGGGTATTTCACTCAGACTAGTACCACCCAGGCATCCCTGAGAGGATACAGTCCCTGTCACTCTTCCATTCTGACGCCTGAGCTTCTGCACAGAGAGGACCCATGCCCCTTTCTCACACAAAAGGCCACAGGAACCAAGCAGCTGAAGCAAAGGAAGATTTTTGAAACCAGCACTTTACTGAGGTCACTCTTCCCTAAAGCTTCACCACTCTCATTCAGTGATTTCAGGGGCCAACTTCCCTCAGACATCGTTTGGTACTACTGCCCTGCTTGTGCTCACCTGCCCCCTGTACACCAGGAATGGGTTCTTCTAAGCACCTACCGCAAAGTGGTGTATTTTAAGCCAGTCTTCCCTTTCAGTTGTTCGGGGCTTTTATTTTTTTGTTTTTCTTTTTCCTCCTTCCTCTATTAACCACACAGTGTTCGCAAGTGCTCCAACACCGTGCTAGAAGGTCCATCTTGCCATAGTTATTATTTCCTGATCCTGGTGGTTCTGGATTGTATGTGACAGCAAGTCATTTACTCCTCACTGCTTCACAAATAAGCTCCTAAAACTCAGTGCTACTGCCACCACCACCATCGTGAATTTACATTCAGCTTTACAGAACAGCAATAACTTTGCAAACGTTCATGCCTCTGTCCTACCTCAAAGGATCTGAGCAGTTCATGCTACACCAGCAGCGAGGTGAGAACAGGAGAGCAAAGGTGCTTGGCCAAGGCTGCATATAAGAGACAGATAAAAGTCCTTGGCTCCCAACCTTCAAGTTGGTGTCCTCCTCACCAGATCAAGTAAGTCTATCTGGATTTTGAGGCCCACCCATTCCTTTAGCAGAAAACAAGCAAGCAAACTTGTGCAAGCTTTCTGTGTATCCTGCAGATCTCAGAGCAACATTTTGAGCCATAAAGCAATTCAGAAAAAGAATTTTAAACTGTCTCTGACCTACAGTACACCAGCTGCAGTCTCGTCTCAGAAGAATAGCTGGCTGGCCTGAACATCAGAGTGGATTATTGTCCTGAGGGTGCAAAGTCAGAGATGAGGCTGCTGCGCGTCATTAAACAAACAGATGGAGAGACAGCCCCAGAGGCTCCGACGGAGCCCAATGCTTTCTGGCTCTGAGAGCGCTTGTTCCAGGAGCAGGAGTGGCTCCAGAGCGCTCTGTGAAAGGAAGAGATGTGATCATGGGCTGCAGCCTCAGAGACTCGAGCAAACAATGATGGAGAACAGAGCAAGAAGGGGACAGAGGTCTTTTCCTTATAAGCAGCTCATCGAGAGCAAGCACGGCATGGCGCTCTGCAGCACAAGTTCAGAGTGAATCCAAACTGCCCAGAAGAGGCTCACAGGTCCTTAGGTGAAAGGAGAGCAGCAGCGATCATACCAAACACACCACCTACTCAGACACCATTTTTGGTACTAGAAGCTGCAGGCTCTCAGGGTTTTCTTAGTATTTTGCTTTGTAGGACTCTAATACATTGTAAAGACAGAGTTTAGGAGGAGAAATGTAAATTACAGCTGAATTTGTAGGAGCATCTCCATTTCTCACTAGAGTTCAGCTACATTTTCATGTATGTAGAACAGCAGTTCTTCCCAAACAGGGTGCCACTTTCACTTGGCACAAAACTGCTGCAGCTCTATCAGCGTTAGGACAACAGAGTGACTTGGTGCAGCATTGTTGGACAGTCGGTGCCTTTGCAAACCAGTACCTTCCTGAGCTGCCACGTTCCTGCTGTGCTTCACGCCTCCCCTCCCTGTCCTTCCTCCCACCATACGTTGGTTTGACAGCCTGAACACGCAGAGAAACCAATCCCCCATCTCAATTAGCAGCAGCTCTCCAGCACACCACCAGTGTGTGGAGCAAGATGAAGCAGGACCACCTCCTCTACATCAGGGCCTTCCCTTTCCTGGGGAAGCAGTGGAAGATGCTAGAAACCAGGCCCTTTGTCTTCCCTCCTGAAAAGAGCGATTTTTAGAGCAAGGCCTGCTAAGGAGGACTGTGCTTGTTCCTTCCAAACGTTTTCCATCTCTATGGAGTACCTAGGTCCTGCAGCTGCCTTGTAGTTTCCCTGCTTTTGTGCTACCCAAAGAAGAATGGAAGAGGCAGCTTCTTCTGCACAGTCACATCTATTAACATTATCAACCAGGCAGTTGGCCCAGCTGCGAGTAGGAGATCAGACTAGAAGACCTCTAGAAGTCACTTCCCCCCTGAATAATTCTCTACTTCTCTGACATTTCAGAACTAAAATCCAGCCAGCATGAAAATCAAAACCAGCTCCCACACAGTTTTCATTTCACTTCTGACTACAATCATTAGTCAGGACCTTTCTGTAAGTTCTCCTGGACTTTCTGTTTTGACCTTCAGGTTTCAATCCCAGACAAATCAAAGGAAACCTGGCGTGGTCTTGCAGCCAAATCAGGCTCTTGAAAGAAGATGAATTACTTTATTTGCCCTAAATCCTACTCAGTTTCCAGAGAAATGAAAGCCACATCCTCCACTGAAGCATCTCATGGCCAGACCTTGCTTCCAAAGTATCTGGGAGCCTGTTAAGGTCAGGACTTTGGGAGGATGCTTGCATCCTGCAAGTATAAAAGCAGTCACCCAAAAGCCCACATAGATGGAACTGTGCAAAGTTTCTTCCAATCTTTTATTCAATATAGCAAGTGCATGACCTCCAGCCCATAGGAATCTCATGAATATGCTCTGAAAAAGCCACTACTTCAACAGATGCTGCAATTTCAGAAAAGAGGAACAGTACAGCACTCTATGGTTCTCCAGATGGGGATGATGCAGCCCATAACCTGCCCGAGAAACTTTAAAAAAAAAAATTAAATGGAAGCATCCTATTTACCTGGGGAGAATGATCTCATCCACCTACCCGCTTCTTGGCAGCTTTTGTCATGGTTAGAAACCAAGTGATATCTCTGGGATGGCAGTGAACTTCTCACAGAGGTGTTCTGGCTGAATTCATGCTAAGCTGGTATTAATATCAGCTCCTTTATCTCAATTTCTGAAAAAGGCTCCAAGCATTAACAGCTTCAGTAATGATTCATGGGTTTAAATTCCTAAACCTTTTGAGAACAGGAAATTAAAGCCAAGATGAACAATACCCACAGATTAAATATATTTAGCTGCTGTGTTTCTTGTTGAGAAACTCGGAGAACTGTTTAGTGGTGCTTTTCATGTGGCTGCTCCATGTGGAAACGAGGGCAGCTTGTGTCTGAAGTCAAAAATGGCAAGCTGAAGAGGGGGTGATGCAGGAAGACATTTTATTGTTTTCCTCATGCTTTCTGCTCTCCAGCACAGCTCCTTCAGGCAGGACCTTCTCACCAGCCCCTTGGCACCAGATAAAAACAGCTAAAGGACCTGCCCCACATTACGGGGTAGGGCACAAGCCACGAGGGAGGGAAACCACCTCCTGTGGGCAAGTTTTTCCAGAAGGAAGACTCTGGAAATGTTTGCAGAAGTAGGTCACGTTTGCTCCAGGCGGGCAGTGGCAGCAAACGCTGGCCTCCACCGCGTGCCACTGCAGCAGTCGCTCCCTGGGAGAGAACCAGCAAAAACACGCAGCTCCCAGCACCTCCCTCCTCGCTTTGGGCTGAGGCATCCTTTTCTGCATTTCATCCATGGCTGTGTTGAGTCAGGAATCAAAACCATCCCTCGGAGCCCCAGTTCAGTGCCCTGGTTGCTGCCAGGTCCCTGCTCCTCTGCTCTTCAGGGCTGCTTGTTGACAGCTGTTTCATAGAGCCAAGGATCCCAGCTCTGTGTTTTTCCCTACTTCATTAGCTAAACAAACAATGACACCATATAAAATACCACCCGGCTTGTCCGTCTGGGAGATGCAAACCCATGCAAACTATCTCGGAGACAATTTTAGAAAGAGGCTGTGCCTCTGCCAAACATGAGGCATCAGCGTGGCGGTGGAGCGCTCAGCTCCAGCTCTCGGAGAACCAGCAGCACGCTGAGCCGAGCCGAGCCCCCCTGGAGAGCAGCTCTGGTGGGGAGCTCGTGAGGACAGAGCATGGTCATTGAGACACCAGGAAACCGAGCTACAACACTGCTAAGGCTTTCAATTTAAAGGCTGTTGACGACCAAAATATCAGCACCAAGCAATTCTTTGGGAATAAATTTGAGTTACAGATATTACCTTGGCCTTGAACTCTTCACAGAAGACATTATAAGGACATTTAAGGTAAATATCATAAAGCTACCTCTCTGGATGGGAGACAGATTTGCCCATAACTTTCAAGACCAGGTGTTTAAGCCCAAGCTGCCGTGGCAGACCAAGACACAGTGCTGTCCAGCGTTCACCAGCAGGGTTGCTCGGGCCAACATTTGTCCCAGTCTGTGATTAAAGGGAGTCAGATCTACCACCTCCACAAATTCCTGGCAAACTTCTATTACTTTCTGATGGGTTTGGATAAGATCTCTGAGGTTAAAGGCAAATGCTTTATCCAGGCTAAGCATGTCCTTGTTCTAATGTATGTAGCAGATTGCTTTTGCCTCCATGGAAACGCTCCATGGCAGATACCACAACCAGTATCTCCATGGCACCATGTGGCCAGAGGCACTGTGGTCACACCAGCTCACCGTGCAGAAGCCAGTTTATCTGCTCATTGGGGACATCTGATGCCTGACTCAGAGCAGTGCACAGTTTAAACCATCCCCACAACAAGCTAGAAAATTAGACTTGCTATTCTTATTTCAATTAAGCTCAAAGTTCTTTCCCATCAGAATCAGTGAGTGGTTTTACTTGTCTCTACTTGGTTTACCAAGTCTAAGAAAGCTTTTCAAGATTTGCTTCATGTAACTCCGGGTCTCCAGTCTCAGCATCTCTATCTGGGGAAGAAAACATTCAAAGCGATCCTCAGAGACTGCCTGACCATCCCTTTAAAGACAAAACCTTCCCTGTTGCCTCTGCACCATTAGCCAAGCAGGTACCACATCCTGGCATCTGCTTTGAAGATCTCATACCATCTTCAGGAGAAACGTGAGTACACCAAAACACCTCAGTATTGTCCACACTGCTCTGTGCTGAGCTACAGTTTGTGACTCCTCCAAGTAACCCGCCTCCACCCTCAGTTATGCTGACTGCAAAGGATCACTGTATGGCCCATAACAGGCCTGTGGGCTCCTGATCCACAAAATAATTGTAGTTCACTGTGCTGGACTAGATCTGAATGCCTTTTTTTTTAAAAAAAAAAAAAAGACGACAGTGCCACTTTCTACTTCACATGCATTCTCTCTTGCAGAGGACGCAGAAAGACTGGAGCTGGTAAGCCAGCCCTCAGTGTACTTTGCAGACAAAGCAGAAGGACATCTCTTACATGAGTTAGAGCAGCCTGTTCAACTCATTCATGTGCTTGTCTCAGGCAACAGGCTCCAATCCTTCCAAGAAAAGTCACCCAGGAGCACATAAGTTCAAGAGAATGTCAATCTGCTGAGGTGACCCCACGGGGGCAGCAGCTTTGGAGAGGGATGAAGTGGCTTCAAGTGAGGTCGGTCTAGCAGTACCCATCCTACTAGAGAGATGGAGGAGTGCTCTTCAAACTCTTGACTGGAAGATGCAAGGATCACAGGGAACAAGGGCTCTTCTCAGTGCATTTCAGGAGAAGAGAGAGATGAACTCCAGACGGGCGAGGACAGCGAGGCTGAGCTTTACCCTGCAGCTGCACTGTCCCTGCACCTCAGTCCACGCAGCCTGGACACTGTGCTGCCTCCCCAAAACAAGGCAGCCAGGATTGTGTTAAGCAGGATGCTACTGTGGAGAAATCTAGTCTGATATTTTCACTGTTGAGCACTTTGGCTTGCAGCATCAGCTCCATAAAGCAGCAGCACTCCCACCGTGACCACAGCTTGGCCCTAGTGCAGCTCTGCGGGACCCAGGAGAGGACATCTCTATGGCAAGAGCTTGGTGGTACCACAGCAGCTGGACCTGCCACACTGGTGGGCAAATGGGACAGCTGTGTTTCCACAACAGCCGGAATAGGCATCAGGCCCTACAAATCCAGTCATCAAAATAAAAATACGCTTGATTTCCAGCTACTTTTGAACTGTGTTTTAATAACCTCTCCTCCTCGCAAGTGTGTGACACTCCACGGGCTTACAGAAAAAAAAAGGTAGCTTAAAACTCTCTAGCTCGTACTTCCCCTCATCCCTAAAAAGCATCTCAGGATCTGATCCTTACCATGCCATGAACAGTCAGAGACAAGCAGGATTCCTCTGCAGTCAGGATACTAATATCCAGCCTCACCATTGCCACAACCTTGTGCCAGCCCAAGGCATCTTACCCTGCATCATTGGCACAGTGCTCCTGAGGCTGCTGAGCATCCCTACCCTTTGCAGCAGACACCAGCTGCATCCACACACAAGCCATCTCCTACTGCCCGTCACTTCTGGGAGGGTTGCTCCACAAAGCTCAAACATTTCAGCAGAGCTATAGGTTATCAGATGCCATGAAGCCCAGCTACAGAGAACACCAGTCCACTCCTCTCTTGCTGACTCGCTGCAGGAATAGGGATATTTGGGGTGCAGAAAAAGTCTACACAATGAAACCTATGAATGTAGGAGGCTGCATTTTCTATCTAAAGCTTCCAGCCTGTTCTATGTCCCATTGGCATTTGCTGCTTCTGCAGCTCAGCTAACAAAGACACCTGCAGTCGAAAGCAGAAGCAACAAAGTGGCTTCAATTAAGCCACAAATTTAAGAAAACTGACAGCATCATCTAGAAGTAAAATGGTTGCTTTGAAAACAAGAGCCAGGAAACCAGTTTCTTCTAGTTCAATACTCCTTTTTGACTAAACTTGTTCCCAAATTCAGATTTGAGCAGTTTGATCCTTACAAACAAAAAAAAAACCCACAAAACTATTTACAGCATTTAGAAAAAACACTGCAAGACAGAATTCTGCCCCGTTTATCACTTAGCTCCAGCTTGTTGGCCAGCCATGAAGACTGACATTTGAGGTTTAGAAAGAATTCCTTCATTCTCCATGAGAAAACAGCATGAAGCGGATCAACCCGCTAAAAAGCTGTAGCATTTTCCTTCTAGTGACACGCAAGGCCAACTGTGAGGGCTGAGTATTTACAGATAGAAGGGTCTCCAGTGATTCAGAAAGATTCACCTGGGAGAGGAGTGGAAAGCCAAAGTCATCTATCTCTTCAGCTGGCATCTCAGTCCTTTGCCACTATCTGAATACTTCCAGGTTGGTCCATAGACTTAAAAGTTCCATTCTTTAAGTGTCATCTTTAACCCCCCCCAGAGGTACCATAGTCTCCTTTTATCTCAAAAGACAGTGAGTACGAACACAGCACTACAGACACTTAAGATAACTTTATATTCTGCATTTTCTTTTCAGATCAGCCATATTGGATCCTTTTGTGTTCACACTGGAGTTTTTTTCCCACACACATCAAATACAGAAATACCTAGTTACGTGCAGAAATACAAATTACACGATGAATTTTCTGATTCAGGTCCAGTAGCCATGTACACAGGGGCTGACTTTGCACGGGCGTACACACGCTTCTCTAACTCAGCCCACAACAGTTTCAACATCCCTCTGACCCTGCAGCATGTGGCAGCCCAGTACATGGGCATGAAAGTCAAAAAACAGTTGCTGGAAATTTTCAGGTGTTAGCTCAAATCAGATGCTAGTCCATCCCCACCACCTCTGCTACTGATGGCGACTACTGCCAGCACCCACCTCTCTGCCCTGTCCTCCAGCAGCTCCCAGCCCCAGGCAAGCTCCACTGCTGGGGGATGTCCAGCCTGGGCAAGGTCTCCTGGGACTCAGAGTAATGCACCAGAACAAAGCACCCAGCAGCCCTGAGCAGCCATGGGCCACTAAAGGAATAAAACATGTCACACCAAGACACTGCTAGAGCAGAAATCCATGTCAGCGAGTTAAAGGCTTGTTCCTCACAACATTATCCCCTGCAGCTCCTAAGCTCTCCTAAGAGGAAAGTCAGCTGCAATTCAGAGCACCTGCATTGAAGAACCCTAGTTAACAGTAGTTCTCCGTCCCTCTATATGGGATGTTGAAGACCACCTCATGCCTTCAGTGCAAACGCTGAGGACAGAGTATTTGAAGTACACACAGATGCAAGAACCCACTCAGTGCCAGACCTCTGCTTCCCAGTGACTGTGCTCTCGCCCGGAGCATGAGGTAGTAGAATCAGGGAAGCTCAGGGAGTTTTGCCAGACCAAAGACAGTTGCTCACCCCTTTCAGGAGCAGAGTATGATCGAGGAAGCAGCTCTCCCCAACTACAACTCTGTACCAAAGACCAAAGTTATGGCAAAGGCATCGTTCCCCTGGTTGATGGACGTCAGCTCCTTACAATACTGCACGTTTCGTTATGAGCCCACAAACTTGCAGCAATGAGCACAGAACAACTCCATCAATTTCCACCTCCTTCTTCATCACCTTCCAGAATATCCATGTCGTCAGCTAGTCACAAACGTAATTTCTTCCCCCTGTCCTTAGGCCACACCAAGGACTCTGTGCAGAGCCCATTTCCACTTGGGAACAGACCCAGCAGCAGTGGAGGAGAGAACATACTTTTGCAGACCACAACTGCTCCACCAGTCCTAGTACCGGTACACGTGCTCTGAGTTTTAGGATACCATCTCATCCCCAAATGCAAATTCAGCTCCTTCCCTTCCCAAAACACAGGCAGTGCTGCCAGCAAATTTGAGACCCCACCAGGACAGCAAAGCCGTACTTCTTTACAGATGGCTGTCCCAAAGCAAAGTGGCCGAGACACAACTGATTTTGCATCTGCCTTGTAGAGATACTTTCATACAACAATGCTTAACACAGAAAGATTCACGTTTTCCTGACAGCGCAGCAGAGCTGCTGCCTGGCTCCAGCTCCTCCTTGCCACAACCCTGCTGAGCAACTTCAGCTGCCTCCCTTCTTGGAGGGAACCCACTGCTTTTTGGATAAACTGGAGAGCACCTTTCAGGCAGCAGGCTGGCACAGCGGGGCTGGTGAGCCCAGCAACACCACACTTACCATGGCTGTCCTGGTCCCAGTCTCCCCGGGGAAGGCAGCATCAGCCCCGGCCAAACACAAACAACATCCTTCTCTCCCAGCCACTGCTTTATGCTTCACTCTTCAGTTTGCTTCCAAACCTTGTCCTAAATCAAAGCTCAACTCAGCTCAGGTGCTGAGAGTAACCCACAAGCCCCTTTTAGGAGGTATTTCACTCTGCTGAGGTGTCCCAGGTGTTCCCAATCTCCCTGAAGCCTCCCAGGCACCTTACCAAATGTGCCTTTACCCTGCTGATTACTCAGCCTCCTGTGTCTCTCTGAGTTAACTTCAACTACACCCCCCAGGACCTCTTTGTGTTAAGAAGCAAGGAACAAGGTCGATTCACCAAAAGCCCACATCGTGCATAAAGATGATTTTTACATTTTCAGTTGGAAAATTAAAACAGGAACCACCTGTTGCGCACCCTTGTACAAAGCCTGCATTTGAACTGTTCGCTTTTGACAGTTTTCTAGGAAAAAAACACAATTGAAATGAGGAGTGAATTTTGATAGCCTCTATTATTTTGCGATGCTCTTCACCAGAAATCCAACTTTGGGGTTTTTAGAAGAAGAAGAAAAAAAAAATCAGAACTCTCTGTGAGTTCACCATGAAAGAGAAAACGTGGCTGTTAAAAGGGGTTAAGAGATACATTTTGCACCCAAAGGGCTGAAAGCTACACCACGACCGGGCCCTTATGTGACCCTTCCTGTCTCTAAGCTGCCACCAGAAGACTGCGCATTTTGGGGAGATCCTCACTGCCTCAGAGCAGAACGAAGGTGCGCTTGCAGGGGAGGTTTGCAGGTTGTGGCTCCAGATACTTGCAGCGACCTTTGATTGCTGATGTAATGTGACCCTGATGGAAAGCCGAGCGTCAATCTGGCTATGGGGAAAAAAAAACCCAACGTTTTGCTCCTGATGCAGCAGTTGAGGTTTGACATCCACTTATCCCAAACCCAGCACTTCAGGCAGAGGGGAGGCTGGGTCCAGCCCCGACTTCCATTTCCCTTTAACCCTCGCAAACACTCAGTAATCTCCTCCTTCCACGACAACCCAGTCCTTGAAGAAAGGACACAAGCACCTGTAACAGCCTCTGGTTACTTTGGGAGGAGTCCAGCATGCTCCATGCACCTTTCCATCCATTCCCACAGATACGCAGTGTGTACTGGACACATGCTTCCAGGGTATTGCCTTTCTTGAATCATGTTTAAAACACCTGGATTCAGTGCAGGTTACCAGAGGGTGGGCTAAGGGAGCTGTGACTTGATTCAGGCAGGGGCTGGACTCGTCCCTCGAGCTTCACTCTGACCTCAAGTCTTGGCACCACTTCACATTTTCCTTCAAGTCCCCAGAGGATTAACTCAATGTGAGGCCGATGAAATCACTGTGCTGTGTTTTTCCCTGGTCTATCTACTGTCTTCTCCTGCCTGCTGCCAGCTCCTGCAGAACAGAGTGACTTTTTGAGGGAAGAGACAATTACTGCAATTGTACCTAAGGCAAATATTACGCAGGAACTACACATAAAGCTTTGAGGCCAACAGAAACACCAAAACACAGTACAGTTGGTATCAGAAGTAGGGATGGACTTTTGTATGTTGATTTACTGTCATCTAAGGGAACAGCATTTTCTGTAATCAGTGGTGCTCTGAAGAGATATTACGAAGTGCAAGACAGACATGGCAGAGCTTCCCCAGCCATGCCTGGTGGCAGAAGAGGTTGGCTCACTTTGCTACCAGCTCCCTGCACCTCCCCAGCCAGGCAGGGTGATGTGACGTGCGAGGCCATTTGGCACTGGGCAGCAGAGTCTGGGCATGCTGCCGAGGATCTTCAACACCCTCACACATAAGATGGGACACCAGCACAAAACAACCAGAGACAACTGTGTTTAGACAGGAAAAAATTATAAAATTCTACCTGAATTTAGGAACTTTGACAGTATGCCCAGTTTTGAAGAGTGATGATAATCCAGCAGGATTTGCGTAGAGCCACCAAGAGGTGAGAACAGGCTCTAAATACAATCCTGCATGACTGAATTTTAAGCACTCCAGTTGGATCCTTTTGGCACTACAGTGACAATCTTGGCATCATCACTCCCACAGTTGTCTGCAATTAACAGTTGCCATATTCAAGCCTCCTTGCGTTCATTAATGTCCAGGTCCTGCCTGACACCCCGCCGAGGCTGCAAACAAGACAGCAGAGTAGTCTAGGAGATGTTTCGCAGAAGGAACTTCAGTCACTCCTTTCCCGTCATCCCTGACCATCACAATTTTCTTTCTAGACTGAATAATGTCTTTTCCACTTGCTTTGGTTTTCTCTGACAGCACTGTTAGCACTATCAGAAATAACAGCAGCAGGTTAGACAGCAATGTCGTCCTGGCATCTTTTTACATCCTGACTGCCACGGCTGTGAGGGTACCAGCATTTCCTAGTGCTGCAGACTCTAGAAACATTTAGTATCTTCAGCTGGAAACAAAAAGTCTAAATCTACAAAGAAGAGCCAGACAGGGCGAGAGGCTGCTATTCTGATTCACCATGTACAATCAATCAAGAGAAAAAGCAAAACTTGATTCAATATCATATTCAAAGCACAGGATTAGCTTTAATGACATAAGAGATATGTCATTAAATATATGAAGGGAAATTCGTGCAGAAGTGCATTCCCATACTAGGGAAACAGTATTTGCCAGCTGGCAGAGCTGGGACTGAAAAAGAGACCGTTGGTCAAATCTGTCTTCAGCACAAGGCAGTCCTTGGCTCTCAAACACTAGTGTGAGTAAAGTAGCTTGTATTTTATCTCAATTAAGTTGGAGGGGGCAGGGGAATAGGGACCTTGCATTCCAACTCTAAATCACATTTAGAAAGCCATATCCTTTTATCCACAAGGAGAGCAGGGGAAGATGAAGAGGGTCTTGCAGAGTCTTAATTTCCACTACCTTATAGTTCAATTATTCCCCTGGGTTTCCAAAAAAAAAAAGGTATTTTACTAAGTATCTTCATATTTTCACACGTCTGTCTTGGAAATTTTTAGAAGCACAACTGCCAAACCCATCCCTCATCTCTGCCCCTCCTGTGCCACTAGTTTGGATATCTCAATAAAGAACAGAAAGAAACAGAAGTAGCCTTAAAGAAAACATGACAGTGGAAGAGCCTAGAACAACACATGCACAAGGCACTTTGTTCTCAGCCACTTTCACTTCATTCCAGGCTAGGAAGTGCAAGATCTTCCAAGGCAGGAGCTGGGTGGTTTCCATTCTTGCCCATAAGCTACGATACCAGTTTAGCCTCAGCCAGCCCAGGTTTGGCCACTTGAGCTCTTGGTTTTGCAGAGCCCTTGACTTGCCTGTACCTTAAGGCAGTCCCACCAGACTTTTGTTTTCATGATTACAGCCTGACCTTTAAGAGTTTCCTGCCCTCTCCTTCCTGAGACCCCTAGACTACGGTCTTATCTTGAAACTACTTCTCTTAGCGCCCTGAAGAAGGTGCCAGGAATTAAAACTCTGTCTCATCCTCCCATTATCGCTAATGGAGTAAAGACCTTGAGACCCTGGCCTCCAAGTTGTACCAGCCATTGGAGAAGCAAGCAGGATTTCTGTTAGATCAACAATACAAGCTATAATCAAATTGAACATTCACAACACTGGCCTTCCTTGTCGTCCCACATTGCTTCCTTCTTCAGTGAGATAGTTTAAGTTGGTATTTGAAGTACCGCTACCCTTTTGACAACGTCCCTTGTTGTGTTTGCAATCAACTCATACCTCATGGCACGAACCCTGAAAAATTGCCTTCTGTGCTCACTCCAGCCAAGCCTGAGAGTAGGAGATGGCTGATAACTGAAGAGATTCTGACCTGACATATGGAAAAGATCTTGCTACAGCCTCGCTCTTTTATTTGTTATTCATCTAACAAAAACAGTGCCTAGACTTAGAGATCATAAACTCTGGGTTTGCTCTGCGCTATAGCACTTGACTTTCTACTGCTCGGAGCGTGCCAAAGGGACAACCTCGGCAGAAACGGGAGACGGATGTTTATCCAGTTGACAGACTGGTGGTCTGACTCAGCTAATCCACACCAGCCCAGTGGAAGCTCCATGCTAAACACAGAAACGCTTCAGTTCTTTACTAGATCATCTCAGCTCATTGACAGACGAATAATTCATTTAGTGGTGATAATTGGAAATAAAAATCACAGAATGACTGAGGTCAGAAAGGTGCTCTGTAGATCATCTAGTTCAAACCTCCTGCTCGGAGCAGGGTCACATAAGGCAGGTTGCTCAGGATCATGTCCAGTCAGGTTATGAATATCTCCAAAGGCAGAGACACTACCATTGCTCTGGGAAATCTGTTCCCATGTTTGACCATCTTCACAGTGAGTTTTTTCTTACATGCAAATGCACTTTCCTGCATTTCAGTTTGTGTCCACTGACAGGATCCCACCCTGAGCCTTCCTTTCTCCAGACCGAACAACCCCAGCTCTCTCAGCCTCTCCTCACATACTAGATACTTCAACCTGTTAATCTTGACCCTGCCTTTTGTTCATTCCAGTGTGTCCATGTCTGTTTTATGCTGGGAGTCCAGCACTGGACACAGCACCCCAGATACATCTCACCAGTGCTGAGTGGAGGGGAAGGATCACCTCCTTCCCTGTTGGCAATGCTCTGTCTAAGGCAGCCCAGGATGCCAGTTGCCTTCTTTGCCATGAGGGCACATTGCTGGCTCATGTTCAACTTGATGTCCAAGAGGACCCCCAAGTCCTTCTTCTGCAAAGCTGCTTTCCAGCTGGGCAGCCCCTAGCCTGCACTGGTGCCTGGGGTTGTTCCTCCCGAAGGATACAGCTTTGCATTTCCCCTTGTTGAACCGCACGAGGCTCCTGCTGGCCCATTTCTCCAGCCTGTCCAGGTCCCTCTGGATAGCAGCATGATCCTCTAATGTATCAACCACTCCTCCCAGTTTTGTATTGCCTGGGCTTTGTATATAGGGCTTCCTCTGAGGGATGCTGATTAAAGTACTTATGCAAAAAGAGAGAACATTAATTTTTCTTTCACTGTTTTCACCAGTAAGATGATCTTATATGATGTCTCAAAGCCGTACCTGAAGCCTGCAGATGTGTTTGCACAAACTTCACCTGTACATGACCAACTTATAGCTCAAAGACCTGAGATCCAACAGCCAATCTCACGCATCCATACTGGAGAAGGGAGAATCCTATAGAGAGACAATGATATGCATCCTATCCAGTTATTCCCCTTCTTTTATTTTATTTGTCTGGTAAATTAAAACTATAGAATTAAAAACTAGCAGCTGCAACTCAGAGAGGCCAATATCCTCTGTGGATGACTCATCCTCTTGTGGGTATTTTTTGGGATGTGTTCCTGAGGAAATGAAAACACGCTAGTGCCTTTTTTTTTCTCTCACTTCCTTACACAACACACTCACTGTTCTCCTGCGTGTGTCTCTGAGTCTTCTCTGTCTCAGGCTACATGGGCTGCCTGATCTTCTGGATCACGTAGGCAATGGGAGTCCAAAAGAAGTAACAGTGGTGTCATATCATGCCTGCTTCTGTCGCTGGTGTGGTAGAACTGAGAAGGATGAAAACACCCATGAGATGGGCAGAAACTGAAATGAGAGTGAGGCAGAGAAATAAAAGCAAGCACGGCCCTGAGGAAAGAGAGGCCACGGGGTGTGATGACAGCCAAGTGCCGGTTGATTTTTAGCGGAAGACCAGTGGGCACACCCAACACTGTCTAACATGGCCTTGCAAGACCATGAGAAACTGAAATAAGGAAGTCAAGCCATGCTTGCAAAGTCTCATTTCCAATTGCTTCATAACATACTTCCTTGTGGTGCTCTGCCTTCCAGATGGCACACTGTGTACCAAGAGCAGGCAACTGAGAAGAGCAGCAAAAAGCCTGACTCCCATTAAAGTCACTTTGAGGTGAGGGTGAAGAGCACAGGGCTGGGACCATCACCCCCCTGAAGCAGGACAGCAAAAGGGATGGGGCAATGGCAGGCAAATCCCATGAAATCATTATGATCTTATCAACTCCTCAGACCAGCTAAGCTGAAGAATTAGAGAAGTCACAAAGCTATAAATCAGTACCCAAGAGTCTCAAAATCCTTTCCCTCATCCCTCGATGATGCTGGGATTTAAGAGCTTTTGCCTGCTGGAAGGAACTGTTTTGCCCAAGAGGTTCTCCTGCGTTCTGACACGGTTTTTGATGTGCACCAAATTGAGTCCTGGCGTCTCAGAGCTGACACAGGTTGGGCCCTCCAAGCTTACCATGCTGGTCATGAAAGGAGCTGATCCCCTACTGCTGACAGATGCTGAGCTTTTCTAATGTTCAATATTTTAAGTGCTTTTGGGACTTCTGCTCTAAAATGCTTCCCTTTAATTTCCATTTAATTTCCTTAAAATTGTCACTGGAGCTGTTGATAGCTCTGACACATATCAAATGCATCCTTTTCTCTGCTGCCTCTTTCTCCCCACCATGCAGTATATAAAGATTTAAAAAAAGGTTTTCACCTCAGTACTTCACTACCCCTCCTCCACACTTTTTTTGAGCATCCAACCTCCCCTTTTTTTTATAAACTAAAAAACCCTAACATAGTGCATCTAATCAAACATATAATTGTTTCATGTAGAGTTTCCCCAGAGAATTATATAATCTCAATCTGTCTTCCTTAGGCAGCGTAATCATATGATCTACCAGCTCTTTGTTTCTCTTTTTTCTTCTCCCCCCCCTTCCCCCCCCCCAACTTGTAATAAGTTTTCCACCTTGTCTAGACATTTCTGACATACACTGCTTTCACCTAATCTTCAGCTGGGAGATGTAGCAGCTCTCCCCTTTCCACAGCTACATCCAGGATCTCACCTGACAAGTCCTTACTCCAGTATCTCCTCTGCCAGTGCTATTTCTTCCAGCTGTGTATTTCACCTCATTGAGGTTTTTTTTATTATTTTTTTTTAAAGTTGTGACCATTACTCAATTAGGGTGAAGGTTCTCTTTTAACGGGAAGATACCTGTAATGACCAAAATCGGCCATGTGATGATCAATGGCTTAAGATGCTACAGTAATTAATACAATGCTACTAGTAGGTAGGCGTGATCTTAAGTTTTCCATTGCAGTAGGCTTAAACAGGAAAAGTATGGCTGGGATATTTTTCACTGTGTTGCTTTATGAAAAAATTACAGTTTTGCCCTCCAAAAACTATTTGCACACAGAAAGATGGCCAGCATAGTTATTGGAAATTGTGACTTGCCTGCTTTACTTTCCATTGTCTGTCTCTCACCAGGTGACATTCCCCATTAATACAGCACAGTTGGGGATCTGTTGAACACAGCTTCCGTCCCCAGGGAAGGGGTGAACCCGTACAACACTGTGGGAACTGCAGCTGACCAAAGGTTCCCCCAAAATTCCCACTGAGCACTGCAGCAGTATTTCAAACTACCGTTAATAGTCCTAGACAGCACGCTACTGCTGGAAAAGTTTCACTTTCCATAGGCAAAAGGCCCTGTCTTCCCAACCCTAGTCTGAATGAGCTCAGTCCTTCAGCTCATGCTAAGACAGAGGTTAAGTTTTGTTTGAGTCTGACAGGAAAGTCCTTTCCCCTGGTTCGTGCACGGCTTCCGCTGAGGCACAGAGAGCAGAAAGCAAAATATTTGCAATCACGTATTTGAAATGTGTAAACAAAATTACCTTGGAGTGACTTCACATCCCTCCAGATCTAGCTTTTCCAACAATCTAGCAAATATGTTCCCTGGCAGGAATGTTTGCTGAGACAATAAATCACATTTTTTAGCCCTTTGTTCAAAGTAACATTGAAATATGTAGTGGTGAGTATTTACCTCTCCAACCTGATCATCAGAACTACCCTCATCCACTTGGAGATTAGGAACATACCACGTAGCTGATGTGTCCAAACACTGAAACTTTGAATCCAAGCTACAGATTTGAAGATTGTGTTTGCACACCCTGAAAAGTCCCAAGTACCTGCACCATCACCTTACAAAGCAGCTTCAAAGCCCCAGGGCACTCCAAGCAGGTGAAGAAAGGAGGAAATAGCTTGAAACTGGATTTGGTTCCATCCAGGTTCCCTCGCAGGCAACATATGCCACATTTACACAGGCACTTCTCATATTTTGAGCCTCCTCAGGCCAGCTGACCAAACAGTTGCTACATTTCTCTTGTAACCTGCTTCTTCCCAGCTTTCCAGGTTCTTGTTTCACCAGAGGCAACTTATTGCTAGTGACATCAAGACACACTTAAAGCATCACATCTAATTCCTTCCCATCTTTCCTGTGTTGCCCTAGTCTAACTGATGTTGAGATGTTACACTCTTCAAGCTTCAAGCGCTTTGGGAAGGGATTGCCTGTATTTTGAGGACTTTCATCTTCCCAAGCAACATGAATAAGATCCATGGGTATCCTACAGCTTAACTTCATTCTGCTGCCTGAATAAAGATGGCCTCATGTTTGAGTACTTAGCCTGGTGTGCTGACCACAATCTTTGCTGTCCAGAACAAAAGGTCCCAATCTCAAGCACTTGCCCATGCCCAGAGCCACAGTCCCAGGTGACAAAGATGGGCCCGCTCACATTCCCATCCACACAGGTCCTTGGCTCCATCTCACAGCTCTGGCTGACCCTGTGAAAAGCAAAGGAGTGCTCTTTTCTGGTCCAGTCTAAGGGACAGGGGCCACTCTAACCCAAGGCCACTGGGTAAGTCAGATCTACTACTGTTTGCAGTTCTGGGCCCCACAATTTAAGAAGGATGTGAAAGTCCTTGAACGTGTCCAGAGGAGGGCAACAAAGCTGGTGAAAGAGTTGGAAGGAACATCCCCTGAGGAGCGGCTAAGGACTTTAGGCTTGTCTAATTTGGAGAACAGGAGGCTGACGGGCAACCACATCACTCTCTACAGCTTCCTGAGGAGGGGAAGCGAAGTGGGAGGTGATGAGTTCTTCTCCCTGGAATCCAGTGATAGGACACATGGGAATGGTTCAAAGCTGTGCCAGGGAAGGTTTAGACTGGACATTAGGAAGCATTTCTTTAACAAGAGGGTGGTCAAACACCGGAACAAGCTTCCTAGAGAGGTGGTTGATGCCCCAAGCCTGTTGGCATTTAAGAGGCATTTGGACAATGCCCTTAACAACATGCTTTAACTTGTTCAGCCCTGAATTGGTCAGACAGTTGGACAAGATGATCATTGTAAGTCTCTTCTACCTGAAACAGTCTATTCTACCCTGTGTCTCCTAATCTAGCCAGCCACTGACACTTGCAACCCATTCACAAATTCACAGAGCAGCCTCTACCAGCAGTATTACTAACAGTCCCAAACATTCCAAATGCATATGTAAGAAATCTAAAAGCAATAGTCGTTTTTTTTTTAAAAAAAATATGTTTTTGTTTCTCTTTATTTCCCTTTGTACTTTGGAGCCTTCAAAGACTGCGTTTAGCAGGTTCTTTCAGCAACTGTGACGCGCTGTTGAAAAGAGACAATCCCTTGATCCAGGACCTTAGGCTTTCAATGAAACTCAATGTAACATTGCAACAGACTGCTGTAACCCTGATACAGATCTCATTTACAGCACTTGTAAAGAAATGAATCACTTCTAGATAATGATTCATGGGATCCTGAAGTAGCTGCGAGAGAACAGAAGGCTGCACTTCTATGTCCATCGCACCTCTTCCAGGTGATCCAGCAATGTCCTCTGCCCTCCAAAGTCCACAGCCCAGCACATCAGACAGCCCTGGGAGCTGGGAGATCCGTCCTCTTGACTTGTCCATTGACTCATTCACTGACTCCTAGAAAATCACTAGAAATGATTCATTTTATCCCCCTGCAGAACAGGCTGTGAGGGTCACTCCTTTAGGGGAGCAGAAGCTCTCTGTGACCTGCAGCTGGGACTTGCAACAGACACCATCCTGTTATTCCTTGTTAGCAGTGCTGTTCTCATAGCAGGACTACAACACAAACAATAGCCAAGCAAACTTTTGCAACACCATGAGAGTGTAGTAGAAACTAACTGAAGCCCCTCTTCCTAATTTAGATGCCACAGAGAGGTCACAGAGCAGCAAAACAATGTGATTTCTTGGTGCTGACCTTTCTTTTGATAAACATTAGCTAGAATTATTCTTAAGGCTACCTGCTGAAGAGTCTTCACTTGCTCCTTCCTTTGGTAAAACGTCTGTGAGGCAGCCTCCGCTGGATTCCACTCCTCTCATCCCGGGCAAATAACCACAGGGTTGGATCCTGATTAATAGGACCTGGGAAACCTGGGCTCATACCTCAGTCAGTCCCCAGTGTTAGAGCTGCATCCTTCCACGGAGCTAAGCAGGGGCTGATCTGTGATGGGAGGCAGTGGGAACTCAACCAAAGCAGGATCCAGAAACTCTGGTGACTTGAAGCAACACGCAGATGAGGTAGTCAAGGGAGATGCCAGTCTAGGTGAAGAGAGGAACAAAACCAACATGGTTTAATGTGACCTGGTTATACACACCGTGCTATCCATGACCATCATTTGTTGCTACCAGCCCATCTGCAATGGCCAGGGCCTTGCCGTGATGCCCAGGCAGCAATGCCCTGGGCCATCACTGCACCATATGGAAGCACTGCATTTTCCTAACAATATTCTGTGTCAATGTTACTTCCTCAGTTGGCAGCTCCAATATGCCAGAACGTTAATGGGAAACTGACAAGGAATGCCAAGCTAATGCAGAAGTAGTAATGGAGATTAATCTCCGCAGAGAGGATGACACGCCTTCTCAGTGACCTAGTGCACTGCAACAGCATTTGGAGGGTCAAAAGTGGGTCAACGAAAGCTAATTAATAGCAAATCTCTCTCTTGTTCTTAATTACAGACTGTATCAAGAGAAGCATAGTCAGTAGGTCAAGAGAGGTGATTCTTCCCCTTTACTCTGCTCTTGTGAGACCCCACCTCGAATACTGCATCCAGTTCTGGTGTCCCCACCATAAGAGAGACATAGATTTGTCGGAGCGTGTTCAGAGGAGGGCCACAAAGATGATCCAGGGGTTGGAGCACCTCTGCTACGAGGACAGGTTGCGGGAGCTGGGATTGTTCAGCCTTGAAAAGAGAAGACTTCGGGGGCACCTCATAGCTGCCTTCCAATACCTGAAGGGAACCTACAGGAAGGCTGGGGAGGGACTTTTTACAAGAGTGTCCACTGATGGGACAAGGGGAAATGAGTTTAAGTTGAAGGAGAACAGATTTAGATTAGATCTTAGGATGAAATTCTTCAGTACGAGGGTGGTGAGACTTTGGAATAGATTGCCCAGAGAGGTTGTGGATGCCCCCTCCCTGGAGGTGTTCAAGGCGTCCCTGTCCATGACAGGAGGTTGGATTAGATGATCTCTGAGGTGCCTTCCAGCCTATGTCATTCTATGATTCTATAATTCTATGGTGCGTAGGGATTTCAGATAAGCTGCTTAGTCCATTCTAGCCACTGAATTCCCAAGCTGGGACCCATAAGCTATGCAGGAATTCGATGGCATAACTGGGCATAGGTCTCTCACTGGGAAACAAGCAGAGCAACAGAGACTGGGGTGGCCTAGGCTTCATTCCTGATAGCAACTAGAAGTCTTGGTTTTGGAAGATGCGTTAGATGACCTGTGTAACACAGCACAGGACCTCAGCAGGGTCCTGCCTACTTACTAGAGCAGCAAGTAATTCTTGAGCAGGGATTTCAGGTCAGGCTGAGATTTCTCTCTTAAGAACAAGCTCCTGGCACCCTCCGGCAGCCTTTGGAGTTGGTTCTCCTGCAGTGCAATTCCCTGATGCATAATTTACTGCCAAAGGATGCTAGATTTGTACATGGCTTCAAGGCATGGCCTTAACAAGTCTGTCAAGAGTGTCTCATCAAGGACTGTTACCTACACAGTGACAGAGAACTCCCGAGAACTGAAGCATCATGGGAAGACCCTGCAACACTGGTGAAACTTACCATTTGGAACATGACCGAGTTCCTAAGGCTGCTCACTTCCACTGTGTATGTCACTTTGATTCCTGGTGCCCATCGTGAAGGCACTTTGGTTACTGAGAGCGTAGCACCCTGTCTCTGGTGCTTGTGTATTCACACTGCTTCTCGTAACAGCCTTTGACAGGCTTCAAGACATGACCATCACACTCATTTGATGAAGATGCTTCCATTCCTCCTTTGTCTGCCCTGGGTAAACCGAACTGATAGAAAAAAAATCAAACAATGCCCCAGGCCATTTTGTGCTGAGGGGATTAACTGGAGGAGAAAGCACCAAGGTTTGCTGCTCTAGATGATCCATAAAGCAGTGAAGCACTTAGGATTCCTGTCTTGCCTGGCTGGAGCCCAAGTAGAAGCAAATACTCTGGAGGCAGGGCTCTGCTGCCAGCTCCAGGATCTCACAGAGGGAAAACACGCTGGAGCTAAAGAAAAATCATGACTTTGCACATGTCTTTGCGAGGCCGTATTCGGAGAGGTCACTGGCACTGAAATTGCCCTACTTACCACAAAAGCAGTGACAGTGCCACCGCCACAGCAGGGGACAGACTGACTCCAGGCCTTGTTTCAGACCTTGTCTTCTAATTGGAGCAGGCTGTGCTGCCAGCAAGAAAACAGGATCCTTTACAAGATCAAGGTACATGTCTCCCACTATGCTTTCAAAGGTAAGCCAACAGCTCCACGACTGCAGTTAACTCTTGCCTGGCTGATCCACTGCACCACTCCATGCAAACCGCCTGCGGGAGGAAAGAACAGGGAGGGGGTGGAAATCAATAGGCTGCAAAGATTTACAGTGGTTGCTGCAGTCAGCAACACAGCAGCATGTTCTGCTGGAAGCATCGTGTCTGGTGAACGCTTCCGACGTGCAGCTCGCCTTTGAGAAACGTGCAACTTTACTGTTGGATAAACAAGAGTCACTTTGCACATCAGCAGAGCAAACAGAAACCATCCTAACTCTGTCTGACCTCTCACATGGGACTAACTGCCTGCCTCTTGCATTTTATGCTGGGTAGTGCCATTGCCCGTACATTTAGATGTCCTCTCCACGCGGTGTCAGCAGGGACTATGGGACGAGCTGCCACCCTTAGACCACACTGCAGGCATCATGCTCTTGGGGCCAGAGAGCTCTTACCATTCACACCCTCTGGTGAGCATCAAGTCTTTCTGCTAGGCTCCAGCATGAGTGGAGGACTGTATGGGCATTGGCAGGGGCTGGTTCAGGCTGTAGGTCTCTGTCTAGCGGTGTTCTGTCCCTCTTGCTAGGAACCACTGCCCACGCACCCAGGGAAACACTGCTCCCTTAACATCTGAATAAAATGTCTTGGGTATTCTGCTAAGCTGAGCATTAAAGGAAGCTGTACCTACCTTTGAAAACCCTGGATTTCGATTCTCAAAGGTCTGCTCTAATTAGCCAAGTAATTGCCCAAGTCGTGTCTGTGCTCTTAGATGACTGCCAGCAGGACTAACTTACACTGATTCACCTTCTTCTGACTCACAGTCATTTATTTGCGCTATTTCCAGCACTAGAAGTTGAAATAATGATACATGTTTTCCATACATTCACAAACACCACGAATGCATGACTTCATGTCCAGCCATGCCAGGCTCTCCTAACTTCTTGACCAAATGAATACAACCAGATGTATTCTGAATTGCATGCATGCATGCTGAATCAAGTTTGGGGAAATGTTAATCCAGGCAAATCCTCTTTTTCCTCATTTTTAAGGCAAATTCCAGCACTGTGAAAGCTTTGAGGGCTGTCAGGCTCAAAGACAAGGCGTTTCTGCTTTACTACAGGATTAGCCCCTCCTGGCTGGTCTTGGCTTATGCCTCCACACTGTGAAGGAGGGGATGATTAGAGGGTTGAAAAAGCCCTCCTGGATCTACGGTGCTTTTCTAGTTTTGAGTTTACAACTGTCTGATAGCTGGTGCCAGTCATGACACAGACACTATCCCCCAGCACACAGCACCGAACAGCTCTCAGCAAGGTCAATGTGAGCCATCTCCAGCTGTGACACGAGGCTCTGAGCCCTTCATGTCTACTCCTTCCAGTATTATCCAGACTTCACCCTGGTGGGCTAACCTCCCACAGCTGATGGAGGGGCAGTTTCCTTTAACACTTTGGTGCTTTAGCAGAGAGCTTGGCTAAATAAAAAGCAGATGGAGATTGGCTTCAGCTTCTAAATCCAACCACCAACTAAGGTGTATTTTTAGACTTGTGTTAAGCAGTGGAGGGACCCCTCACTCATCATCATTAGGTGCTTGATCCCAAGGCCACTGAAATCAGAGGAAGATGGCGTACAGAAGCCAAAGTACTGGGACACCAGCAAATTTAGCTACATTTAAACTAAACCATCTATCCCAGCATACATCACACCGCATCTGACTGCTTCAGGAGACGAACCAATGGAGATGAAACTGCTAACCTGAGCGTCAACCCAAAGCAACGGCCTTGGATTCAGTTGAAGGCAGAGTTAGGGAAGCTTCTCCCAGAGCCTGACTCTGAATCACTCTCCAAACTCTGAATCACTTGGTTTCAGCTCAGCCATCAGCTCCAGCTAAGAGCAAATGACCATAGCTCCCCACGTGTAGTTCCCCCAGGGAAATACTCTTCAGCTGCAAAACCACCTTAGAGCCTTCCCACAAGAGGAATCGAGAGTGCCCAGTGGTGCCAGCTCTGCCGGGTGGTGTGGTGGGAAGCAACAGGGTGGCAGGTGCGGTGAGAACAGCTGGCCCTGTGGCAGAACGGGGTTTGATTTTTTAATTTGGTTTTATGCCTGCTGAAGAGAGACCCTCAAACTCCATGAAACTCAAGGGGATATGAGCTCTGCTTTAGGCCTCTTAGGCATGTCACCCCTTCCAGCAGTCAGTACCACCAGAAAAAAATGGTTTCTTGGGAAAGGAAAAAGGGTTTAGTGCTAATGGATGGTCATGGCTGGGAGCAGAAGGGAAGCTGCTTAAAGTCTCCAAGTCCCAACTTCGAAGGGCACTGAAGACAAGCCACGACTGGGTGGAATGATCCACCAGAGTCACAGATCTTTTTAGCAGCACATGCAGGCAGTGGTCTGCTTGTTGCTGTTGTGTTGTAGGAATGGAGGAGCATCTTACAGCTTCCAGACTGACTTCCAGCTAGTGCCCTATAATCTGTTCCTAAACATCAGTTTTTCTCTCTACTATTTGAGATTTTCACTCGCTGTGCTCTGCTTAGAGGAGTGCAACGTGGCCACCAACTTGACATGAAGATCAGGCTGACCCTGTTTATTGAGGGTTTGCCTGGGCCACCCCCTGAGGATCTCTCAGATCTCATCTGAGGAGCTGCAACAAGTCCACTTTGCCTTTAAAAAAGGGACAGGGCTAAACAATTTACTTTTGTGACCCACTTACATGCTGGAGACTCAGCTCGTCTAAAAAATAGGACAATTAGAGAATTTAATTGCCATGACTTTGCAAACAGCCTTTTGTCATGTTAAACACTGAGCACTAAGCCAGCATCAATGAACATAAGGCAAAATTGTGCCATGCCTGTCCTAGGCTCTGCGGTCATGTAACCAGGGAGACTGGACTGCTGAGCAGGGACAACGATGGTGTGAGGCTGGGACAGAAATAGTGTATTCGGCAGCCATCAGCAATGTGGTCAGCGCTGCGGCTCCTTGGAGAGACTCAGCAGAGAGGTAAAGGCTTCAATCTCTTCAGCAAAGAGGTCAAGGCTTGAAGCTCTGTGGCAGTCAGGCAGAGTCAGTGCTGACCTCTCCACTGACTCCTCTCAGGTCAGGATCAGGCGCTGAGCAAAGCAGGTCATAGCAAGGAAGTAGTTTGAAAGGAGGACAGAGGTGGTCCATGATGTGTGACCAAGCTCTGACTTTATGTCTGGGACCCAAAAATCAGATTGTTGTGTTCGCGGGACTGCCCCCGCCTCCGTGCCGGGGCTCGCTGTGCTAGGGCTGAACCCCTGGCTCTCCGCATCGCTCTCCAGCCACCAAGCCTTGGTGCTGCTCTACCAAGACCTTGGTGACTTGAGAAAGTTTCTGTCTCCCTGCACTGTAACACAGATCTGTGAGGGAAATGAATGTTTGTAAGATACATAATCAAATGGAATAAATAACAATTAGTGAAACGAGAGAATAAGTATTAAACGTATGAAAAGCTATCCAAACTGAACAGAATCAAAAATAAGTGAACCCATCTACAAGCCTAATGAACAACTGCTTCACAACTGCTCCTAGCTCATCCTTCAAATAAAAAAAAACCCACTTTTACATAACAAATGTTTTTAAATAAAAGGTTAGTTAAGAAAAAAAAAATCAAATAGGACCTTGTAAGGATTCATTTAAGTCATATATGGAAAAAGTCAGAGCTCTTACTTCCCCCCAGAAGAAATTGTTAAGAAATCACCAACTACTTTCTTTTCGTTCATAAGCAAGTTCACTCTGTCCCCTTGACTCCTGCACACTGTATGCTCGTCTAGCATTAAGGACAGTCAAAAGCAATTTAACCAAATTCACATCGTCCACTCCATAATCTGTGATCTCTGCATCAACCTTCTGTGCAGTTAAGGAGGGTCACAAGAGGCCAAATGCACCGCTTGGTAATAGTCTACCGCTTGGTAATGGTCTCTCCCTTTTCCTGGCTTTCATTAGCTTTTTGTTCTCTACATGATGGCATCTCCCAGCTTTGAGATCCTATTTATACTGTGAGCACATGGCACCTCGTGGTCAGGCCATGTGATGCTCTTCGTAGGCACAAAAGCTTTAGTTCCACACAAAAAATTTTAAATGCAAAAGCAGGTTCTTAAAAAAAAAAAAAAAAAGCAGCAACCCATCAAGGTACCAGCCTGTGTGATGGATATTAGCCATGTACTTAAGTGTCTTGCTGAATCAGGGCCATGGCCTATCGATTACAGACGACACATTAATGACGTAATTTTCTCAGAAATGATGATGGAGTCTGTATCTTGGCCAAGGTTATACAACATGTACAGGAACACAGACCGATGCAGGAGTTACCTGCGGTCTGTGGACAGTCCCAACAACAGCCCACGGATTTGCCCCAGCTCCCCCTGGCCTGACAGCACACCTTTACTTGTCCTCTGGGGCCAGCACGGTGGGTCCACAGGGTTGGCAGCACCTTGTCCCGCTGGGGACAGATCTGAGCAGGGAAAAATTGTGCTAATTGCAGGCAGACTGCACAGAGGTTTATAGCTGTGCCTAACCATACAAGTCACTAAGTGAGACTTAATTAATAACATTTAATTAGCTAGCATTAATCAATTAGCAAACACTATAACAGCTGTACGGTAAGGTTGCAAAGGAAAGCCTATCCAAGATCCAGTCTACTGCTCCAGCACCATTTGCGCTGTCTATATTTAATACCACTGCTGCCTTAATATTCAGGGCCAGTTCCTACCTGGAGTGAACCTGGAGGATGCTAGTCCGGTGCCTGCCAAGCACCCGGCACGGCTCTGCCCTCGCTGCACACGTGGAGCTGCAGACAGAAGAAACAGCTGTCACACAAAGACAGCTCTTTTCTCTGCGGTATGTTGCAAAGGGCTGACCCAACTAGAGGTAAGGCCAGCTTGCCACGTGGTCCACATCCCCTCAGCCAACCCTAGGAGTATACAGAGCCAGAATATCCAAATTTCATCTCATTTATCCTGAGCACCACCATATACTCCTAACAGGGTGTGGGGTCTCTTCATCTTCTCCCAGCATTGCCACAAGGTGCGAGCCTGTGCTTACAGCATCCTGTAAATAGAGCCAAAGTGGTTTAGAAGATGGGATCCCACCAGTCTCCCAGTTCTGAAGAGCAGAAGTTTGCTGGTGGTAGCTCACTTCTCTTTGTGAGCCTAGGAAGCTGGAGCATGCAGTGCGAGCAAGGCACAGCATTAGAGCTGTATTATGTTGTAAATGCTGCAGCAGGGAAACAAGCAAGCTGTTGATTCAACATCGTATTGGCAAGAACTGTTTTTATTGACATCTGCTGCTTTCATCATTGCATAAGGAAACAGAAAGGAGATGCTTGCACAAAACCAGTATCCAGGCCAGGTCCTGGGAAGCTGCACTCTGAGTTGGTGTACCTGCCCTGAAGCTCCTGAGCCATACGCTGCTGCGCCTACTCAAAGCACTGGAGATTTCCCCTTTCCTCCCTCTTGCATCTTTTCCCCAACTCCATTTTCAAGCCACACAGCTTCCTGTCACCCATCCACACAGGAGCCTATTGCCAGGGTGGGGTTTCATTTGCAACATACAGGGGACAGCAATTTCCCGCAGCTTCTGCAGGATCGGTATGGATTCCCCCAGGAGTTAACTCCAGGAGATCCAGGCACCTGGGCAGACACAGCACTTTGCCACTTGTGCCATTTTCAGAAGCAACCAGCTTCCCCATTCGGATCCCAGAGGCTGCCCTGAATTAAAGCTGGTTCACGCTGGGCGGCGAAGCCGGGCACAGCGGCCGGCTGTTGGGCAGGGCAGCGGCCGGGTTAATGATGCGGGAGAGCAGTCGGGTGTGACTCCGAAGAAAAGGGAGAATGTGCTGCTGGCTTTTCCATAACAGTTAATCATTAAACCTTTCATGGTCACAGAAGGTGCTGGCCTCCTTACAAGCTCTCCTTATCAGCCATAATTATTTCCTGACCAGCTCTGGCCTAACTACCTGGCAGCCTTACGCACAACACCCTTCCATCACCTGACTGCATTTATTGCCATACATTCCCGGCCAAATGGGCCTCTGCTGTGTCAGCTGCAATATTTACAGCACGTTATTTCTCCCAGCCCATGCCCAAACAAAACAGCTGTTCCGTCCCCCCCTTCCCCTTTATACCATCTCTCTCTCTCCGTGACGAAGCAAAACAGAGCAGCCATCTAAATACCTCAGCACCCTTTCTCCTCTTCTGCCCCAATACAGCAGCTCCTCTTGCGTAAAGCCCGGGGGTACTGCTGCCATCTCCCTAATTACACTTCAAGTTTTAATTTTAATTCTACAGATATTGCCTAAATATCTAAATTAATGCATTTCTATTTACACTTCTGTCCTTTTTTATTTTCTGACAAAGACTAGCTCACCTCCCTAGAGGAGAGAGACGTAAGTCCAAGCGATAGACCTAAATGCGTCACCAACACCGTGTGTTATTTGCCATGTCAGAGCCTGCTTCCCGAGGAGGAGAGTTCAGAGTTACCAACTTAACTCTGTTATTGAATGAAAATGGATAGAATAACCCTGACCAGTAAGGTTGGTCTGTACAGATGAAGTCAAATCCTGAAGCCCTTTATGAGTGGAGCCAGTGGAAATTTCCAAGAGCGGGAAGAGGGCTTGTACTTCCGTAAATAAAAGCAACTTACACTAGTAAAAGCAAGAACTGGAAATCCTGTCCCTATTGCAGCTCTGATGAACAGGTAGAAATTCACCTGTTCTCAGTGAAGCGGAAGAAGCTGTTTTGGCTACAGGTAGCACACACACGTATAGACGCATGCTGTACAACAAGAGCTTTATGTCGAAACATATACAAAAGGAGACAGAGGTCTCCAGACACAGAGGGGAAGAGTCGAGAAATGGGAACATGGTATTTCATGATCAAATTCATTTTCTCAGTGAGCTAATAACATCTACAAAAAGGAATAAAAATGCATCAAAGGGGGATTTCATCTTCACTGCTTAAGTTTAGGAAAAGAAATGTTTTAGGGAAATTCAAACCACAAAACAAGCAGGGGATGTACACAGAATAACCTCGGGCCAGATTACATCGCTGTTACTTAACAGCACCAGTGTCTGATACGTGGCTGACTCCACGGGCAGGAGATTGCAAGGTCATTCTGAAACACTTGCAATCTACAATCAAACCAATGTTTCCTCTTTCTTTCTAGTGTAGCATCCACATAAACCAGCCAGTAATTCAGAGAGTTCTCAAATATGACCAAGAATTTGGAAATGCTCTGCTCTGCTTGTCTTTCTCGCTGCAGCCAGGTACTTCCAAGGCAGACCAAGCAGATGTGCACCAAAGGGACACTGGCCATGTTTCAAGAGCACAAATAATACACTGGCAAAGTATAAAATAAGAAGCATCTACCTGCTAGTGCAGTTCTCCACTTTGTGAGCACACTGTGCTTCCTTCTGCTCTTACAGTCATCTATCATTTTGCCCAGGGCTGCTGCAGGTAAAGCTTTAAAACACCAGCTTTCAAAGCTCAGGAATGGTCACGAAGGCGTGCAGAATCTCAGAAGGTATTACTGAAAGGCTAGAGAAAATGAGGGCAAAGCCTTCCTTTTTTAAAGGCACCATAAAAAAAATGACCCTGTGATACACTTAGGTCATGATCTCTCAGGTAAGGGGGTCTCATCACCCCTCTTGGAAAGGATAGACAACAGATGGAGAAGAAGAATGGACTGACCAGTGATTTTGCATACTGCACAGCTCCTGTCTCCATGTGGGAAGATGCCTCAGCTCAGCAAAGAGAGGGCAGAAGGAGGTGACTGAGGTCTGTAGAGACATAAAGGGCAGAAAGGTGATTAAAACACAAGCGTTCAGTACTTCTCAAAAAAAAAAAAAAAACAAAAAAACAACCAAACAACAACAACAATAAAAACCTAAAACCACTGCCAATTACCAGGTCCACCAAAAATCACCGGGATGCTGATGCCAACAGATGGGACAATGGGCCAGAGGAAGGATCGTGCTACAAACAGTTTTTCTCTCTTACAATTCCCCTAAGCCTGTGTTACTGGTCAGAGTTGGGGACAGGGTACTGGGCCTTTGGCCAGAGCCAATAAAGTTGCTCCAGTGTTCATAGTCTCACTACTGGGGCATAAACTGAGAGCTAATCTTCGGAAAAAAAAGCCATCTTCCACTCAGAGCAATATCCAGACACGTAGCTCCTGGAAGCTGCTAATTTGATTTCTTGCAACCTTTTATTTCAGACCCTGTTTTGTTGCTTTCTTTCTTTTTTTTTTTCTTTTTTTACCATTAAAAACACACCCAGATTTTAAATTACAGTGAAATACACTGGGATAAGCTGCCTTGCAGCTTGGTATCAGCTGTCTGGCACAAATAATAGCTCTCTCTTTACTGTGCCTGTCCGTGCCCTGACCCTTAACTAAGAGATCTCTTCTAGACTAAGGCCACAGCTCCTTCCCCACAGTGCGTTCAATCTTCAGCCTCTCTGCCAAGACAGCCAACACCAGTAGCAATTATGGAAGTCACTCACCATGATGTGATGTCCCATCCATGGGATGCGCAAGTCAAACTACTCCTGCAAGACCCACCGGAGTGGGGAAGTCACCACGGAGTAGAACCCAGCTCACTTTCTCTGCACAGCATGTCTCACTCTTTCATCGTAACGACACCACAGCTTGACCTAACCGTTGAACTGTCTAATGCAACGTGTCTGCTGTAATCAGCTGCCATGAAAATTAACAGCACCATTCTTTCAATTTTTAATGCAGTTCAAGAGACTTTAATGGAATCTGATGAGGGGCAAAGCAGCCAGTGATGAAGTAACGCAGGAGGGAGGGAGTGCGTTACCTGCACTGCAGTTGTGCCTTGTGTCAGTGGTCCTAAAAGTCTGCTACCAGAGGAGCTTGAACAACTTTTTAGAGGGTGTCTTGGCACTACCAGATCACACAGGGCAAGCTACAGCTGAGTATTCTGAGCTGCACCATTATTTTATTCAAATCTGCCTACCTACTTAATCGACAGAGATGGTGCTGAACCTTCTCCCATGGGTCCAAAAAAGATGCTACTTCCTTGGTTCTCAGTGGACTTCTGTGTAAAGACTTTCCCCCAAAGACAGATTTAGGACTCTGGCCTTCAGCAAAAACCTGTATCTTCTTGTTCAGTTCTTACTGAGCTGTGTGGGGCAGTTCCCAGCACTACGGTTCCCTGCAGGCGCAGGTGGGAGCTTGCTGGCTTTTGCCAGCTTAGAGCCTGTGCCTGCGAGCCCTGGGCGTGCAAGGCCCTTCACCACCATCAAGCTTCATCTTGCCCACCCACTGCTCAGCCTTGCTTAACCACAGGGAGGGAGGCAGGGAATTGTTTCCCGCCTTCTGAGAAGCACTTCTTGGAACTGGAAAAGGTTTGTCAGTATTTTGCTGAAGGAGGTTTCAGTTCCCAGGCACTTTCTTTTCTAAAATCCAAGTGAAAAACTACATACAACCACCCCAAGAAATCCCACTTGGGGAGGGAGGTGTGGGAAAAGCAGGGTTTTGGTTAGCCAAACCTGAGCATTTTGCTTGGGTTCCTCCTCTCATCCCCCTAAAAGAGCCCTGAAATGTCCCAATAGAAATAGCTGCTTTTGGGGCACACGTACCTATCAAAAAGCCTCAGATTCCAAGAGAAAAAATAATAAAAAAAGGGCTCCTGAGTTGCTTTATGTTTTGAACTCAGCCAGGAGATAGGGCTGGTGACTGAATCACATCACAATACATCTCATGGACCAGTGCAAATCACTGGTGTGCGTGCCCCAAAGATGCTTCCAGGCATTTGTCCTGCTCCAGCAAAGCTGCGCTCCCAGGCCCGCTGTGCCCCATGCCAAGCTGCTGGGGCCGCTCGCTCCCAGGAGAGGATCCCCACCACTGGCACAGACAGATGCTGTCAGTCACATCCATTCCCCATGGCACAGTCGATGTGTCAGGCCCAGTGACAGCTCCGCATCATGACGGCTCTGGAAGCAGCAGCTCCGCCAGCCCCAGAGCAGAGCCAACAGTGCTGAACGCAGACAGAGGTCTGGGCCTGCCTCTGCACCTCTAAAGTCATGGTGGTCTCTCTCTTATGAGTAAATAGCTTTCACTCCACTTTTTGGGTCTGGTTTCTCCATTTCCCCATGCCTGGCTTTTTCTCATCGCACAAAATCCCCCACCCTTACTACTAGCTCACGTGCAAAGCCCCTGGTCTCCAGCTCCCAGAAGAGAGCACTGGAAGGCAAAAACAGGGAAACAAACTGCATTAATATGCTTTATCTTTTGCACTGGGTCTCCACCCTCTCTTTCAAGACCATGCATTCAGATAATGGAAACAGGGCATTCCCACCCCTCTCACACACAAACCCCTTTTTATTTCCTTTGCAATGAGGAATTAAGACATGAGACTTTCTCAACCACTTCCCACAAAAGCCGTCTCTGGCCTTGACTGATAATCCATCTTGACTGATCTTTCTCTGGCAGTGATACTGGCATCAGTAGCCAAAGTGATGGATGGGCTTTACCAATCCAACGGCCTTTGGGGTAGCTGGTCAAAGACAAGTGCCCGAAACACTCAATTTATGTTTCCTCAGGTTTCTTAAGGCAGAGGTTGTTCATGGATACTTTTTTCTTTACTGTTAGCTTTGAAACAGGAGCAAAATAAAGAGGGTGAGACTCTCAAGTAGCTGTGTTGCATCTGTTACTAGAGGAAAGTGAAGTATATGGCTGGGAAGTGGTAGTGGCTGCCCAAATTTTCTGCCATCCCAAATTCCTGATGACAATTGCTCATACACTGCTGATCTAGTTTCTCTCCTTTATCTGAATTTTTACTCCACGTCTCCTAGGCCAGGTATGACAGGATTGAATGCTATTGCCTACAGGTAGAAAATGAAGGTAGGAGACATGGAAAGACCAACAGCTGAGCTGCCACAAGAGACAAAATGGCATTGGCATAGACTCTATGTGTCCTGGAAAGACGCACACTAGTGACTTTAGGTGGTTGTTAGAGACACTGTCTTTGTCAGGTCACAATTTCAGCTAAATCCTGTTCTGCAAATATTTCTCAAGTTATCTCTGTCAGAGGGTCTGTGATCACTTGGGTAATATAACAATGGCTGAAACTTTAAATGAAGTCAGATTGATAGGGCCCATTAAGGTGCTCATCAAAAGCTACTAAAAACCTACTGATTTATGGCTACCAGCAGGAAAGTTTTGTTACAGGCAGTTATATTTTTCTTCTTCAGCTTTCAAAGGTGCTTTTCTAGAGGTTTCACTGTTTAAGTATTTAGAGCTTAATGAATACTCAAACATTTGTCTGATTTTAAGCTCTCAAGACTGCCAGCAATGACTGAGGTTGAAGATAACTTAGAAAAGGGCCCAACAGCAAGAGGTGAGCACTGAGGCTCCTACTGATAAGTGCAATTGTCTGGTGCCCTTCAGAGCTTAAATTCGTGACCAAGTTACTGCAGAATAAATAAATGTAAATGCACTTCAGCTGACCCCAGCACTAGCTGTGTACATGCTTTTAACCCACAGCGAAGACAGAGTGACCCAAGCGACGCGGAGATGCATGTACACAGACACAGTAAAGGCAGGCCAGGGCTGAGCCAAACCCAGGCTCAAACACCCTTCAAAGTTGAGAATAGGAAAGAAAATTGTTCATTTGGTTCTCCCACGCTGACACAGACTTATACTTATTTCTAGGGCAGGGACAGAGAGGGTACTCCGAGATCTTTCTGTTTGACATAAATGTACTTTGTACTTAACATCTTCGAGGCATAAATCTGTGCTGGCCCTCCTGGAGTTCAATAGCCAGGAGATCCTGAGCACAAGCAGAAAGCAAAACTGCCTCTCAACATCAGAGAAATGTCAAGAGTGACATGCAGTTGTGTTTTATCAAGGAATGTGACATCCAACCTGTTTTCATTATAAAAGCAGCAGGACTACATTTTAGGAAGGAGCCAGTTTCAGTTTTCTTTGTACTTGAGGACTTTCCCAACCATCGTATAACCATAGAGTAAACAGACGTACCAGGGTGAATTCGGGTAAAGACTGACTCAGGATTTCTGAGGCAGCATCAAGTGCAAACAAGACCTTTGAGATGAATTACTGACTGCCTCAAAGTGAAACAGCACTGACTGATGCACTCTGTGTCACAGGGCAGTCATCTTTTTCTCTTAAGAGTGATTCTTCCTGAAGATCGGACCTATGAAAGCGGCACCTTCCACCACAGAAGCATCTGCAGCCATTTCCTCCCCAAAATAAGAGAGACAACCCACATGTGTGGTCACACCATGTGCTTCATGCCTCTGGGGATCATTGTCTGATTTCAACTGGAATTGGAATAAGAAGAGAAGCCACCACCATACCAAGTTCCTATGAATTTTGAGAAAACTGGGGGTCAAACAGAGCTGAAAGTCTCTGTTGGTGCCCCTACTAGGAGAAGGGCTGATAAACTGAGCTCTCTCGACACCAGAGAATGTCCAGAAAGACATTAGAAAGCAGATCTGACTCTTACCACTGCTTGTGAAACTGCTTGTGAAACTGCTGGTTTCTTCCCCCATTACTGTGTGATGCACCCTGATGTTCTTCAAGCAGCTGAGCTCTTGTCTTCTAGGACACTTCCTGCTCCTGATCACTTGCCCCAGGCTTGCTGGGCTTGGACTTGAAAGATACTCTGCTTTTACCCATAGCTTGGGGGCAGCTGTGGATTTGTAGTTCCAACTCTGTGGTTTTCTTCTCAGAAAGGCAGTGGCTCCTGAAAACCTCTGCTGGCTTTTGGAGCCCAAACTCTACTGGCTTTCAATGGGGACTTCTCCTCCTCATTGCTTGCAGTGCCTGAAACCCTTTCAAGTCAGTTTGCTCCTGTAAATGCTTCAAGACTCCTCCAGCTTCCTAGAGTGATTGAGCTCTCATTTCTGGGATCCCTTTGGAGGCAGGTCTAGAGGATGCCCAGTTAACAAACCCACTTCCCTGCCACTGGGGGATCTGATTCAAGCCTGACTGTGCAGGAAGCTGAGTCCTGATTTCAGTAGGCCTGCAGAACGACTCATGTCTCCACTATTTGTAGAGAAATTCTTAAACCTTTGCTCACAGTGAGTAGCAGCTGACACGCTTAATCATCACAGAGAAGAACAGAGCGCGATGGAAAAACGTCTGCCTCCCATCTCTTTGCTGAGGCTTTAGGATAAGACTTTTCCTCAGTGGGAGCTGGTTCTCCTCCAACTTTCTACATTGTTCCTTTGAAGCACCCTGCTCTTAGATCCTGTTAAAAATAAGGTACTGGCAGTCGTAGTGGGCAAGTTATTAAGGTCTTCCCTAAGCAACTAAGAAAATTGCAGACAAGCCAAGTGAGAATCCTTCCCGTATCTATTACGAAACGACCCTGAGACTGGAAATACTGAAACAGACTAACTGTAGGACAAAGTACCAGCACAATATCAAAGCCTCTAAAGCAGAAGTTCCCCAGATTTTCCAGTCTCCCTTGTTGTTCAAAGACTCCTCCTCCATCAAAGCTCAAACCCTCGCAGGACCAACAGATCATGTGAGAGGCATCAGAGGATTATTAATTTGAAAGAAATGGGTGGAAAGTGTGTCAAGCACGCCCAATCTTTGAACTGGGTACTTTAGAATTATTGCAAAATAAAAGACAACTGCACATTCATTTCTCTTTAGAAAGAGCATATTGCGTAAAGCCACAAAAGTTACACGACCTTCATGTGAAGGAGAACAGAAAGACCAATCTTCACTCATTGTAAATTGACTTGGAAAGGCAACAAAGCGATGCCAGTTTTCACCAGCTGAAGATACGACCAAATGTCTGCGGTACACTGAAGACAAAACTATAAGGCCTATTCATTGCAAATGCTTCTGGGCATATGTTAATGAGTGAGAAATTTCTTTCCAGAGATGATTACAGTACAATAGAAGTCCATGAATGTGGCCTATTACAAAGAGCGCGCCTTCCTCTAAAGCATGCAGTGGAGGGTGGGATCTATTAACAACATCTGGCTGCAGGAAGGCCTACAGTCTCAGGGTCGTTTCTGTTTCATAGCTTGCATTTACCTGCAACATCACCTTTACTGCGTGCTCTCCAGACCCCTGTCCAGAAGACAGGCCAATAGCAGAACAAACACTTTTCCTATTGACACTGGCTGGTCCAGCAGCACTGAGCAACGCAAGAGGGATCCATGCCTGTCCCTGTTCTGGCATCTCACAGGAGAGATATGAATCAACGCCTCTGAACTGAAGGTTGCTGTTAATGTGCCCTTAAAGGATAATGATGCTGGCCACCAGCCTAGAGGCCACGGAACAGTCCATGCTCTCTTTAGGTTCATTTCCTTTTAGAAGTGAAGAGGATGCTCTGTATTTTCTACAGCAACAGAGAAACCTGAAAGGGGAACCTTCTTTTTGTAGAAAAGCCTTGCTGCTCCTGTTGTGTAGCAGATGGTAAAGGAATGAACAGTGAACATCCATACCATGCCAGTCTGTATCACTGGCATCTCTAAAACACCCCAGAACTTGGTGGCATTGCCACTGAGGTCATATCCAGTTTTTCCACTCTAAAAAGGACTTTATATTGGAGACACTAATGCTAGTCTCATATTGACTGACAGAGAAACAAAGATACAAACCCCCATATATATGACCAGTATTCAACTACCCAGCAACTAAACCAGAAATAAAAAGTTCAGTCATCGGGACATCTGGCTTGTCAGCCATTCTACCTGAGACGATGTAGAGCTAAGACTTTCAAAAAATGCTGACAATCTTAAGCGGGATGAGCATATGAAATCATCTAAACGCATTGCCAAAAAAAAAACCCAAACAACATCAAACAAAAAAAAAAACATCAAAAAACCCCACCTCCATCTACATGAATATCAGCTAGATCTTTTATTTGATCAGGAAAGACTCTCTGCAAGAAAGTAGTGCTGACCTGGTCACATACAATTGCATGTGAGAGAGTTCTGATTCTCCCTAGTTTTGATAAGGAAATTGTAGGCAAGGAGATATTTTGTAACCAGAATCACCCGCACACAAATGTTCAGCAAGGGATAGTCATAACATTGAAAAGAAACAGAATTATAAGGTTTTCTTTTTGTACAGCACAAATAACTAGCACAGCTCCTCGCACTTACAGAAGCACTTGGCACGGTGGGACAGAAGGTCTTCTGTCCCTAATTCTCTTAGGTGTACTGAATGTTGACTATGGCAGAATGCTGTATTACACAGACCCAGTCAAAACATTTCAAAATAGCTTTTTTTTCCCCCTTGAAACTTAAAAAAAATGTCTTATGCAGGAGTTTGGCTTACTTCATGAAAAAGATCTTGGTCTGTTGACAGCCTGAACAGCCGCGAGGCTGTTCCACTGTTATGGAGACAACATGATACTTGCTGTTTTCCAAGGTAGGAGAGCACGCATTTCCATGCACCTGACCTCTGCTCCCCTTCTTCATGATGGACTTCCCTGTTGAGTTCCGAGGTCTTTATCCTTTTATTTTCATTGCAAATCTCCCAAATATTTTCTGTGCATGCAGCTCTTGATGAGAATTTCTTGATGAAGCACCACCACTTATGTGGCCAACTTGTTTTACTACTCTGAAATGTAATGGCTCATGGTGTGGCTTGGAGGAAGCTGCTTACCTGGACAGCTGAAGTACATAGCACAGTGTGATGTTCCATCTCTCCGAGCACATGCACCGCATGTTCAGATCTGCAACAACAACAGGCAGCCACTGTATTTTTGATAGCATTGAATCAGGTGTCTTTCAGATCCTAAATCACTTGTTCCTTCACAAAGGTTCACAAGATGAGAGATCTAAAACATCGAAGGAAAAAAAGATTTAAAAGGCATGCTAAGTGATGCACATGCGCTCATCCCCACTGCCCTGCCACAACTACCCATTTAATTTTGTCATGGGCCAAATTTTCAATCTTTGCCAACAGTTTCCATAATGTAAAAGAAGCAGTTTGGAAAATGAGTCACACCATTGTGTTACCCTGTCACCTTCCACAGTGGTCGGCTGCAAACAGCCAACATGGTGACACTGTGCTTCAGAGGACCTGCTGGCTGGCCCCTCTGGTTTCCACCTTCAGATAGGCAGGCTGGTGTCGGCACAGGCTGCAGCGGGGCTCATACAGTAACTTACTGTACTCCTTGAAAAGAAAAATCCTGAAAGGATCTCTAACTGTAGGGAAAACTTCCACAAAAAGCATTTTAATAAGTTCTCCATGGAAAGATAACTTCTTGGCATGTGCTGTTCCAATTTAGATCAGTATTATGATGCCATAAGAATGGAAGAAAATGGGTATATTTTCCGTAGGAGTTCAGCAGGAATGGAGGCAAACCCACCTCCCCTCAACATCTCAGAAGATGAGCCTCAAAGTCCAATATTGGACTCAAAAGTCAACTTTATTGACTCCAGCCTTGCGTCTGCTCATTTCCACCAGCTCCACTGGAGCCATTCCAAATTTGTTCCTTTCTCTTTAGTTTACAAATTTATTAGCAGCAGCAACTTTACTTTGTAAAAAAAGTGGGCTGAGTCCCTTCTGGATACCGAGATGCCAAGCTTCCCAAACTCCAGTAGAGTTCATAGGACAGCAAATCTGTAGTTAAGATGCCCCCTGCCCAAATCTCAACTCCGACACCAGCACAAGAGCACGAGGTGCTCTATACAACTTTGACACAAGCTGTGCTGCTGAAGGGATCCAAATAGCCAAGTCCCAGCAGCTGAGCACACCCCTCGGTGGTTAGAGTACCCCAGGAGGTCCTTTCCATGTTTCTGCAGCAGGCACAGCAGGGAAGCAGACAATAACCCCCCCCCAGCTGCGCCTCCAGAGGCACGTGTAGCAAACAGTGCATCCGCAGTCTAGAAGGCTGTTTTAGGGCAGAAACAGTAAATCACAGCTAGCAGGGTGAGAAAGGTGTGAAGCCAAGCGGGCTCTGCAAAGCACAAAGGTGGAGGACAGATCCCTGAGAGCTGTAAAGTGCAGATCTGGCTGCAAGTAACACTAGCTAGCACATACCTAGGTTATACTGCAAGAGCCCTTAGATACTTCAGGAGGAGTGCCAAAATGAGGACACAGTTCACAGCAGTTGAACCTTTGCACCTGAGTCCGTGGGCTTTACCCCAGGGAGCTAAACTCGGATGCCTCTAAAGTGGAAGAAGGCGGCTTAGCTGGGTGGATATCAGACTGACAGCCTAACCCCTGGGCAGGGGACAGCGAGAGCAGCAGCAAGCAGTACTCTACAAAACAAGCCTTTTACAGTGACCCTGCACCTGGTGTTAGGATCCCCTTGAGGTACCGAAAGATTAATCTCCCAAGTGCTCAAGGCATGAGGTCCCAAGTCATGTTAGCCACTGTGTCCCAGAAAGGGAACACGAGCTCCCCTGGAGACTGTCACAACCCCGCCGGTGCTCATGAGACGACGAGCAGTACAGGTCTCTGAGCATCACATCCCAGCAGGACACCATGGTGTGCACCACCGAGCCCCGTTGGAATGGGACTAAGCAGAGCAAGGAAGATCTTGTAAAGTTGGTGGATGCTTCCTCCTTACTGCTCATCCAGACTCGCACCAGCTATAGAGTGGAGGCAAGCACAGATTTGTACGTACGTGTGAAAAGTTGCACTTGGGCCCAGCAGGTAGGATTTCCCACAACCAGGGTTGCTCTCCCCACACGCACTGGCATGCCTTAGGGCTCGCTCTAGAGGAATGAAATCAACTCAGCTACGAACAGGACTACAGTCCCATGACAGTCTCAGCCCTCCCGGTTCCCCCTGCCTTCAGGTACGCTGCAAGCCCAGCAGACACCAGCCTGTCTCACATCCACATCAGGCCTCTCTGCTCACCAGGGCTGGCCTTGGTTTCTAAGTCATCACACCCTGAAAGTAACCTTTCCACCGAGGTAGCCCAGCTGATTTCCAAAGACAACACAAAAAGAAGCTAGATCAGAAAACAGTGGCAGGCATGAAAGGAAGAACAAAAAAAAGAAAGAAAGGGAAATATGGAACAGAGTAGTCTTCTGCTCTCCATGTGTGTCATGTTCTTGCACACTTCATAGCGTTCCTTTCTGCAGCCCCACATCAACACAGACAGAGTGCAGAAATCAGGCTGCCGTTTCGCACAGTGCTCGAGCACATGCATTGCTGAACGAGAACAGGGCTCAGCCTGTCACCAAGTGCCTTGCAGCTAGCCCTTTCCCCATCTTGCCTGTCCTCCTCTTCTATACAACATCATCGGGGGGCAGGGGCTCTGATGCCCACGAAGATCTGCTCTTATTTAGTCCCTAGCAACTGTCATAAAAACCCAATGAATAATGGATGAGTTGCTTAACTGAGACTATCAACCAGCTTGTAAAGAACTCACTAAAAGTCTCGGTCTTGCATTGCAAAAAGCAATGTGACATCCAAGAGGAGTATCATTAGCAGCACGGCCCAGTCATGCCTGGACTCCTGGTTTCTCTAAGTCAACAGAACTCTTTGAGCATGAGCAAAAATGACAGGATCCAACCTAGGGTGTTAGTGTCTTCCTTCCTCCTTAGGTCATTGAAAACTCTCTGCGTTGCCAGAAGTCTCACTATTTACAAAATTGCTCCAAGCAAATGTCTTGGATGGGTGGGAGCACCATGCATGTGTTAAAAAAAAAATCACAGTCCTTGGTGGCTCTGGAGAAGTTCCTCTGAAGACCATGCTCAAAGTGAACATGGCAATGAGTGGCACAGAAGACAGGCTGTGTCTCAGTTGCATTTTTTCAGAGCACCTGCACAGAAAGCCAATATGGAAGCAGAGATAACAAATCACATCTGCCAATTAATACTTTAAAAATGGTATTTCCCATGTAGCCATCACTGAAAGTGCCAGGGAAATAGAGTCTTCAAATGAAACAGTTCCCCGACAGAATCTGTCCAAGGCAGTACAATATATGTTTACTTTAAGCCACTTTTTAATGAGTAACATTCAGTAACCAAATAGAATCAGAGATTAACCATCACACAGATGCTATGCCTCCCTGTTAAGATGATTATTAAAGCATAAACCACAAAGCTACCTTCATTTGGACAGGGCTTTTCCCATCTACTTTCAGATTAATATTGAGGTACAATTTTTTTCCAGATCAGAGAAGCCTTATCCTTCTCTTTCAATATCACAGATCTATCTAGAAAAGAGAATGGAGCATAACTGTACTCTGATTTTTGTGTTTCGTATATTCAATTATTCATATTCAATTTCTTCCCTGTTTCTGAAGACAGCTCTGCCAGCAAAACTCTTGTTGGGCACCACGTCTTTCGGAGTCTCGCAGCAGGACAACGGTCTATTCAGTGTGAGCAAAGGTGACGTGCTATGTCCCTTACTCTTCTTCCCAAGCTTTCAGACAATCTCCAAAAGGCATTCTGTTGCTAACAAACAGATTGTGACTCACTGAGACATTCTATATTACGTTCCTGTAATTTCCATTTTCACTTTGCTCATTCAAATCCAGCCCGTTGTGGCTTGCCCAGCTTCTGTTTGGCAAATACTCACTAGCTGGCCTCATATGGCAGAAGACTAGGTTTGAACATCAGTTGGAAATGAGATCTAGCCAGGACGATGTTAGAATAGACCAGTTTCCATAGATGATGAAAAGCAAAATCAAGAAGTCTAGATGAAGAAAGGATCTGAAATATCAGTGTCTCCTCAATATCAGTAACAGTCTCCAAGAAATGAAAATCGAGAGCTCAAGCCAACAAGGGTGATCGCAAAGAAGAGCCCAAGCTGAGTAGCAGCCAGCCTGAGCCTTCCCACAAAACACATCGCCAGTTTGTGTCATCACAACATCAACGCATTATCCAAACCAGCTCATATCATTACTCTCTGTGAAGTCACAGTGCTAATTATTTTGGCCAGTTATGTGAGCACCATTGATATGACTTTAACTGCCATCATATCAGATAACTACCTTCCACGCTGGCCATGTGATCAGTAGCAGGGAAGAAGCAGCGTTCGATCCTGGATAGTTCTTTGATTTCAACCTCCTGCATCTATATTACCCTCTGTGCAACCTCAGAGCACTAAGCCATGCCTGTACCACCATCCTGCAAAGAGCACTGGATGCAATCACTGCTCTGCCCAGCTGGGGACAAGGAGCACCCACCCACCCAGCAGGCTGTCTCACCTGGGTAGTGGCTTTGGGACTGAACGTGCAGTGAGCTCTAACTTAATGTCCCAGATTTTATTCCAAATATTGTGATATTTAAACTCCAAGAATATAAGTTGATCACTCAGGAGGATGCCATGGGGCCTGGACCATCTTCCTCTACATACAAACTGCTTCCAGACAACAGAAGGGGAAGACAGGCATTTCTAAGGTTGATTGCGAGCTAAGACACTGCTAAGATATGTCAATACTTCATCTGGTGTCTACTCTGCAATTCATACAATTATTGATCACAATATTTGAATATAGGTCTTTTCAAGAAGAGACCTTCAGCAGTTTCACATTTACAGAGAGGTTTAAGGACTACATTATTCTTAGAACATATTTAGATGTTTTATAATTCTTTCCTCCAAGCTGATTACAGGGCTCTACCCGAAGCAATACTCATGCTTTACCACCATGACTGACATGCAAGCTTTCCCAGCTTCATGCAGTAGCTTCACTGGGCAGTGCAGTGAAAGAAAAGGCAATATGTTTCACCTTCCTTGTAGTCACACCAATCCTAACTGCCATTTTTGAGCTGATGGGACTGACCTGAGCTAAGCAATGATTGCTGTTTCCCGGTTCTGGCTCCAAGCGGTCCTGCAGAAGCTTAATTACCCAGGAGGATCCTTGTTTAGAGGATCACAGTCCTGAAACTCCTTGCACATGTACCCCTCAACTAACATGCTCAGGACCATTACTGAGTCTACAAGCAGAAGAGACAGAGGAGAAACCAAAGCAGTGCCAAATACCTGCTCTCAAAGAAATAAGTAGCTGAGGAGTGATCTGGAGAAAGAGAAAGCCTATGGATTTGTTAATGCTGAAAATACTAAAGAAATTATTTTAACCAAGCAACTGCATTTCAAAGGCCTCTTTGTGGAGCTGAAACAGCCCAGATAACAACATGCTCAGCTTGATTTGATTTTCCTAGGACCCTGATGAGTTATATTCTTAGGTAAAGAAGACATCTAGGTATCTGCTGGGTTTTCTTTGTCCTGTAGGTTCCCAGAAGAACATTGACTAAATGTCTGAGGGTCTTGGCATTTGAGCATTTTCTGCAGCAGTATTTATCTGCCTGGCTTTCTAATCTAAATGGCAGTCATGAAGCAGGGTCCTCTAACATTCATTTACAATTTCTCTAGAGTAAACCACCAGAGGCTGCTTAATGTTCTCTCTCTACCTATCGCACACTCTCAGCTATACTTTACATACAGTAAATTGTTATGTTTACATAATGCATACTTTATGTTACAGATTACGTTACTGCACTGCTGGTACAGCCTGCCCAGGACCTTTCAGCATCCAGCTCTGTTCTCTACTGCACGCAACTTGGCTAAGTTTTTAGCTCCTGGTGTTGCAATTTTCCAAAACAGGCAACTACTTCAAGCTGAGTTTTTAAGCTATTTCTAAGATTATATCTAAGAAAATTGATGGTTTTTAGAGCCTAAGCCCCTCTCCCATGTGACCCCAAACTAGACAACCATTTTATTGGGAAACGCTCACATTTATATGATTTGGAACAAGATTTGTGATTTGGCAGCACAATGAGGTTTGCCTGAAGCGCACAGCTGTACAGGTTGCCATTTTCCTGCTTTCCTTATTCCTCTTGTTGCATATTTTAAGTTTTCCCTTTTCTAAATGAGATAGAAAAGAGGCAATATAATCCATTCCAACGATCAGCTGACAAAGTTGGAATTTTTGGAAGAACTGACTCAGTTCTGAAGACCTAAAAATGCTCCATACATTGGCATTGTCCTCCTCCTATGGAGCTGTACCTTTAAAGGAGAGGAATCATAGACTAGTTGGGTTTGAAGGGACCTTTTAAAGGTCATCCAGGTCAACCCTCCTGTCATGGGCAGTGATATCTTTCACTAGATCAGGTTGTTTAAAGTCCCGGATGAACAAATAAATAAAATAAATCAATTGATAAACCAAATCTCTCATATATGGTTGTACACTGCTCTGCAGATGCACCTCAAGTCTGACCTGACTTATTAGTCAGTCTCCATCCTGTTTTTAGTTGTTGTTAATACTCATTTTAAGCTGTGACCTAAGATCTGAACCTAGATATCCAGAGGATATTCACCTTTTAAGCCACAGTTTCCAGTTCCCTGCTCATGGCTCATTCCTTAACGCAAACACAATTTGACGGTATCTGGTGCATAAATCAACGATGTGGCTAAGTTCTCACTCAACTCTTCTCAGAATAAATGTTGCCATTTAAAATGCGGCAATCAAGCCTGTAAAGGGAAGGAAAGAAATGTCACTTGCTACCCAAGTGATTCTGTTAACAAGCTGAGTTCCTGCTTCAGGTTTTTGTCTGATAAAGCCACTTATCTGACTGTATGAAAGGTCATAAGTAGCTGTTGGAACAGTAGAAAGTCCACGCAAGGCTTTTTTGCCATCCTGCAACTTTTGTTTAAACTTTCAGTTGAATCATTATTTCAGTTCCTGGAGCTGAATCACTTCACCTGCCTTGCACATAAACACGCGCAAGTAGCTTGCACTACGGAGCAGGCACAGAACAAGCAACCTTGATTTTACAGGAGCGTGTATTTCCCTGCATGTGGAAATGCACTGAGCTGCTCCACTGATTCAAGGTGTTCGCACAAGGGTGCACAACTGTGGGTAAGAGAACTGCATTCCTCATCAAACCTCACCCCAGCAGATCCCAGGCCAAAACCCAGGGCATCACCTCAGTCCCGCTCCACAGACGGAGCAACCTTGCGTAAGATATGTTGCTATCTTGGATAGTCCTAACAACTTCCAAAGGTGTGGAAACCCAATACCAGTATCTTGTGCTAAAATCTTGTACTCCTGGCACATCTAGGTGATAAAAATGATCCAAGGGCTGGAGAACCTCTCCTGCAAAGACAGGCTGAGAGCTGGGGTTGTTCAACCTGGAGAAGAGGAGGCTCTGGGGTGATCTTATAGTAGCCTTCCAGTCACCCAAAAGGGGCCTACAAGAAAGCTGGAGAGGGACTTTTTACAAGGGTGTGTAGTGATAGGACATGGAGCAATGGCTTTAAACTGCAAGAGGGGAGATTTCGATTAGATCTAAGGAAGACGTTTTTTTACAATGAGAGTGGTGAAACACTGGAACAGGTTACTCAGAGGAGTTGTGGATGCCCATCCCTGGAAGTGTTCAAGGCCAGGTTGGATGAGCAACCTGTAGTGGAGGGTGTCCCTGCCATGGCAGGGGGTGGAACTAGATGATCTTAAGGTCTCTTCCAACCCAAACCATTCTATGATCTGTGAATGTCCTTTTATACAGCTCATGTAATTAAATAATTAAAACAGGCATCAACTGTCTGAAGGTTGTTTCTACAGCTGCCTTTTGTACGGTATGCACATGCCATTTGTTGAAATATTATAAGACCTTGTAAACCAAAAGCGTACTAAAATATTTTTTCCCACTACGTTCCCTCCTCCTTCTTTATTTCAAGTCTATGTAAAACCTTTTGCTAAAGATCCAGATTCTCCACTGAAAACCAAGTGCTGCTTGTCTGGAAATAGATCTTCTCTCTGCCTCAAAAAGAACCCAGAGCAGATGGCCAGGGACAAGATGCTCTGATATCACAAGCTCACACTGTCTCTCTGATTGTACGTCAGAGGAACAGTGGAGGGAAGCATTAACTATTACAGAGACCAACAGCTGGTTGACGTGGAGAAGAGAAACCATTCATGTCAGTATTGACGATGCCAAATTGGATCCGAGTTTAAAATCTCCTAACGCTCAGCTTCAGTGCCCAGGCCAGAGCAAAAGAGAGTGCTCACAGAAAACGCTGTTTAGGAGAGCTGTCCAGAACGCAATTCACACTAATAGTAAAACCCTGCAAGTCTTCTCTAAAGAACTGGAAAAAAAGGTCCTTTTAAAAGTTCACACGCTGCAGTCCTCATTTCAGAAGATACAGAGCCGCTTGCATCAAGCTTTATTTTTACAGAGTGTGAATCATTTCTCGCTCAAAAGGAGCTGGGATCATTCTGCTGTCGATATCTCTGCCACCAGCAATGCTAAAAATACAAAAAGCTCCAAAGTCAGCCATGGCGTGTTGTCAGCTCTGGACCTTTCACATGATGGCCGTCTCTCTTGCATCTACTGACGAAGAGCAGGAGCCCGGTGCTGATACCTTTCAGATCAGCCTGTCAAGAGTGCAGGACCGGGTCTACCCTCTGCATGCACGCTCTCAAAAAAAGCTCTTGCTTCTCCATTTATCCCCAATAGCAAATATTTGAATTTTCCTCCTGTCCTGACAAAGAACGGCAGCCTATAATTATAGCTAATACCATGAGGGTTGCTGTGCTGTCACTCACTTTTGCTCTCAGCCATGCTTGAGAACTGAAGGCCCATACAATTGACTTCGCTGCACTGCACTACCTGTTTAGTTCATGCCCAGGTCAAGAAGTCACGCAGTCGTGACTCTTTTCCCTTCGAAAACGATGACGTGTGAATCACAAAGCAGCAGAAGATCCTTTTCCAAAACTCCTTCTGCCTTTTTATATTTTAATTCGCAACGACGGCTCAAGAATGTACGTTATTCCAGTCTGTCTACCGAATCACAGCTAGAGAGCAAGCCAATAATAAGCTCTTCGCTTTAATTGATTATTTACATATACTTTAACATCCACCCCCTCCGGAAGAGAAATTATCTTGCAACATATGAAGATAGCTGTGCTAATTATGATTTCAGTTGCCATGGAACAGTCTTCAAACGTGGCCCCTCCCATCTCATTACAAACAAGGTCTCAGGGTGTGGTTTGCTCAACAAGAAGCAATATCTGCAGCTTAACAGTGTATGTTTTCACATGTGGTGCGATTGCACAATCACGTGGCAACAGCTACTGTGGAACCAGAGCTGGGTTTTGCACCAACTTCAACAAATTCACAGAGAAAAAGTCCATTGGCTATACCTCTGGTCTGGAAACCATTAAAGCTTGTGATAGAAGAGACAACTGTGTTCAGGGAGGAATCGCTCTGAACCAGCCTCCTCCTGGATCTGGTTGCACAGCTGGAATGTGGAAAATTGGCTTTTGGTCTCACCTCCTTTGGCCATTGCAACAAGATAGCTGGAAGTCAGGCTTCCTACCAGGTTTGATCTAGCAGCAGACTGATGGGGTGGCCTGTTTGTTCTCATCCTCACTTCCAAGATAAGTGCTTTGTCTAGAGGAAATGAAAAAGAAAAGGCACTTTGTAGTGCTGTTGGATCTGCTTTGAAACAGCTGTAGTTTGTTTGAACATGGAGGTTCAGGACTCACATTTTACCTGGTTTACACAAGGTAATATTTCATTCAGTGGCATGGGAATCTCATCTCCTTTCCCCTGGCAAAGGCTCTTTTGTGCTTTACCTCTAACTAGGTGGTAAGTTGATATTCGAACATGTAAGTGTATTAACTCCATGTATTAACAGGAGTTTTGATTACCCAGTGAATTTCACCTTGCATGATCTGTAAGAAGAATTTGTCTGGCCTCATGGAAATGAAGCCAGGGCACAACACGTGTCTCAGAAGACAAGGTACAGGACCTTGCCAGTACTTTCACTTGTCCAACAAAGCAAGGGAAAGATAGAGAAGAGATGGTCTCAAATACATTATTGATATATCACCCTTCTTCCAAATGGAAAAAGGGGCTGCTCTTCACTGCGCACCAAGCCTGGTCTCCAGCAGAACAACCAAGACCTGTCTTGGAGGCCACAGCGGACACCAAGCCTGGCTTCCAGAAGAGAATGAGGCAAGGAGCTGCCATCCCAGTAACAGTCGTTTAAAAGAGCAAAACTATTTTATTCAACTCCAAGCTAACATTTTCATTTTGTTTTGTTTTTTTTTTTCACAGAGCAGATTTTGAGAGTTAATACTCAAGCTGACCCAAAACAGTATCACTGTTCATTAGTGAACAAGAGTTTTAAAACCAACTATTCCTGCAGCACTAACAACAAGCCGGGATATGCTTGTCAGGAGAAGGTTAAAAGCAAACGCTGCTCAAACGATCGAGGTTGCTGGCCAAGACACAGAGGGCTCTTGTACCTCTGCTGTCGTTTCTGCTGATGCATACAGGTTTTGTTGCAGAACTTTGTTCGGTGGAGATAAACCATGTGCTCTCTATGCCCAGCATTCAGACTAAGTGCATTGCCTTTCTTTTTGTCCCTTGTCACTGTGAAGATTATATAACAAATTTTGTTAGATCACTTCAACATTGAGTTATGTTCTGCAATAATAGTGAAATCCCTGTGCGGTGGGCTAGACATAACACAAAGATCATTGCAAAGGGCCTTCTATATATTTTGCCCGATGCCCCTGTACACCATGAGTAGCCTTTATTCCCAGTGTAACTATGCCAAGCCCAAGGGAGTTTCATCTTGGAGAAATTTTTCCAGCAAGTCTCACCTTAGTGGGGGGGGGGGGGGGGGGGGGGGGGGGAAGAAATTATCCTTCCCTGCCATCTCCCAAGAAAAACCAAACCAAAACATGTGGCTTAAGGCCCAATACAGGGCTCTCCCAACCTTCGAGCTAAAGATTAAAATACTTTAAAAGCAAACAACTATTTGGTTTCTATATTTCTCCATCACCTTCCACACAGATAACAAAGCAAAAAAATGGAATGACTGCAAATACAAATGCTACAGGCTTCTCCTTACGTCTGTCCTTCATAGCCATTTGCTTCCTCCTGCCTACACACCCTTTTGAAAGATAAAATCCTATCTTCAAAGCTACCTCTATAAACCCTCACCAACTGCCTCATTGTTTCTGTTTGTTTTTCTAGACAAATTCTCAGGTTTCAGTCCACTGCCCTTAGGTGCAGGTGAGTCAACCCTCATATAGAAAACACCTTTAAGGGGTGGGAGGCACTTTGAGTTTTCTAAACAGGGTTCAAGCAGCGAGGATGAGGAACTGGACTCGAGATTGTAACACCGCCCGGTGCTATGAAATATCTGCTCCTGGAACAAGAGCAATGCCATGCACCACGGAGGTCTCTGATCCAAGCTGGATTAGGTACTCTAAAGGAAGGCTGCAAAATCTAGTACCTCTTCTCCTCTTGCCCTGAGACAGTGTTGCCCTGCTGTGAGGGCAGTGGGGACAGTGATGCTGTAATTACCATGGAGCTTGATCCTGAGACTCAGGACTCACTCACTCCACAAAGAAACTACAGCCAGGATCACTAATAACTGAACAGCCAGGGCTCTGCTGTACATTTGCAGCAGATGCTGCATGAGACAAACTCACATCCCAAACACCTGGGTGCAGTCCATTTCAGTTGTGAGAAAGGGGTTGTTTCCAAACCCCATTTTCTCGCAAAGCATGGGTCTTTCCTGCTCCAGGGGTAGCCTCTGCTAAGCTGTGAGCCCTAGGGCCATCAGTCTGAAGTGCACAGTGACCAGAGGAGCTGAGAACGCATGCTGCTATAGCTATATCATTAGTCACTTGTGTATTTAATAGCCATCAACTCTGCATTTATATTCAAGACAGAGATACAGTCCCATATTAACAGCAGCATCTCCTAAAATGGGTTTTCAAGAAAAACTTTACTGTCAAGTCCTGAATTCATTCAAATCAGCACAGCCATGATGTCCGCAGAGGTTCAATTCCTACCAGTCAGGGGGAGAGGACCAATTGCTATTAAACCGGCAACACTCTGGGTCTGCGTTTGAACCTGGTTGATTCAGCCCAAACTACTAAGTGCTTCTAGAAGGCTGATGGACTGATGCTATTGATTGGGATGATGTGGCTGCCAACAGAGAGGCTGCATAGAGCATTTCAAACCCCAATTTTGTTGCGACACTAAGCTGCATTGTCCTGTAAAAGCCTCAGAAAAAGGTTGCGATCAGAGCTTTGTTCAAGTTGGAATCAGTCCCCTCCTAGAAACGCTGCCAAAACTCCTCCATGAGGCTTCTTAGGTAGGTCTCGCTGCTCTTGCCTTTTCTTCCTGTTGCTTGGGATTAGCTTTTCTCCTCCAAATTTTATCAACTTGCTTGTATCCCTCTCATCCCTTTTGCAGCCCCCAGCATGCCAGCCTCCTTACCCCTCTCCATCCCCACTGCCCCCTCAAGGCAAAGACAGACCTCTGGCACAGACCCACAAACACCCAGCCCAGTGAGCACCAGCTTGGCCCCCTCAGCATCACTGGTATCTGGGGCCTGCTGGCACAGGCTACAAGGCATGTCCATTGCGCTCATGAATTATCTTCTTGCAATTTCATTATCAAAATTGGAAAAAATGTTATTTAATGCTTTCCTGAGTTTTCCTAGAGGGCTGATTCTTTGCTGTTCTCCTTAAAGAACAGAAGTACAATTGGGATTTCTGTGAGGCTGACACTAGAAGGTATATCATAACACAGATTTACTTTATGTTGCTTCTTTTGGGATCTCCTGGCCCTTTACAAACTGCACAAGCATAACAAACAACACAATAAACATGCAAACATGTTAATTGAAATAACTATCATTAAAATTTCAGTGCCTAGGTACTTCCCACCAATAGTCTGCAGTATAAACCAGTGAAATCAGGCTGGCACTAAAAAAAGCAAACACTACTTTTAACTTTGCAGTCAAACTAGGAGGAAACAGGAGGAGAGTGGGCCAAGACCCTCCTGGTGTAATTGGGTTAATAGCCATTCGGGCAGTGGCTTCATACCTGTTTACAAAGTCCAGCACTGACCAGCTCCTCAGTGCCCATCAAATCAGCCTCAGCTTTGTGGAAAACAGAAGCAACGCTCCAGTCTCAGAGGCTCAGCAAATTTTGTCCCTGTCTAATTCTGTGGGAAATAGCTTCCCAGTTGAGATCGACAGCTGGTGGCTTTCTACACAGTCTCGGGCACAGTCAGCTAGTCAGCTGGTGTAATCTCTTAATTAAAAGCTGCATGGAGAGGTCTCAAGGTATTGCATGTCACACAAATACAGCAAATCTAGTCCTCTATTAAGGAACCGTTTGCTATAATGCAAATAGGTCCTTGCTTCCAGCAGGAAGCAGTTACAGTGCAGTCCTTCATCCAGGCAGGAACGACCAAAGAAGGGACCTAGGCAATTCCTGGGGAAAAGCATGGTTCAAAACTACCCACATGCCTGACCGTCAGGGCTTGAGGCCACCACTGCTCCCACTGGCATTCCCCTGCATACCTTGATGAATCCTCTCTCTTGTTTAGACATAGGAAAAGGCTGCCGTGAAAACAACACTCCAGGTCACAACAGATCACTTAGCACTGAAAATTGCTTGTATTCAATTGTTCTTCAGTTCTGTTAGCCTTTTGGACATCTTCCTAAATTTGACAGTAACGTCTGTCATGTAAATCAATTCTGGATTTTTTTTTAATGTCTTTATATGAACATTCTGCATTTTAAAAGGCAGAAGACTGATGAGAGCGCGAAAGGAGGGACTAACGTATCCCAGTGGAGTCACAGAGAAAGAGGTTAGCAAATGCCTGAGCTGCTGCTCTTACAGCAGTGTCACTGTGGCTGCAATGGTCTAAGGTTAGTTAACCAATTAACATCTCCCTAAACTTTAGCAGCTTCTATTTTAGACCTGAAGAAATCTCCAGGGCCACTTCTCGTCAGCTTGATTCCCGGCTGTAGAAGCTCATATATTCTGAGATATTATTCCCACAGACTTTGTCTTGCTGGTTCTATTAGAGACAGGCACCTGTTTCACCACTTTCAACATCTTGCATTTCATGGAGAAGTTTTACGAGGCACAAAACCCAGTTTATCTTCCTGGACAACTTCTCACAAACAATTACACAGCTGGCACAGCAGCCAGTGAGGGCAATGAACTTCTAGCTAGAGTGTAACCACACAGGTCCTGCACCCGAGTTCGTCTCCACCAGGACAAGGACATCAACTCCGACCGGAACAAGGTGTTTGCCAGTGCTGGCTCTGCTCCAGTCCTGTGTCCAAACATTCCAGATTTCATTATAAGGCCTCAGAATGGGGATCACGTCACTGAGAACCCCACAGTTTCCATTCATGTAGTTAGAAAGAAAAAGGAAAAACCCCATATAAATAGATTTTTTGATTGCCAGAGGCTTTCAGCACTGCAGGTCTCAACTAACAGCTGCCCACCTGATGCCAGTTTGTTGTGTTTTCTGAAGAGGCTGTGCATACAGCACTGTCAAAGATCTGACTCAAAGCTATTCGTGGGGTAGAGGAAGGCAGACACAGCCTGTGCGACAAACGCGAATGCCTGCCCTGCTCAAGCCTGGCTCCGAAGCCACCCAGAAGGATTTTAGGAGTGTAGCCCTTCAGGCAGAGGTGAATTTTAGATATCCTTCTTTGATACTGCAGAGACACACACCACCAGTTTCTATCACTGTCAGTAGAAGCTAAAGCCAGACCTCCGCACGCAGCCCTGTGACCTTCTCTTTAAAGATTTATCAGCTGTACACCACAACACTGATATCAGCCAGCTTTTAAGAACAGCCTTCAAGTGCACAGGCATGAGCCTGCTCGCAGTTACCCTGATTAAGCCAAGAACAGAATTCATTCCTTATTGCTACCAGGAGAAAGAGAACAAAAACGAAGCTGCTGTAAATAAACCAAAGTAAAGGCCAATTTCTGCCCTCAGCTGTACATGAGCTGGAAGGGGCCGTTTGAGGAAGGCAACATAACTAAGCCTGGGGAATGATGCCAAGCACAGGGCTGCATACCTGCTTCTGCGCCTCGCGCTCCCCCAGCACCACCAGCAAGGCAAATTCTGCTTATGTAACCAGACGGACTCTGGACTAGACCGCAGCAAACAGGGACAGCCACAGCCAGTCCAGACACATCCATGCCAGTGGCACAGGAGCTAGGCTAGATGCCCATAAGTAGGCGAGCTGCAGTGGCACAGGATCTATGTGGAAAAAGCCATCTGAAGCAAAGAATGAATTGACTCAGAAAACTCCCTTTGTGACAGCATCTTTCTCACCATGAGGTTCCATTGCATAGCTATACTCTCCTTTGGTTTGTCAGCCTTCTTTTTACTTTATTAAAAATAAAACATTTGAACACTGCAGCTAATTCAGATGAGAAGACTATAAATATTGCATACATGCTCCACACCTAAACACTGTGCAGCCTCACAACACTTTTAGGAAAACAACATTTCCAAAGTGCAGAAGTAGAAGGATCAATTCAGGTCAAGTTGCTGTAACCCAGCCCTAATTTTACTCCTCCTGGCACCAAGGAACTTCTCTGCCTTTCCCTCCTTGATGAATTACATCTCACAGAAACCTGGTTTGGCTTTTAGCTACTCCAAAATCTGAGCCAACACAGGAGTGGGGTTGGCTTTAATCCACCTTGATGATTTCACTAGTTAAGGACTACGAGAGGCTGTACCTATCTCAGGGCAACCTAGACTACTCATAAACCTGGCAACAGAAAATAAGTAAATTCTACCAGCAGTTAACAAGGGACTGGGAGGAGGGACAATATCTGGGTTTCCAGGGAAAGCTCCCAGGAGTATGTTGTGAGGGGACTGTGTCCTTTCTCTTACCATCTATTTATCCAGCCAGGACTGGATGCTTTAGCCACGCTGTAAGGGAGGGTCACCCCATTACATCTCATGGGAAACTCATTTTCATATGAGTTCAAGTCCACTACAGCTGAAGGTTGTTGTGCAAAAGGAGCCTGTTAAAATGTAACCAGTCATCGGATGTGCCAGTTAATCATCTACTTTGAAGCTTGTCCCCTTTGATAATAATTTTCCATGTTTGCAGAATTAAGCTTAACTGGTCATTGGCTTCGAAAATGACCTTGTCTGACAGGGAATGTAGAAGAGGAAACAACAGTAACACGACCTTCTCTTGTAAATTCTAGATGGGGACAGAAGGGAAGAAAAATACTTCTGGCAATTTCCAATTGACTCGGTGATTTATCTCAGCCAGCCTGTAACTTTCCCTCAGTCATCTCCAGGCACCAAAGAAACACCAGCTCTTGCCTCCAGGAGTTGTAGGGCAGCGTCAGTTTACAAAGGCGACCTGAATGCTGCATTTTCTCCAAGAGCCCTACCAATGTGTTTTATTAGACACAAAAGACCCACTCAGGTGAAAGCACAGAAACATTACAGCTTTTGAACGTGACTGGTGAGGTGCCAGCAGGGACGGATGCCTTTCTGCTCAGCCACCCTGAACGCGGGGCCAGGACACTGCTCGAGAAAGGACTGCAGGGACAAGCTGGTTCCAGAGTCAGCAAAGACGGGACGAGCTGAGTGCTTTCTTCCTGCAGTTACTGATCTGTCTTGAAGAAATACAATGGAAACATAAGAAAGAAGTATTTAAAAATCCAAAGTACAGGTGGGAGAGTTTCTAAACAGATACTGAGGATGACAGCCTTCCTCACCTCATCCAGGATCAGTAAAAATAAGTAAGAGGTTAAAACATTGCTTTTCCACTGGACTCATGGTGTTAGCACAATTTTACTGCTCAATCTGCTGTAACTCCAACATCACATGTAGAACTATTTTAGCCAGCTAATGATGCGATGGAAATGAATCCTAACTTCTCCCAGACAGACAGACAACACTGCAAAGCAAAGGACAAGGATAAGACACAAACGTCACCAGAGGTGAAAACCTCAACTCGCTACGGTACCCATGTCAGACTTCGCCTGGCAGCCAGCGTCCACTCAGTGGAGATGCTGAGGAGTCAGGGCTGGTCACACACAGTCACCAGAAGAATTTTTTGCAATGAGGCGAGAGGGGAACATAATTCACTACCAGATTTAAGGAACTTAGTTACACAGCAATGTGGATAAGTGACTAGAGGGATTGTCGAAACAGAAGAAGCTCTTAACACGAGTCCTCTCTTCTCAAAAGTACCTTGCTGAAGACTTACAACTCCACTTCACTGACTGGGAGTGAAATTTAAGCTTAAAATCCCTGAAAACATGACTCAGTCCAATGAGATAAATCAATGAGGTGAAGAAGCATCCATTCATTTATGTAACTATTTATCCCATGATCTAAGATAAAATGTAATTTAAGTTGGTAAAAGAATAGGGAGAATTAAGTATCTAAGGGAATATTTGTTGAGGTAATAATTTTTAATTTTTTTTAAAGGTTTGGGATCAAATCACATTGAAATCAGAAATTTTCAAAACTCCTCACAAATCAAGAGCTCGCCAGCCAGAAGGCCTCTTCTTTCCCTGCTTCTGCCCACTGTGGTTTTGGTTTCACTGGACACTTGCAATGTGCAGGCTTGGAAAAAACTCCTTGGCAGGGCTGCTGAACTGAGTCTCTGAGCTTCCTTGGTGCTTTGCTTCAAGCCAGCTTTCCCTAGTAAATTGTCCAACAGCTGGAAACCTGGTGTTTCCAGATCCACTCAGCTATTTTGCCTGGAAAAATGGGATCTCAGGTCACCTACTTAGTAAGATCTTACTGTTATGGAGATTGTCCATGAGGAAACTTGGAGTCGCACTTTGGACTCTGCAGAAGTTCAGAGTCTGAAACACCTTCCTCTCAGCAACCTTGGTTTTGTGGGAAATCTACCAACCAACTCCAATGATACTACTTGCAGATACAGCTTCAGACCACACGAGGAAAAACCCAGAGTAAAAGGAGAAGAGGATGCTTGGAAGAGCCTTGCAGCTGTGAGGCATCGAGTACTTACTGTTGTGTAACAGGAAAATTTGCCAGTGCCATGAAGAGCACAAAGATGCTGTTTATATTCAGCGCCTGGTTTCAGCAAGTGATTTCGTAGTAAATTTCCCTGCTGATCCAGCTGCATTGTGATAGCAGGTGTCTGCTAACATCAATCACATGTTATTGCATTTTCCCCTTCCACCTTCAGGTGTAAGAGACACAATGCATCACCATGCAATAGGAGAGGAAGAAGACGCTGCCTAATTTCCCATAGGATGCAGTATTTATCCTGTAAGTGCGGATTAACTGAATAACTTGCTAGCTTTGTGTCAAGGCTTGTAAGAAGTGGTGACTAATCCTAGCTAGTGGGGATTAACAATGTTTGCTGTGGGAAATGTGCCAGACTTTTCAATTATATCGTGCCTCACAAAGAGATTGCAATAGTTCTAAAGGAATACAACTGTGTTCTTGCCACAGCACAATGATAACAGGGTACATCCTTTCTGGTTTTTAGCTCCAGCAAGAACATTACATGGATGGACAGCAATACCAGAGCCTGTTCTTCTCTTAGAGTAGGGCAAAAGGAGGAGAAAGTTCAGGTGCGCAGCCAGGAAGTCCTGAAGTTACACCTTAAGAAGCTTTGGTTGAGTGTGCATCACCTGTGCTACCCTGATATGTTGACACACGCACGCTCACACACTTTTCATAAGGAGGGAGCACCAGAAGGCCACACATGGCAGCCTTGAGAAGCAGTGTCGAAGACTCAGGCTCCAAGCAGCACACAAGTCCACTTTCACAGTTGTGGAAGATCACACGACTAGGGCTCTCATCATCATTGAGGGAAAAAAAGCAGAAAGAGGTAAAAACTGCTACAGAAGAGTGTGACCACTCCAGCTGGTGAAAACCATCAGCAGCTCAGTACAGGCTTAGTTCCAAGAACACAACCGAAAGCAAACACAGTGTCATAGTTCATGAATTCACCACATAGGTGCTAGGCTTCCTATGGCACCCAACATCTACAGCAGCTGCAAAGCCAAGCACTTGTATTCAAGTCCCAATTTTCAGGCCTGTGCCCTTTAGAGGAGTCTGGTCTTGGACTGAGCTGCTGACCCATGAGAGCTACAAACAGCCCTCTCCGTATGAGGACTTCACTCTAAACCAACTAGTTCAAGTTAAGGACAATCAAGATGAGCAGGAAAGCTGGGGTGCTCTCACCTCCAAGAGGAAGCACTGAAAGCACAGTGGGGAAGACCAGGATGGCAACTGTGGTGAGCAGCACTGCTAGGACTAAAACAGAACTACAAGAGCATTCTGATGTTGTTCCACTGACTTTTTATGGTCAGCCACAACACTGGGGCAAATATAACTAGTACGTACTAAGCAATCCCAGAGGTCCTTGCAAGAAACCTTTCCTATGTGTCCTTCTCCAAGCAGCTGCACAGGGTAGCTAGAGTTGCAGAAGAACATCACCGTTACAGATGACTTTGGACACCTGGCTTTCAAGGCATAGTACCCAGTACCGCAACCCAAACAGCTTCTGCGTTCTTTGCCCCACTCTTGACCTGTGTGCTGTTACATTCACTATGCTAGTAGCTAGAGGGCAACAAAACACTAAAAGGACATGGTCTACGATGGGAATCCAGTTGCCAAAATAGTATTTTTCCGGCCTCTGCTTCTCCCTGAAGCAGCATCCCGCCCTGCAGCACAGACAATGGCACCTTCAGGCTCTGTCCCGGCTAAAGGACCGTTACTGCGGGGACACTGCAAGTGCTGCAGTGAACCAAGAGCTTCAGCTGGCAAGCGCCAAGTGTCCGGCTGTGTTCTTACCCAGAAACCCTTCCCCATGCAACTGTTGTGCAGCTCGCTCAGCTTTTCATTTCACTGCCTCAGCATAACAGGGAGACACAAGACTCCTTACAGCATGGGAAAGAGGTCTGTGATACAGTACTCAAAGCAGGTTGGAGTGATACAGCCCATCTTGACCATTCTGGCTCATTTCCATACACTCACAGCCAGACCAAGGGCTTGACTCAACACCAGTTTGGAGCTTCCATTTGGTTTCAAAGACCTCTGGATAAAGTGCAAGCCAACATAAATACAAAAATAAAACAAACCACAGAGGCTCAACTTGCAAGCATCGCTCTCCCATCTGCTGACCCAACAGAGTTCAGTACCCAGGAACCAAACCACTTGCCTTTGCCCTCTGAGTGCAACTCCTCTGCTAGTAAGGATGCATTCGGACACACCCACGGGAGATTTATGTGCAAGACAAAATCCCCTTTCCGTGCTCCTCCTGGAGCTATCTTAATGAGTTACGTATTAACCTTGATTTCTCCCTCATGTATCAATAGTTATTACTACTTAATAGTGCTCCAAGGTGCTTGGGAGTAACAGTAGCACAGAGGTAATTAGAGGAAAAGGAACATCTACTTATGAGTAAGGTATAAGCAGCTGAACGGAGTATTTTGCAACTGCACAACTGCCCAGTGACAGCTACTCCAGCACACCAGAAAAGGGCTAGTCATTTTTTGGATTGGTGACAGATTGGCCCCTGGTGACTGCAACCACCTCCACAAGAAGCTTGGCTAGAAAGGCAGAAAAACCCATCACAAAATGGCTCCCAGTCAATTGACAAGGCCATTCTGTGGCACGGGAGACTTTTAAATCCAGATTCTGCATCTAAACATAGCGAGGGGATTTGAAATTGGGTCTTGTGCCTCACCTACCAGTGCTCTCACAGCTAACTGCAAGGAAGAGCACCACCACACATTGGTATTCGTACTGCTTCAAGGTTGTGCTTTTTCCCCAAAGTGCGTTTTCAACCAGTCTTAAGCTGCTTGCAGCTTTTGTTTGTGTTTGGCAAATAACTACAGCTAAACTAATAAATCAGAAATTAAATATTTCATATGGAAATATGCATAAAACCAAAGGTGAGTTTAGGCTTCACACGTTTTTTTTCTGGCTAATGTTTATCACTGGGTCTCCGCTGGCTAATGCAAATATGGCCAGACACCATCACCCCCGTTTTGCAGTCAAGAGCACAGGGGGACAGGGAAAGGAAGGGCAGGCCATTTCACAGGCAGTGCTGCTGCTCTGCTGAATTACATTCAACCAAAAGGCTGGCCTGGTGAGGTTCTCATTGCTCATGTATGGACATCTTACCACCAGCAGAGACAAGTTTCTCCTGTTTGTAAACAGTTATTGAGGTAACAAAGTTAAACATTTCAATTTATTTCTCATACTCACATTCCTACAATCTTACAAGTCCTCCTTGTGACTTTCAGGTAGCTCTGAAATTTGCTGGGAACTACGAGAAGCCTCTCGCTTTTCAATAGGCAGGTCTCCAAGGTCACATAAGTCAAAACCAGAAGCAAGACATGACGTGCAGCAGGGCTCTAGCTGCTGCATTCCCCAGGCCTACCAACTTGGGGTCCCCATCTGCTTGACTGCACCTAGCAGCAGGGCTGGGCAAGAAAGCAGAAGCCTGAGGTGGGAATAAGGCAGGAGCAGTTATGGGGGGGTGGATAGGAAGGACAGGGAGACCAGAGATGCGTAGGCTTGGAGTAGGGAAGACGGTGACAGTGAGACTTATTCCAAAAACATTGGACTTTGCTGCTTCACATCCTTCAGTAAAACGTGGAACAGGAAACACACTGTCAACCTCAAAGAAAGATTCAGTCATCTCCAGGCTGCTGCAAAGAGAGCTGCTCCCACAGCATTTAGAAGTCCTGTCTCCACCTGTCCGCTCCTGCCTTCCTCGTACTGAGCTTTATGTTTAATGAATCATGCCCCAACCTCCCTCCCTGATTTATTTGCCAAAAGAGAGATTTGCATGGGGTGGCAATTAAAGAGGCACGATTTGATATTCATCAGTTTGTGTGCCTCTGAACCCGACCACATCCTGGTGCAGCAGCTCCTCGCAGGTGTTCAGATACCATGGTAATGGGTGTACAAAAAACACAACACCACAATTACAACACCCAGAGAAGGAGAACTTGCCTTTCTGTGCCACAGAGACGGGCTCCACAGCTGTGCTCAGGAGGCTGATAGGAAAAGGAGTCATGTACTAATTTCCCCAAAACATGTTTAATGAATAAGCTCATTAACTCTAGTACTAGGCACTGTTTCCAAGCTGCTGTAGGACAGAGGACACCAATGAAATGGACATTAAGCTGCACATCTGAGGGTCCCAAGCCCAGATACCTTCAAAATGGGCAACCATCAGGAGATGGGCAGAAGTGCCACACCATTCCAGCTACCTACATGTGGCTAGTGAAGGCCACATGCACAGCTGAGTCAGTTGCACTTTTCCTTTTTCTCTGCAACTTCCCCTTCCTCACGAAGAACTATATTGGCAAAGACAAGGTGAGATGAGGACATGGGAGCCACCAACACTGCTCTCTCTAAAGCTACAGGAAGCCTTATAGCAAAGATTTTACTTCACTAGTGCCCACAGAATATCTGTCCCAGGACTCTTCCACTCCATGCCCGGACACTTCTCCAGCCTCACAGGGAGCTGAACATCTGTAACAGAAGAGATGATATCTACGGCCTGCCATAAGGAGAGAGCAGGAGAGACAAACGACGCTGCCCACACATAGCCTAGGCCCCTGCAATAACAAGGGATTTTCCAAATTAAAATGGAGATAAAGCAACTTCTATCCGAGCCTTGCACCAGACTGGCTCTTCCTTCTGGCCCTCCATCAGCCTCACAAACTCACCCAGTCGTATCTACCTCCAGAAACCCGTTCCAACCTCCAGGAGGGGTGTGCCTGCCCTCACCTTCACTAAATAATCCATCATTCCTAATCATTTCCCACAGAGCTTAGTATCTGATGACAGTTTGAGATATTCCTTACAAGCCCCATCCACTCACCATAAGAGTCTGAAAACCTTGTGCCCACTTCTTGCATCCCAGTGCACTCCTGACACCGCAGAGACAGCTACCACGATCACCGTGCTCCTCACTGGACTTGCAAGCAACAAGTGACTTATGCAGCCTCCTACAAAGGTCAGGCTTTTGCAGATCTGAATTCTAAATGTTCTCTGGGACTCAACTGTGCTTTGTCAGATCCAGCAATTACACCATCAAAAGCAACAGGTGGGAGAAGAAAGAGGAGGTTCCTCAGAGAAAGGGGAAGAAAGGGTATGGGGAGTTCCATTCTCCAGTTTTTTGATCAGCCTTCTGAGATTTCAGTCAAACACAGGATTGTAATGAAAATGTTACAGTGGATAATATTTTACAGACATAAATTGTACAAACCAGGTACTCGGTATGCATACTACATTAAAATATTTCAAATAATTTCGTACTAAAACCCATACTCTCCTGGAAGCAAATGAAAAACATACTTGTATTCTTTGTTTAGCTCACTTCCTTACGTAAGGTTCATATTTCCTTCTAACACAGTGGTAGGAGAGTTGTGAAATACAAATTGTTTCTCTTTTTACTCTTCACCATTATGTACAATATTGACTTCTCCCACTCACTAAGATTAGCTATATTTTGTAAACAGTAAATGCACTTTAGCAGTGCAAATTTTTTCCAAGGCTTTCTCAATTCCACTGACGTAAAACTTCTCATTGATCTACTAAAATCGCTTTTTGTCTAATTACCTTCTAAAAGGCCATATTCCTTTTCATGGCAATGACCATGCACCACTGTCCCAGTGTCCTGCACTGCAGCTGCCACCTTTGGCACCAGGGCTGGGCTTTCCCACCTTCCCCCCGGCACAGTGGCCAGGCTGGTCCCCTGTGCTGCCTCTCTCCCTGCTGCAGCCCCTGGTTGGCGATGCCCGTGCTGGCAGCAGCCCTCGTCATGGCCTTGCCACGGCCACAGCCCAACAGTCCCACCTTGTCCCACCCGCGCCACCAACGCTGTACCTGCAGGCACAGGGCTGGACCCAGCGCGGCACATGGCAGAGAGAGTAGACATAGTCGCTACACAGTGAATAGAGCCTAACAGCATGGGAAGTAAACGGGGTCTAGTAGAGTTGGTAAGAAATAGAGTCTACCAGAGCTGGCAATATAGAGTCTGATAGATTTGGTAACAAATAGAGCCTAATAGAGTCAGCAATAAACGGCATCTAATGGAGTTGGAAATAAAGTGTTGAACAATAAACCTTTTCCAGTTTTCCAGTCCTGTTTGTACAGTGGAAGCCCAGATCGAGTTTTTATTTCACCAGTCAAAATAGAAGCAAGTGGCTCACAAGCAATTTAATGATTTTCCGTAACAGTTAAGCTCTAGATTCTCAGCATTACTGAGTAAAAGATGCATAATGTTTCATGGGGAAGCAGGGCACATGCTCAACAAGGAAAGCTGGTCTAGCCTAGGCCAGGTGAGACTGGAAGAGAAGGTCACACACCCTGGCTGTAAAATCAGAAGGCAGAGCAGGACTGCAGAGGGAGATCACAGTTAGAGCTCAGGAAAAGCAACATCCATGACCAGGATGAGGGTGGCGTTCCCAGGACAGTTTGTTGCACAGCTTCTGCGTGCAGGTTCAGTGCAGTCCTTTGCACAACATAGCCTTACCCTCTGTCTCAGGCTCCTCTTCCTCCCTCTCTGTCTGCAGTGAAAGGGGCAGCATGCTGCCTGGGAACTGCCAGGGAGAAGCAACCCAAGCATCTTCCCAGACTACTTGGTCTGAGCAAGGAACTGTCTTCTTTGAGGACCAAACAGGGGCTCCAGCTGTCCCCCACGAATAAGGGGACAAATTCCATTCATGGCAGCTAGTTAATAGCCTCATCTTTCTTCTCCTCATGCAGAACCTCTGACTCCCTATGCTTTCTCTAGTCAGCCAAAGGGCAGAAGAACTTCAAGAGGTGGATTCAGCCCCCTAAAAGTCAAAGCTGACTGCAGAAGGCAGGCATTGTAGGCAAAGGGAGAACATGTTCCCAGTATGGTTAAATGCTGAAGATCAGGTGATGGGAACCTGCCAAGAAGAGGCTTGTGATCCTTTTCCCCTCAGAGAGGGACAGTGAAACTGAGCAAACACAGTGATGGGCTGCGATTTGACTGCAGGGAGCTCCTGCTTAGCATAGTTGTTCTAAAGCTGCCACAAAGTATTTTCGCTATAAAATATTGTGCAGAAGTTGGTGCTAGCAAAATTGAGGGGAGAAAAAATAAAACTGGGGAGATATTAAAGTGTCTGATATGTCTCTAGTGAGCAGCAGTACTCTCTCTTACTAAACCAAGTTCAATCTGTCTAAATTTTTGTTGGTCTGCTACATTAAATGGATAAATTGTGAAAGTTTTTAATCACGGAACAGTGATATAGGAGATGGAGTTAAACAGAGTTTCCTGAACCAGTCAGGTCTCTATCTGGTCTGCAGCAGGGTTCTTTGTTGGGAGAAGGCAGGACGTTTCTGGCCAGTACTGCAGGGCTCAGCAACATGCTCCCCAAGCCGAGGGGACCACGGCCCAGCTGTAAGTGTCAGAATGGCTTTGTTTCCTACACATGCCACAGAGTACACATTGAGATGAGAGATGTTTATTCATTTCATCACATGAAACAAACTGTACGAAATGACTAAGACAAACTAAGGAGTCTAGTCCGGACATGGTCTTTAATTCTGAAACTAATGTTGATCTCTGTATGACAGAAGAGGGAAAGATTGGTAGCCCGTAATAAAAGGGAAATGAAGGTTCAGGACAAATTCTATTTTTCTGCTGTAGACCAGTTACAGTCAAGATACCAACAGCTTGGAGAGTATGCAAGGAAAAGCAGAGAAAAATTATAAACATAACACAAGAATTTCAGAGCATCCTGTCCTCTTCTCATCTACTCAAAAGAGATGATACAAACTGTTTTCCACATCCTGCTGTGTTACACTGTTGGTAGTGCCTCTCATTTGCCTGTTGGTCCTTTAATAAGCCCCCCATGCATGCATGGTATCACCTCCTAATCTCTCTATCGATGTCTGCACTCAAGGATGGGCCATCTGGGAAGACCATCAGAAGTAACAGCAGAGAAGAGGCAGGTACATTTGCAACCTTTTCCCTCCTGGTGCCCCAGGCAACAGCAAGAGTTTTGCCTATTGACTTCATAGGCACGTGGGTTGAATATAGATATCACTTAAGCATGAGCAAGGATAAAATCCCAAATTATTCATTCCTTACAGCTTTTTGCAGTGAGCTCCAGGAGAGCTACTGCACAGCGGCAGCATCATTTAAGCCATACATTATTGTCAGGCCAGCAGCGAGACAGCGGTGCCAGTGGAAGTCAGGTCTAGACAGATGAGGAATCCTTAGGCTCCCGGCAGTCTCAGACCAGAAACATCACCTCTCTCAGGATGCACCTGAAACCACTGAGCCAGTGGGTGAAGGAAGCAGATGACGGACATAAGCAAGAACATGGTGAGTGTCTACTTGAATTTTGCCATAGCTCCCCAGTTGTATTTTACGGCCTGTCAGTATGTTTGCAATCAGGAAAGAAGCAAGGAAGAGCCTTTTCCTGTCATTTAAATTCAGCTGTCCCAAACACCCTCTCAGAGTGGGCCCCAGGCCAAAAAGGACTGGCCAGGTTTGCAGACCCCACATGAACCAGAAGAACAGGAGACGTGTCTGCGACACATGGGCACAGTAGTCTCTGTAAGCAACTTACTCATCTGCTGTTCCACAGCACAACTTGTCTGCTCAAAACTGGGTGGAAAATTCAGGGATGACTGGGCAAAGGCTTCACACACTGACTCACATACATATCACCTGTGCTGCTCCGAATTTTCTCAAGCCCTCATATCCTGGGAAACTGGCAAAAAAGCTTATTCCAAATTAAAGAGAACAAGGTTGAAACATGTTAGTGCAAATCCAGCCTACACAATTGATCCATTACATTCAACAGGAGTCTCCTCTCTAGCTTCAGCAGGCTGATCATCAGGTGAAAGTTAAGGAAAAGGGAGAGAAGATCACCAGCTTCTTGAATCCATACAGCTTAGAGCAGATTTTATCTAGCCATGCTCCCTGATGCTGAAGAGGACAGGACAACAGCCATAGAAGGCTATTATGATTTCGGCACGTCAGGTCTGCTGCGTCACTCATGCTACAGTCCTGAACACTGGATATAGTGGAGAAAACCCATGGGAACAATTCACCTTGAAATACAGCTTTCTCCACTGGACACCAAGCACCGTTTAACTGTGTGCCTACATTCACACGCTTCTGCAACCTCACTAAAAGCAGGTTGGAAGTAGAGCACCAGCTTAGTTAGAGGAAAGCTCAAAGGGCAAACTGAGCCTTGTCTAGAAAGCACAATTCTGATTTGCAGTATGGTCACAGAAATGCTTCTCCCAGATGAAGCTACACACCTCCTAGCTCCTATTCCAGTGCAAATTCCAAGGAGTAAATCAAACTGTGTGCATGTCTGGGGATGAGGCAGATGAGGGGAATAGGGAAAAGAGGAAGCACAGGGCAAGTCTACATTGTACAAGAGAGCACGACACAGTATTGGGATGGCGGTGCTGGGAAGCTGGATTGCCCTGTCCACGCGCGCTGAGAAGTGCAAAAAACCCCAAACCGTAACGAACCAAAAAATAATATTATATGTAAAACTCTGACATAGCACAATCTAGGGTCATCTTTGTGTGGGCCAGCAGCCGTACTGAGGGATTCCTTGGCACACAGGGAATACACAGGCTGGCAGGAGCGCAGCATCACAAGTAAAGGTAAGGCAAGCAGAAGGCAGCAGTGGAGAGGGGTGCAGTTCCATCACAGCCCTTTGAGGGGAAAAAAAAAAAGGATGAGGAGTTGTAGTCTGGGTTGTTACGTCTTGGGACAGCTGTAGTAATCCCTAGGAAGACAGGAAGAATTTAAACAATGACAACTACTGAGCGTTAAAAAGGCCAGTTGAGAAGCGTGGTAGAGGGTTACATCACGTAACAAAACATGCTCCTCCTGAAGCTTGCTGCTGCTGTGCACAGCCTTGGAGGCTGTCTCCAGCACCTGAGACAGGTGGAAATGCACACCTGTGCAACACAGCCATTCACAATACTCATTGTTTGTCCTCCACATAACTTAAATCCGCAGTATTCTCTTTATCTCCCCAAGGACAGGATGGAGGAGGTGACATAGGACTATCTGTTCACCAGGTCCTGCCTGTATTCCTCTCCCTGCTCTGGTCAATGTGCCACCAGCTGCAGGAGACAGACCTCAGGGATGGCCCAGTACCCTGAGAGGAGCTGGAAGGAGACAGACCCACAAAGGCCTGACCTTTTACTCTTATTTGATTGCCATTTTTTCCAGGAATTTGTTAAAATCACAAATAAAATGAAGTTTCAAATAGATTTTTGTGCCAAAAAGGGGAGGAGGGTAGCGTGTGGAGAAAATAAGCCCCTCTTTATAAAAAAGGGAATCGTATGTCCACAACTTTAAACTTGTTTTCATAAGTACTTTCAGAACAGGAAATTCATTAAATCTGATCCTTTTCCACTAAGGTCTCAATTTCAACAATTTTTTCTAATAAAAACACTTTCATGGAAACATTTGTGGCCAGCTTGCATTTTATTCTGTTTCTAGGACATGCAACTTATGGGCCTGGAAACAAGACAGGCAAATTTTTTACTTTAGTAAGCAACGGAAGCTTTTTGCTTAAGCACCTTTCTCTCACCCAACAATTGGAAATGTCCTACATCCCATTTGATTCCTATTAGCAAAGATTTTCATAGGATCATGGAAAAAGGCTGAAGCTGGTACTTGACCATAAGTCTGCCTCCTGAGGTTCAGAACTAAGCCTTGACACTTATACATGATTTCACCGTTTCACCACCCAAACCAAAAGCCAAGCCTTGTCCTGCCAACATCCAATCTCTGGAGCTATTAACCATTCCCTATTGCTTGAGCCTTCTTTGGAAGTGACACTGGTTAATCAACAGCTGCAGTTCTCTATCAGTATTCTTCTGCTCTTTGATACCCTCCCAATGTCTCTGTCCCCACCATCATCTGAAAGGAACCAGTACATACATGGACACCACGATCAAACGCATGCCAGGACAGGAAGGACAAAGTCACAGATATCAGAAGACGAGATTATCTGCTTGGCTGCTGCTTGCTCTGAAAAAGTTGCAAAGTCCAGGACAGTAATATTTCCACTGAGCTTGCATTTTCTGTGATGTAACTCTCTCAAATTATTTAAAAAAAAAAAAAAAAAAATCAAAAAAATGCTGGCAAAATCCCATGTAAACTATGTCACTTGTGACGAGGTCTGTTAGAGTCCACTAACACGCTGAGGAGCTGGAAGCTTTTGTTCAGCAAACAGATTAAGCATGTGCCTGTTTCAACCTTAGCACGAAAGAAGGGGTGACTCCTCAGGGAAGCTCTGAGAACCAGCTTTTCTGTTGCACGGCCACCGTGCACGCTAGCTTCACCCTCTTTCTGTTCCAGATGTCTCAGAAACAGAACAAAGTGATTGCTTCTCTCTGAAGAGCCATCAGCAATAAACAGACAGGCAAGCACACAGCTAAGTAGCCAAGATACAGATGCACGGGGAAGCACCGTCTCTGTTGCTCTACCTCTTTCATCCTGATCACATTCTCTCTCTCTCTGGGAAGCCTGTTCCAGTGCATCACCACTCTCACTGTAAAAAAAATTCTTCCTTATATCTAGTCTAAATCTACCTTCTTTTAGTTTAAAACCATTGCCCTTTGTCCTATTGTAACAGGCCCTGCTAAGAAGTTTGTCCCCATCTTTCTCATAAACCCTCTTTAGGTACCAAAAGGCTACAATAAGGTCTCCCTGGAGCCTTCTCTTCTCCAGGCTAAACAGCTCCAACTATCTCAGCCTGTCCTCATAGGAGAGGTGCTCCAGCCCTCTGACCGTTTTTGTGGCCCTCCTCTGGACCTGCTCCAACAGGTCCATGTCCTTCCTGTGCTGAGGGCTCCAGTACTGCAGGTGAGGTCTCACCAGAGCAGAAGGGCAGAGTTGTCTCCCTCATCAGCCACATTACACCTGACATGGGGCTGTGCAAGGCCGTGTCCAGACAGAAGCTATATACAAGTCACACTCCCACTACTAACAGCACATTAGGATGCAAAGAGTTCAAAATAATCAGTCTTCATTCAAGCAGCAAGTTCTGGGGTACCACACTCACATTGCTTCATCTCCTCCACATCCAAACTGCATCCCAGGCTCAGAACTGGGTGAAGCTCAGTTCAAGTCTGGATGATGAGGAATCTGAATGATGGGGAGTCTGGTCATTGCTTCAGTGAGCACAATATTTATCCCAGACTGAATCACGTAACATGGCTTTATGAGACCAGGGCTGAAGCCAGAAAGGGAGAAGGCTTTGGTTTTGACACGTTTAATTTGCTGTTATTAGGGCCCCATTCCAAGTCTCTTCTACCATCAGCAGAATCAAAGAAAAAAGCTCACATGCTTACGTGCTCACTTCTCTCATGTCTTTTGGTTTATGTCAGTCTACTAGTTAATACTTTAAACAGGTTAAAAAAACCCCACATTTTGAAATTACACTAACGTTTGTCAGCACAGGCTTACTATTAATTTGGTGAAGGCTGGGTCAGACACAGCCCACGTTCAGCTTCCAGGGACATATTCAGGATAAATCCAGTAGCAATGCGAGCAGCAACGCAGCTTACATCTCAAGGGAAAAAAGAGATACAAGTGGTTAAATATTATCACTACCCTGTTAGGAAACAGGAGCAAGCTACAGGGAAGAGTTTATATTAAATCACTGTAATTTTATGGACAAAGGCAGGTGACTGTAAGAATAGAGCATAAGTTATAAGAAGGGATTCAGCACCAGCCTATGACACTGCATTGAGATGATGCTGGATGCACCTGCTTGGGACTTCCCTTGGTATAAAACCAGCCCAGCTGCAAACCAGTGGCCTAGAAGTAACACTGACTTCAGATCCTGAGCCACTCCAGCACTTACTCCCATGTTCATTCAAGCCATCTGAAACACAGGCAATAGTTGAAGACTAAAATTTTCACCTAAGTATTTCCCACTAGAAACTGTTTTACACCAAATCATGCCCGGCCAGCGCTCAGTTGTATCCTGCTGCTCTGTTTATCACCACACACTCTCAGGAAGTCATGAAGCAGAAGAAAGGTCCATGATTAGATGTAGTCCAAGAAAGATTCCCATGGGGCATCATCTCCATATCCCTTTGTTGAAGACACTTTCCCAAAAGCTTGCTGTACAGCATGTTATTTAAACAGCTGAACTGTAGCACTTTCCCCCCCCCCCCCACTTCTCTTCCAATAAGAAAAGTTCTCCAGCTGCCATGGGAGCCCTGAAAAATCTGAACCCCCTGGCTTGTCTAGCCCCAGGTCTAAGATTGCTGATTCTCTATACTTTTGTCCCTTCTCCTGAAAGCAAACACTTTACCATGATGTTTTACTAAAGGCACTTTGCAGGGAAGCTTGATCAGATAGATTCCCCGTCCCGAGAGCAAATGTGGGTTTTCCAGGTCGGGCTGGGAGATGAGCTTTCTACCCCACATCTCACCAGGCACACTGGCACGCCCCCAGGATTTCTCTTGGGATCCCCTCTCTTTGCTCCCTGCTTCAGGACAGCAGAACCCCAAAATCTTGCCCTAAAGGTGAGCAGTACTTTCTGCCATCCTTGTTCTTCCTTTTGGAAACAAGGGAAGCCTCTCCTGCCCTGTCAGATCTAACTGGAAACAAGGGTTTGGGACCTCCTTTTCCAAGGATGAGGCAAGGCACTCGACTGAAATTGCAAGGTTCAGCTTAACACAGCCTTTGAAGAGGTCACAGTTTAAAGGGACAAGTATTCCCATTCAATTAAACAAGAGTGATAATCAAGGGGAGCTCCAGTTTCCCTTTCATGAGTTGCAGCCTTGTGAAGTCAGTGATGGTACAATACAGCTCCTCATGGCAAGTGCTTGTCCAAATGCTGCAAAAACTGCTCTCAAATTCACAGAATATTCAACAAGTCCAGAAATTCTGGTACGAAATTCAGTATTGGTGAACAAATCCATGCAAATTTTTTCTTTGTTCTTTTTCTGAATCTTAGAAAAGACAAAACACTAGAGAAAAATTTCAACATGTCTCCAACATAGCTACTAATACTTTTCTCAGCAGCTCAGTCTAAAAAACCGTACAGCCACACTTTCTAGGAAACACATCTGAACTTTAAGCAGCAAGATCTCAACATGATCCAATCCAAACTGCAAACCACACATGAGATCTGTTTGTAAGACTAATCTATCCTAGAAATTTGAGTCAGGGCTGTAATCATGGAGTTTTGTAGACATGTTTGTTTTAAACACACTAGCAAGCAAAAGGCATAGGAACACGTTTTGCAATGGGGAAGAAGAGGAGTGTTTGTCCAAGCAGCACTTGCTTTGTTCACTATAAATACTCTCAAGGCAAAATCGCTTTTTGTCCTAGAGATGAAGGGACTGGGGTCCAGCTCCCACTGGAAGTGTGACTGAGCTGACCAAGAGGCCAGACCTGCTCCAAGCGAGCCCCATGGAGCAGGCTGTCAGAAAAATGGGAAGCTCCCCTCGTTTGAACTTTTGGAAACCCTCCTGAATCGGTAGTAGGGCCACGCCAGCAAAAAAACAACATCACTCCACCAGAGCTAGTCCTCTGGGTCCCTGCTGTATCTGCACCAGCCCACAGCCAACATCCCTGCCACATGAAGTCCTTTCACAGCTCACAGAAAACAGATCCTCCAAGCACCTTGCCACAAGCTGTCCAGAGATGCCCCAGCTGCAGGATGAGTGTGGTGACAGTGCTCTGGGTGTGTTTTGGGAAGAGCATGTTAGCATTAGGCTGGCACTGACCCAACTGCCAAGTCACCCAGGGCACCTGCCTGCCGAAGCAGGCCCCAAGGACTCACTTTGCCACCAATAATTTCTACAATGTTTGGGGTCCTCACTGTTTACCTTAAACCCCAGCCACATCTGCTAATCCAGGGAAGGCATGGAAGACTCCTACAACTATTGTGTTGACCAGCACAAGTTCAGCAACAGCTTTTCCGCAACTCCCTGCCAGGCACAAACCTCCACTTATCTGTGGGCCCCTGGCAAACAGGGCATTGCTGGCTGGCTCAGGCCAGCCTTTGCCTCCACCACCTACCTCTCTGTTTATGTTACTTTCCCAACACACTTACAAATATGATAAAGGTTAATCTGGTACAAAAGGTAAATAGGGTTACACAAAGCTGGATTTAGCAATTTAGTTTTATTAGTCACTAAGGAAGGCAATTCTTCGATGCAGGTAATGAGGAGATAGCCAAGCCAGATAAAGGATCTGTGCAATATAAACATCCTCCCAAAAGCCTGCTCCCTGCTTGCACAAGCGCTGTAATCATGAAAGCAATTCTTAATGGAGCCACTTGGCAGAGGCCCTGGTACAGCAAGCTGAGAGCCTCTCCCTAGCTGATGGACCGGCTCCAGGAGCCTGTTACTACAGTGCTGCAATGGGGAGAAGGGGCAGGAGAGGGGAAGAGATTGAAAGCTGGATCAAGTCTGCAAGTAGTGGCGCTGGAGCAGGGCCAGGTCTCCTCTGACTTGTCACCTGTGTGGTTTGGAGAAGGCCAGTTATTCCCTCTGTGCTCAACTGCATCTATAAATTGAAATTAATGATTGTCCCTTTGTGCCCCATCTTTCGTAGGTAAACTCTTACCATGAAGGCTGTTTCTTACATATAGGTAAGCGCTTCTGCCTGAAAGTGTTACTATCACTCAGAAACTTGCAATAATATTCCTTCTAATAAGTGACTTCTCATTTTTCCTGACCTTCCAATATTTGCCCTTTGCCTTAAAGAAAGAAAACAAAACAAAACAACATCTGACTTTCCTGTATGAACATCCTGCCCTCTTTCACCTCCCTGCACCAAAACTTAGGGACACAAAGCTGAACAGGAAATCTTTTGCACCCTGCCTTTTGTGCTGTTTGTCTTCTCCTTCACTATCTCTCAGCAGAGAGTTGGGCAGCGTTTCACACTTCCCCGCTGCACTCCTTCCCATCGAGGCGATGGCGTGGGCACCGCACAGTGGGATACAACCCTCAGCAGGTTCAGTCTGTGGCACAGCTCTGGTTTCCTGGCAGTCCCAGGACTAATACGCTCAGGGCAGCGGGAAGTCTCGGGAGAGTCTCTGTCCCTAAATTTTCCATGAAGAGTAAAAGAAGAAAGTAAAGTTTACTTCACCCCACAAGTCACTAACTGCAAGACAGGTCTAGCAGTCACTTACTCCTCTTGACGTGGTTTTCTTGCTGGGGTAAAAGGGGCCTCGTTCCCATAACAAACAGTGCGTGTTTGCCAGCTGCAGGACTGAATCAGAGTCTAGGCACTCACTCAAATATGTATTATGTTGATTTCCAATGCCATACATTAAGAATTCCTCCTCACCTGCACTCATTTAGCTTTCAGCAGGGATCTTCATCAGATCAGCCTAGGAATTTTCACTCTCCTACACACTTTTAATAACTGTTGATGAATTACCTTATTGGGAGTAACAGCGTGATCTATTGAGAAGTAATAGACCAGAACTAGTGAGAACTGTTTTCTAGTCCACAGCTTGCCACTGGCCAATTTCAGATGAGAAACTGCACTTTGTATACCTTTTTCTGCCCTCTGCAAAGCACAACGAAATGTACTTCTGCAAAGTGCTTGCAGATCTATGAATAGAAAGCGCTACATGACAATTCGGGGTTGTTATGCAAAGCAGGACCCACACTGCTCTACATAACTGGCCATTCACCAGCTGTATCAGAGAGGCCAGAGCTACATTGGCCAGCAAGGAATTATCTCCAGCTGGCAGGCAGAATACATTTAGACTGACTATCCTTCTGGACTTCAAGATTTTTTCAATAGGCAAGTTAAAACTGACCTGTTGCAGAAGCATGAATCATATCTGTAAGGATTATGAGCCTTTTCTTTCATTCCAGAGCTTCATTTTAAGCCTTCTGAAGCTAACACAACTGTTCGCATTAACATCAATAAACTATTCAGCAAGAATTTACTCACCTAAGCAGCCCCATTGGCACAATAAAGATGACGGTCTGCCTTTATAGGACTGGGGCCTATAGGAAGGCTGCAATTTTGTTTTCCATTCCCTCCAAAAAAATCCAATACCTTTATCAGCATCCACATTTGAGCTAGGACACTGAGCTAAGGCAGTCACTTTAATTTATATACTGAAGGGATTTACTAGCAGAGGTGATAGCACAGATATCCTCATGGTGCAAAACCTACTCACATGTCCTTGTTTTTCTCATTCACCCTTTTGCAAACCACCTTCAAATGACCACATGTCACAGGTTGTGAACAAGCACTTATTTCTGCAAGGAAGATAAGAGGAAGGCTGCCAGCACCTTGGGTTTTGGTTTGGGTTTTTTTGCACCCACCCATTCAGCATCAGTATCTTGATACACTCCAAAGTGGTATTAAAGACAAACTGATTTTTTTTTTTTCTTTTTTTTGCAAGCTGTGACTCTTTCATACTTAATCAGCATCTGAAATACAGAGCTAACCTGCCTTCTTTCCTTTTCCTTGCACCTGGAAAGTCTCTGACCTATGAGCTTGCCTTATTCAACTTTTAACTTCAAATCTTATCACTCACCAGCTCTGCCTACAGAAAAAAATCAACCCTGCCTGAAGTTACAGTCATTTTCCAGCTTCAGGAGCAGAGCTGGTTTAAACTGATTGATATTCACTGGAATTTAGGAAGCTATCTTATTTTTTTTTTAACCAAAATATCTGCTCCTCTAGGTGTTATAAAATAATACTTGACACAAGGAAAAACCTTATCACATGTGTTACTTAACCAAGTGAGCAAAGGAGCAGCCCAAGCAGCCCAGGCATTCTTCTGAGAGATCAAATAACAAGTGTTCTTCTGCTGATAATAAAGGCTAACTTAAGCCACCACGACTAATTCATAGTGCAGGCTTGACACTTGTTTATCTGGACAAACAATTATGAAACGTTCTTTTGTCCCTGTGAGTACTGCGTAGGCAAGAGTCATGACTTTCTGGGTTACTTTAAAGGGCCACTGTTTAGGTATCTATTCACTGCTCGGGAAACAAGTGACGCCTTGGACAGACTCTGACCAAGCCTGAAGATCTCAGTTTCCTTCTGGCTCCCTTCACGGGACAGACTCCAGTCTGCCCCAACTGGAGATTTGGGGTGAGATTTCCCAGAAGCAGCAGAGTGAAGCAAGAAAATGATGTTTTCCTGAGGCATTTAGTTCCCTAATGGCAAACTGTAATCAGGCAGACAGGAGTCCTAAGTAGTTCTTGAAAGCACAACCTGGGAGTCTAAACAATTTAAACGCTTCTGTAATTTTTAATGTATCTTTCTGAACTGGGGATTTAAAACAATCTGCCATTTTCCTCATTTAGAAATTATTAACAGCAGACCACGGGACGTTCTAGACCAGCTGCACACAGATACGATGGTCACCTCTTGGGATCTTGTCTGGTAAAGATGACTGCATCCTCTTTTCTTGAAAGGGGAAACAACTGGCTTGCAGACCCCACCCCAGGCATCAAGCTGAACTCTGTACCTCGTCGTGGCACCAAGGGCAAAGGCTCCCAGACAGCTAAAAATCACCACCTTTTCCTGCCATTTCAGGTTGAAGGTGCCCTACCGTCCGACTGCACAGCCCAGGGTGGCTTAGTTCTAGTCACAGTCTCTGATGAGCTTCTGAGAAGGAGCAAATTCCCAGGGTAATGCTTTAACAGGGAGAAGGAAAGAAAATTCCAAAACCAGCACAAAATGGCATCTTAACAGGTTTTTTGGGAAGCCAGGGCAGAGCAGGAACAGCCACATTATTACATCCTTTACGATGTGGTCATGGAAAGACCATTACTTACACTCCACATCTGTTTGAGTGCAAAAGCCCTCCCAGTACAGACCTCTCTTTCAGTCACTGATGAGATAAGGGGGCCTTTGAAATTTATTGCGCATATGAGAAATCATGTATTTAAATAAACAAAGCTGGTCAAACACAGCAGTGACTTACAAACCCCCTGCAATATACTTGTGCATGGAAAAACCTTATCTGAACGTCCCTGTGCTGCTAACTTATACCCTGCTTTCAAACACAACACTCTCTTTGCTGGCATTGTGGACTTCACCTTTTTCTAACACAAAAGGAGAAGGACAGAGAGTTGCCTACGAGGAGAGCCAAGAGATTCTGGCTTTGCCAGAAAACACGGCTGATTAAAGCTTTCAGAATAGGACCCAGCATCAGGACAAGAAAGTATCACAGATGGCTTCAACCACAACCTATAAAACTGCTAATTGTCAGCAGATGCCAAGGATATCAAGAGCTTACCAAGAGTTCAGAAAACAATCTGACAAATTCACAGAAAAGCCCATCGAAACCTATTAAGCACAGGGGACATCTCTGCCGGAGAGCACATCCCAGAAGGAAGTACCACCCCATGCTTGGTTTATGCACTGTAGCCACTGTCAAGAGCCAATACAGGACTACATGGGCCTCTCATCCAGCTCAGTATAGCCATGCTTCCTTTTTAGGAAGGCATCAAGAGGGAACCAGGGGCAACAAGACCCAGAGCACAGTCTGCAGGAGTACGGTGCATTGCTTACACTATCCAACGGTGGGTGGAAAGCTCCTTCAGAGCCTCACACATGGATGAAGGGGTAAAGAGAAGCAAGCTCCCCAATGAGCCATCACAGGCACAGTCAGCCTGCCAGCATTCCCATCTTCCAGCATCCCCACATATAAAACCAGCTGACAGTACTTTCCAAATAGTCATGTCACTGTTTGCCCTTCCCTGACCTGGTCAACAGCACATGGCAAGTCAGATCCCTGGAACAGGAGCACAGAAACGCCTCTCAAACTCCGCCTCATCCACTTCCTCGCCCCAGGCTAGATCAATCACAGCTGCATCTTTCCAGACAGATCTCTACCTAATCTGTTCCCTGAGAACCTCCAGTGACATCAACATTACCCTTCACCAGGTCATCTGCTCCACTGCTGAAAACCCCAAATCCACAGCAAAGAGTAGAGCAGCTGACAATCTGTGCCAGGTTAATATTCTCCCAAATAAATTACTTGCTACTATGACCCAAACAGATATTCAATCTATTGTCTTTCTAAGGTTTGTGCCAATTCACAGCAACTGCAAAATTAACTTTATACTTCCCCCCCTCCCTTTTGTTTATCTCAGCCTTATCCAAGACATTTTGCAGGTGGGGAAAAATTAACAACACAAGGTCAATTTAAGACAGGTTTAAGGGCATCCTCCATATCAAACCAAAAATCTACGGAGATATACCACTTCTCCCAAGGCAGGCAATTTATTGTAGCTCTGCTTTTCATTAGCAAAGTGAAAGATGATGAAGAAACACCCTCCATGTTAGATACACATCTCACCATAAATAGACTGCCCAATTAAACCACTTGTTTCTAAAGGGGAACTGGAGCGATTTGGCTTGTTCATAAATATAAACCAGCTACGATTAAAGTTCTGAGACACGTAATTGTCAGGACAACCTGCCAGATTTTCTTGTCGAGCTCAGTCCCTTATATAGTAGATAGCAAGAGCAGGGCTGCTTTAGCAGCTTGGTTTCAACCACCACTGAAACTTCACCCAGGGCCAATGGACTTAGCCAGGTAATGTTCTTCTCTTTACTGCTGAACAGTGCAGCTGCATAATCATGGTTATTCATTAAAATAATAAACTCTACATAATAAAGATGTTAAATACTCAGTATATGCTGTTAGAAGTACAATAGCTTATTTCCCTCTCAAATGACATCCTAATAAAGATTTATGTCACGTACACCATTTACAGGAGTACACCACTCTCCAAGGTGACTGTCCTGCAGGCTTTTGATCACTATAATCTTATTTTTGAGCAAGAAGTGCTGGTACAGATTGAGATATAAGCAATAAGGCCTTATCACATAAATTAGCTCTCTTCAAGGCAGTGCTAGTGTTGATAAGATGCCTGGTGATAGCATGTCATGTAGAGGGACGAGAAAAGCAAGTGACTACGTGGAACCCTGAGTGTAAAAGGGAGCAAGGCCCAGCTCCAAGAGCTACTCAGGACCCGTGAACTGTTGGCAAAGGCTTTACACCTGGGGAAACAAGCTCACATTAGCCACTCAGAGGTGAAGGCATTGTCCAGGCTGACCATTTCATCTCTCCAGCTGAGGACACCTTCCAGCAGGGAGATGAAACAAGCACCATAAAGAAGAACAGAGGGCAAGCATAATCCAATTGGAGATAGATCTCGTAACTGCAACACGAATATCCACCAACAGTCCAAATCCAGGCAGCTGTACTGCTTTACCAAGATTATTTTGCTGCTCTTTCATATCTAAAGTTCAGTTCTATTCTGCTGAACCCATGAATCAAAGTTCAGTTTCACATTTACTTTCACCGGCTGCTTTCCGAAGCTTAGACTCATTCAGAAAATGAGGATGTGATGGCTGCACTGCTGCTGCACAGCTATCCTGGTCCCAAAATTGCAAGGCAGAGGCATTGAGAAACTGGCAGGAACCTCACAAGCTACAACCCAAAATATCCTGTACTTGAGTAGAGACCAAAGTCTTCTCCTCTCCTAAGGGAGAGCTAAAGATTCACAGAAATATGCTGAAGATGCCCAGAAATAGCCCTGTCATCACATCCAGCGTCAGCGCTAATCTACTGCCCTTCCTTATCAGGGCACCAGATACCAGGTTGTGGGGGTGTTTGGTAGCCCAGGCCACTGATGACAACCAAAGAGCCCAGGCTAGAGCCACGGCTGTGACAGGCACACACTCAAACCCACTGCCCACGTGTACTGGGGCGGGTGTGAGACGTGTCCGTCCTCCTGCTTTCAGATGTGCCTGCGGTGCAGTGGCAGAGCGCGGTACACACACCTGCCTGAATCGGGGCCTATGATCACTCATTCCTTTATCTTCCTTCTGCGCCTTCTCTCATCTCTCTTTTTCCCAGGTTCCTGGGGGCGTGATGCTACGTAACAGGATGAGCCGTCTCTTTCGCAACAGGATCGGCTCACCCTCCGCTCAGCTGAGGGTCATTGCTCCCTTCACTTATCGTATTATCAACATGACACACATTTTTTTTTCTCCCTTCCTGCTGTTTATTGCTGGAAATTCATTTGATCAGAACCAGTGAATCATGAAGCCAGCGATAAAAAAAGTCACGAAGCCGAGAGGCTTAAATCTCACGGAGTTTGTAGCTTTCCGGCAGGAGGGAAGATGTGGGTCTCTCCCTTCCCTTGAAATGAAATTGCTGCCACCAGCCCATGCTGGAGGGCAGCAGGATCTGCCTATTCAAGTTAACAAGCAAACCACACCTGGAGGGCCGAGGTGCAGAGGTCTACAGCACTGCAACATATTGTACCTAACCCTGTTACGAGATGGAAAAGGGAGGAATGGCCATTTTTCACCGACATTCTGAAACTCAGGCAGTATTTGATCCTTTATTCAAAAGGATATTATTTGATCCTCTATTCAAAAACCTAAGTGCAATATTCAGATAGCATACATACTATACAACACATTTGGGGGGTGGGAGGGAGGGAAAGCACTGAAAAAAAAAAGAGCACTGAGCAAACCAGCAATAAATGTGGTAACAAACCCGTATCTCCCTCATGCATCCCAGCCCAACAAAATATTTGCTTGCCACCACCAAATTCTTTGTATTTCCAGGTGTTTCTACAGTTCCTAATGTCTGCCTGCGATAGGAGAAGGCTGCCTTACCATGCCGAAAGCCATTCTTGCAACATGCCTGAAAAGCTTTGCCTTTGGCATGTTACAGCTGACAGTAGATTTACTGCAGCTGCAACAGCACTGTGTATAAATCTGCTATTTAGTGACTGTAGATTTTGCCCAGATCCCCTCAGACGACAGGAAGTCTTCCACTGGCCTGACGGTTTGTTTCAGCAGTCGTTTCTCCAGGGCATGGTATTAATATATCTTCATTGTTGGTCAAATACCACACCAGCCGGAGCAATCTAGCAGGAAAAATCCTCTCTCATAAAACCACAAGCCTGAGTCAAAGATCGAAAAGGCTTGTGTGCCCACAGAAACTGCACTTTTGGGATGCCTAACCCATCTCAAGAGACTTTAGAAACACTGAAGGACTAAGAGGAGAAAGCTCTGAAGAATAGACTGCATTCTATAACCTGCTGCTCTTGGCCACCTCCAAGGCACAATGCTTTTAAGAAAGCGAAAGAAAACAGCTGAGCAATGGATTTTATTACTGTTATTAATGTTGAATGGAACTTTTCTTCCCTTATCATTTGACAGATGAATCAATGGCAGAGCCTGGCTGCCCACCAACCCCAGTGGGGAGCACTGGGCAGCACGCTTTCCCAACCCCTGCAGATAGCATCTCACAACCTGAGGCGTACGATTTGATTACCCTTATCTGAACTTGCATGTTATTTGTATCAATAGAGTTGCCTGGATGCAGATATCACCTCAATGACTTCCCGTAATGCTGGATTCCACTAAAGTTGAGATGCTGAAGAGGCATTTCAGACACTTGCTCTGAGTTTGTTAGCAACATGAAGAAACACTCGTCAGCCTAAATCCTAACATACAGTCCTACAGTGATGTGACACGATCACTTTTCCATGCAAACTTTTTTGAATGAGACAATTTCTGATGCTCAGTCTTTCACCAGGACCCTTGCAGCATCAGCCACGGCTCTGAGAAAAAGTTAATGGAGCCATGTTGTTACACAAAAATAGCAGCCATCAGTGCTACACACAGGATCACTTAAAAAATGGATCCTAAAGTCTCAAACACTGGAAAGCAAAGGAGTGAGTTTCTACACAGTCATAGAATCATAGAATGGTTTGGGTTGGAAGGGACCTTAAAGATCATCTAGTTCCAACCCCCCTGCCATGGGCAGGAACACCTTCCACTAGGATCAAGTTGCTCAAAGCCTCATCCAACCTGGCCTTGAACACTTCCAGGGAGGGGGCATCCACAACTTCTCTGGGCAACCTGTTCCAGTGCCTTGCCACCCACAGAGTGAAGAATTTATCTTTTATCTCTAATCTACATCTACCCTCTTTCAGTTTAAAGCCATTATCCCTTGTCTTATCACAGTCAAACTATTATTGTTACAAAAGAGATTTTAAGGGTGGAAAAGTGCCGATCTATGATTCGGAGTTGCCAGACTCCTGAAATAGGCAACACAGGAAAAGTCTGGAGAACAGGAAAAACAGTCAAAAAACATGAGTTCCAGCAGCCAACAGAATGAGGCCTGACACCACAAAGACAACCAGAAAGATGAACTCAAGTCCAAATTCAAGTGGAAATTAATGGGAATTCAGGTTCTGCTAGTGCAGAGGCAGATACCCAGAAACAGTTACAACAGTTAACATCTCAACCATCATAGCAAGTGAGACATCTACATCTCATGATATAGAGAAAAAAACCTGAAGAACAGCAAATGGAGGTCAGGAAGAGCAAAAATCAGACTACTCAAGCATTGCTTTTAGCAGACACACTGCAAAAAACAGAGGTGGCAAATCCATTTCCCGTTGGTTGTCTCAGGTTAGGCAGCTAGCACAACAGCACAGCTGTGGATTAAAACAAAAACAAAGCCCTGAGTCTCCATCCACATCACCTCCCGCATTTCTCAATTTCCAGATGGACTTTCATAGGCCAGAAAGCAGAGATCTCTTGCTAGACCCACAACTTTTAGCACAGTGTTTTTGTAACCTTCTTCTAGAAAATAGTTGATTATCTATTGCTGTCATAAATTCAGCCTAGTAACAGCTGGGACAGATTTACAGGGGATGTGGTGTGGTTTTTTTATGACTACCCATTATTCATGGTGTGTTAGCCCTTACAATGTGTTTAGTCAAGGAAAAAAAAGATAAGATATCCCCTGGTTGATTATTGACAGATACTTGACTGCTGTCTCTGGGACTGCCTGGTCACAAATAAAACAAATCCAGCCTCTAAAAGCACTGATTCGATAACTTGACCATGTCAGACTGGGAAATGATATAGAATGAAGAGGACAGGGGCAAGAATTTGTAACAAACACTGTATTTTTGTCTCTTAAATCTCAGGCAAAAGTTTGTCAAAGGAGCTAAGCTGTCAGCCCAGGAAGCGTGCAGTAAATGCTCTCCAGAAACAGCCATGGCAAAGTCTACTGACCCAGAAGCTTCCTCCACAGGAAAGCAGCTCTGGAGGTACCACAGCCACGTGCAGGAGGGTTTCAGGCAATGAGTGGGTATCGCAGGAGGCTATGTCAGGTATCAGTCACGGATGTCCTTGTAGGACACAGAGAAGGAGCCAATCTTGCCTCAGCCCAAAGAAAACCTCTGCTAACACGTACTGCTCCAGCTGCCTAGACAGCTACATGGGCACGTTTAGCTCAGCTATAGCCAACACAGACCAGGGCCTGGCTGTTAACGATTTACACCATGCCAGGCTTCAGGAGACATGGATATCAACTGCAAAGCTACTAGAAAGAACAAAAGTCAAGAATCGGCCCCAGGCCGTTCAACATGCTGGTGTCCCCAGAGACATCACTCTTCTTTCTAAGCAAACCAGAAGACCCCAGGACATGACACTGAACTGTGTTCCCCTTCAGCTGTTGAAGCCTGGTTTCTCCCCAAGCTGTGCTTCTTGAGCTTCCCTAGTTTTGAGTAAGAGGCAGCTTCCAACAGGCAGAGGGAATTGTCAGCAGCATTTCTGACACCAGTTTACGTTGCCAGTACTATCCCTTAAAAAGGGGTAACAGGGATGGGTTAGATCCCTCATTTCACTCACACGCACGTACACAGATGCCATTAAAGCACTAACCATACATTTTTACCTCGTGTCTATCCTACAGAGTTCAGATGCTGTTCAGGAGTGACATCCCTGTTGCACTTTAAGCATCTATAAAGTCTAATCCTAAAATCACGGTGTGCAGGGATTGTACCTTTCAGAGGCTGAGCTTTCCAAAAAAGCAAAGCTAGGGGAGAAACCTGCAGAAAGACGGTGTGCTGAGCAGAGGTACCATCAAATACAGAAGACTGCCTCAACCCCTTTGGATGCACTGCGATTACAGCAGCTGAATTCTCTCCAAGTACAGGTTCACCTCCCTTTCTCACAATGAACAAAAATGCTGCTGGGCACATCCCAGCAGCTCAGCACAATCCTCTCGCTGGAATTTGACCGTCCAGACTCTGCCTATGCACCACTTGCACCCCTTTCAGTTCGGTTTGCTTCACTCCCCCCTGAGCCGCCACTGCTCATGCAGGTACATAAGCACCAAGACAAGATTTGCAGAAGCACTTTCTTTAAAACTAGCCATTTGGATTGTGCTCTGAGTCCAGGATCTCTACCAGCAACATAAGCACGAGATTTTTTTTGGTCAGCTGCGCAGGCTCCTCCTGCTGGGAATTACAAGGGCTGATTTCAAGCCTGGGTTTGTTTTAATCTTGGTCAAGTCACTTCATCCCTCCAGAGCTTTTCTTCCCAGACTCACTTGTCTGCTGTTGACTATTAGATAAAGATGAACCTAGGCCAATTAAGTAACAGTTCTTTAGTTAGCTTTTCCTTCTCAGCAGTCATGTGAAATACTGTTTGCTTGCACAGCAGAACTAGCAAGATCCAAGGTGAATGTGTTTTATTATTGATCTTGCACAGTTCATTGTGCTCACCATTCCCTCACTTAATAATAGCAAGACAATCAGAGATTTGAGATAGCTTCTCAGAATAGTTTCCCTTCTAGTTATATCCTGAAGAGTTGTTTTAACTCTCATTCATCATTTGTTTGCTTTGCCTGTTGGCCAGGTACCTCACCCCACCCCTTTATCGGACTTCTTCCTTTGGTTAACTCCATGCATGGCTTGACTTCTAAACTGCAAGAGGTCACCTGACACACAGCACTGTCAAACATCAACTCCGCAAGCATCCTGGTTTCACCAGGACACCACCTGCCTATGTATCTTGACTCACAAGTCGTCAAGCTGGGTCATCTGACCTGGCACGTTCAGGTACTACACCACTAACTACTCTTACTACTCCATCAGCAGGAGCCATGTGCCTTTTGGAGAAAAGATAAACTATTAGCTACACGCTCATTACTCCCGTGCACAAGTTCCAAGCAGCCTCCTGCCACTGGAATCCCCCTCTCCAAACATTTAATGAGGCCCCTGAAAGTCCAAATCGGTTTCTGTTTGTCTATCTTTACTAGGCATTAGTGACAAAAGCCTGAACAGTGATAGTCAGCGCTACTGTCATTGTGGGGGCTGCATGGCCTCCAGAGATACACATGGGCAGCATGTCCTGACCTCGGAGGACTGCTTGAGCTCAAAGGGCAGAGTCCTCATATTTGCCCATGCTTGCTGAGGGAGAGCCCACCACCACAGGGGAGAAGCCGAAGCAGTCACAGAGAGCAGTCCAGCAGCCAGATCACAACAGAAGAGCCAAGATCATCAGGGAGCTGGTTAAATGAAATAAAGCTCAGTTTGTGCATGGGAGGGAGAGACTCATCTTCATTCCTGCACCTTCTGAAGGTGCTAATTGCTCTCTCTAGGAAACCACATTCCCCAAACTCCAATTATTTCAAGGCACATGGTTCAGCTGTTTCATCTCTGGTTGTGGCACCAGGTCAGGGAAACTGCAGCAAAGTAAAAAAATAGGAATGTCTTGGGCTGTGTGACGGAGGCAGTGACACATATCAAACAGAAGACTTCAAAAGCTCTTATCCAGTGCAGGGCTGGATGACGACTTGTCTCCTCAGAGAAAGACGATAGTCTTGAGAGACAAAGGCCCCCCCTTGAGAGCCAGGGACGTGCTACGCCTCCCCACCTGCTTTCATTAAAGCTTTGGGACTGTTCCCAAAGAGCCATGTCTCAGCGCTGAGGCTGCTGCCAGGGTGGTAGATAAGAGCACAGAAGAAAGAGCGGCATCTGCACACCCTTCCCCTCCACTCCCCCTCCCTGCACCTGCCTGTTGCACCAGCACACTAACCTTTCTCACTTCCCATCCTTTGTTTTCCCTTCTCTTCCATGTCTCCCACCATCACTACAGGCCCCAGGTACAGAGGCTGCACCAAAGCACAGCAGCTTCCAGGCCTTGGGAACCATTCAGAAAGCACCACTGTGCCAGTCTTGGCCTTGGTTTCACCCAGGACATGTCAACCCAATGACCACAGCTTGCTGGGAAGACACAGGTGTCTCAAGGGCAGATAGCCAGCTTCAGGTAGAGGCCTGTAAAATAATACACAAGGGTCATGATGCAAATTCGGATGGGAAGGAGGGAGATGTACCAGACCCCACCAGAGCTCTGGGGAGGACTTTGGCAGGTAGGCTGCTCTTACTCATACTGTAATTCAGCTGGGACAAAATCTCCTTTGCTTCCCATTGCACAATTATCACTGCCACATTTTCAAGTGCCTTAACCCATGTCTTTTAAAAGCACCAGGATTTTAAAATAATTTATCAATTTCTCTTTGTCAATACCATGACCAAAGAGCTCTTAAAAAATGTGATTTGGGCTGGAATGGAGACAGGATAGCAAAGAGGCAATACAGTAAGAGATGAGAAAGTAAACGACACCTTTATCTTGCACAGTTTTTCCTTAAACTTCAAGGTTAACAGGCTCAGTTGTCCAGAACTGGTGATGATGGTTTACCCTATATGCTACATTTCAACTCCCAGTCTGAAACACCACACACAGAGGCTTATAAATGGCCAGGAGCATGCCTGCCACATAGCATCGGGACTCCGGTCAGATTGAAACAGCTCTCCTTAACCAGCAAAGCCTGCCCTGCTAGAGACAGCTTTAAGCAGCCAGAATGCAAGGTTCCTTTGATACCTGGGAAGAGCAAGAGGCCTTCTGGACACTCTGGTATTTGTTCATAAACTGCCTTCACTGCTCGGGTAGCAAAGCTGTAGCTCATCCTGCCTTGAAACAGTCAGAGCCAAACCAACACACCACTGTTTCACACAAACATGTGGGAGTACCCGAAATCAACTTCCAAACACAGTGAGGACTTGCAGCAAGTCCATGGTCTTGGATGCTTCTTACTTCTCATCACTTGCCAGAGTGAATCTTTCTCAAGGGCATCTTGAAAGCCCATGTGCCCCAATGCAAGATGCTCAGGAGGATCTCCAAGCACAGCTACAGGAGGTAGCTTTCTCCTCTTCCTGAATTTTGGAGACAGTATTTTGAAGAAAGTTGCTTAAAGCAACCAAACTAGCAAGCTCCCCTCATTAAAAGGGAAGTGCTGCTCTACCAGAGACTGCTGCCATACTCCTGGCAAGCAGCCTTTGCAGCACTGCCAATAGTAAGCTAGTGGTAATTAGTACGTTATTAGACAGGTCACACTTGTGATGCATTTCACAACTACAGTCAGAGAAGTATAACTGCCCAAAGCCCAGGTACTTTATAAGGAGCCACCCTAGAAGGCCAGCTGCAGAAGGTAAGTCTGGACGCTGAGTTTTACACGAAAAGGAGACCAGCTATTCTCTATGGGGATACCTACAAACGCTTTCCATTAATTGCTTTGTTAATGTCTTGCAGGGAGAGTTCTGGGCACTCAGCAGTAAAACCTAAGAAATGCACCCTGCTGGCAGGTGAAATTGCTGGCCAGAATCTGCTCTTTGCATTTGCTTCCAAACTTGAAGCTGTGCCCTAAAGAAACCACAAAGCAATCATTCTTCAAAGTGAACCTCGACAGGGGGATGGGATTGGTTTGGCTTTCCTTGTTGCTTTCCAAAGTCCCAGAAAAGAGAGTATATTATTTGTCTATGGAAATCTCATATGCAGAGTTACATCTGTGGAAAATAACAAAGAGAGCATTGATGACAGAAATGCCAAGAAACAGCTCTAAGAGTTATGCGTTCATGAAAAAAACTATTTTTTTGAGTGTAAACATATTTAGGGAACATGAAAATGCAAAGAATCAGGTTACATTACAGATCTGCGATTGCCGGACTTATTTTACACACACACAGCCTTTCAAGTTACAGCTCAAATTATGCAGTACTCTCAAAAAAACTGTGAAACTTCCAAGTCTGAAAAACTCCTGGCTTTCCTTTTGTATCCAATTGAAACCCCTGACAAGACTTTCTGACCAGTTCGTATAGCAGCTCAAAATTAGCATGGATGCAACAGAGTGAGTAGTTCTGATGGAACTTGATGAGCTGACACAAGAATAGATTGGTGAGTGGGTTTTTAATCTTTAAGTCTGAGGGTTTCTTCGAATCCAAAAATGAAAGAAAAAACACTACGCTTGTAAAATCCCGTAAGATATTTTGAAGTGACTTGAAGGGCCTCCCATAAGCCAAAGACTTTGAGTTTCTCAGAAGCTGAGCTGCTACCCCTTTCTGATGGTAACAGTCAGGTCCTGGGCACAATAATCGAGGAAAAGCAGATTCCAGTTCTTCAGAACAACGCCCAGAGCAGAAAAACATGACGCAAATCAACGGACACCCTAAAGCACCGGGGAAGCCAACAGCACAACAATTCAGAGCCACATCACCATCTCCTGCCACCCTGGCTGAGGACTTTTTCTAAGCATCCCCCACGACTGCCCACACTGCTCACCTCCCAGGAGCATCGCACAGCACACCTCAGGCTGCCCATCGCGGCCACCATCTGCTTAGTGGCACCGCTATGAGCTGGTCACGCGTAACGGCAGCAGAGAGAGGCACCCTGCAACATGGATTGTGCAGCCTGCTGACTCCAGTGGTAAAGGCTGGAATCCAATGTCCAATTTCTGCCAAAAGCAGGCTACTTTTTTTTCCTCTCTTTTTTAAAACGTGTAGGGCCTGGACATGGGGCTTGTGAGGCTGAAAGGGAGAATGGCACACTGAAGAAAGACAGAATCCCATCTTTCTGTTCAGACACAGCCCAACCCCACGTTCTTGTGATAAGTGCCCACAACAATAATTTTTAAAAGTCCATTTTACATATTTAGAACAAAAAGCAGAAATGAAAGCAATGTCAACTACCAGGGAAAACCAGCAGAGAGGGTTCTAAATTCTCAGTACAAGCCTTGCTGTCTATTCATCGAAGGAATTGCCCAGAGGAACACAAGCTACTTTTATAGGAGATAGCTTCACCATCTCAGCTCAAGGTGATTTTGAAGCACAAAAAAATGCACCAGTAGAACACAACACATTGCCTACGTTCTGCTTCAAGGAGGAAACATTCAGTAAGAGAAGCGTTCAAATGAAGTGAACCGCTGCCAAGGCACAAGTGACATGGGTACCCAAAATAAGAATACAGTTTAGAAATAAGATGCAGTTTAGAAAGCAGACCTGGCACTGAGAAACATATTAAGATGCAAGAAGTATTTCAACAACAGCAGTTCACCCGAGCAATCTGTTAGGAGCATTAGGCAAATTAAAAGAAAGTGGCTTCACAATTAATCATCAGAATTATTGCACTGAATATAGTCAACATACATAGTATAGAGAATTTAGCTATCTCTCCTAGAAATTATGTATGTTGATTTTTCCATCTCAGATCCTCTTTATTTGTATCCATTCATTCTCTCAGCATAATTGAACCCATCTGAATAAGGCAAAACATCTTAAAAATCCTTCAGATTTGCCTGTGGGTTTTTGTTGTTGTTGTTTGCCATTGTTTTGGTTTTAAATATCCTACTTAAAATTGTTTGCTTATATGGCAACCTTTTCATATTTGGCATTTCTGCCGACATCTACAGGGAAATGAAAAAGAAAGGGCTTTGCTATTAGAGAGCAGGGAAAGGATGCAGGTCCAGTTACTGGCTATCTTACAGGAGTCCTTTTTGGGGCAAGTTAGCTTGACAGGGATTTTCAAAATGCTCCATGTTTTAGAAATAGATCAATGACCAGAATAAAACTAATATTGCTAGCAAGCTGAAATCATTATTTGTTGTTTATGGGAACATTACACCTCACCATACATCAGTCCCCAAACTCTGCTTCCAGACCGCTTCTTCCCCACGCTGCTTTCTTGTGGGGACCTGTAAGAGCACCCTTGGCACTGAGATCATTTTACCATTACTGTGTGTTCCTTTGCAGCAATTTTCCCTGAAGCTTATTACTTTGAAACTTGTAAATCCATTGCACTTCCTGATACTAGAGTCTTTCTGCAAGCTTACATGGACTCAGAGGAGATGGACTTTTGCTTTTCCACTTCACGAGCAACCCTAGAGGGCAAAGCTGAACTCTACAAACTTTGTGCAAGGCTAAAATCCAAACTGGCACCTACATGACACGAAGATGGCTGAAGTGCAAACTCTTGCTCCTACTGAAGAGACTCCAAGAGGTGCAATAAAACTGTCCCACATCACCTCGAAAGGAGAAACAACATATCCCAACCAAGGAGCCAGTAACGTAACAACACATCGAAGCTGGAAATCACCGCTCACCTGGGGTGATGTAACTTGCTACCTGACAGACAAGGCAAAGAAAACAAAGCTAAAAGAGAAGCAATGAACACATCAGCCAGAAACACGGCAACAGACTTGGAGGAGACAGCACAGCCTGTTTCCCATCACATCCTGCACAACAGATCCTATATTAATCCTTTCCATTTAAGAAAGGAGATGGAAAGGTGCATTTTTACTCCAATGCAGAGTTAAAGAGGATGAAGATTGCAGCTTCACGCCCTCCTGGTCTCTCCACATCAGTTCCTTAACCTGACTACAAGATGTCCAGTAAGTGCAAATGTCACACACGCACAGGCTTTTGCTCCAGCCACTTTGGCCAGATGACATTCCTGTTGTCTGTAGTTCTGGACCAGTGAGCAGTATTTGCTTCAGGAGGCTTTTAAGACATCCCCTGCTGCATAGTCCTATTTACCTTATATTCCCTATGTTTAGACATGAGCCCCAGTTCCCGACTTGTACACACAACCGGCTCCTTTTAGCCATGGTGCATTTAAAGTGATCATTTCATGCCTTCCCAGTGTGTTAGTTTAGCAAACACAGTGTGTTTGTCACTTAGCCAAAGCACAAATCACAGCACACTGCTCACACTCCTTCCTTTCAGACGGGGAGATACAAGACTTGTCAGGAACCCAACAGACAGCGCTGGGCAGACAAGAGCTGCATGGACAAGCTGCACCCCAGGCCCTCTGCAGAGCCAGAGACTCTCCCTTTGGGATGTCTGAAAAATGCTTGTAGCTCCATCACAAAATAAAATAAAAATCACTTAGGTGGATAGCAAGCCGGATGGGATGCCCTCCCACAACAATTTGTGAGGTTTTAAATATCCCTGTTCAGAGAAATGGAAAAATTTAAAAAATCTCACAATTTCCCCAGAAATAAGAACGCTGGAGGAGGAAAAGAGGAAGAGAACATTTTGTTTCTATTCATTTTCAGGAATTTCATTTCAGTTCCAACATTTTTTTTTAACCTTCAATTAATGCTAGCTATCAAAATGAAGCAGCATTTGGACCTAAAAACATTGAAACTTTGCCATTTAGAAAAGGTCAAACAGTTTTCAAAACATTTCCGTCCAATATTTTTCAGCAATTGAAATTAATCAAAACCAACGTTTTCCCACAAAATTGTTCTGTCTCAGACAACTGGCATTTTCTGAGGCACGATGATTCTAGGGGGATCTCCCTGCCAGCCCAAGGGGCTGGTCCTCCCCTTTTGTCACCAGCTAGCCTCTTCGGCAGGCAGCCCATGCTATATTTTCAGACCTTGGCAAGTCACCCAGGCCCCAGTTCAAAAGATCAAGTCAATCGAAGTCAGACACCAGTCCAGGGTACGCACTTCATCAGGGTTCATTATGCACCTCTCATCTCAACTTGATATTTATGCATTTTGTATCTCAGTTTCCTCACCCAAAAACCAGTTACTAGGCAGAGTGGTAAGGAGAGGTCTCTCCTTAGCTTTGAGAGACTCTTACTGTTACTCAAGTATAAAGCTTGTTTTTCTTTAGCTAGGATCCAAACCTATAACCACCTGGCTGAAGATGATGTATACACTAATAGTCCCTGTACAGAATTACCTGTTTTGAACAACTGTTCTGACCTCAAACTACTTCTTTGGAAGATCTTAAATCCAAAGGCTGTCTTCTACTCACCTACAAAAGCTTAGCCTTCTTGAGAAATTATGTTTTACCGTGGAGTAAGGAGATGCTCCAAGAGAGTGTCCTCATTTTGCACCTGAGCCCTGAAAGTTATCCTGAGGAGCGGAGTTCATGTGGCACCTGTTCCTACTGCCCATGAGCATGCCATGAATCCAGAAACCTGCAAATCCCAAACACTTGCTTACTCTTGGATGGGATTCAATGACAAGTGACCATACGTAAGGTAGCTGCACAGCAAGGGCTCCCCAGGGGTTAGGCATGATGTGCGACAGGGATGCAACCATCTTCTCAGCTGCAGAAGGTACTTCGATGAGTTGTGGGCAGAGCTGTAGGGCGCCTGGCATGTATTTGCTTCTGCTCTGACTCCATGCTAAGAGGTGTCTGGCTCACATTCAACTTCATCTTTGCATAGACGGACAAGCTCAGGTTTGTCTATGCTCATCTGTGTAGACATAAGTAACATGCTGGGGCCAAAGTCACAATCTAGTCCATAAATACAGTCTCCAGCAGAGCAAACCACATCAATTAAAGGAGAAGAGACTGAAGCCTTCACCGGGAACTTACAGGGGGCTGAGTCAACAGGAATGCAGACATACACCTGTGCTGCCAGTGTTGGCTGGCATGACAAGCACGAATATCACCAAACAACAGCCACAGACTTCCTCAAAATTATACAGGATTGTCAAAAACAAAACACAGAAATCCCATATTCTCTTCCCTATATACACTCTCTCCCCAACCCTACCCATTTTGAAAACCAGAGCAGTACTGAAGGAGCAGCAATTCCATATCTCGAGAGAAATTAAATACCACCACACCACCACCCTGCCCCAGAAACTCTCAAGATCTGGGTCTGCAAATTCAGCTCTCTACAACCTTCACTCTGCAACACAAGTTTCTTCCAAAAATACTCTTACAAACATGGCCCCAAGGAGCTATTACAAGTGAGCAGGACCGAGAACTTGCAGGGTCATCACCTACTCATTGATACACAGACCCACAGCACCGTCCCCAGTTAAAGCAGCATTGAGTCAAGCCTTGTTCTCCAGTTCTGGAGCCTTCTTGCCAGACATCTACAAAAGAGCTGGCTGCTGAAGGCTTTTGGACTGTGCCAGTCACCACTGCCTGTAGGTGGGAAAAGCGTTGTGCAAGGAAGGTTTTCATCAAGGACCTGTTTCCAGTAAATCCAGCTCTAACACAGAATGCCAGAGGGATTTCTCTCACAAACAAAATGCTTCTGGACTCCTTGCAGCACTCCAGCCAGCGAGCTGAAAAGGGCCATGGCACAGTGCCCTCCCGTATAGTACCACCATGGTGGCCTCGGCTCTGAGGGAGGGCCAATCAAGCGTACATGTTTTTCTTTCAACCTGCGAAGATGGTAAAAGCCAGCATTGTGGGAACCCAGTGTGACGATGGCCAAGGCATGGGAGATGGATGAATGAATGGATGATGAATCTCCAGCAGATGGGAGCTGGAGAATCTGGACAACACTAAGGTCACCTCTGTTTCCTTCAACAAAAAAACAAAACAAGACACTTACGCCCCCCAAAAACCAGGTGCAGAACTGAGCGCACAGGTTATATCATCACTGCTCTGTGCTTCGGCTGGAAGGCTCATGTTACCAGGTGGACAACTGCTGCATCTAGTAGGGGATGGTGTGGTTTATGCTGCTGCAGGAAAATCACAATTTTTCTATGACTTGAAAAACTCATCTTAGGACTTTTCCATGTTTCTAAGTCCTCCTTCAAGAGAGATCCATTTCTCAAATCTGGGTCCAAACTGTTCAAAGGACCAAAAGAGACATCAATCCATAATCCCACTTTAATAACTGTTTTTTTTTTTCTGCTCACATACTCTCTGCAGAAGTAATATTTCCCATCCTCCTATCTGAGCCCTCAGGAAGCTCCCGAGAAGTCAAGGGGGAAAGAGTCAAAGCTTCTTGTAATAGATATACAGCAGAAGCAAACAACTTAGTGGGTTTTCCACTAAAGTGAGAGCAGTTTAAGCATTTTTCAACTAAGAACACGTGTCAGACATTCATCTGTAGCCTTAGTTTCAGCTTCTTGAATGCTTCTAACAGTCTAGGTTTTTAAACAGCACAGAACAATATCCCAAATCTAAACTGCAGGTTGGATTTAGGGAAAAAAATTAAGTTGTTCCAATATGAAGGACGACCAGAGCTCTACTTCCAAAACCTGTATTTCTACCAGTGACAAGCAGCAGTGGCTGGTGTTCCTGTACACCTGATCTGTCACACACTGGTGTTCTACCACTCCTGAGCCTTTACTAGCCACCTGGAAGAGGGGCACGAGAGTTACTCCATCCTAATTCTTCCTTACATACTTATTTTCACAAGATCTATGGAACATGGATATGAGCAAGAGCTGGTTACCTCACACCCCTCTTCCCCTATGACCAAACCAGCTGTTTTGGACCATGTTTCTGCCTCAACAAAGGTAACAGTAACTCCTTCCCTGAGTTCAGCAAGCCCACGAAGAGGCAGAGCTGGGTATGGGTCCACAGCACCGGGTTGCTGGCAGCACAGTGGGCAGAACTGGGCCAGTCCAACATCTGGGCAAGGCTATTGGCCCTAGTGTGCTCACAAACAGCAGGCAGCAAGAGAAAGGAAAGAACTAATTTGGAAGAGCTCCTGGATCCTGCATCTGCACCTTATGCTTGACAGCACAGGGCTGGATGAAGAGAATGACTATGTTTATTCAGCAAGTTTACACAGAGACACTCTCTTTCTGGGAAACATTCGACATGTGATGCCACCCAAAAGCACCTGGAGACCTGCTAGGCTGGGCTGATGCTCAGCTGCTCCTATGCCAGATGGACATCAGTGTTTTATAGGTAGTACTGGCCAATTGCCTGGCACATAGTGATGATTTATTTCTCTTCAGAGTTACCTCCTTTTGCTGCTGCTGTGCCATGTTTCCCTCCCACCTGTTCAGGTAAGGAAGGTAAAAGGCAACTGTTTGAATGCAAGAAAAGACTTAAGTCTGTGGCAAAATGAATTTTTATGAGTTCTACAAAAGAGTTATCCAGTTTTCCCCTCTCTCCCTGGCCAAATTGCCTTTCTGGGAGGAATTTTGGGCAATCTGTTGGGTTGGTTGTTTTTTGCAAATTCACACCTGAAGCCTCGTGCAAAAAAAAAGGGAGATTTTCAGTTCTGAGATGCAAAACATCATTTACCCGCTTTGCTTTGACCCTCATACACACAAGGGACACCACAATACTGCACAACATCCAAACAGTTCTGAAAAACCATCAGAGCCTCAGAAGGGGCAGGGATTTTGTGACACTGACAGCATTTTCCTCAAGCCTGATTTACCCTTGAGACCTCTATGAAGTCTCATTTCTTGCAAACATTGAGGTATGCCAGCATAAACTGTTTGCTGTGGAGCTAAGAGTCCGCACTCAAGGAGGTGTTACTGCTGGGAAGCTGAAAAAAAGTGACATCTGTTGAAGTCTTGCTTCTCCTCCAATACTTGTTCAACGCAGATGAATTCAGCTCTGCTGCACTAAAAAGACACCCAGCGATCAGGGCGAGGAGTGCTCAGGCTGAAGGGCAAAGTCAGCTTTGGGTGGAGGGCAACTGGGAGCCAATTAAATGAACATAACAGATTGATCATCTCGGACATTCCCTTGTTAGGCATTGCTCAACCAGGCACAGCTGACCTTGGAAACCAGGAAGCAGTGAAAGGATGAAGGCAAGGGCGCAGGGCCAGCGGCAGCCTCCGGACATGGGAAGACGACCTGAGCCATTGACTCAAAAGTAGCATCTGCTGGTTTGAGGCGTGCATGAATTGTCTAACACATTGACCTTGTGCCACTTCATTGCACCGGCTGCTCCGGTATGGAACCATGCTGGTGGTTTCCGTGCCTTGAATCCCATGCCAACCAAGGGACAGACCCATGTGGCTCTGCTCCTTCGCCAGGTTCATCTCAGAGCCCATGTTAGAAATGTCACACCCACACTGAGATGCAGCCACAGCATCAAGGCCCCTAAAATCTCCAAGCTTGTATACTCACCAGAAGTTCATTTGAAAAAAAAAAAAAATCAAATCTTTACATATATTCCCAGAGTACAAAAGAGAACACTCCTTCCCATATGGTAGGAGGAGGTTTTCCAGTACACAAACTATTCCAAGGAAGTTATAAAGCCAAATACAGATTTCCTGGAAGAAAACCTACAGCTCAGAATCAGTATGTGCAGAAGAGCCTCCACACAAGCAAACATTATCGAGCACTGCAGGCAGCAAACATCCCTGCCAGGCAGGGAGCTGGAACCCTGATGACCAAAACACTTGTCCAGCTCTGCTCCTTGCAAGCAGAGCAACTTTGACAAGTCTCTGTTCCTTCATCAGTCAGAAAGCTGTTCAGGCCTGGGCTGAATCAGACAAACTGGGGAGGTGGAATTGCCACATCGGGTCTTGGATGCAGCCAAGCCTGAAGTCAAAGGCTTCTGGCCCCACGTCTGGGTTTTACTAGAGCACTAAAAAGGTACAAACAGGACAAGACAACTCTAAACAGAGAAAAAGCAGGCATGCCACGCAAGACAAATTAAATCAAAAGCTCAGAAGTAAATCTCTCCCACTGTCTAACCCGGATGAATGCTGCTCTCCAGTTTATTCCAGTAACTTTTGGTGAGCTCCCGAGCTTCACAAACCCCACATTCTTTTCATCTGTCCTCTCGGCAGCTTGGTGGCCAGTGTAATACCCCACAGTCAAGAGGCTGTTCAGCATTCAGAAGGCTGCAGGTGTACATTTTGGCTCCTGCACTCCTGCCTGGTGCCCCACAGTCTCAGCCAGCCCAGCGCCCACCAACGTTCCTGGGAAAGCAGCAGCCCACGGCTCAGTGCAGTCAGGAGCACATAAACGAGTGTGCTCTCACCCCAGACCCACTGCCTACATCAGCACTGGGACAATTTATTACAAGCTAGCAACAACACGAGGCAGGACTGGGCAGCAGGCAGGTCTAGACCTGGGTGTCCCAGCATGTCTCATACCTTTCCTTCCGCTTCACCACTGCTGCCCTGAGCTCTCCCTGCAGGAACACCCCTCAAGCATCTGAGTGGTGAGCCCGTTCACATTCTGGGGAATTTGGAGGATAAAAGGGATTTAGGATGGGACAGGGCTTTTCCCGATCCTCGATCCTCGTTGTTGTGAGTCACAGCTGGGCTCCAGGATCATAGCACCAAGGCTTTGACCTATTGTCCCACACCATCACACTACTTGAGGAAGCTCCCAACTTAGTCAGCAAGTGATGCCGGGGTACAGCGTGGCAGGAATTTCCCGAGGAGGTTTCTCACAGTGCTGATTCACTGAGGTCTAATCCAGCTATGGGAACAGACCAGTCTCAGCAATCTCCCATTTAACATTTTGAGAGGGGGAGGCATTTTGGAATGGGCCAGAAACATTCTTGGTTTAGAAAGTTTGGGTACCTTATGTGCCTTTTCTGCTGATGCCAACCAGTTTGGATTTTTTCAATTACCAGGAAACACAAAGCTACAGTAAAACTCACTCCAGTTTGGAAGGAAAATACTGAAAAAAAAAAAAAAAAAATTGAAAAATCTTACAGCATGAGAAAACTTCCCCTTCCCTTCAAATCCATCCTTCTGATCCAAAATGAGACTGCATGAACATTCGTAACTCCCAGAGAGACTCTTTCCAGCAAAACCAGAAGTTCCTACAAGTCATGTGCTGAAACATGAAACAACAGAGGAGAGGAAGAAGGGTGTCCAAGTAGACAAATAAGGCTTTGAATTTTCTAAGGAGTTGCTTATGTTGTTTAAGACCAAATCTAACTTAGCTTCAACTCAAAATGTAACCACTTGGCCTGGGAGCAGCCTAGGCACTGGGTCAGCGACTAGTCAAAGATTTGATCTCTTTGAGCAATTTGCTGGTGGCACGTGTTAAAATAAGGGAACAGCCTTGGGGTTGCTCTAACTTAGTGTGGTTGCTGTGGTCTTGACTGAGGGATTAGGACAACACAAAGCCGAGCTTCAACTCAACGCAGGCAGCTTCGAGGAGAAGCAATTCCAGTCTGCGTCATCAGCAGGAGGAACAATGGTGCAACAGCCTCTCCCCACACTTCTCTCTGCAGGGCAGACAAAGCCAGTTTTAAAAATTCCCACAGGAGGTTTAATGGCCTTGTTACACTGGAGAGTCTGGCTTTTGCGGTTGCAATTTCCAAACAGGTCCCGCCTCCACCAGTGGCAATTGATTTTCAGAGGAGTTCAGTGCATTGCATAGCAGGAAATAAGAACAACCAAAAGAGGTAGCTGCAGGAAGAGCGAGGGAGACCACTGAAGCAGTTTAACTTTTCTTAAGTTATAATGAGGGTAAAGATCAGAAATGGAGCATGAAGGAATCCAAAAATCAATACAGATGGAAGAAAGGATGGCTTCTGCCATTAAGACCTAGGGCAGAGTCCTGTTTCTCTGCCACAGATTCCCTATATGCTCTGGGCAAGGTATTATTATCACTTCTGTCTGCTTCCTCCACAAATAACCTAGTCATGCCCCTGTCTTGCTGGGCTAAGACTGCTCAGTCTCCATCCCAGTGCAAACCAGAGAGGCTGTGGCATTGCAAGGGAGTGCATACCAAGACACCCAATGCGTTCAGGATGCACTGCAGTTAGTGTCACCCTGCAGAAACCATTGGACTCCGATTTGTGACCCACCACACATTTTTCCCACCCAGAAAAACTTCTGAGTAGGAAAGTAAATCTGGATAGCCTGGATGGTAACTTCACACCAGGCTGTGGTAAAGATACAGAAAATTAAACATGTCAACAGAAGGTACAACTGGAACATGATACTTCCATCTGATGATTATCTGGAACTATCTCCACTAGGTAAGACCAAGGAACATTGTGCCCTTCCTGGCCCACAGATGTCATATACTGAGCCTCCTTCACCCCTGTGAGCATGAGCGTTTCAGATACCGATAGCCTCATAGATTGTGCCTGTGCATGAGGAGCAGTTCTTCCTACTAGTGTGAATAATTTGAACTCCCAAGGAAGCACAGGAAAAACAACCGGGGTACTTTTCTGGCCCTTTCTCAGACCTGCTGATAGAAATACTTCCATTTATACCAGATAAGGAATTATTCCCAAATATTTATGTTAGACTCAAAGGAAAGAAGTACTAGAGACACCTGCTTTTAAGAAGAAAATACATATTCAAAGTTCTGTGCTCAAAGCAATGAGGGCGGTTGAGTCCAGCCGGTCCTCTAAAACAAAAACTTTGCTTACTGCTAGCAGATTTTCCCTTTTTTTTTTTTATGAGAACAATAAAGGTTAGCAAGCTACAGAAAAGTCCCCAGGTGGTGAGGGTCAAGGGGAGGTATTTCTCAGCAGGAACACCAAAACAACTCGAGTTTCTAGTTGTTTGCTTGTTTTAAACAAGTTAGTTCTGCATAAGATCAGTAAGCAAAAAAACTACCGCCGCCATCCCATAAATTGCAATAAGCTAATTAAGTCATAATATTTGTAATTCAACAATGTATGCAAAGGGAGACATTAATGAATTTTACATAACGAGCAAGCAAAGAACATTACTTGTCAGATAGCCTCGGAAATTCATTAAATAGTCCTTTAAGAGACATGGTTCAAGTGCAGAGCACTAAAACGATAACAAAACCTATTAAGGAGCCTGTTTAATTAAGCACATACTTGCTGGTACATCTGACACTCATATTAAGGTGTTTGTGCTAAGACAAATAAAGTCTTTCTTTTGCAGTACAGCCAAGGAGACCGTAGTCAAATCTATTCTTAAAACACAAAGATAACTCTGTGACTAAGCAGCCAAATACCACGCTGTGGAAAATCTATACAAGCGCTCAGGGAATTGCGCATCTTTTCTGTAAAGACCTAAATGAGATTTGCATGTGCTCCCCAGACGGCTGACCGACACAGTTTGACTCAGAGTCATGCCAGAGATATCTGTTACATGGCAGAGGAGGATGGAAATAGCTCACACTGGGCTGCTCAAAGTCTAGAAAGAGAAGGCTGATCCTGAGGAACCTGTAAAACACCAGCAAACCCTCCGAGGGGTGGGGTGGTCCTTGCACCATGCAGAAGTGCTTGAGAAGCACACTGTGGCCCTGCTCTGCATCTTTATTTTTGCTCCTGCTTTTGTTGCATGAGCTGCAGTGCGCTGGAGCCTTGTGCAATACATGAGATGTAGCATTTTAAGAGCAACGAACATATTAAGGGTGCCTTGTACACGTATCAGCTTTGCAGTGACGCCTGCGAGGAACAAGCTGCCTAGCAGTATGGTATACCCATGGCACACTCCCTCAGCCACCATAGGGACAGAACTCTAAATGTGTTCCAGTCAAACCACCCACGTTCTCCACATGCTCCGCAAAAAAACAAAATACCATTTTACATTCTTCACCAGAAACATTCATTTCTCTTCCTGTCCTGCCCTTCTCCTGCTGCTTCTTTTTGTTGTTGATCCATTACTTGCAGCACAGGCATCTTAGCTTAATCATCATCTCACCAGTACTTTGGGGATGTTGTATCACAACTGACCCACCAACACTCAAGCCTATACAATATTATCAGAACACACCGTAATTTATCCTGAAACAAGCCAGCTGAGCAAGTCAAACAGAGGCAGGAGCCTCAATTAAAGGCAGTCAGATCCCACCTCCTGCACAGAGCACCAGTCATCTGTCAGCTGAATCAACTTGTGTTGGAGATAGCTTCCAAACAAGCAAATAAGGGGAATTCGAACTCCCCTCCTGCTGCTGAGTTTCCTGATGGACACCTTCTTTGGCTGCAGGGTTTTCACGCAGGTTTAACAGATCTCAATGCTATAAGCAGATCTCAGTAACAGATCCTACTTGGCCCTGTTCTAGTGCTCCTGGATTTTAGTACTGCGAGACTGAGACGCCGGAGCTTGCAATTCCCCCGCTGACCTGGGCAGCCACCTCTTATCAGCCTCTACCATCCTGGTTTCTTCACAGCCAGCACTTTACAACGGGAAAGGACCAGCAACCACCTGCAGAAATAACTCATTTCCCCTCTCCAAACTTCCCCACAGGGCAATAGTTTTCTCAGCCCCTGCATTTCATAAACTCCAGCTCCCTTACAGCTTATCCAGCTGATCCCTGGATCTCCAGGGTTTTTCACAACCCTACAGACCTGCGCATCCTGTGAGCAAACAGCTATCCAAATAACTCACAGGTTAGGATCCGGCCATTAGTGATGTGTTTGAGCAGGGGCTTGCACTGTACCCCCCGCTACCATGCGGCTGCTTCTCCGCAAGCAACATCAAACACTGCTTTCTTCAAGCCTATGTACACGAGCTGAAATCGTAGAGCATCCTGAAGCACTTCAAACAAAAGCATGGTTGGAGAAGCTCTAATCTTCCCTTACCCTGGGGAAGCATTCAGGAAGAGAAAGCCAGGAACAACAGACCTATCACTTGAACAACCCAGGGCAGGAAGTCCCAAGGCAAGCACCAAAGAGATGCAATTGCATGTGGGGAAGGGCTGAGAACTGATGGGAAGGTAGAGCTCTTTCCCCAAATACACATAACTAGTCAATAAAACCCAGATCACTTGGTTACTCACGGTCACCTTTAACTGAGGAGCTCTCAGGGTGATGCAGCTTCCAGACAGCACCCAGCACAACATCACATGCCCTGAGGCAGATCTCAACTCATTACTCATCGAGTTCTCAGTAAAAATACTCTTCCTGGAGAGAAGCCTTCACAGCTTGGCCCCAGCCTTTAAACGCACACACAGAGCCCACAGAGCCACACTGTTTAGGGTCTGCCAGCATCTGAGACTGAAGGAAAATAAAAATAGTAGAAACCTACCACATGTACGAGAAGTCAGGCGCGTCCTCCCTCCTCTCCCCTTCTCACACTTGCAAAGCGACGGAGCTTCCCAAAGCAAAGAAACTCCAAACCTGTTCAACCAGCGCAGCTCTAATTTCAGAGCCCTCCTTCCCCACTCTGACCCGGACTTAAGTTCTTCCGCTGCTCCCCAAGCCATCAAATCAGAGGTAACCGTTACCACCTGCCACTGCAATTAGTGGATCCCAGAGCTGGCACAGATGAGCCAACCCACCGTGACCCTGGCGCCCCAGCCTTACACCAGGTGGCTGAGGCCACAAAGTCATCTATATGGTATGCCAGGCTTTATTTCAAGCACAGCTTTATGGCTATGTCTGTGTCCTTCTGCAACAGAGCAGAAACAAAGAGGAGGGTCCAAAGAATGAATAGAGCAGAGATGACAGAATCACTGCATTTCAAAAGCCTTTATAAATAGCTACTTACAGAGCTAAGTGTTCCAACGACCCTATTCATATGCATTTTAGACAACCCTATTTAGATGTACCTGAGTTTAGTTTCACCACGAGAGCAGGGGAAGGAAGCCTGACCCTCCCTACCATTACTGAAAGCATGTAGACCTCTCCTGGCATCTACAGCTGAGACCAAAAGCTAGACACTGGTAGGCAATCCCTGGCAGTGCAAGAGGTGAAGGTGTCTCTGCCCAAGCTTTTGTGAAGCAGCTCAGCTCACTCACTCACGGCTAGGCCCATCTTATAGAATCATAGAACGGTTTGGGTTGGAAGGGACCTTAAAGATCATCTAGTTCCAACCCTCGTGCCACAGGCAGGGACACCTTCTACTACATCAGGTTGCTCAATGCCTCATCCAGCCTGGCCTTGGACACCTCCAGGGATGAGGCATCCACAACCTCTCTGGGCAACCTGTTCCAGTGTTTCACAGCTTGTTTCTTATCCTCCTCCTCCTGGCTGCTGGGCTGGCAAAGCCAGGCACAGACATCGCTCAGGCTCACATCTCCTAATGCTGCTCCTCTCCAGTCACTGTTCTGAAAACATGGCAGAATTCCATACAATGGCTTTTGAAAACCAAAATGTAGGTGCAGCCTATAAGGAACTCCAGGTTGACCCTACTCAGTTGGGGAGTAAAATGCTTTAAAAGAGCAATAATACCTAGCAAGCAGAACGCCCAGGTAAGGTTAAACTAGGAGCTTAGGGAAACCTCTTTCCCAGGTGTCAGTTACCATCTTTCTTGAACCCAGTGCTTGAAGGGCTCCTACAATGATTCTGGTCTTCATTTCAGTATAGTCCTTTTATCAGGCAAGTCATCAAAAAGTCCTGAGGATTCCCTAGTAATGGTTCGCTGCATTATCAGAACTCTCCATCTTTTCATCACCCACACTGGTGCAAAGTTAATTGAATAATTAAAGCAATTCAAATTGCCCACAGCCTGTTCCTATCTCTGTTTTCAATTTCTTCCTTCAGGGGTTGATTGAGGAATGTCTAACCTGTCTCCTGGTGCCAAACATCAGACCAAGAAGGAATTTTCCCTAGAAGACACTGTCCAGGACAGCTGCACGTCACCCTTTCCTCTGCGGTGTGCAAGCACTGGGCTTCCCAGGACAGTGGGAAGGATTTTTCCTCCAGCACCCTCAGCCTTGGGTGCTCTGCATTTCTCCTGCTCTCTTTTGTCTTGTAGATTGCTCTTTCAGACTTTTGATCTAAAGGTTTTAAGACAACTGAAAGCCTTGTGGAAGGGTGACTCAAAACGGTATTTTCTTCCCCTTCCACACTTACCTTTCCCTCACAATACAACCACCGGTTTCACGGAGAGCACAAGTCTAAAGTGTCATTAAGCTGCAAGCCCCTGCTCAGGAGCCCCTGTTGACAAAATACATTCTGGAAACCAAGATTTGCAAGTTTTGATGTTTTTCCTACTTGAATTTCGGGGAGGGGGGGGTGGACCAAACCAAAACCATTCACCTACTCATGATCCAGGGACAGAAAAGCAGCTCTGGAGACAAGCAGGCTCCAGATGGTGCATGTTTTCCAGAGCCACTGTCTCTAGCTCACAGGAGTTGTAGTTTAACCTAAGTTTCTCCAGAAATTTTGTTAACATAATTCAACAGCACAATTAGCTCTGAGTGTGTCATCAGTGATGCAATCAATGATGCTTTTGGGTTATTTGGGGTACATTTATAAATTTCAAGCTCTCGTACAGTTTTAGGGTTAGGCAGTCTCCTTACAACAAAGAAAAATCTAGCAACTAGCTTCTCTGGTTTTGGGGCTAGAGGTAGGGTGACATGCCATGCAGCAACAACTTATGCATTTAACACCTCCCATCATCTAGAAGCCCAGCTCTGGCAAAAACGCAATTCTAACTTTCAATTTGAACAGTCAGCATTACAATAAAAATTACTTTCTAGCACTTTCATTAAGAAACAGCAAAAAGCCACTTCAGAACATGTACACTTGTGTGTTTCTAATTAATTCTGACAGAACTGCTTCTGCTTCAAAGGTGAAAATATATTTCGTTCTCAGAGCAAATACATTACACTGCAGCCAAGATCAAGTAATAACAACTTCATTGGACACACAGTCCTAGGATAGTTTATCTCGGAACCAGGTAGAGAAACAGGGCTCTCAGGTGCTTCTGAGGGCACAATGGCAACAGAACATCTCAGAATAGAGGGAAAAGTAAAGATATAAAGTGAGATACAAAAGTAATGCCATTCTGATAAAAGCTACAGGGGAAAAAAAACCTGACCTGAACAATTTGCATTCCAAACCATCCTTTTGAGAGGGGAAGCTCAGAGATCTCCAGCCTTTGGAAAGGGATTAAGACCTCTCCAGTTGTCTCCAGCAGCAAGTCCTGCTCAACAAATTACTACATGATGATGGACAAAGAATACTAGTCTCCCTGCTCATGATTTTGATACACGTGGGGGCAAACATTCAAACAAGCAGTATAGCTTTAAGAGACCAAAACCACAACATCTTACTTCCCAAAACCCTTAATGAAAAGAAAACAAATGCACTGAAAAAGAATGCGGGGGGAAATTTTGACACAGCATCATTTTTTCAAAGGCTGGTGCAAAGATAAGACTGTTTTGCTCTTTCACAATAACCAAATGACACTCTTTCCCCATAAACCCTCAGAAATATGGTTTCTTGCCAATGATAAATCTCATCCCTATTTGTGTTTTTTTGACCCTGTTTTCCACACCTCTGTAACGGTGTTTCATTGGGAAAATATCCTATAGGCTGCTAAAGAAGACAGGGTGCTTCTCCTCGACCAAAAGCACCAACTGTAATCCTCAAGACATTTTGCCCATTTTCCCCTGCACCAAAACTTCAGCCCATTTCTCTCTACTTGTTTAACGAAAAACAATCAATCAACATCTCTCTCTTCCTCCTGTGGGTGATGGATTGGGAACCTGATTTCCATTTCAATGGCTCCCATGGACTTAAACAATGCCAAAAAGGAGCATTTCAATAGTCCTGCCAGCCCTTCAACAGGTATAGATTTCTTGTGGGACAGAGAGAAATAAAGGATTAATACCTCTATTAGCACATCTTGTTCAGTACCACAGGATACTTTTCCTCATTCTTCTTTCTCTTAAACCTCCAACATTTCATAGTATTTGAAATGTGGTTGCCATCTTAAAGCAAATCCCTCAATTCAGAGCAATCCTTAATTAGTGATGACAACTTTTTTCAAAAAGGAAGAGCTGCAAAGGATAGCTAGAGCACAACATTCTGCAGCTCATTTTGGAGGATAGCTACCTGTTAATGTTTTCCATAATAGAGCCAGGCTTGTAGCTAAGGATTGCTGTCTGTTGTTCAGGACACAGAAGTCTCCAGGTCAAGCCATGCATGCTGACTCAAGAAGCAAGTTACTTCTACTAGTTGCCTACTTCACAACTGCAAGAGAGGAGACAGAAGAGTTTGCTGAGGCTCACGCAAAACCACCATAAGAACTGTATGGAAGAAACAAGTAGTTGAACATTTAACTACTTTTAATTTATTAAATGGGTGGATATATTGAAAGACAACACCACTGTTCGAGGAATGTCTACTATAAGAGTAGCAGTCTTTCAACATCAGACCCAATAGGAATATAAGATTTACTATAAAACCTTTTTACATCTGAATCCTGCCTTTTGCACAAGCCAGAATCCATGTTTGAGGGAAAGCATTCTCAACCCACAGATCTTCCAGTGATGTGGGAGGTAGGATTATGTGGGAATCCCTCCTAGTTGTTGCAGGTGATGGGCAGTTTGAGGTTACCATTACTCTAGATCAACACATGTAAAATCTAGCTCTTCTCTGGAGCAAGCAGCAGTACCTGTCTCACTGTGAGATCCCAGCATAGAAGAATTCAGGAGTTGATATTCTCTTTGGTCAATCTGAAAGCAAATCATCTCAGTTTTGGATGGAAAGATCTGTGAACTGATGTGCAGGTAAGTTTTGCAAATGAGCATTACATAAGAAAATGTACCCTAAAGACATTTTTGAGTCATGATAATATATGCAGCTCCTGGGTAGTAATTTAGATACGCCTCAAAGAAGAATAAAAAACATGAGTGGAAGCAAGAGATTGTTACTACAGTCAGCTCTTCCCAAAGAAGCATTGTGTATCTTTAGCTGATTCATGATTTTCAGAGGGAACCACATCCCCACCCATATGATAAAGGAGAACAAGGGGAAATGAGTTCACCTAGAGCAAAATCCACTTCAGAGCAGAGTTTCCTCAAAAAGCCAACACCGGCTATACTGGCTCAGGGCAGCCTAACAAAGGAGAACATCACATCTGAGTGATCGTTAACTATTTTAAAAGAAAATCATATTCTTGATATCAGTTAGCAGGTAACAGGTGACATCTTGTACATGCAAGAGCTCTGTATACATGTTAGCACATCAATTAAGAGGTGACAGGGAGCTTAGGATCCACCTTGACCTGGTAATACATGTGCAAGTTACTAAACACATGTTAAGAACCCATCTTTTCTCCCTGTGACAAGACTGTGGACAGGCTAGGCTGTAGGAACAAGCCTTGACTCTGCAGGGCTTAAACAGCTGGAAATACTTTCCCAGCACCAGGTCAGCTCCAATGCAGTCCCCACATTAGAAACTGAAACATAGGTAAAATAGAGATAATTTTAGCATCTTACCAATAATCAGAGCATGGTTGTGTTACTTTACCATTTACTTGGGAGGAATAGTGATAGAAATAATATAGACAATATTTAAGATCTCCAGAGGAAGAAATTGCTTGATAAAGTGCAAGAAAAAAAGTGAATTATGTTTCACAAGGGATCACAGGAAAATTTTCTTCAGCTTAGACTCAAGTTGTTCACATCTCCCCTGTTCCACAGTTCCAGATTTCCAGTTTAATCCAGTCCCAAATCTCAAGCAACACTACAGCGCTTTTCTGTGACTTTGAGTGGGAAAAACACAATTGTCTCTATTTTCTGCAACAATAAGTTTCTTCAGCCTTGATTTGTCTCCACAATAGTCAGAAAAGCTTCAGAAGAACATGGTGTGAATTATTACTTTGACAAGGACCCATGCCTTGTGAGCTGCATGAGGTATATCCAACACAGCTCCTCCAGGGCTACAGCACGCAAACACAACAGGGGCTGCTGGGTCACCCAAATCCCTTCATTTGGAAAGAAGCAAGAGAGCAGAGGCTCCCAGTGACAACACAGTTAGCCCACCTTACCCTTCAGTGACAAATGGGGATCTCCAAAAGGTCACGGGGATCTCCCAGGCACCCTCAGAACACTCCTTTATACTCTGCCCTCTGAGGTACATTAATGCATGTGGAAGGATTTTGCTATAATTCTCTGGAATTAGCAAGGGCTTGCAACTTTCACTACCTGCATTCATAGGTGAAGTTAGGAGCCTCACAGAAAAGGGAAAAAATAGGGTTTATTTGCCATCGGCTTGAGACAAGCTCAGCAAGGAAAAAGAGGGGAGCAGGAGGGACAGACTTAGTACAAAAACTTAGTGCTGAATTAAGAGTACACGTCACAGGTGGGAAAAGGTTTCTTGCACTGCCAGCCCCATGCAGACTTCTTTGGGAGGGCTAGTCCCCTCTGCGCAGCTGTCTCCATCCCCCTGAGACAGCAACAGCCAGCAGAAGCTGCCACGTGTAGCTACCTGTCCTTTAGGAGATGTGCAGCTGCCGTCAGGAACACCAAGCGAGTGGGGTGACCCAGCAGTGCCTCTCACAAGGAAACCTCTGCTCCCTCCCTTGAGACAGCCACCCGAGGGGAAGACGCACCCCTTTGCTCAGCTGGGCCTGGTCTCCCATGGGACAATGCTGCAGCAATTCAGTTTACATCGCAGTCTTATCAATGAGGAGGCTTCCCTTCACAGGTGGCCTCTCGACATGGTGCATCCCCTCCCCTGGGGCTGCTCCCCATCCCCTGTCCCTCCTCTACCACTCCTCCTTTCTCGGAATTTTCTCCCCTGTTCTCATAAAACTTACTTATCTAACCCAAGCATTTTTCTTCCCTTAGTCTGGCTCCTGTTCTCAGAGGAGCCATTTCCTCCTGCCTATTGTTGATTGTTATTGTCTCTTCTCTGTAAACGTATTTGTCGTGATCTTTGCTTCCAAAGAGTGAGCAATCACAAGTTCCTCATATTTTTCAGGGAACCTGTTTAGCAAGGATTCTGCAAAAGAGTGGTTTCTCTTCTTGTCCTGGGAGGTTGAAAGCCCCACGGTACAGGGCAGATTGCTGATCCCAGCAGAAAACACTAGAAGTATTAGCAGCTTAAAAAGCAAACAAGAAACAAACCCCCAAATCCCCAAACATCCTCTCCTGAGGCTGGAGAGAAGCTCTTGCTTGGCGAGCCTGTTGGGTTAAGAACTACATCACATCCCACAGCTGGAATGCTAATTAATTTTGCAACTAACAAACTGGTGAGAACTCATCTAGCTCACTGGAGATTTGAAGGAAGGCACAGCTTTGATGGATGGTGTCACCTTCCTCAGTGGGCAGACAGGATATCCCTGAAGCCACATGCTCTTGTTTTCCTGTGCTACTAGTTGAGGAAGTGTTTCACACCAAGATGAGTCTTTCCGAAGAATCATCCCTCCACAGAGACCTTTCAAGGGTCAGGGATCAGCAAGGGTTGGCAGTTCCTTACAGGATGAGGACTTGAGGAGGACAACTCAGCCAGCAGGGCAGGGCTCGCCAGCCAGGGCCCCATCCCACAAGACATAAACAGGACCAGCAGCCAAGCCTGGGGATGGCAGCCAGGGTCTACCAAGAGTCCACATCATTCATAGCGATAAGGCAGGTCGAGCTGGGAAGTCAAACTGCAGGTCAGCATCCGCTCCAATGACAGTAACCAGCGTCAGACACAGTCCAGTGCTCACCAGGCAGCTCCGATGTCAAACTAGGAAGTCAGTCCATGGGTCAGGGTCCCAGTCTGAGGTCCATGGTCAGGCACAGGCACGGCTGCATGGAGCGGGAGACAGGTAAACAGGGAGCCATTGAAAGTCATGGACTGAGCTTAAATTGAGCCCCTGAGCCCATGGGCAGGGGTGTGGTTGGGGGCCCCATGTCAGGCTTGTCAGAGCAATTAAGTCCTACCAGGTACACTCTGCAGCCTTGGCCAGTATCACAGCCAGCCACCAAGAGAGATGCCCATGTCATCTAAATACAAATGCTCATGTCAGGTAACTGGGGATCAGCCCCCTCTGACTTACATCTCCTCTGCCTCTCTGCACTTGCCCAGAAGTTACAAATGGATTTTGCCACTGACAACTTAGGTGCAAACCCCACAGTTTTCACAATGGACACAAAGGCTCCTTGTCCTCCCCCCTCAGAAATAAGAGGAATTAGAGAAATAAGATATTACAGATGTTACAGAGCAGCCTGTGTCTAGGGCATCAAAAGAAGACTTAGCAATAACCAGGAACTGCTTTTTCTCCCTACATGCTGATGTGCCCTGGGGCAGAGAAAAGCAGCTGCAGGAGCAGCATGGTACCTCCCAGACCATCCGTATAGCAGCACGGAGGCAAAGACAAACAAAGATGCAGGAAGTGATTACACCCTCAGATAACAGAGCTGCGAAGCTGAGTAAGCAATTGGTTATTTGATTTCGTCGCTAAGCGTGGGGCTTTCATTACAGACAAACCACCTAAATCCAACAACACAACAGTGGCAGCTGTTCGGATCAGTAAGGGAAGTTAAATAACCTCCTCCAATGGACACTGCAAAAGCAGAACATGTGGGATAAGAGTGACAGTAGCATTAGAGAGGCTGGAAATTGGCCAAGACACAACTCCTCCCCACATCCCCTCCCCCTCCTATTTCAGGAGAAGTTCAGTGTTTCAGGAGCATCACAGAACACTCCTTTCCGGGTGACATTTAACTCAGTCTTCAGATTCCAGTCAAGAACACACTCCGCAATAACTGCCAACGTCCAGTAATCAAAACCAGAAAAGCTTCCCATTCTGTTGCTGAGTTTTATCCTGGCCATGGTACTCTTTGACCCCGTGTCAGAACATACGAGCTTACATTCAGAAAGATTTAATGAAAAGCATGCAACGGCCAGAGATCCTGCTGCCAGCAGAGGAGAGGAAGAGAGAGGAAAGAAAGGAAAAATATATCAAATGGCTTATAAAGAAAGAAGCATGTGCACTTCCCAGCAGAGGATACAGTCTTTTAAGCCATCCTGCTTTGGGGAGCTTCCCCTAATTCTGACACTTCCTTGAAGGCAAAAGAAAAACAGATCATGGGGCCAGTATAAGGGCTGTGCAGCTGCACAAGTCTCATGGAAGATCTCTTTTGTATTGCTTTGGCTTGTTCTTCAAGCTCAGAGGGAAGGTTACGTTGAAGTCACCTGCTCCCTGATTCCCTGTGTACACAGAACTGGCTGCAAAAGCATATTCTAGCCATCGCAAAGGGAGAGGCAGGGTTTGTCAGGTATAAAATTTATGGAGTTAATCTTTTTAAAGTGAAAAATAAAGGAAAGAGTCCTGCAGTTTTGCTTTCAGAAAAACAGTTCTGTGAATACGCATTTCCCTGACACAAGGTCCATGTAGGCATGACATTAAGCAGTCCCTCAAAATCCCTCTGAGGAGTTGTCAGATCTGCTGATACCTGGAAAGGAGAGAGCTTGGCTTCCCAATTCTGAGAAAACCAACAGCTAGCATCGCTCCTTTGGGTTGGTTGTGCTCAAGGGCAAATGGAGCAATGAGACTTTGCCACTCCTTCCAGCTCAAAGCTTCTTTTCACCACCAGTTCCTACTCCAGCCCAGTTCAGCTTGTGTGGACTCCTACCCAGCTCTCCTGACCATCTATCAGTTTGTAGCCAGGTGAAACTTTCCAAGAAAATACAGCATGCCAAACACTACATTACCAAAGTCTCACTGTAGTGCCTTCATTCAGACCTCTCTTTCTCTTCTGTTCCCTCTTGTGCATGGCAGCCTTACCCCTCCCCTCTGAATTCCTCATACATCCGGGGATAACTCCCTGTGCAAGATTCATCCTTCTCATTACTGCTATGTGGGCAGGGAGGGCATTAAAGAAAGAATCATGGAGACTGTAGACAATTTAGAAATAGCCTGGAAACCATTTCTAAGGAGATCAACTGTCCTTGGGATGTTCTAGAAAGCTTTAGTTGTGCTGATGCTTCTTTTGGGGACTAAAAACTTAACAATATTGTCTTAAGGCTTAACTGTCTCAGAAATCCTACATCAGCCATACAGCTCCACACCAAGGCTCCACCTAGCCCACTATGGTCTCCAACAAAAACCATGAGTTGATACCTAGGAAAGAGTAAGAACAGGCCAAAAATATACAGTAATTCCCTCATCAAACCCAAATTATTTACTTAGCCTTCAATTATTTCCAGATGAAGAGCCTTTTTGTGGCCTTAGATGGTTAATCTATTCAGTAATCTCTAATAAATCTTGCTTTCCAACACTATTGTCTTCCTTTAAACACAAGTATACACCTTGCACCCACAACACCCTTTGACAAGAAGTCCTCCAGGTCTATTATTCAGTACGTCCAGAACCACCACCCTTCATTTGTTTGAAATCTGACCCCACTGCCCACAGTTGTTGGCCTCCAGTTCTTGCATGAGAAAAGGTACAAACAGTCAGTCTCTATCCACTCTCTTCATATGACTCCAAATTTTGTAGGTCTCTGTCACATTCCCCGCAAAATCATCCCTTTTCCAGGCTGAAGCATCCCAGACTGCTCCATTGCTCCTCATATGGAAGCTTCTAAGCCTAGACTCAGAAGGTCACCCACAGCAGGATGGGAGCTGGAGGTCACTTGCCAACATCAGGCCAAAATCCACTGTCAGGGTGGGAAAGCACCATATTCCCCCTCCTCTGACTTAGCTCTTTTTCTCCAGAAGTGAATTTGACTTGTGCTTTCACAAGACTTTTACAGAAAGGAAAGAAAAAAACTAGACACAAATGTTCCTCCTTTACAATCACTTTTCCTCCCTTTGAAATCAAAGGGAACGCTTAGAAAGCAAAAGTAATGCTCTTCTAAAAGCACAAAGACCCCCTCTTCAGAAGAGCAAAATGAAAGATCATGACTCAGATGTGGGGCTGCAACTTCCTCATCCTATTGCTCAAACCTTTGCCCTCCAACATTTCCCCATTTCTCTGTGAGGGTGTCATAGGTCTAGCTGATCTCATGATCTGTTGTGTTGATCTCAGAGATCTTCAGCACTTTTCAAATATCATTTGATCAACACAACAGCATACATACGCAGCATGCATAAGCAGAACCTAGCAATTCAAAAGTTCAACCTTGCAATTGTTACTTTCTCTTACGCAGAAGAGATTTGGGAGAGTGAGGAGGAGATGGCAAGGCAATGACTAGGCGGAGAAGAAAGTGGTGTGTTTACAGAATACAGTTTAGCAGAAGCATCCATCATAACCTCCCCAGCAACCTACAGACTTCAGGGCAGGCCAGAGAGGTTGCCTGACTAATGCCAGGTAAGGGAAGATACTTCTCCTACATTGATGCATGCAGTTAAGTGGAAACCTCTTTTATCACTCCCTGGTTAGCCTGGAGCAGTTCACCAGTTGTTGAAAGGATCAACACGTCCATAGTGCTGTGATGCTTTGAGATTAGATTATCACACTGGCATCACCCTTAAGTTCAGCAAGTCAAAGGAAATAGTTGGAGGGTTTTTTATTTACTAAGCCCAAAATAGGTAATAGGATTAGAGACACATAAAATCAAATTTTAGAAAACTACAAATGAGCATTTAGAATGATTTTGAAAGTTTCTCACACTTAGTAAGTATCCAGCATCAAAAACTCAATTAGGAAACCATTTTTACTACAGTCCTTCACAGTAAGGCTGTGTTTGTGGTACACGGTGTTTCTGGAGGCCCAGACTTCCTTTCATAGCCTAAAGCCATTCAAGGATCACAAGGATCCAAAACCACTAATTTCCCAAATCTCAGGTCAAATCAAGAAAGAGTTTGGACCTTCCAATCACTACATCAACCTTTTCCCTACTTCCTTCAGAAACATCAGCACCCCTCACACAGCTATCCCCAGCCTAGGCAGGGAGTGCAGGGAGGTTACCACTGCCCAGGACCTTGGCTGAGGTCCTAGTAAATCTCTGGTCATGACCATTCTCTCTCACCTGGTAAAGCAGCTCCCAATAGGTGCCCCTTTCAGCACCAGCCAGCTTAGCCTCCTAGCTCTTAGATTCCCAAACTGGTCTGGAAAACTAAGTTCAGGCAGCTTGAAGATGACAGCCAAGGCTGAAAGTCAGTGAGAAAGCTCTCAAGATGAAAGCCTTTGCAGCTGGAAGGAAATCATTCTGGCATATGATGGTGTTGGGAGATTTTAAAAAAAAGCAAACAAGGAAACAGAAAAGGAACAGGAGTGGAAGGAGAAGCTTCTGACCATACTGCCACCAAGAGAAGCGCTCAGCAGGCCATGACCTCAGCATGAAGCCTCTTCATAGACCAGCCTCTGTTTCACATCTGGATATAAACTATCACTCCACATTATACAGACATACTGTGGTGTTTAATGAACACGGCTTATGACCGGTTTTGATTACCATCCATCAGCTCAGAGTAACATATTAGGAAAATAGCGTTAAGGAGAGGGAAAGAGGAATTGTCGCAGAACAGCAATATTTATTCTAAAGAGTGCCGAGCACCTTTAAAACGACTATTTTTAGATTTCTAGATTTTAAGAGGGCAGCAGAAATGTTCATATTGGTCTCCAGCATAAAAATGTTCTGGAATTCCATCTGATGTCCCATATTTCTTCTGGCAGAGGTAGCAAGACATAGTTTCTTCAGAGGCTTCAAGTGGCAGAAGAACCACTGTATCCCTTGGTAATTGGTGCCAACAGTTAAACAGTCGCTGTTAAAACCATGTACCTTATTTCTAGTTTACATTTATCTAACTTTAGTTTCTAGCTGCTGGCTCACATTATGCTTTCATCTGGTTTTCATCCATACACAGGCATCACTTTACCCAATGAAATTCACCCCCGCATTTAGGCTGACACAGCAAATGATGCTCAATGATTTGGGCCAGGAAGAAAAGCATACTTCATCCTGCTGCACGTGTAAGGCTGCCACAGGATTCAGACAATCAGGTCTAGAAGTAACATTTTCTTTGTAATCAAGGCTTGCTCATAGAAATAAATTCTCAGTTCAGGACAAGCAACATTCCCCAAGTACCCTGTTTCTGGAGTTTTTGGACACGATGGCCCAAAGCAGCCAGACAGCAAGGCTGGTAGCAGTTGACTGCTTGTAACATCACTCTTGAATTACTGCCATCATCAACCAAAGTTACAAATACAAAAAGGAGTGCAATAAAAGACAGCAAGTGCCATCAAAGTTGCAGAGAAAGAATTTGGTAACCATTCCCCAAGGGAAGACGTATGTGGGCAGGGGTGAGGACAGGTATCCCCCAGCAGCTCTGCGTTACGTGGTTGCGCTGCTGTCTATGACCCTGAACTTGCTGCTTACTGGTGTGTTTGAGAAACAAAGGCACATTTACCCCTTACCTAAGGATTTGGGCCAAGCTTGAACAGTGACTGACTTCTCCAGCTGAAAGGCCTCTTGTCCCATGACACAGGCTTTCTGGAGGCTGATGCAGGGCACAACAGAGCCAGCTGGGAGAAAACTGTAAACTGAAAATTTTGAGAACACAAGTTAGGTCCCATGAGCCTCGCAAGGGCACAAAGAGCCAGAAAAGGAGAACCCAGATCTCTCTGTGAACTGCGGTGCCACAGTCTGTCTGTCTGTCTCCAGGATGGCAATGCCGTTCACAATCACAGTGGGAAACCATATTTGTAACAGCAGAACCATGAACAGGCTGTCACCCCACACGGTAACAACAGGATGGAGGAAGCAGTCAGTGCAGCCAAACAACACCAACTGGCATTATCTTAACGTGATGGGCTGTACACTGTGTCAGAGCTGCTTTCTGCATGGTTCAGTCCTTCCTGCCAGGAGGGCAGGAGTGCCTGGGGCTGGGGAGGGCAGACAGCTCTGGCCAGGACCTGCCCAGAAGGCCCCTGCAGCTCCCTACCAGCACCTTGAAGCAGCAGCTTCGCAGCAGACCCTTGGGCACTGTAAAGGATTACTACAATCTTAGAAAAATAGCCACCAGGCTTTAGTCTCCCAGTCACAGCCTCAACATAAGCCACATCGGCAAGATGAGGCTTGGTGAAGAGAGCGTGTTTAGCTGTTGAGATTAGGAATTTCCCCACTCCTGGCCTGCAGGGAAACAAAGAGCAAAGAGGAACCAGCCCACTACGATTAACTGTGTTGTTAGATCAAACAAATCTGTTTTCCTTATGTCTGTTTGTCAAGATCAGAGGTATTTTTTCCCATAAGAGAACTGACACTGGGACCTGTATGTCAGATATAGGGAGCAGGTCTCTCTACTTTTCTGTGCCAATTAGTCTCTCCCAAACAACACTCTCTCTTTTTAACTCCAGGTACTTCTCAGTGTAGAAGAGGTTCCAGACACGGCTGATGCTTGGACAGCGAGGACTCCCTTGTCTCTGTGCTCCCAAGCCAGGACAAAGCCAGTCTCCCAGGTAGACTGTGCGTCACAGCCTAGGAAAATTCTGGCTTTCTACTGTGCCTGAGGCATGCACACACATGCACATATACATCTTCCAGATGCAGCTGCAGAAGTTAGAAAATCTCCTCTAGTTGGGGCTTGGAATTAGCAGACGCAGGAAAAAGGCTGAAACTTGACTCCAAACCTTCCGTATTGATTTGGCCCAAGTGTTCCCCTTTTCACGCCTCAAGACTTTTTCTACCTCCTCACCCGCATGCAGCTCTCTCAGCCATGCGATCACCAAGCAGTTTTCACCAACTTATCTAAATAAGCACCCCATGTTTCCTAGCCTACCAGGATGGAAAACCTGTCTGATTGCCCAAGCTCCTGCAGGAAGTATGATGAGGTGCTAAGAAAATAATTCTACTTACAAATTCTTTGGGCCGAAACAGCTGCTTTTGTAGCTGGATGGAGTTTTTGGCTGGCAGCCAGCCCTCCCTCCAAGTTGTCTCTACAAGACACTCCATTTACTTCCTGTTCCCTAGCAAGTCCCTGCAGGAGAGCAAAGAAGCTGGGATTAAACATATACGACAGAGCCTAGCCAAGACACACAATCCGAATTCCCAGACAAAGTACAAGACAAATATAAGCATCACAGAGGAACAAACATAATATGGGCTTAAGTTTAGCATGAGCCTTCTGTAAATGTGATCTGAACAGCAGGCTGCGCTTTCCAGCCTGGCAGATTCCATAAAAGCAAGGTCTGCAACACAGCAGGTCTTGGGAAGAGAGACAGGAGGCACGAGGGATTTAGAAAGAAGCCTTAGGGATTCAACATCACCTTGAATGACACAGAACCACTACCTTCAACTGGCGGTTCGTGCAATGATGTAAAATGAATGCGTTCTCTGAGTCCCAACCAAGTTCTACACAACTGGACCTACAGAGCTCCAGCTTTTGGTTGGGAAGGAGGGAAATAAAAAACCCCTGTCTGAACAGTCCTCTCACTGTATGTCTGAGACAAACACCCAGTGGCCTCTAACACCATCAGAGCACCCGATGTCTGAGTGACGCTATCAGTGTACCTCCAGCTGTACTATCTGCCATAGGTGAGCCATCAGCAGACTAAAGAAGGAACAAAGGAGGGAAGCTATATTGCCCAGCCATGGCCAGATGGCTGCTGTTATATTCTTAGTTTTCCCAAAATAGTTCTCTGAGGTCCCAACACAATACTCCAAACACTAGATTTCTTTCATAAAATTGACAAATCTAAAGGCTTCCTTCCACCCATGAAGGATTTAAAATAATACCTACTAGAAAAAACATCAAGTGTGAAAACCTCAAGTATTTCAGTTGAAAGTGGTCTTCACAGATTCCTCCTCTGCTCAGGAGGAGCCTGGAGACCGCAGTTACCGTGCAGCCGTACCATGTCCCCCTCACCACACGGGAAATCCCACCAAATCCAGCTGCACTGTCAGCCCAGCAGGAAGCAGAAATCTCACAGGAAAGGCTATTCTAGTGACGTTTCCAGGACAGTTTTGCAGATCAGAGACGCTTTTGGACCAAAGCCAAGGCAGAACTGGCCAGCACCTCCAAGAAGGTGGCTAAGTGGAAAATTTCCTCCAAAGTGGTAGAAAAAGAGTAAGATAGACACTTTTTCTGAGTTTCAATTACTGATGAAAGCAATGGGAAGTTTTCCTCTTTCCCTAAAATGTTGCATTTTTTTTGGCAGTGGGGAAAAAAAAGAACTCTCTCTGCATCATATATGCATATTTCCTCACTACTGAAGTGACAGAGACTGAAAAGGAAAAAAAACCTTTGCCACCAGAGTCATGATTTTAACAAGTATTTTTAGTATTCACCACGAATAGGGAATATTAAAGCAACCAACTCCACTTCATACAGTTGACACTTCTTCAGGAAGCAACCACCAGTGCCACAAGGACATCTCCTGTCATGTTGAGGGGGGCCAGTGAGCCGCAGACAGCAGCTCAACGAACTCTACTCAAATGCTTTGCTGAATTGGTGTCTAAGTGAGGAAATGCTAAGGGAAGCCTGGAGCCAGAGCATTTCCCATGAGACAGTGAATCAAGACCTTCCTCTCTCCTGTGACTCAGTGTCACAGGAGGCAAATTGCAGATGACTTCTGGCTGGCTGAAGCTGCAGCCATGTCACTGCAAGCAGCCTGGCTCCTCCGGATGTGTGCATGGAGACAGAACGGAAGCAGGACGGGAGACCTGCTGGGGAGGCCCCATGTTGCAGCTGCTTCTGTTTCAAAGCCTGCCCAGCATCAGTCATGCTGAGATGTCAAAGGAGTAGCAGGCACCTCTGGTCTGTGCTTCATGCACAAAGAGTAGAAGAGAACAAGAAAGAACAAATCAAAAGACTCAGAGCAAAGAGCAGGTGAAAGGCTGGAAAGAGAAACATGCTCTGGGTCACAAAGAACACACAAAGCACACACAAAACATGCAATTACCTGCTACACAAAAGGCGGCAGGATCATTTCATTTCATGCAATGCACAGATTCCTTGAGAAAATGCAGCCCTTCTGCCACTCCATCCTGTTCCAGAGGCTTTCTTTCATGCCTGTAGCTCTCATGACTCTGATTCTCTCCACCCAGGTCTCCTCTGTCCACATGCAGAGCAGGGACACTACTGAAGAGCAAAACAGCTTGTGTGCTTCTGAGAAGCCTACATTTCTCTCTAGTCACTACAACACCCCAAACCAATGGGAAATGTTGGCTTCATGAAAGAAAACAAGAGAGGAAAAAAGGAAGATGGTTTCTAAAGCCAGCCAAATATTAGAAAGTAAAGTCATTGCATTCACATATAACACAAAGCCTCTGGTTCAGTGTGACCACATCAGAGCCTGTGAGGATTACTAACAGCTTCTGCACGGGTTTGCTGCCCACACCCATTCAGCAAAGGGTACCCACAGTTAAGAGAACATGTGTCATCTTCTTGCTCACTTATTTGGAGCTCTTGTTCGGAAGCTCGAACCCTGAATACCAAGAGCTGCTATTTCCAAATACTTCTTAGGTGGTTATTCATACACCTGCAATATTCCATGAGCATCGGTCATTGCCAATTATCTTAGCAAGCGCTGTTTGCAAAGCAGAGGTGAAGGAATGGTGCAAAGACAAGCAGTTCACATCCCATCTTAAAATAGGCTCCACTGTTGAGTAGCATGGCTGAAGCGTATAGCTGGCCTCTTCCTAAAAGCTTGCAGGAATAGGCACCACAAGCTCCCCAGGTAATCTACCCATCACTTCCCAATCCTTAACTGCTTTGCAAAGCCTTCCCCTTACAAAGTTCCATGCTGTATCAGCCATAACAGCCTGCCTGAAAGCAGGGAGATGTGATGAAACATCAGAAAGAAAAAAACACGTGTGCAAGGAAACCCTGAAATTTCAATCCATCTCATGCAGTTAGCCTGAAAACAGGAGGTGAAACTCTAGCTCTAGTGAGAACTGTAGGAGTCTGGCAACCAATTTAAGAGCTGCCTCAGGTACTGTGCTGAGGAGGTGCTGCAATCTCAATCCCAGGAGGGAGAGAGCACAAACTGGATTAAAAAATCCAGGCTGAAGCCCACTCTTTATCCATAATGGAAAATAAACCCATGGAGGACTGTAAGTTAAGTCTTCATCAATTCTCACTGCAGGGCCAGCTTGTGTAGGCAGCTATCAAACACACACTAGACACTCCTTGTTTTCCTCTTTCACTTCAGCAGTCCCCCTCCAGCTGTGAGCTACCCACCTGCTTGTGTGCTTTCACATAGACAGCTTCAGCAGTAGCAAACGATACCGCCTGGATTGCGCTGGAAAGCGTGGTCTCTGCTTCTTCATTCACCAGGGAAGACTTGCAAATTGCAGAGATTCTGGGATCCCAGGGACCCACCTGTGAAGAGAAGAAGAGGCATCAGGAGTAAGTGAACCAGAGACGCTGGCTTAATCTAACAGCTGTCAGAAGGGCCGGTCTTGATTCCACCATTACTCTGTACACTGATGTTCCTGGCACTGGAGATGCTTCCACAAGCCAATTCAGTTCACTGAACTGGCAGAAAACTAACAGACCAAAAAACCACTGTGGTAATGATGAGCTCAGCCCTCTTCTCCATCTGCATCTGCTCAGCGCATATGAGACTATTGCAATGATGTGCCAAAACCAGATACTTTGAGCACTGGACATTATTCTCTTAAGAAACTCATTTTGTGCACACTGAACTGATTTTACTGGGCCCACATGCCACTAGCCCACCAAAAAGACATGGGACAGTCAGTGATTCTCTGCAGCTCTTCCCAGCTTTCCCCTTATCTATTTCAACCTTTTTTTGTGATTTAGGACAATGTCTTCCTATCTGTGCATGCCTAGCACAAGAGGATCCCATCTCTGATGGGAGGGTTTCGCACATCACAGCAAACAGCAGCAGAAGAAGCCCTGCCCTCCACTGAAAAGCCCCATCTTGTGTCAGATGACCACTAGAAAGTGGTCACTCCTACCCCACTGCCGGATGAAGACGTTTTCTGCATCCCACATGAGATAAGCAGCAGGATCCGTGCAAGTCACATTTCCTGTAAGGCAAAGCAGCAGCAGGTAAGGCCAGTGCACATTCCTTACAAGGAAGGCTCTAACACTCCCTTGCTCATACACTGGGAACAACCCCAGCCATCCTAAAGGGTGGGGGAGAGATAGTACTGTGAGGCAGCACAAGGAGATAACGGAGAGAACCAAGAAATACATGGATTCATTATGTTATCCAGGCTTAAGTTCCTAGAATTTTTTTTTTTTTTCTGGTCTGCAGCAGCATTTCTAATACCCTACAGCACCGTTTATGGTCCTCGGAGAGGATTGCCCGAGCGAGTCCTGCCTGCGTGCAGCCGCTCGCTTCTGCGAGGCACCTCTCACCCCGTGGCTGCCGCACTGCCGGTCCTGTCCGATCATAAGAGAGCCGGGTAATTAGTTGCATTTTACAGAAAACAGTAAATTCACAGAAAAGCATATTCAAATCCACAAATAATTCTGGCAATAAAAAGTCTGAGCGTTACAAACCCCCAACTCTTTTGAAGCTGCCATTTTAAATTTAACTTGATGTTTTTAGTTGATGAGATTGCTCGGAGATAATATATTACCCATTGAACAAAGGCAAAATCAGGGGCTAAATCTCTTCTTCCTCATTTGCCATCCCTTAAAGGGGGGATTCCTGCCCTTTCTGCCTTATTTTTCAGTTTGTCCACCAGCCAGGAGGCTGAGGAGCCCAGGAAGACCAGGCCATGGCTTTCAGAGGGCTGGGTCAGCTCTAGTTTTTATCAGCTCTACGCCACCAGGGAAAGGAGTTATTAGCTGCCTCCTAACCTTACTGAGGAGGCGTCAAAGCCAGCTTTCTCCTGCAGAACCTGGCAGATCTTCCAGCACTGGGCAAAGGTTTGTTCATCCTGTGGTTACACCAGTTCATACCACCCACAGCTGATGACTCTGTAGGAGGTCACATTTACTGGTGCAGAGTAAGGCAGCTCGTTACAGAACCATTCCAAGCAGACGAGATCAGGGAGTCAGAAAATGTATCCAGATGTCCTGTGCCGTAAAATGGGTGTCCCACGGATTTCTGTATTAAGGCTCCCCTGGATGAAGCAGCTCTGCCACCTGACAGTAATGACCCCACTCCAGTCACTCAGAACTTTGTCTCCTCTGGGGAGAGTTTGCGGGGAGAGGGAGGCTTTTCTAACAAGGGCTGCACTTTTGCTGCAACTTGGTATGAAGAAGTAATTAGATCTCATTTCCTAGCTACTGCTTATTTCCACAAATTAAAAAAAAAGCAAGCAAGCTGGAAGTTAGTATCTTTGAGTTCTCTTCCACTTTGCCAAATTGCCTGAATCCTACACGTGGGCAGCAATGATACAGGATGTGTTTTTTCACAAACCAAACTCAAAAGGACAGTGGGTAGGTGTTTCCACTGACGCACCTGCGAAGGCAACTGAAAGAAGTGATGGAAAGCCACAGCAAGCATCAGTCCCTGCTGGCAACAGTCCTCCCAAAAATTTACACTGAGGGATAAAAGTCATACCTCTTGGCTCCCAAACCATCATTGATCCATAAGGCCCTACCATCCCTGACCTCTGGATGAAAATCATTTCTGGGTAAAAACAAAGATACTGCTAAGTCTTCCTTACGGTTTCATATTAAAATGAGGAAGGCAGGCCAAGGTCCTTGTCACAGCTGCGAGTCACCACAGTATTACTTCAGCCACGATGGTACAATTCCCATGACAGGCTGGCATAAAAGCTAAATAAGGAGGCTGAATCAAACCTGTGATGCTCCCAAAACATATCCTGACGCTTGATTAAAAAAAAAGAAACGGTCTACTTCTTTCAGCAGTTATTTTTAATCTAGGGTGGACTGTGTCATCCTGGAACTGAGTCAAACGAAAATAAGAAATTTAAAGCACTTCACTCTCCCCCTGCTGCCCCTCTGCTCTGCATCAGTCATCACTTCTTGGTTTGTAAATGCTTAGTGGGATTTGCGCAGGGCCAGGCAAATCAGGCTCCTCCATTTACTGCTATACAACAAATGTATTCCGGTAACAGACTGTTCTCCTGCCAATGCCTTCTGTTTTCCAACTCATTTCATTTTCTTTAGTGACTTTCTTTCAGACAAGTGGATAACCAGAGCCTTGGGTTGACTCCATGTGGATTCTGCCTCTCAGCAGTGCCAGTTATTTCTTTGCAGAAAGCCTGCTCAAGTAGGAAGCAGGTACAAAATCTCTTCTCACCATGCCCAACCCAGTTTACTTGCTCCTATTTCCGCTCCCTTTTCACCATCAGTCGGCCCACAAAGCACTGACTGCTTCTCTGCCCCGGGCTCTCCTCGCCTGCCTCCCCTGCCAGGCTCTCCCAAGCCGATAGCCAAGGAAGCCTGTCCACACCTAGGCAGGCTGGGGCTGTGCCTTTGTTTTGGGCAGTGACGTGCGCTTGGGGTGGAGGCCGCCATTGTTTCAGCTCCCTGATTCCACAAAGGAGTGTTAATAATTTCTTACAACTGCAGTAAATGAAGGGTGGCAGTTACACCCAACCTATAGCACTATACATCATAGGTTTTCCTGTTACCTGTCAAAAAGGGGGGTTCTTCCTTTTGCCGTGGGAAGGTGGCTGAGATTGCAACGTCACCTAGGCACAAGCCACAAACTTTAACAGGATTTCTGTCAAATACGTGGACCATATTGCTGCACAGACAGGGTCACCCTGCCCTGAGCCAGGCATAAGAGCTCCTGGGACTGTTTGGATTAGAAATCAGAGCTAGGTTCCCTCTCTCATGCCATCGTGTCTCCCCTCTTAAGGAAGGGATGCAGCGGATAACACAGCTGTCACCTATGGTGTTCAAACAAAGCAGTTTGACAGCGCCAACAGAAAAATACAACTGTGCTGTGGAAAGCAGGTGCTTTTTCACAAAAATGAAGTGACTCTCATTTAGCCCATGAAAGCTTTTTCTTGCAGAGAAGTTGTTCAAGAGCCAGTCTGAAATCCTCTAATTTGTCTCAAGAGGTACCCAGCTCTTCGGGTGCTCTCTGACTTGAAGAGTACAATCACACACCAACTCTTGGCTTCTTCAAGTATCATATAAGGAATCAAAAACAGTAGGAAAAATCCCCCCACACTCCTCCCTTGTATAGCATGAAGGTTACGTACAAGAACTAAAACATTATAGCCAGAAGCCTTATTGTGCAGAAGATAACCTCATTTTTCATATTCAGTGCAATATTAAACCCATCCTCCCAAAACTCAGCTGTGCCAAGGCTTTTGAGCTTGTAGTGAAATTATATCCAACAGAAAAGTCTCATTGCCCCAGCAAAAATATGAGGAGTAGTGGAAAACAAACAAAATGACATAAGTGGTGAAAAGTAGACAGAGGTGGTTTAGACACATCTCATCTTGATATGCAATGTTTCAGTAACCAGGGTGAGGGAATGGGTTTTCCGTTTAAGCAAAGGTGGGCCAGATCCTTGGCTGGAATAAATCAGTGGTGTCCTGCCGAAATCAATGGATTGTTGCTGATTCACAGCAGCCAAGGGTCTGGCATGTGGTTTTCTCCTGACAGTATCACAGTAATTTAATTCTAAATTAAAATCATGTAGAGATGTTGTTTGATACAGTATCATTAAATACCAAATATAACAAAACTGAACTAAACTAAAATTAATCTAAAATGAGAGAGAGTAAAGGGAAGCCTCTCTATTGTAATGTGGACTCAGAGGCTAGAAAGAATCACAGGACAATTTGATGAAATCCCTTGAAGCATTCTCCCTAATTAGTCTCTTCAGTCTGGAACGAGGCCATTGGTGGTGTGAAAGTTTTGGAGTTTAACACATTTCCTCACACTCACTAAGAGCTCGGCATAATTCCTGAAGCCAAAAGCACCAAGGATGCAAAGAACGCCTAGACGAACTGGTATGAAAGGTGCCTATAAGAGTGATCCTCTCTCGCTAGCCCCCAACAGCACACAGGTGGCCAAGAGGGGCCTGTGGCCACACTGGACTTGAAGCTGGTGAGTCCTGCACAGCACCCCACTGCCAGCTAAAGTGCTGCAACCAGCTGAGAGAAACTAAAGGATATCCTTTCAGCCGCAGACATGGAAGCAGCACCCTGGGAACCCCTTGAGCATCACAGCAGCCAGGGGAGAGGCACACCCCATTGCAACCACTTGTGCAACTCCGTCTCATTTAGTCATACGGTGGACGTGAGCAGGACTATTGCAGCCACGCACCAAGTATGGAGCGACCACCTTCGCACAGAGCACCTCGGGCACTCTCCTCCCAGTTGCTGCTCTCCCTCTTCCTAGAGGCACTCCCACTACAGCAGTGACTGAGCTATCAGCCTTTGTCTGGCCAATACCCCCTGATCCCAAGCAACCAGGCCTTCAGCAAGTGCTCAGCCTCTTTCAGGATCAGCAAGGACGATGCTAATTCACTGCTCAAGTGGGTGGCAGTCTTTATTATGTTTCAGACCTGAGAAATCTCACCAGCGCACCGAGAACCACAGGGCTCCTTCCTAATTACACAGCAGAGCACTGCGTGATTCATGTCAGCAGCTCCTCGGCCCCCTCACCTCAGCCCTTGCTGGTGTGACACAACGAATCCGAGTGGAAGTGATTAGCAGGTTGCAACCGCAGCCGCCTGCTCCCCAGCGCTGTTCACAAACAAGGCGCCATGAATGAGCCGTCGGACGGCAGGCAGGGGCCTGTTGAATCACGCTCCTCTGCATTGCAACATCGGAAATTGCACTTTAAAACCCATCGCCTGGGTTGCTCTCAGATTTCCCAATGAAGGCTGGAGGAGGATGGAGAACCTAGGCTAAGAACATTATATATGCATTTTTAGATTCCCAGGGGAGGTTCAAAAATTAGAACTAGCTCCGGGGCCTTTTAGATCTGTTTTTTCCCTCCCCTCCTCTCTTTCCTTTTGGTCTGATTAACTTTGGTGACTGGCTTGCACAATTTTATCAGGTTGGGACTGATGAATCATTCATCTTCAGCAAGCAACAGTGAGAGATTGCAGGCCAGGCAGGGTCTGTGTTTCATTAATCAAAAACAGAAAAAAAAAACCCAAACAAACAACAAACACCCCACCAAGAGAGAGGGAATGGGAGCAGGGAAAAGAGTGGGCCAACAGCACTCATGGACAGCTTTCTGATGTCTTGTCTCAGACAACTAGCAGCACATTCATTTGTAAGACTGCCAGACCGCCTAGGAAACCTAAAAGGCTGCTGTTATTTATAAAGCTGGATGTAGCTATCCTGCATGCAAGATTAGGTCATTATATTTATAGGTACCTGTCCCATTCACCCACTTCAGGGCCCTCATTCCCATAAATCTACGAGGCTTACAGGATCTGCCTTCGAGCACTAAGATACATCTCCTTTCTGAGCAGGGCCATTTGGAAGTGTCTACCACCACTGCAGGGCTCAGCAGCATGTACACGTAAATATATACCTGAAAGCCTCACTTTCCTGTCAACGCACAGGAAGCCAGATTCAAGAATTTGTCTTCCACGTGAAAAGCAACAGATTTTGCATTTCATTTGTAAAAAGCTCCCAGTAAATCTTAACCACAAAGGTTTGATTTAAAGATGGTTTAAAACTGTCAGCTGGCTTCAGGAGAGAAGATATACAAGTCAGTCCAACTGATTCTGGCAGCCTGGACTCCCAGCCCCCTTAAAAAGGAAAAAAAAAAAAAAATAAAATCAACCCTCCTAGGTTTTATGCCTGAACTTCAAACAATCTGTGCATAATCCAAATCAGAGCTCGGCTGGTCAGACATGACGAGCTTTGCAAACACGGCCCTATAGTGAAGCTGAGGACGTGGCAAGCAAAGGCAGCTCCCTACAAATTGCACTCAGGACAGGAAAAGGAAGAGATTTGGCCTTTCCAGTTTGTGGGTGTTCACACACAAACACAAGAGAGCTTTTCTATTCTGGAGGTGAAAGACTTATTTCTCAACAAGAAAAAAAGTAAAAATGGTAGATACAGCTCTTAACTCCTACAGATAAAACAGGCAAGATTTCACTCTTGAGACCAGCTGGGCTCACTCCACTCAACCAGAAGCCTTGCCCTAATGTCAATACAGGAATTGAGGCAAACCGCTGCTTCCAGTTGCCCATATGTTAGCAAACTTTCAAGCAGAACCATGCTCTACCAGTCCCAATCCTAGATTTCTTACGTGCTTCAGTTTGTGTCATGATTTTGGGCACTGGTTGCCAATTGCTAAATCAGATCTAAAACCTCATGCAGTTGTCCAGGCCTGGCTCCCTCCAGCAGCCACACAATGACAGCAAGAAGCATTCTGGCTCACTGCAAGTTGCAACAGTGGGTGAGTCTTGAGAGGGATCTCAAAGACCCCCCCCAGAGGCAGAAACTTTCACAATCCAAGGGCAGATACCATTTTTCCTGCTTAATCTTTTGGAAGGATTCCCTCTCTCTCAGTCATGAATTAAAAGTTATCCAAAGAAAAAAATATTTGCCCTTTTGCAAATTTCAGGGACTGATTATTTAACTCTTTGATGTGGCATAAATTCAAGCCCTTTTTTAAAAAAAAAAAAAACAAACCCACAAAGGAAAAAGAAAGGGGCTCCCCACAGCTTAGAGCTTAGCCAACCCCACATGTCTATCCAAGAAGAGCCAACAGTCCAAAGCTGAGAGGAAAAGAGGCTGAAGATCTGTAGGACCGGATCTGGAGGTAGGAGCTTTCACATCTTAGGTTGTGTCTGATCCCAGGTGTACTAGAGTGAGCAGGTGTCTCTGTACACAAGAGGTAGCCACAAAAACTTTAACCAAAATTTTCATTCCTCTATTAAAAGTCATCATCTACATAACACAGCATTCACTAACAAATAATCATCTCAAAAGATTCCCAACCAGTTTTACTAGGAACCTAAACAATGCAGCTTTGGGTTAAGGGTGTGCGAGAGATGAAGCAAAGCTGACTCAAGCTGCTTCCAGCGGCTCAGCCGAGTGAAATGCGACACACACGGAGCAAACCCGATTTTTCCCTTGCTCTTGCACACAATATTTGCAAGCAGTTGCACCGGCTGCAGCAGTTTAACATGCAGGAGAACGGTCAAGATACTTAGTGCATTATTTACATACCTAGTTAGGAAAGTTCAGGCCATAATCTTAGAAGGAAGCTGGATTTTTTAAATAATTTTGTGCCTTAAGACGTACGTTGCAGGGACAAATGAGGAACAGATCAATTCATGTAGGCTCTTTTCTCTGTGGTCTTCCACCTCACACAGTCATTTGCTGCTCTGCTAGGATTAACAGCAGCTCACAGTTCCCTCCTCTATGATGCACCATAGATTTTACTTGATCACTTCTGCCTTATAATCCACACCTATGGATGAATTATGGCATGTTCTTTAAAAACCCTCCAGTTTCACTGTAGAACAGTGATGAACCCATGTTCTCTGGTAGGTTAAGGTCACAATCAGTTGACCTCAGAGGAATGAAATGCCACGATGTGTCCCAGGAGAATGCAAAGGCAACAGCCCCTCTGGAAAGGAGGAAGAAAAAAATAAATCCATTCAGATTATTTTAACCTAACCTGGTGTGCTGGTTTGGGCTGGGATAGAGTTAATTTTCTTCATAGTAGCTGGCATGGGGCTGTGGTTTGGATTTGTGCTGAAAACAGTATTGATAACACAGGGATGTTTTCGTTATCACTGAGCAGTGCTTACACAGAGCCAAGGCCTTTTCTGCTTCTCATCCCAGTGCACCAGTGAGCAGGCTGGGGAGCACAAGAAACTGGGAGGGGACACAGCCAAGACAGCTGACCCCAATGACCAAAGGGATATCTCACACTGTATGACGTCATGCTCAGCGTATAAAGCTGGAGGAAGAAGGGCAACATTTCAAGTGATGGCATTTCTCTTCCCAAGTAACTGCTGCACATGATGGAGCCCTGCTTTCCTGGAGATGCTGAACACCTGCCTGCAGATGAGAAGTAGGGAATGAATTCCTTGTTTGCTTTGCTTGTGCACGCAGCTTTTGCTTTACCTGTTAAACTATATTTATCTCAACCCACGAGTTTTCTCACTTTCATCCTTCTGATTCTCTCCCCATCTCACTGCAGGGGAGTGAGCGAGCAGCTGCATGGGGCTCAGTTGCCGGACGGGGTTAAACCACAACACTGGACCACCTCCGAGGTGCCTCAGAGGATACCTGAGGCTTCTCTACCAAAAGACAGGCTCGTGCTGTAGGGTCAGCTGACTGGTAACAAGGTGGGTTCTGTGCACTCACAGTCCAGAGCTCAGATTTAGTTGAGGTAAGTAGTGGCCTACAGCCACCACTACCTGAAGGCTGACCAGTGACCTGACAGTCAGCTCCTAGCAGACAGTCATACCTTCCCCATCTCAGTTGTAAATCAAGCCTGGAAGCTAAGCAGCCCCTTCCACCTAAGAGGTACTTCCCCTCAGTATGAATGTACATGATCTACATTGATGCAATGTGGGGGTAGCTTCACCAGGTTTGTACTCAGGGCACACAGGACCCTTAGGACACCTGACCTCTAGGTATGCCCCAGGCCTTCTGCTCACATGCTTTTAGGGAGTTGGAGACCAGGCTACAGCAAACATCAGACATCTAGTGTCTCTGTAGGTCACCTCCCCATCTCTAGATCTTCCTTGATGCCTCTAAAGGTCAACTCCCAGTCTCCAAAGCAAGCACAGATTTTCCTTTCGAGGGAAAACCTTCTCCCCTTCCCCCTACTCCCATCCTCGAAGCAATGCTAAACAGTCTCTGGAGTCTGCTAATATGGATGTATCAGGGCTGGTTTTGCAGGAGGATCTTTAACATTGTCACCAGGATACCTTATTTTTCAGTTCTGAAATGCTACAAGAAGAGACATCTCAAAATAAAAAAAAAAAAGAAAAAAAAGAAAGGGCTGGAGAGAAGTTTACCCTCTAACTTCTGACCAACACTGAGCTCTGATGAAGGTAAAACTAAACCATCAGAAACAAACAGTTCAATTTCTGAAGTCTGGAGAAGAGAGAGGAAAGAAAGACCTTGAAGGAGGAGGAGGCTCAGATACCACTTTCTCCCTCCCTCCCTGTGGAATATATCCCTAAGTTTCTCGGTCAAGATCGCAGCAAAAGCTGAGCAATGGATGATAGAGACAGTAGCTCTCCAAGCCACTTTGGGAACACCCCACAGAGTGTAAAAGCAGCATTTACAATGCTGTTTTGCAACTGGAAGAAGAATCACAGTATGATCCAGTAATCAAGGAAAGCAGTCAGATTCATAGAATATTTTTAACCCATAATAAATAATAGTTTCCTACACTTTATTGCGGTCACAAAGTCAGAGCAAAATTTGATAAAAAATACAATTATTGTGCACAGAAAATTTTGAAAAATGTCACTAAATTCTCAGGGGAAAAACGATGAGTGCCTTTTTAATGAAAACCAAGCTTATGGATTGCTGGTTTCTGAAAGAGCCTGGTAAATATTTTTGTTTTCCAATAAGCAAAATAAATACTGGAACAGACCCATGGTCTTTTCCCTTCCATTGCTCCAAACCTCCCCATTTTTCCAAGTGGAATAATGGATGTCTGTCCTCTGATTTTAAAGCCAGTAACTGGTTCCCCAATGTACTGTGAGCCTGAGGTGGGTAGGGCAGTGGAGGAAGGCCAGGAGACCATGATATACACTGGAGATTGTAATGAATGGACAACAAGAAGCAGAACCTGCTCCTGACAAACTAGATTGGGAAAGTGCCTGGAGATGGAGCTTATCATGCTGCAACTTGAACCTCCCCAAGCAATTCACACACCCATGTCTCTACATGAAAGCAATGAGATGGGAAGGAAGCACAGTTAGGGTTTGGCGCTGCTCAAGCCCTGTGCAATTACAGGCAAGAGTAAACATCTTATTCAAGGATGAGCAATCATCCCTCAAGGGAAAAGCTTGGGGCTTCCAGCCCTCCCAAGAAGGTCACAAATGGGTACAGGAAACAAGAGGAGACTTGCACAAAGGGAAGGAGCTAAACCTCACTGCCCATGAGTAAGGAACTGAGCAGACAGGTCCACATGCTCCAGCACTGGGCACAGATTTCAGAACAATGCATGGGAAGCTGTGGTGTCACTGAACCTTTTGTTTCTGAAGCTCCAAGGGCGTTATGTTGTCTTTCTTCCCAGTACAGCAATTGCCATAAAATCTCCAGCTGGGCAGGAACACCTGACTTAATGCTCCTGACAGTCTTTCCTCCATGGCAGGAAGAGGGGCATTGCAAAGTCAGCAGCAGTGCTGTTCCTTACGGAGGAAGGAGATCCTGATATTGTACCCAAACTCTGGTCAATCCTCCCTTAACACACCTACATGCCCATCACACAAGCTTCAACATCTCAAATCAAGCCGTGGCTTGAAAGAAGAGTCTTCAAATCCATTTTTTACCTTCAGTGTCATCTGCTTAGTATGGCCAAGTTTACAGTCCTTTCAGATGTCATTTCCCATTCATTAAGGCCAACAAGGCATGAGCTGTACAGTGTCTGACCCAAGAAATTCATATGCTAAAGATTTACTTAGTAGTAGCTATTGAGAGCGCTTCTGCAGAGCTGCGAGGGCTCCTAGGAGATTAGGAGACTCCCAGGAGCGTATGCACTTCTCTGTAGTCACATCCCTGCTGCTGTCCTGCGCGACTGGGTGACCTTTGACAGGTTCAGAAGTCTTTCCTCCGTGGAGGATGAAGGGGTATTGTGAAGTTGGCAGCAGAGCTGTTCCTCACAGATGCAGGGAATCCTGAAAATATATCCAAACTCCAGTCAATCCTCCCTTAACACACCTACATAATCATCACACAAGCTTCAAAGGACACCTCAAGAACTGAGACAGGTAACATATGTCGGCCAGCACACAACATCTAGGTACCAAGGGCCTGAGGAAAAGTCCACTGAACTCCTTCAGTGGGCTCAGGAGGGGACAACTGACAGCTCATTTGTTGCCGTAAGTACTTGTTTCTCAGACGCCGGGGCTGGGACAGTCGGTGCTAGCTAATTAATCTCCCTGAAAAATACAAAACCATCTGGCTGCACAGTAACTACTCTTCCTGCCTGGGCTCTGAAGCCCATATGACAGATCACGGAGAGGCCATATCAAACAAGCAAGTATGGTAACAACATACTCTCTGCTGCTGTCATAAAGCCCAAGTAACTGCTAGGGAAGTCCAGGCAGCCACCCAGCCTGCAGATGTTTCCTTTCTTTCCTCAGTGTCCTGCTGCATGGAGAGATCCTCCCTAGCCCAAACACGAAGCTGGCAGCAAGGGGACTCAGAGCCATGGTGGTCTGAGCCATCCTGGGGGGGGTCTCTGGCAAGGAGGGCAGAGCAGACCCTTTCCAGCACGCCCCTCTGACTGCAGCCTGAGGGCCAGCAAGCTTATGCAGCTCTGGTCAAACAGCGCAGGGCTGACAGCATCGAGGTGAACAGGGGCAGCCCAGCTGCCTTCCAGCCCACCTACTCGTGCTGATCATTGTCTGTGAACGCTGACTTCTCTTCCTCTGCTGGTTTCCTGGCCTCTTGGGGAGGAGGAAGAGGGAGTTTCCTGCCCTGTAGAGCCGCAATTTGACAGAAACATCCGCAGCCTTCACAGCCCTGGGATGGCCATCACAAGTCCTTGGCTCTGCCCCTGCACTGTCAAAGTCACATACAATCCCCAAGCCAAGGTGCAGCCCTAGGATCAAGCTCGCAAGAATGACAGATAATTACCAGTAATCACTCCAGCTGCTCCCTGCTCTCCCACCACTGCTATGAGCAGTGGCAGGAAAAACAGTGGAGGAAACAAGCCTTTCCTGGGAATGCCCCAGCTAAATTGAATCAGCAACAAGTTCTGGAGAATGTTCAGACTGGTGGCCACTGAGGGGCCTTCAGAAATGCTTCTCCATCCCTTATGCTGTTGGATACATCCACACATACAACAAAAGCTTTAAGTATTGGTCATATAAACAACATTTCAGGGCAGTAGTGAGACAATCAAACCAACGGTTAATTAATAACACCTCATTCAGTGCAAGCTTTTCCCTCACTACCCAAAGCACAGCCCATCTACCAAAGCAGGCTCAGAGTTATTATTGATTTTTTTCATTAATGATGACAGAAACAAAGTAAGAGCACTAAGAAACCAACACATATAAACCATGAAAATTCCCTGAAGAAACCACAAATCATACTCCACAAAAATCTTGTAGGATAAATAGTGCTGTAATTCAAGGGCCCCACGCTTTCCCCAGCAGCACCATGTGGGCAACCCATGCCAGCTGCCTGGACAATTTCATCATGGATGGCTTGCAGAGGCCTCCTCCAAAAACCAGGTACAGGGCTCATATCACAGTCTGACTGGGAAAGGAGAGGTGAGGACAAGCAGAGAGAGGAGAAGAACCTGCCACCAGCTCCCTCCCATGCCTCCTCCTGTTTGGGGAGCTGAACCTTCCCCTTTGTTTGCACCAAAGGGCAGAGTTAAACTCAGTTCAAGGTAGGCAGAAACCAGCAGAGCTTTATTTCAAACATGCCACAGCTGCTCAGTGCAGTACAACTGCAAGAACTGGGAGGACGGAGGAAAAAAAAGCTTTGTGGTTAATTATGAGTATGCTAACATGGTAAGAAATAAGGGAGTGAGGATGGCAGAGATAATTACTCTATGAGTTGCATTTCCCTTTTGGACAGGAGATAATGAGATATCCTTTGCTATTGCAGAAGAGTCTCCTAGCAGAGCAAATGCAAAGGCTGGCAAAGGGCACGCCAGTTGGAGCTGCAGAAACCCACTGCCCCCTCAGCAGTGTTGGCCAAGAGCACCAAGCTTTCTTAGCAATGGGAGGACAGAAAACAAAATTAACTGACTCCTGGGAAAGAAAACAGTTTTCCCTTCTCCTTGGGCACTACCTGGCCACTCCTCAGGATCCCCAACCCACGCAGCTGCCCCAGGTTTCCACAGACGTGTCCTGCTTGGCAGGGTCCCTGGCACTCTGCTGCACTTCTTGAAGCCTGCGCCGGCAGAAATGAGCTGCATGTGCTGGGAAGCCCCAGCAGATCCCAGGGAAATGCAGAGAGATGCACAAAGCTGTTTGGAAAGAGCCACAGGAAAGCAGCCTGCAGCCCAGTGTGGATTATCCCAAATCCCTTGGTTTCAGTGAGCCAGGGACAGCTCCGTATCTGTCCTCTCTGAGAGGGGGCTGCTTTTCCGTACTGCAAGCCCCCAGGAGCACTTACAAGTGCTGCAGCCTTGCAAGGCCTGAGAGTATTCCACTGCCCATGGAAAAGGCTCAATGTGGGAACATTAAAATAAATCCTCCAAACTACATGAGCAAAATCATCATCAGGGACACATCACTCTAGCCAGCGAGGACAGAGCAGCCTCCTTTCAGAGAGCCGCAGACAGAAAGCATTGCTGGTGTGTCACCTTGCAGGTCCCAGTTAGTCCTGGAGCTGACAGGGCAGCAGGACGGAGTTTCCTCTTGTTTATTTACATCCTAAGTGCGTCCCAGTAACTCTTCCCCAAGAGCTCCTTTGCTGATCAAGCAAAGTTTCAGCTAATGAGACTCTTTTTAGCACCAATTGCTAGGCGAAGATGAACCTTTTAACAAAGCCTCCTCACAACACTGTAACCAGCGTATTATTGCTGAGGGGAAAGAAAGAAAAAAATCTGGGGGTGGGTCTGTATCTAGGTCAGCATCAATCTATGTCACCTATAGCCTTGTTTTATGGGAAGCATGTGGGTAATAAATGGCAATTATGGAAAGTGGAGGGGAAGAGGCAATCCTGAGAAATTTATAGATAGGAGAGAAATCACATTAATAGGAGATAATACAGAGCTGCAGATCTGTTATAAAAAAGGCATTAGAAGAGCTCTGTAATTGGGGTTATTAGACACAACTACACCAGGCGTTTTTTTTTTTTTCCTTTTTGGGTGCATGTCACCATGATGGATGTCATTTTCGATAGTGATAATAACAGTAAAATATCCGTGTTAAAGCTGAGTACATTAACTTTTCTATTGGTGTAATTTACTGCGTTATGAGTTCCCATCATTCAGGAGCTAAAGACAAAATGCTCTTCCTTACGATGTCGATAACCATGCATACTCTTTACAGGAAGAAGTGTTTCTTTAAATATCTATTATATGTTAAATAATTCTTTTAACTTTCCATTACTCTTGTCAGGAGAGACAAGGAGCAGGAGAAAGGGGTAAGCTATTCATACTGCTAACATGCATCATAACCTGGATTTGCCATTACTCGGTATCTGGTGATTCATTCACCGGCACTTTTCCAGCCACACATACAAGAGGTTAGTTTGCTACATGAAAAGGGGCAGAATGGACTGGACAGTAGCTACTATCTTTTAGAAAACTACACATGCATCAATACAATATTGAAGGTAACATTAAGCGTCACTTGCCAAATTAAAAAAAAATAATTAAAATGGATTCTTCAGTACAGAATCAGCACTGCACTGATTTACAGCGTGGTTCGATAACGGGAATGTGGAGTCTCTATCTCCCAAAGTTGAAATGATGCTGTACCTGCTACAGCGTTATAGCCACTTGCACTTTACGTGTATATTAGAATTATAAATGGAACAAGTCAAGCCTCCAGTTGTTCCTGTCTGTTCTCTGCTGCAGAAGCTAAATGACTGCTAAAGGAACAACAAACTTGGTCATTCCCAGGCTGGAAGTAGAAGTCACAACGGCATCAACAACACAAAGGCATCAACAACACAAAGGCATCAACAACACAAAGGCATCAACAACACAAAGGCATCAACAACACAAAGGCATCAACAACACAAAGGCTAGGTCAGGCTCAGGCTGCATGAGGAATGAGGGAGGAAACTGGCCAATGGCAGAGCCTTTGGCTCCGGCAACAGGAGAGCTACCTTCTGCTTTCATGCTGCCTCCCCAAGCACCTCTGCACCCTTGGGCAAGTCACTCCTTTGCCTACGCTTTCCAAAAACTGAGTGCCTCCAGCTAAGCACCATGATTGTACAGGAACAAGCACAATAAGGCCTTGAGGGATTGCTGCAAGAACCCTTCCTGCTTCAAAATAAACTAGTTTCAAGATGTTGCAGAGCTATAAAGCAGACCAAGCTACCCATATGAAGGGCAAAAGCACTCTTAAGAGAACCTACTTCAAAACCGCATCAAAGAGCACTTGCCCACCCCATTTTTGACATCACTGTGGTATTATCTGGAGGCTGAGCTATAGTAAGTTTTAATACTATCTAAAAAAAAATCACAAAAGAAGGAATTTTCCTTCTTTGTGCAAGTAAGACCATATATGCAATACAACGTAAGCTTCTCTATTTAGGTGGGCTCCTGCTTTCACACAATCACTCCCAGTCTCTCTTAGCCAAGAGCCCATTTCCGTAACAGTTTGAGACCTAACAGCTCCCTCCAATCACTGCATTCCTCAGGGCCAAGGGGTCTGTAGGGCATGAACATGAAGATAGCTCTGCTCACATTCAGTTTTGTTTGTGAAATCAGTCAGTTCGTTTGCCTCCCAGAGGCAGACCTTCCCACCAGCTCTCACAGTTTGAACACAAAAATCCCAAATGGGGTTGCGTGTAGCACAAGGAACAGGCACTGAGAAATGCAATCAGCTCCCCCAAGCTGCACTTTCAAATTGCAAATTACGGAAAAGCTTCAATGTTAGGAAAGGATTAAACGACTTCGGTTTGTTTCCAAAATAAAACGCTGCAGTGTGGCATTACTGAAGGCCATCCTACTCCAACGAAATTTGATACTTCATCCAAGCCCAAACATTCTTCTTCCATGTGTTCAGCTGATTGAGGATCCAACTGTTTATGCCTACTATGTGATGGTTTGGGGTTGATTCTTTTTCCTCTTAACAGTAACTGCATTGACCAACATGACCCTTGCCTACACACATGAAAAAACGCTTTAGGTGGTACCTCAGAAGTGAGACAAGGCAAACAGGATTCTCTCCTTCCTTCACCTCTGAGCTAGACGAGCTCACGCCTACTGCGGATCCTGATTTTTCTTTCCTTGTTCCTCACTTTGTGAGCCAGACTCTGCTCTCCCCACCTCTGCACAGCCTGCACACTTGCCTCTCTAAAAGGTAGAGAGGCCTCTTCCTGCTGGCTTCACTGGTGTTTATCCACTGGTACTGGATTTAAGATATCTAAAGATACCTGTCCACCTCCCTGCCTTCTACTGTTTCTTCCACAATGGTTAGTTTGCTGAGAAAATATTTACTCTGCATTTGAGAAAAGGTCATTCACTGGTGGTGTAAACCACTCTCCACTGGGACAACAGGAATGGGAGTTAGATCCTAAAAGAGAAAATCAGCCTGGAGTCTTTTTCCTCCTCCTCTGCTTCCTCCCACATCCCATTCAGATGGTTTGAAAGGCTCTTGGTGGCTCCAAGCCCAAAGAAAGAAGGACATATTTCATGTTCCTCATGAAATCTACCTCCATTCATCCCTTGTTCAGCTCTCAGCAGGAAGCAGGGCTTGCCCTAAATAGAACCGAGGTGGTTAACAAAACAGGAAGATTCATTTCCTGTAGCACCACGGGGCTGGCAGGAGCAGTTCCTGGTCCTCGATGTGCTTTCCGAGGACAGTCCTCCAAGGTGGCACAAGCAAACACATGAAGTGGATCAAGGACCAGTTGCATTTGACTGGCCTCACCTTTGAAATACCCTTTGTTAGGTCTGCTCCTTATACCCAGCCGTAGCAGCAGTGACACAAGAGCACATCAGCTGCATCACAGCGCTGCAGATCAGCAGGGGATGTGGGATATGAAACAAGTTTGGCAACATAACACTCCTTCAAAGGAAGCAATGCACTTTCCTGTGCACAACAGTGTTTTGTGTCGATTTCAAGTTCATTTTTTACCAGCAACTTGGTGGTTCCTATGCGGTTTCATGTACACAAAGAACAGAAGGGCATAAACACTCTATAATTTCAATGAAAAAAAAACTCCCACTCAAATGGAAGGAACAATAAAGTTAATAAACTATGTAATTACAATCCCAGAGTACACATCTGTCTGCACAAAATACCCCCTAGTATTGTGACCAGCCACACAGAAAACCTTATCCTGCAAATGCAACTGCCTGAGTAACATCAAGCCTAATTCAAATGCCATTAAACAGAATGTGAGCCTAGCTGGTGGTTTCAGTAGCTTTGAACCAAACCACTTCAGCACATGAATAGTTTCACCATTTCTTTGCTTACATAGGGATATATCTGCCCATTCAAAGAAGCAACAGCTGTTTAAAATGGAGCGGTGGCTGGAAAGAACAAACATATCAGGGAGGAGGATGACTGAAAGAACATATGCTGGGGAAAGGAACAGGGGGAGAACAGAGGAATTTTAGCAAGGATGAAGACCGCTGGTGTATAGATCCCTATCTGGCTTTAAATGACTTTGCTCCCATGGTGTAACAGCACAGTTGCAGCAGCACAGCTTCAGTATGCGCAGTTCTTCCTGCCTCAGATCCTAAGGATGCGGTTTCACTAGATGGTTGGTTCAAATGAAGACCTCGTTTCATTTCACTCCCCTATCCTGTCCCCTGCTCCCCACAGCGCTGCCCCACTCTTCCCTGGGCCAGCTATAACATCAGTCTGATCCCCTGGGGAACCACTTCGTCTCAAAAAGACAGCAGCAAATAAGCTATCAGGGAAAGAAGCAGTTGCAGGTTTTAGCTGAGTGTGAGCAAAGCCAATCTACAGACAGATAGGTGAGTAAACAGGTTGTTTGCTTTTTGCAAGGTAAGGCAGAGTTCTGCAGAAAGCACTAAGCTTCATCCATTCACTTCCAGAGTCATCCATCCTCCCTGCTGCTCGCCGAGGGTTTTGCACACACACACTCAAGGGAGGGGTACTACAGATAACAACAATCTGCTGAGGAAAACATCATGCATTGACTTCAAACATCAACAAAAAGCGAATCACAGCCAGGACAGGACTTTCAATTGCTTTGATGCCTTCGTGGTCACCAAAGACGATACTTCAGGCAGGTGATATTCCCTGCTCAGTGCTCAAGTCAATCCCTCTGTCTTTCCACGAGGCTCAGTCACTGATGGTTATTCCTTTCTACAGAGCACTTACCAGTAGCTCAGAGAGACTGCACCACTGCCTTGCAAGGGTTCTACCACGCTTTGCTTGCAGCCAGCTCTGTTGTACATGAGAAGGAAGGAAAGGTGGGCTGGCTCCTTGTGCAGTCACTTTATCCAGGGGCCTGCAAGACAATAAGGTCACGGAATGAGGAGAAAGGACAGCTGGGAAAGTTTCCAGAAGTAAAAGATTAAGGAAACAGAGATGCCACTACAATCATTTGTTGCAAGGTAGATCCCCATAGAGAGCTGTCTCCATGCAACAAGAGCACATGGGATACAGGAAGGCAAGTACTTGGCCCTTGCCTTGCTTCAGTTCCTTAATACAGCACAAATGCAGTTGGGGATTTATGGGTTTTTTGGAAGCTTCCAGAACAGCTCAGGGCCTGTTTCTTGGGTTATTGTTTTCCCATCTGTTTCTCTTCATTTTATTCCATCACAGAGGCCCCATCGTGGGACACAAGAATGTGACCGGAACAATAGGCAGAACTTGCTGCCTCCAGGACTGCAGCGAGGGCAGAGCCACCACTACATGACAGGAGCAGTGGCTTCTATATTTAGCCTTTTCTTGCTTATTCCAGATCACATTCACACTCTGCACTCAAGAAGTCAGGAGGCTTTCACCACACCACTGTCCCCGAGCACTGCACATCCAGCAGGGCCCCTGAACATAAAACATTCATTTCCCTTCTAATAAATGCCAACAGGAGGACTTCCTGCTCCCTCCTCCCCTTTCCAAATCCCTATTTTGACAGACTTTTTTTCTTCAAATAAGCAAACTAAACAGAAACATCTCCTCTGCAAGGCTGGCGGCCTTGGAGCAGCACCAGGACTCTGGAGTTCGGACAGCACGGCACTGCTGGATGGAGCAGGGCTCTGCAAAGAGGCAGAAATGGGTGAGTTCATTTCCCCCTTGTTTGAACCCAAGCTAAACTCACCAACCCACAGAGACCTGCCCCAAGCCCACACCCCAACACCTGAGGGCAGGGCAGGTGAAGGAGAACCAGGTCTGAGCGCTCATCTGGCCTCAACCACTGCTGTAACGTGCGCATATGTCTCTCAAATTTGGGGAGTTGGGGACCGCTGAGCAAAAGCTCAGGTCTCAGCTATTGCCAGGGCCTCCCCACCGTGTCCCAGCGCACCTCTTCACCACTTTGAAGGCTGAGGGGGCTCTTGCTGACCGTGGCACCGACCACAGTGCCATTCAGCGCTTAACTCGTTTACATCATCAAGGCAAGGGAATCCTGCAGAGCAAGAGGAAAACCCATCATGTTTCCAGAAACTTACCTAAGAAAGAGCTGTGCCACTTGAAAACAGTTTAACGATGGACAAGTCCTCTTTCTGCTGCTTCCATAAGCGTTGTAGATTAGAAGTGCTCTGCACTTCGTCCCTCCAGTTCTACCAAAGGCTGCTGGAGTCCCAGTGAGAGGTTTGAGCACACAGGTTCCCTCCTGGACACCCTGCTGCCATCCATGTTACTGTCCGTGTGTACCAATATGTTTCCACACCCTGCCTTCTCTCCTGCAGGCATTGCCTCCACTGCCAGCAACCTGTTCCTTCTGGAAGCCCTCCCACTCTAAGTGGTTATATCAAGGAAAGAAGGTTGATGCTGGATGGGATGTAAGAATACTTTTTCTTCTCCTTTAAAGTATGTCTATCCCTGGAAAATTAGTGCTATCTAGCAGTGCCCAAGCATGCATGGAGAAATTATACCTTCTGGTGGTATCACAAACCATGCCACTAATTTGCTTTGTGGCTTCAAACTTGTTGCAGGTTAAATCTTCCTGAGGTAGGGGTGTCTGATGAGCCTTTAGAGAGGAAAAGTTATGAGGCTGAGCAGATTGTCTTTGGGCAGCTTGGGATCAGCCCTGTTCCTGTTGTGCTCACTGAACACCTCTGCACTGCCAGCACAGGCATGTCAGCTGCATTCATCTGCCACACAAAACCCTTCTCCTTCACTTCTTTTGTGTCCTGGAGTCTGGCTTCCCTCTGCTTGTGCCGAGGAGGCAGTGCCCAGTCAGCTCTCCGAACAACTAGCACATGCCAGCAAGCTGTAAACAGGCCTGTGTTCCCAGCAAGTCTGAAAGGAAGGGAGCACTTTCCATCTGGCATTCCTGCAGGTCTTGAGACAGCGGTTATTTATCCAGGGTAGAGGAGAGAAGAGGACTGGAGTTTCCAGTGGAAGAAGCTGATAGAGAAGCAATAGCAGCACTCAGGGCCATGCTTGGCCAGCAAAGCACTAAGTAAAAAAAAAAAAAAAGAAAAAAAAATCATGCTGCTCTGTCTTCCAGCCAAAACTTTTCCTTACATCCTCCCCTTCCCTCCCAGATGTGCCTCCCCAGAGCAGATAACATGAAGCTCAGACCTTTTGGAAGCTTTAGCTTCCACAAAGGCTTGGAGTTATTATTTATCACCTCAAAACCAGGGCTGTGCTCAGGCTGAGGGCCACAGCACTGGTATGGAGCAAGAGAGGATGCTGTCGTGGAGAGAACTGATCCAGCCAAGGGGAGACGGGGGAAGACCTGAGGCACGCAGAGCTAATGGTGAGTTTCCTGAAGGTCACACAGTATGTTTTAGGGTAGGATTGGAAAATTACCTGAAGCCCTGATAAACCCTGCACCACAAGGATTCTTTTCTAGACTATCAAACATCCAACCTACACCACCTTTTTGAGAGCAGGGGCCATGCACAACCCATCAAGTGAATCCAGACTGTTCCTGTGTGCCTCCTCCCCTGTGTGACTGAAATGGCCCTACCACAGTGCCAAAGCATCAACTTTCATGACGGATGCCTGGGGGAGGAGCAGACTTGCACACAAGAGCTTTTGCACAGCCCCTTCCAGGAGGTGATGAGTACCTACCACATGACAGGTAACATCACATTGGGCAGCGTTATGAGGAATTGCTTCTCATCTTTTGTGATGACAGTGCTCTGGGGCAAACAGCCCCGATGCACCTCATGATCACCCTCTTGGTCCTCGTGTGAGCACAAGGATTTGTTACAGCTAGAGCAGGACTGGGAACTGTCATGACCCTGGTGAATGCACAGGGTCCTCAGAGAACCTTCCTTTTGACTTTCCAACCTCAATACCCACAGATACTCAGGAAAAAGCCCACTGGGTGTTATGGGAAGTGTTTCTAAGCCTAGGCTATGAAAGGAAAAGGCAGATACATCTCTCCTCACACTGTCTCCAGACAGGAGCCTCCAGCAGGCTTCACGGCTCTAGATATTATGTTCAGTTGCAGCTGAAGCCATCCTAGTAAGGAAGAGAGAGAAAGATACAGTAGCGGTCCCTTCACCACCCCTTGTACATGTACCAAAAGGTCTAATTTCCTCTGTCCTCCTCACCAAAAGAAAGCAAAGCCTGTCCCCTACTCTGGCACCACCAAGCCTGCTGTTGTCCTCTCTTCACCCCTGAAGGATGCAAACCCTGTACCCTGTCTTCTTTCAGCTAGTTAAGGATGCGGCTACCAGATAATAACCTCTGGTAAGGCATGCTTCAGCATTAGCCAAATTCATCCACAGGAGACAAGCACTAGTGCTAATTCTAATGTTATTCCCCAACATCGTTACTCTGCAGCTGATTAACAATCACATCAATGACCTGCGACACATCCCTTTAAGAGACACAGGCACCTCAAGAGACACGTTCCCCAGAGAAGAGGACACCTTTCTACCCATCAGTCTCATGGCATGCAAGGCAATACTTTTGTGTTGTATTGACACAGCATTTCCTCTACCTGCAGGCCAAAAGGCTTTCAAGACATCAAACAGACCTTGCGAATCACAACATACAGGCAGAGACACACACCAAGGAGGACTTCCCAGGACACAAGGTCAAAGCCCTGTGAGCACAGACAGCATCATTTCATAACCAACCCTCTTCAAAAACCAATAAAACTATCCAGCAAGCAACTTGATTTCATTCTGCTCCTACAGGAAGATGTCCCATGTCTTAGCGCTGCAGTAAATCAGAAACACCTTTAATTTCAAACTTAGATTAATCTCAGGTGCCCACCAGTCTTACATCACACTCACCTTTTAATTCTCAGAGCTCTTCCTCTCTCCTCATCCAATCTTCCTCCCATGCATTCAGAAGAAAAGCTGTTCTGCTAGAAGTCAGATCTAGTCTATCTCCCTGCAGATACAGAACATAACATTCTTTCAGGCAGCCACAGAAAAATCATGATCCTTTCTGGACCTCAAGGAGAGAGTCTGGGTTCCCTAACCCTGCTCTTCCACCACCATCAGCCACTAGACCCCCAGGAAATCACTCATTTCCCACAAGCACAGCTGGGCAGCAAGGTCCAGTGAGAGCTGCTTTCCAACTGGGTGCATGGCACAAGATGATAAAGACAAGTATGCAGCAGGGAAGGAGGTGGTAACGGGCTTAACAGAGCCTTGCAGAGCACGGACAGAGAATAACAAGCAGACGGGTAATACCAGCACCTTTGACTGAGTAAGGATTATAACTTTACAGGTAAGTGCAATCAATGCATATGCACTAACATTTGCGGTCAACAGTGCAATTTCATCCCTAGCTGAACGACCCACTGGGTACATGTGTTCAGATGTGCACAGCACTGTTACTGCACAACTCAAGATCCTTTCCCATAAAGCCACACAGACTCCCTTGGGCAGAGGCCAAGCAGTTAAATAAAAAGTCTATCCAGAGTCAGAACTCTTCAGAGACATTTCACCATCTGGAAAGAGGAGGGGGTCTTACTCTGGGAACGCTTGGAGAGCCCGACCTACCGCGGTTAAACACGTGTCTTGTCCAATATTAATTCCTGGGGAAGAGCATCACATCATTCCCACCGCTTTTTGCAGTGGGACCTGCAGTGAGCAAATGGGCCTGATTCTGCCCCACTCTCCAGACAAGAGCATGCAGCCAGAGCCCAAGACGGGATGGCAGCTGGCCATTCAGCATTTGCTTTTTAGTGAGGCCAGACTCACAGTATTGTTGGTGACAAAAAAAAAAGCCATCGCTGTTAGTATGAGCTTCTTCATTTCCTTTTATTATATCCCCACCCATGTCATGGAAATAAAGCTGCGGTTAGCTTCCTTCGAAGCACTGGGGCACTGAAGATTGTACTGAGCTTCAGGAGGGAGCAGAGCCACAGCTGAAGCAAAGGCATTACCTCCTTCCATCATTCCCCAAAGAGACTGGGCACTCCCAACAAAGGGGAACAAGCACTTAGAGCAAAAAGAGATCACAGGGCCCTGCTCTCAAAAAGCCTTTGATATGTGAGCTGGACTGGGACAGCAGTGGTCAGGAGAAATTAAATAGGACTTGGCTCCATTCACAGATCTGCCCCAGGAGGCTGTGTCCTGGTAAAGAGTAGCATCTTAGATGGCCATATAAAATCTCTGTATTTCATAGTCACGAGGTCTGTCTCCTGATGGGCTTCCAAGAGCTCCGCTAAGCCGAGGCACCACCCATATGGATGCAATCACAAACGAATGACCTTGGAGAGATATGGCCCAGGAGAAATTAACACATCCAGTGGGAGCTCTCATCCTATTCCCTTTCTGCTAAGGGACACAGGCAGCATGGAGGAGCACAGAAAGCCTCATTTGGCAGAGCTCAACCTGTATCAGGGCTCTGATCCCTACTCTTTCACTCAAGGCTGGCCCAAGGAAGTCTTGGTACCCACCTTTCTCTTGTGGTGGCAAACCAGAAAAGAGAAATACCTCTCTAGAGGTGAGAGAAGAGGTCAAAGCCCACGGCCTTAAAAGTCAGAGCATATTCTCAGTGAGTGTCCTCAATCCCTTAAGAAGGTAGGGGCCCCAAAGGCAGCTCAGCCTTAACAGGCATCAACCCAGCAGAAGGTCCGAAGGGGATAGAGGAAGAGGAAGGACAACAGGGCACAGCTCTCATTCCTGTAGGACAGCATACAGCTCGACACAGGCAGCCAATGGCCTACGCGTCATTCAGCACGAACAAAAAAACCTCTTTCCAGCCTCTTCCTCACAGCTGCTCATCCGTATTCCAGCCCTTTAACCCTGACAACCCTTCTGGCTGAGAGAGATGAGGCCCATCATTTCATCTGCTCCCTCTCATCACTCTCCTGTTCCAACATCCTTAGTTCATCCACCCCCGCTTGGTACAAAGCTGACTGCTTCCTTCACAAGGTCACCTCTCTGCAAAAAAAGAGCTTCTCATCTGGACATCGAGTTTCCTGAATGTTGTCTGACCAGGACGGGGAAGGAGGAGAGAAAGGTCTTCCTCCAAAACACGGAGATGGAATTGGTTGAAGCAGGTCCAATCAATTGGGCTGCAGTATCTGAGATGGTATTTTGATTCCAGTCCTATAGCAAGAGACAGCCCAAGGCCAGGCGAGGGCAGATTACATGATCTCTCAAAGCCGCCTTTCACTACAGCATAACACGTCCTCTGTGTTATTAGAGGGCTTTTTCGGACTGAATGAAATAACACTCTACAGCTCTTGATTCCTACCTCAAGGCAGCAACAGCATCTCTCCAGCCCATCTTTCTCCAGGGAGGAGATTAAATATCAGAGATGAATCGAAATGCAGTCAATCAAGCAAGGCACTCTGCCAAAGTAGCAAAAAGGAAGGGAGTGGGGAGAGAAGGTACTTTGGTACTGAAGTGATCTGTTTAAATGCTGCTGATGAATGCTGAGCTGCTGGATCTCTCCAAGGCTCTGAGAGACAGAGGAGGAGATCACAGAAGTAGGAACCTGCCTCCTACCCTGGAGGACGGGAACAAACACACATCACTCCTCAAGCATCAGCTGCGCTCGAGGAAAGGGGCAGACTCAGCTGGAAGGGCTGAAGACACAGGACAAGGCTAGTCCAGCCTGGTTCTGGAAACTCCATTCTGGCAGTGATCTGGAAAGGAGAATGAGACTCAAACACGTGCACTATTTCAGGAAATGAGGAAAATGCACCCCTCTCAGTCTGAGAGATTACACAGCTCCAAGGGGTTTCGGGAAGCTCCAGCCCATGAGACCTTCTCAGAGTAGAGGTGCAAAGACTAAGCCTCCAGACCCCCCTGAGACTTGATGGGTGTCTCCACACAGGGCATTTCCACTTTCCAACAGCAGTAACATAGCCAGAGCCAAATCCTTTGGCCACAAAAGCACAAGCTGCTGAGGATGGAAGCAAGAGAGGCTGTTTTAGTGCCTCTCTATTTTAGCCACATTAGGCCAAAGACAGCTGGAACCAGGGAACGACTCACATTGTGCTACCACACCAGAGTCCTGCTCTGAACCAGAGCTCTGCTGTGCAACAGTGCTTTCAACAGACATACAGAGGCTTTCCTCTCCTACCAGCATCTGGGTAACCTGCAAGTCACAGCATCCACGCTGCAGAGAGAAACTGCCAATGCCTAAAGAGCAGGCTGATTTCAGAAAGCACTACAATGTCTTTTCAGGGGTGCCTGAAACCCCAACCACCTCAGAAACCCTGTGCCATCAGGGTGGGAGGCTAGAGAGTACAGGTCAAGGTTCTCAGAAATGGGTTGTTCTGTATCGCCTACAACTTCGTGTCAAGTTGCAGCAGGTAAACCACAGCAGGAGGGGAGATGGGAAGGCAAAGCAGAGCAGTACCAAAAGCTATGATGGAAGGATAGAAAAACCACACCAAGAACCAGAGAAGCAAGCTGCGGGTTTCTGAAAGGCGTACATGCACTCATACACAGGCGCAGTTTCTTGGACTGTTTATCAAGCTCAGGAAGGAAGAGGGATCAGTCAGCCAGAAAGATCAGAGATGCTGGGGCTGTCATATGACACTGCCTTCAAGAAAAAAAAAACACAGAGTGTGCACACATAGACAGAAAGGAAGCTACAAGGAAAGCCTTGAAAACAGCAGAGGAAACCCTAACCCCACCCCAGAGGTGCTACCTTTAACTAAACCCCATCCCAGAAGCTAATGAAAAGCACAGCCAAACTTGCATTATTTCAGGCAGGCAGGAGAAAATTTTCTGTACTCACTTGGCCCCTCATACTCTTACAACATAGCAATGGGACAGATCCTTTCTCAGCCTGGCTATGTGAAGGACAGGGAGCCCTGCCCAGTTCCAAGCCTTTCCTAAGGGTGCTCAGCTCCCTTTGGAAAAAATACTTGCTATGCAAGTGCACAGACAAGCCAAATATCCCTTCCTTATTCCCAGGAGCTTTGACTCCAGCTGGTATAAAAATCAGTGGAGTCAATAAAGACCCTGGCTGTGGACCAAGCTAGAAATGGAGAAAGGTTTGGCCAGCGTAACGATTGTACTCTGGCCTAGGCAAGAGAGTTTGCTTCTCACCCCGTCAGTAAAGCCCTATGCAAACTCCTCATACAACCCTACTCTGTCTACAAGCACTGCAGAAAAATGGAAGAAAACCCTCAGCGGGTTGTTAAGAGGACATCAGGGCACGGCTGAGACTCCCACGCCTGCAAATGCAGGACACCCATGGAGGGGGCCAGAGTGCAGAACACATCACAAGAGCCACACAGCATCAGATGCTCTCCTGCTCCGTTTTTTAACCACTTGCAGATGAAGCCCAGATGGCTTCCAGAGTGAGGGAGAAGGGTGTGTTACTTACACAAGCAATGCCATATTTCAGTAAATATCATATGCCATCCAGACATTCTGGACTGGATCCAATTTCCGTTAGGTTTTGCTCAACTGGGGACCTGGCTCCTCCAGCAGACAGCAAACTCCATTCGTGCTCAGTGCATGTCTAAGGCAGATCTGCATCTCAGGCCGACACACATTTTTATCGTATGATCCTTGTTTCACCTGGCACAAAGTTAGGATTTCCAATGTTCAGCCAACCAACCCCTGATTCCAGGCTCAGCTCAGACAGAAGCGAGTTAACTCTTCCTCACCAGCACTGTGTAGGACAGTGCAGGCCACAGCAACCTGCTTCTACTCACCTCTCTGGGGATCCTCAGGGTCTTTTCAGGTTCCTTTCATGTGCTCCATCTCAGGATGTCACGGGTGTACCTGCAGTGCTAGAAAGCACCTGGTCTGTTTGTTTAATAACTGTCACAAGAGACAGGTACCCACCTGGTAGTCCCCTGAGATGAAGTGTTAAAGTCTGTTTGTAACTTCAGATGGAAAAGAATATCTTGAGTTCTTTCCTTAGGTCCCTTTCAAATTATAATTATTAGACTTGTCTCTAAACTAACAGGGAAGAACAGAGGTAGGAGGCATTTCAGCAACCACCTCTTTAACATAGCAAGTTTAAAGAAATGAGGGAATTCTCCAGTACATATAGTCCCAGGGACAGACCTGTCCTTGATACAAAACTCCAAACGCAGCTTTAAAAGATGGTCTCCCCAGTCCTGATTGCTGCCTGCTGCACTAGGATGTTGGGGGTCTCTGCACAACCTTTGTCCAGTAGCCTAGCTGGCTTCGGGACCTTACAAGGCCTCATTCAACAAATCCAAGGCAAGCAAGGCCTCATTCAACAAATTTTTGGAGGCATGCTTTTTAGTCAAACGCACCTTCTCAGGACACAGTACTCCAAATACATGCATCCCTCAACCTGCCAAGGAGCAGGTGACCATGAAAGAGCAGCAGTAGCAGGAATCAACAAAACAAGGCAGGAATCATTCCTGCAAAGAACCAACCTGACCAGAATTTCACTGCCTACTTCTCTTTCAGAAAGCACGGCACTTCCTCCAGGCAGCTTTACTCACACCCTCCCTTTAAAAAAAACCACACAAAATTCTCACAGGCTTGGCAGAGGGAGGCTAGATGTCTGGCACACTGGCAAAGACAACAAACCCAGGGCTCCCCTCTCACAGCCCATATGCACGAGACACACTGGCATGGACAACAACTTTGTTGAAGCCAAACCAGTGACCCGACAGCTTTTCTGGTATTTATTTTGGACACTGAAGCCAAAAAATGCACACACTCATGAACGAGGATGGCATGGGTTAAATGCAAAAAGAGTGAGTAAGTTTTGTTCCACTTGAGCTACAAGTTTAGTTGGGGTTCGTCAGCCTTAATGTACTGGTCACAGTGCAAGAGCCGGAGTGGCTGTGCAGCCGCTTCCTCCCCGCACACATGGAATGGGCCGAAGCAGGAGGTGGGCACTGATAAAGCCGCAGCATGAGGCACTGCTGAGGCTGTTCTTGCCTTCTTAAGGAGCACTAATGTCAAGTCTGCGGAGCCTCTCTAGCTCACTTCTTTGCTTTTTTGTGACCTCCTACCTCATGGTTGAGAGCCTTTCCTCTTCCCAGCCCTCCCAGACCCTGCGTACTAGATAACCCCTGCCTTCTCCCTGGTGTTGCATCTAAGCTCCCAGACCAAACGAGACATCATTCAGAGTAAAGCCTCAAATGAACTTTTCTCTCTAGGAGTAGAGGAGTTTATTTCAAAAACCCAAACCAGGTATCTAATACATAAAGCAGCTCTCACAGATCCGAGCTCCAGGAAGCCCATGAGCACAGGCATCCATGAGCCTCTTTTTCAGCTGTTACACTGCTGAAAATACATGGCCATCCGTACAACACGGAGGAACAAACCAAAAAAAAACCCCTCTCAAATCAGATCAGCTGGTGACGTATTCCTCAAAAACTCTGACAAGTTGTAATTGTGAGTTTTATAGCACATATACACACACACAGCAGCATGCTGCGGGGCACCTCTCCAGTTACTTCCATGGCTTCCTCAGCACCCTGGAAGCTGGTGCTGGCCTTGTTCAGACACTTTGCTCAGTCCCTTTGCAAGCTCTGCGTGTCTGTGTACGTCTCCCACATCTTCTCCTTCTGTGGGACTCATGCTGTAAATCTTGGTATTGCTACAGCAATTTCCCAGTCTAATCACATGCCTTGTTGCATTACCACAGCAGTGATAGCTGGTTGAACCACACACCACATCCTTGCAATTGTTTCTATTACTCACAATTGACTTATTTATTAAATTTCAGCTTGCCAAGCCTTGCCAGAAGATGAGCAAGATCCCTGTCACCCCTTCTTGCTGTTGTTCAGAGTGGCGGAGGGCAGGTGAGTAGGCTGCGAGTCTGAGCTAAGAAACATTCCCAGCAATTTTGTAAGCTTTCTCCAGCAGCCAAGCTCCCTTGCATCTACACACCAGGGCTTGAGCCCTGGGAAGTAAACTCTTGAATTGCAACAGAAATCAAAAGGGAAAGTAGATGCAAACGAAGCCTCAATTAATTCATGATTTTAGAGCAGACAAGTATTTCCACAGACTTGCTTGTAGCGAGGCACCAGCTGCAGTCTCCACATGCGGGTCTGTCTCTGCCCCCACCCTCACTTGCGGGTCTACCCAAGAGCAATCCATAACAGAAGAGCAAAGTGCCTCTAGATGCAAGAAATTCTGCTTGTGGGGGATTTCCTAGGCTCGGAACAAACAGCCTGATGGCTCCTGGCTGCTTCGGAGGCCCAACCCACCATCTTGTGCCTCACAAACACTCCTCTGACAAAAGAGTTTGACTCCTTGCTTTCAAAGAGGAACAAACAGAAGGCAAGTTCAGACAAGGCTCATGGCTGCTTGCCCAGCCAGGCCTCAGCTAGTCCTTCATAGTAAATATTTGTTCTTAATTACAGTGCCGTTTGCCCCGGGAGCTTGCCTGCAATCTGTAGGAGGGAGGGGGATTATGTTGTTGATAGGTAAATAATAGCTCTTTCATCCAGAGAACTCAGTTCATTTTCCAAAGATGAAAGCCTCCTGAATACTTTCCCCATAGGTTAGAGTAAGGATTTTAAATCTTTGTCCCACTCAGGGGCATGCCAAAAACTCCCACAGTAGGTTCAGAGAGAGGGGGGTTGGAGCTTCACCACGACAGCTCACCCTCCAGCCTTGCTGCCAGCAGGAGTCAAGCGGGCCAGATTCACCACTAGCAACTGGCCAAGCGGGTATCAGGCGGGATTTGGTCTGCCCTCGTAACGCGAAGCGAGGACAGAGTCTGCTGCTGACCAGCAGCATGGAGCACATGCTGCTCTGCCATGCCTGGCCGTCACACCGAGACGCTGGAGCCAGGTGACTGACGTGAGATGGAGCCAGAAACAAACTCCATCCCTCCCAGGTCCTGCTTCTGCCCAGCAGACAGCCATGCTCCTTCATGCCCAGCTCCTGTATGGAGAGCTCCCAAGGGCCTGGAGCATCTTCTAGGGAAGGGCAAGGCACTGCCCAAGCACAGAGCAGCCACGTGAAGCAATCTCACAGACAACATGTGGGAAGCAGCCAGTTCTCACTCTTCCCAAAAGCTGACAAGCATGAGTTTTGATCCTCCTGCACTCAGCTCCCAAAACATCAAAAATACAAATATTTATCAGCAAGACTAAGAGAAACGTAAGCAAGGCTGCTGACCTCTGCTCTGTCTGAGGAGGAGGTGAGAAGTAACTTCCGCCCACCCACCACGAGAAAACCCATTGACCCTCTGAGAGGCACTGAAGGAACGCAAGCTTTCCCCTTCTCCCCAAGCCACCTAGCCAATATCACTGCCAAGGCATCTGGTATCTCAGAGACAGAGGTCAGAGCCAAGCTAGTTCCAGTCCCAGAACACATTACCCATTTCTTCCATAAAGAAGAAAAAACAAATAAAAATGACAACAAAAAATCCCACCATAGGCAACCGAAACCAGCAGCTACCCATGCTACAGCTTCCTAATCCATTCCCAGTAACCCAGCCCAGCACAGAGAGCAGAGGACAAAAGCTGTTAAACGCTAGAAATGAGAGAAGCCTTCAAAGAGCAGGCCCTAAACTTTCCAGGGAGAGCCAGACACACAGAAGTCTGACACTATAATATTTAAAAATCCAAGATAAATTGCAATCCTTTCCTCCCATGTCCAGCCCATCGCTCACGAGAGGTTTTTTGCATGTCCCAGCTAGGCAGGAGCAGCCACTGAAATGATACTGCAACTTTTAATGCCCAGGAAAGCAATACAAACACCATCCAGCACCACCTCTGCTGCTCTTCCCCTCCTTGTCTTATCGTTTACAAGCAGACCTGCTGGGCTTGGTTTTGTTCTTCTTTCCAAACGTCACCCAAGACCTTTTTTTTTTTTGCTCCAAACGCCGCTTAAAAAAAAAAAATCATGAAAAAAAAATAGTGCCATTCCCTCTCTCGAGCTGTAATGGACTGGCCTGAAATCTGTTGCCAGCATGCAATAAATATTTGTACAGTTCCTTTGTAGTTTCATTCATCTTCTGCTGCTGCAACACTTGAATCATTTAGCATTTTTCCTTCTTACCCAAGGTCTTCAAGTTCCTAGACAGAGATTTAATTAAGCCTCTGAAAATCTCCTGTCCAGTATCCTCTAACACCCTCATGGTGAGCTGGAGCTTTTCAGCTTGATCCATATATGAAATCAGCTGTGGTGTGAGCAGTAGGAAAGAGAAAGAAAGATTTGCTCCATGCGTCCTCCCCTCTACAGTAATACCCTCATTGTTGGGGGACAGCCAGTCCCAGGCCTCGCATGAGCATTTTTACACAAGCCCCAACTCCATGAGCAGTTAAGATAAATGGTTCATGGCATTATGTCCAATAAAGGACTGCACTGGAGCTACGGGACCAGAAATGTGGCTGGTGTCAAGTCTTTCCTCTGGTATGTTGCTATGTCCTACCCACCTGAATCTCTTTATTACATCCTTCAGATGTTTACTTTGCTTCCTGCCACTAAATTCATCAGACAGGCTTCCTTGCTATTAAGCTAGTTACAAGGTACATGGTTAGAGGCACATTTTATTATGTGCCTAAACAAGGAGTTAATCCTATAAACCTATGTAAGACACAATATGTTTAGAACAAGAAATCAACAAGGAGGGAAGTTTTGAAAGGCCACTTTCAAACAATCCTTTGCTTATCTCTGACTGAGGCTGAACCTTTAACACAACAGTCTGCCAACAAGCCCCAAACCACCTAGACCCTCCACCTGTAAAAGCAAAAGACAGCCTAAAACCAAAAGCGACATCAGGTCCCTGCTGCTTGCCTAGAATCCCACTCCTAAGCAGTTCTGAGCCTTCCAAACCCAGATCACCAGCTTACGACCTTGTCAAAAACAGAAGAACTTGGATTTGGGATTAATACACCTTTTTCCTTTTGCAGTGGGGCAGGGGAGAGCAGCCAGGGAGCATAAGCAAGTTCACAGACAAAGGGTTGACAAATTACTTTCAGATTAACGTTTTTTTCCTTTCCTATGCAAGACAAACTACCTTAAAATGCTAGCAAGGAGGAAACGTGTTTCTCCTAATTCTCTTCTCTAATATAAATGCAGACTACTACCAGGGAAGCAGAGAACAGGGCTGAACAGATTTCTCACCAAAACCTGCAAAGCCTGAAAAGAGCTATCAGGCAGTAGCAGCTACCAGTGACTTCTTGAATGAACTCACCTTGAGACCAAAGCAAAAAAGCCCAGGCTCTTGATCCTTACAGCCCCTTGAAATAATGAGAGCAAGGATGCACATATATTTAAGTTAATGCATCCAAAGTTTAGGCGCACACCCCCTTACCTTTGGCAACACAAAGCATAAATATTCGCCAGGGAATGGAGCAGGGCAGGGGAGACCAGAAAAAACACTACACATCTTGTGAGTCACAGCAAGCCATAACAGAGGATTCATTAACTGGATTCAGGTGATCCTATTAGCTTTGCAATTGCTGCACATCAGGCTGCAGAGCAATTAGGGCTGCAATTCAGAAGGATTTACCAGAACATTTTTTATTAAAACACAGCTGTTAATCGGCCTGACTAAAGTCTTCAGAGCTATTAGCCTGCTGCACAGAAGTCATAATTACTTCATCCACTGCAGAAGAAGGTATCAAAGAAACTGCCTGGGATCATCTGCAGGTTTAGAGGACCAAAGGAAAGCCAGGGAATTCAATGGGACATCTCCCTTTGGCATCACCACAGGCTTTTGATCATATTTCTAAGTAGAGCACTTTGGAGGCCAGCAGAGAATGTAAGAACATTAAGCCTACACAGGAAGGATTTGCCATCGGAAGTATGCCAAGGCAACACCCAGCTGTATTAGTTGACTCAGAGTTACTGCATAAGTCCTAATTGCTGTCTAAAAGTTTAGTGGTCCACCTGAATTACATGATCTCTATCTGCTCAGGATGTTTGGCCACCCTGCAGCATCTCACAGAAGCAGGGCCCATATTGCCTCTTCCGGAGGCAGAGCATTTTTCCGTGCAGACAGACTCAACCACTCCAGGGAGGGATAAAGGGCAAGCATCTCTGAGCAAAGCAGTGGAGCATGATGGGCTCCTGTGTTTCTAAGTGCATGGCTAGTTGCGGGAACAGGAGGACTCATCCCAGCTCCTGTCCATGACCTCACTTCCACCAGGTTAAGGCAGGCTTGATTCAAGTGACAGAGAACTGGGCTCAACAAGTCTGGCCACAGGATTGAGAAAGAGCAACATATCCGGGCACCTGCTGTCCTGCCCTGCTCCGCTTCCACAGACACAACACACACAGCCCTGCATGAGAGCAGGAGGGCAGAGACACCAACAAAGGCAAGAGAAGAAATGATTTCTCTCTCCACCCTCTCAGACCAGACTTGGTGAGCGTAGGACAGGGGTTCTGTGAGTCAGGCTGTCCCTCCTCTGCCGCCAGCACCACCCATTCCCCTTCCCATCCTCTTTTGCTCAGAGGTTTACTACCAGCACACAGAACATCCTTTCCCAGTTTCATCCCCACCATACCAGCTGGCATATGCAGTGAGCACCTCCTGCCAGGAGGGAACCGGCAGGCTACACTGCCTGACTTAGACCACGAGACCACACTGTCATAGTTCCTGTGCAACCGGGTACTCTGTAAGAAACCCTGCCAGACTCTCCGAAACCCAACACCCTGACCCATATTAAGCAAAACAGTTTATCAACAGTCTAAAGGGAAGCTCAGAAAGGAGAACGTGCTAAAAGAACAAGTGGAAATATGCATGTATACACAGGCTCTGAGGATGAGGAACTAACATTAGGGCAACAACATGTAGCCAACTTCACCACAGGCTCTGGAAAGGAGATCTGCTTGTAACTACCAGGCACCTTTAGAAGAAACACTTTGAGTCTTATGCTCTAGAGACCCAAGACTCTGATACATTCTGCTTTGCCCAAGGTTTCTAACTAACAGATATGACGCGCCTCTGAACCTCCTGTCCCAGCACCCAGTCTGAGTTTGCTCTGGTGGGAAGAGCACAGTGGACCTCTGACAGGGTCTCCCTCAGAAAAGCCCTGCTCAGATGCATGGCACACAAAGCACAGAGTAGATTCTAACCAGTGCAGGGATGTACTTCTGAAGAAGAACGTTCCATTTTCATAAGCAAGCTAAATGAACATGTTCAATATCTTCCTGTTCCAAGGGGAGGGGATAGAGAAGATTTTGCCAGCTTCCTCTCCTTGCGCACATCAAACACTTCAGCTCACACGCCCCACAGGGAAGCCTCCACAGCGTCTAAACCCAGTATAAGTTTTACATCATTAGCCTCGTACAACAACTAACACAGGACTAATGATGTAATGCAAATAATTAAACATAAAATCATGGTTGGCAGTTGACAGAAGAAGGGAGTTGGCTGCAACAGCTCTTAGTGACAGCTCTTTCTTCCTTTGCCCTAATTCAAGTTGCAGAGGTGAAAAGCACTGTCCCGCCTAGCAGGATCACAGTACAGCAGAGGACCCCTCCAAATTTCCAGATCAAATAAACTGCTTGTTAACTGTCTGACCAACTGCAGAAGTGATAACTGCCCGGCTCTGACCTGCCAGCCACATGCCAAAAAAGAGATCTGATCTTCATAAACCAGCAATACTGAGCTTAACTAAACATTTCTCTCTTTTGCAGCTGGACACTAGAGCAGGTGTACAACTGGAATCAATGCTCATCAAATGATTTAGCTCCTTTGTCAGTTCACAAATCAGCCACGAACAGACTTCAGTTTTGATGACTACTCATTATGCTCAATTACTCAGTGTATGGTTTATGTGAATACATTTCAGCTCACAGATAATTCACAATTATTCCTTTGGTTGCGTAAACCACATGGTGACTTTCAAACATAAGATCACCTAAATCACCTATTAAATTTGGATTACAAGTGGAGACAGCCTTAAGGAATCTGGTTTTCTAGACAGTTTATGGGCTGTCTGACCACTGGTTTGGGGGGAACTTCCATAGTCACTTTTTAAAATCTAGGCCAGATTTCTCCTTTATTTTAAATTTGAAAGTCATGCAAAAAGTTTCCAAATTAAAAACCCACATTCCGTGGACACTGCTGAGAATAAACTATTAACATTCCCATGAAACTCTTAAAAAGTGCTGCATACGCGGCCGGAAGCCCTATGTGCTGTTTCTCTTTGAATCCTTCTCAGTTGTTTTTTCCCTGAAGGCTTCATGGAGCTCTACTGGACACAAATAAAAAAGTTAAACATTTCCTTTTCTGGTACATCACATCAATTGATACTTGACTCATAGACCTTTCAGGCCTAGAAGGTTTTGTGTTCTTAAGGGAATTGTCTCTTTTTTGTTGTTTTCCTGTTTACTCTTCCATTGTGTTCCAGTTGTAGTTTGTTGGGGTTTTTTTTCCATGCAAAGCAAGAAGCAGCTCCAATTAACAAGTTACAGATTCCTGTAAATATTCTCTACTTGGAGAGGGCAAAGGAGAGGTTTCTGGGGCAGAGGAAGAATAAAAAAACAGAATAAGGGTTATAAAAATGAAAAGTAAACTGGCTAAGCGACTTCTTAAAGATCCCTTGTACAGAAGACACCTGTCTTGCAGCAGGCACAGCAGAAGTGGTCATGTGAAGCAGCAAAAGGGGATATAGTGAGACCCAACAGCAACTCAAGAGCTGCAAGGCTTGCTAAAAGCCATTGGCCTTTATCAGAAAGGCATGCCAACAGCAGAACCACCCGTTCCTCTCAGTCCGTGTCTGCAGGAAACATGATAAAAACCTTCACCAAAATACAAATAAGGAGTCAGGACTTGCCAGCTTGTTATTTTGCACGACAGCCATGCCACAGGGGTGCTGCCTGGGATCACATCCCTGCTGACTAGGGTACTGAACAAACTGGAAGGCAAAAGACAGCACCCACCCTAAACTGGCTCTCACTGCTGATTTTGGAGCCACACACCTGAAGCCATGTCTAGAGCCAAGAAGGAGGAAGACATCTAGACCAGAAGTAGGTTGTGCTCTCTATTCAAAACTTTGCTCTGCTCACCAAAATATCTGACTGCAGGCAATTAAAACTGGCTTTCTGCTCTTTGGTGGTGTTTGTTGCTTCGTATTCTTGTCCATGGTCGCCGATAATGGAGCACACAACAAAACTCCCTGCGTTTCCCACCCCGCTCTTCCAAACATGGCAGCTCACCCGAACCCCAAGACTGGGTGCTCACTCAGGAAAGGCCTCCACTTTCAGGAAACTGGTTACTTCCACCAAAGTTGCCTTGGTAGGGAGTTTAATGAATGAAGAATGCCCTAAGGAGAAAGGAGACAAGTGAGAGTTTGGCACAGAGCATCCACCTCGCCCTGCTCACAGAACACCAGTCCCTCCCAGTGCTGTGAAGAGCATTTACCAGGGCTGTCCCAGAGCTGGACCTGGAAGTCAGCCTGAAGCCCCACCCCAAGATCCTCCTGTGTGCTCTGCACCTCCTCCTGGCCAAGGCTTCTCGAGGGCTTCCCACATGTCAGGATGTTGCTGTCTGCATTTCTCCAGGGGATGCCTTCCCAGGTAGGGATGGCTACAGATCAGGACTCCAGCAATTGGGTACTCTGGCATGACACCTTACACCTATGCTTGGAGTAGACCTTGGGAGAAGGAGACTGGGCCATGAGGTTCTGGTGAAAGCTGGTTTGTTAAAAGCTCAGGGCTCAATCCCTGTTATGCCACCAACTTTCTGTTGGTGGCTCAGTCCAGGGTCTGCTCATAGCCTGTGCAGGACACCCCTTTCCATCCATCTCCTGCCTGGCTGAGCACCCTGAGGCTTCCACAGCCGGCAGCACAGGGAATCCCCTCCCTGCAGCAGACCAGATCCCAACACCACACACAAAACAAGAGTTCTTGAATCTGTCTTCTTTCTACAGCAAGCCTAAACTCTCGCTCCAGTCCTTCCACCTTCCCAAACTCCAGTGTCTCACCAGGCCACTCGGGGCTCTACAGGAATGTTGACCCCTTCAGCCTCACAGCTCTTCACTGCAGGGTAGTGTCATCTGTAAAGGGGGAAATATCACACAGCAGCACCTGGCTAGCAAAGGATCAACATTCAAACATCCACGTTACAGAAGGACTCGGGGAGAAAAGTAATAGACAAGGGTGGGCTTCGACCTGTGCAACGGAGTGGAGCATCTGGTAAGGAGAAAACAGTGAAGGCAGTGAAATCCAGTGAGCTCAGCGACCCAGCACAGCATTTTAGCAGCGACCATGCAGCACCACAGTCAATCTTTTCAGACCTGACTGTCAACCAGGCAGGATTAAAGCACCACTTACAAAATTACAAGATCAATAGATGTTACAAGCATGTTACCAGGTGTCGTGACTTGCTGGAGGCACATCCCTGAAGAGAGCAGAAGCAATTACAAGCACTCTGTTCACTATCCAGCTGCATCAGCCAACCGTAGGCACCACTTAGTAACCCTTTATCAAAGTAAACTTAGCACAAAGGAGGATCTGGTGTGCCCACACCACTGTATACATCCTCTGAGCCACTGCTGCTCCCTGACAGAGTTCATCTTAAACAGGCCCCAAATGTATCAGTCATTTTAAAATTAAAAAAAAAAAAAAAAACAACAAACACAACCACCAACCAAAAAAACCCGAATTGGCCATCAAAGCCAAAGTGTGTGCTGTTTATAATAAAGTAGAACCCTTAGATCACATAACCTGCTATACTGAAGAGAAAACAACAAAGAAAAACACCTGGAGAAGGAAGAGAAGTCCACATGCCATGACTCTTCTGCTGACTTTCAGACAAAAATCAACTATGCTGAGAGGGCTAGAAACAATAGGAAGTAAGAAACAAAAATAAGGATGTCCTATGGATGGCTGAAAGGCCTTGTCCTAACTCATACAAGAAGCCTGGGACAGGCAACTATCACATCACTCATCTTAGACCAAGCCTGGGGAGATCCCCTGTCCAAGATGGACAATCTAAACGGGACAGAAAGACTCTAGGAAGCAGCAGGGAGTTCGTACATCACTGTAGCTTCACAAACTTGGTCCAAGACAAGGTCTGTAAAGCTTCTGAATGAAGAAGCAGGGATCAGCCCAGAGCTGGGCAATAAATAAAACACCATCAAGCACCTGTGAGCAAGATGGATGGTAAAAAGCCAAACAAGTCCAAACCCGCAAGGACATGACGGCATTTTCCACGAACTTGCAACATCACCTTCAGGGTGGGGATGAGCAACCAGTGTCCACACCTTGTTGCACTGTAGTCATTTGGATGGTTATGGGATCATACTAGAATACCAGCTGCATATGAACATGTGGTTAAGGACCCTCACAAACCTCTGTAGAGGCAGTTCATGTCTCACAAACACACACATGCTCTCACCCTGCTGGCAAATGGAACGTGCAGAGGCATCGTGAGTTCTGTGCATGGTGCTGCGATGTGGATAGGACAGGGACAGGTAGGAGGCAACTCTTCATTTCAACAGGTTTTCTAAAAAGGTTCATAAAAGCAACTGTCTGTAGAGAACTCCCCACCACAAACAGCTTCAGCACACTCCACCCAGCTCACTTGAAAGGTGAGCATGAGGGACAGGCCACGTCTCTGATCGGTACAGGCTCCAGCTATAAGTCTAGGGAAGGGAAAGAAACACCCCACCCCACCAACCCACTTACACTAGAAGAAAAGATTTGTGGTTTTCTGTATTTTCAGAAACACCATACAACATTAAACACCCGATGGCTATATTAGCATGTCTGCTTCAGGAAAAATCACACAGCCTTTTTTTCCTCAGTATTTAGTGTTTCATCCAAATCAAAACTGAGAAATAAAGCACTCTACCCATGCACTGCAGCTTGAGTCAGTACATAAATAACAAAAAACTTGTTTTTAAAGACATTTTTTCCTGTTCTTTTCCCAGGCTACTACTCCTCTGGTGACACAAAGTGGAATCTGTCTCTTCTCCTCTGCTGAAGCTGAGATCAAACAGCAACTTTACCACATCATAAGTTACAATTAAGGCTACTCCTGGCAAAAGACGATTCTTCCCTAAGTAAATTCTAAAGCTCTCCTGGCATTTCTCTTCCTATTGTCTGCCCTGTATTTATAAGATTAGCCTCAAATTAGGACAGTTTCCTCATTCTTCCTTCACTCTTACTACAGCCTGGTTCCTGGGAATCTGATCCTATCTTCCACAGAGGTTACTCCCTGTTGATAGGAAATATCTAGTCTATGTGGGCAGGAAGCACCAACAGAGGATAATAAGCATTAAGAGAGAGTCCTTGTTATGACTTATCACCACAGCAGATCAGGAGACTCAGTAGGCCATTTGATCAAGAACATTAGGAACTTGTCTCACGCTCCCACACAGTGTCTCACCCCACTGTGGTGTGGGTTAAAGTAGCACACAGGGGCTTTGAGGGCAGCATGAGTTGTCCTGGCCCATTCAGCTACTTGCACATCATCCAGTTCTTCCTAACCAGAAGCACAGGACTTATGAAGTGATGGGAGAGAACAGGTCGAAAAAAGTGACTCCTTTTGGAGTTGGTTTCTTGCCCAAACGTTCCTCAGGGGAGACAAAAGGGGGGGTTGGTTGATCCACACGATGGCTTTCCATCACCTAAGGAAACTGTTCATTTCAGAGTGGCTGGTACTGGAGAAGATGATGTTTCTGTTGGTACAAAGCCCCTCTCCCTGCTTTGGCTGTCCTACACCACATCACAATGTCCCTTTTATAACAGATGTACAATAACCTCAGGAGTTTTTCCTCCAGCCATGCGCTTCGGCAGCTCTCTTCACTGAACAGAAAGAGAGCACATTATCTCCAACCTCCAGAAAAGCTCCTCACACATACACAATCACAGTGTGCCACACATGGCTTACTCCAGGACAGCATCTTCTTGAAAAAACAGAGGAATCAGAGCCATTAATCGTGGTTGGACCAAGCTTCATCCTGGCCTGCGCCCTGTCTTCAGTGGTATTTGACAGCAGCACCTAGGGAAGAGAATAAGAACAGGCCAAGCATGTAGCTGTGTTCATTACAAACGCTTTCCCAGGCTCCAGCTATTTGCAGCTGCGGAGCTTTCTCAACGAGAGACTGTGCACTGATGCTTAAAAGCACTCAATGGACTGTCCTTGCATTAGTTACTCCAATCTCTCCCACACCTACAGAAATGTTTTTGTTCACCACATATTCATACAGTGCATTTATACAGTTTGTTCTCAGCTCTTTTCCTAGAAGTCGATTGGGTTTGGGTTTTTTTTTTTGACCATACTCAGAATCAAACCTTGCTCCTATAGCCCTGTTCATTGAACTTCTGGGCTCTCTCTCCCAAGTGACATTATCCCATTTTGAGCCCATTGCACTGCATTTTAGATGAAGATGGCTCCCTCTTCACCCGGATTGCTTTTCTTTTCTCAGCATCATACGCTGCAACCCCACCGCTCCACACTGCAAGACTTCCTACAGCTATTCAGTGCAGCTTTTGGTTTTTACTGCTCTGAACAGTCAGCAGCACATTAACAGACACATTCAACAGCTCTGGTCTTCGACAGGCCCTTGTCGCATTTGACTGATGTCAATTCTCCATCGGGAAAGCTGGCCCTCTCACTCTCAGGCTTCATCTCCCATTTTTCAGCTTGTTATTTTTATCCATTAGAGAACCCCATGAGATATCCCAAAACCCTGAGAGCACAATATTACCTTGAATCATAGAATGGTTAGGGTTGGAAGGGACCTTAAAGTTCATCTAGTTCCAACCCCCCTGCTATGGGCAGGGACACCCTCCACTACACCAGGTTGCCCTAAGCCTCATCCAACCTGGCCTTGAACACTTCCAGGGATGGGGCATCCACAACTTCTCTGGGCAACCTGTTCCAGTGCCTCACCACTCTCAGAGAGAAGAATTTCTTCCTTAGATCTAATCTAAATCTGCCCTCTTTCAGTTTAAATCCATTGCCCCTTGTCCTATCACTACATGCCCTTGTCAAAAGTCCCTCCCCAGCTTTCCAACAGAAAGACCTATTTTCCCATCTGCTCTCTCAGCCCAACTCCTCAGCTCGCAAGCCTCAACGGTCTCCCACAGGAAGACTTTCAGTTGTGTCAGTGAGGAAAGGAGAATAGCTGCACCCCAGGCACAGGGCAGTCCTTAACATTTAGTACAGAATGGCACAATGCACCGGCAGCAGCCAGGCACCAAGGAGGCTGAGCATCCTTGACTCTGCTGAACTCAAGCTATGCCAGACCACTGCAAGAAACTCCTGAAGAACATTTTTTTCCCAGGGGGAGCCTGAACAGGTCCCCACAGAAACACTACCAGGACTTCCTCCTGCAATGCCCTGGGCTTGGAGCAGGCACAAGGAGAACTGTCATTACTCAGCAACCCAGCTTGCTTTAAACCCTGGAGAACATTTGGAGAGAAAAAAAACCATGGCTCTTCCTAACATCCCTTTGCTGGATACTATCCTTCAAACAAACAGACCACAACCTTTTCCTCCTAGTGACAATCTTCCATCCTGCCACCCCCTCTGCTCCGACTGTCCCTGAGGACTTCGGTTTTCACCTCCCTGCCACACCATGCTTTTGCAAAGTGCTCCCTTCAGCCTCCTCCACCCCAGAGCTACCCACATTTCAGCACCCAGAGAACAAGCCTCAGGAAAAGCACCTTCCTCCTTTTCACAAGGAGCGGCCGATTGCTTCAGATAATGGTATCAAGTGAACAAGTCGGACACTGAGCAGCAAGATTAGTTCCCACAAAGACAGGCTAGTAATGAGAGTGGTTAAAGACAGGTAATGAGTGGGTGGCATTTGTCAGCTTCATAATGCAGATTATAATTTGTTTATTACTCTTCTACTGCTTTCGCTGCTGTTGGAATGCAATTAAATAATAGCACCTATGAGTCCTGCCGAGTATCTGTCATCCCTGACCTACAAACATCCCTGGGCCTCCGCTGCACATGCCGTAGCACTGGACAGCAATGTGGTGGCATTGCATGGCCAGTGGGAAGCATCCCACAGCTCAGGAAGAAAAGCAAAGATCTCCAGAGACAAACCCAAATGTACCTCCACAAGGAACAGGCTCACAGAAGTTTTGAAGATTCAAGGAAACTAACCATCATCCAGAATTTAATTCATAGTTATTTCAGGACAGTGACATCTGGGAGTTATTCTGGACTGTCAGAGATCAGAGCTTGATTTTAACACTGAGGCAGGGAAAGTGTTCCTGCATGCAACTCACCACTAGTCCCATCTCCAAGGTCAAGTGCTTCATCTCTTGGTGGCTGTATTGAGTTTGTGTGGCAGGATTTTGGTAGCAGGGGAGGGAATACAGGGGCGGCTCCTGTGAGAAGCTGCTAGAAGTTTCCTCAGCTCCAAGTCAGACCCACCTCTGGCCAAAGCCAAGCTAATCAGCAACTGTGGTAGCACCTCTGTGACAACATATTTAAGAACAGAAAAAAAAAAACCCACAAAAAACAAACTCCCCAGCAGAACTTGCTGCAGAGAGAGGGGGAGGCACAGGCCTTGCCTCCCGCCTCCCATGCAAGTGGCTGCCTGCACTGGGCTACCACCCCTCACTGGGCAGTTAATGGTGGAGCAGAGATTCACCCACAGCCCGTGGAGGACCCCACACTGGAGTGGGTGGCTATGCCTGAAGAAGGCCATGACTCCGTGGGAATCTCACACTGGAGCAGCCTGTTGGTGAAGACTACAGTCCATGGGAAGGACTCACATCGGAGAAGTTCATGGAGGACTGCCTCCCATGGCTGGAGCAGGGGAAGAGCGTGAGGAGTCGTCCCTCTGAGGAGGAAGGAGCAGCAGAAACAACGTGTGATAAACTGACCGCAACCCCCATTCCTCATCCCCTTGCGCCGCTGCGGTGGGGCAGGTAGAGAAATCAGGAGCAAAGTTGAGTCTGGGAAGAAGAGAGGGGTAGAGAGAAGGTGTTGTGTTTTTTTTTTTTTAAGATTTGCTTTTATTTCTCATTATCCTACTCTGATTTGATTGGTAACAAATTAAATGGATTTTTTCCCAAGTCGAGTCTGTTTTGCCCATGACCATAACTGGTGAGTGATCCCTCCCTGTCCTTGTCTCAAACCACAAGCCTTCCATTATATTTTCTCCCCACCATGCCACCGGAGGAAAGGAGCGAGCAAGCAGACGCATGGTGCTTAATTGCCAGCTGAACCTAAACCACAACAGTGGCCAACCAACACAAGCTGCAAGGGCCCATGATTTTCCAGGGGAGGCAGCACATATGATCCAGAGTGCTCTTCACAGATGTCCCTCTCCTAAAAGGATCTGTTCTCTCTCTTCTCATGTGAGAGGGGCCCGGCTATCCCAGTCTGGAGGATAAGGCTGCAGGCACTGGACTGATACTGATGCTCTAAGAGAAGTGTGGACAGAGGACAAGATTGGGCTTTCCTGGCTACTGCTGGTTTGAGCCACAGATAGGAAGTGGCAGTCCTGTCATGTCGACTGGAAACTGGATCTCAGTGGAAGCACTGATAGTGTACCAGGAACGCACACCGGCAGACGGCAGCTTCAAACATGACTGGATTTTTTTAACTAAAATACTGACATTCGTAAATCTTTGTCCGCACATACGCACTTCTATCCACTTTTACCAGATTTAAAACTAGACTGGGAATTTCTCTAAAACTGCCTGAGCAGCTGGCAACACAGGAAAGCGGCACGCTGGCTGCTCTGGGCTTTTCCAGATACAGTTTTTGTGCAGTCCAGCCCCTTATTTGGACCCCCATCAGCATGGCACCCCTCACCACCAGGGCGTTCACCATGTTCTGCTGCAGGACTCGCTGGACAGAGGCAGACAGGGTCAGCGGAAAACCTCTGCTTCACTAACTTTCAATAACAAACCTCCTGCCCCTCCCCAAACCACTTAAGTCCTTCCCTTTGCAAAGAAAAACATGCTGCAGGGACATAAATAAAAATCAGCGGCAAATTTCAGCACTGAACTGCACTATCAGTGCATGTTTGGGCACAAGCTAGTGCCCACTGAAGTCAGCAGAAGTTTGGAAAGACAAAACACCTCCCACACAAAGGAGAGACAGAGGAAGCAGTCAGAGCTGCGGGGCAGATAAGCCGCCTGTCAGAACAGGCTTGGACTGTCCTAGCAGGAAGATGTTGTCCAATGAGAGGGAAAGCTATTTGGGGAATGAATGAATAGTGAAGCTTCTTGCTAAAAAAAAAATATAAAAAAAACCCAAACAAAAAAAAGAAAACCCTCAAGACTTTCCCAAACATATCTCTTGCTCAGCTTCCTGCCAAGTGGATGCAAGGCCAAGACACGCAGGAGCCTGCTTGAACCTCTAGCACAGGATCATTTGAAGGCAACAGCCTGAATGGGGGCAGGGGGAAGGTGATGAATGGCAGAGAGGACGCAGAGACGGAGCTGACAGCAGAGCTGATCCTTGTTCTGCTAGAGGAGCGGGCAGCTTTCTGCAGGCTCAGCACCCTGAATCCCCTCAAAATCACATCAAATGCACAGCTTCAAGAGGATCTTGCTTGGCTCTTGTGTGTGTGTGTGATCCTGCCCTGGACTACTGCCTGCTCCAAACAGCGGGGAATCAGCCATCCAGGGAGAGGAAGTGGCAAATTTAAAGTAAGAACCAAGCAAATTGCATCACTGGAGCAGAGCTGTAAATCTTCCACCAGGTACTGAGCACTTCACTGCCAGGATTGCATGGTGAAATGACAGGTCCAATTCAGAGCCACACCGGGGAAAGGAGGAGAGTGCTTACCCCAAACCCAAAGTCACGACCCCTCTAACTGCAGCCCCTCACACACATTCCAATTCAAAACCTCCCATACAGAAAAATGCCGTGCTTCTAGGGTGTCACATCCACAACCAAACCTCAGAGCTCAGCTTCCTGCTGGCACAGGGCTTTCGCTAATGCCGTAGCAGTGACCAGGGTCTCGCCAACGCACCAGTCTGCTCCCTCCCACTATCTGCAGGATTTATCACAACAATTCACCTCTTAGAAGAAAACAAGGCAAAACCACAAGCCAAACTAGAGCAGTCTTTACAAGGAAAGGAAAAGAAATAAAAAGACAACACAGACCAAAAACAAAGAGTAAACTTCATAAAAGCAAAACCCCAAATCATGAAGAATCTGTCCTTGAGGCAGTGTTGGAAGATGAGAAGAGCAGGGAGATGCGAAGAGTCGAGTGCTTGAATGCAGAGACTTTCAAAATAAAGCAGCGAGAAACCCAGCAAATGGCTTTACATAAGCCGGATGTTTCTCTAGGGAAAAAAAGTAGGAAAATAAATAAATCTGCCTGGATTCCCCTTCCTTCATTCATACTTGGTTCCCTCACCAGATATTCCTTAAGGCCCTACATGCTCTTGGATCACTTGCACCAACTGAGCAGCACAGAAGTAACACATACTCCCCAAATCTCCCCATAGCACAGCCAGTCTCCATTTCCAAAATGTCTCAATGTCTCAGAGAAAAGTCAGGGCTCCATTCTCCTGCAGGACCACAGCTTTGCAGGAGCAGCTGCCAGGTTGAGGGTACCTCAAATGCCAATGATCAAAGAAAGAGAAAGCAGTGGAGAAACCAGGGAAAGCAAGTCAGGGTAATGCAGAACTCACACGCGTGAGTTCAGCCATGAGCACAAACAACCAGAAAGGAAAACGAAAGGCCAGAAAGCGCTGGTGGTCTCCCCTTGCACCCGACAGCAGAGGGGGGTCTGTATTGCCCCTGTACTGAGGCACCCCCATGGCCCCCAGACACCGAGGCTGAGCACCAGAAGTCTGGGGCTGCACAGCCAGCCTGAGTGTCTGCGCCTGCCGCATGATAAATTCCCAACCCATAATTAATCCCCAACCCTGGACTGAGCCATCAAAGCTGAACCACAGCTTCCGCCCTGCCCCAGCTCCCAACCTGCAAACGCCATCGCGACACGGCTGAGCAGGGCAGCACGGAGGCGTCAGGGAGGAGCCCGGAGGCACCAGAAACTTACAATCCCACTGCAAGCAACTCATCGTCTCTGGCCACTGATGCCGGCGCCATCGCGGCTGCCGAGGGCTGCCATCACGGGCTGAGGGGTTCCACTGCTGCCAGCTGCACGGAGCCTTCTTCCCCCAGGCCCTGGGCTCATCCTCCTGTGCAGGGCCCAGTGGCAGCTCTGTACCACCGTGGTGGCCACGAGTCTTTCAGGCATCCCAGGGCCACCAGCCAGGGTGCCCCAACACCCGAGGTGTCACAGCAGCTCCGGTTGCCCTCGCTGCAGCCCATCCTTTGAGCCTGAGCAATGCAGCAAGAAGGTCAAAAGACAAAGCCAAGAGAAAGGGGAACTTTGCAGCTTGAACAGAGGAACTCACTGGTGCAGGATGTGGAGGCTGGATGGGACTCCCATGAGCTGCCCTTCCTACCTGATGAACATCTCCTCGCCTACCCTCTCATCCCAAATTACATTTAGTCAGCCCAGCACTCTGACCTCAAGCATGATTAAAAGAAAGATTTGAGGCAGTACAGGAGCAAATGGCACAAAATCTGGAAGAAAGCCCACTTTCACACGCTTTCTGAGCAGCCCAAAGCACGACTATCACAGCCTGTGCCAGTCAGCTGTAAATACAGGATGTGTTGATTAGCTGAACTATTTACATGCCTTCGCAACACTGCAAATAGTCTGATTTGCTCACTGAAAGGATAAAAAAAGAAAATAACAGCCTGCAAATAACCTGGTTACCTTGGAAATGCGAGCACCCAAATTCAGATGGTGGCAGGAAGAGTCTGCTTTCCCACGTGCGTCTCTGGGTGACGCAAGAGCAGGCAAGTTCAGAACTGCAGAGGTTGACTTTCATCATGCTCAGAGAGGTTTAATACCACACCAAGAAGGGCCTATGAGACCAGTAAGAGAAGACACAAGTGAGGGTAAGCAAGCTACAAGAGAGGGAATGAAAGCTACAAGTAACCCCAAAGCACCTTCCCCAAGCTCATGTCCTACTCATTGGGCTCCTGATGCTGCCTCCCACCACCTCTTCACATCTCCCTCCTACAGTTGTTCGGGGCACATCTGTCCTGACTTTGCGTTGTCTCTCTATCGTTGTCTATGACCACAAGTAATGTTCACTGCACTGCCCTGGGAACCTACTCTTTGCTCTCCTGTTTTACAAGATGCCAGAGTCAGCCTTGTGCTCACGATATACCTGCTCTCCTTGCCCTTCGAACTCCAGCTGGGGTGAGCAGCCAGGCTCTGCCAGGCAGCACGGACAGAGGCAGGATGGGATGTGCTGTGCAGCGGGCTGCTGGAAGTGTTTAAAATTAGCTACCTGGGCTTCCTGGTGCAGAACTGCAGAAGTTTAGCTCTATCCATGTCAGAGCTTTGCGCTTTTGCCATGACTTGAAATGGAGGAAGAAACTTTTTGAAAGCACCTAGGACTGACCTGTGGTCCCTCTAACTATTCAAATCAGAGAGGTAAGATAAAGTCATCCACAGGGGGCGGGTGGGGGGGGTGGGAAAAGAAGATAAACTCTCACCTGTATTGCCGGAGGGCTTGTGGCACCACAAGTGAAAACCCAAGGAGAGCAGATCTCTGCCCAAGCAGATTACCTGGTTTTGTAGAGCAGAGCACCACAGAGCATCTTACAAGCGGCTTGTCTGGAATTAATGGGTTAACCGAGGAGCTTCTCCCTGCTGTGTGTGGGAAGCAGTATCTCCTTGCCAAATTCCACCAATCTGAACATAACCAGCTTTCTCACTCAGCCCATGCTCCTACGCTCAGCTAGTGCTCGTGCCCGCCTCTGCAAGGGAGTATAGACAGACCCCACGCTCTCTTTTCTTTCTGCAACTTATTTCTCCAGCGTTGCCCCTTTCCTGATGTCAGCTCTTGTCTGCTCACTAAATTACAGGACATCAGGTCTCCAAGGAAACCTCTCCGAGCCGAGAAGCACGGTGCAAGACATTTGTAAAACACTGATGGCTGAGGACCAGCCAGGCTGCTCTCTGCTGTCGGGGCCAGGAAGCTTGGAAAAGGCTCCTTTGGGTCCTGGAGGAAAGAGCACTTGCAGGTGGCAGAACAGTTTTCAGACAAGCTATCTCCTTGTTTTGGCAATGGGAGCTCCTGAGTGCAGCAGCGGTGGGACACTCACAACAGACTTGCATCTCCCAGGACCAGGTACCCCGAGGGAGCTGCCTCCACACCAGGCTCTTCCACCGAAGCTGTTGCAGTAGCAGCTGTGCTGTTCCAGCCAGCCACAACTCAGCTACCACGCAAACGTGCTTGCAGAGCTAACTGCTAATATCCTGTTCCACACCTTAGCAGAAAAACGTAAGAGGAAATTAGATGGAAGCAAATATAGCCGTACACCTGACAAGCTGTTCTGCACTTCTTCAGTGCGCAGCCAGCCTCCAGCACGGTTTCATATCTTCCTCAAGAGCTAGTCTGCCATGTAATTACAGGGGAAAACCTAAAGGTCGTCTTTTCCCTGTGTACCAGGTAGATTTTCATTTGTCGGGTCACAAACAGGCCTCTAAATCAATATATAGATTCCCATCATGCAGTCAAGGAGTAAACAAAAAAATTCTCACATACACACACGTTTCCTTGGCTCCTGCTTCAGCCTCGACTACCTCCCCTGCTCTACGACGGACTCTGCACCCATCAGCCCAAGCTCCTTCTGGAATAAAACTAGCTGTCTTTGGTGCTCAGGCCCTAGGATTAGAAGAACAAAACACACACACGCACTCACTTTGAGGAGTTGAACAATTGATTAGACAGTCATTTAATTTCTTGCCATTTAGGTTAAAACAAGGAATGCTGGGGCAGGGAGGGGAATCCCACTCCTGCTCAATCCTGCCCAGCTACAAGCAGAGGTGTGGGCAGCCGCAGCTCCCTTAGCTGGGCTGCACTACACGCTTGGAGCCACGTTTCACCCTGAAGCATCCTCATCGGCCCCTCCAGGATTCCCACAAACCAGTTGCACCCACGTCTGGAAAGCACAGGGGGACAGCACAGCCCATGCGAGACACTGGGGCTGGAGGCTTGGCCTTCGCACTCCAGGATGCAGGAGAGGGCTCCTGCTCTCCAGGAGACCCAGAAGAAGTCATCGGGTGGCTGCCCACGAGGCCACAACTTCTTGCTTTCCTACCAAAATAAAGTCTGCTATCACAACAGTTGTGGGCAAGGCCTTGCCATGCCTTCATAGCCACGCTTAAGCAGCGAACAAAAGCATCTTTAGTTTATCTGTTTATTTTTGGCGCAGAGGAATGGCTGGGGTCAAAGCCAGTCCCATTCTCAAGCTGTTCTTTGTTCTCGCGTTTATCCAATACCCCATATCCCTCTCCTCACCCTCCCACCTCCCCTTCTCCATTTTACCACAGGTCTTAAAAATTAAGCTGTGCATGAAACCAAACACCAGACTTGAACAGTGCCCAGCAATGCTCTTCATGGTCACAGAAGAATACTAATCGACCATAAAAAAACGGATAAGAGCAGCGTGCCCTTATATGGGCAGAGGCTAGACAAGCATCTGACACAAACATCATTTTTAAAGAAAAAATAATATTTATTTGCAATATAAACAAAGTCCCAATATTGGATCAGTATATATAGGGTCACTATTTTTCCTTCATAACTCAGAAAGCAGAACCATTCCTCACTAACAAGCTCTCATTTGTACTAAATCAGAAGATGCATCTTTTCTTTTTTCCTTTAGAGAAGAAAGACCACTAACAGCACAAGAAGCCTTTACAAACCAGCTTAGCTGTAATGCAATACATATGCACTGTCAAAAAAAATCCCTGAAAAAATAAATTCCTCCATGAGGTAAGATGCAATTAGGATATTCTCAATTTTCTCACTCGCAACCGTACTTACGCCCATTCTCCCTTCCAATGACCCACGATTCCAACATTGTTGCAAACAAAACCCAACGAACAAACAAACAAAAAACAACCAGAAAACAAGAAAGAGAAGCTCATTCCAACATTCTGGTAACATCTTTAACAAAAAGAACGGTTTCAGGATGTGACAACGTCAAACATTCCTCCAGATGGAGATTTTTTTTTAATTTTTTTTCTTTTTCTTGAAAAAAGTACAAAAAACTGGATATTTAGAAAAAATCCGTGGCTTTTTTTTTTTTTTTTTTTTCAGTTACATGAGAGTTAAAGTGGAAGGGAGGGGGGAGAAAGGAGGGACTACATTGCAGCCAATAAAGAAATCTCCAAATCCGTTCTGCCCTCCTCCCAGAAATTATTACCACTTCCTCCCCTCCCAGCTTGGTATAAGGTGTTTGCCAAACACTAGCCAGAAATATAAACAAGTCTTCTCAGAATAGAAGGCACGGCATAAAGTTATTCGAAAGAGGAAGAAAAAAAATCAGAACCTCTGTTGAAAGCTCCAATCATCTCATAATTTGCCAGTTAATATATATATTCATATATATAAAAAAATTCTGTTACAACACTCTTCTCATTTCCACATCTCTTCACTCCCCTCACACGCTCCATGCGTGACGATTCAGTCCCGTCCCGCTACGCAATCCTTGCTCTGCTCCAGGCGCTCGCCGTGATCCCCCCTCCGCCCCGCGCACGTGGGAAAGCATCGAGTGTGCACGAGAAATGCCAACATCACAACTACCTTCTGGACTCAGGAAGCTGGAATGGTTTTGGGCCAGCTGGATGACGTTAAGTCAGTCAACAGGCAGCAGAGAACGAAGCTGGGCTCAGACGTGCTTCTACCAACTCTGGAGGCTACAAGAGTTTTACCTCTGGCAATAGCGAACAGTGTTTTTGGCAGGGGTGGCATTAAAAAAAAAAAGCTTGCGGCTTAGTCACCTTGGCTGAATCAGTGCAGAGTTTGTGATTGTGAGTGCAGGAGTGGTGAAGGGGTTGCGTTTAAGCCCAACTGGCCTTCACACATAACAAAGCTTCCTACCAGATGCTAACAACAACAGCAGCAGCATGTATCTCTCTGGAGTACCCAGTAATATGCCAGGACATACCAAGGCTTCACAAAGTGTGCAAAATGCATTTGGTCAATATAAACATTTGATTAAAAAAAAAATAAATGATCAAACAAGAAACAGAATAAAATACTGGTTTTGCAACCTCGTCTGTACAAACAGTCAGGAACTTACACATTTAAAAAGAGTTTGAACCCAAAGCTCGATAAGATCTACCTTTTCTTTTTTTTAAAATCAAAAAAGTAAACTTGGGTTTTAAAACAGTCTTGGCCCAACACCTTTTGTTCAAGGTTTCCAAGTGCATAAATCTCCTCATTTTCCACAGCAAGCTAACCCCTGGTAGCTCTTCACACGTGTGCGTGTTCTGACAGTCCCAATGCACCCAGGAAAGCGGTTATTGCCGGTAACAGCTGTGTTCAAAACACTGTAACATCGCCCGTATTAAGTAACCCCTTGTAAAAAGACTACCTCTTCAAACCACTTTGATCAGGACACTAATGAACGGCATTAGCCTTCTTAAAGCAGCGATCAGGCACCTCTGCCCAGAGAAGCTAGTCCTTCCAGAGCTGCCTGGCAAGACAGATACTTTTGTAAGAGTTGAAATGCTCAAGAGAAGCGATTCGATGCTCGAGTTCCCGACCAGGTGCCATCCCCTTCATGTGGACTCCAGAGTGTTCAGCTGAAAGAGGTTGTGGTTGGTGGGGGTGGTGAAGTAGAGCTGTTCGCTGGGTGAGCGGTTGTCGCAAGGGCTGTTGAGTCCCAGAGTCCTCTCAAAGTCCAGGAGTTGGCCCATGAAGTTAAAGTTTGGGGAAATGTTGGATTTTTTCCTTTTCACAAAGTCATAGGCATCGTTCAGGGACAAGTTGAGTTTTTGCATCAAGTAGGCGACAGTGACTGTTACGGACCGGCTGATGCCAGCGAGGCAGTGAACAAGGATCCCACACTTCTTGGAACGGGCCTCATCTGAAACAAGACAAGGGGAAGGGGGAGTCTATTATTCTGCACCAAAAACGCGTGGCTTTGGAGCAGGGCCAGGTGGCAGCTGCAAGCTCCCAGGACCAGGACGACTGCCAGAACTGGATCCCCTGCTCCTAGTGACACCATCTCACATCCCTTTGACACCCAACATCTCTCCCCAAAGGGCTCCCGAGAGATTCCCACTGCACAGCAAAGCTGCATGTTCCCATTCCACACAGCGGGGCCAAGCGTCCCACACACTTGAGAAGTATTAACCAAGACTGGCAACACATCCCTTGCCTAGGGAGCATCGGTACCCTCTATTAAAACAGAGAAATGGAGTAATCCACGGAAGGCAGGTGTTACTGGAGACAACAGCTCCAGGGAGATGCTGTTGGTCAGACACAGCATACCCACCTCAACACCAACTAACCAGGGAAGGCTGCGCACTCGATGCGAGGCTACAGCCCAGCACCACACAAGCTCTTCTCTTCTGCTGTTCTTGTCCTCCTTCCACTAGAAAGTTATGTGCATGTAGTCGAAGCCAATTTAAGCAGAGTCTGAAGTGCAGGAACTTCCCTTATTGTGAAATCGTTCTTTAGGATCGACAGAAATGCACTTCACTACAAACAAACGCTTGTGTTGGAGGAGACTCTCAGGATGAATGGTAGCGGGGAGCAGGAATGCAGGCTGGACCGAAAAATGGCGAGAGAACAGCGACGAAATTTCCCCTCCCTTGCCACCGATTGAAAAGCACACACACACTCATTGTCTCTCGCACAGCCGGAACAGCGTGATCCCTTTATGAATTGACATCTTAGTGCTGAAAGAGGGACACGCCGCTGAGAGCACTGAATGCACGCAAGTACCCAGCTCTGCTTACTTCTGGGCAGCCCTGTTTGAAGTCAGTCATTTGACTGAGAGCTTGGTGGGGAGGGAGAAGGTGGCAGGAGAAAGAGGATCCTCAGGCAAAGCTGGAGGTAAGAGACACTCCAGCACCACGAGCATGGGGAAGGGCAAAGAAGATGCAGGCAAAACAAAAATCCAGAGCCAAGCCACGACTTTCTTCCCCAGCCTCCAAAACCAGGCAAGAATTTCCAGTACAGCACACAATCACCCCTCAGCATACCCAGCCCTCCCTCCAGTCTCTCCCCGTTCAACATTTTTGTGAGACATTTTTGCCTTTCATCTGACCTGCGCCACATTTCTTGGTGTTTGGGTTTAGAGTGAGGTAATCCTCCATTTCCTGTCATTAACTGGAAAGCACAAGTGCGGTCGGTGTTCACAGAGACATCGGCTGACTGGAGCAGACAGATCCACAACGCCACATGCCAGCAGGGATCCTGTACCTCAAGCCCTGACGTTTAATACCACGCTCCGCGAAGGAAAGCGCAGACGGGACATCAGACAGGTCCCTGCTGCCACACTGAAGCAGACGCTTCTGACCACAATCGCGTTACTACAGGACAGAAGCTGGGAGCAAAGGGGAGCGCATGGGAACCAGGGCTTCCGACAGCTGAAAAGCAGCCAAGGACCAACAGCCGCTCTGCTCCGTGTCAAGCCTTACAGCCCAGCAAGCGAGCGCGTGCAGCAGGGTCCAAAACAAGGGCAACGAAGCAGCATTGAAACAGGCTGCACAGATTTCAGTCTGAAGGTAAAGGTCTCCTCTACCTTTACCTACACCAATGTTTTTAACCAGACACGAAGCCCCACGGTTTTTAATGGTCAACGGTGGTAAACAACTACCTGTGCCATTCACCCCCCCAAATCAGAACTGATTAGGCTAACGACCATCGCCAGCAGACAGCACAGGTCATGCTGGAAGCATACATCCCTATTCAGCATGACAGACACTTCTCTCAGAATAAGAAGCAATTTTCGAAGTCAACACAAGCCTGGGAGAAGAGACTTGCACCCCTCCCCACGACCAGCCAAAGCTGTCTCAGGGGCCATCCGCACAGCAATTTTTCCAGCTGAGCTCGGCAGTGTAATTATAATCACTAACTCATTGTGTTGACACTTACCTTAGGAGAAGTATCCATACAAGGAGTTAGTTATGCTAGAGAGACATACAGCGGGATCACAACTAGACTAGCAAATTCCCTCAGGAAAAGAAAACATTCATACACCGGCCCCCCCGCCCCCCCCCAAGATTTTAACCACACTTGAGGCTAAGAAATCGCTGGCACCAGTCACATTAACGCAACTCCTATCAACACCCGTTCCTCCGAGCAAAGCAGGCAGAGGAGCTCCCCGCCACCTCGGTTCAGCCATTCCACACAAATGCAAATCCCCATACAAGGGCAGGAGACAGCAGGGCCGGGTTCAGCAGGGCCGGTCCTATCACTTGCAGGTAACTCGGCCGAGGTGCTGCAAGAGGGCTGAATTTTGGAAGGGAAGGCCACCCTGAACCCAGCCAGGGTGACAGGCACCAGAAGTGTCACCTCAGCAGCATGACGCTCTGCTGCTAAGCCAGCATGGATGCTGTGCCCTGGAGAGGTGAGGCCAGAGATGAGCAACAGCCCTGGGAAGCGGCTTGGGATGCCACATTCCCGAGTGGTGAGAATGAAAGGAGATGTTCTGCCAGCTACCTACCAATGAAAGCAATGGCCTCAGGAAAGAACTGTGAGAGGTTCTGGCTCCAGTGATCTGAGATGGGGATCTGCTTGTACTTGAACTCTCCGTCGTGCTCAAACATGTTTGGCAGGTTGGGAGTCACATTCAGGATGTACTTAATGCCGTATTTGCCCAGGACGTCCAAGTTGGTTGAATCTTTGGCACAGCCCAGGTACAGGTAAGGTAGGATCTGGACCGGAAAGGCAGGCTGATTGTTAGGGATGGGGCTCCCATCCGACTCCGTGGCACTGCTGGGTTCCCTGTCGGATTCACCATCCGAGCAGTCAGAGCTAATCCGCAGCCCTCCCAGGCCAAGGACCGATGCTGGGGGAGAGTTGCTGGGTGAGGAGCTGTCAAGGTTCGTCTCGCAGTGCTCTGAATATTCGGTCTGAAACTTGTTAAAGCCACCTGGGAAGGGGGAAAGGAGAGAGGGAAGGGGAGAGACAGAGAGAAAAAGATGTTTTATTCTTCAGAATAGGAAATCCTTCTACCTGGACACATGTCCATGTTACCTAGCAAGTCTTTGCTAGCAAAAAGTTGGTATATCTTAAACTTTGCCCCAAGAAAGGCATCTCCCTGGTCCCTCATCTTTCCTGGGCAGACTGCTGCTGAGCAAACAGGTCCTGGGAAACCAAAGAGAGTTTCTAAGGAAGTTCGATACTGCTTGTGATAAATAGGGGCCAAATCTCAATCGCAAAAGAAACAAGTATCCAAAAATAAAATCAATGGCAAGGGACAATCTCGCCTTGTTTAGCTTGTCAGAAACATGGGTCTGGGGCAATCCAGGCAAGAGCTATTATGCCACCTGGACAGAAAAGCGCAGAAGTATCTGCGTCTGAAAGATAAAGCAAGAACAACCACAACCACCAAATACCCAGCCCAGGCACTAAAACCCACTAAAATAATTCGCCTTCAAGCAGGCAAAAAGGCCTTAAGTTTTGCCGAAGAGCGATCTTCACACCTATTTTATCACTACAAACACGTTTCGTGGCAGAGCAGTGTCACGGGTTTGTTCTTCATCCAAACTGCAGCAGGCTGGAGGAGGGATGGGACCGCCTTCATGTCTAAGGGGGGTCCAAGTCTTTTTCTCCAGCTCCTCAGCTCAACAACTTGGGAAGGAAGGCAGAGGCAGGGAAGCAAAAACCCCACCAAACTACCTTTTTTCCAGACAATATTAAACCTGAGCTCAACCATTGGTAGCTGACACTGACAAATGGTTTAATTAGAAAGGCCTCCTGGAAACTTTGTTAGTGGGTTCAGTGGTTGTGGTGGGGTCACTGAGCAGGACAGACAGCTCCTGCCACATCCATTCATGAAAAAGGCTCGTCCTCATCCTCCTCCTCCCCCCTGCACTGCCAGACAGCACCGAGGAGCCATTTTGGAATTTTAATTGGAAACATTTCCCACCGAGGCTCCCGGAAAGAGGCAGAGAAAGGGGCTCAGCTCCTCCCCTGCCCATCGGGGAGAGCTTAGGAGTAACTTCAAAGCTTCTCCTTCCTGCTAGGGATGAGGACAGGGAGGGAAACGGGAAGACAAAGCAAAGGAGCAATGGAGCCCATCAGGAAATCCCAAACCGGGATGGGATGGGAGACCCACCCACCGGCAGGGGCAGGGAGTGGAGGGACTGTGGGGGAAGAAAGTGGGATCGACCCCTGTGCTTGATCCCCCCCCCCCCCGCCCTTCCATGTCACCTTTGAAGGAGGCTTGTGCGGGCAGAGCAGTCCTGAAGGCTGGTCGCCAAATGCCTGCCTGTCCCCCTGCCACCCCAACCCCTTAGCGGGGGCTCCCCCGGCTACCCAAAAAGGGTCTCTCAAGAAGCGGCAGTGTTTTTTGACGAGCTGCAAGTGGCAACTTTCTTCGCCGCTCTCCTCACCCCCCCCCCCGCCAACTCCTCGGCTCTCCGGTTATTTCTGCCTCAAAGCCGCCACCCAGCGACCGCACCGGGCGGACCGGGAGGACGGGAAGGGTCCCAGCAGCCCCGCTCTGGGCTCTGCTCTGCCCGCTGCGGAGGCCTGCTGGGATCTTTCAAAATGGCAAAAAAAACCTCAACCTCAAACCCTCAAAAAACAAAACGGAAAAACCCTAAATCACCCTCAACCCTCAGGAAAGGGCATGTGCGGGGCTCGGCTCCCCCGCAGCGAGGAGGGCTCCCCGCTCCTCCATCGCCCTGCCCCGGGGGAGCAGCCGGGCTGCCCGCTACCAGCCCCGCCGGCATTCCCAGGGAAAGAGAGAGAAAAAAGCAAGCCCTGGCTTTTCGGAGATGGAGGGGAGAAAAAAAAAAAAAGAAAAAAAAAAGGAGGAGGGCTCTTCTGCCCCCCCAAAACCTGGCCATCCCTTCCAGAGGGGCTAGAGGGGAGCCCGACGCCAGGAGCCCCCGAAAGGCTCCGTGGAGCAGAGGCGAGGGGCGGCAGCGGTGCCCAGCCGGGGTCGGCTTGGGACAGGGCAGCGCTGGAGGGGCCGGCCCGGCGGCGGGGTTGGGGGGCTCCTTCCCGTCGCTGCCGGGGAGGCGACGCAGGAAGAAGCGGGGCGCTCCCGGCCGCTTCCAGCCTGCGACCATTTTGTGCGGTGGATTGACGCGGGATGCAGAGGAGCAAAAAATAAGTAAATATATATATAAAAAATATATAAATCAGGCAGAGGGAGGTGGGGTGAGGAAGCAAAACAACCCAGCCACCTCCGGCCGGCCAGGGGATGGGCGCCCAGCGATGCAGGCGGCCGGCCGGGGGCTGCGGGGGAAGACGGAGAAGGGCTGCGGGAGCAGGACGGGGCTGGAGGAAGGGCGGGGGGGAGTGGGGGCACCTCACCTTTCAGGTAATAGGCTTTGCAGCCGTCATCGCGCAGCTTCTGGAGCAGGAGCCCCAGGACGGAGGTGGCGGCGCCGCCGTCCTGCCAGTCGGCAGTGGCCTCGTCGTAGAGCAGCACGGTGTCGGCCTTGCAGCGCTTGACGAAGCGCTCCTTGTCCTCGTGGTTGGGGATGATGGAGCGGATGGGCAGGTTGCCCTTCTTGAGGCGGCGGAGCATGAGCCCGGGGATGGCCAGGTTGATGGCCGTCTCGATGTGCGAGCTCTCGAAGAGCTCGTGGGGGCGGCAGTCGAGCAGCAGCAGCGAGCGGCCGCCGCCCGACTCCAGCTCCTCCTGCAGCCACTCCGCGCTCTTGCACGGCATCGCCGCAGCCATGGGCGCCCGCGGGGAGCTCCCCCAGACCTGCGTTTTCATGGGGCTCGGCAGCGGCGGCCGCCAGCGCCCGGCCCACCGGCCACCCACGCGGCGGCCAGACGCGGCCCCGCTCCCCTGCTCCCGGACCGGAGCGGGCTTGCGCTCTGCCGGACGCGGCTCCGCTCCGCACGGCCGTGGGTGCGCGCTGGCTGCGGCCCGGAGCGCGGCGGCCCCCGCTCTGCCCTACGCGATGCGCCCCATCCCGGCGGCCTCAATTAAAGCGGGGCTTCGCCGGCGGCTCGGCGTGTCATGCCTCGGGAGGCGGGGCGGGCAGCGGGGCCGGCCGAGCGGCGGCACGCCCCGCCCGGCGCGGCGCGGCGCGGAGCGGCGCGGAGCGGATCGGCGCGGCACCGCGCGCACGCACCGGGCGCCGCGGCACCGCGCCGACGCCCCGCCCACCGCCGCGCGTCACCGCCGTCCGCCGCGCCCCCCTCCCCAGCGCCAATGAGGCGCGGCGGGGGAAAGCCGGCGAGCCCAATATGGGCAGGGGGCGGGGCCCCCCGCGCCGGGGGCGGGGCGCGGGAAGGCGCGCGCGGGGGCCCGCGGGCCGCGGCCCACGCTGGCGGGAGCCCGCGCCGCTGCGGGGCAAAGCCAGCCCGATTCGGCGGGCCGGGGCGCCGCCCCCTCCCCTCCGGCAGTTTTCAGCCAAAAGTTTACGAAAAAGTTAATGGAAGTGACAGAGTCCACAGGCCGGCGGCCGCGGGGGCCTGCGTGGGTTTGAGTGGGTCACACGCAGCCCTGCCTCGGTCTGTGACAGCAACGCACGGTTCCAAAATAATATTGGCTGAGGCTCATTGAGCCTCCGGATTCCCTTTCGTTCTCAGAGTGAGCCTCAAAATAGATTATTTTATCTGTGCATCCTCGTTTATTTTTAGAGTATCTTCCCTATTGGTATCCACTACTATAAATACAAACCTTTTGTGCTACAATACTGAAATTTCAAAACAGGAATGAAACTGGAGGCATCCTTCTGGTTTCCTTCCATCTTTTATGTGCCTGTTGATGTGAATCAGTCCTCCAGTACTGGAAGTTTTCCATGCCTCACTGATCTTTCTCTTTTTAATAAGTAGGATGAGATTAAAACTATGGTTTTGTGTGAGCTGCTTCTCTTGCAGTCTGGTTTCACCATGCAGGCAGTCAAACATTGATGGGTTGCCCAATCTCCATCCTTGTTGGTTTTCAAGATTCGACTCAGCACAGCCTCAAGTAACCTGGTCTGACCTCAGGGCTGACCCAGCTTTAAGCAGGAGGTTTGACTAGAGCCCTCCTGTGGGCTCTTCCCACCTGGCTTATTCTCCAAGCCTATGATCTCCAAATTCTCATGGGCACCAGTGGGATGGGGAACAGCTCCTACTCCCCGATCTGGGACAGATGAGCTGTTCCTTTTTTGCCCTAACTTCTGTTCTCTTTAGCCTCTTACTATAAATTTTCTCAGAAAACACTGTTACACAGGGAAGCACCAGGGTCTGTCTCACCACCAGATTCCCAGGCTCAGTGACCTGACTAGGTCTCGGCAGGGTTTTTTCCCAGCTGGCTGAATTTCAAGACCTGGGCTGTATCTTTTGTAACAGGAAAGATATTGTTCTTTAAAACACACACCCCCCAGACAAACAAACACGTGTGCACACACACACACACAGAGTTTTGGTTGTAATACTGTTTAAAACTGTGCTATTTAAATGACATTGTCTCAGGGCAAAAATTACAAATTGGATTGCATTTGAGGATACTTTTCATCCAGTCGACATCTGCTTTTCTCAAAGCCAAGATCTACTGCTCAAACCATAACAGAGCCACTGTCTCCCCAGTGGTCTATTATATACCCTCGACCCATAAAATATCCCAAGGAGGGTGTTTTCCTTTGTCTTTAGTACAAAAGCAGCACTCGGCTGCGCTGGGGTCCCTGTCTCCTTTTAGTCTAACTCATAAGCCTGGATCCTAATGAAAATACAGACTCATCACAGCCCTTGAGCACATGCTTATCTTTGAGCACGCCAAGCATCCCGTTGCAAAACACTCCGTGATTTCAGCGGGACCGTGCTCCGGACCGTTCGTGGATTTCATCGGCATCAGCGAAATAAACGGCCCGTTCTACATCGCTTTTTTTTTTTTGTGACTCAAGTGTGCCCGAGAAAGCGGAACAGCAGAAGCCGTCCACTTCCCCTTGCCCAGTTTATTTTTACCGCTGGTTGCTGTGGGAAGCTATTGTGATTCAGTGTTGCAGTAGGAAGTTACTAACGCTGCTCTTGCGGCAGAGGATGTTGAAGTTCTTATGCAAGCCACAGTGAAAATAGCTGACCTTTCAGTATGTTTATCAAAGCACCTTCAATTCATAAGGGGAACAGCAGCAGGTTGTGCAGAGAACTTCCACCTGGGTCTGAAGCCCTTGGCGTGCTGAGAACAGTGCTCAAAAACCTTCCGGGGACTCCCTGGCTCCTCTCGGGCGACGCGAGGGAGGCAGGTGTAACCGCCGGCGTGCGGTGCTGTGAAACCAGAAGAGGAATGTTTCACCTCCATTTTGCGGTCGCATTAGTAACCACACAAGTTTCAGGACAGGCTCCAGGCGCATCACCTGCAGAGGCGAGACCAGAGTTCGCCCTGATGAGGGCAAAACCAAAACAATGTCACCAAACGCTGATGTGGCAGCCTCCGCCTGCCCGGCCGGGAGCTGGGGGACACTGGCAGGGGAGCAATAGAGCTTCCCCTCGCTTGTCCCATCTCCCGGCCCTGGGAAGCACGGCTGGCCCTGGGGAATGCCTCCGCCGGCAGGGCGGGCAGCAGCCGGTGCCAGGCTGTCGGGGTGCTGCCCTCTTCAGTCAGCTGCTCCAAAGTGCACCGCAGCCAAAGGCCAGACCTTTCCCTGGCCCTGCAGCCTCCCCACAGCAGCCGGGGCTGCCATCCAGGGAGGTTTCTTCCGTGGAAGAAGAAACTTCTGCTCTGCAAGGAGCCGTGGGCATCCCCCTCAAATCCTCTCCCAAGGAGAAGGCACCTCGCACCCACCAGGTTTCCCAAACAGAAACGATCGGAAGTCTGGGGCCAGGACGCTGTGTGCAGGTGCCAGTGCCTCCTCCAGCACAGCAGGGGTGGCAGGGGCTCGAGGGTCTTGGTGGTGTTTGTCTCACCATGTACGTGGCTTTGCTGACAGCTTGAAGTTCAGCATGCATCCAGAAATGAGCAGCTTTCGGCTCAACTCCCAAGAGTCCTGAGCTCTTGCGACAATGACAGCAAAGCGATAACCACTCTACACGTGGATGGCCATCGTCTCCATGCCGTATCGCCACAACTGCCCTCGGATTTCTAATACACAGGGCTGTGTGCGTCTTTCTGGTTGCTGTCCTGCTGCAGAGACACTCTCCTCCACCAGCCTTTCTACTCGATGCCCAGCACGGTCACCAGCAACTCCCCCATGCCCACAGCCACGTCTTGTTGGCTTGGCTTTGGATTGCTTTTGTCCTCATCCAAACTGGTCTCCCATGATGCCGATGCAGCCACTATCTCAGGTTCCTCATTTCCATCCGCCACCACTTCTCCCAGGTTCTCCGACCGCTGAGCCCACAGGTTGTGTTTTGATGTCTCTTTTCCGCCTGGGTCTTCATTTTGTGTTTTAGAAACAAAGAACATAACCATGAGTCAGAAATGTCAACCCAAAACTCACTCCAGGTCCTGACATAGCGCTGCAGTGGGCATTGCTCCTAAGAATGTGGCAGTTGCTACTTTGAGCCAAAGGAGCAGCCAAAGTCTGAATAAAAGGAAGAAGGTGTCACACCACGAGAAGACTCATGGTACTAAATAACAGCTTAAGCAAGGGCTAGGATGCCCAAGGACTTCAAGAGTAAAGCAAAAGCATTTGCAATCAGAAGCCAGTCAGAAGTTAAACCACGTTTTCTTCTTAAAAATGAAACCCTGAAAAACATGTCTTCTTTTTTTTTTTCTTTTTAACATGCACTTTCTTAACACTGTTGCACCCCGAAAAGATTCTCCTTCCAGTGTCAACTGTCAAAGTAGCCCTTCCCCAGCAACTCTGGGCTGCAGCAACTAAACCTTCTTCCTAGGACTTACCTTCTCATCGCTCAGTCAGCTGTTTGCAACATCTAATAACAAGTATCAAGTGTGATTCATGGTCCAGATATCAATCCACAAAGCTATTAAGCTCCTTCCAGCAGGAGTCTTCACCTGTCTCAGGTGCCGGTGGTCAAATATCCATTAGTACCAAGAGAGGATGCTCCTTTCTGGCAGTTTAATGATGGACTGGCAGCTTGAAGCAGTATTTTGTGGGCAGTATTTCAGCTGGGAATTTGCTGGGATGACCTGGGCTCCCAGGATAGCTTCTGGTTTGCTCTGTGACGTTGAGCAAAATCACAATTTTCTCTACTGCACTCTTCTAATCTGTAGAATGGGACTGGTGCCTCCCCATCACCTTTGCAAGCATTTGGATGCTAGGGAACCAGGCAGGTGGGCTGATGTGACGTTAATATCCTCTTGCACTGCTGAATTTCTTGGATTGAATCACTTTCTTCTAGCTTTAAAAAAAAAAAGGCTTTTTATTTAACTTCAACTTTTCTTCCTGATTACTTAATTGAGGTAGGAGTTATTTTGTCAGAGAAGGGCACTTGTTGATGGTTTACCCTGTGTTTCATTAATGCCTGTAAGAGGTTAAGTCCTGGAAGAGAAATAGATGCATGGCTTTAACAGGGGAAAAAAAAAAAAAAAAAAAAAAAAAGGCCCAAATTTGCTTTCTACTCCTGCACTAATTTGTGACTATTTTTATCACCGTTAACACTGAGCCAGGGTAAAAATATTCCCTAGAAAGTTTAGAATTTACATTTGTCTTCATATATATTCAGCAGAAATCTAGCTCCCCAGCCTCCGCGCTGCCTAATCTGGATTCATTAGCTTCACCCACCCCCGAGAAAAATGTCAGATGACTTTGGCCTGGTGAAGTGCTTCACCCACAAATGCTCAGCAGGACGATCTAAGAGCAGTGCTCTCCTTTCTGCAGCAAGCTGTCCCCGTGGAGAATCAGCTCTGACACTGCAGGTGTCCAACTCGGCGACGGGAACAGATTCCCCCTTCCTAACACAGCCCCGCTTCAGAGCAAAGTCTGCGGTGGGCTCCATCCTGCGAGGACGCCGGCAAGCATCTTCCCCCACTGCTGCCCCAGCAAAGGCAGGTAGACGTAGGCTGAGGAAGAACCAACACGAGGACAAACCTTTGTGGAGCGACTTGTGGAGCATGAGGGAGCCATGAGCATGTGCAAGTTGCACAGCCAGGTCCTTGCGCGGTGCCGTTTTTCCTCTGTTAAATGGGCATAGCATCACTTGCCTCTCTGAGATGCACTCTTGCTGCAGAGCTGGAGGCTTTCATGCCAAGGTGTCAATGAATTCTGGTCCAAAGACAACACAATTGTTCCCTGGCATGTTCCTGCAGAAGAAGCAAACCAGCCCCTCCTGGGCAAAGCCCAGAAGTCATGTGCAGCAGCTGGGCAGCTCAGGGCACTTGTCCCCTCTTTGTGTCTGCACAACCCAACCTGATGTAGGAGCCTTCCCCTCGGGCTGGTTCTTGTCTTTCCACCATTTAGGTCTCCAGGTAGATCTAGAAGATCTGTGGCAACTGCAGGGGAGCAAAGCTGGGTGCAGAGTGCTGCAGGCCTTGGGGAATGTAGACATTTGCTTCCCTTTAGACACCTCCAGAGCAAAATCAAGGCTCCAAGGACCCCATTTTATTGTTTTCTGTGATCATCTCTTAGTGGTTACAGAAGCCCAGAAGTGCTGAGGCTGGAGGTCCCTCTGAGGACCATCTGGTCCAACTCATTTCAAACAACAGCATCTTGGAGCAGGTACTGCATCTCAGTTGGGTATTCCACTGTCTCCAAGGATGGAGACTCCACAACATCTCTGGGCAATCTGGTGCAGTGTTCGACCATCCTCAATGAAAAAGTGTTTTCTTACGCTTAACTGTCACGCCCCATGCTTCAATTTGTTCCCATTGCCTCTCATCCTTTCACTGGGCAAAGTCTGGCTCCATCTTCAGGGTCCAAGGAAACTTCTGCATTCTAATGGAAAGGGGGGTGCTTCCAGCTGGGTGTAAAAAGTCTGATCTGCAGAACCAAAAGTAGTTTTTCTGGGAAATATTGGCCCAACTTTTCTTACAATGCTTTGGCTGGGATAGCTGGTTATATGAAAACTCGGGAGGTCCCCACGCTTTCTACGAAATCCAGGAGAGAAAGGGGGCTTGTGTTTAAGCAGGAGCCAAGACTCCCCATGGGCTCTGCCAGCAAGAGAGGGAAGCTCCAATCTCATTAAACTGGGAAAACATCGTTGAGCAATGACTGTTTCCCTCCTCCCCTGCCTCTGCTTCCTGAGCTCCAGGCTCCTTCCAGAGGAAGAACTGGAGAACATTTCAGATTATTTACCCTTTTAGCAATAGGTTTTAAATGAGCAGGTGCAGAAGCCATGTGCCACCGCCCTTCCAAAATCCTTCCCTGCGGAGGATTAGAGGAGGGGACAGCTCTGATGCTCCCTTTGGCATTAGACCCTCCGGAGTCTGTCACTGCAATGACAGAGCAGAACAGGACATTCATGGGACTTAAAATCTAATAGCAACTCCTCTCAAGCCTGTCTCGTGCATATATTGGACACTGACTGCACAGTGAGTAGCTCAATATATACCTACATACCCCATTTATAATCATTCCTCCTTTTATGTGCCAAAAAAGCCCTTCCTCCACAGAAAACAGCCAGGTGAGAGAGGAATGGCCCAAGACAGGTAGCGCAGGACCAGTTGGTGCTATCTGAGCACCTCCCCTCTGATCCCCCCGCGTCTCCATCGCCTCCCCGGCTCCACACTTCCAGCATCCTTGGCCGCCCGCCCTGTGCACACGTCAGTTCCTCCGCAGCTTCTCCCGGGTGGCCAGGCTGTTTTCAAGAAGCAATTTCCTGCGGAGAAATATTTCTTTTTCAAGGAGGGCAAGTGGCGAGCTTCCTGGTGCGAGCTTTTCGCAGGAAACTGTTGCGAAAGCGGCTTCGGCTTTGCCACCCGCCAGGAAGGGCTGTAAACGAGCATGGTGGGTGCAGGCAGCACCCAGCTCCGTGTCCCTAACCCCACCTTCCCCCTATACATGCCTAAGGTGTCACTTTTGTGCCCCTCGCCCACTTCTCCCAAGGTGCTGCTGGGACGCTGGCTTGAAGCGGGGGAAGAACCTGGGATGGTGCAGGCGGTGCAGAACCTCCTGGTGAAGGTTCTGCGTCGCCCCTCCAGCTCCCAGCCTGTCTCTGTGGTGAGAGAAGGTGAGAGAAGACATGATGACTTTGCCAGGCTTTGGCTCACCAGCCTTCACGCTCTCCCTCTTCACCATGTTGCTGGGTCTGATTTCAAGCAGGGCCACCAAACACCAGGACAGTTCTTCTCTCCCCACCCTGAGCTCGGTGGTCACGGCTCCCCAGCCTGGTCCTGCACTAGGCTTTCTGGGTGCTCCTCTGAGATGCAAACCCTGCCAGGACTTCTTCCCACTGCTGAAGGGTGAGGTAGTCCAGCTCAGCTCTGCTACGGTGGATCTGACGTGGTCCTGGTGGCTTCGGCAGCGCTGTCTGGGATGTACAGTGTGACAAGATCAGAGGCAGACTCAGCAACATGGCGGTGCACCACATCCCTGCCTATCAGCCAAACCCCAAACTGCACCAATTAATCTCTCAGCCGATGCAGAGATATCGGGGAAGGAGGTTGCACCGCGCTGCTGCTTCTCCATCCGTGGCTTTAAAGTCAACTATTGTTCATATCCAGTGAGCAGGGCAGGTCCCCCAGCCAGCGCACGGTCCCCCACAACGCTGCTTTTCATTCACATGGTTGTTCTGGTTTGGATGCATTTGGTGGCTACTACTGGACAGGCGACCCCGGCTCCTGCTCCACTTTGCGATCTCACCACCTGTGCTGTGGCAATGCCGCTTTTTCATGGAGACGTTTTGGTTGTCATCCATCAAGATGCTCCGGTTCCTGAGGGTTATTTTTTTCTTGCACCAAGTCTTCTGGATTTGCAGCCCCTCATTGTGATTAAAATACAACTGAACAAAACCCAAGAAGCCATTTATGTGAAGCGCTTCGTAAGGAAGGAGCTGGTTCCCCTCTCAGACCATCAGAAAATGACTTCTCTTTTCCTTCCAGTGTTAGTAATGTTCAGCTGAACCCTGCTCTTTTTCCCAAAAAAATTTAGTTTCCAGGAAACAAAGCTTTATTTTGAACACAGAGGGTCTCTCGGAGCAATCTCTTTTTTGCTTGCCCTTTTTTTTTTGTTTAATGTATTTCACAAAACTCCAGTTTTCTATGAACTTGTTCAGCAATCCCTGCCGGCCATTGGTCCAGCCTGTTTGACGTTCCTGGGTACACTCACAGCTTTCGGATACACATATACAACCTGCAAGAATGTGACCCAGCACAGAGGGAACTGGACCAGGTTCTCAGGGAAGAGACTGGTCCCTTCCCAACTCACCACTGGCCTAATTGCGTGACGCTGGGCAGGCCCCTTCCCTCTGTCTGTGACCCTTGAAATGGGTCCCTTCGTGCAGCACTTTGCTGGACCTGAGAGTTGGCAAGAAATACCTGAAACACCCACAAGAAGCAAGTCCAGTTTCCACCAGTAGCAGCAGTGCTTGGTGACGAAGTGGGAATCAAAATCTTCTTTCTTCTCCCTTGGCCTGCTGACAGCGCTCTTCCCAGTGCAGCCCATGATGTTGCTGTCTGTGAGAATGCATTGCTGGCTCATGGCCAGCTTATCATAGAATCGTTAAGGTTGGAAAAGATCTCTAAGATCATCAAGTCCAACCGTCAACCCAATACCACCATGTCCACTAAACCATGTCCTGAACTGCTACATCTACACTTTTTTTAACACTTCCAGGCATAGTGACTCCACCACTTCCCTGGGCAGCTTGTTCCAATGAGCTCCAAAGAGCCCAGCTTTGGTGGCCAAAGGGGACATGGGGGAAACCTTCACAGCTGTGACAACAGCCCGGCTTTCACAGGCAGCTGCTATAGCTGGGATGGCCCTGGGACACATGCAAAGCTGGGGAGGCAGGGAGAGCATATGTCATTTAACAGCTCAAGTGGTGGACAAGGGAGAAAATGATGGGTTTTGAGTTGCATGCTTCTCCACATCTGACCACTGACCACAACGGGGGGGGGACACATGGCCTAGGAACACACAAGGCACGAGGGAAAGGGGGATCCTGCAAGCAGCCCGTGCCATTTCAGCGCACGCGTGCGTTGTGCCTGTGCGTCACCATCTCTTCACTCCCTCTTTGAAAAGCGAGGAAGCAGTGATCAGAGAAAGAGGTGAGCAGGCAACTTTTGAGCAAACACATCCTGGGGAATGAGTCACCGGCTTTGCATAAGAAGCCAGACTCCTCTCTGGAGGCAAGGGGGCAGGCAGGGCATCAGGCCAGACGGACGCTCTGAGGAGATGCCTGCAGCATGATAAAAAGGCAACTTGGGACCTTGTGTTAGGAGACCCATCTGAGATGGCAGGTGGGGGTGTGAGATGAAAGCTGAGCGGGGTCTGGGTGAACCCATGCAACTCAGCGCGTAGTGAGCCGGCCCCAGCCCCACAAACTGGCTGTCCACATGGACACGACACTGGGAGTACAGCTCACTGGGGTAGGGTGCTCCCCAGAGCTGGAGAAATCACAGCATCTACCTAACCCAAGTTTTTCCCAGGAAAGCTAGGGAAGGCTTGGGTCTGGGTGGTGGCATTTCTCACGTGGAACGTTATTTCCTTGAAAACCATGGGTATTCAGGTCAAGTAAAAGCTATTAGCAAAGCGGCATCAGACACATTGGGTTGGTTGAGTCAGAGGTAATTTCCAACAGCGTATAAGGTAATTTCCGAGGACCGGGAGTGTTTCGTCACCATGTTTTTGTGGTGACGTCTTCAGCTGTTTTGCTTGTAAGAATCAGCCTTTTGTTTACTATTTTAGCTCATTTCCCCATGGAAAGCCTTTCATTTACTCCCCAGCGTTACCTGGAGCTTTTCATCTGAGTGGGTGAAGAAGGAGGTGGAAGAGGAACAGTTCTTCGGCAGCGTGGCCAGTGTGCCAGAAATGATACTCTTTTTTTAAGCTATTCATAAAGATAACAAGAGATGAAAAGGTTGTGTCGGGAGTGGGATCTTCGCTGGTTGGAAAAAGCGAACTACAAAAGCGCTTCTGTCCTTTCTGCTGGTGCCCTGGCATTTCTGATGTTACCTCTCCCACGGTTTGCCCTATGGGGCAGATGCTCCAGAAGGACAGCCAAGGTGGATGGATGGATGGTAGAGGAGCCCACTGAGGAACTCACGCCCATCCCAGTGGGGCTGTAAGGCCTCAAAGAGAGATGAAAATCTAGCTGAAAAAAACCCAAAACCTCAGAGCCCAGACTTGTTGGGAAGAAGGTGTTGGAAATGCAAATTATTAATTTAAAGAACTGGGACAGGAACCAGGGGTGCCAGGCTGAGCTGTTATCTGCTGCATCAGCTGTGAGTCTGGCTCAGTATTTCAAAATAAAATTAGACTTGCAGTATATGTCTTTAAATATTTAAATTACTTTCAGTAATTCATATGGTGACATTTAAACAAAGTACGCCCAGCAAATGGCTCCCAGTGCTAAAAGGAAATGTTTGCAGGTAATAATATTTAATTTAAGAGGGAACAGCTGATATCAAGGCAGAATCTTAATGCTGAATCCAGCCTACATTCCTCTCTGAACCATGAAATGAAGAATAAATCCCAGGGCCTGTGAACGGTTTAACAGGCAGAGTGATGTGATTCAAGTGCTGGTCCCAGGCACCCCAACAGAGCGGGGAATTACGTGTGCGCCAAAACATTCGCAGGATCGGGGCCTCTGTGCAGAGTTGCTTTGTGGTCTCCCAAAGGCAGGGATGAGCAGCTCCGCGCTGGGAGGTGAGGACCACCGGGGCTTGGTGATGCCAGCCCCTCCTGCCCCCCCACATCCTTCTTGGGCCCTTCGCCGTGGGTCTGATTTAGTAACTAAGGATGAAATCCGTCCCCGGTGCAAACAAGCGCAACTCAATGAAGGCAACTTAGACATGGGCTGCGCTTTGCTGTTGGTGCTCCCGGCCAATTTGGAGAGCTTAGCCGGGTCTGTTACATCAGTCACACTGGATTTCATAACATCAGACATTTCAATGAGAGTGACTCATTCTCTCTTGAAGTGTATTGTATGTATGAGCAGAGATGATTAACTTTTGCTGAATGGTATGATTTCTGGGATGGGAACTGCTATTAATTAGGAGCGGATCTCAGATGTTCGCAAACCCTGTTTTCATGGCCTACTTTGTATATTTTTCTCCATTCTACTTGTTTTTTTAGCTCAGGATAAATATTCAAGTGCGCTTCCCTGCTATCTGCCTCTGAAGCAGCCAGACATCCAGCAATGGCATCTGACTTTCACGGCCAGGAACGGCCCAGGGCTGTCAGTTCCTGTGGCCAAGCTTCAGCTACCTGCCCCCCAAAATCTCTGTTTTCACAGTAAATGCAAATGAAACACAATAAAAGGGAGCTTGCAGCCATTGCAAGTGCAGCAGATAAAGTAGCAAGGGAAATAAAATAAGCTTATGGCTCAGAACATAAAATACAAAGAATTACCCTTCCCCATCCTCCCTCAAATGTTCTTTACCAAAAGAAATTCATCTGGGGGCTTGTGCTAATCTTGTGCTTCTGACTGTTGAGGGTTGAGCTTTTGGGGTTAGCAACACCAGGGACCCTTGGGATAAAGAGTTTCCCAGGTCCAGAAGAAATACCAGCTACAAAGCTGGACAAATTGCCCAGCAAAGGTCAGGATGCTCAGTGGCATCAAACACATCCACAGCACCCGATACCGTGGTCCTTCGCGAAGCACCGCTCTGCCCAAAGAGCCTGAAGGCATTAAACCCAGCCTGCTTGCAATGGCTAAAGGAGGCAGGGATGGGACAGGGTCATCCTTCCCCACCCTACCACAGGCACAGGCAGCCCCAGGCAGTGCCCAGGGGATGCTGAGGAGCAGCTGGGGCTGAAGTTTGGGACGTGGCAGGCCAGGATGGGCCAGGTTGTTTACTGGCACCTTGCCACCACCTTGTGACTCCCAGCATCCACATTTTGATGACAAGGTCCCCTCCCAGCTCCCTCTTGCCCCATCCCATGGCACTGGCAGTGATGGACACACCATCCCACACAGCCAAAGACTCCATCCTACTCCAGCTCCATTGCTGCTGTAGGCAGCAAAACAGTCTTGGGAATAGCCAAACTCTCTTCCTGGCCAGCGAGGAGCTGGAGGAAGGTTTCTTGTCCCTGGTTCCTGGCAAGACACCCCTGTGCAAGTCAACTGGGACTTCCAGAGAGAGAAAGGATGGGCCACTGCTCAACCTGGGGCTCCACCAGCAAAGATAAGGTTCATTCACTTTGCCCAGCACTCCCATCACCGTGCCCCATGCCACCTCCAGCACTTACGGTCGCTCCTCAAATGTCAGGCAGGGACTGCAGGCAGTGGTTACGCAAACAAAGGTCACCGGATCCACGCTTTTCCCTTTCATCAGCTGAGGCTGCACACAGCGCCAGGGCACAGGATGGAGGAGGTCTGGTCCTGCTCCGTGGCAGGCAGCAATGACGAGCACAGGCAAAGCCCAAGAGAAGCAAACTCTGCCAGTATTTGTAACTAACCGAGATGAGAAGAGCTGAAATTTTTGGTCAAAACTGGGATGAGAGGGCTGGGCATTTCAGTGCAAATGGGGAGTGAGCAGTGAACCGCCTGTGTGGCTGGCCTGTGTGGCTGGGCAGCCCAAATCCGGGCGTTTGGGAAATCTCCAGGGTAGCGATTTCTTGCTCTGCTCCGCTTGGCAGAGGCAGCTCGGGGTGACTTGCTGTGGCTCGGGCACTGCAGACGGGCTGGTGGCAGCAGACCTGGAAGCACGGGCTGCCCAAGCTTCCCCGTAACCACCACAGCTCCCAGGCTTGCTCTGGAGAAGCTGGGAGGTGTGGGAACATCAAAAGGCTTCTCCTTTCAGACTCAATGGTGAGGAATGTGAATTCAAAACAGAGATAGGGCTAGTTTCTCTCGAGCTCATGGGAGGACATCACTTCTCCTGCACGCCAGTCCAACCCTGCGTATCTTCAAGGTAACGTGGCATCCAGCGGTAGGAAAACCCCACAGTTTTCCTAAAACAGGGCCGTTTGCACTAGTGAAATGCCACTGGCAGATGGAAGTACGGATGTGTGATTCAGGCACAAGTCTGGGACACGTGAGCCACAGCCCAAACTCCAGGCATGTGGCAAAGGCTGAGCCACGCAGCCCCGAGGGTTTCCTTGGAGACTGACGCAGAAGGGGCTTCTCTTCCAGAGGCTCCTTCTCTCTGCCTTATCAGGCAAAGAAACACCCTCAATCTCATCCCTGCCAAGAGAGATGGCAACACGGCACCGTGCTGGAGGAAGGGGCAGCACTGGGAGCCTGGCGGGGGGCTTTCCTCCCCTCGGAGCGGTTTTCCTGCTGCACAGCTAACTCGTGCTTCTAAAAACTTACGTGGGAGCAACTGTCTCCAAGGCAATTTCCATAACAATGGGTGCAGAAGAACAATCCATGCTGCTGGTACGCCTTGCTCTCTCACACACGCCAAGGAACGGGCACACTGATATTTCAGCAGGGAGATGCCCATGTGAATGAAAGAAAATGAGTATTTAAGTGGTTTGCTCTTGATAGCAACTAGAAATCTCCCCAGGAGACCTGCTGTCCATTGCCCAGACGAGGGGCACAGGCAGGGCTCCCCCCTGCCTTACCCCGAGGAGGCGGCGTGGCCCCGCGTCATTGCCAGACCCTTGGAGCTTGTAGACATAAAACCACCTGACGCCAAAGGTTCTGGGTGCTCAGCCCCAGTCAAACCCGCTGGGTTTGCTCCTTCCCCACACCTTTTCTGGTTGACCCATTAAAGTCAACGCTCAGCAACTGCCTCCGGTTTGGATCGCTCACATCCTGCCGTTACAGCTTTGTTTAAATCCGTGCGGAGCTCAACCTGTTGTCAGACATACACTAATTTGTGTGTTTCTAATTATTTGTTTCCGTCTTAAAACCTGTTTTTCAGCAGATTGCAGCTTTATTTTAATACATGCTTGGCTAGAGCTCGATATACTGGTTGCCAGTAGCCTAGACACAAATGGACTCACATTGCATAGGGGGAGAAAAGAGACGGAGTTAAACTGAATTAAAAGCCTGTTCATAAAAATGAATTAAGCAAAACCACAAAACAAGTGGCAGTTTTGCGTCACAGAAGATCCTGCTTTTACCTTCCTTTGTTTCTACCCCTTGACATAAGATGAATCTCAGCGCTCGCAAAAGGGCATTTGAAACATCTCCTTACACAAACACTTTGACCATTTGACCACCTCCATTTTATGTGACTAAAGCTGTTAAACTTATGTTCAATCCTTTTTTTTTTTTTTTCACTCACACACTCAGCATTAAGAACTAGGAGGCTTTTGGTTTGACTGCCCTGTCCAGAGCACCTGGGAAAGGCATCTTGCTCCTGGTGTGCGGAGGCCCAGCTAGAAGGCTGATGCTATGCAGCATCTCCAGATGGACACCAGTGACCTCCTCCTGCTTGCAGGTCTTGGACTCTGTGGGCTGCTCCTTCATTGATACCAGACACCTGGCAGCGACATGGACATCACCTGGGAAGAGGACTTTTGCTAGGTCAAATTTCAGTGTGGGCACCAGCAGCAAGGAGATGGGCTGGAGGTGGCCACTGCCTCCTGGTTTCATCCTTGCAGAGGAGAATGTCATCCAGATACATCTGCCTCCACCTGCCAGCTGAGCCAGTGGGGACACAGAGGGTCCTTCACCTCCTTATAGCCCTTCCATGTTTCCACCCGAAGATGTTTTTGGTGAGCTTCTGCTCCTTTTTTTGCTAAAAAGGAAAGAAAAAGGGAAGAGACACACTTGATGTTAAGGAAATCTAACAGAGCGTGCAGCAATCCAACTGCTCAGACACATATGCCGCCTTCCTTCTGCTCGGTACCAGCGAGGCTGTGCCGTATTTAGATCTGGCTCCATCTCTCACAAACTTGACCAACTGTTCCTCCACAGTGTCATCTTCACTTGTTTACCCCCAAACTGTTTGCTGAAATCCTCAATTTGGTGAGGGAAAAAGAAAAAATAACTCAAAAAAAAAAAAGTAGGTTTACATTTTTAATCACAGGAAAAGCACTAAATGCTGAGAAAGCCAGACCACCGCACTGCTGAATGGAGAGGTTAAAAGATCCCTTGGTGAGTCACCATCTTCACCAGGGACCTCCTGTGCGTGCACGCAGATGTGCTTCCTAGAAATCACTCTGCTGTGGCGGCGGGGCCAGCCCCATGCAACTGCCAGGGCAGTGTCCGGCCCCAGTCATCAGCCCACGGGATGCTCCCGCAGCGAACGTGCTCCCGGATGGGCGGCACCTTCAGCCACCACTCGTGAAGGCAGGCGAAGACTCTGCGGTGATGTTTGCCCTTGGTGTAACCACCCCGAGCAGATCGCCCAGAGCAAACGAATGTGGGATGGCCTCACTAAGGGAATGGCTGAAGAGTCCAGCAGAGACGGCCCTGCTCAGCGCCTTCACCTGTGGTTACATCATGCACGAGGCAGAGGTGAGCCCTTGTCCTCCTGCATGCGGTGGGGAGTCTTGGAGGCTTCTCATTGAACATCCACATCTCTTCCTGGCTTGCCCTTGATGTCAAGATGCTGGTGTCTCATGGAGGATCTGGTGACAACATGTCCTGCAGCCTTGCAGGACACTGCAACGTGCAGCATCTCAGCCCTCCCACCAGCTCTGGGCCTTGTATACAAACCTTTCTCACGCTTGAGTCAGATCTTAGGGAGTTAAGAGCGTTTTCTCGGCTTGCTGTGCCAGTGGAAGAGCGACTTACAGCACAGCAGATGGATGAAATTCTAATTTGGGTTTCACATGATTTATATAAATAGGCTTAGACGAGGTTGCGCATAGATGGCGCAGCCATCCGCCAGCTTCGCTCTGTTTACCTTAAGACCCTCTCCTCTCTTCCCATTTCTTCCCTCCCCAGTAACGTCATGTGTTCGCAGTAACACATCATCTCAGCCTGTGTCATCCTCCTGCAACTGCACCACTCAGATCTGCTCCCCAGTAACACGGAGCAGCCCCCTGGCCACCCCAGTTACCTGGGGACGGCGTTTATGCTCACCCCTTAAAACAAGGGACTACTTGCCAAGGAGCACCTGGAGCCACAACTCCTCGCTTGGCTCAGGAGATTGGAGAAGGGGTGCATGGACCATGCTGCTTCCTACCCAGGTGACTGGAGAGCAGAACGGGCTCCCTCATCATCTTCACTCACTCATAGAACACTCATTTCTGCCAAGGCTTCTCCCGACCGATGGGTGCTTGGAATGAGGGGACACCAGTGGCCCCACTGCCACCCTCATGAAGATGACATGGCAGCTCCTTCCTCCTCCTCCTCCCCACCAGTCCATCACATCCTGATGAGGAACAAATCAAAGAGCACATCCTTGCTGGGTTTAATTTGAAACCCCTGCCTCGTCCCCACTGCTCCTCTGTCCTTTGCATGGGCTGGTGCTGCTGCCAAGGAGCTTGTGAGAAACAGACGAAGGGGTCACTCCATGCCTGGTGCAGAGGAAGGCAGAAGGGCTCTGCTTTTAGCATCCATCAACCCCCAGACGTCCCTAGGTCTGAGCTGCCAGGGTGATCAATGCCGAAAACACCGAGTCCAGGCTGAAATGGGAAGATGGACACAGGTTTCTCCAGTTCGAAGGCCCAAAGCCGGACTGCTACACAGAATGACATGTCCACTCACCTGCTGGTAAAGGTGGACCCGACGTACCCCAGCCCAACGCTCCGTCGCGCAGCACCTCGGTCTCTCGAGGCTCCAGCAAAAACGTCACAAAGCAGATGCGTAGTTCAGGGCAGAAATCGGCGGAAACGTCATGAAACTTCCTGAGAAGATGCTCTGCCTGCATCCTTCACTTTACAATCTGGTTTTCTGGGGAGACAAGGTTTAGGCAGCCACACCGTCCGCGCACCCCTCCTCTCTGCCTCTCCTTTTTTTTGGACGCTTTCAGCCACATTGTACAGGGGCTCCCGGTTATAACAAGAACACAAATTTTGTGAAGCTCGGAGGCTGATGAGAAGCTGATGAGTGTGCGTTTGGCTTTCACTGGTCGGTGAGAGCCCACGCGCACCCTTTACCCCGCAACACAACCCGTCGGAAAGCAGGCTTTGCCGGTTTCCGCCGCTCGTGGAACAAGTTGGGTTATTTGTATTATTGTATCCTAGGAGTCCTCGTTTCTGTCCTGCATTTAGTCCCTGGCATGAGCAGTATTTTCCATGGTCAGCCTAGAAGGAGGGAGCAGACTTTAACCCCTTCAGTAGAAAGCGCAGATTCCCACACTAGGCTATTTCCATGGAACCCTCTCCATGAGAAACAAAGCCCTCCCAGGATCAAGGCACTTGCAGAGCACTCCCGATGCCAGCGTGGGTTTCCCTCTCAGACAGGTGCAAGGTGGCTCGGGAGCTGCCGAGGAGGCTCCTGGGGGCTGCTCGACCCTTCACAGCTCCTGCAGCTGGTACCATGCTCAAACCCCACCTTCAGTCCAGCCGCTGCCAAAAGTCTCTGATTCAGTCTCTCTTTTCCAGCCACACGTTGTAAAATAGCTCTTCCACAGCTAGACTATGGCACAGGTCACCAATAAATAAAGAAAAAGAGATTTCTCAAGAGACAAAGCAGATAAAAGTCCATGTTTTGGCCTAGTTTCCCTGCTCATGCATCTCTGGTAGAGAGAGCAATGTTAGGCTGGAAGTTGGAGCTACTTCTACCTGGGGAGACACAAGCAGAGCCAGGTCCTGCTCTGGACTTCTGTGGAATATGACAGGAGCTTCACCAGGCGTCTCTGGCTTGAGATGGGCCAGTCAAGGCTTCGCAGAAGTGACACATGACTTGGAGCTTCTTGGGATCAGTCTGGTACATGCTGAAGGACTCTGAGTTGAGAAGGACTCAGGGAGGCCTTCAGGGAGTACAGCTACCCCAAGTCCTTGTGAATTTGAGCCCATTACTGAGGTCCTCCTTAGCGAGCCTTAGCCACATCAACTGCTATTCCCACTTCTGCATGGGTCCATGGTCTGAGATCTGCCTCTAATCATGGGCAGCAGAGAGAAGAACAGAAGCAGAGAAAGGCTAGAGATTCAGGTCAAGAAGTGGTGGGTTCCTGGGACCATGAAAAACTTCTGTCAAGCTTGGAGGCTCAGTTTTCACTGGCGTGGGAAAGAAGAGCAAGTGGCAGATTCAGGGTACTGCTAGCAGAGCAAAGTTTGCAGCGGCTGTTGGGCAAGCGCCCTTGCATTTCCCCAGTGCCCACGACACTGGCAGATGACAAGCATGTCATTCGGAAAATATTTGGGGTTTTCTTCTAACAGTTGCTACCCCTGTGCTGAGGACAAGCAAGAAAAAGGGCTGGATCATCTGTCAAAACCATTTCCCGCTATTGCAATGTTTTTAAGCAAAAACCAAAGCATTCCAAAAAAGACCAAGGAAGACGCCCATAAACCAGAGAAAATAACTTGGAGGATGCAAAGCAGCTCTTGGGCTTGAGTGTCATGTGCTCCAGGCATCACCCAGAGAGGAGGAGAAAGTGAGCCCTGGGCTCAGGACCTGACATCTCCTCCTGCTTCCACCGCAGCAGGAATACCAAGCGGGGACAATCCCTGCCCCAGAACCCAATTTTGGGCTGAAAGGCCATCTTTTCACCTGCCAGGATATCTCCGTTGATGGAAATTCAGCCCCCACCAAAGCTGCACGTGTTTCTCACCCAGCTCACAAGTGATTTGCGGCTGGACGTGGAGTCAGAAGGGTCGATGCACATCCCTCGCAATGTTTCAAACAGAAATTTCTCCAAAAAGGTTTGGGTTTCGAATCAATTTCAGAACTGGATGATTTGATTATTCCTGGATTTCATTTCAGCCTTCATTTTTCTAATCCTTTTAAAAAGCACCTGCTTAGTAGTAATGGCAAAAGATATTCCCTTGGAGAAGTTTGAGTAGCTTGTAGAGGCGACACTTGAAAAATAATAAAAAATAATAAAACTTTGCTGGCTCCCAAAAGTAAAGAAAAAACATCATGTTTGTCTAGAAACATACTTGCACCAGCAGGATTTTCCTAGCACGTGAACCAGCGTTCAGTACAGAGTCTCTGAGGCTTTCCCTGGGTATTAACAATAAAGGGACATTATTTCAGTCCCAAGCAGTAGAATTTTTTACAACATCTTTGACAAACACCCTGTGGCCAAGCTGGAAGCTTCGATGAGCGGGACAGCTGATTCCCACAACAGGTTACAAATCACTGCTTCCCCTTCGCAAGCCAACGTTGAGTTAAACATGGATTTCAGTGTGAACCGTGAAGCACAAATCCAGACCTCAATCCATGCCAGCATAAAAGCTTGGATGAAGCATCTGTTGAAGCCTCTTTCTTAAGCAAGGGCATTTCCCGAGCTGGGCACTTGGAGTCTTTGCCCTGGAACACAAGGGCATCACCTCGGCTCTTTTGGTCTCACACCGAGTGAAGTCACCGTTGCTGCAGCACTACATGGACAGAGCCGTTCCCATTCACAACTCCTGTTCATTCACTCCAAAGCCTTCCTGTTGGCCAGATATTATCATTCTTGTATCACCCTCCAACTATTTTGCAGGGGTGGTAGGAGTGGCTTTTGGAAGTCATTTGAGCGCACATACAAACACAGGCTTGGGCTGCTGTGTGTTTGGACAAATAAATAAGTGCAACTTAAAAAGAAACGTTTTTATGGTAGGCTAGCTACGAGCAGGAAGAGAGTATCCCAGCCCTGCCAGAAAAAAATCCCCGCGGGGATTTCTGAGTGTGCGCAAAACCAACTGGACTAAGAGCCTGCCTGCCCACCCCTCCAATGTGCGTGGGCAAGGAATTTGAGAAAACAGGAAGTTTTTAAAAAACAAAACTAAGGAAAAAAGATGATCCCCTTTCCTTCATAAACACGCTCTAAACTGCCTGAAAAGCAACATGTGAGTCAAGCAATAGAGCCGCCAGTCCAGGTCTCTCCAGCCCCAAGTGCCTGGGAAGGCAGGAGCTGCAAACGCAACACTGATGTAGGCAGCTGCTCCTGCAGCTCCCAGCACCTGGGGACCAGCAGCTTCTGCCCAAAACAGCCACTGGTATATATATTCAAATACATATATCTATTTAATACCATTTATAACACACCTAGGAAGGTCAGCCTGTCTGGGAGTGCTTTTCCCAGCCCGACGGCACAGCAGCAGCGGGTGAGCAGCAGCCCTGGTGCAACACTGTTGGTGGTAGTGGTTTTCCATCCCTAGATAAACCATCCCAGGGCTGTTTGCCTCGACATCCAAAAGAGATGTGGGCAGGATCTGGTTATGGGCCACAATGAGTTGTTTCTGTATCAGGAGATGGTTATGAGAAAGCAGGTGAAGATTTCACAGCCACTGCTCAAGGAGGTTTCACAGGCAGCTCAAATGGAGCAAGGTAGCCTTGGTCTGGAACCAGGACCTGCACAGGGGAGAGAAAGCACAACCAGGGCACACGCCACCATCCCAAGTGCTCTGTGAGCACTGCAGGGAGCAGGATCCCGGCCGTGTGCTCCCCCCTGGGCAGGGCAGCCTGTCCCACTGAGGGCAGTAGGGCAAATGTGCTTAACACCTGGGAGCAGGTCCCAGTCCTGATCCCTCCAAAACCAGCAGCTAAAGCTCCCATTTAGCTTCAATGGTGCCAGGATTTGGCCTGGATTGCAACTAAATCCAGGACCGTCAATGGCTTTGCTTGGGATTTAATTCCCTGGATTAAAGGGAATTCACCCCACAGTCCCCTGGGGAGACCCAGCTCCCCAGGCAGAGCTCAGTGCCCACATCCCACCACCGCTCTGTCATGGCCAACACGAGCAAACCAACCAGAGGTCTCTGGGTTTTACACAAACAAACAGCAAAAAAGAGAAAGAAAGAAAAAAGAAGAAGAGCATTTATTTTCCCCGCAGCTGTGCTCTGCCGGACAGAGGATTTCTGTGGCAGGACAATAACGCTTTATACGGCGAGGTTAAGTTTCAGTTACTTGAAACTATCAGCTCTTGTGTTCAAATCATCTTATTACCTCCACAATCACACAAGGCTTCCCCATCGGCGAGGATTCGGTCATGCTGTTTAAATCGGACGCAGAGGCCAGGCAGGGCTGGATTTAAAGTGATCTAATGGGAGCTGCCTGAAGCCACTTTGGGGAGGGGGGGTACAACCATCCTGTTATTCACCCCGTTGGGCTGTCCAGCCCCTCTTCTGCGGAGAGAGGCAGGTAGCACATGCCATGCTGAGCCCTGTTCCTAAGAAAGAGGCACCCAAAAAACCCAAGGTCTAGCACTGGGCTTTTGGTTCCCAGATATCCCCTCTGACAGTGATGGGCAACCACCTGGCACCACTTTTGGTCTTCTCCAAAATACTTAAGTATTACTTTCTCACTCAAGTATTAAACCTTACTGAATACTTAAGTGAGAAATATTTCTCACTTAATAGTTTAGTGAAGGAACACTTTTATCTTTCTTCAAGCAAACCTGCAACCCAATTCTCTCCTGGCTATTGCCTCTCCCACCAGCAGGTTGCAGAGGGCAGCGTCTCTTCTAATAATCTATCCCAACGCTCTCTGTCACCCATGTGGAAAGAAACAGTCCTAAATCCCATCAGTCCGAGCTCACCCCCAGCTCGGGAAGTTACTTAATATTTTGGCAGGTCCCACAGTCAGCAGTGCTAAATGTGTGATGGAGCCAACGCATGTTTCGGAGCTGTAAAGCTAAAGATAGCAGATGCTGCAGCCCGAGAGCTGCTGCTGAGCTGCGAGGAGGCAGCAGGAGCGCGGGGAAGCGTCTGCCCAGCATCGTCTGGAGAGGCAGCAGGTGCCCAAGCGCTCGCGTTTGTCCCGGTGCAGGGGACGGGGATTCGCAGACCAACCCGGCGCGGCACAAACAGAGGCGCAGAGACAAGGGGACCATTCCGGTCTGACATCTCACTGCACAGGCATGGAAGGCAACCAGGAGCGAAACAGGAGGAATGAGTTGCTCACGTCTTGTTTATCCACGCTGAAACCTGCTGCTCCTCCACCCAGCCTCACCGTGCCGGCCCCCCTTCCCTCTGCCCCAGCCCAGCGCCTCGGAGCCGCGGTGACAGAGAGATGAAGCTGCTGGTAAAAATCAATGATGCTTCAGCAATAAGAAGCAACCAGTGAACTGGCTGCTGCCAGTACCTTCTGTGGGCAGCGGAGCAGCCTGCTGCCTGACCTGGGAGAGCTTCTCCACACCTTAACAGACACCACATAATTGATTGCGCTTGGGTTTCAGACGCAGCTTGACAGCCCTTCCACCGGGCACCCCAGGTACCAGGGCTGGCTCTGTCTCCGAGGTAGGATGTGAAGATTCAACAGCAACAAGCTGCATGGAAGGAAATGGCAGCACTGAAAGAAAACAGCCTTATGAAACACGGTCATGGGCTGGGAATACTTCACCCATCGAGGTACCACAGCTTGTCCCCCATAGCTACCCCAAACAGATGCTCCAAGCCTAAATCATTCCCAAAACATCCACTTTTGAACTGATTCTGCTCTTCCTCACCTGTAAATAGTCTCTGGCCCTGCTCTGCACCAGAGTGGATGGCTCCCCCCAAAACCAGCAGCTGAGTGGGTCTTGCAGCAGGATCCTGCAGCCTTCGTAGTACTGGTGGCCCCTGGATGCTCCCTCAGTCAGGCTCCATGCAGCCTGGTGTGGAGCAGGCACCAGGCCTGGGAGCTGTGCTTGGAGCTGCTCCAGCTCTGCACGAGTCTCCAAGGGAAAACCGTGGCTCCCAGGATCTGATCCACCCCTCGCCCCGAGGTAAGATAACATCATTCTCCATTGAAGAGCTGTAGGATGAACACGTGGCATGAGATTCCCCCTGCAATTAGTTTGCTGTCCCAAAGTCTTGACTACCAAAAGAGAAGATGTTATGTTATCATATCCCAGCATGCAGTCCTGGCTCTCTGGAGGTCTCATGGCCTGGGAAGGGAAGGTGAGGGAGCGACACAGATGCTCCTGGGAATGCACACAGGCCTCCTGGGCTGTGTGGGCAATGCGCTAAGGAAGGTCCCAGATGCAGAGGCCTGGGCACATAGCAGATCACCCTGTGGCTCCTTTCACACTAAAAGGCTTTTTCTCCTACCCAGCTTCCTCCCTGGTTCCTTGGGATCTCAGTTCAGGGGAAGGAGGCGGCCAGCAGAAAGCATAAATGCAGGAGACTTAAAGCAGAGCCTTTCTAAAAGCAGTGCTAAAATGCTCAGTTTCCACAAAGTGGGACAGATTCTGCCCGAAGACTAGCACCTGGAGTCTGTGTTCCAGATGCGCACACCTCTCCTGGATGTTCCTCAGCTCCTGTCCTCAGCACCACCAACCCGACCTCGCTGGCCGGCTCAAGGCGAGGTGACTCCTGGCCTTTTCAGACAAGCCCCAACTGCCCTGCAAAGACGGAGTGGAGGCTCTGCTGGGCTCTCTGCGGGAGCGAGCCCTGCCTGTCCCTCCAGGGACATGGGCCAAGAACCAGAGTCACTGCAAATGGCAGCTCTGTTTTGGGGCAGGCAGGTACTCAGGGGATCGTCTAGACATGATTGCCGTTTCATATGCCTGATCTCACATCTTCCATCTCCAAGCAGCTCTTAAGTAGCTTGACTTAACAATTCAACAAGTTCCCACCCAAGCCCCAGGCTACGGGGAAATTTGCACAGGTGTGGTGGTGTTTCATTGCACAGCAAGATGCAACAGCTCCCGGCCGGCACCGGTGCTTCCCAGGGCTCCCAGAGCACGCTGGATGCTGCCACTGTGTTCTCTCCCACTCGAGATGCTCAGTGCGTGGCCAACATAATCCTTGACATCTCTGAGTGGAGGAGCTGGCACAGGTCGGAGGCACAGCTGTGTCCTGCAGCAGTGGTGGAGCTGGGCATGGAGTCCACCTCCTCTCATGGCTCCATCTTGCAGGGCTGTGGGATCCAGAAACAGCCATACCATTATTATTTTATCATTATTACTTTTACATTATTGTTATTAAATTGCTTTTATCTCAACCCACAAGTCTCCTTCCCTTTTCTCCTTTAATTCTCTTCCCCATTCCCCAGGGGGTGGGAGAGGGTGAGTGAGCGGCTGCATGGTGTTTAGTTGTGGGCTGGGTTAAACCACGACACTCAGCAGAATGCCCAGGCAGAGAGGGCAAGGAGGTGCCCCGGGGGATGTTGGGCACCCAGGCTGGTGACCCTGGGAGCAGAGCATCCCCAGACCCAGAGAGAGCAGCTGGGAGTAGCTCCCAAATTAACAGGAGTGGAGGCTGAGCTCCTGTGTTGGAAGTATTTAAAGATTTTTTGGGCTGGCATCTTCACCTCCTTGTCCACCCCAGCAGCACCCGCCGTGGGTTTAGCCAAGAAGAGTCCCAGTATAGCTCATCCCGCAGCACTGGGGCTGCATGCTGCCCTTCCAAAAGCTTTGATCCGCTCAGGATGCCCCTGCCAACACACCCACAAATACTCTCCTTCTGCCCCAGTTTCCAAATCAAACGTTTTAATTTAAGGCAGGATGAACTATTTTCAAGGGGGGGGCAATCACATGCAGAAAGTGGAATCTCTCTTCATTTTTCCAGAAATTAGCATGAGCCACTTCTTTACTCTTTAAAGTTCTTAAGACATTAACCGAAAAATGCAACATTTGGCCTTTTCATTAGTTCTCTCCCTTTTTTCCTTTCATTTTTTTCCTGTGACAAAATGAAAAGAAAAAAAAAAAAAAGAAGAAAACATTGAAACCATTGGAAATCATTTACAAAAGGGAAGAAACTTTCATTTCTCAACCACAACACAAGCAAAATCCATAGTCTTTTTTAGCACCTTCACTCTCTACCTTCTTACTCCTAGAATTTAGAAGGGGGAGACTTCTTGAAAAGATTTAGGGGGGAAAAAAAGCTGGATTCCAGAGATCCTGCCTCCTCGTGCTCTAGAGAAGTTGCCAAAACTTACTGATATTCGAAGACTATACACTAGCACTGGAACCATGTTGGTGGTGGCAATAGCCAAGAATTGATCTGAAATTAAGTGGGTTTGATGGTGTTTGTACCTTTGTGTGTTCACTTTCATGCTGTCAGGGTCCAACAATAGGCTGAGACGTAACCCTTGGGTTTATAACTCTCTCACGGGGCAGTGATGTTCCTCTGGGCTGGGGACAGCAGCAAAGCCACGTGATCAGCTCCAGCAAAGCTGCATAGCTGGGATTTGCTGATCTGACTTCCAACCAGAGAGAGAGTGCAAGTTGAGAATAAGCTTCCCCTGAGCAAGTTCCGTGACAAAGTCCGAAATAATTGTGGATCTGTTTGCGGATGCTCTGCCAGCAAGGGAGGATGTGCTCACGAACGACGGGATCTGCTCTGATGGCTGGCAGCCGGCTGTCCGCAGTTTATTCAGATGGTTGAGAGATACCAGCTTGGGAATGAGGTTTCCTTCATGCCCTAGACCTACAGAGAGAAAATACGTAACGTGAAGGTTGCGTGCAGCCCAATGTGCTGTAGAGGTGCTCTTTAAGTGGCCTCCAAGCTCTTGCAAATCAAACGCACCTAAATACCAAGCGGATCTCAACCTAATTCCAGAGGTAACACCACCTACTCACATGCCAAAGCAGGGAGCAGACGGCTTGCTAATTAACATGTCTCCTTCATGAATGTTACACTTCCCAAGGAGGAATTTGGTGCTCAAGCGAAAGACTGCTGACAGTGAGCCAAGCTCATCAGAGCCAGGAGGACGCTTTGAGACCGCTGCGATCCCTCCGGCGCGGCTGCTGCTAAAGCTGGTCCCCAGTTCTCACAACCACCAGGTGAGTCGGTGGGTGCCACCCAGGTGACACCTCCAAAACACACACGCAGCTCACAGCCGCATCACGGGGAGATGGGGACAGGGCAGGGAACACAGTAAACCACAGGGTGCTTGTGGTCCTGGAACCTCCATGAACGGAACCTGAAGCCTGATCTTTTATAATCCACACTCAAATTCTTCCCTAAAACCTTCCAGGAGCTTCCTTGGGCTGGGATACCCCACTGGCACTTGCCCTAATTTCCACCATAAGCAGCTGCCCCGGGCAGTTGCCAACGGTACCATCCATGCACAGACATTACACGGCCTGGGGAAGGGTTAGCACAGCCGCACACTTTGCGCCGGGAAGAGCTGGCATTGCCAGCCTGGTTGGAGCTGGGCAGGGCTCCCAAGGCTCTCCCGTGACGAGGTGTTACCTCAGTCTCTATTTGTTTCCATTGGCAGCCTCCTTTGATGTTACCCCGTGAGACTGAGCGGGCAGAGACCAAAGAAACCTCACCGAGATGCACCTGGTGTTCTCGGAAAGCAGCACATTCCCTCAGTGTCCGCCCCACCCCGGCATCTTCGATCCCACTTCGGCACAGCTCAGATGCCCAGACCTCCAAAAACCCATTTAGCGCCTAAATCCCATTGGTCTTGTGTATGGTTGAGATATTTAAGTAGCAGTTGTGCTCCTAAAGTCCTCCGGCAATCTCACTTCGCTAGTCGTAGTTGAACTGCCCAGAGAAAGCCAGGTCTGACCACATTAAAAGGGCTCTTGCTTTTAACCAAAGTTTTGCAACTGCCACGCTGGAGTTGAAGGACTCGTCACTTTGGATGCCGGCAAATTCAGCTGCCATGCTAACAGTGCTGGAGAGCCACCAACCAACAGTCCCATCAGCAGCAACCACCAGCAGTCCCATCACGGCCTCATTTGGAAGAGGCTTCCAGAGGTACCCAACAGACACTCTTGGGCTACAACACATGCTTCAGAGGAGGAGACAACGTCAGGATGTTGCAAAGGCATCACTTGCCAAGCTGTGTAGCCCCCAGCATCGGCTGCAGCCCCTGCTCTACCAGTATAAGATGTGCCATGGGCTTTGCCGCCCATGCCTAACCCCATGGGAGGTTAGCAGGTGTGCTGCAGTGGGAACATGGACCACGCGAGACCTTTGGCCCAAGGATCCTTAGGTCACCTACCATGAGAGAGGGTGGCAGCCTGATTACCATGGCAGAGAGGCGACACAAGGATGACAGAAGGAGAGCAGGATGGACCAGGGTTTGGAGAGCAAATGAACCTTTCCAATTTCCTCCCAGGTCAGCTCGAAGGATGCTGGTAACCCTGCTGAGAGCTAACAGAGAAGCTCTGTCCTTCAGGTTGGGAAGGTAAGAGACCAAGTGTGGTCTCATCTTCATCACTGGACAAGCCAAAACACAGTCCTGCCTGGCTCTCGCTCTTAAGAGATCAAATTCAAGGGCTGCGTGTGAGCTCCCCCCACAACCCAGCTGTTGGCATTTGGCCCATGACGAAGAGCCATCCCAGCAGCAGACTCCAAGCTGAGACTGGATCCCACAGCAACCTTCAAAGCCACCTCTAAGAAAATACACAGCCTGCTGTTATTGCCCTGTGGGACAGGCAGAGACTTCGGAGACCTGCTCCATAGCCCTTTCTGGACAATCACCCTTTAAATTTAGCTCCGACTATGACTGTGCACGAAATCTACTTGGCAGAACAAAACAAAAATCCCAGAAAACTCACTCAATCTTCGTTAGCATGTCTAGCACTGTCCAAACAGCCTCCCCAGCCACTGGAAGGTCTGACTTTCCCCAGCCAAAACACTCCTCTGCAAGTCATTTGAGCTCTTACCTCAGAAAACTCCTCTCCTGCCTGCACACACAGGGAAGCAGCTGTAATCTGACTTTATTACGGCCACATGCGTGCTGTTGCCATGGAAATGGCCACGATGCTACTGGGGCCGACTGCGGCACGGCCGGGCACAGGCAGGGACTGCAGCCAGGCTCCCCGAGGCAGTGCTGCTGGAGAACTCCCCCTTGGCCAAGCTGCTAAAAAAAAAAAAAAAAAAAATCAACCCAACCAGCAACAGCAAAACCATCTCAGGCTGGGGACGAGCAGGTTTCATGGCTGCTTGAACCCTCAGGGTAGAACCAACACCAGGAGACCATTGGAGACCACTTGACATTTATCTTGGTAGTGATGCAGCTCTTGCTATGTCATTATCAATGCACCTGCTTAATTGGCTCCACTGAAAAGTCATTAATAACCCTTAGGAAAGCTAAGGGACAAACATCCCCAAATGTTTCTTGTTCTTCAGGTAACTATTCTCAAGGTCTTGTTCTCTTCAACGGTTTAGCCAGTCAAGTCAGCCCCGTGAGGGTGTGATACCAGTCAAGGCAAGGAAATAGAGAAAAGTCCTTGCCAGTAAAGAGCAGGACATCTCCCAGCCCGACACATCCTCCTCCTTAGTCTTGAACCTGCTAGGTGAAAGAGCAGGAAGAAATGGAAAGGTCTCACTGCCTTCCTCATTCCGGTGGCGCAGGCACTGCCTGGATCCCAATCTACAGGGTGTAGAGGATCACCTCGCGAAAGTGACAGGAGCCTCAGCGACAGGGACATTTCCACAGACCCTGGAGGACAAGTTGAGATGGTGATGGAAAAGGAGGCTGTAAATTCCTAGAGAAGAAGCTGTACTCTCTTAAGCACGATGGATTGGAAACCATCTATACTGGGGAAGCAGAGCTTAAACCACAGCTTGCCAAGGGCTGCCTGCTGGGGAAGGATGGGTCTAAACATGCTCCTAATTCTTCTCATAACCCCGTGGTATCCTTCACAGTTGCTGTTGGAAACAGGAGATACTTCCAGTCAGATCCACTTATCTCCTCCTTCAGCCTGTGCTCAAGCCCCGAGCTGGGCAGGGCTGGGGAGGCCCAAATCCAAGGCTTGGGCTGTGCCAAAGGGCGCTACGCACAATCCCGCGCCAACCCGTGCTGGTGGCCAGGACAGAGGATGGAGCAGGAGTGTTGTAAGCACGGAAGGATGCAGAGACAGACGACTCCTGTGAGTTTCAGAGTTACCAGGGGGTCAAGCAGAAGGGCTCTGTTGCACCCGTAGCAGATTGCGGAAGAAAGAATAAAAACTTGGTTCACTGAAAACAGAGAGAGGATGAAGCTTCAGCTGTCAGGTGTGGGACTTGAGGAAGCAAAAACACTCCTCTAAGGCACAAGGAAGGAAGGAAAGGCATCATTGCACCAACCTGCCCACTGATGCCCAACTGCTCCATCACCGCGGGGAGCGTCAGTGCTCCAAGCCCCGCACCCTTGAGCAAGTGCTGCAAATTCCCAGAGGTGCACCCAGTGCCACGTCACCGAGGTTCGTCTCTCCGTCTGGGCAGGAACGCTTTTAGTGTCCTCCCATCACAGAGCCAGCGTGAGTTATCTCCCAGGCTGGTGCTCAAGCAGGTAGAAACGGCAGCAAAGGGAGATCCCACATCAAGCGCGTGCCTCCCTGCTGCACCCCGGCACTTGGGCTCCCAGACCGCAGGGCTGAGCACCCCACTCACAATTACACATCTCCCAGTTCCTTCGGCCCTTTCATCATCCCAGACATGCAATACCAAGCAAACCTGGCAACGGCTCCTCATTTGCCTTCAGAAGAGTTGAAAGAACCTGGCCAATATTTATAGCAGCGAATCAAGCGAGTAGTGCACCGGCTGCTTTGAGAAAAATAGCTGAGGCTTTTCTGAGCCCGAGATTATTTATTATTCATCAAATTGTATTTCACATTCCCCCTTCAATTTTATGTGGGGTTTTTTCCCTAAAATACGGATTTTTCTTTATGTTGAGGTTTTACTTAAAAAGGAGGACACAGAAAGGGAAAACAGAAGAAAGGGGAAAGAAAGATAACAAAACCCTGTAATTTTATAAAAACAACAAAATTTTCAGTTAACAAAACTGACCCTCACAGAAGCCTGCAGAGGAGCGGGACATCGACAAAAGGCACGATGCACGTTTTTTAGGAACTACTTCTTACGAACTACTCAATGGATCGAGAACCCAGTTTATACCAACACCTCCACCAGGACTGAACCCATACGGCTGATAGCAAACTGTGTCCCAAACTGGCTGCAGGAACGAGTCCCCAGCAAACCAGGAGGATCCCTCTGGGAGGGCTGGAGCGGGGCAGGAGGTGCAGGAGCAGGCGCTCGGCTGACGCCTGGCTCCAGCTCGGAGAACCTCGCTCCTCCGTCAGCTACCCAGAGCACGTCTGACAAAGCTGGCTGACCACAGGGCCGTGAGAAAAGGACAGGATCTGCAACTGAATTACGACGTTTATTTTCTCCAGGGCTTGCCCAGGAGTGAGTCACATCAAGAGAAGGCTTTGAGCATGGTCTGGACCTGGGCAGATAAAAGCAGCGTTATTTGTGAGGGTTTGCTTGAATTAGCCAGAGAGAAAAGTGCACAACGCACCAATCCTGCAAAATAAACACTGTGCCATAGAGGCTTACCCGGAAGAGATTTCCTGAGAAACGCTCTCCTTCGTTTACCACCTGCCCAAGGAGAAGAAAGTGCAAAGCAAGAATCAGCCATGGCTAGACGAGAAGGGCCAAGGCACGGGACACCCTGTGCCCACCCAAACCCCGCAGTGGTGGCCAGGGCTGCCCCTGCGGAGGGAGACAGTGCCCGACCAAGCGGGGATGGAGCAGAATGACAGGATCAGCTCCTGCTGGGATGGCTCCTCCTGGGTCTTCACCCTTTCCCTCAGAGAAAGACGGCCCCGAAGTGGAATACAATATCTGTCTCAGAGGTGGAACGGCAATGGATTATCACACCCTTCAAGCGGGGGATGCTAAGCAAGGCAAAACTGATGACAATTACTTCCTGCTTGACATCTTCCCGTGTCATGGTGTTGGGCTGCTGTCCCCATCTGTACGAGGCCATGATGGGCACATGGTCCCTTCTCCCTGCACCGGGGACCCGAGGCTATGGGGTCAGGGTAAGAATCACCCACAGATGCCCAAGGGCACACTCCTACAGGGATGCCCAGTCTTGAATAGGGAGGGAAAAAGACCAGGGGAGTTTCTTCCCTGGGCAGAGTCCTTTGGGAGAGCCACCAGGAGGGCTTAAATACCGTCAGGCGGGCATCTTCCATTACCCTGGTTACTTTGGCAATGAATGTCTTCACCCCCGTGTTGGAGGTATGCTCCACATGTTATGGGATCACGTCAGGACCAGCTCTCCAGTCCTCATGGCTTGAGCAAGTGGAATTCAGAGAGGCATGGCCTGAGTGTGTCTCATCCACACAAAGGGGAGGGAGAAACAGCAAGAACCACTTGAATGAGGGAAAACGAGTTCATAAGAAAGGTACTGCTTCAGGGGTCAAATCCACCAAGAAAAATCAAACCCAAACCCAAGATATGGGTATATTGGCAGGAGGAAGGCTGCAGAGCAGGGTTAGGGTGGAAAACTGAGGAGAAGGAGAGAGAAGCTCCTGTAAGGGGAACCACAAGTGGAAAGAGAAGAACCAGGCTGAGGAAGAAAACAGGAAAAGCAAGAGACACTCCACAGCGAGAAACAGATGGTCAAAATTAACAGGCAGGTCCTTGCTCATCACATCAGGCACCATTGGCAAACGTTCACTGTTGACATTTCACACCTTCACAAGGGCACGTTGTCACATCTCAACACCCAGAAGGAGAGATGACATCCTTGCTGCGCTTGTCTCCAGTGCCAGGTCCTCCAGCCCAAATCTCTGGCATTAGACTCCAGCCAGGTCTATTCCCTGGAAAGTCTGAACAGGTCTGTGTGTGATGGCAAAGGTGGTCTAGTTCAAGTGGTCTGTTCCTCTGAACAGTTGCTGTGCCTGAGGCATCTCTGTTCGGGAGGTCTCTAATTTATTTGGTCACTTTCCCCTTGTTGTTCAGTCCAGGCCAAGAATTTGCAAGAATTTTCTAGGGACAGGAAAGGCCCTGCCTGAATTCCCTTTGATTTCCTCACCAACCCGAGGGTCACAGTGGCCTTCCAACACTTGCGGTGAAGGGCCACATCACTTGGAAGGGGACACCACTAACATCAACGAGTCGTTTCGTCATCCAAGCCCAGAGGGGAAGTGCACAGGTGTCGTTACCCAAGCCAGTAACATCACAGCAACGGCTTTGCCCAGCCAGGGCGCGTGGTTCAGAGATCCTTTTCCTTCTCGACATTTCAGAAATTAGCTCTGACATCAAACACCTCGATCATTCAAGCGTTTATCTTCCATGGGCTCACCACAGCTCAAACTGAGCCGCTTTCCAGCTGACCGAAAAAACGTTGGAAAAAACAGACGAGTAGGATGTAGGAACTGGGCAAAATGGATTCAGATCTTGCCAGAAGCAAGAGAGAGCTGCACCTGGATGGAACCCAAAGGGAGTGCTCTGAGCACAGCAGGAGCAGCAACGACCTCAGCGCTGCCCTGCCCAAAGCCAGGCTGAACCCTTAATGGTTTCAGGGTAAAGGAAGTCACCTTTTTCTGCAAATTTGCTGTTCAACAAAAGTCTTTCACCCAACTTCACTCTTCTCAGACCAAGTCACCTGGCCCAGAGGCTTTCCACAAGCATCATGCACCAAAGACAAGTTATTGCAAGCCTCTCTGCACAGCCAGGCATCTGCCACTCACCCATCCACACCACATCAGCCAGCTGGTAAACTCATTTCTACTCAAACCTGGAAGCTGTTGTTGCAGAAGACACAACTGAAGACATTTAGCTAAGAGAAGGTACGATCATCTCCTGATGATGCCTCCCATGCAGCCTATTCTGCCCCACAACCCACACACTGGCCTGACCACAGAGACCACCAAAGCTCTGTTCTCGCTCCGCACTGGATGCCCCTGGCCCCGTGCTCGAGGCAGGAACCAAGAGAGCGCTGCACGGCAAAGGGCAGACACACGCACACGCTGCTTGACCAACGTCATGCCTTTGATTTGCAGCCTGTTGTCTTGGTGAGGGTTTAATGAGCTAATTCTTCCCCGTGCTGGGGAGTGGACACGCCGACCTCCCAGACTTCCCTTTGGCTGCGCAGCCCCATGCAGCGATAAGGCTCGAGGGAACCAAGCTGCCAGTTTGCCCGTTGGCAGGTCGAGCTCAAGCTCAGGAAAAGCGTTGAGCTTGTCCTATTTTTGTAGACTCTCCATTAAAAGCATTTCTGAAATCCTTCCACTCCACAGCAGCCAGCCTGAGCAGCAGGAGCCTCACCTCCTGGCTCCTTCTCCTGCCTGTTGCACCACCCTCTCCTCGTGCTCCGATCCACCCTGAGAAACGGAGAAAGTGTGGGTGTCACCCCAACGTATTAGAAAAGGAAGTAACACCACAGCCTGAGCAATCCACTTTGTGCAACGCAGGCGTAGCACAACCAACAAGGGCAGATCCCATCCAGCACATGCTTATTTCATCAGCACAAGCTCCGTGGGTCAGGTTTGAGAAGTGATTTCCCACCGCACGGTATCAGGAACACACCACGCAGCAGCTCTTCTTGGGCAATGGGAGATGTTGCTTCTCTTCCACCAGACAAGCCAAGGCACCGAGCCACGTGGCACCAACCACAGAGGACCTTGCTGCCTGCCCCATTCCAGCCTCCTGCTCAGGATGGCAGAGACCCACCAGGCTTGGCTGAACACAGCCATGGGAGAGTAGAAAGAGGCTGAGAAGGGGAATTTAAGTTTGGGCTTTGTGCGTGAAGCCTGTCACCAAGGAAATGGGTCTCAAAGTGGTAGCAGCAGCCTGTTCCACACCTGACACTTAAGGAAAGGGGTGGTTGTCAGGAACTACAAACTCTACTAGCATATTCTGAGCATCTTCAGGGTGAGCCGAGAAAACAGACTTGGAGGAGGAACATAGGCCTGGTCACTTGGCACAGCACAGTGGGGAGAAAGGCCGTGTATCAAGGGAAGCAGTCTTGAGGGAAGAAAAAGGAGTGAGATGGATCCATTCTTTTTCAGAGCTCTACAGTGAACCCACCAAGCAGCATCAAACCCTTAGCAGAAAAAGAGGAAGGGAATAAGTCACAAAATCAGAATGCAGAAACCAGCTTGCGGAAAGTTAACAGGGGAGGAGGTTTGGTGTGGGAGACAAGAAAGCCTCTTGAGAAAGCACTTGAGAGATGAGCCGTAAGATGCACGGGAAATCCAACAGCACCCACAGCTCCATACCTGGGCCGTGACCCAACCAAAAGCATTTCAACATGGCCACGAGCTATTTCCTCAGCCAAACACGGACACCGGTGAGGGATGCAGGCCATTGTGGGGACCTGTCTTTAGGATGCTCTTCTGCAGTCTCCAAAGAGACTGGCTCACCCTCAGCAACTCCTGTTTTGACCAACAGTTCTGCCTCCTGTGCTACGTCAGTGGAGAGGAGAACATTACAGCAGTGTGGACTCCTTGTAGCTTTCCAACACCTGCAGGTATTTCAGCATTACGTCCGCTCACTTGGCTTTGACTTTCACACCGCCCCATTAATAGAAACGTTATCCCTATCTATGGGAGGAAAAGGCCTAAGTCTTCAGGACTCGGCTCGCCAGCTCCAGCTCAGGACAGGGAGTCCAGAGCCAAACCAAACTCTCCCTGCACCGCCGTGTCTCCATCCAGCGCCCAAACACCGGGGTGCCTTCCAGAAGGCAAAGCCACAAGTGTCCTATGGGATGGCCTGGCCAAAAGAAACAAGAACGCAGGTGCTGATGTTGGCTCAGCCTCTCGCTGGCTCAGATGCTGTAGCTGCAGGAGCTGAGCTCCACGCAGACTGCATAAGTCAGCTGAGACGGTGGCAAAACAGCCGGATGGTCCAGCCGTGCTACACTTCCACTACTGGCCAGCTTAAACCAAACCTGCATCTCTAGGCCCAAGCCACAGATCGCAATGTGACCACATGCAGACAAGTTACACAGTCTTAAGCAAGTCACTCCACCTTCCAGTGAGTCAGGATCCCTGTCCACGAGGGGTGGATTGGTTATGACCTCTCCCATCTCACAGGGCTCCAGCAAAGATCTCAAGGACATTTGCACAATGCTGCGATTACACGACACGCCATCTATGTGGTGGTTTCCATCATGCAGGAGGGCTGAGAAACCTACCTGGTGGGGCTCTGTGAAGGATGCCTCACTGGAGAAGAGGATTGTTTCCAGCACTATCCAAGATTTTTGGGGGTAGGTTGACCCACTGGTGAGACCCACATCCCAGCACACAGAAGTGGTGCACATTGTTCCCTCCAGCCTTGCTTTGTCAGGTCCGCTCACAAGACTGGCCCTGAAAGCCTTTTGCAAAGGGGCTTTGCAAAAGCCTCTCCACTCCCATCCCACGAACATCTCCTTCCCTTCACAGGGGAACTCTAGCAGACAAAGCCCACCTAGAAAGGATAAGGAGTCCTGATCTGTTAGCACAGGAAAGTAAAGGACGAGAGATTTACTTTGCACGTCTGCATGTGCGACATGGATGTCCCTGATACTAGTGAGAAGATCTGGAAAGACAAAGTGTCTTTGGAATGGGCCCCCTTCCTCTACATGCTGACCACCCTGCACCCATCAACCAGGCTTCAGCCTCCAGGCAAGGTCCTCAGCCATGGCACCTGCAGAAGTCCACGATGGCCAGGCTGTGGTGAGAAACACAGTGCACACAGTTCTGGTAACGTGGTTTAGCCAGGCCAAGCTTCTCAGCAGAGGCCACAGGTAAGTAGAGGCAAACAAAAACAAGAGTTGGTCCATCAGGCAAACTCGGAGAGACCTTGCTGAGCTGCTGCATCTCTTCACCTCCTGTCTCAACACAGGTGGTGACCTCGCTGGGGTACCTGCTAACTTCCAGTTCAGATTAGCACAGCCCCTAGCACAAAGGTGAGGATGAGCTTCATAGCAAGCACAACTTGTTACTGCAGCTGGCTCACAGCAGGGACAAACATCTCTGGTTCTCCTACCCATGTCCTGGTTTCTTTTCTCCATCCATCCCACCACAGACCACCCAGGGAATACGACACGTTTCTGTGCTGCCCAATGCACAAAACTCCCAGGGAGGGAACCTCCCATCCCTCTGGCCCGAAGCTCTCTGTTGGTAGCACCTAGGAAACCTTGATGATGGAAGTCTCCTGGTTGACAAGCCCCTTGCCATGGGCTGTCTCACTCTTCCCTGCCTGTTCAGGGATTCTCCAACAGCGATGGAGCTCTCAGCTCACACCTGAGCTCCAGCCTCTCCTTGCTGGCAGAGGAGCTGGCCTGGCAGGAGGAAAGGGAGGCCAGCAAAATCCTTGGGTGAAGGATAAGGAGGGGACTTGAGTCTAATAGTTGTCCTCATGGGCAAATCATGGCTTAATTTGGGGAGGGGACAGGACATTAAATAAATACTGGGGTAAGAACCACATTTATGCTTTCGAAGAGATTCCTGTGCCAAGGCCATGGCATGCACTTACCCCTGGGCTTTGTGGTTGTGCTCGCTCCATGGAGAACACGCTGCCTCCACTGGTGGCACCAGCCACAGTCCCTTTGCCACTCGCTCAGCCGTCGAGCTCTCCAAACACATTCTGTGCCACGGCATCCACTTCACATCAGTCTTCCAGTTGGGGAGAAGCTTTGGCAACGTCTGCCGGGGATCTACCGATTGGCAATTTGGCACCTCCAGCAACCTTCTTCCAGCATAACCCAAGCAGCTGCAGCAGCTTTTCAGCTGCAACACCTCTCCCAGTGCCTGGGACCGGGCCAGAGCAGCTCATTGCAGGACAAGGGGCAGCTGACCCCGCAGCAATCCGAGCAATGCCAGCGTGAATTAGGGAAAGACGGCTTTAGCCAACCTTTGTTTAGCTTTCTGCTGCTCCTTCCCCATCATTCCAAATTAGCAAGGTATTTGCAGGCAAGCCAACCCACATGGGGCCAGGGCAGCAAGCACTTGCAGAAGGGGGCAAAGTGGCTTTTCATTTTAAAAGAAAGGGAAAAAAGCTACTTTCCTGACTACTGGGGCCAGGCTGGAAAACCCAGCCAACATGGATGCACATAAAGCGTACCGCTGCCTTTACCCTCCCCCTCCAGTGCCGTGGTGGAGCCCGGCACAGTCGTGGTGAGATGACCTTGTGCGGTTTCAAAGCTACCTCCCAACTTCAATAGGTGGGAAAGAGGGAAGGAAAATGGCCCCAATCACCGCACCAATTTTCATTGCTATTAAGTATAATCATCTCTGCTCTCTTTCATCTTTGCTTCTCCTCCGAGAGCTGGCAGCAAAGGCAGCACACGGTGAGGAGAGGCAGGAGCACGGGGTAATTGCAGCAAAGAATGTAACCTCCAAAACGAGCGGCCGAGCCGCGGGGCACGGAGCGAAAGGGAAACCCGCTGGCCGCAGGGAAACGAACCCACCCGTCGCTATCGGAAGGCTGGGAAAGGGGAAAGGCAGCAGTGCCGGCGACTTGTTCGACTTTGTTTCTTGAAGCACAGCAAGCGACCGATTCCCAGTGCAGGGAACGACTCGGCAGTGATCCCAAGCTCCAGATCTCACCCAAGCCAGTTTCGCTATGTTGGGATGTGGCTCTGTAAGCGGCGGCAAGGCTGGCCCTTGGCACAGTCAAAGCTGGCAGTTGCTTGCGGCAGTAAATTGCCAGAGGTGCCAAAACCGCCCCAGGCATGCCGCAAGCCGGGGCTGCAGCAGAGCTGGGAGCCACGGCTGTGCCCTCGCCCGCAGCCTGGGAACAGCAAACCCACCCCTGAGTCAGACAACATCGGACCTCCTGCCAGCTGCTGCCTTTCGCAGCACCACGTAGGTGGTGGAGGCAGCTCCAAGCAGGAACACGCTGCTGGGGAGCGCAGGTGCTGGAGGGGCCCTTGGCAAAGCCCTCGTGCTCCGTCCAGAGATGCCATCACAGAGGAATCCCACGGAGGAGAGCAGCAGGGGCCAGGGCTTCACCCAGCGCTTGCTTCCGACCCCACAGCAGGTATGGCACAACGGGAGAGCTCGGCAGTGGGACCTACATGTGCACCCCGCCGCTGTGCCCCATCCCACCCTTGCTACCTCTCCGTGCATCCCACACACAAAGACAGGGTCATTAATCGCCCAGTGCCCAGGTCACCTCATTTATTACCTGGTAGCAGCAAGGGGCAGTTTATCCCCAAGCTCCCCCTGGTCATGTTGCCCGATTTCTCCATGACTCTTCTCCCTTTCCAGGGCCACCACTGCAGCCCCCAAGTCCTGGTTCTGGCACTGGGGCATCCTCCAAGGACTTCTTCTGCAGGCACCTGTGTTCCGACCCACCGGGGCTCAGACTGGCTGTGACTGGAAGGGAGCAGACACTCATTCCCAACAGGAAAAACACAGAAGCAGCGAGAGGGGAGTAAGCACTTTCCCTTACTCAGCTCCGCTGTTTGCAGAAGAGGCCTCTGCCCACAGCCCTCGCTGATACCAAAGGCAGGTGCTACATCAGCTGGTTCTTCTGGTGGCTTTGGTTCCTCTAAAAAAAGCCCCGTCAGTGCTGGGCTACTAACGCCTGGAGCCAGCAGAGCATGGGCTCTTTGCTCACACCAGCTCTTGACCATATCTGAGCCAGGCTGAAGGTTGAGGCCCCTTCTCCAGTTCCCGCGGGTGCAGAGGGAGAAGGCAAAGCCAGGATGCTCCTGGGCCACACCTTGGACATTTCTGGCTATCCAGGAGCCCCTTCACCAGTGGATCCCGTTGCAAAACACAGCTACGAGGTATATTCCTGCTGGCTGGGTCAGCTGAGACTGCTCACTGCTGCCTCCTTACACACAGAATTTGACTTCTCCTCTCTGTAAACAACAGCCTGGACTGTCTCGGCATGGACAAGGGACAGCTGGGTGCCACACCTGGCACAGAGTGTTGCACAGCAACAACAGATCTGCCCTCTAAAAACGAGATGGAGCAGCCTTGTGCACTGCTGTGAAGTCTCCAGAGCAAACCGAGCCTGCTCGACACAACAGCCCCGCTGAAAGGTATCTAAAGAATTTTCAGTTTCCTCCGCAGCACGTAGCCGGGATCACGCCTTCCCTCTCTCACCTGGGCTGCCAAATTTAGAAGACCGATCCCATGGCCCACCCTTATTCCTGCCCCTGCTTCATTGCCCGACCCGCAGGTACTCAGGCAAGAATTTCTGCTTTTGCCCCCATCCCCTGGGCCGCTGTCACAGCATTTTCAAGGACAAACCACCCCTTTGTGCTCAGGTGAGCTCCTCTCCCCCTCGCCGGCACAGACCTCGGCTGATGGCAAGGGCTGTGCTGGCAGGCAGGTTTCTGCGTTCTCCTCCAGCACCTTGCTCCAGACACTTTGCGGCAAATGCTCCTTTTTAAGATCTATTGATTTCATAAATAATAGAGCAAAGGAAAGAAACATCACACAAACACACGGGTCAAATCATCTCTCCCTTAGGAAACGAACAGGGGCTACAAAAGAAATAACGCAGCAGGCGCGCACTGATCTTAAAGCAGAAGATCAAGCGGCATTAAAGTTCTTTGTTAATCAACTTAACAGCACGTAGCTACGGCCGTATTCAAACGGGTCACCTTGAGGGGTCTTGCTCCACGAACCTGCAGGCTCGACACCGGCCTTTTTCACTCCTAAAGCTGTGAGAGCACCTGTAGTATTTTGTCACATTGTTGTACTAAAGACCAAGCCCTTGAAGAAAAGAACAGCTCCATGGCACGGCAGCTGTATCTCTCCCAAATCACCTCTCTCCATCAGGCGTGTAAGATTTTAGTCTCTGCTGCTGGGGCATCGTCTCAAGAGCTTCTGTTAGAGTACGTCCCCCAACTCCTATGGTTTTGTTTCAGCCAGTCGCTGCTGCAGAGCACGACAGGGGAGATGCCTGGTGAGCAGGAGAGTTTGGGAGCACCTTCCCTGGGTAGCATCAGCGCCAAGAACAGAGCCAATCTGCCATTCCTCACCCGTGTTCTCAGACCTGAGGCCTGGGGTAAGTCACTTCCCAGCTGAACAATGCCATTTCCACTCCAGCACTTTGCCTCGCTCCACCTCCACCTAAGCAAGCATCACCCTCTCAATGGGGACTTCACCTGCTGCCCAACACAGACAGCGGCTGAAATGAAGAAACAGCAAGCAGAGGACGAGCTTGTTACAGTCCTGCTTTGCAAAGCTTCTCCACGTTAAGTGCCGTTTTGCCCTACGACCTCCAAAGCAGAACCCAAACACCATCTTGACCTCACTGCATTGACCAAGGTTGAAGCTGCTTTGGGGAAGGGTTTCTTGAACTCTGCCACCACCACAGATGGACACAAGATGGGACAAAACGCCACAGAGACAAAGCTACCAACCCAAAGAAGCCTGCCCTCCCACTCACAGTCTCTCCAAGGATCTGTGATGAAGCCAGATGAAACTTTCAACCATATCGGCTTGCAGGCCACCAGCTCTCAGTAGCGACATGTCACATGCTTCTGCTCCAGCCACGTTTAGTACAGGAAAACGGAACAGTCAGCAGCTTCTGCAATAGCACAACTACCTCTGCCTTGGTTGTACTGACCGATGCTAACAAGGGACAAGTGCTGAAAAACAAAACCAAAATCTTCATTTTTAACTCCTGGAGAAAGCTCTTGTCTAGCAAGCCCAACACACAACAAGAAGCTTCTCCAGCCATAAGCCTGCATCAGAAGACACTGACGTAGAAAGCAACATCTACTGCCCCAGGACGAAAGGAACAATGTCCTCTGAAGCGACCACAGCCTTGGGGAGAAGCTGAGCAACTGGAAGGTAGGGGAGAAGGAAAAAAAAAAAGACTGTTCCTAGGCACCTGCTGCACCACACAGACCAAGCGTAGCAGCAGGCAGAGCCTTTCTTGCATCTACATGTGGCAGAGCGGATTCACAGAAGGGGAAAAGCAACGACGCACACCCTCACCCACCTCCCAGCCCACACATGTTCAAGGAGGTTCTACTCCTGGGAGGATCTCCTGGTGCCCAGCACATCCCCAAGCTGGGAGAGCCCCTAAGATCTGCCCATTTCAGCTGAGCAGTGAAGTTCTGCCTCCAGTTGAGAGATCTGCACACAAAGGTCAGCTGTGGCCTTCAGCAAGGCTGTGCAAACCAGACATGGAAACATTGCTGAGATCAGCCGCCTGAGAGGGAAGTGAGGCCATGCAGGAGCTCCATCCAGGCAGCTACTTAGCTTAACCCTTTCAGTAACCAGCTGAAAGAACAGCTATCACCAACAGCACATGCTCCATTGCAGCCACAAGCTCCTGGAGCAGGCAGGATCAGCCTGTGCAGCACTCCTCGACATCTGCACAAAAATCATCGTGCCACACAGCACCACTGTATCCTCAGCTTGACCGGTGTCCAGAAGGCAGCAATGAGTTATTAGCTGTGTGGAAGATGCCTGCAGGGAGCAGAAACAGCAAAGGAGAATCGAGGCGACAGGTTTTTGGCACTGGGTCACAGTGCTGATTCGGTCTAACTGTTTTGTGACAACAAATGGTGTGTTTCCAGCTGTACTGCATTATCACGGAGGAAGGACCGGAGGGCTGGAGCGAGTACAAAGAAATCTAAGAGTGGTCACTGGGGAAAGACTTCCTTGCAGATGGCAAATTCGTGGCCTCAAGCAGTGGTCACCTAGCCTGTCTCAGCTGCAGTTAAGCAGACCATGAGTGACCCTCTGCCAGAACATCCCCAAATGGTCCATGATGCTCATCCCCCACCAGTAGACACTCCACAGGACCCTCTCCCAACACGCTGATGTTGGGACTAAGCAGAAGTGACACCAGTTGACTTCAAACTCCACCTGAAGCCCTAGGTGACAGCCATCACCAGTGCTGAGTAGTAGAAAGGCATCCAGCACACATACCCCAGCAGCACTGGCTGCTGTGCTACAAGGAGACAGGGAGAAAGAAAAGGATGCCAGAGACCTAAACTCTGGAAGCAAGCCCACCTCTCTCTTCACTGACACACTACGTTCAAATCTCTAGCGAGCTTTTATCCACAGAACCTGTACCTCAAAAGAGGAGGTAAGTTGTATGCATCTCCCCTGATGAGGAGAACAGGGGATTGGAGAGCGATGTTTGCCTGCGGTGGCAGTTCTGTTGCGAGCTGGAAATAGATCCCAGCCTTCCCAGAGACACACGTAAAGCTTCCTACAGCAGGCTAAATCCAGGTTAAACACGCAGATGAGCATCAAAGAGAGCATCTTCCCCATCGCACTTTGTTCCCAAAACTACAGCTGATAGGGTCGTGCCATTTGAGAAGCACTTGGAGACCAACCATTTCCAAAAGCGAGAGAAGAGACGCAGCCCCGCGTGCTCACGTCACAAGTGACAAACCTTTGCAAAACGATTCGCTTCCCTCTCCTCCTACTCGCTCATGTTTCAAAAAACATTTCCTTCAAAAGCAGCTCTTTTGAGAGGTTATATAACGAGCGATTCGTACCACGAGGCTGGCTAGTTTTAGCCCAGCTACTTAGATCATAGTTGGATTTTATCTTCTAGTTAACTGGCGGACTCACGTCCAGCGACGACCCTGGGGGCAGGGGATGCTCCTGGCCATCTCGCTTCCCGGCCAGAAGAGTCAATACCACAGCGCTCCAGTGTTTTTGCCTTTTCAGTTATGAGCTCAGCTGTGGTATCTGTCCAATTCCAGCTCCCAGACAGGAAGGAAAGTGGGCAGTGCCTGAAGATTCTTACTTTTTCACAGATCACGGTTATGTTTAACATGCTCCATACTCATAGCAGCCAAAAAGCCATTTGCAGCAGCGCCGGGCTCCCCAGGGGCCAATCTCAGCACAAAGAACTGTTGCTAAAAGTTTAGTGAGGTCATATGTCTGGCAAATGTAACGGCAACAAATTAAACTACTTTTTTAAGAATCTGGCTTCAAGCATGCCTTGGAGATCCAAACCCAAATCCTTAACTCTTTGTAGCCTCCCAGTGCACGGAGTTCAGCACAAGGGGCCTCCAAGGTAGGCTACATCCTCACGCGGCACAGAAGCAACGTCAGCCCAAGTACAAACAATGCCCTGCTCCTCGCTCGGCTGTTCCACTGCTCCCCAAGTTAACAGCTTCACAAATCAGTCACTGCAGATGTTTCCAAGTCAAGAAAAGGCTGTGGGTTTAAAAGGAAAAGTGGATTTAACTCACTCCAGAGGTTACACTCTCCTCCAGCACTCAAAAACCGTGGTGCTTAGTGGATAGAGTTAAGCATGGAGCCTAGGGACAAGACAGGCAATAGGATTTGGGCTCCTCAGATGTGTTTTTGAGGTTATTGCTCAATGTTTAAGCACAAGGATTGTAATTTAAATGTATTTTCCACACCTGGCCTGCCTCTCAAGCAACAGCCACCCTTTAGAAGTGCTGCTATGTTTTAAGTCTTGATCTCCTCCTCCAGGCAAGGGGTTGTAAGGAGGGGAAATGAAGACAGCAAGTTGCTGAGATTTGGAATAAGGAAATAATTGAGATGGAGAGTACTGTCAGAGGAAATTCCCTTCAGATTACTCTTCTTGCTACCCAAATCATACAGAGGTTGTCAGATTCCCTCTCCTCCTAACTCCCCACACCCACCCACCCTGGGTTACCTCTACAACAATATGTTGCATTGATCAAATGAGTGCTTTTAAGAAGTCGAGTCCAGAAAAGCAACTTTCCCTGCATCCCACTGGCTTGCCCTTCAGCACCTGAGCATCTCGCCTGTCTTAGAAGAACAATTAAATCTTTCAAATGGATTCACTGAGAACATCTGAAACGAAAACACATCTATATCAAATGTGCCCAAGTCATTTGTATTGCCACTCTCCCTAAAACACTACATACAAATTACTTCTGCGGTCTCTAAGACATTAGCAACTACACATTAAAAGGAAGCAAAGGCTATTTTTAAAGCAAAGCTAAAAACCTGATAAATAGCTGTTGGAATAGCTTAAATTTTCTTCTCCCCTCCACATCCACCCCCCCCATCCCCAAAGGCCAGTCCACAACACTGAGGATCAAGTTGATAAATTAGGCGCTTGCAACTCCTTTTTGTCATCGCTTCAGCAGCAGATCGGGGCAGGAACAGCCTTCTCCTAGCAGCAAATTGGCCGCACGTACCTTTGCGTCCCTCCTCCCCACCCACTCGCACCACAACATAAGCTCATTTCAATGAAAATTATGTCAGTGTCTCAGCAGAAAGCCACTGAAAGCTTATAGCAAGAGCACGGAAGAATATCACTGAATTGATTCCATTAGCGTAATCTAAGAGAAAATAATGATTTATCAGACTCGGAGCTTGGAAACAGAAAACAAACAGTCTGTGACAGAGCACAGAGAAACTCAGATTTATAATCAACGCAATAATCATGGAAACGAGAAAGCTCTCAGCCTCCCGCAAATGAAGGAGTGAAATTGATAATGCCAACAAGGGGTTCTTAGAGATGTTGAAAGGACCATGAGGGAAGGAGACCAGAAGCTTCCTAGTGATGGTAGGGGAATGCAAACAGCTTCACCCAGATGGGATGAGGACTAATAACACTATCAAGACACTGTACCAACAGACACAGTCTGCAACAGAAACAGGTGGAAAAAAATAACAACCCACAAAAAAAACAAAAAAAAACCCCACAAACCAAAACCACATGGGCTGGTGTTAAATCTGCTAAGCCCCATGTGAAATAAGGACGCCAGCCAGTCCTCAGGCAAGCATCCACAACACCCACCGCACATCTGGAGACAGGGGCCTTGGAAGCTGTGCAAGGCTGGCAGGCGGTGCTGCAGGAGGGACCACCAAGGGCAGGGACTGAGGCAGCCCCCGGTCTGAAGAGGTCAGACAGACAGTGGTGAGGAGGGTTTCATTAACCCTGCGGTGCTCAAGTTCCCACAGCTCATTTCTCCAGGAATGTGGGTAATGGTTTACTGCAAGAAAGGAGACCTCCAGCGAGTGTTACCGGAAGAGGTGTTGGAGAACAGGATCTCCCAGAAATCCAAATTCTTGTGCAGCTACATATTGAACAGCCACTAAAGCCCTGAAAAAGTCAGGAGGAGCAATGAGGGGAGCAGGGTGAGAGCGCAGAGTGAGTGATGAGCTACTCAACTGTGAAACATCTGCAAAATGACTGAAAATTCAAGACAGTCCAGTACAAGAAGAGGGAAGTTCCACGATGGAGCAAACACTCTGCTATTTGATCACCTTTCCTTTCCCTCTACCCTGCCTTTAATTTAAGAAGCAGATGAAGACAAAGCAAAATCCACTTGGAATCCACCCTGAATCTGACCTGCCAGGGCCTCTCTTCCAGCCTCAAGCAATTGTTTTTCACAAGTTGCACAAGGGAGCAGGTTAAATCCCACCACTGGATTTAATCACCTCTGCACAAATACCAGCCAGGGTCTGAACTGCTCTTTGCCAGATGTGCCAGGCACCACACGGGACTCAGGTGAGCTGGACCCTTCTCCAGGTGCCAGTTGCACTGGGACCTCACCTGCTTGCTATAATCCGAGAACAGAGGTGAACTCCCACTGCCCGAAATATCCCAGGATCTCTTTGCTTGTCACCTATAGCCAGCACACACCTCCGCAACAATCTTAATACAGCCTGAGCCAGACATCTGGCAACTCCAAGATGCTTAAACATCTTAAAACTAACTCAGCAGCAGCAAAGGCAGGAGAGATGCAATCTTCCCAGTTAGTACTCAGACCACACGCTAGCAGCTGTATGTGTGGAAAACACAGGAGATCACAGTCATTATCCATGCTTATGAATAAAATATTCCTTTTATTTTAGTAAAGTAACAAAGCTTATTTACAGATACAATAACTGTACATTCCAATTGGAAAATGGATTGAGCTAAAAATCGCTAAAGCAAGTCACACGCAGTCTGTTAGGAACACAAACAACCTCAAACCTCCCGATGCCTTCGGCTCCCGTCCTCTCTCAGGAAATCAGCTCGTTTTGCTCTGAATGATTTTCTGCTGATTCTCAAGACATTCCTTCAGCTTGTCTTCAGTGAGCGTCAGCCTCTGCTCCAGGATGGAAACCGTCTGCAAAACAAAACAAAAGCTGCTGCTGAGCTGCTCACAAAGACAAGCTACGTGCTGTACTCTCAGTGGGTAACAAAATGCTAAATTCACAGGAGTATTTTGAGGTATTTCAGGGCTTTAACTCCAGCATCAGCATTTGAGCAGGGCAGAGCCCCACACCACTTCAGAGACGAGCGACAGAGGCTGGTGGGCATGAAGATCTCCTGCAGACAACACCAAGCACCCGTTTCAGCACTCTGTGCTTTCAAATTGGGCACTGCGTTTCCTTTCACGGACAAGTTCGTCCTTCCACGTTCATGAGGCACCAGACACTGGAGAGCCACCGGACAATCTTCTAACGACAGACAGAGGTTTTGAACAGTTTTGTCCAGTTTTAGCTTCGATTTTGCCTCTCTGCTTCCGATTCTTTCCTCCTTTTTCCTGAATGCAAACGGTTTGCTGCAATTAAAACACGCAGAACTTGCTGGACAAGCACAATGACAAGCAAGAAAACCCTCCCAATGTAAGGCCGCGCAACAGGCGATGGAGGGGAACTGAAACCCAAAGTGGCAATATCTACCTCAATATAATGCCTGAGTATTTTTGTGTAATTCAGTTACCCCACAAAGGATTGTTATATCTTCCTCCTCGAGCTGAAGTCATCATGTACAGGATGCACAGGAAGAACATTTTCAACACGTGGCAATAAAAGCTTCTGCTGAAAACCTTTTATTGATCACTCCGAGGTAATCAAGGGACCCAGCTATGCAGAACCACTTTCAGCTTCCAAAGACACCGGAACGGCTGATAATAGGCGGTGATGATTTAATGCTTTAATATCCATAAACTTATCAGAAACAATCAATAGCTTCACATTTTGAGCATTTTTACTGCATAAATAACATCCTCTGTTAAAAACAAAGGATGTTCAGAACCTTGGACTTTATTAAAGTAATTCAAATAAACTTGGACAACCGCTGTTTGTATAGAAGTTATACATAGAAAGCCTTTTAATAGCGCATTTCGTAAGCACATCTCAGTGCCTGACAAAAGAAAGCAGGTCTCATTATCCCCATTTTACAGCTGGGGAAACAAAAGCACAAAGAGAGGAAATAGCTTGGCTAAGGCCACTTGAGACTAGGAAAAGTCTCCCGTAAAATGGTTTGGGGAATGAGACGAACGGTGGCGGGAAAGAGAAAACAGATGTAGTAAAAACAACACCAAGCACTATGGCAAAGCCATCTTGCAAGATAGCATATGAACAGTCAGAAAGGGCTATGCATCATAGCATTTACCATCATACTCCCCTTCTCCCTCCCCCAAACATAGCTCAAATGTTATTTCTACTGCACGTCCCGCTGACCTGTGACAAGGCAGAAGAGCTAACTCCTGCTGCCTAGTGCAGCATTGCTGCACCTGTAGAAAGCTTCACCTGAAAGAAAAAACCCTGCATTGATTAAACACTCCCGTGGGCTGTTTATATACAGCACTAGCTTCATTTAGGGTTTTTTTCCTCCTCTCTTGATAGCCCTTTGAGGCACAAGAACACAGCACACAGAGAGCCAGAAGAAGACTCGTGGAGCCAGCAGGTAACATCCTGGTGCCCCAGAGGCAGCAGGAGCCCTCCCTGTCCGCTCAAAGGAGAAGGGATTTCATCTTTTCCACATCCAGCCACACTGTTGCCTAGTGGCTGTCATACAGAGGTCAGGAGTAAAGCTGCTCAGGGCAGAGCACAGCAGGCTGAATGTCTACCAGGCGTTTACAGCAAAGATCTTATCCTGCAAGCAACCAGACAGAGAATGAAAAGCAGTAGGGATCCTGGCTTTTCCATTTGAAAAAGAAGAACCGGTAACTCAAGACTCAGTTAAAAGGGGGAGGTGGTGAAACATTGCATCAAATTTCCTTTAGAAAGATCATCAACTGCATTAATGTCCTGGTCACACTGCCCTGCTAGAAGTAAAGCCCCAAATTATTTGTGGTTCCTATATCCCATGATTTACTGCCACCATGATCCCGCCGATACGAGTTAAGTGCTGTTACACACGGCACCATGAGACTACGCACAACAAAAGCAGATTTCAGAAAGTGTTGAATTTGTGAAAAAGCTGTAAGGAAAATGTTTACTGGAATGGAAATTGCATGTAAGTATAAGCAGAAAACTTGTAGTGAGTATTTTTTGGAAACTAAACGTGGAAAAGTAGCAGTCAGAAATGAAATCCAGGAAGTCCAAAGTAGGAACTGATGACTACAGTCAGTCCATTTAGACTGGAATACAGGATGCCCAAAATACACAGGGCATCTGACATCCTAGGAAGGTAAGGGAAAGCAGAAGCACGCCCGGCTGCTATTAGTGCTATATTGTAACTTACACATAAAAGAAAAGCTCCTTTATTAGCAGCTTTAGAGCATTACAGTTTTACAGTATTTCCATGTTGCTATTCATAAAGCAAGTCCTTGTTGGCAGGCAAATGAAGCTGCACCCATTCCACTCCTGCATGTTTTCACTACTGCTTTTCAGAAGATAACAAACCAACAATGAAGCCAAGGAGGGAAATACCGTTAGGCAGATTCAGCAAGAATTCACTGGAGCCAGGTTCGCACTCCAGCCATTTCTCCGTGGCAGTATCTGGGCTTCCTGTTGTGTCAGGAGCACAGTACGTGTCTCCACTATGCACCAGGGAGTAAACGCTGGATAATTTACTAAAGTCCTGGCTCAAAGTGGCAGAAAGATAAGAGCTTAGGCTTAAATGAGAAGAAAGATCAACTTATTTATTTTTAAATAGTATTTCTGACATTACAGTAATAGACTGAGCATCACTACGGACACTAGAACAGAATATGGATTTTTTCACACAAAAGAAAACTTAAAGTCACTTCTACCAACACTTCCTGTCACATTTGTCTTCATTCATCTCTGCAGACTTAGCCTAGAAAAAACCTGCTCCGCTTTTTGGAAACATTGATGAGAAACTATGTAGAAAAAACAAAGTTGCCTCCTATTTACTTTTTTTTTATTCTGGGGAATATTCAGCTCCATCCTTCCCTAGGACACCTAAACTGCAGTACCTAGTAGTCACACTTGCTTACATGATGACAAGCCCTCTGTGCTCTTCCTCCACGTTATTTTTACTCCCTCAACCCAAATAATAGTGATTTGTGATGCTGTTCCAAGATTATCTCATCAGTATCTTTTGCTTAGTCCCTGTTAAACGTTTCCCTGCCTGATTAAGTGGCAGAGACAGTTTAAGAACCATCAGCCTCAAGGTTGAGGCTTTTGCAGTGGCCCTGGTAGGACCATCAGTCCTGCCTCTTTTGAGGACCGCAGACAAGGGGAAACAGCTGCTCATCGAATGCCAACAGAAACCAGTTGTACAATTGCCAAAGGAAACCTGAAAAGCTGAGTCCAGAGCAAGCAAGCAGAGGCTGCCAGCAGCCCTCTGGAGCAGTGGTAGGAGTCCCTGCCAGCAAAGATCCACCTAGACAGATGGCTGCTCATTAACTAAAGCAGTACTTAACCTGGAGCTGGGGGCAAAGCAGGCAAGAGCACAAGAACAGTGCAATAAGGTCAGGCTCACCCCGCTAAGGGACGACTGCTTTGCAGGGAAAAAGGTGCAGCTCCTGCCCTGCAAGCTGCACATGGGTTTTTCAATACGCTGCTCACACCAGCTTTGATTGCGTTAGCACACGTAATAGCATGGGAGACATAACACCGCTCCAACTGATCACTGGTAACTGTAGGATTCCAAAAAACCCATGTATAGATACAACAGTTACTCAGATCAGGTAACAACAGCTTGGCTGAGCCTACAAGAGATACAATGCTGCACACCAACTGCTAAGTAGATGTGCTCTTGGCTATGTGCAGGCAAAGTATTACACTTGCACTTCTATTCCTGACATCATTTCATAAGATAAAAATCTTCTCTCCCTTGATTTCAAAGGAGGAAGAAGCAGGTTCCTAGCCGTACTTAAAACAAAAAGATTTTTAAAAGTTTGCTCCACTAGTTTTTCTAAGCATATGCTAAAAAAAATATTGCAGGGCACTAACATACCAAATAACTCAACAAAAACCATTACTTTTACCTCTTCAGATTTTTCTTTTCTGTCTGACATGTTAATTTATGAAGACAGCATTTTCTCTTCAATTTAACAAAAAACACCTGCAAAAGAACATCCAACAAGCACCGAGGTTTCTATGTTTCCGTGTGCTCAGTCTCCCTGCTCTACTGTGCTGCTACAGGAGAGACTTCAGGATGCCTTTCAAGAAGTACAATGAAGACTACAGACGGCAGAACGAGACTTGTCAAGTTTGACCTGGAGTTGCAGATTTAAGAGCTCTGCCCTCTGTAACAAGTAAGGCCAATGTTGGTTTATTTTCAAAGCACTAGATGCCCTGCTATAACTTCTATAGTTTTCCCTAAAAACGGTCATTTCAGAGTCAATTTCAGCCCCAAACACAGCCAAGAAATACAGCAAGTGAACTGCATCATAAAAATGCTGCCTTAGCATCCAAGGGTCCCTCCTTGGCAAGTGCTAATGAGTGGGTTCAGCGGTACCTATATACCTCTAGGGCACAAATTCATGACACCTGGACCGCAGACTGCTGCACAGCATTGAGACCTGTTGGCACCATACTGTAAAGTAAAAACAGTCTTGCAAGGGAGGAGGACGGTTGCCCACCTTCAAACGCACCAATTAAAGTGAGTGATATCAACAAGAAGAGGCCCCAGTTACTGTATGGGGGTCACTAAAATGGTACCTCCAACACCCGCCAAAGTCCTGAGCATATACCCAGTCCTACGCAGAGACAGCAAGTAGCAAATATCCAGGTAAATTAAGCTTGAGAGCCCTTTCTCTAAACTAATTCAATGAGTGAAATAAACTACCACAGGAAGGGTTTGCACCACAGTAGCCCTACCTACCTTTTACAGAAAAAAAAATAAAAATTAACTCCTTCCACCAACAATAGTTTAAAATACCAAACTTCAGCTGCAAGATCAAACGGCTCATGGGAGAACTTGTGCAGCAAGTCACTCCGAGGTTCAAGCATGAACCTGTCTGGTAAGAAGCTGTTTTTCCTCCTCTCACACCAAGTTTTGCCTTGACTTGCTGTCAGCCTCCCTTCGAGCTCAGCAGCTGCATCTACCCAACGCAGACCCCTGCTACCAGCGAGCACGCTCACAGAAAGCGAGGCTGCCCTTCTCCTCTGCAAGGTCTATCTGAACGCAGTTCTGAGATGGGACCCAGAACAGCTACCAACATTCCGTGTGCTCTGAAGCATTTTCAGCGAAAACTGGCCGTTTAGACTAACCAAGGAAATAAGCCTCGTACCTGAGAGGTACCACAAGGAATGAAGCCTTCACAGTCATTAACGCTTCATGTAGCAAACAAATGCACACAAGGCTCTTTGCGTGCCAGGACGAGCCTTACTCTAGTGGTCGAAGCCTTAAACTCGGATATCAAATACACAATTAAGGCGGGTTTTGTGTTGTGTTTTTTTGAATATGAATTGATAGCTCCTCATCTGCTCTGAAACAAGACCTGCTCCTCCAGAGACATTTTAAATAAGTTCTGTAGCTCCTTACCGTGTCAACTGCTTTGAATGCAAACTCTAAGATGAATTCTCACAAAGCCTATTTGCATAGAATATTTCACACCAGGCTGATTTACGGACAGTGTATTGATAATTTCAGACTGAAGATGACAGCTCATGTAGCACTTGTGTCTTCCTCTCGATCTTTCTTTAATGCAACTTCATGAATTTTCCTGGGTTTACTTTGTAAGGTGCTTCAAATTCCACAGGCTTTTCTATTTTTTACTACAAAACACTTAGCTCCAGCGTGGCTAGACAGGAACATCTCGGTCAGTGCTGCTGTACAGCTGTGGGTCAGGAAGTCCTTCAACACAGTTTTTGCACATTCAGCTACTGTCGCTGTCGGGTCACGTGCATTGGGAATACGTGACAATGCCTGCAGAAGCGCAAATGCTAGCACTACCTCGGCCTCATCAGGATCCCCACATAGAGCTCCAGATCCGCTCAAGAAGTAGTGTGGCTAAACAACCTGGATATCTGCTCTCTAGCGCAGGGCACAAGAGCTCATAGTCCCAGCAGCTCTCTTCAGCCAACAGTCAGACACACGCTACTCACAATACTTGAAAAGTAAAGAATTTTTTATGTTTAGCAGGCCAAAGCACTACAAGAGGAAGTGGGTAGCTATAAAATTTGAAACTACTATTGCTCAGCTAACCCCTCCTTCTTATTATTACTGTGAGGGTGGTGAGGCACTGGAACAGGTTGCCCACAGAGGCTGTGGATGTCCCATCCCTGGAGGTGTTCAAGGCCAGGCTGGATGAGGCTTTGAGCAACCTGGTGTAGTGGACGGTGTCCCCGTCCATTGCAGGAGGGTTGGAACAAAATGATCTTTAAGATCCCTTCCAACTCAAACCATTCTATGGTTTATGATTATCAGCTGCCATCTCTCTGTCCACCTGCCAGTACACTCCACTTTCTGCAGATGCTTGAATCACAATTAATCAATCCTTTAACTAAATTATAGGAGCAACTTTGGTCTACTGCATGAGTCTACTCATATAGTAGACTCAGTATAGCAACAACAACAAGTTATCGCTTGCAGTGCTCATTGTGCTTTTTACAGTAGGAAAACCATACAGGAGTACCCAAAAATTCCAGTATCATCTGCTTTGCCAGACTCAGCAGCATGGTCAGTACCATTATCACAGTGACCAAAGGGACCCTGTAGGACAGAAAAGGATGTCTTTTGTATTAAATCAACCCTAGCCACAAAGATGAGCCACAGGCTGGGCCAGTTTCTTCTGCACAGTGTGGGGACACAAGGCACACAAGCCATCTGTAACTGAGCCTTTCCATTTACAGCCCTCGTACTAAAAATGTTTCATCACACATTGCTGTTGCTTCAGTCTTGACAGTCGATCAGTCAAAGCTAAACTGATCGCACTCGCTTCAGATCCTGCAAGTTTCTGGAAGGGAATGGCTGCAAGATTCTGCACAGGTACAGGCAGCTTCCTTGGTGCAGAGCTCCTAGATCTCTGGAGTTAGAGCAGCACAGCAAAAGGAGTCAGAAGACTTCAAGTTTCACCACACAGTATGAAAACACAGCAAGTTATGATGAGCTACAACAAAACATCCAAGGACGTACCATGACAGCAACTGCATGACATAGAGGTTAGAACCTCAAATGACTGGAGGTCTCGTCCAACCACAAAGACTTCCCATATCCTTCCCCTGCCGTTCAATCTACCTCTGAAAGGATGCTAAATTAACCCAGCTGCTGGTACTCAATGGCTGAATAACAATTTATATTAATCTGCAAGGTCTGCTTGTGAAAACAAACTGTGGGAGGTGTTTAGTATTCCTCCCCATCAAAGGAAAATGGAAGGTAAAGGTCCTGCACACCTCCAGGGAGACGATCAGCACTTTTGAGAAGCCAGCCTTCAGACTATGTCCTCCTAATATAGCAATATCCCTAGGAGTGCATTTAATTTAGGCAGTCTTAGGAAGAAGAAAAATGTATTTGCATTGAGACTTTGAGATTTTGTAGCAATCATATTTTGGAAGTGAATTTCAGAAAAGTAGCTCTGATGATATTATACAGAGAACTGGCAACAACCAGGGTTCTTCATTTGTTTTGAGTGAGAGATCAAAGCTACTGCATCTCCAAGAAACGGTTTTGACTCATGAGAAATAGCCTCTGTGTCCTTTAAATTAAGATTTACAAACCAAGCTCATCTGGCATTTCACAGATTTTTCAGATGGGAATTTTTTTATTACTGTTTTGGATTATAAACCATTTTTCCCCCCTATGTTGGGTCCACTTGTAGCCAGCAGGTGTTCAGATCTCAAGAGCAACATAGAAACAGAGATATTTGTGCAAGGCAGACGTAGCAGGACTTATGACACCTCCTCCAATTTCCCCTCTCCCCCTAACCCCCCAATCTGTCTTGACTTGGAACTACTTGAAGTCATAAAAGCATTTATTTTACTAAACCAGTTGCTTAACCTACATTCAACACCTCTCAGAAGAGAGGGGCTACGTTCGTTCCTCACCAATGCAGGCTTTGGAGACCACATCTCAGAAAAAAAAAAAAGAGTAAAAAATCTGATGTTACTCTTTTTCATTATAAGCATCAAACACACAAACATTTTCAGTTTTAATTAAAAAGCAACTCACTTGTGTGCAAGTCTTTTTTATGCTAAAGAATTTAATTTAAAAAAATTCTTCTCCTCCCTCCCTCTGCAATCTTTTCTGAAGCGAAATAATCCTTTAATCTCACATGAGCTAGACCACCCTCCAGTTCAGGCTTGGATTATTTTACAGATTTATCAAGTCTTCTCCATCTCACTGCGTTGTTTTCTCTCAGCTTCAATGTAAGATTAGTTTGGGGAAGTATATAAAGCTGTTTCCTGTGGGTGGATTATCGCAGCTATTTATGTATTTTTATGCTAACCTGATTCCGAACTCTTCGTTTGGAGTAGATATCTTCCTTCCCACGTAAAACCAGCAGCTTTTGCCCCAGTGTCTGTTGCTCACCAGTGCTACGGATTAACAGAGTGAACATGGCAGCTGCAGGTGTTTGGAGCGAGGGCAAGGGTATACAAGCTCTCTGAAGATGATCACTGCAAATGCAAGTTTTCCACTGCAGCCGAGACGGTTAACTCACAGATGATCTTCTTTCAGAAGTGCAGTTCAGCCACAAGTGCAGAAAATGCATTTGAGCCAAGTAAATTCTTAATATCTATCTGCTCCATGTTTCTTTCAGCCAAAGCACACCTTTCTGTTCTAGGAAGTTATCCAAGAGATAAAATCACCTTGCTTTCCCCTTAAACTTTATATTCAGCTCACCTCTTCATATATACACTGAGATACTGAGATCCAGCTTTCAATTAAAAAAAAAGTAAAAAAATAATTTATAAACATTTTGCATTTTCCTCCTTTTCACACCTCTAAAGTGTCAATAAAGAAAAGGATTTTTAAACATTGAGATACTGACAAGACACTAAGCTGCAAGAAAGGGAGGAGCAAAGTATCTATATATCATACATTCATTACTCGTCTTCCTCATTCCTTTGCCAGATTTGAATTGCTTCCTTCCCTACAAAGGGGCACCAAGGTATCTTTAAGTAATCCAAAACTACTGGAAACAACCAGTTTATGTCTGGGTCTTAAATTCACTCCATCCTTCAAGGCAGCAGAATTAAGCATGGGCTACTCTTCTGAAAAAGGCAGTCAAACATTAACTTCTTCATTTGCATGTGAAGTATGGCCAAACACAAACCATATTTAGGAAAAAAATAAAAGACGACCTTGTCAGGTCACATTAGACCTCTTTCTTACAAGTAAAACAAACGATGTTCTGACAGAGTTCTGGTGAGGAAGAAGAGAGGAAAGTTTCACTGAATCAAAGACCAGTTTAAAGAAAGTTGCCAAAACCTTAAAGAATAAAATCACAGCACAAAGTAAAAACCATAAAAATAAAGCTTTTTCAATCTGAGGCGGCCATACCTATTCACTGTAGCAGTTACTGCTAGACGTGGTGTGCAACAGCCACTAGTTTCTTCTAATCCATCTTCCTCTAATAAGTGCTGAAGTGTCCAACTGAAGGAGCAAAGCCCGCTCAAGTGTACCCCGCTGCATGGGGCACAACGCCCCTACAGCCACAGCGCTTCTACTTGCAATTGGTGTCTGGCAGGAAGAGACCTCTGAATGGAATGAAAACAATCCCGCTGTCTCCAAGTACGTGACACCCCACTTCATCTGGAAATCTATTGTCACCAGAGGGAAGGTACAGATAATTGGTGAGCGGCAGACAATGCAGCTTCCAGTGTGCAGCTCAGAACAAAGCTGTGCACTGGCAAGAGATGACAGCCTTCAGCTGATGTCTTACTATTACCTCTTTCAGCAGAAATTGAAAGTATTTTCTCTCCTTCCCACTTCTACATGATACCAGGTTTAGCACAATAAACCTTGAAATGATAGTTATGGGAAAAAATATTAGGTTTACATTTGCATAATTAGGTTTACATTTGCATAATTTCCCAAAGTAGTTTATCACAACTTTAAGTTTCCCCCGCTGGTACATTACATCACGTTAAGTGTTGGAAACTACAACAAGAACAAAGAGCGCAGGAACTCAAGGTACCACATCAGAAATATACCCAAGCCCCCATGGAGCGAACAAAATATAAATTCCTGAAAATCCCACGGATAGCTATATCATTAGAGGGTTTCTGGAAATATCATGAGGGCTCTGTCCATTCCCTTCAACGATATGGCCCTGCTTATGCCATTAGTATTCTCTTCAAACAAGCAATGCTTAGGAATTATGAGCCAACAATTTATAACAGAACACCAGGAGCATCCTCAGCCCTTCAAGAAGGGAAAAATACTGACACTTGTTCTGTGTTATTTAGGAAAGCTTTTTGTTCCGTTTTTGAAGAAGCAGTGGTGACCCTTCACAGAAAGAAGTCAGCAGCCCCAAAGCTGCGATATAAAACACGACGTTGGTTTGAATCTGCTACGCTCAGGGAGCAGTGCCTAGTTGTGCTTTGGCAGAAACAGCATGGAAAGACAACCAACCCAACACCACCAGACCGTTGCCATTTCACTTGGATCTCTGCTAGCAATCAGCACACCATGGCTCCTCCTGGTCAATATCTAATTGCATGGAAGAGGAGTAACAGTGGCTCTACCGGAGCTGCATTCCCTTCTCTGTTACAGGCCACCAGCATTGGAAAAATCAAAGTTTAGCTATGCAAGCAGATGCCCTCCAGAGTTACCTTCCAATGCCCTGCCTTGCTACCTACCTGCATCCCTCCTCTTTGAGGAATCTCCTCCCTTACTCTAAGAATAAGAACTTCTTCCAGATTCATTTGCTTAAGTTTGTTTGGTGCTGGTTTGTTTCACCACTTAGTATCAAAACCTTGGCATGAAAATGAAGAATTATGAAACCATTTCAACAGTGTGTCAGGAATATCTACTCGTACAAATGCATTAGAACAGTGTTAATACAAAATACAACATACAGAGATTAGAACCACTCGGAAATTAAGTACTTCAAGGACGGCAAGAGATATATAAAAAAGGTAAAAGGTTGCTGAATACAGAGTTACTTAAGGCAGCTTTTTGGTTTCTTACTATCATTTCAGGCCTTTTTCCAATTTTATCCTATAACCTACTAATTTATTCCTCCCCCACTGATCTCAGTTTCTCTTTCTGCTAGGTTTAAAACAACGCTTGGAATTTTCTACGGTTACACAATATCTTTGAGAGAGATGTTTGCATGGCTTATATCTAGTTTAAATCCCACACATACTGTTTACTGCAGTATTTGCCTACTCTAAACACCTATGAAGTTGTAAAGGAGCCATTACACATCCATCATCAGAAATGTTGATCTGATTTATGTAATGAAAGATAACGATCACATTCCAAATTTACGAGGGAGATGTAAGAAAAAAGTAATAAAATATTTTGCATATACACTGGGTTGCATTTCACTCACAAGCATGAAGGCCCAATGTCGTACAAGATTCCCTCCCCCCCTCCAGCATTCAGCATTTTAGAGATCACAGGAAAAGTGCTTTCTTGCATTTCTGCCAAATGAACTCAAATACCTTTTGGTTTTCACCCTACACTACTTTAGACCATCTATAGTCCCGTAATGTTTTTTAATCCCCAAAATCAGCCCTACTTCAAGCCCCTGGTGGGCTCTCCAATCCATCATCTTACACTTTTCAATGAGTACTTCTCAAGAGCAGAGAGCTAACTCGGACTAGTAATCACTATGTTCAATACCAAGTGTTCAAGACCTGCTTGTTCTTCCTCAGAAACAACATTCAAAGTCACAGAAAAACCCTCCCACACAGATTTTTCCATCCTACAACCACAGTCTCATCTACAGGAGATCATCAATGTTTACTGTCCGTGCTCTCTCCCTGCTTCTCACATACCTCAAAAATACACAACGAAACTCAGCCCCAGACAGTGATCAGAAATGGTATTTCTTCACAGGAGCAATGAGCAGCTACTTAGTTTAACAGAAAACAGCTCTATCCCCAAATTTTTAAGTACACACATACTGTGATGATCACCATTAACAGCTGGTGCTGTTCAAGCACTGCTTAGTGACTCTGAGCAAGAACTGTACATTACCGCTTTAGCAAGGGATTAGTTGTTTGCTAGCTGTGGGTGAAAAGCATGTTTCAGAGATGAGGCACAGAAGGGCCCAAACATGTTGATAGGAGGAGAATATTGCAGAAATTGGACTGTGTAGGTAGGCGTTGGGTGGGGGAAAGGAATAGGATCTGAACAGAGTTTACCTATAGACCGCAGTATAATGGAGGAGGGAAGAGAGAGAGATTATTCACCAAACAGAGTTCTACTGCCAACCACTCCTCTAGGCATCACCTTAGATAAACCTTGGCTAACAGCACAGGTACCAGAGCTGGCTCAAGCAGCACTCTGCTACACTGCACCACAAAGGAACTATGGGAAGAACAGGGCTTGAGCTGGAAGTCGATGCGAGGGAACTGATAGAGATAAGCTGACAAGCAGATGAACACAGATTTGTCAAAAAACTACTAAAAAGCAAAGGTTTTGAACTAGCCACACTTTTATTCTATGAAACTACTGCAAAATATTCCCAATTCTTCCAGTCAGAGGTACCTTTTTCATTGCAAAATTAAAGAGCAAACCATACCTGAGTCAGAACATCCAGCTGTCCCACAATATGCTCCAAGGTATTTGCGAGACTGGCCTCCTCCTCTTGCTGCGCATGGTTCCTACCAGAATCCTGAGCTTTTGTTTTCTTAAGATGAACATCACAATCCATTTCTGATTGCTAGAAAAATAAACAGACAATCTGCTATTACGATGCAAACAACCGGAGAAGGATTGCTGTTTCATGGAGGGTAAACGGCAAAGAACAGTTTATGTTGGGACAGTCTATGTTATTAAAAACAGGCAAAAGAGAACAGGTATTGTGTGTTCTAGCCACAGCTGGAAAAGGAGAAGTTGCTTTAGACTCGTCTGTCTTTATCAGGTGGAGGGTTTTTTTTGATGTTTTCAGAGGGGGGGCGAAGTTGTGCGTGTTTTTTTGTTTGTTTTTAAACCTTCATCAGGAAAGGTGAACCTTAGATAACAATCCTGAAGCAATCCTGCAAGGGTCAAGTTTTGTATGTGAAGAGCTTTGGCATGCTCATGTGGTACACAGGCATAGGTTGTACAGGTAAACGAAGACTTACTGGAGCCACGTGGAAGCACCACATCCGAATTATAAGAATTAAGTTACCCTGAGAGGAGTTCAATTATTTCACTCCAACAGCGCAGTAAAAGCCTCTCCATGTTTGGTAGTTTTAAGGCAGCAGGGATGTAGTACTGTAGTTAAGTTCCACAAAAGCACAATGTTCTAATATGAATTAAAACCAGACAGTTTTGATTTAGTAATTTCATTTTTTTTTTAATATCTGGAACTGGTTTTCCCTCCTCAATGAGGTTAAGAACAAGTTTACTTTGAAGATTCAGTGTCAACTGTTTTCGTTATGCAAGCTTGAATATTTCATTCAGAATAAACTAAGTTTTAAATGCACAAATATATCTTTACTAGAGAACTTATTCTTCTTTCCTTCCCTTTCAAAATGCTATCTTTCTTCTAGAACAAACACTATTTAGATTATTTATCTGCATTACTGCCAGTAAAAGCTCAGAGAAGTTTATCTAACTAAACAAGGGAGCCAACCGATTAAGCAACTGCAGACTTTAGTTTCTCAGTTTACACTAACAGACAAGATCTGAATCTAAAGCCAAGATCACAGCCCAAAACGTAGCTCTCCTTGGCCCGGTGCCGGGTGCAGCTCCATGCCATGCACTTGTAACTCACATAAAGGACTGAAGTTTGCAAATCAACAAAGTAGCAAGGAATTCTGACATTGAAAAATGGTCTCTAAGCTGTCCCACATGTACTTTTTCTAAGCAAGAAATGAAGAGTTACTTCCTTCCCCTCTCTCTATGAATGCGTTTCTCATCAGCGCTGCATTGGTTTACCTGCTCATCTCTATATTTGACGTCAGGTGTATGTAGATGTGCAACTAAGCTGCAACAAGACCTTAGACCATCTCACGGAACTTTAAACCCAAAAATGTTTAGTGCATTATGAAGATATATATACACGTATATGTGTATACACACACACACAAAATATATTTATTTTTTTAAAAATATATATATGTATAAAAAAAATTGTGCTGCTGGGAGTCACTGATTTAGGCCACAAAGGCTTCCAAGGCTGAGGTCCAGCCCAACAGTTAGTCAAAATAATCAATAAGCAGTGAAAAGAACAGAAATGCGACTATATAGGGAAGCTGGAGACTGGAGGTGGGGAGGAAGAGAAAAATGAGGTCGCAGCAATAATAGGCTTTGACAGGAGAATGGCTCGCTGCTGTCCAGTAACTGCTAGTAAGGGCTGACCATTCTTCTAGACCTGGCCATCCAAGCCATCCTCATATAGCCAAGCATCACGAGACCAGTTTCACATAAGGAGCTGGAAAGGAAGGGAAAGGTTTAAAGGATACATATAAAAACCGCTCCACAAGGACCACTGTGCTGCACCACAAGCTTGGGATGCAGCTGGGTATCAGGTGGCACCAACCACACCAGCCTCTGCTAATTTGGTTCCTCCCACTTGCTTGGATAATTTGGATTATCTACAGGCCCCAGGCCAACACAGCCCATGCTCTGGGTCATGTTGCATGGCCTCGGCATGGTAGCCACACTCAGACTACTCCTGTGCTGCAGGTAGCCCAAGAGCCACGCGTTGCTCACCGACGCATTGATTTGATCAACTAAAACACGTTCCTGCAGAGATGAGATAAATGTAGCCTTACAAAGCTGCTATTTGCCATTTAAATTTATAAGTAAGAACAAAAAACCTAAACCACTGCTTTTCAATAGGTAATTAGCATTAAAAAGCATGTTTTCTTGTAATTTTAAGGCTGACTATCCTGTTTTGATGATGTAACTCTAGGCCAGTCAATCATGGCACAGCAGAAATTTGAGTGAGCTAACACTGCATACAACCTGCACTTAAAAACCCCAAATGATGATGAGCTATCCACTTCAAAACCCATTAGAACAAGCTGACTCACAGAAGCAGAAAAATGACTGTACCAACATATTTTCTCCCTCTATCTTTACAGCATATGTCAGACAGCTTTTCATAAAGAGCTGCTGGGTTGAACTCAGAGTTGATATTCTCTTTGTTACAGTCCACAAAGTCTAAGAGCCTGGCGTTATTTGAGGGCAATACTGCACAGATGTTCCCACACCCGATGCTTTAGGGTTCAGGTGGTCCCGCATCGTGTCAAGTTGAAGCCAGGGGACCAGCAGCTGTTTGTCACAGATCCTATTTTCTGCTGACCAGCTCACAGGCTATGTACCACCACCCCCATGAAAAGCCAAGCAAGCCACCTCCACAAAGCCCATGCCAGGCTCCTGAAGGCAGTCTGAATAGTGGCAACTCCCCCAAGAACAGAAGTATATTCACGTCTATAAACAGAAACATGACAATGTGGCATACTGCCCCATTTCAAACACCACAGCTGCTTGAAAGGTTCCTTGGAGCCCATCGTCATCAGGAAGATAACCTGTAGCTAGTGCCTTCAGCAATGAACTTCTGAGTTAGTTTTTATTTGCTGGCTGGACGTGTCCCTAGTTTAGATAGACGAACTACGTCAACACATGGAGTGTGGCTTCCAAAAGGGAGGCTCTCCACTGACCAAGGTCTTTGAATATTCAGTTCCAGGAACAAGCACATCCTACTAGCCTACCCTGCCACAACAGGTGCAAAAAAACAAGTATCCAACACCCACACCTTCAGACAGCACTTTGAATCACTGCCCACAGTCAGGCAGAGAAACTGCAGTCAGTTTGCTCTAGCTTCTTACTCATCCCACCTGCTCTGATGGCATCCAGCTGCAATCTGAAGTCTGGGACCCATCCAAGTAGGCTTCTCAAAGAGGGCCATATATACAGCATTCAGCAAGAGTTGAGCCTGGATTTGCCTAAGGCAGGCACGTCCAGCGCGAGGTGGAGCTCACTGAGAACGCCAGGAAGCTCTCAGTCAGCCGCACGGAAACACTGCAAACTGGAAACGCAGCCCGTGATGGACAGAACGGCAGAAGGACAATGGCAAAGGGTCAGCTGACAGCCAGCTTGGCCAAGGTGGATGTGCACGCTGCTGCATCTCACAGAGGTTGGGTTTTTTTTAACCTTTCCAGAGGTTAAAGCAGACCATTTGCACCCACCTGCCCTTCTGTCCCAGTTCAGATACAGCAAACTGAAGCTGGGTTATGAAGGCAGCAAGGCTGCCTCTACTGAATCCTCAGCATGGCTTCCAAACCTGACAGTGGTAAGCATCACTGTGGGGTCTTTCGGGGGAAGCTTTGCCCTTTACATTTTAACAAGAGAGAAATGTTTGGAAAAAACTTTCCCTTAACAGCCAGACTACAACCTGTACTTACCACTACCTTAATGGCAAGTACCTTTGAAAGGAAACATGAACCCAAGTGAGGGAGAACTGAATTGCCCCTTCTCAAGTTTTGTAAAAGAGGATTAAATCATCCCTGCTACTGCCCATGAGAACGAATGAGAAAACCCTCACAGACTCAATTACAGCCACCCTTCTCCTAGTAGCAATCTATATCACGTGGTGAGCCAGCCACTAGCGATGTAAATTCTAACAGATTTTAAAAAACATTGCAAAAATATAGAAAAAGCCCTGAAACAGTCATTGGCTCTGTGACAGTCTCGGTACTGATGAGCATCACTGTTACAGAGTCACCTGTGCTCCAATCCGACTCACCTGTGAGGTAAAGTGCCAGCTGAATCCTGGGGACAGGCACCAGAAACAATGACACTGCTGTAGGGGTTTAATTTATTTTAGTCAGAGTTCAAGTGCACAATTTATTTGGCACAACTGAACAAATGTATTTGCCATTAAGTATCTTATTACAACATCTGCTTATTAAGCACTGGGAGCATAGCAAGAAGCAGCTGAACATTAAAGGAAGAATAGATGAGCAGTTTCAGAATACAATATAGCTCTCAGTGACAATGAGAAAACAGAAGTGATTTATTTATAGCAACCACTTAAAGACAGCACAGTGCAACTACTTGGGGGAAGGGGAAAATTAATCAGCCTTCATTCCAGAGGTCTCTTACTGAGCCTCTTATGAAAATTGGCCAGCATTCTGGCCAGCTATTATAGTGCTGATCGGGGGTGGAGGGCAAGTATTAACTACACATGTACATCCATAGTAAAACTGGAAGAGACAACTGAAAAAATGCCATTTTACTTTCTAAATTGTGATATTTAGAAGATATATTGACAGGATAACCACCTATCTGAATTTTACACCTACTAATAAAAGGTAGGATTCTTACAATTCAATCCAGAGGAAATATTCCTTTTCCCTTTTCTTCACCCCTCTCCACTGGAAGGGAGGAACTGAGGGGTGCACGGAGGGTAGGTTCAGCTCTACCTTTAGGTGACTTTAAATCAATTTCCACAGTGTATCTACTGTTTTGGGGGTTTTTGTTTGTTTGTTAAAGACAATATGATGTTATGAAGAATTAATTTTCAAGTATCTAGAAAGATGGCATTCCCTTCAAGCAACACAAATACTCAATGTATTCAATTCAACACGGACATCCAATGTATTAAAATTCACTAAGTGCAATTACATTCACTATCTTAACTGAAAAAATTCCCCTAGAAACAACAAAGGAGCAGAAAACTCCCAAAAGGTGGTGTACACTGTTTTATTCAGATCCCAATTCTACTAATTCAAACAAGAGAGAAATACCATTAAAAGTCTTCTATTTGAAGGAGTTATTTTCACCACAGGTAAAGAGATATTTTAAATGTGTTCCCAGAGAGCAACAGTGACATCCAGTGGAAGCATATTGGCTTCAAGGTAAGCTCCACAGGGAGGTCAGATGGAGTACACCACGCTAGGCTGGAGGACTCACTGAGAAGTAACCTCGTTTCTCCCTGCTACATACAAAATGTCATTGACTGAACATAGCTCTCCAAGCACATTTCTCTAGACTGGAAAAGCATCCCCTCTTCAAGGCAGCACTGAAATTTCCAGAGCAATCACATTCTTCAAGACTTGCATTACTCCACATCTACTGTCCAGAGCAGCATAGGGTAACAACTAGAATTAGGATACAAGTTAAATTAGTTTTGTGAAACAACTCATAGGACCATTCATCCCTGGTCACCTTTTATTTCAGGATTTGCTTTTTGATAACAAAAGGGGATTTGGGAAGTAGAGGGAGAAAAAAAAAAAATGAAGGAAGGTGAAAAGAAGGTTACTTCCTTTTATTTTTGTTTGCATTTTGGTTCACACTAAAAGGTAAGTTGGGTTAGATAAGCAAAAGGCCATAAGCGATCTAGACAGAACCCTTCTCCCTAATGGTGCTACTAAAAACACCAAGTTAAAACATCGAAACATGGCACCTCTACAGCAACAGCCATGTTTTGCCATAGGCCAATAAATATTAAGTCTGTGATAACCTCAAGAAGAAATACAGTAAACAGGTACATCTCAAACTTCTTTAAATCCCAAAGCACTCTTGTGCCAAAGCTTAAGTGAACTACTGGCAGAGGCACATGGATGGAGCAAGGTTTGTGTATTTAAGTGAAGCAGCATCACACCATCCAGCTCTGCTGACCAAGCTGCCAGGAAGGAAACAGAGTTAACAACTAATAGCCAGCTACAGTACTCAAATATGCATGAAACCGGCCTGTCCACACGTAGAAGACTGTATGTGGACTGAAATCTGTATTTGCTTACAGAAATACTAGGATCCTATCTCTGCAAGTGATGCTGTTTGGCAATATTCACCCAAGAGCAGGTCCTCATCCTGCTCCTGCCTGTCAGAAGGGAAAAGCTGTTGCCCTCCCTCGTTTCAGTGACCTTGCTCTTCTGGATCACTGTCTGCTGGTCCACTTAACTCACCTCTATATTCTGTAAGTGTCACTTTTAAACCAAGACAGTCATTAGTATCATGGTTTTCAAGGTAACTTCAGGTAGCAATCATCTAGGCAGACTGCCAAAAGCATCCAAGCTACATGCTCTCCATGCTTTTCAGTTGGTTTGTACTGAGCACCACTACATGGTGTATTTCACCATGGTATCAACTGGTTGTGTGCCTGCTATCAGGCTCATGGTTTTTTGTGCTATCTGATCTTTATTTCACACAAAAAGTTGAAAGAAAATAGATCCCTGCACTGATATCCCAGGAGGAAGGTATCTGACACTGGAAGGAATGGAAGTCACAGTTCCTGATACGCTCCGGCAAAGGAGATCACCACAATCCAAAACCAGTAAGGAATACACCTCTAAAAGCTAGGGTTTCCAAATAACTAGTCATTAATACAATTCCCCATTAATTCACAATCTCACTAAGGAAAGATGCTAAAATAATAGGAACTAATTTTCAATAATCAGCTCCTTTCCCATTTTACTTCCTTTTTAAATAGCTACAAAACCCTCTGCAAACATCAAAGAATAGGAAAGTTTTGCATGGATTACATTTCCAAAAGCATAAATGGCATGTCTGTGATGAGTGAAAATTGGAAACAGTGACACCAGACATTGAAAGCCCAGTGAAAGTGCACAGACAGGTAAAACTCAAATGACTACCAGCTGTTAAAAAAAAAAAAAGGGAACGCAGGCCTCTATTTACTGAGAAGAAAAAGGGAAGGGTAGCCTTTGACGTTTCAGACACTGTCTTTTAACATCTTCTATTCCTACTTTTCCTAGGCATTTTACCTCCCTTAACCACTTCTCCCCTCTGTTAAGTCTTAGTGTTTTATTAGGAGATAGGAAGAAGCCTTCCAGAATTTAGGATGGAATAATTAAGCTTTGCTGTACAGGTGATGCTCAACTGGCTATCCTAACATTGCTCCTGGAGAATAACATTACTAAAAATCTGAAAAGAACAGTTTTGTGTGGAAACAAGTCACTATAGGAACAGAAATATAAATATGAGAACATTGATAAGAAATTTCACCAAGAACTGAGCTACTGTTTTCTGGCCCTGTTTAAGATCACTCTTGGGAAAAGCTCCCAAGAAAAAGCAGCCAAACAGCAAAACAAAGTGTTTATCCTCAGCCTTCGGTTATCCAGCTACAGGCTCTTTTACACTAAAAGCAAGTCTCCAAGGCAAGAAGCAAAACACATACAGTGATTTCTTGAAGTGTGAACAACAGCTTCCAGACCATTTTCTTCATCAGAATGATTTGCCTCTTTCTAATAAAATGTGTATATGCTGTGTAACATGTCATGTGCATGCCTACGTGTTACTTATGTGTATATGTATGTAACATGCACCATTTATACATACGCAAACGTACACAGACACACACATATTTGTTATTATTATTTGACACCCACCCACCCATTTGTTATTACTGTTGCTTGAAGTCTGGATTTTAGAAACTTTTAAAGCTTGAGCCATCTTCATCCATCTCAAAGCCGGCACAGAAGAGCAGCTTGAAAAAGAAAGTGTCTTGCCTCTGTCTCTCCTCTTTGAATTATGACTCAAGCATTAAAACAAGCCACATATAGCAGCACCCTAAGTGGGTAAATTTACATTAATTAGCCTGAGATGCTGAACTTAAAAGGCAATTTTTATTCTGACCAATAATGACTTGTCAGGACTTGCCTTATTGTTCCAGAGCCTTAAAGAACAAATCTATTCACTGTAAGATGACAGAAATTAAAAGCTGATCCTCTTATTTCTGAAAAAAAAAAATCTTGTCAAACCAGAACACAGGGAAAACAGCTGTAGCAGCACGGCTACTCCCATCCACTAACGGGCAAAGCTGCTGCAGTCATTCAGAGCTTCTTGGAAAGCCAAGCTGAGGCTGCCTCTACCCTGCCTTTTCCTCTCTCAAGTCCCTCATCAAGACAAGACAGGACAACTCTGACACTTGCAACATGTAAAAACTGTTAGTGCACAAAATCAGAGAAGACATAAGCTTTCATTTGTTTGTCATGCACACCTTTCTCTCCTTACATTGACCAGATCAGGAGGAAAGCAAACCCAAAGGTTTGAAGGGAAAGAGCAACAACATAGGGGCAAAACCCATTAGCTTGTGAAAATTCAGTTTCACACAGTAACAACAACAAAAAAAGCTGAAATACAGTAGTAGAGGGCTAGCCATTAACAGAGGCTTTCTGGAATATCTTCCAGAGCCAAGCTCTTCTGCTGCCTGTTTGTGAGGTAGATACTCATTTAGTGGAGTGAAAGAAAACCATTTATTTTGCTCTGATGCAGCCCCACAGTCAAATTAAGATGCAGAAAACTGACGACATCCGCAGTGTGGCTCCACAAAGAGCACAATCAACTGATACAGCTATTCAGTTCTGCTCAGATAAACTCAGGCTTCCTGATATGAAGAAACCTGGTACTGTTGCTAGACTTTATTCTCCAGTGAATTAGAGTCGGACTCTAGAGCTCAGTTGGATCCAGCTTTCCCAATAATGAAACCGAGGGGTACCTTGTTGGGGGCTACCCACAAAACAGATGATGCAACACTGATGCCTTCCTGCCTGATGTTCTGGGCTGGAACCAGGTTATCTGTACCAGGGTGGAGGAGTTCAGATAGGCCTGTAAACACACAACGTAAGACCAAGTTTCTATCTCTCTTCTTAACACGGTGTGTGTTTATAAATGAATCGACAGTGTGCTCTTTCTGGGCCACACTAGCCGTAGTTCCTACTAGCCATAGTACCACAATGGGAAGAATGATTATTTTGCCATCATCATCCCACTCCAAATCTCTGGCTTCCAGCAAGCTGAGTGGAAGACATCACAGGAGCACATTTCTTGCACAGAAAGAACCACTAGCTTCTCTTGCTAAAAGAAGGATGTGAGCGATGAAAGAAAATGACATCCCTCTGGCTCTCACAAGGTTTACAAGCAAAACCTCTTCAGGCAGTGGCCAAGGTAGAGACCCAACTTTGTCCATACAGTAAAGGAGGGAGAGGAAAGGAGAAGTCTTTTCATCTGTTCCTGTTCAACCTCTGTCTTTAAAAAAAAAAAAAAATACAACAAGGTCACACGTTGGAATAGGCTTACATGAGCAGGCTTCCTTCAGTGAAAGAAGAGTGAAGGTTAGGCAGCTATGAGTAACCATCTGCAACTGCACCACTTGTGAAGGATGTGAGAAGAGCTCCTGAGCATCCTGTGATCAGTCATAGTAAGACTCCTGCCCAAGACTGCTTGGACCACCAAGCAAGGTAGAGAGCAGTGGAAACATCTTGACCACTCATCACATTGTTGTTCTTTTAAGTAAATAATCTACCTACATATTTCAAGAGGAAGACAATCATGTACCAGACTAAAGCTTCCTGGAATGGGAATGCATCCTCGGGGCGGGGGGGGGGGCCCATGGGGGTGGGAGGTGGCAAGCAGACCAGAAAAAAAATAATCATTTTGCAGACCACATTTATCCTGAAGGCTGAAGGCTGGATACCCTGCTGTTGGATACAGGATTCCTCCTTTACGATTCTTAAAAATAAATAGAAGAGCATGGAGGAGGTGCAACGACAACACACATTCACATCCAATTGCAAAGAGCTGCAGCTCTGTGCAATGAAACTGCTTCCCAGGAGGGAATTTCACAGCAAGTAAAAAAAAAAAAAAACATACAAAAGTATTTGTAAGTATTAATGGATGCCAAAATTAGAGATAGTTACCAATTTGGAAGCCAAAGGTCAAAAAAAAGAAAAGACATCTGGCCTATGAGTAACTCAGGAGGAATTTATTTACACAAAGAATGAGCGGCTGACAGAATAAACTGCTGCATCAGCATGGAGACCAGGGGCTGAGCACAGGAGGCACCCGAGGTCACCAAACACAACAGAACCAGCAAAGGAGAGAGGGGGAGTCAGCTTTGGACATTCGGTTACAGGCCTCAGACAACTTTATGATCAGATCACTTTCTTTTTTTAAATTAGTGTCCAATTGTATTCAACAGAACTATTTTGGAAAAATTGCCGTTGAAGAAATAAGCATAGTCCAATGCCTGGAGAAAATTTTAAACACAGCAGTGTAGAAAGAGGCCGAAAGGTCTGTCTTAACCAGCAGATGCATTTGAAGAGTCACAGGCTACTTACTGGTTTAAAAGTCCTTTCTGCTGAAGCACTGCTTTTCCCAAACTTCACTCTGTGAACTTTGCTATGCCATTAGCTTTCAAATCTGGTAGCTCTGCAATCAAGTACCATTTAACTTCAAAGGAGCTAAAGACATTGAAAACATCTGTGCTCTTGAATTTCAAAAGAGCAGAAAGACTTCTTGGTAAGAAAGTGACAGAGGACAACTCTGCACCCCTGTCCATGTCTCCCAAATTGCCCTACCAAGGGATTACCTGCTTTTGAGTCTGTCTGCACATCCACTCACATGAGTGGGGGTCTCTGAGTCCTACCAGGAGCTGAAAACTAAGCTGCGTATATTTAAGTTATACGGTTGCAGAATTCACAACCGAAGTGGCAAGAGAAACACCTCCCCATCATCTGTAAGCTTATGTTCTGCTGTACCTATTAAATCTCTCGCCAGAATACTCTTAGCTTGAGATAAAAACCTACATGTAAGCCTTGCAGACTGTGCATTTCACTGCCTTTTGGACACCTGAAGCTCCCGCTCCCTCTGTTCAAGGTAGCTTTGCCTCTGACATACTGCAACACAAACAAGTTTTAAAGTGTTTTTCTTTAGAAAGCTACATGCAGAGGCTTAGACTAAAGTCTCATTAGTCTCCTTCTTTGCAAAGCAGTATTTTGCACAAAGAGTTACAACATGCCTAAAGAATGTTTAAACTTCAGTAAAGAATCTCTACATCAATGAATACTTCCTATTTTCCATGAAAAACTGTTTACCGACTTAGCTTATACTACAATGTTTTTATTTGTAGTTTTCAGCGTACAACTTGATCCAAACACCCAAGCACTTTCTAACTGTCCATGTGACATCAACTGTTCAGCATTTGCTCATAGCACTTGACCATACATAGTCTTCTTGGAATTAGTCAACAATAGCAGCAAATCTGTCACATAATGAATGAAACAAGTGTTCTGGGACACTCGCGTCAGCTGTAACTGCATGTACGAAGCTTTCCTTGTATTTGGAAAAAAAAACACACCACCAAACCCCCAAAACAAAACACATTATCTGCCCCCTCTGGGAAGAACAAGTTTTATGGTGAATTTTTTTTCACAACATATCAGATCTGCGAATATGTCCTTTGACCTGATCCTATACAACTCTTCATACAGACAAACCCTTATGCTCATAGAGATATTGACCCCAGGACAAGCATAAGAGCTCATATTTCTGAAATCACATTTGAAATCTCTATGTTTTATTCCGACTTTCTTTTAGGTCCCCACCACTCAATATTGCAGCTTAAAGCATGAATTTGCTCTTATTCCTTAGATTCTAGATGAAAGCAAACACAAATGCTTATAGGATCAAGACACAGGACTAAGACTTCATTTCTTCCCATCAGCTCCATACCACATACATCATGAGCACTTGCCCTTAACTTCCGTTTTCAAGGCAATGACGCAACAGTTAACCCCAACAATCTTTAGCTCATAATTTAGGAGTAAGTATTTATTTCAGAGCTATTGTAACTCTGATCTAACATTTAGAGTCTCACATCTACGCTAAAAGATATTTATAAGTCACTTCTGACAGCTTTAGTGTTTTCCAGACTTTCATGCCTGTGCTTTTACACCATAGTCATGACTGCAATTCCTGCTCATCACGAGCTGCTCTTCCATTTGCGTTAGTCCTCGCACAGTGCGGTTTTACTTTCAAAGCAAGCTGCATCTCCCAAGCCTCATATATTTACAGAAAACACAAGCAGGCAGGCAGAGCGACTTTGAAGTTCAAGCCTATTGTTGCAAACAAGTCAAATACCCTGATTCATAATGAACTTTAACCAACTGCCCGAGAAACCAGCATCTTCTGAAGGCTCCAGTCTCCCTCTGCCTATGGAAGTGAAAATCGTTTGAGCAAGTTTGTATTCAAGCTCACCAGCTTTGACAGTTTCATGCCTCTTATCCCACAGGTTATTTAGGATTATTTTTTTCTTCGTATTAATCCTGATGACAAATTAGTTTTGATGTCTTATGTTCAGTTATTCTTTCTTAGCACTCGTGTCAGTCTGAATCTCCCCATGAGAAACTCGCTACTAAACTGAGTGTTTTTACACAGCCACTGTTTTCACTAGTATTTGCACTTTCATGACACTTAAAAAACCTACACAGATACTACACATGACAGCATAAGCTCTCTTTAGAAAAATATTCTCTCTGACTTAAGTAAAGGGTGAAAGCAGATTCAAGATGTGCCTCAGCAGCGTTCATGTGTTTTAGGGGTACTAAAATTAAATAACAATCTATATGCCTGTTTTTAATGTAGTTATATCCCAAAATGACTGCAAAATCTCGGTATTACTCAAGAGGCAGAATCCTGGCCCACTATCACAGCAGTAGAGAAAGGCGAAGCAGTTTCACTTTTCATTGAAGGAAAAGGTGACCTCAGCAGGAAATTAAGAGTCACAGGTGGAAGTTTTAAGTCTTATTTTGATGGGACAAATAACTGATCTCAACTACACAAAAAACATCAAAATACGTACTTCATTATTAAAAATCAAATGTTTTGCTCAAAACAAGAAGGAACTGAATCTGTAGTGAAACTTAAATCTTGCAGTAAGTTGTAGCAGTGACAGTACTCTTTAAGAGCCCAGCATAGTATATTCCTAAAAGATAAAAGTAATGAAATTCACTTGAAAGAAGTAGACTTCCACGAATGGACAAGTTATTAAGGAGCCGAGATTTCTATGCTCATGTTATACTTATCCCTTAAAATAACAAACCAAGCAATTTTCAAGATATATCAGCCTCTTTTTAACAGCAAATAACATTTCGTATCAACTCTAAATTTAAACTTCAAAACAGCCTCTCAGACTACATTGTTTATTCTTCCCCTTCAAACTTCAACAATCATAATTGCCTTAATATTAAAGCGTTGCATTCCTAATAACCTAATACACAAGGATATTGAGTACTACTCATATTTTTGCATTTCCATTCTCCTGAAGCGTAGTGAGCTCTTAGCAGAGACCAGGCACAGGCTCTAGCATGCTACGTGATTGTTCCTGTAACAGGCAGCCACGATACAACTGATATCCCCCAAAAAATTTAGACTATATTGGCTTTGGCAGCACCAATCACACTAAGTGACACGAGACAAAAATTGAAACTCCACTCCTTTCTAGTAGGATATAGTGCTGCATCGCACTTTCAAGGCAAAACAATGTTCTTAACTGCATAAGAGACATCACATTGTTGAACTACATCAACATACTTAGACTAAGACACTGGTCTTAGCCGTGCCAGCCAGCAGCCATGCTCTCCATTGCAACTGCCTTCACCCCTGCTTTTGAACCGGTGACGATTTTACTGCTGAAAGTAGTCAAAGGTTTAATTTACAAGTCTCTATTCCTTCTCAGAGCTGATCTGTCAGATCTAGTGGAAGTATCATTTGTGCTAATAAGACCAAAAGATAACACCACGTTTGCCCAATGAGTAAATAGGAAGGAAGAATCCCACTGACAATCACTCAGTTTGATCCTCCATAAGTTGCACATAACACAGTAACTTTCCAACACTTTTTGTGTTCAAGTAGTACTGCTGAGATCAGCAGCTTCCATGCTGCACACTCAAGCCAAAGGTTGCATTTGGGTGGCAACTCAAAATACTCACTCCTTTGAAGTAATTTAGGTCCCCAAACCAAAGTATGTCTCTTCTTCATGACTCAACATGGATTCACTTTGCCGTCTGTACACAGCACCTGGTCCAAACCAACATATTGCACCTCAAAGAATTTGCAGTGCTCTGTTTCTCATCGGCTCAGAGCATGAGCAGAGCAACCAACCCCTTGTCAACCAACACCACATGACATGGATTTGCCTGTCAGTAGTACACAAACAGTCCCAGCAACATCTATTAGATGTTTTGCCAGGTAAACCCTCTTCCACAGGGGAATAATTTTGTTGGAGGGATAGATGTTCAGGGTGGGTAGTCATTGTTCAAGGGTTTTGTTCAGCAGCTACCTTCAATGCACAACTTCAGAGGTTCTATAACGACGAACTAAGTTTTAGAAGAGCTCAGGCATTTCCTTCCTTTCCTTAAATTACTACTGGATAGTATGCTCTGCTAATAACAGCAGTATAGGTGGGGGTAAACTTACCATAATTTCCTGTTAGCAGACACCTGCCTACACTATTTAAGCCATTCCTTGAAATGTTACAAACTGAAAGCAGTATTTCTTCCCATAAAGGCTTTGTCTCTCCTCCCTCAGTGCCCTCCTCCCTTCTCTGCTCACTCCTGGGCAAAGCACCTTTTCTGGTTCCTTTGTCCTGACTTAAATAGGGCAATTCGCAGAGGCGCCCTATTGGCTCAACCCGAGGGGGATGGCAGTCTGATCTGGTGGCCAGAACTAAGCCTAACCCGGTTCCAAAACCGGGGAGGTCGCAGGGAGCAAAACCCCTCTCCTGCCACCAGAACCACCCCCCCCTCCACATCAAACCATGACAGCATCATACTGAATTACTCAGCTGGCAGATTTATCCATTAGATACAGTAAGAACTCAGATGTCTCTCGACACATGGTTCAGGGAACAGATATGAACTGATGTCTCCAAGTATTTAGGAAAGAAGCTTCAATACAATATGTCACTTACTTCTCACGTGTCTATCTATATCTCTCAAGTCTATGCAGATATTTCTTTTGTCTTTACTGACTGTCAGTGAAAAGATACCATGAACAATACTATTTTCAGGACTGACACCAGTCTAAAGTATTCATATCAGCTAGCAAAATTGCCTTCAGCTGTTACTCATATCTGTGCTTTTTTTGTGGACTATCATCTAAGCCTACCACACATTCTTAAACACAGGCTGTTAATAAAAAAATGCATACATACATACACTAAATTTAAAATCATTACATATCATTTTCCTACAAAGTAAGTACAGTTAAACAAAACAAACAATACAAGATCAGTTAAAAAGAGACATCCTGCAGCTCAAATAAATATCAAGGAAAGATGGCTCTATAGATCAACTGCCTGAAAGAGCCACATGCTTTCAAGTTGCAGAAAGCGTACTGAAAAGGAACTCTACACGACTTCGGCATGCTGACCTACCAGAGTATGATGGGTCCCATCCACACTAGTGCCAGACTTCTGGGTTTTCAGTACATCACCATAATCTGCTGCATCAAAGTTAGTCTTCCACACCATTACCTACAGAAAAAAGGCAAGTGGCTAAGTTATCTCTATTAAATTTTTCCATCTACATTTGCTTAAAGGTCAATTTTATCAACACATCAGAAAAGAGTCAGCAAACGCACACCAAAGCTTACCTAAGAAAGCTCTGCCATCAATTAAGAGTGTTAATTGTAAATAGGCTACTGAATACAGACATAGCATAACTGAGTTCTCAAGAGGTAACTGACCTAGGCCTTCCAACATTCTTTGTGTCAGGAACATCACGGAACTAGAGGTACCAAGAGAACTTCAAAGCAACATGCAGAATATACCATTAAAACCACAAATATGTTAAAATACCATACTTAGGCAACACAGCAGTTATCAACCACACCCCAAACAACTAGTCACTGGTTTATCATCAGATTCATTCATAGGAAAAGGACAGTTAGTACTTTGAGACTAGTGTTAGAAATCTTGAGCTAGTTTGTCAGCTAAATACCAAACTTAAATCTCACGTATAGGTTCCTCTCCATAATGCAGTATTTTTTCAGAAGAGAAAGAAGGCCTCTTACACATAAACCACTTCAACATATCAAGACCAAATCTATGGATTAAAATCCTTAGCAGTGGCTCTGAAGTCTAAACAAAGTTTAAGAGCAATCAATCAACTATTTCAGAAATCTGAAAGACACATATGAACCCAGGCAGCTCATCTTGGTTATCAGAAGCATCAGTGTTTATCATTTACTTACAAGTTTTCATCCCTGCTTCGCCTGAAATAAAAGGATTTTTCTTTTGTAGCTGCATAGTTAACCAACGAGACCATTCCTTTGTGTAACGGAAAAAAAGCAATGCTCTTTTACGGTATAGATTGTCTCTTCACAGCTAGCAAGGGTGCTATTACGACAAAGACGAGCACTGCTACCTAGTCTAACCTGGGGATTAAGAGCAATGCAACACAGCCCAGTGAAGACTGATGACAGAAAAATGGATACTTACTCAGACCACTCCCTTGGGTTGAAGTCTGCCCATGTCTTCAGCAGAGCAACTCACACTATGTTAGAACCAGCCTATATTCGCAGCACAGGGTGCAAATGACACCACCTGATTCCAGCAGGCTCATACAACAGCCTGTTTGCAGTTCAGTAGTTAAACGTGGGTTTTTTTAGACAGACTACATGTCTAAATTACCCCACAACAATAAAAATTACTGTTATTTCTCTTGGATCCAGAAAGCTAGTGTTCAGCAAGGTCCATTCTGCTGAAAAAGCTTCCTGTACATACACAACTAGCAATCCAAGACCAATGTTGGTTTTAATACATACATATATACATTGTATGTTAGAGCTCTTCCTCCATGCACGAAAGGAAGCACTGCCTGCGTTTTAAGATACAAATATAAGGAGAGAGGCAATTCCTTCAATGGGAGCTAAGAACAGGAAAGCCAACAGCCACCCTCACCGATACACTCAATTCAGACACACGTAAGGCTTGAGCTATGACGGAAAGGGCTGCCCAAAGAAGTCAGTATATGACCGTGTGCCATAAGTGCACCTTTACAAAGCACCTTTCTGGGGAGGCATTGCCATTCAATGTTTCAGTTTAACAATACCAGGTGATACTTTGAGGGGAAAAAACACCACCACAATGAACCTCATCTGCAATGAGCTTTACTTCATGTAAAGAAATCCCAACCATAGGAGACAGAGGCAACTGATAAAATCAAAGCCTTTTGAAAGAATCTACTTTACACAATGGAGAAATGTAGGCTAACACATGCTCTTAAGCTAAAATGGAAGTAAATAAAAAGTCAGCTTCTTGGCTATGCCTAGAAATTGAAGTCAAATAAAATTTCTTAAGTTTTCTTATATTTCTTTGCTATATAACTGCAACTTCCAGCTACATCAGGGCTTTTAAGGAACAGAGAAATAACAGCCAAAATGCCTATTTATTTCTTGTGTTAGATAAGCATTTCAAGAGCAAACCTTAATATAGTGACCCCAATATAATTTTATAAGACAAAAACCAGGATGCACCTCTTCAAAACAGTCTGTTTAAAGCCTTAAATAAAAAGTTGTCTTAAAAGAGACATGATGACAAGCTATGCCACATAACTAGGCAAATCTATAAAACACAGTTAAAATGCAGCAGCTCATGAAACTGCCATGAGCTACAACCCTAGGATTAGTTTCCTCCTCAATAGTATACAACTGAAAACATATATCCCATAAAGAACCCAGCAAATCATTTCAGCATGGTCTAGACACACCGGGTACATTTTGCTTTTCCCCACTGACAACAGAAAATAAAACCCAGCAGCTTTTAAATAAAAGTGAATCTGGATTATAACTCGGAACCAGAAGCTAAAGGAAGAGATTCTCCCTTCTGCCCTAAATGTTTCATTGACAAAAACCCTTTACCAGCAGTACGAGACACCCAGGCTCTCAATCCTAGTGCATACATCAAGGTCAACAGAGAAAAGTCCAGCTCTGACCCAAAAAGCTGTGCAACTGCAGCATTAGAACACCTTTGCACCAGGCTCCCATTAATAAAGAGACCTACAGCCCCTATTCATGTCCAATCAGACACAACCAATCACAACTGGTTGCAGTCACTGGAGATGGCTTAGTCCCAGCATTTCAAATAAGACTGAGATGACAGATCTGTGGCAGGAGGAGAGCACCAAGGAATATGAAATACAGAGCACTGTAGACCAGTGGGGCCTGGAAGAGTATTCAGAGGAAGCATCCCTGCCTGCTTGCCTTGTCCTTACGCTTGTGTCTCAGAACTAGATCAGGAGACAATCCATCAGCATAGCCTGTGATACTCAAGATACCTCAACACAGCCATTTGCACACCCACCTAACTTATTTCCCAGCAGCAGATGCCTCAAAGGCCTATAACAAGGGCTGTTTATAGGGTAACATTTCTTCTGTTGTACATACCCATTCCCAGACAATCCAGCTGGAATGCTTCCTCAGTAAGAAAAGTCTATGTTTAATATCTCTCACTATTTTTAATATTTCTTTTTGAAAGCAGTAAGATACCAAGAAAACAGTAACAACAAGGCTCAAAACTATCAATTTAAACTAGTCACATACCTGTTCATCAGATCCTCCAGAGGCAAACAGGTCTCCAGTTCTTGAAAACGCTACACAGGTAGCTGGCCCCTGCAAACAGATTTATAAAGATAGGTTTAAAAAAACAGAAAAGAAAACAAAGTGTTATAAAGCTCGATTCATTAGGGCTTTACCAGGTATTTCTCATTTGACATCACCAATCTAAAGGCAGAATTAAAAAAGCTCTTATCTGTCAGGTAAGTGGGCCATAATTAACATGCTAGGCTTTCTGGCAGTTACTTACCATTTCCGACATTTTGCCCCCAGTTTAAAATACCCACTATTTTGTGGCCATGGCACAATATCCATGGCATTAAGACAGGAAGAAACCAAGTTTTACAGCTTCAGGCTTTTCTTTGTTCCCTTTCAGTCATTCTCTCTTCTCTTTAGAATTAGAAATTTCTAAAACTCCTGTTCTTTCACTAAAAGCAGTGAAACTGTTGAGTTTTGTTAAACGCAGCCTTCAGTTAGCCACCTGACGGAAAGGTTTAAAGCAAAAAAGGAGGTTTAAACACACAGAGCAGCATCAAAAGGCCTACTGAGAAAGACTGTTGGATGTAAAATACTCTCACTACCAACAATTTTAAGCATTCACAAAATCATAAACCATGTCCCATAAAAATATGAGGTTTTTAAAACAAGTTTGACGGGCAATGAATCCACCTTTCATGCTTCAATTGTCAAGCCCTCAGAATCTATATTTTCCAAGCTCCTCTTCACACCATGAACACTAGAACCATGAAAGCAAAATGCACTAAGCCAAGATTTTCACACAATCATGGAACTCCAGGGGCCAGAACTTCAAACATGATCCAGAATCTTCAAGACACTGACACCACAAGACAGCAAATTTCATGGACCACTATGTGCACCAGATTCACTATGGAAAATGGTATCTTCTCTCCACATGCTTTCCCAACACCCTTTCTTTGAAAATACATAACTGCCACTAAAGGACAGCATAAAACACAAGACTCTGATAAAAATAGCCAACACGTAGGGCTACAGGCAAGAAGTGAAAGAATTAGTTCTATCATGAAGGAAAAGGTGAGGTGGAGTTAGTTTGGGCTTTTTTACAGTCATCACATGCTCTCCTATGTATTTCTCAGATATTCCATCAAACTGCTGCCTGCAGAAGACCTGAAACTTAAAGCTCCTGTTTACTCCACCATGACCTAACTTCAAAACATGCTTGATCTGCTATCAACCAAAGCAATAAATTTGCATCAAAATGCTTCTAACCTTGGCCAAATGAATTAAGTCAAGAAATCTGTACAAGCAGAATAACAATGCATAAGATTCAGTATTCAGAGCAGACTCCAATTACTCGTTTTATTTGAGACTTTGCAGACAAGAAGCTCACAAAGTTCTCAGCACAGGAGGAAGAAAGAGCCAAGGCCACCTGAGGAACGCTGGTAAAAAGGACAGGTCACTGGATGGCAGACAGAGCAGCATCAGCAGAATATACTTTTGTACATTAGCTTCTATTTACTGTATTCTGTAGCACTACCTAAAGTTTTCCAGGAGGCAGCTATTCTCTTTGGATACCAACCAGCAGGACAAAGTCAACACAGGGGGGACATTCAAAGGCATGAGAAACAAAACAGAATGACTGCTTCATATCCCACCACGTGGGGAGCACGTGGCCAAGCAACGCCAGAGGCTTCAAACCAAACTGGCGTCGCTCACCATTTTTAAGCTACAGCCTAATGATCTATGCAGGTTTGTGTTAGTCACCAGGTTATATGAAGAACAGAAGTCTGGCTTAAACTGCTCTTCTCTTCGTAGTTTTACAAAAGAGATGCCAGAGTTAGTGCATCCAGGATCATCTTCACACAGCACAGGCACTTGCACTTTCAAGAAGCCTTGTTCTTAAAACAACAGCCAGTTCTGAGAGACTTTAATGGTGCTGACTGCTAGAGCGCTGCTTGAGTAAAAAACACGTGTTTCACACCACGCATCTATTTTAATATGTTTTCAACCTTTCAGAAAGGAGGAGGCACACAGGAAGGATGAGGCAGGCACTCTGAGATGCAGTTAAACAGAGCTGGGAAATCATTACGTGTGTTTGAGTACAGGCACAACAGACAAACTGTTCTGCTTAGAATAAACAGCCGAGGAGCCAGATAGTAAAGTTTTATGTCAGCCACTAAACACATTATTTTCCAGCATGGGCAAAAGCTCAGGCTTAGTGCAGTCTGCAGTGGTCAGAGGCAGGAACGAGCATTTGCCGAGGCAGTCTATGGTCAAGTTTGCTGGGAAAGCAGCTGAACTAGTGACAGGCTGAAAAAAAAAAAACAACCAGAAAAGCCACAACCACCACCATCGGAAAACTCCACCACACAAATACACACCTCCTGACAGAAGCAGAGTTATTCTCTTTCAAGTAAGATCATGTATCTCAGAAGCCAAGTAAGAAGCTTCTCCTCTCCCTGTATCAAGTTGCAATGACTATTCTACTAAGAGTTCATGTCTTCCTAATGGGTATCACATGGAAGTCTGACATCCAGTTTGTTTCTAGTTTCCCTTCTTTCCCTCCTTCGCAGAAGTGAGCTCGTCATTTTAAGTCCTAAAGGCAGACAAATACTCAAAGACTGTATTTGGGATAAACACCCAACTCTCACTGCAACCTATGTCTCACAGTCCTGTGTGCTTTCAAATAAGCTGGCACGAGGTTATGCTGGCAAAACTAGAGTCTTGATGTGGTCACTCTCAGTGTGAAGAATTTTAGCTTCCTTAAAACACATTAAGGTATTCCCACACTATCATTTCACCTGCAGCGATTTCAAAACATTTTGAGGCCTTCTGATAGCAACACCTCACTCAAGAGATCTTGCCAGAACTGATCTAGCAGAAGCAATTTCCAAATGCATGCACAGTCATTAGTGCGACTAAGCTTGTCCAACTAACACAGCATTAAATAATGCAGATATTCCAAACCACAGACGGCACCATCAATCAGCTGAGACAAAGCGTGCTTCTGCCTTCTCCTCCCACCCACCTTCCCTGGCAGTTCAGCTCTCTGACCACTGTCAGGAATGGAGACTGTCTAAAAACACAAAAGCAAAAGACAAATAAGCAATAAGAAAGGGCAGAAACAAGTACCTAGCCAGAAAACTGCACAGTGGTGAATACTGCTCAAAGATAACAGTGCTGAGGATACAGAAGCTGCACTCTGACTGTAATAAACCAGTCCGGGTTGGGAGGGGAAAAAAAAAAAAAACAAAACCAAAAAAAACCCCACCAAACAACGTTCAAGACATTGCTTAAGACAAAATGTTCAAGAACAAGCACAAGTGAGGAATACTGGAGAGGAACAATTTTTCACAAAATGATTTTTATCAGTCTAAATATTTCAGTGTATTTAAACAAAATTTAGCACAATACAAATCACATCAAAACAGGCAGTGAACTGACTCCAAAGTTATGGCATTCTGAAGGGAAAGGAAAAAAAAAAGTTCAACAGAACGTATTCCTCCCAAAATAGAAACTGATATCAAAGACTGAATGTGCCTTTATAAATTGAAAGACGGGGAACAAACAAGTCTACAGACACAACATCCGCTACAGATTTGTTGACATAAGTGAAAAGTATTTTTGCTACATACACTTACAGCACTCTTCCTGGATATAACAGGTTTGCTATAGCAACATATAAATACTAGTTTGCCGAATACTCTCGCAATTTAATATAAACACACAAAACAAAAATAAAATACGCATGCAAGTGATTAGACCCAGCCTAACTCCCATTTGTTCCAGGTAAGCACGACAGAGATCCAACAGGTTTCTGAAACAGTCCTGGACAACAGGTATATGATTGAAGACTAAAGAATTCAGATCTTAAGATATTTTTTCCCCCCTTTAAACTTACTGTTTGCATTAAAAGTGTCAAAAGGCAGCATTTGCATATTCTTCTATACAAGTTGTAGGGAGAATTTTTAGCTTATTTCCCATGCAGAACTAGAACATCTATAATGCAGCCACCTTCTAAAGGACCACTTTATTCCCCTTTCTGTAGCAAGATACAAATGCCCTTCCATCAGTATTTCTCGAGGGTTCAGAAGTTCCAGTTATGCACCCTCATCGTGTTAGGTGCTGCACACAAGCTGCTAGCACCAGTCCTCAAATTCCTACAGCTTCTTGTCTTTGATTAAACAGCAAACTGCAGAAAGAAGGGACTGGACAACGAGATGCACCAAGTCAGCAGTAAGGAACGTTTCTATTTAGTCCTCAGCAGGTCAACAACATAAGGACTGTTGAGCTTTTGTGCATGTCAAAGTTTGAAATTATAATAACAGTTTTTGTGATACTGGGAGAGAGCTGCAGAAAGTTTGAGGGAAAGTACAGAAGAGAGCAAAGAGAGAGCAAAAAGTTATCCACTGGAAACGTTGAGTGGGAAGAACATTGTCACTAATCAATATTCGACTCAGCTCCTCTAGTGAAAGAGTATCAGGCTGGGTGGAGATAAGCCCCAGGAAGCCTTGAAATGGACAAATAGCTCGCACACTAGATGCGGTGAAGAAACTGGAATATCAAAAAAGGAACCCATACAGAAGGAATGACGACAGGATCAAACCTACTCCTTTGCAGCAGCATTCCCAATGAACAAGGTTTGGGCATGGTAGCCACGTATGGTAGCTGAAACACCAGGTGTCGTCCCACTTCTAGCTGCATGCGGAGGTAAGAAGGGTGAGGCACGGCATGCTACACCATCTAATTTACGTGCAGACTACGCCCAGAGACAGAGATTGTGCCTCCTCCTTGTTTTCCCACTTCCTACAGATTAAGGCTATTGATCATAAGGCCTTCACTGCCCCAGCAATTCACAGGTCGATCGGCATACACAAAACATTAAGTGCGGCCTTAGAAAGATGTTCAGAACTATTCTGGATGGCTTAACTGCGTTCACCACCTAGAGAGATGGGATCCGAAGCCAGGACACAGACTACAGCGCTGGACAAGTGACTGGCTGGATGCTAACAACATCAGTAACAATTGACACAGGGATGACAAGAGACAACAGGAATAGCATCCCTGAACACAAAGCTTTCGGAGGCGGAGCTAAAAATAGATCTCTCTGAAATAAATACTTAACAGAAAGGCCAAGAGTTTAGTTTGGGGAAATGGAAATATGCCTGGAGCAGTCAGTCATATCTACATGCAGATAGCAGACGAATGTGTACCATCTATAAATAATAAGCGGACAATCCCAGAGAAAGCCCTCTTGAACACGATTTCCTCCCCCACAGAACTGCTGGAGTACAGAAGACACACAATTTCAAGAACAGCAAGGCCAACACCAACAGTCAATTCGAGTCAAGAGGGGCCAGCCTTGCGAGCTTCAGCTAGGAACAGAGCTAACATTTTGGCTTCAGCGTAACAGCAGAAACAAGAGCCAGGCTGGAGAGGGTCCAGGAATAAACCAGAACAGAGTAGTTTAACGCACAGTCTGCACGATGAAAGGAGAGGCAAAGAGGAAGGTAGCTGGAGAGACAAGTGGGGTCAAGGATTCTTTTTTTTTTTCTTTTTAATCCTAGAAGAAACTAAAGCATACCAGAGAAGAGGCAGGTAAGAGTAAGGGAGGTTCCAAGAGCTGGAACAAGGCATATCTAGAGGATGCAAATAGTTGAATTAAAGGAGAGCTTCCTCTTCTGCTGCCTACAAAAGGAGATGCAGAAGTTGAAAGATACAGGCCAGTATATCCAGTCAAACTCTCTGGGAATAGATTAACTGGCACAAAGAGTAGAAGGAGGTAAGAGTGGTGACAAGGTCTGAGAAGTAAATCCAGCAGCAACCAGCACACTGGGATCCCAGGCATGGGATCATCAGTTCAAGACATAAAAGAGACAATAATAAACAGAGCAGCCACTGTCACTGTTGACAGTGCTTTCAACTGCCTCATGGCACATGAGAAAAGGGTAAGTCATACTTGGACAGACGGACATTGAAATGACAGAGGAGCAAAAGATGTAAAGAATAAGTGATCAAGACAATTAGGAAAACACCAAGAGCAGGTAAGAAACTTGATAAATGCATTTGAGTTTTAAAGAACATAAAGGGCCTGAGGCAAGATCCTAGATGTCACAAGTCTTTCACCTATCACTTGGCTTCGGCAGCAGAAAAAGCAGTGAAGAATGTTCAGTGAAGATCAATTCAAATTAACAGACCTTTTGGTAAGACAGGAGCACTGAGCCCGTATCTCAGGATGAATGACAAACTTACAGCAAGGAAGCCCACAGCTATGAAGACCTATTCAATCTCATCAGAAAAAGTGAAAGACAATAGCAGGATACTTAGCAGGAGAAGAAAGCTGAATTCAAAGACGATAGAGGCAGGAAGAAATACAAGGGGTAAGACAGGTAAAAAAGTTAGCACACACTTGCTTCACAATCTGGTACAGGATGCAGCACATATCCTGCAGAAGAAGCAGACAGGAAAATCCAAATCTTAGAAAGAGATAAGAGCTAGGGAAAAAAAAGCTATGAAAGTCATGGATGTTTGTTGACTTTTTGCAAACAAGACAGACACCCAAAAGACAATGTGGAGAGGAAAAAGGGTGTCAGTACAGGTACTGCACATTGGCAAATCAAGAGATGCAGGACAGAGCTGAGTATTGTGCCCAAGTGGGGATGGAGTGGAAAGCTATAGGGACTGTGGAAAGAATCCACATCTCCACTGGTAAGAACAAGAAAAATGTTTAGATTTTCCTAGAAACTGCACAATGAGGGTGATAACACAAAGCAGAGAAAGGAAGAGGGAAAGGCAACTGAGGAGAAAAGCACAGGAGACAGAGATGGCAATGGCAACAGCAACAAGGGATGTTTTCATGCAGAATACCTCTGAGAAGAAGTCACAAGATTCTCAGCCCACCGAGCTTCGAAAAATTCCTGGTTTAGTACATAGAGCAAGACTGTCATGCCTGCATCTTCCTTCAACAGGGAGTAAGGGCTAGAGCTGACACAAGGAAAATTTATACTGGCACCTTATAATTGAACCTTCAGTAGCTTTTTAACTCCTGAAAGTTTCAGTATTAAAAAAAACAAAACAAAACCCGAAGAATAGAGCACTCCTATTTCCTTTTAATACTCCAAAATGCTAATTTAAAGTCAGTTGCTTGTTGTTTGCAACACACCCTGGCCTCCTTTTGTTTGTCCAGCTCCGTGCAGCCCTGAGGTGTCCTCACACCCTTCAAAGAAGACCAGGCCTGCATGGATGTTTAATGCCACCTAGGCAGACCCGGCAGCAGACAGTAAAGGAGCACACTTGTTTCCTGTCCACGTGCTCAGATCTTGCTCTTTAGTCGGCCAGCAAAGCAGAGAGCACTTATGCCACCCAGGTAGGTAGGATGTAGCTACTTCATTGTTCAAGTCAAGGTTGCTTGGAGAATCATACTTTGCATTTTCTGCCTTTGTATTTATAAACATAACTATGCAGATGTTTTATAAATATTTACTGCGAACTTCCATTCCGCTAAGGAAGTCAGTCTGGAAATGCTCGAATCAAACCAGCCCAAAGGGCAGACAAGCACTGTGTACATACCTGCTCTCCTCCAGCAACTCTCCGGAGGTGACTTACAGCCCCCAAAACATTCTGTTCCTTGATGATGATTCAGTACCAGAGGTGGACCTACATACCAAGCTGGTGTCTCATCTACATGGAATTAAGCAAGAGCACTTCACAGTTTGAAGCACTCCAGATCTAAAATATGCAGCACAGCACAGAATGATATTTCACAGCTGCAAGATGTCAGCTCCAAGCTGCAAACTCCTGCCTCTAACAATCCTTCTGCTACAAGGGGGCCAGCTACATTACAATTAAAGACAGCAATGTAAACTTGGCAATCCTCCCTAGGTAAACTATGGCTAATCAGCTGCTAACAAATTCCTGGCAGTCCAGCAGTTGCGTCAAAGTATGTCTACAGAACCTTAAGGTTTTTTTCCGTCAAGTGTCCACTTGCATGCAGCCTTCCCAGAACCACGTAACAGCAGTCAGCTGTCAGAGCAGGAACAAAGTCTCAACCAGCATATTCACCCACACAAAGTCACAACTCAAGAATGTCTTCAGAACAGGCTGTTCATTTGGTGACTAACATATAGCCCTCACTTAAAAAGGCAAATCTACTTAATGACCAAAAAAATCCACACCCACTTCATTTTTGGACACTTGGGAGACACTGGAAGAAATCATAGTGAGAAAAAGGGGGGGGGGGGGGGGGAAAGCAGCCCTCAGTATTAAGTAGCCCGGGTTTATCTGTGAGCAGAGCAGGCTAGAGGAGCAGCCAGTGCAGGAATCTACCTCAGCAGCTTCTGATGAAAGCAGGGCCTGTTGTCACTGCCAGTTGCTTTGGATTCTCAAAGCTAACTTTTTTTTTGTGCCACTGCACAAGGTGAGGAGTAGTCTACAGCGCAGTGGGGAGGAAAATGGAAAGCAGGCTCAGCCTCCTACTAAACAATAACCAGGCACATCCCTTCCTGAGGGAAGAATGCAAGGTGTAAAGATTCACTGTTCGTCCACACTTATCCTTTTCCAGAAAGCTACTTCCCAAGAACTCACTGGGCAAACAAAGACAAATACAAAACCAAAATGCATTTGTTATCTTTCCCCCATTCTTTTCAGCATTTGAACCCTTTAGTCAGTTTTAATCAGATCTTTCCATGAAGTAGAGCTTTAAGTATGAGGTTGTCCTACTTTTCCATTAATATTACAAAAAAGGAGAAAAGTTAATTAATACACAGCAAAAGTGAAGTTACAGAACGAAGTGGACCTTCTTAGACATCAGACAAGCTAGTCACTAAACGAAGCCGCAAGAAGCCAGAATTCTCGGTTTTGCAGCTTACACAGTGACCATTATTGCCCAGAGCCATCCCCATCACCCCCCAACAGCTTCAGGCTGTGATTTTCTCCAGCTAGTTTTGATGCTTTAAGACTCAGCCCCAATTTTAACAGAGACACAAGTGAGTGAAGAATTTGTTCTCTTTGTCCCTTTGGAAAGGGTACCTTTAAAGTTGGCCTGCTTTTTCCATGCCTTTGAGCCTCAATCAGGATGGACAATGAAATTAGTCTATTTATTTTCATTTAACATTTAAAAAGAGAGCTCCAAGCATTCATATAATTAACCTTACAAACAACACATCCAGCAGCACAATACTAAGAGGCCAATCAGTTAAACTTAACCAACTAGCAGCATTTATCACCTTCAATTATTTAATTCAGTCCATTAACAAAATGGAAACATGTTTCCAAATCACATCCCAAAATATGTTTCCTCTATTTTACCATTACCGTCCTTAAGTCTCCTGTCAGGCGAATAGCATTTATCTTCACAACACCTATGTCAAGGGGGCAAGTGTTATTTGCACCACTCTGGAGAGGGAGGGAGACAGAGCTGTGGTACAGAGAGTGCACGACAGACCCAAGATCAGAGTCTAGGGCGCAGCTCCAACTGTGCCCCTTAAGTCTTTTAGACTTCTATCCTCAAAACTGGAGCTCCCCTTCTGTCTGGCTTTCTCACCCTCCACATTCCTGCCTTACCTCCTTCCCTCCCCATAGGCTTTCGCTTTAAAACAGTGATGACCTCAAAGATTAGTAGCAGTACTGTCATCATAACTTTATGCAAGAAAGTTTTTGAAATACTTTTGGCCATGAAGAATGAAAGACTCAAGCATAGATTTGCCCAGTTTGTTATGGATTTGTACATTACAGTATAAAAGGCTTTGCCTCACCTGGTGACCGTGAAGAGTATATAGAAGTCTTCCTTCTAGCAAGTCCAGAATTTTAAGAGTTGAATCATTGGAAGCAGTAACCAGATAGTTTCCAGAGGGGTGAAAGGAAAGACTGTTTACCACAGCACTGTGCACTAAGGATGGAAAAAACGTATATAATCGTCACTGAGACCAGTTTACATAAGCCCAAGGCAAAAGAATAAAATAAAGTACAAACACATGCCAATTTTCTGTTATAAAGTTTAACAGGAAAATTATCATGGGGGAAACATTCCACAAAACCCCTTCAAAGCACTGGAGAACAAGGGCAGTATTCAATTCTTGTAAAAATAGGCAATACTCTACTGAAAAGAAAAAGGAAGCTTTGCCAATTATTCTGGGAGATTTAAGGCTACAAAAGCTTCCAGTGTAGCCCCAAAATGTAACTATATGCACAAGTGAGCTATACGATTCCAAGAGAGCTGGATATTGACATCTTTTACTACCGTGGAGCTGCTGTTCTCACTCCCAAGTCAGTGTAGAGTAAAATCTATATGCGAGCACGCTAAGGAGAAGACTTAAATTACAATGAAAAATAAGCTCAAAGTTGGCATTGCGCAGGTCTTTTGGTTTACTACCCAACTCTAACCAAGACTGGGTTTACGAGAAACTAGGAAAGAGGAATCAGCAACTTGAAAACAGTCCAGTATCAGCATTATTTCTTCAAACATCCAATTTGTCTCACCAAAAAATTAAAACAAGCATGAATAGACAAACTATCAAGAGCGTAAACTTCCAATAAAGCAATCCTTCCTGCATGAAGATGAAGCCTAAGAGTTATTCTGAAAACAGCTAAAGAAAATGCTAGGAAAAAAGTCAAACTACACTTAAGTTCACCATAACATTAAACACCTACCCTAATGTAGGGCTTTTTTTCCCCCTCCTCAAACAAAACAGGCTATTGAACAGATTTATTTATGAGAACATGCAGTACTTTACATTTGCACACCTTCCTGAGCATATGTGACATTACAGAACATTAAGACTACGCTTGAAGAGGGTTTTAACTATCCAATTATTCTTAATTATACTATGTGCCCTCCAAATGTTCTGGTATCTCAAACCTACTACTACATCCCCCCAGCTAAATTTAAATTCCCTTGAGAGTCTACTGCGCATTTCAAATTCAAACTGCCTGTTAAAAAAAACCCTCAAAATACAATTTTAAAGACACTGAATTTTTTTGCAGATGTGGATTTGAAGCAGAAATCTGAAATAACCTTGCTCAATCGTAAAAAAGAATGCATCTACTTTTTTGAACTCTCAGGAACACTAGATACCTCACCTTAAGTTCTGAGAACATAACTCCTCTTGACTTGGACTATTAAAAAACACAGAAGAGAACCTTAACTCAACACAGGTAACTTCTAAACAGTTATTCCTGTTGGTGTATACTGCCTCTATCACACAGCTACATCTTCCTCTACCCTGTAGAGCTACACCCAGCCCTGTATTGCACTATGTATTAAAGGAGAAAAAGTCTACATGGAGTTTTTCCTCCTGAGAGAGTGCTAAATACATTTGTCCTCTGAAAATTCTATTCCAAGTGATTCGTAATATTCCTCATCCCGTTAGTGTCTACAGTCAGATAAAGGCAAACATATTTTGTCAACTAAGGCAAGTCCTAAAAGGAATCACACCAGAAATAGATGAAGTTAATGATACATCTGCCAAGTCCCAGATAGTGAGCAAAGTATTTCCAGCTTCACCAAAAAAATTTTTCATAAAGGAAAGAAATCATACAGCCTGTGGCTGTGTAAGCAGTCACAGCTTCTGTGCCCAGGGAGTTCTTGGCTGTCGTAACTCCTCAGAGAAAACTTCATCTCTTTTCTGCCAAACCAGCTTGTATCTCCCACAAGGCCATTCACGACACCTCTCCAAAAACTTGCCAGGACGTCCTGCAACATCACTTCATTTCATGTTGTGAACGATAAATCCGGTGCAGCACGAGGTGGCATCTCCCAGTGTCTTGTTGCTACAAGCCTACCTTTCTGCCAGCCAAGCACTAGGAAAAGAATAGCCAGTAAAGGGACTTATGGTGGGGGATTAACAACTAAAACTGGGTCATGTCATCCTACAGACTGACTGAACATAACTGTCCCAAGTCCGATAATACCAATTTTCTGTAATCAGTGCATGCAACAATTCAGTTACCACCAGTGAGAAAATAAATTAGGATGGATTTGACACAGCCAGAGTCCCCAGTGAAGAGATAACCACCATCCAGCTCCATCTGAACTACATAAAAGTACCGACTGCTCTTTTTAAATATCAATTAAAAAACAGGTTAGAGTTGTTTCCTCAGACCTGCAATATAAGTGCTTGAATAAAGCATCCGTCTGCTCTCCTGTACAGTAAACGTGACCAGAGCATACTCTACTTAGCTTAAATAAAAACCAAAACAAAAACCAACATTACACCATTTAAAAAGTTTTGCAGTTTGCTCTCTACTTCCAACTTTCAGTTACAAATGTCACACTTGAAACAAGTCCTGACAACAAGAGCAACACTGCTGAAAGTCTTACCAGTTTTTGAAAACAACCCAACTACAACATGCAAGAGACCATGGCAGAACTAGTTATCTATTAACTCCTTGATGCAACTCAATCTTTATAATGGATTCCCTCCAAATCAGCAGCCTGAGCTCGTCCTGAGGGAGGAGATGCCCTCTAGTGGGACCGGGATGGCAGCTCCACATGGGAGAGCCACAAAACTAAATCCGATTTAGCCAAAAGGCATGTGTACAAACCCTCGAAAGAGCAGGACTTACACTCCCACCTCCAGAACATGCTACAAACGCATCAGTTTGCAGCCACAGGAGCGTGAAGCGGCTGCACAGAGCTACCACTGCAATTTCAGGCCTCTTCGCCTTTTATGACTATTTCTAGTCCAAAGTTTAATATACAATTCGGATTTACTCAGTAGCTGTTAAAAATAACACTCATAACAGGAAAAGATCACTTTGATAGCAAGGGTGTCAGACTAAAATGCCATTCAATAAGGGTGTGATACAGGGGAAATACAGAACCCCAAGACACAAAAAACCTGGCAGCCCGCCTAAACAACCTTGGATTCGGACAATTTAATAGCAGTAAGTGGAAAGCAGGAAGAGACGATTTTTGAGCCAAGTTATACTGTGGCTGGAAACTTGCACTGCAGATCTTGTCACTGTTGAAAAGCTGATAAAGTAGGTTAAAGAACAATCTGGAACTGCTGAAGTATTTAAACACAGTACCTATTTTAGCAACAAGACTTCAGAAAGGCGTTTCCAAGTTTCGATACTGGACACAAGTTAACAATATTTATTACACAAACAATCACACTTCAGTATTCATCACTGTAATTGTACCAGCTCAATACCAATGAACTGGAACAACAGTCCTCAAAAAGTTTGATTTCCATTAGATTTTGTTAACTATTAGAGAACTGGAAGTGATCGTGAGTCCGTAAGTATAACTGAAGAAACAAGAAAAAAAAAAAGCACATTATATGAGAGTTCTAGTTCAGGCAGGTTTACAGTTGAAAAAGAGTGCAAAGAGTGCTTGACTTGACTACATAGGGCGAATACACTTGAGAGGAGGACTCTACATTTAGAAGCTAGGAATAAAACACAATCCAGGAGCAGGAAGCTGATAATAAATAAGGAATATGTGTTTTTTATACCCAAGAAGAAACCTTGTTCCAATGACAATGGAAGTGTCACTATCAGTGTTTAATAATCAGCTCAGATGATCGTAATGATGTTTCCGTCTATGTGCAAAGAGCAGAAGAGCAGCCCTCTCTCTACACGCAGCAGAATTACAAGCGCATTCTAAAGTTTGCAGACTGTTTCTCTTCTACAGCAACCTCCTTGGGGAGCTTTTATTTACTTTTTTTCTGGAACCCAAAGGACTTTCATAATCTTAATAGCTTCTCTGCAGACACTCTGCATTTGCTTCGAGATGAGTAAATCCTATTGCTTTTATCTACCAGAAGAGGTCTACTCATTCACAGGTTGCTGTGAAGGAAGACAAACTGGAAACACTGCTCAGTGAACACTGCTACACTTTCTCTGCCTTTCTGTATCAGGGGAGACTGAAGAACCTGTATTGAGAGCCTGCAAATTCTTTCATTGCCTAGTGAGTAAAGGGATACACAGCCAAAAGTACTTCAAAAAACAATTACAGTTTTTTAATAAAGCCAGGAGGACCAACAGCTTTAATTTCAAACTCAATTTTTGCCTCTTACCTTGTGAAGTTAGCAGGAATCAACTGCAAGCTATTTTTTTTACTCTGTATTTTCTGCCTGGCATCCAGCTGTGAGGCTGTCACAGCAGGAACTGACAGTATCTGATGCGGATGGCAGAAAGAACAATACACTAAGCTCCAGCCGCGTTATCTCTGATCTGCTTTACTAGCATGCCAGAAGCAGTCTTCATGAAAAGCTAACAAAATTAAACTTAATAAGCTATCTGTACTGGAAACAGTGCTTGGGAATATATGGATTTACAAAATACTACAGCAGCCCTAAAAATTGTTAGTAGTAAAGGAAAAAAAAGCCACATTTAGACTTAAACTAATACGCACAAAGCAGGATGATCAAACCTAAAGATGCAGGGATGGGAAAGCATCCTTTTTCTATCCAGTTCTAGCAAACAGCAGCACTGATCAGTTTGGCAAGAACAGGTAGTGGGAGGAGATGCCATTTGGAAGGCAAAGGGGCAGGGAACAAAAATATATAATATATCTAAATATAAAAGCTAGCTACTCCAAGGACAAGCCAACCTGGACAAGCCACAACAAGGCCAAAGCTAACTTTGGAAGCTGAAAATCAAACACACTGGAAAAGGAACTGTAAACATGGATCATGGTATAGAATTGCAATTGGTTGATTTTGATTTTCCTCTTTCGTTAACTTTTCCTAATTTTCTCATGGAAAACTTAACTTTTTGCTTTCCTGGAATGCATCTGATTCCTCCTATAGGCTTATTCAGAGGCAAAAACTGTCTCCTTTACTGCACATCATCTCCTCCAGAATGGTGAACATGAGCCAAGTGGCATCACAGACAACACCTATGCACATCTGCAACATGGAACGGTTTCAGCATCAGGGCCTTTTTGCTTTTTGATGGTGGGCAGAGGAGGAGAAATCAGAACAGAGGTGTTTCTCACCAGTATGTGAGAATCAGCCTTGAGGCTAACACAAAGCAATGCACGATGTTTGGTGAAAAAAGGCTTCCACTGGCAGGCCTAACCCAGCAGCCTTCTGGAAAAGTAGCAGGTGACGAAGAAACAGTCCTTAGACTTCAGAGCAATTCATACCAATACGTGGAAAGGTCTGACTTTTCTGAGATCTTAACTTGCCTTGATAATGTTGAAGAAGTCTATTCATCCTAACGTCCCACACCTTCACTGTGTTATCTGTACCAGCCGCAGCAATGCATGTACCACTGGGATGAAAATCCACATGATTCACAAACCTGTAAATTGCAGTTAAATCCAACTGTTTACATTCAACTATTGCTAAAGATCAAAAACGTCTTTTCAAGAAGGGAAGCTGCATCATGGTGCATTGAACAGTGCAGAAAAGGGGAGACAACCTGAAAATTTGTATTGCTGAATTTCACTTTAAGATCTTGCTTATTACCCCAAGTAGACAGCAGGTTAGATCTAAGCACACCATCTTCAACATTTTGCAATACAGGTGTAGGAGCTGTAAATATAAGTCTCCTGAAATCTGATGGATCCGACTGTCACAACAATATTTCCAAGTGTTCATTTAATGTTTGCATAATATCTGTCTTCTATTAAATTAACAGGGTACCTAGAGCAGTGTGTACAAGACTAAACAGATATTTTTCTGCTATTGTGCTTAACTAATTTTAAGATGGAACTTACTTAATTTGTGCCTGAAATCATATTTTGCCACTTGGAAGGTGGGGAGGCTGAGATCAAATTCCTTTCTGGACTTCTATGCAATCAATTTTTATTTTGAACACACAAGTAACAGTTAAAACCTTCAAAGCATTCAATGAAGAGCATCTTGTAACTCCTCAAGCAATCCACGCAAGAAATTGGATAAAATTAATTATCCTTTGAGTATTGTCATAACAAATGCTGAGGAAGATGAGGTATTTCAATAGGCTGTTTGGACAGGCTATATTCTTAAGAGCACTGGAAAAAACAATGCTGTCTGATTTTGTCTTAATATCATTGTATATTATTACCTGGAAAGAACACAACTTTGTACTTAAAAATTCAATGCAGCAAGAAATTTGGAAGAATCCAGTCTCCATTCCCTAAGGACTTGTTCTGTGTTTCTGGACAATTTAACTTTTGCTGTGGCTCAATACTTGCCACGAAAAAATTCTGATTCAACAGCTGTTTTTCTGAATACAAAGTGGTTATCCAAAACCTTGCTGTTCAAAAATTTGGGAATAAACAAAGCATCCAAGTACCAATCTGCCAGTACTCTTTTGCTCTTTCACTTCAACTCGGAGCAAAATAAAAAAATCTTAACATAGCCCGAAGAGGAAACAAAGAATTTAAGCATCTCCAAAAATAAAAAAGCATAAAGAAACTAAGTCTTGACGTGTTGGACAGTTATCGAAACGTAACCCTCAAGGTTCCAATCTGGAGAAGTCATAAAAAGGTCAAAGCAATTCTGGAAGTTGTTTTTGCATCTGGTCCTCTGCTGGTTGTTTTTGCAATAGGTGATAATGATTTTTTAAGAGGTAGAAATGACTGCCAGGCCAAGGACCTCTGCAGTCACAAAACCAGGTGTACATTCACCAAGCCTCCTCATTCCAGAATTCACAAGGCGGCCAGCCCTCATGCACCGCCAGGTACTTACCCGCCGTGCTCACAGAAGGAGTGTATACATTCTCTGCTGGTTTTATCCCACAGTTTGACAGTTTTATCATCGCTGGCTGACACTATCAGTCGTCCATCAGGAGAGAATCTAAGATAAGAGTTACAGCAATTAAGAAACACCCCCAAACAAAAGGTGTACAGGGTCAACTGGATTTGGCCAGCTGTCAAGGTATGCTGGTAAACACAACTCGCTCTTCAAGAAGTCACACTGGCATCAGTAGGGCTAAAAATCCAATCACTGGAAGTCGAGGGGGGCAAAAAACAGAAAAAAAGCAAGCCAGAAGTCCTCAAACTGTCCCTAACAGCACAAACACATAAAATAACGTTCAGGGAAGACTTAAGTTCAACTTAAGATCTCCTGTCCTACTTGTTTCAACTTCGGTGTTTCTCAAGTTGTTTCTCTGCTCGGATTCAAAACGACTCCTGCCTTTGCCACAAGCATTCAGAGCAATACAACTATTCCCAAGGTAACAGCTGCAGTAGCTGAAGTTTCTTTATTCGAGTGCCTTAGAAGAATATATTAAGCTCTTATCTCAAAATTCCATATACAAGACAGATCAGTATCTCTCTTCAGAGGCATACATTTTACAAGATCGGGACTTGAGTCCCTGACTAGAGAACATCATCATACACACCGGAAGAACATTCTTTCTGCTCTGCTGCAGGCACCTATAGTACTCCCAGCCACTGCCACCATCACATTCAAGAACTATAACGAACTTTTCAACTATAGAGAAACTGTGGGTTTATCCTAGATGCATGTATACCTAAAAACTCCTCAGAACAACCCAGATGGACAACTGAAAATCAAATCTGGGACAGTTATCAGGAAATACTGGTTTTATTACGGCAGCACTTTCAGCATTTTGGAAGGAGCACAGACGATCATTTTTAACTAGAGGCATGACAAGTCCAAAAGTAACTAAGCTGAATTAACGACATAAATCTTTCATTTTGCTTCTGTTAGCAACTTCCAGATGCAGAAGTCTCCATACCAGGCGAAAGCAAAACAGAACAAATCACTAAGCAGGAAAGTTTCTGCTTGACAAAGATCCCTGAAGAAACACAAAGTGGGTACACAACTATTATATGAAAGGACTTCTTTGCAGGTTACCAAGAGATTTCAGTCACTAGACTCACTTGAGTCATCTTGAAGAGAAAAGTGTTACACAAAACCATGATACTGAGTCTCTGCTTTGAGGGATAAATCCCCATCTCCATTTGTCAGAAAGCCGTACTTACCTGGCACAGCGAACCCAGTTTATGTGTTGACTGAGGGAGAACAGGAACTTCTGCCTGTGAACCGTCCACACTTTGACTGTTTTATCATCAGAAGCTGTAACTAAGGACTGGCCATCGCTGGAGAAGTGAACACTTCTTACAGTTGCCGTATGAGCCTTGAACACAGTAGATTCTCCTTTGCTATACAGAAGGAAAGAGCACTTTAAAACTGCACAACAGGGCAGCAAAGACATTATGTACCTGAAAACACAAAGCTTCCGTATGCTGAGCAGTGCTATTAACCACCATTTTATGGAACTGCATGTGCTTCATTAGGAAGAAAACTTTGATCAACCCCAAGCAATCTCATGCTTCAAGAGCTGTTCAGAACGCACAGCTACAAACAGTTGTTCCAGCTCAATACTGGAGCCCAATCCAACAGAAAACAACCTGTGTTTCCTATATGGGGCAAAAATGGTATTGTTAATTTGTGCAATCATTTAAAACATTTATGGAAACACTGATATAAAAGAAGATGCTGAGATTCTATCACATTACCAGGTGCTTTGCTGCAAGGCAAGTGAGGAGGGAGGTTAAGTGCTTTCACGGTTCATCTAGATGGATCCAAGCGGGCAACTACCTCACAACTGTTCCTGTGATGGCCCACACTCCAGCTGAACGCTTCCGATGCAGCATCACACAAGAAATAACACAAGTGAATTCAGCATGCCTGACCCTGTACAACTTTGAGCAAGCTGTCAGTAACTCCGCCAGGCAAGACAAAGGACAAGGTGCTGTTGTTCTTCTTTACCCATCGTTTCCAAATAAATGCAAGAGGCATTCTTCTGGCAAATAAACACCAGGCATATTTAGAGATCCAACAGATATATGGGACTCTTGGTCCAAAATACATCTCCAGCATGTACTGTACTACCAGGAGCTCCATATTCACAGACAGAAGAGAACAACAGAAAGACATAGTGGTTTGCTCCCTTCTCCATTAAGATTTAACAGGCTTTACACTGAGGCTGAGGACTATCAAAACTACTTGTAAAGGCCAAAAAATCAAAATACTACATACCTTCCAGTAATATTCCCTCCCTCCTCAGAAAAGGTCAGAGCTGCCTAGTTTTATTTAATCCTTTATCTGCCAGAAGGCAAGGAACAGTAAAGGTTACTTCTCAGGAAAGTTTTCCTTCTATCCAAAAACCACAAAACACCCCCAAGTCTGATAAAAACTCATGCAGAAACATGAAATTACAAAATTCCGTCAGCATGGCTTACAAAAAACAAATCTCAAAGACCGAAATCCACACACCAGGGTAGCATTAACTCCTTCAGTAACAAACCACCCTTGAAAGGGACTGCAAGTTTTCAGAATGAGATGCATCCATCTCAATCCTCATCATCTGAGAGAACTGGCAGATGAAGTTGCTAAGCCACTATCCCTCATATCTGAGAAGTGTGGCAGTCTGGTGAAGTTCCCACTGACTGGAAAAGGGGAAACACAGCCCCCATTTTTAAAAAGGGAAAAAAGGAAGACGCAGGGAACTACAGGTCAGGCAGTCTCACCTCTGTGCCTGGCAAGGGGAAGAAGGCTTCTCCTCCCTCCTCTTCTGATGACAGTGCAAAACTGGCAAGCTGAAAGTCTCAAACCTGATTCGACCTCAATGCTGTTTGGGTATTTTGTGTTATATTTAGAGAAGGTAAATTGACAAAGAATACTAAATAAACACAGATTAAAGGTGCCAGGCACCAAGGTAATCTTGACCAGCATAACAGTAACAACTCCCTTTTCACACCAGCCCTTTTCTGACATGACGGCCACATCTGCAGTTTAGACCACAGAGCTCACATCCCTCAGCAACCAAGACAGAATCACCCAACACACATTGTTTTCTCATCACATCCCAGTCCGTTCTTGAAATGTGCACGTTAGCTTCTGAGAAATCTAACAAGCCTGTGCTGTAATTTATTTTCAGCATTCTGTGGTAGCAGCACAGCTCTGGAGATCACAAAATGACACTGTTAGTCTCTTTCTTTATAGAGGATTGACAAGCAACAAGGGTAAATTTTAATCACAGTCCACCTTGTGCCTTTTAATAATATATATGCTAGCATGTCGTTGTGATAATTTCTTCTCAGAAAGTTTAACTAAATGGAAATAGTTATACTTGAAATTACAATCTTCAAATGTTAGTTATATTTCACTATAAGATATTTAAAAGCACTTTTATCACATATTTTTTCAAAGTGCCTTTCAGAACCTGAGTTCCATGGCAGAGATTACTTATGATTTAATAGATCATCACATAAAGCTTCCAATGGGTAATCATAACCGTAAGAACTCAGCAAAAACAAACAACTAGAAATGCTTTCTCAGGTTCCTGAAGCAACATGTTTATTTTAAAGTTGGGGTATGTTTTCTGTATGGTTTTATTTGGTTCAGGTTTTTTTAAATTCCTTTTATTCGCCACCGCAATCATCAGGTCTGTTTCTGGACACAATCTTTTAGTCTTTGACAGCAGCAATTTACAAGCTCACAAGAAAACAAGCCTCTGATACCTTTCTATATGCCTGCCCATTCAGAAAAAACAATCCTGTGGGATTTTTAGTTTAGTTTAGTGTGGGAACTAAGAGACCAGAGGAAACACTGGCAGTTGCTTTTCTGCATCTGGGCTGCAAAATTAAGTCTTCGAGCAGAATTTCTTCAGCACTCACCCATTTGTGTTGTATTTCAATTAAGTGGTCCTCACTGAAGACATAACACTTAAAACAATGCATTGCAGAGTAAAACAACTGAAGCTGAGGTCTCTCAGTGAATGATTGCCAAGAACTTGACAAGTGTTTATGAATTAAGGCAACTAAACCCTCTACTCAGAAATAGAAGCTTCATAATTAAGCTAAGGTACTGAAAGGGTAAGTAAATTTTTGTTAATAACATGCAAGCTCACAAAAAGGTCAATGCATCATCTAAAGCGGTCTTTTATATTCGTAATATACCATCTATTAGTGGAAGGCAGAGTTACTAGTTTTAGACCAAGAAATAAAGATTAAAGGCACCTGTTTTGTGGACTACAGCAAGCACGCAAGCTAGTAACCTCCACCCTGCTCACCGAACAGGCATCTCCATCATTAAACCTCAACTTGTGTTTCAGCATCTTGCTTAACACTGGCAAAGATGCAAAGGATTGATTTGCTAGGAGGAAAGACAGATTGGGGGAGAATGGGGAAGAAAAATCCAACAGCTCAACACTCATGAGCTACATCAGTGACTTGTTACATTACCATAGGTAGTTAATACTGACTTTAAGCTTTACAAAGGATTTTAGTTTTGTTTCCAATGCAATTTCAAGACCAAATTACCTCTCCTCTGTCAGAGCTGCCACATAAAATAGTTCTTTCTCCCCCCAAACAGATCCCAGTCCCATAGCTGGAGAACTGCTATCAAGAAGCAAGCAGAAATCCCAAGCCATAGCTAAAACTACAAAAAGAGAGACAGAAGGGAACAGATACTTACACACTGGGAACCCATAAACGGACTGTTTTGTCTCTAGAGCCTGAAGCCACCAGGTGACCAGACGGTGAAAACTGAACACACATCACCGCGTCTTTGTGGCCCACAAAGCGATAGGCTCTCATCTGTGGTCTCATACTCCAGATCATCAGGCATGAATCCATCGAGCCACTTGCTGAAATAAAAAGGAAAAACAAAACCACAAAAAAAAACAAACTTGCATTAGTTCTCCTTCAATTACGCTGAAACTACATTTCACTCAGTTCACCATCACAGCTTCCAGCAATCTCAAGTACATTGCCCCTGAAGCTTCACCAATGTGTTGCAAACTGTATATCTCACTAGTAATTCAAACAACACAAAGTCAGTCGTGCATTGGCTTGGACTGACAATTTACTTCCTAGAGTCAGGTCATGCAACAGCTGCAGAGGCAAAAGCCACACAAGTTGCAAAACTTCTTCCAAATAAATAAACACTAAGGAAACACACAGAAGGTCTGTGGATGAAGGGCCTCTCACCACTTTTTTATCAGGAAGCAGAGGAAACTATCAGGTGCAGCAGGTTAAACATCAACACACTATAGATTAGGTAGAGAAGCCCTGTGAGTTGGTGACTTAAAGGCAACCCAGCTATGTCTCCCTCCACCACCTCTCTCTTGCTGCAGAACGTTGATTGAAGTCAGCTCAGCAGTTCTTAACAATATATGAAAAATACAAGCTTGCAACACAATTAGAACATTGTTCCATGTGCTATTAGTAGGAAGGGTCAGCAGGACTTGGTAGTCGTGACAGGCTTTAAGGAACTACAGATGGAGATGAGGTCTCTCCATCTGCTCACACCCACTCTTCCACTCATGCTTACTTCTATACTCACCTGTGGGGGAAAAAAAAACAACCACCACCACAACTTGCCTTTACTTTCGGGCTTCTAAGAAAGGGGTGGAAGAGGGCACAGGCATGCTCCAAAGAGAAGAAAGAAGAGAAAGGGCTGAAGGGAAACCCCAGAGGATAAAGACTTATGGGAAGGCAGATGTCTCCTAAGATGGATGCTGCTTTTTCAAGACCTCCCTCAGCAGCAAGAGCAAAGGGTCACTTCAGTAGGAGGCAGAATTCAGACACACGCGCTGGATCCATCACGAACACAACCGACAGCTCATCTCCACGACACTGAACTTCATACAAGCTACAACCCCCTCCCTATCTGGCAGGAGCGGTATCAGTCCCTGCCAAGAACACCAGTAAATTCCACTTCAGTACAGAACTCCCATTGTCAGCTCAGCACAGTGGAAACTGGAGAGCTGCTCATCCCCTAAAGCCTGCCATACTGCGTGAAGTCTGTAGCACTGGGACTCCAGCAATTCATAAAAGAGCAAACATACACCCGCAGCAACTTGAGTCTCAAACAATGACAGTAAAAATACTCCTTCAAATCAACAAAAAACTTTGTAGATTTTCCACAAGCAAATACAGAAAATACACATCTTAGCCTGCCAACAAATCCAAGCTGCACCTCTGTCCCTCCACCAAAGTGCCAGCCAAGTGGGGCACATCTCCAACAAGATCTTAAGATATTCCCAGAAAAAAAGATCAGTCTGATGGCAGGTTCTGACATGGTGCTATCATCATGACAAGAAGATTTCCGTTCATTAGCGTTGTGGCAAAATACCAATAGCTTTTGCTGGAAATGTCCTTCTATTTAACAGTCATTTCAACACAAAAACGTCACCTCTTTTCCTCCTATTGATTCAGGATTAATATATGCCTATTTCAAACAGGATCATTCATTATGTGTGTGCCCTAACGTGAAACAAAAAACCTCACGTTTGTCAGTTCAACTGCTGTTTTTGTTTGGTTCTGTATTTCATACAGGCAACACCTTTCCTTACGGATACTAAAATTTAAGAGGAGACAACTGTGTAAGAGTAGATTGAGCACGTAGCCTAGCATCAAGAGATTTGAATGTTACTCACAACTACTCTAAGTAATTGTCTGGCAAGGATATTAAGTTGCAATATCACAGTGCCCCCAGGACCAACGTTAAAAAATTTAAGGAAAATAATGCTCTGATGTCTCAATAAAGCACTTCAGTATGACACTGTTTACATGCGACTTGTTGGCAATAACTATTATCCTCACTGGATTGGGCAAGCAATGTCATGGAATAAAAGGCCAAAATCTCTAGGTTTGTTATTTTATTTTTGAGGGTGGAGAAGGGGAAAAATAACTTTAAAAGGAAGGGAAAAGACAGCAAAGGACAACAACAAAAACAGCAGCAGGGAGAGAGAGAGGGGGGCCAAGATGAGTCTGAGCCATTTTCATTTCCTTGCAGCTTCCAGAGTGCTAGGTAGGTTGCAAGATGCAGACCAGGATTCTTACTTGCTAGACTGCTGCACTTCTATTTATTCATGCCCATTGCACCCACTGCCTACCAGGCACATCGCCTCAAACGATCATTTCTGTCTTATCTTCTCTGCAAGCCAAAGCGATGTCCACCGTGCCACACAGGCTGAAGAGCAACTTTGTTAAGAGCCAAAAACCCTCCTGGTTTCTACTCAGTACACACACAACGGGTTACTAAAGAGCAACTAGGACACAAGCCTTGGCATAACACCACAGGCAGCCATCTAAAGGGGAGAAATGGAAGATGGAGAAGAAAAAGTAAAGTTTTACCTGACTGAATGGTAAAGCAAGGTACATGAAATTATAAGCAACAGTAGATGTCCCTAAAGCTTTAGCAGGATGCACACAAGCTGCCACTCCTATGGTTCGACAACAGGATTGCTTTTTTCAGAGCACATAGAAATGCTCATCCTGAAATTCCTCAAAATCTCATCATCACAAAAATAAGTTCTTTGCTCTTGTAGAGCTCAGTACCTCCACTGCTCCCTCCATTTAACTACAGGAGAGAAGCCATCGAAACACAGAGAGACGTTTTACCCAATTGCTTCTTATTGAGGCTGAAGTCCACGCTAGTGATGGCATCTCTGTGGCCCTTGAAGTGTCTCTCCAGGGACGGATCTTCCTAGAAGACAATAATGTTCAGACACCATAGATTAAGAACCATCTGCACGCTATAAAACCCCTTTTATTTCTATGACAAGCAAACCAAGCCACATATTCATCCCACAAAAGCAAGGTAGAAACGTGAACATTGTGCAACACAAACCGTGAATTTCATGTGTATCAACAAACTTTAAGAAAGGCAAGTTGTCCAAGCTGATAACCCCCCTGCATGTTAGATGACTCATGTGAATCATTTGTGCATTTTTACAACGTGCTGCTGGTATGGAGACCCCCAAAGCTGACTTTGGAACAGATCAGCCATGTCAACAACCACCTGAGCAGCTTGCCAAGCTCAGCTTTGCTCTGATAGCTGCTCATCTCAGCCCAGCTGTAGCCAAGAGGCCACTGTTTGCACAGAAGGGACAAACCTGCAAGACTTAACAAACTTGTCAAAACAGACAGGTAGAATGAGAACTGCAGCAAAACAGACTGACCCACCACTGTTCCCCTACAACTGGGGAACACAGCATGTGCCTGCACAGCACTTTGCTGCAAAGGCCAAACAAAGCCTGAAGTCGGGAAAAAAAAAACACCACCACAAAGAGCCAAAACAAAACACGACCGAGAGAATCATTACAAGAGGTTGTAACGGTTGAAAATTGTCCAGATTTCGGAACAGGCTGATCAGCCTTCAACCACTGCTCTCATCCACACAGTCTCTGCCTCCCTGGCAACACCCCCCACCACCAGCCCGCTCCCAGCAACCCCAGACGACCACAGCACTCTCCTGGGCCACAGGCTGCCCCCCGCTCGGGCCTCCACCGCAGCCCCACCTGCTCAAACAACCACCCAGTCCCAGGAGAATTCTTGAATGGGTTGGGTTGGAAGGGATCTCAAAGATCATCTAGTTCCAACGCCCCTGCCATAGGCAGGGAAACCCTCCACTACACCAGGTTGCCCAAAGTCTCATCCAACCTGGCCTCGAACACTTCCAGGGATGGGGCAGCCACAGCTTCTCTGGGCAACCTGTTCCAGTGCCTCACCACCCTCAGAATGAAAAATTTCTTCCTTAGATCTAATCGAAATCTCCCCTCTTTCAGTTTAAAGCCATTGCCCCTTGTCCTGTCACTACACGCCCTTGTAAAAAGGGCGCTGACCTCCCCCCAGCACCAGCCCTTCCCAGGCGCGGAGCTCCCCCCACCCGCACCAGCGCCCCTCGCCAGCCCAGAGGTGCCCCTCCGTCCCCAAACACCGACCAGTCCCAGCGGCAGCAGCACCCCGAGCCCCGGCAGCACTGAGTCCCCCGCACCCTCCCGCACACCCGGGCGGCCCGCGGCCCGGCCCCGGCGGCCCCCCCCAGGCCTTCCCCCGCTCAGCCCGGCCCCGGCACCACTAAAACCCGCCGCCGCCGCAACAAGCCCCGACCCAGCCCGGCCGCCCCCTCACCAGGCAGCCGGCGGCCATGACGCCTCCCGCGCTCCCGCGCGCCGCAGCAACGGTTCCGCCCCGACAGGGGCCCCGGCGCCGCGCCGGAAGCGGCTGGCGGCGACACTTCCGGCCGCGGGCGACGCCTGCGCACTGAGCGGGGCCGCCATTGCAGACCCGGCAGGGGGAACGGGAATGTCGTGCAGCCGGAGGCCCGCCCGCCTCCTCCCGCCGGTCGGGCCATGGAGCAAACCCGGCTGGAGGCGTCGGGAAGGGGCGGCGCGGGCTTCGCCGTGAAAGTCAGTGCCTCTCAGCACAGCTGGCGCTGAGGGCGCTCACCAGTGTTAAACAAGCTCCTTCCCTCGCTGTTACTGATCACTCTGTGCGATATGAAAGCGCGTTAGCTTTGTAAATGTATAGGAGCGCATATGATATGCTGCGATGTGAGGAAGTAGTGACATTTTACTGGAGACTTCGGAGACAAGCTAAAGGCTGGCCCGACTGGGCATGCGGCCTGCGCTGTGTGGAATCTTGGATAAGATAATCCCTTATTTTGAGGGATGAAAGGTCACCCTGAACAACCAGGATAACACCAGCATCCTGGCCTCTCCAACACGGCTTTGGAACCCTCCTAGTGTCGCGTACGAGTGACTCCCACAAGACTGACTCCAGGGATGTCTGGATCAACAGACAAGCAGCAAAAGTGCTGCAGAAACAAAAGCTTTCCTATGATGAGCAATTGGTAGTGTGGGTGGTAGGGACCAGTCAAATCGTGTTGTACCTGAACAGTCGAAGGGTGCAAGATCCCTGTGTAAAACCACATTCGGGGTTCCCCAATTTGGCTGGGACGCCGCCGTTTTCGTAAATAACTATTTACCCTTGTAATTCTAGACTTTGTCTCCTGGCCTCTCTCGTCAGTCAGCACGGGCCAGTTGCGAATTTTCACAACGTAATACATTGCCCATGCCGAGATGGCATTTTCCATCCTGTTGGGTCTCTCCCCAACACGGCTCTTGCCACGTCAGCAGGAGATGTGCTTCCAAACTTTGTGCTGAAGTCCGAGAAGAGCAGAACTGCACGTAATTCTCCTGCTTGTATTTTACAGGCTCATTTTCAGGCTGTCAGACATTGTATTCCTTCCTCTTCATCCTCTGGGCAGGAGATGTTCGTCTCCACTCTACCTGACTCACTCCTGCTTTTTTCATAAATGCAGAGCACTTTCTTGTTTGAAGGCCCTGTGACTTAAAACTGGGGGGTTTTGGAGGAAGTTTGTTCTATTGTGTGAAATTGGGTTAAAAATGAAACTGATTTTTCTCCAGTTATTCAGAAACTGACAGCTTTGTTCAACACACGGGGAATCCTCCAGCTTTTATTCCATTGTTACCAAACCACTTCCAATTTACACAGGCGTGGCTTTGTTGTTGAAAACTGCCTGTTATGGTGTAGGGCAGTGGATGGGGTCCAACATGGCGCTCTGGGAGAGTGCAGCCAAGCAACAAGGATCTTTACAGGATTCCAAGCTGCACTGACATTGGACCAGAAATTATTTTTCTCCCACTCCTAATCGAGAGCAAAAAAAGGAAAAGAAGGTTTCCCTAATGTGAAGCAACCCAAGCAATCAAGCACTCAAATTCTCGGAAAGCAACTGGTCGTGTGTTTTGTTTAAATGCTTATTTGTGCCTTTTACAGCTTTTTTCCTTTTTCTTCTTTAAGATTAGTATCTCTAACTGAAAAGTTGCTTCATGCAGGGTTAAAAAAATATTTGCTTTCTTAAGGAAAAGGAGAGCCAAGCGGAACACCTGACAATTTCAAACCTTTTCCATATTTGTCAGGATCATAGAATCATAGAATGGTTAGGGCTGGAAGGGACCTTCAAAGGTCATCTAGTCCAACCCCCCTGCAAGGAACAGGGATATCTCCAACTAGATCAGGTTGCTCAGGGCCTCGTCCAACCTGGCCTTGAACGTCTCCAGGGATGGAGCATCCACCACCTCTCTGGGCAACCTGTTCCAGTGTTCTACAACTCTCATGGTATTGCCAAGTCAGAAACATGTTGTGGTTGCACTCCCACTTACAAAAGCAGGAAATGGGAACGTTTGCTTTTATTGAAGGATTCCACCATGCAAAAAAATACTCAACCAACCTTCTAGATGATGCATTAGCAGCATCTATGGTAACTATGGGTGGCTACTTCACCTACCAAGTCCTCAGCCGTGGGGTGCCACTGCATAACACCAACAGCCAGAGGAAACAGCAGCCCACTGGCAAGACATTAACACCTGCAGCAATCCAGAACAAATGTCAAAAGAAAAAGAATTAAAAATCATTCATGCCAAGGTGTTTGGGGAAAAAAGGGCCCTCAGGAGCAAGGGGCACACATCAGGTCTTGTGGTGGAGAAGACAGTCTCCAGATAGCACAGTTTGGCCAGGGAAGCACGGGCCAGGCTCTGTCCCAGCATCCGACCTTCTTTGTGGCTTTATCTGCCCTGAGTTTGAGCAGGATGAGATTTTCCCATCCCTAAGAAACCGTGGCCCTGGGAGCCAGCCCCCTCCCAATGCCCTGGCCGGGGAGAAGGACCCCAGCCCATGTGCCATCACCCCACCACTGGCAGCACCCTGATGTCACCACCGGCTGAAGAGACAGGGCCAGGAGTGTGACTCCTGCTTTTCTTCAGATAACCACCTGAGGGCAGGCTGAGGCCTCGTCCAGCCTTCAGTTTTCTAAAGCTACAGAAGTAAGCAGGAAAATTGGATAAAGCACAACATGATTTCATTAAAGGCGAATCATGCCAAAGTAGCCAGCTTCTTTGTTAAGACTACCATAACTCTGGTATGAGTGAGCTAGCCTCTTTTCAAATACTACTCCCCAGCTTGCAACTTAGACATTGTCTAGTAGTTCTCAGCAAGCTCAGCCAGGAACCAGGAAAAGACCAGAAGTCCCAGGATCTGCCACCTCTATCGTAAGTACAGTGCCTGGCACTGCCAGCCCTGCGGTCCCTGCACGCTGCAAGGCAGCACACAGCCACGTTGGGCAGCGAAGCGATTGCACAGCATCAGACCCACCCAGAATTCACAGGGGTCATTCTTGCGTGAAATTACAGCTAACCTTTGACTTCAAGCCCAGTCCAGAGAGCCTGAACTTGCTAGAGTGACTGGGTCTAAGATTAGCAGCTAAACTGAATGTTTACCCCTTCTGTATTGCAACCCTCAATTCTCATGTGTCCTGTTAATATTTAAACTGCTGAGCACACCAGTTTCTATACCTACTTCTGCAGTTTTAAGAATATGCCATCTGGGAGACAGTGTGCTAGGCTTCAGAAAGCCATGATGAGACTGTTTTCCTGGAAAAGCTGAGGTTCTCAACAAGACCAGTGCTGGGAAGAAGTATTTACCGTCTACAGAAGAAGCACCAAGAGATGTGGAGTTGGTCAAGGCAACACACAAAAGCCAAGATGGAACCAGCAACCGCACCCAGGTCTCCCAGTTGCTAGCAGCAGTCTCGAAACAAGGTCATCCTGTCTCTGTAACCACCATGATCCCAGTATGGGTCTTCCACAGCCGTTTTGTGTCACATCCCAATATGCCCTAAAGATGGAGGCAGAGGCCTGAGCAACCAGCCCTGCAATGCTTTGGAATACATCAACCCAGCCAGCTGGAAGAAACAGTCACCCTGTTATTGCCACTTTCCGTCCAGAGAGCACGGCAGGGATTTAGGCAGCCTAAGCAGACAGCTGCAAAGAAGCCAAAAACCGCAGGTGAAGATCCATGTAGTCCAGAGCCTCACTGTCCATGCTTCCCTCCGTGCTGCTGTGGAAGGAGGCAGCTGCAGACAGTTTAGGCACTGCAGAGGGGACCACGTCCACCAGGGAGCTCAGCTGATGACAATGACATGGTCTCATTGCTTCCACGGGGAGATGCTTCTTTACATCAGCTGAAGATGTAGCTTTTTGCTGCCACATCAGTGATTTTCTCCCTTACTAATTACTTTGCTCTCCCATGTGTGCCAAACCCATTTATTTATAGCCTACATTTTTTTTTCTCCCCACCTGCCTTTATGCTTATTTTCTGTTCTTATGGAGTGAAGAAAAAGACAGGAGAAAAAATATCTTTTCATCAAGTAAATCTCTTGCTGACCTAAAAGCAAATTTGTTCAAGCAAATTCAGGGAGCTTTGATATTGTGTGAGTTAAGAGACAAAAGGGAAGGGGAACAGACTCTGCTGCTATCAGAACGGATCTTTACTGCTGCGTAACAACTAGGCAATGGAGCAAAAGCCACGGGAATTTAAAAAGGAAGCTCAGCCAAAGTTCACCTCGTTGTCCTGGGTGCTTGTTATCAGGGCCTTGAAAAGAGGGAGGAAGGCAACATGAGCTGATTATAGCAACAACTGGAAAAGGCTGACAAGGCTGGGGGAACCCGTCGTCCCGCCCCAGCACTCGGCGTGCAGGGGTGCTTCGCTGTTGTAAAGCAAAGGGTCGGCAGAGCCTGGGCTATGGAGCTGCTCAGGCCTCTAAAAGAAAATTTGTCCGTCTCAGATCCAAAGCATCTGCTAGTCCGAGAGCCAGAAGGCACCCTGTTAATTGCAATACCCTGTTTTATTTGCTGCCTTGTCTTTGCAGGCGATTTGTACGCACAAGTACAGGCTGGGTGGAGAATGGATTGAGAGCAGCCCTGAGGAAAAGGACTTGGGAGTGCTGGTGGATGAGAAGCTCAACATGAGCCGGCAATGTGCACTGGCAGCCCAGAAAGCCAACCATATCCTGGGCTGCATTCAAAGCAGCATGGGCAGCAGGTCAAGGGAGGTGATTCTGCCCCTCTACTCTGCTCTCGTGAGACCCCACCTGGAATACTGTGTTCAGCTCTGGAGTCCCCAACACAAGAAGGACATGGAGCTGCTGGAGCGGGTCCAGAGGAGGGCCACGAAGATGATCCGAGGTCTGGAGCACCTCTGCTATAAAGACAGGCTGAGAGAGTTGAGGCTGTTCAGCCTGGAGAAGAGAAGGCTCCGGGGTGATCTTATTGCAGCCTTCCAGTACCTAAAGGGGGCCTACAGGAAAGCTGGAGAGGGACTTTTTACAAGGACATGTAGTGATAGGACAAGGGGCAATGGATTTAAACTGAAAGAGGGCAGATTTAGATTAGATATAAGGAAGAAATTCTTCACTCTGAGGGTGGTGAGGCACTGGAACAGGTTGCCCAGAGAAGTTGTGGATGTCCCATCCCTGGAAGTGTTCGAGGCCAGGTTGGATGAGGCTTTGGGCAACCTGGTGTAGTGGAGGATTTCCCTGCCCATGGCAGGGGCATTGGAACTAGATAATCTTTAAAGTCCCTTCCAACCCAAACCACTCTGTGATTCTATGACTTTCACTGCTCATCCATATAGCTGAAGTGGTGAGGGGAAGGGTGACAAGAGGACAGAGACCTACTGACTACCAAGACGTACCCTGGGACGCCAGTGGAATGCACTACTACTCCATGCGTTAAACTGTACAGTTCTTCAGCCGTCCAAGAGAGGTGGAGGGAAGGGAGCTCATACATGCCTGCTATTTCCAGAACTGGCCTAAAGGAGAATTCAGGAGTGAGAAATCCTGACAAGCTGGATCAAGCCTGAATCCCATCGGCAGCTTTCTGGGCATCTACAAAGTTGTCTCTGATAACCTACATTGGTTTTAGTGTCTTAAGCCACTGTAAGATCTTCAAATCCATTACACAAATGTAGATCAAACCCACCTCTAAAATATCTACCAGTACAGGTGGCCCCAGACATGGAGCTGTTCCTTCTGGACACATGCACCTCTTTTGTCCATAGGTTTCCCCTTCTGCAGTATGAATAAGCCCTCTCTTCCCCACATTACAGGCTAGCCCCAAACTCCGTGGCTCCAGAGGCATTTTTGTTTTATTGACATGCAGGTGCTTGCTAAGCAAGCAGAGCCTCTCTGCTGATCTTGCTGACCCAGGGCAGGCAGTTGCTTTCAGTCCCTGAACTTTCTCTGCTGTTACCTGCAGGTAACAGGGGTGAGTGGAGTTCAGACTTCACTGAACTCACAATTGCATCAACCCAGAACCCAAAGTGCACAGAGACCGGTACTAGGAAAATGCTAGCCGAGTTCACAGGAGTGAAGCTGAGACCTCTCAGACATGGAGTTCCCTGTTCAAGAGGTGTGCGCCCAGCATCCACACCCGGCAGGGGCATTGCCACACAGACCTCAGCGCTGGGGTACACCAGGCCAGAGAAAGTAAAGCTACACAGTCCAGCAGTGTCGCTCACCAGCCTGGGCTGCACCTCCAAGGATGTCATTGCATCTTCCGTAGCCAAGAGGAAATGGCCCGCCTTTTGTAGGCAGGGTCTAAACCTTAGTTAATTAGTTAATTACATTCAATTCAGTTCAAGCCAGCTGGGTAATAATAATTGGATGCCATAATTCCTCCTTTTTGTTTTACAGTTTTTTGTTTTCAAGAAGGCTTTACAGTGAGCAGAAACCCAGTTCATTCATTCCAACTCCAGCTCACTTCCCTCTTTTGGGGTTGCGACTTTACCTTCTTTACCGAAGGACTCTCGCTCCAGCTCTGGCTCTTTTGGCTCTGGCGAGGGAGTCGGGGTTGCGGTCTTCAGGGTCTCTCGTGTTCGTATCACATCAGGGTCACCAGTTGTTGCTCACCAGCCTGGGCTGCAGCTCCAAGGATGTCATTGCATCTTCCACAGCCAGGAGGAAATGGCCCACCTTTTGTAGACAGGGTCTAAACCTTAGTTAATTAGTTAATTACATTCAATTCAATTCAAGCCAGCTGGGTAATAATAATTGGATGCCATACAGCAGCACCAACCTAATAAACCAGAAAGGTAGGATCAGCCTGAGCAGTGCTAGAGGAGCATACACCAAGTTCTTCATCTCACTCCATTAGGCTGGTTTCCAGTCCGTGTTCATCACTGGGCTGGATCACATTTGGCCTTAACTTTTCAGCCTATAATCTTGTCGAAAAAATCTTTGTCCCAATATATGCAAAGTCCAGGTCCTCACTCTGCAGATTAGAGGAGGGTATCAGTCTGCTCCTGCTAAAGGGCCTCACGTTTCTGTGCAAATTATTACATGGGAAGAGCCAAAAGGATCCACACCCAGCCATGCCAAAGGCAGAGTGGGCAGGAGGACATCGAGGTTTCTAGAGAAACTCCTGTTGACAGCACTGAGTTTGGTCAGCACATGCAACCACACAACCATCTCGTCCTTCTAAAGCTCTACGCTCCCAGTGGCCCTGCACCTCCTGAAGACCCAGGGTGGCCATCTGCTCTCCTTTCCACACCATTCCTGCACACTACAAAGGGGAATCACAGATCAACACAACCAGAGCCAACCACAGAACAAAACCAAGTATCTGTTGTGTTTGTCGCCTTTACATGCTGAAGGGAAAGATGCATCTGTATGCAAAAAGTCAGAGCAGCCCTAGTTAAAACCAGTGTTAACTCTGAAGCATCCACCTAACCATCTCCCCTGCAGCCTCCTTCTCCTCTCGGAACGGCTTCGCAGTAGGCTGTTCTACTCCAACAGTAGTTACCAAAGCCAGACCCTTCTGCAGTGAATTCAACTGCATGAGGGGACAACAGTCCTTTTTATTTCCAACCAGTTCAAGGCAGGCAGAACCAGAGAAGCGGTGTGGCCCACTGCCCACCACCCAACCCAGTTGCTTCCTTGCACTGATCGTTTCCGCTTCCAACATCTCATCCTTGGAGAGAGAAAGAGGCTTCTGGCTGCTCTATCTGTGCAGTGCCAACAGGAGCTCAGCCTTTGCTGGACCTCTTGGCACTACTATGACATTGGCACATGTTTGTGCTGGGTTGTCTGTCTTGCTAAGACCACTGAAGGACAACTGGGAACATTAAAGCCACACCACTATATAAGAGCAGTGTTTACCACTGTCCAAACAGGACCTGACAACTGGAAAAGGTTGATTGTTCAAACAGTTCATTACTAACTCTATTAGACTATTTACTACCAACTCTATTAGACCCTATTTACTTCCACCTCTATGAGGCTCTACTTGCTCTGTAGTGACTCTCTTCTCTCTATCAAGCATGTCCACACCGGGTCCAGTCCCGTGCCCACAGGCGCAGCGTTGGTGGCACGGGTGGGACAAGGTGGGGCCGTTGGGCTGTGGCCGTGGCAAGGGCTGCTGCCAGCACGGGCATCGCCAGCCAGGGGCTGCAGCAGGGAGAGAGGCGCAGCCCAGGGGACCAGCCCAGCCGCTGCGCCGGGCTGCACTGGGGGGAAGGTGGGAAAGCCCAGCCCTGGTGCCAAAGGTGGCAGCTGCGGTGCAGGAGGTGCAGCGAGTGGCATGCTGGAGGGGCCTGGCTGCTGGGTGGTGGTGCCAGGGATGGGGCAGCCCCGGTGGTCTCCCTGCCTGCAGCTCCAGCAAGGTTGGGAAGTGGGGAGTAGCTCTGTCTGGAGGCATACGGGATCTGTGAGTGTGGGGACGTGCTTTAGCAGGAGTTGCTTTTCCTTGGCAAGTACGGACTTCCTGCGGGCAGACACCTGTGTGTCCTGCAGTGCAGCTGGTACGAACACACCCCTTCCACCCCAGCAGTGGCTCCTCATGCAGGCTGAAGGCTTCTGGGGCACTTTTCATCCAGCTCCGTATCTGTGCACAAAGCAGCTGTGACTGGTTTTGCATTCCACTCTTGACTTGCTCCTTTCCAGCAGCTGGAGGTGATCCCTCTTAAAGTTAGGGCTATAATAGAAGCATAAAAGCTAAAAAATCTAAAAATCTAAGCTGATTGTAAGGCAAAAATGATTAAAGTGCTCGTGGACCTGTTGCTTCTACATTGGTGGGTGGAAATCTGGTGAGTCTGTAAACTCAGTCTGGGGTTCTGCTGTGCAAACAGGACTACTGGAAAAGGATTATTGTTCAAACCGTTTATTAACAACTCTACTAAACTATTTCTTACTAACTCTAATAAGCTCTATCTATTAACAACTCTACTAACTAGATGCTATTGGCTTGCTGCCGACTCTCTGTGCCCTCTCTAGGATGTGCTCTGGGGTCCAGTGGCATTGCCTGCACCTGTGGCATGGAGTCTGCAGTAGTAGTAGAGTATCTAAAAAAAAGCAAAGGAGAAGAGTTAGTTGACACCGTTTCAAGAGAGAAGACCCCAACCTATGAGAACTAAGAGACTGAGTTGCAAAAGACTGGCACCAGGATATGGAAAAGGACTCTCAGGAGCGTTTGAACCCTAAAGCTCAGGCTAAAACATTATGTCACAGTTCCGTTCAGTCATCGCTACCTGGGGTTTTTGCCATTCCAAATCATAATGCCAAATATCACGGCCTTGCAGCAATTTTGGTGTGGATGTGAGCACGCAGGCAATACTGCTGTGGTCCTTAGATGTATCTTCTCGGCATTCAGCACATGGCGCAGGAAGGTTTCAAATTTGGTACAGGAGACACGTAGCAGACATTACAAGAAATGAGGCTACGCTGAGTCGCTTTTTCCATTGTTAAAATGGTTCAAACTCAGCAGATGTCACCGAACTGTATTTTATCCACATTTCTACCAGTCAGAAAGACTAACTCAAACCTTCCTGAAAACGACCTGAGAAGGAAATGAAACACAGACCGCTCGCTACTGTCCCCATCTCCCCTATTCCAAGGATGCCTTATTTGACGTGAAGGCCCGTCTCTCCCCCAAGACTCTTGTGAGCATTAGGTGATGTGCAGAGCAACTACTGTACCTGGCTGTGAGCAGAAGCTGCTGCCTCTTCGGCCAGGAATTCAGGCAGGGAGGCAGATCTTTGGAAATCCCAGAGCATTTTGGTGAATCTGTAGTTGGTCAGCTGTCTGATAAAACTCTTCACGCGCTGTGTGGCAAAGACGTGCAGAGGTCCTCCGTTGCCCAGCACCTCCGCTTTCACCAGTTCTTCATTGATGGCCATGCATTTTCCACCCTTGCTCCACCAAATGGACTGATCTGGTTGCTTTCCACCATTTTCCAAAGCTTCTGTGGAAAGGAGAGGGAAGAGAATTCGTTCGCTTCGCTCTTCCTCTTCTTAGAAGCAGGAGGGACTGGTTTGACCTTGTGCCCCTCACCACCGGCTCGTGAGTTTGCTGGTCTGGCAGCAGCACAGGGTGTTCTTTCCCCTTGTCGTGGAGGGCCAGAAGTAGTCATGGCTGCCGACTGCCCCAGCACATCCAGAGCAGAAAAGAATTGTAATAGTTGTTCTGCTGGTGACAGCGCCCTTTTCATTTCTTTGGTTCCAGTGAGAACAAAGTCTCCCTCACTGGTCACTGCCCTGGAGAGCCAGGCCATGTCTTGCTGGTCAGCAAGCAAAGGCCAACTGGCGCTGGCTGCCTCCAGGTAACCAAGGGGATGTTCTGACAAGTCCCTGTGATGCCCATGCTGCGTAGTGGCCAGAGGAGAAATGGCTGAGGAGTACTTGTTGCTTTTCCCTCCCAGACCAACTGGTGGTGGGATTCGCAAGCCCAGAAGTCAATAAAGCTGTGTGGAAGGGCTGTAGGCCATGAGAGGACAGTGCTGCATCTGGTTGCATCCGAGAGCGGGTCCGCAGGGAGGAGGAGGGATGGCTGCAGTTTTGGGCATCCCAGTGCCTCGTTTGGGAAGCTTTCCAGCTGGGCACCTCTGACACCTGCAGAAATGTCCTTACGGGTTTTGCTGTGCTGGTGGCTCTTGAGCAGCTGCTTCACAGCCTTTGGCAGAGAGTGGGGAGCAGCCAGGCTGGGGCTGCAGCCAGTGCCCTGAGTGCTGGGTTCGAGGGGTCCTTCTTCAACCAGACTTTGCCTCACCTTCCCTGTGCATTACCCTGACTAGGTCCCTCCTCGTCCCCTTTACTCCCCTCTGGGCTCTCCAGTGGTGTGGGAAAGTCTGTTTCCCAAGCTGTATGAATGCAAGAAATGGAAATCTTTTCCTGTCTACTGCCCATTTCTTCTCTAGACAGAGAAAGGCTCTGTGATTTGAAGAGCACTGTGTGCTGGTTAGTGTTAGTGCTGTTAATACTTAGATGGGAGACCGCCTGGGAATACTGGGTGCTGTAGGCTTTTCCATGTCATTTACATCATGCTCAGGTCCAACACATCCTCATTAACCACCACCTTACTTCCCGTCCTTTCATATAATACACAGATATCATTCCCTTCGTATATGGACCATCTCTGTAAAATGTCTGTAAAATGTCCACAAAATATCCATTGAGTTGATTTAGTCCACGACTTTGGGCTCCATCTGTTATGGTGGTCTGTCAGGACAGGAGGAGTGGTGTGTTGCATGGAGTTACTGGGCACCAAAGCCAGCTCAGGTCAGGGCACTGCTGCACTTGCATTGCTTCTTGTAAGGCTTATCCTGTATTGGTTCAGGTGGTTCCTGCTACAGCAGTTCCTATAACCTGCAACTGAAATCATGGGTTACAACAATTTAAAGGTATTTCCATAGCACCCCTGGTCCTTTTGGACCAGACCATAGGGTTTAACCTTGCAATGAACTCCTTCCCTCGCTCCTAGCCTGGCTAGGACTTATCCACAGACTGCAGTCCCTTAGGGGTGTACCTGCTCCAAGTGGAGTCTTATCTATGAGCCACAGTCTCTTCAAAGGTATACCTGCTGCAGCATAGACTTACCCACAGCCACAGTGACTTTGAGGTGCACCTGTTCCAGTGTGGCCTTATCCATGGGCCTCAATGCCTTCAGAGATACACCTGCTCCAGTGTGTCCTTACCTGCAGCCACAGACCCTTCAGAAGTAAATCTGCTCCAGCATGGCCTTACCCATGGCTGCAGTCCCTCCAGGTATGTACCTGCTCCGTCATGGGCTTATCTATAGCCATGCGCTTTGAGGTGATCCAGCATGACCTCATGCACTGCCACTGATGCTTCAAGAGGTACTTGCTGCAGCATGGATTTATCCATAGCCATAGGTGCTTCGAGGTGTAACTTCTCCAGCGTGGACCTGTCCTTTGGCCACAATCCCTTCAGAGGTATACCTGCTGCAGCACAGACATGACCATGGCCACAGATGCTTCGAGATGTACCTGCTCTGGTGTGGACTTATTCCTGGCCACAGATGCTTCGTAGTGTCCTGCTCCCACATGGACTCATCCACAGGTCACAGTCCCTTTGACTCGAGTTCACACTGGAGTTCCAGCCTGTCCAGTGCAGCAGCACAAACAGCAGCCACGCCTTGGCCACCCGCCAGCCCAGGCGCTTCGCCATCGCTGTTATCAAAATGTTCCAGGCACAGCACAGCAAGACGATAAGCAGCGCCAGCAAGCCACGGAAGCAAAAAGCAGCCACTAACGAGCACTAGACTCTACTACACAGTCAGGCAAGCAAGCCCTGTAGCAAGCACGGGAGCCTGCCAATTAATAGCTAAACAGCAATAACAGCTATAAATTCCATCTAACACATTCCAATCAAATCTATCGTTATCTCGAACCCTTTGAGCCTCACGTTGGGGACACCAAAAAGGACTGTCATGGTTTAACCCCAGATGGCAACTAAGCACCAACGCAGCCGCTCGCTCACTCCCTCACAGTGAGACGGGGAGAGAATCAGAAGGGTGAAAGTGAGAAAACTCGTGGGTTGAGATAAAGACAGTTTAACAGGTCAAGCAAAAGCTGCATGCACAAGGAAAGCAGAACAAAGAATTCATTCATCACTTCCCATGGGCAGGCAGGTGTTCAGCCATCCCCAGGAAAGCAGGGTTCCATCACGTGTAATGGTGACTTGGGAAGACAACACCATCACTCCGAATGTCCCGTCCTTCCTTCTTCTTCCTCCAGCTTTATATGCTGAGCATGACATCATGTGGGATATCCCTTCGCTCAGTCGGGGTCAGCTGTCCCAGCTGTGTCCCCTCCCAATTTCTTGTGCACCCCCAGCATGCTCACTGGTGGGGTGGAGTGAGAAGCAGAAAAGGCCTTGACTGTGTGTAAGCACTGCTCAGTGATAACGAAAACGTCCCTGTGTTATTTTTCAGCACAAACCCAAAACACAGCCCCATACTAGCTGCTATGAAGAAAATTAACTCTATCCCAGCCCAAACCAGTACACACTGCTTCTGCAAGGGAATAGCCCTGCACCGAGGCAATGCTCCCCTGCCAGATTTCAGCAGTCTCCCAGGGGCTGTTCTGTTGGATCAACTAGAAGTAAAAGACTATGAGGGCTGTGCAAATGAAATGGAAGAAATGGGAGGTGTGCAACCCCCTCTCTCCTTGGTTTGGTTCCTCTGCTTCTCTTTGCTCTTCCAAACGTAGGAATGAAAGCAACAAAATCAGTCCCACTCTGTAAACCTTTTAGATCAGCCTCCTCTCTACAGGATCAGGAGCCTTTTCTGTAAAGGAGAGGTCTGATCTCAAGAGCCCAGAAGTCAATAAAGCTGTGTTGAACAGTTGTAGGCCATGAGAGGACTGTGCTGTGCCTGGTTGCATCCAGGAGTGGGTCCGCAGGGAGGAGCGGGGACAGTTGCAGCGTTAGGCATCCCAGTGCCTCCATTTCTAAAGTTTTTGTGATTCACTGGAGAAAGATCTTACAAACCTTGGCTGCACATTCTTTAAAAGCCAAGCAAAACACTCCCATCTCTAAACACTGCAGGACTACACAGTAGTAATTTCTAGTCTCCCCAGGCACTGACAGCATTTTTGCTCCAACAGAAGCCTAATGGGCTGGTGAAAGATCAGCATCTTTCCCTCTGAGCTGCATGGCCACTTTTGGAGCAGCCCAGCATACAGCTTAGCCCAGCCCAGCACACCACAGCAGGATATTCAAGCTGTGCCTGATATGGGTTGTCATAACCTTTGTCACAGTCACCAGGCACCCTCGTGTTCCAGGCATGTGGTGCCATGACATGCTCCGACCTTTCAGTGCGCTCCCTCCCTGGCACTGGCTGCATTGTGCCCTTCATCTTGTGGCTTCTCTAGCCCTGGAGGAGTTTAACTGGGAGGAAGCCATTTTGCCTTTTCCTTCTTATATTTGATGAGAAAGGGAAGGGGGTGCATGAAGAAATTTGCCCTGAAATACCCTCTCTGGATTTGAAGAGCTGGCCACAGTTTTCCCTGAGCCAGCTTTGCATGTTCAACATAAGCCGTACTGACCCAATGCTCCAGGCACTACAATACTGATGAAGCTCCTTCAGGCCAGCATTTAAAGATCTGCAAACAAGGACTCCTCATACGCCCCGAGATCTATCCTGCAGCTGGAAAAGCTCCTTTGTGGCAAACTAACCTTTCAAAGGGGCTACGAATACTTCTGCCAAGCAAGGGGAAGGGCTTCCCTTGTTGAAACACACTGCGGCAAGCCTCTGCGTGGCATAAACCTCTTCATGCCACCAGGATCAATGCAGAGCACCCATCTATGGTACCCAGTATCTGAGCTCCTGCTTCTCTCCCTCTCGCAGCCCAGCGTGAGGCAGGTTGGCTGCAGCATTTTGCCAGCTCTGTAACAGAGGAGGCTATTTCTAAGGTGACAGAGACCCAGAAGACAGCTGAGAGCCCAGAACTACTCCTGGGCTCACCTTGTTAGCAGCCCCAGGTTACTGTTCTCTAACAATCTACTCTAAGCATTGGCTAAGTTTGGAAACGGTGCTAAAAGCAGACTTGACACTATTATGCCAATGAACAAAGAGCTTGTCAACAGAGGGAGATTCACGAGCAGCAGGATAAGGGAGTAGCACAAACATCACTATACAGTATTTCCTCTATAGAATGGTTTATATCTAAGTGTGAGTCCTTCAAAATGCTGTAACAGAGCTCTCATACTGTATTAAGTGCTGGAAAATGGGAGGAGCAGAGCACATTTCATTGTCCGGCTTCAGACTTTTGCAAATGGATTTGAATCCTCCACCCAAAACACAGACTCAACTAACAAGCCAGTTCCTAACACTTTCTGACCCTTGAAAAGTATCCATATTCAGCTTCTGGCTTTCACTTTATCTCCAGAAAATCCTCAGCAATTTAGGTTTGCTCCAAGGGTGAAGCTCACCAAGTGTTCACACAAGCCAAGGAACAGCAAGCAACATGCAGTTGTTGGCAGCAGGGCAAACCCTTTGGGGTGGAGTGCCAGGACCCAGCGATCGCAGCCACCTCTCCCATCTCTGCCTTCAGGAAGCAACTCATTCTGTTTTCTCCTGTGAAAGCAGGAAGAAGAAGAAAGGAGATGGTTGTCACGAGAGGATGAACAAGTCAAAAAAAGAGAGGTGTTACAGCTGCAGTGAGTTTGAGATGTGCTGCTTTGAGCCATCCTGAGGTGTAGGAGAAGCCACTGTCCCCTGCAGCACCTCAGGCCTTCTCAGAACAATTTTTTTCTCACCACAAGTCACCCAGCCCTGCATTTCTTGGTCAGGTTTACTCCCTCTTGGAGAGCAGACACATTCCTCTGCCTTTCAGCTCAATGCCAGGTCCGCAACGTGCCTGACAGATAAACCAAGCTCTATCAAGACCAAGGGCATTCTTGTCTATCACTGCACCTTGACCCATTGTACAAGATCTTTCTTATCAACTCCCGGAGATGTGGGAAGCAGCTGGAACCTGGGATCTGTGGGAGGAAGGGACAGCATGAGGTGTCTCAAAAGTAGAAAGATCAGAAAAGTCAGGCTCAAACCAAGCGAGGCAGACAAAGCCCATAACCCCTGCCAGGAGGATGAGCAATGCGAACAGTGGATGCCTGTATCTGAAGGAGAGATTTTTTCCCAGTCACAGCAGAGGAATATGTTTTAAGTAGCTGGCTTTTGGCCTTCTGTTTTCTTTATTCATTCAAAGACAAAACCAAAAGTGACAACATATCCTGCTTTATTGAAGCACAGAAGGAAACATCTGGGGAGGGCAGGCAGAACATGAGAAAGTCCAGACCAGCCTAAAGGGAGACATGCACAAACCCTCCTGCTCAGCCTGCTGAATATGTAGATATTTATCTACACAGCCTCCTACTACAGCTGAATGGAAAATACCTGCTAGGCTTTGCGATGCTCCAAGCAGCCAGGAGGAGAACAGGGGGGATATCTCACTCAACTGCTCCTCAGGAGTTGCTTGGTTTCTTGAATAACCACCACTGCACAGAAGGACCAGACCCTCAGCTGATGTGAGCAGCCTCCACCGTAGCTGCATTCATACTTACACCAGTTCAAGAGCCGCATGGCTACTGCTCAATTTTCAAGCTTGTGGTAACTTCTAACCTGTACAAGTAGAAGCAGAAGAGCAGAATGAGGAAGTGATCCACTGAAACTCGTTCTGTGTAAGGGACTTCCCTGGAGAACCAGCACGAGAACGGTGCTGCCTGCCCAGAGAAGTGCCGCACTAAACCAGGTGCTGGAGAACGGCCAAGCACTGGTTCAAGCTGGGTGCTCCGTTCACAGAAGACAGTACCTCTGCCAAGCACAGGCAGTGGCTGAACACTGTTATAATTAGAGCTGAAGTGCCAGGCCAGTTGTTTCCAACTCTGTTATTTTTATTATGTGTCTTTCAGTATTTTGTATTCACCTGAAGAGAGCCAGTGTCCGATTCCAGGGGGTAAGAGAACTTCATGTGAAGAGGATCCAGTGTTCTGTTCTCCTAGTCATGCAGAATGGTCCTCATTGCAAACCTAAGTGCATCGCAAAGGCTCATAACTAGAAGGCAGAGGGGAAAGACCCTACTTGCTAAGTCAATTTCTTGAACAATTAGGGTTGGCAGCATTAAGTTCTGTCGAATTACTTCGAGGGTAATTTTTCTAATCAGCAAATATTTATTAGAAATTGCAGAGGTACAGTAAGGGACTGGCACAAGGAAGGATAGGCTATTTCATCTGCAACTGTCCTGACCTTCAGGGAAAAAACCCTCCAGCATAACATAGTTGCCATAAATACTTGCACCATGACAAAAGATGTCAGAAATGCAGGCTGTTGACATTATGGGATACTTAGCCAAGATGAAACCATATGCCTTTCAAACTGTGAGCCGTAAAGACCAGCAAGTTTTATGACAGTGTGATGTGCCATCCTAGAGTTTAGAGGGCAGGAAAGTGCAGCTGACCTTGAACACACAATACTAATTTCTTTGAAAGAAGTTCATTCCCAAATAATACGGAACTCTCTAACTCACTGCCAAGTTCTGGACCTAAACCAAGCAAGTTCATAAAAGGGTTAGACAGATCAATGCAGAATGGTTCACCAGCACCTTTATGTCCTGGGCTGTACCCTCTGGCTCAGGGGATTGCCAGGAGCATAGTGCATACCAACATCTTCCCTTAGTGTCTACTACTAGCTGGATGGATTCATAGATTCATAGATTCATAGATTTCTAGGTTGGAAAAGACCTTAGAGATCATCGAGTCCAACCATCCCTAATCCCCATTAAACCATATCCTCAAGTAGATCATCCACCCTATTCTTAAACACATCCAGGGATGGGGACTCAACCACCTCCCTGGGCAGCCTATTCCAGTGGCTGACAACCCTTTCAGAGAAGAAATACTTCCTAACATCCAACCTGAATCTCCCCTGACTAAGCTTATGCCCATTTCCTCTTGTTCTATCACCCATCACTAATGTAAAGAGTCCTTCCCCTACCTCCCCACCATCTTTTCTCAAGTATTTATAGGCCGTAATCAGGTCTCCCCTCAGCCTCCTCTTCTCCAGGCTAAACAGCCCCAACTCCCTCAGCCGCTCCTCATAAGTTTTATTTTCCAGCCCCTTGACCAGTTTAGTCGCCCTTCTTTGGACTCGCTCCAGGAGCTCAATATCTCTCTTAAAGCGAGGGGCCCAAAACTGGACACAATATTCCAGGTGCGGCCTCACCAGTGCCGAGTACAGGGGCAGGATCACTTCCCTGCTCCTGCTGGTCACACTATTCTTGATACAGACCAGTTTGGTCTGACTTGCTCATCACATACAGTCAGCCAAGACTCAAGTATTTGAGGCTCTATTTTATTTGAGCAAAACAAAGCCTCCTCGCCTGGTGGTGAGGGACTTTACAGGCTTGTTTCTCGAAGTGTCTCATGTTTTGTTCTTCCTTCTGTCTCTTGCAAGCCTGAGCAGAAGACAGGCCACCATCTCCAAAAAGGGCAGACACTGAGCTGCTCTGCTTCTTGTTTGTAAAGTATTGCAACACACTTGTGCAAACAAACAGTCTAACCTCAGATGAAACAGACGTCTTAGATAAATCCCATGCGTGGGATTAGTCACGTTGATGTTGCAATCATTGGTGTCATGGATAAAAATGACCCAAAGAAGAAGAATACGATAATCTTTGATTACGGCTTATTTACATTAATTATAAACGAAGACTCACAACTCTCTTGTGCTAGCCCAACAGCTGTGCCTACCTGTTGTCTGTTATCTTAGCTCAAGACTATGCCAGAGCAGATTTCCTGTTGCACCTCCAGAGTGGGCTGCCTGTTCTTACAACTTCAGCCAAACAGCAGAAGCATGGGATTACTGCATCTGCGTTATACGTTTCTTTTACAGCTACAAGAACAATTCCTTGCTGCTATAAAGACGTGCCCTCATCTCACCTCCAGATGACATAATTATAAGCTAAAGGTTCCTGGTGCCAATCACACCATAAATTCTTACATAAGTGAATGCCCTTGAGACTGCTCCTGAGCTGAGCCGTGGTTGCTGCTCTGCTGGTGATGTGAGCACCTGCCATGGTTGCTCTGGGCTTAGGCTATGGAAAAGAGGCTTTAGCATTTAAAAAAATCACTAGTAAACCCATTACATTGTTTTAAGTTAAACATATCTTTTATACAACCCCTCCTCTTCCCAAGTGAAATACAGCTGTGCAGACGTGATGCTCTTACAGCTTTTGACCTAATGTTTTTTTGCAGTAGAGGAGGTGGAAAGATGATACAAAGCCCATACACGCTAAACCACCTTCGCAGCAGGAAAATCAAATCCCTTACATAGTAAGAGCAACCACAGAGAGTCAGGTCATTGGACTAAGGCAATTGATTGGGTGGACAAACTGAGGTATCTGACTGGTTTTCTAAGAGTAGGTGACTATTTACACAGAGTGTGCAACTACCCTGTCTCTGCTCTGCAGATACAACCTGAAGTCCAAACACCAGCGCCTGTAACAGCGTTACTCTGCAGTGATATCGTTTGCGTGTGTTTTGTAAATAAACAAAGAGTGACTCATAACCGAAACCCAGGGCAGGGGTTATGACACAGGCTAAGTCACCACCTTCTCATTTGTCCAAAGATGCCGTCACACATAATGGGACTGACTGCAGCACGGTAACGCCGGAGAGGAAGCAACCCTGGATGTCGAGGCCAAATCCTCCTGCCCGTGCTTGCCGCGAGTAGCACCTTGCCTGAAGCAGAGCCCTGCAGCAGCACACGTTCGTCCTGGCAGCTCAGTGGCATTTGCTCTAACTGGGAACAGCAGCCCTGGCCTGGCAGGATATCCCACAAAGGTGGACGTTCGTGCTATATCCTCACCCAAAAGCACCTCTTCCCCCCAGTGCTGTGTGTGCCATCCCACCCTCCAGACAACTACACTGAGTTAGCACTGGGCAAGTGAAAAAAGTACAGAAGATACTAGATGAGAAATTAATGTTTAACCTTTGTCTGCTTTAAACTACTGGCAAATAGTTGCAGGCAATCCAGAAATTTTTTCCACTCACTTGGTTTCTAATTTGCAAGTAACTTTTTTTTCCTCTGCCGTACAAGGAGCTCCATGAACAGCAGACCTAAGGAAACCTGGTCCCCCATGGATTTAGTATTTAGAGAATTAGTTTCTGCATGGGGTTTTTTTCCTCATAGCTACAATGGTTCGAATCTGCTACAGCCTCTTTCTTGGTCAGTGTACTGTAAGGTCTCTATCCACTGGCTATGTGGCTTCAGAGATCCCTTAGGGACCTTTAAAAGCTTTACTGTTCTTCGAGTTTTTCATTGAACTGAAGCATGGCCACCACGTTCAAAGCTGCTGGCAGGCAGTCAGCACAACCACAGCACAACCATGTGCCATCATGAAGTTCAGCTTAAAACAGATGGAAAAGGAAGCCAATAGTGAATCATATAATAACCTAGCAAAAATCCTTTAAAATGCAAGAGAACTGCAAGCAACATCAAATCTGAAATGGCATCAAATCAGAAAATTCTTGTTTGTAGCCTCGTCTCCTCAATTCCCAGAGACATAGCCTGAACCTCAAACCAAACAGCTTGAACAGTCATGATCTAGCTACCAGATCTTCAGCCCTGAATGCCCAGACAGTGGGGAAGCTCTTCAGTCCAAATCTGGAGTCTTGTTCTTCTCTCACGAACAGTAGCCAGCCACAACTGCCTCGCATAAACCCTCCTGTCACAAAAGGACAGTCAGTCCTTTATCCTTGCAGCCTTTCACCCTGCAGGACTGCCTGGTACTACTGGAGAAGCAGTAGCTGTGTATAAATGGAAGGCTGATTCAGGCTGGGACACTGGTCTATTTTCTTGTCCCCCCAACACGATCTCACCCACCACAAGAGAGCTGAAAAGCCAATTCCCTGCGTGGTCTCACTCCAAGCTGCAGTGGCCACACTGGGCTGAGCAACCAGAGACTTACTGGAGGCTGTGATCCTTAAGGCTTCGTCTGGTTGTAATTAAGCCATCTCGTTCTTCTTGATGAAGGCTTGGTGGGGAGGGTATCCTGCCCGCTTTACTCGGCTGTGTCTGAAAATACCATGTGAGCAAGGAGGCAGTGGGGGGACAAGGGAAAGAGGCTGCTAGGGTCTGCTTGCAGGCTGCAGAAGGAGCAGAGCCATGCTAAGACCGTCAGTATGAGCTTTCAGTGACCTCGTCCCACCTCCTCACCTCCCTCAACATGCATTCAGAGTCATCTGCACGTCCTTCCTCCCTTGCCCAGCAGGGCCCGGATGTGCTCCTCACTCCCACTCTGGGCAGCCCAGGTCTGCACTGGGGAACACTGCACCACCCCTGAGGTGGAAGCCAGGACCTGAGCACTGGCAGGTAGGGAGCATGCAGGAAGGAGCAACCCCAGGCTGCAGCGAGCTCACTGCACCGTGAACAGCCAAGGTTTTTTACTCCTCCGAGCATCCTCTACTTTAAGATTAATTCAAATAAAAGTTGTTTTTCATCCACAGGACAACTGAAGCTTGCAAGACAACTAACTGGTGGGACAGCTACTCACTAGCAGCCCTAATTATTATTCAAGACTCAATCTAGTGTTTACTTTAAAGACTCTCCATGTTCTAGTACAGCTCTTCAGCAACATCTGAGGCTACAGTAACCATTACAACTGTTGTCCCATAGTTTGGGTGAAAACCTGTGTTAAACAGGATGAAGACTGATCTTAAGATGAGCTAAGTTGAGCAAATGAGAGACGTGCTCTGGCAACAGAAAGCTGTGCAGAGCGTTGCCCATGCCGCCATCTCAAGAAGTCAAGTCCAAAGGCTACCTAACCTCATCTCTTATCCAGAGCAACACCAGACACTTCCCAAGGAGGTGCAAGAACCCCAGCCTGCCTGCATAGGTCTCAACCTGCCCTCCAAAACCTTGGGACTGGTTTATGTCTGGACCATAACACTCATTACTCCCTTGGGAAGGTATCACCATTCATTACAACACCAGGTCACCTTGCTTCTCATTTAAGAACTTGATTTAGACGCTCTGTCTAGCTAAATTTATGGCCTCACCAACTTCTGAAGACAACGAGACACACATAAGTAAACTCAGTTAATCAGTGGTTAAAATGATTTTTTTCACAGCCCAATCACCCTTTAAGTTCCACAATTTCATGGGAACAAGAGGACAGGCCGGAGATGTTGGGAACAGGAGGTTCTCCTCAGCTACCACACAATACATACCATTCCTGGGTAGCTATTTGTTGCCACCAATTGCGCTGGGAACAGCACTGTGCCCTGTGACACAGTGGATTTGATTTATAATAAAACCAAAAAGAGAAAAAATACAGCAGCCTTGACATCTGCTTGACTCACCCCTGCTGCTGTGTTTAATATTGTTGGAGAATTGCTCCATGCAGGGAGCAATTTAGAAAAAGTTTGATGAGGAAAGGCTTGTGATGAGGGAAGCTCATCTGCTTTACTTTAGACCAGCTGCATGCCTGCCCAGGACAGATGCACTTGGCACATACACGGAGATGGCTCATACATACTGAAAGAGCAACTCATTCAATAACCACACATTTATGAGACAGTTTCTAATCAAACCCTTCCTCCAAGCAAAGATAACAGGCTATCCTGGACGTTCTAACCACAAGTACATGACAGCTCTTGCACTCTGCTGTCTACAGCATGCAGCAGCCTCATTGTGCAAGGACCCACCAAGCCAACGTGACAATCCCAGCTCAGCGCACTCATCCTCTGTCTAACTCAGAAAATCTTGCACTAGGAACTTACCCTAATCCTACATCTTCAGTAAGACTTCCAAGCTGTCTGCAGTACACTGGCAGATCGCATGGCAGTGCCTCCAGCTAAGATACATGCCTGCTTGCCTGCTTTCTTAATGCTCTGCTCTGCGTGGGTGCACAAAGCATGGGAGATGTCTTTTCACTGGAGGTGGAAAAAATGTCATTCTGTTCAAAATTTCATTGCTGTATTGCTTCCTACATTGACTTCTTTTTAGACTAGTGTAGTGTGAGGAGACAAGGAGGACTGCATACCCATGAGTTAGACAGCTAATAAGCTACAAGCAACAGGCCTTGCCCTGGGAAGCCACTGAGCTCCGACTTCCACAAAATCAGTAGTTTAGGAGAGGGATCAGCAATCTTTCAGAAAAGGACATTTTTTTCTAAAGCAAGAATTGGACTTGGCTTGGGAGCAGCCCACGGGACTCTCTCCCAGAGCTGCAGCTGACCTGTCTGTGTTGCAGGGGGAAGCGCAGGGCTCCCCTGGCCACCAAGCTCTGGGCTCAGCAGCTCCAGTACTAGCACCCATGAGCCACCAGCTACTTTGTCTCCCTCCTCCCAACCCTGTTGCACGTTGGTGGAGTCTGTCCAGATAGTAGGAGAATGTGCAATTCACCTGGCAAGCGAGCAAATACGTTGGCACAGCCCCTAGTGAGGTTAAAATTGGAGAAGACCGTTTTTTCACTGCTCAGCCTCACTGAGTTGGTGGGCCAGAGTCAGAGATGACCCTCCATGTGCTGGCTGAGGATCAACAAGGCAGGGGAACTGGGATCTGCAGTCATCGTCATATACTAAATAGAAACCACCAAGATCAAGATGCTGAAGAGGGAGGTCAGTCCAGTCATAGACAGATCTAGATAGCGAGGAGCAATGGCTGCAAGAGATAAGCACATCTAAAACAAAGCAAGCAGGTCTGCAAGAACCTGTACCCTGGAAAAAGATCAGTCGCGCCTTCAAGCAGAAGAGCCTGTGCCAGGCACCTCCTGCAACTGGAGAGGCTTCAGTCAGGCTTAGCAGGAGTGAATGCAGCAACAGCACAAGTGTCCAGCGAGGGGGTGCTCAGCCAGCCCTGCTACCACGAGCAGACACATAGCTATGCTGGGAACCCAAGGAGGGGACCCAGCAAAGCAGAGCCCTCTGCTTGCTGCACGACCCACATCCCCATACACCTCTTCATCGCTAAGAATGTAGCATATTGAAATCTCGTTTCCTAAGTTAACTTATGAGATCATATTGCCTCACCTTGATTTACTAGTGAAGCCTGGGAGAGATTTCAGCTTCTCCTGTGAAGCCTGGCTGTCTCAAAAACATCACATTTCTACGCATTCTGAAGGAAAAGAGAAATCCCTCAGTTAGCAAGTAGAGAGGGGAGCCACACTTGTGCTCCTGTTAAGGAATGGGTTGTATGCTGGCTGGCCAGCAAACACACCCACACACTTCCCAAGCGGTAAGTAGTCAGGGCACAGGGTGCTTCCAGCCCAGTTGGTACTTAGGGGATTTGGGAGAAGTGAGAATAGTGAAGAGTATTAAGAGTTACTGCATCAGAGGCAAGTATAAGTCATGTCAGACTTCACCAAACCTGTTATTCAGAGAGCAATTTGTCCCTTGCTTAGGTTACAGTCAGGAGTTTAGGCTAAGGGCTTTCTCTTTTCTCAGTGGGTATCACAAGGTGTCAGCTCTGGTACGAGCGAAGTGGAGCAGCCCCAGGGTAACAGCACTGGAACGACACCAAGACGAATTGTGGTTTGGGTCCCAGTTTTACTTTTGGCATCCAGAGACATTTGCTTGTCATGTGTCCCGTTTTCACCTCGGGTGGGACAGTCCGGTCTCCCAGCAGAGACGGCTCCTCCAGCATACAGGGCACAGGTCTCCGCTGTGCAAACAACGACCAAGGTAAGACCGGCAGAAACAACCTCCTAATTACCAAAACCGAGCCCAAGAAAGTCACTGAAGGGTGAGCAACCCCTGACCACTCAAGTCAAGTTCCTATTGTCTACCTTAAAGCACTGTTCCCCCACCACAGGACACACCGGACCTGCTCACTTTCAGGGTATCACACACCCCTCCAGCTGCAGAGTTTCCCCTCTTCGACTGCTCTGCACAGGCGGGAGGAAGAGGAACAGGCCACACTGCCTGTCACCCCCCTCAGAGCAAACTTCCCTGCTTTTCCAGAAAGAGCTGCTCAGTGGAGGAGCCCTGCTAGATTTCTCCTACTTTTGAAATTGTTTTTTCCTTCCAGCTGATAACGACCTACATAATAAGCAGGTCACTGGAACACGAGAGATTTTTTCTGAGGCAGAGAAGAAAAGCCAAGCAGTTCCCCCACTGTGCGTGCTTCCGAGGACAAAGTGAAGTGCCGTTTCCCAGAGGTCCCACTCGACAGCCTCCTTTGTGCTCTTCCTGTCTGAAATCAGTGGGAGCTGCTGGGATCCCAGCAGGGACATGATCGGACCCTGAGCAAAACATCAGGCTAGTTAAGGACCCGTTCCATGAGGTATTGAGGGGAGCTTCAGCAACATAAACACTCCTCACATGAACAGTAAACATGCCACGTGCAGCCTCTGTTGCACAAGGCTGAGAGCCCCCGGAATGGCCTGACTGTGTGAGATTCAAGCCACTGCATAAGGTGAGCTCTCATCAAACAAGCCATAAAGGGAGGGAAGGACAGAGCAGGAAGATGTGAGGGGGACAAGTCCTCACCATGATCCCCATGGTACAGCTCCTCTCCATCTGAAGGAAGGATCTGGTTGCAGTAGGTCTGCAGACCACAGAAATACAAGACCGAGTCATTCCCAGCTGGAACAGTGCCCTACCTGAAAATTTGGCAGGCAAGAAGCAGGGTTAGAAGAGCTTGAACTTGATTACTTCTCAAGCTCTAGTCATTTCTGATCCTCTACGTGGAGCATTCCTAAAGCTTGCTACAATAAAGTACAAACTGGAAATGAGAAAGATTTGAGTAGCCAAGAGAAGAGAGACCCTGGGATATCCCTTCAGCATCAGTACAGTTTAAGGCATGGCAGCACAGAACTAAACTGTCTCAAGATGTTGTCTTCAGCACCATCCTCTCTAATCCTGCACCTGATCTCTCCCCATCTTCAGCTCCTGCTCCCAAACGGGAGACAACACTGCAAAAGATGTAGGCCAGCATATCTAATCCCCACACCAACTGGTGCACTGCAAGCAGGAAGCAGCTAACTACCTACCCAAGGGTAAGGCAAAAATCTATCAGAGAAATGAATGTAACGTGGTCCCGCCTGGGGCTCAGAGTCAGTCCCAGAAGGATATACGAAGTGAGTAACTAGAGCAGATAAGGGTGAAAAGCTCTCTCAGCCTGATGGCTCAGAGAGCTCCAGCAACAATAGTGCAAGTCTGGTAACTAGGTCACAGTTATGATCCTTAATTAATCCTGAAGAGACCCCATCTGCCATGGGGAACATGACAGATAAGGTAGCTCATTAAACCCAGGAGCAGGCCAGGGGTTAATGCCAGACCCCAGCCTAGCCCCTAGAGATTTGGGGACAAAATCCTGTGCAGCAGCAGCACCTGCTTTGCCCAGCCTGCTCTCTGCCAAGCTTTTAGCCAGCAGATGCACTAGGCTCTCCTGATCTCCTCCAAGGAGGTGATGGCAGGCCGGAGCCTGTTCGCTACCCACTGCCCAAACCACACTGACATAAAACATGTTAACAGGAGAGAGACGGGATTGAAAACAGCCCAGGGGCAGGCAGACATGGGGCTCCAGCACCAGCCACACCAAATCCTGCTGGGCAGTGGAGCCCCTGCTCCCTGCACTGCGCTTCACCCACAACCCTGCTCTTCTCTCCCACACTCCTCTATGCTGGAGTGTGCTATCCGAGGCACTTCTCCTAACTCCTCTGGGAGAAGCTGAGAGATACCAGCTTCTCCACATGTGATACCTCAACTTGCACAGAGGGTTAAATTAACATGCTGGGCTCACAGTCACAGCCCTGAGACACCAGTGCTGCAAAGGGACACCAAGGCCAGAGGAGAAAAGGGCCTGACACTGCAGCTGAAGTTACGAGATGTCATGTGCTGGCAAGGCCAAGTTCTTCACTTGGCAGAAATGCCTGTCCCTGACCATGACAGCAGAGAGCCTGTCTGTCAGTGGGGTGGCACAGAGCAGCTGAAGACAAGGGGATGGATGGCTGATACCCGGGAGAACAGTCAAGAACAGTCGAGGTGTATGTGGTCTGCCCTGGCCTCTAGAGCTAGCTGCGTTTTGCATTTACACATGATCCCTATGAATGTCTTGATCTGTGTAAATCCACTGGTGACAGGGAGATAAGCTGATATGATGTTGATTGGGTTTTGCTTCTGCTACCTGAGCAATTAATTAAAAAGCAGCCACCATCACAGCAAAGACAGCAAAATCTAACAGGGCTTCTGAAGACTCAGCACAGAGCAGAAGCATTAAAAATAGTTCTTTCAAAGGAGGGATGTGTGACTAATAAGCCCTAAACTGACAATTGTTGGGAGATGGGGGCAGCGTAGTACTAAAGCCATGTCTCCAGGGACCCTTATTAAGATGTCACTTGTGCTCACTACCACCCCCAAAGGCATTGTGTTCAGCAACACGCACAACTGACAGCACGCCAGGGAACAGACATGACTCCATACAATTAAATCAGAACAAGTAGCAAGGAGAAGAGCTGCCAAGTAAACATAAAACAGTATTTCTACCCAAGGAAGCTTTGAATAGCAGAGCAATCAAACTCTAGACATACACACCATCACCATACACGTGCACTGTTCTCCCTCATCCAAGTGCAGCTGAGTGAGAGACTGCACCGCCGCGAGATCGCTCCATGAAAACTAGGTCACTGGCTATCAAGCCCAAGAGACAGTGCAAGGACTTCGGGAAGGATGTACTGAAATCACTTCTTCCAATGAAAACATAAGCTTAGGAAGCAGCTCTAGTTTATTTGTTCTTGTAATTGGAGCTTTAAAGCTCAATTACTTGCTCAAAATCTCATCGTCCTTTACGGTAAATATATCTTGACAGGGTTTTTGCTGTGGAGACACGCAGTTTTGGTAACCATGCTGAAGCAAACACATCACCTTTCTGAGACAGTAAAACAGAGAGCACAGTAGCGTGGAGCAATCCGTGGTCCCAAAGGCCCATGAGGGAACCCAGAGCTTGTCCCCTTCACTCCCCCACAAAAGAGCAGCACACTTGTTTGCAGTGCCAAGCACCAGCCTCCTCTCTCCCTCCTCCAGCCAAAGTACAAGACCAGGCGCTACGCAAGCCCTGAAGATCCTTCTGGATTTCGGCACTAGATAGCACAAAGATCCAGAGGGTGAGCACACGTTCACGTATTAGAGTTGTTGGCTCCTGTTTTGTGGCTGAAGTGGTGGCTGCCCCCCTCCCAGGTACCCTAATCTCCACTACAGGGTCTCATTCCTGCTGCAGGTTGGACAGGATGAATGTCTGCCTTGCATCTTAGAGCCTGGCCTAGTAAGTGTGTATTGCCCAGCATGACATCCCTCCCCAAAACAGCTTCATCCAAGACATCATTGCCTCACAAAATGCAGCTTGACAAAAGAGCCCTACCTCACACCCACTCAGACACAGAGACTGCTCAACACGCTCCATCAAAGGCAGAAGAATTAACCTTTCAGTAGTGAATGCGCTGGGGGAAAACACAGCAAGGCAACCCAGCCACCTCTCTACTGGTTAAATACTGAAATAACACATGCCAGCTGTGCTGTATTCGCAGACTTCAAAGTGCCAAACAACAGAAACACACAACTATCATCAGGGCTTTTGAGGAAACAGTTCAGCCACTGCTTAAACCCTCATGTCCTAGCAATAGCCTCGTGCAGTGGGGTTTATCTGAAAGTTTGCTGGTGCTACTGAAGGCTGGAGAGAATCAGTTACCCTTCACCCCAAATTACGTCTCCACATCGAGCCACCACCCCTCCACACCACATTCTCATATGGCTTGGTACCTTCTATGTGATTAATCATCCCTTATCCCCTACAAGGAGGGTGTCTCAGGAGAGGTCTCCTGTCCTAACATTGAATTTTTTTTTTCCAATTAACACATCACCAAATTTCAGACTGGAAACGATGCAATTTTTTGAGAACATGAACTCTGAATTGCTTTTTCAAGTTAAACTTTGACGCAAAGACTTGTCAAGACTAAAAGTCTTCAAAAATCAAGATCAGAAGCACTCAAAAAAACCCCAACCAAACCACCACAAGTCCACTCTAGTTCTCCTAGGACCTTGTGGGATGGCTGCAGGAATTTTGGGGCAAAGTGCTGGAACCTACAAGTCTGAAGAGACTACATTTTCTAATGTATATAAGAGCTCCATAAGATTAGCAGAGTTCCACAGAAAACCACAGCACACAAGTCAATCACATGATCCATCACTAATGCTAAGCTGGCAATAACCCTCTACTCTCCCTTGGTTTTCTCTAACAATCAATTCAACAGGAGAAACCAGGCACGTAAAAAGAATGACCTAACCTCAGGTTTGTATTTTTGCTTAATTTCTCAGCTGATCCCTTTCAACTTTTTAGTTACGCAATGTCTGCACTTCCATCTCTTTCTAGGACATTCCCTAGAATCAGCTTCACCCAGGGCTAGGGCACTGTGCGTTTCCAAGAGAAAGCACACGCATCTTGCCTGATTAAGTGAAGAGACTCCTGAAAGAAGAGATTAGATACTCCACGTTCTTTACCATGTCTCCTGGAGATACAAGAACAACACATTAATCCTTTTCCAACCATTACCACCACCCCAAGCCAACACTTAACAAGACTAGGCTTGCTCAGCACACCAACTCAGAGACAACTCACTCCTTTGAGTCCTCTAGCCCTGTAGATCTTGGAATGGTGTTCAAAGCAGCTGAAAAACCATCAGGTCAAATAAACTACATGCAGAAAAGGCTGCCAGTGGGGTCATGGTACCCAAAGAAACCTCCCATGCCAGCTGTCCTGGCTGGTCCTCACTTGCACTCCTCCTGGTACTGCCTGTGCTACTTGGCAGGCAGAGCGGCCCACGAGCCTTGAAAGCAGAGCTCAGAGGTTTGTGTGACTCAGGCTGTTTGTAAGACAGTGCAAGCAGAGCACTTGCCAGTTTTTTGAAGAGTTCAGTACAAAGACAAACACAGAATGGAAGCCTCATATACTCCAATAACCTGAATACGTCACAGTTTCTCTAGTCTGCAGCTCCCAAGTTCGGATTTGGAGATATGATGTGCTAATTACCTCCCTTAATATTTCAGCACTGGCCCCTTCTTCCCCATTGCTGATACTCTCCTCATTTTAATTCCTTATCACCACCCTCTAACTTTATAATCTTTAGAGCATAAGGAGGAATAATACATCTTGCACCTCAAAGGTTAAGCAACAACAGCTATTGCAAAATAGCACAGCAAACCCCATGGGCAGAACACACCAACACACACTGGGAGATGGAAAGATTCGCAGAGGAAGGAGATGGACACCAAGCAGGCTGTAGCTCATCCTTCCAGCACAGGCTGTGGTGTCACACAGACTCTACTCCCACTCACAGGGAGTGGGTTTGGCCCCGTGATGTTTCATAGCCTCTGTTGCCACACGTTTTCATGCTATTTTCATGTCTGGAACATCTCCACTTAGGTGTGTCGCAACCTTCTGCTCTACTGCTTGGCCATTTCCCTCTCAACAATTTGGATTGTTTCTTTCAAGGAGCTAACTCTAATTGACTATAAGACTACAGCAACTAATATTAACTATAACAACGAATTCTTTAACTATAAGGCTTCCCTGACCGTTGATGGAAACAATAAAAGATCAAAACTGCTTTACACTTCCCTCTGTTTATTGCTTGCTTTCTCCAAGACAGTTCTTAAGACTGTCTCAAGACCAGTAATATCTAATGCTATGGGATAGCGGGATAAGAAGAAAAGCCACTCAGATTACAGAAGAGTCCTGTTGCCTCAGTGGGTTCTCATTCATGGGACAACACCCACACAGGAATTCTCAGCTTGGGTCTAGTCAGGAAGGGGATTTTCCCCCACCTTCTTATGTCATCAGCAGACATTTCATTCTGAAATGCTTCTCCTTCTCCTTACTTCAATGAAACATAAATCCGTGAAGAAGAAATTAAAATACCGGATGCAAAAGAGAATAATAAGCCTTTGCTGAAACAAACCACAACAACTAGCCTTGCTTTTAGGTGTACTCTACCTGCAATAGACATTTTAAGGTGACAGCTTTTTGAAATCCCATCATTTTCACCCACCCAAAAGAAATTAGAGACTATTAGGACATCACAAGATGCCTTTATCCCTATTTCCAGGCTGAAAAGGCAATCTTATTTGTATTAACTATACCTGGGGAAAAAAAAAGGTAGCATGTACATCTGCAGGAAATGGATTAAAATCCTGTCTAGTCAGAGAATCTCCATTTTGACAAACAAAACTACATCAATTTATACAAAGGATTTAACTTACCATGTCAAAGTGAGTCTGGGGTGACAGGGGAGGAGTGAGGGCACTTGAATATGCTACTGCCTTGGCAGGCCCACCCAACAGGTACACAAGTCAGAGAGATGATTTTTTGTCATAGTTTAACCTCGGTAGGCAGTTAATCCCCACACAGCCATTTGCTCATTCCTCCCCAGCAGGATGAGAGAGAGAATCAGAAGCATAAAAGTGCAAAAACTTGTGGGTTGAGATAAAGATGGTTTAATAATTAAAAGAGAGGGAAAAACAACAAAAAGAGGAAAAAAAACACCAAAACCAAGAAAAGAAAGTGATGCAAAAGAAAACAATTGGTCAACACCAACTGACCAATGCCCAGCCAGTCCCTGAGCAACGGCAGCCCCAGCCAAGCTGCACCACCCCAACTGTACTGCAGAGCTTGATGTCACATACGGTGTGGGATACCCCTTGGTCAGTCCCGGTCGTCCCCTCCCAGCTGTTCGGGCACCCCCAGCCTACTTGCTGACAGGGCAGTGCGAGAAACAGAAAAGCCTTTGACACTGTGCAAGCACTGTTCAGCAGTGACTAAAACATCCCTGGGTTATCAACACTATTTTCATCACAAATCCAAAGCATCACTCCATACAAGCTGCTATGAAGAAAATTAACTCCATCCCAGCCAAAACCAGTACATTCTTACAGGGCGAGAGGGAGAGAATAAGGTATACCTTTGATTTCCAGAAATCTTCTGGCTTGGCAGAAAAGTCCTAACATTGACACTGCTTTAAAGGAGCCAGCCCACAGGCTCCAACACAGCATTTTTCACTGCTGTGGGTCCATCTTTTGTTTTCAAGGACTTTTACAATCTTGCCTCTACTTGATTTCCACATTCCTGCCAATGCCCACACTAACGCAGATATGAGCTCACTAGAGCTACCTGGTGTAGCAAAATGCTTTACTATATAAACATGACTTGAGGGTCTCTCTGGGCCTGGAGCATTTAAATTCAGATGAAGAGGAGACCCATTTCTTTCTCCCCTCTGTCAGCTGTCCTTCCTATACAGAGAGGAGGAGCAGAAGGCTATCTACTTAACTCCTAGAAACTCGTTAGAGAGAGCTACAGAGATCTCTGACTTCAGAGCTAAGTCCTTTCTCCACCCTCTCACACCTTCATACAGGAAACACTCAGATTCACTTTTTCTAAGGTGCTTCTGCTCTCTGCTGACCACATAGAGAGTTCAAGCTCCTAAACTGGATGTAGAAGGTGGTATCTTTGCCCGAGTAGCTAATGAGGATAAATGAGGGCTGAGATATGCAAGAAAAATGACAGGCTGAAGCCCAGCAATAATCCTAACTAAAAACATACTGGTTGGAGCCTACTGGATCAGAATTTCTGAGAGGAGGAGGATAACTGTGAGAGAGGAGCAAACAAGAGTGTGAATGCAAATCACTGCAAGCATGGCAAAGCTCACAGTAGCTGGAAGGATTTGTGTATCATTTCCTGCCGTGTGCTGCACAAAGCAAGACAAACTCAAGGACGGAAGGCGAAATAAGGACTATTGTGTGATTTTCTATATCTGAAGCAACTGGAGGGATGTCAGGGAGATATTTTGCAATTAAGATAAACCATTGCTGGATGTGTTAATCAGATGGGCTGTAGACTGCAGCAGCCTTGGTGTGGGAGCAGCGCCCTTCAGCAGAAGGGCAGGGTACCTCGTATGAGTGCAGCAACAGCTTCTGCTGTCCCAGCTGAGCATGAGTCATACCCCTGTAATGGGACTTTGCCAAGGGACCAAACTCCTCTGCATCAATGGGCAGCACCTGGGGCCCAGCAGATGGGCAAAAATGTCCTGACCCAACACCCTTGTGAGGACCCACCAGCAGTTCATGAATTTTAAAAGATATCCATTGCATTGGGAAGAAAAACTTGGCGCTTGTCTGTATGAGATGGGGTAAGAAGCTTGCCTGGCCTGCGTCTGTGAAACAGGGGTGCTGCTCAGTCACTCTGCAACAGGTCGCACGTGCCTCAGCATTCAGCAGCTCTTCCAGCTTGGTCAAATTATCCATCAATTAGAAGGTCCTATAAAGAAATGAGATTCCCTGTTCTGTCAGGTAAAGAAGACACTGGATCCAAATGAGAAATATCTGCTAAAGAAATTCAGCATGAGAAGAATTTTCACTATGCAGCTACTATCACAACCCTCGAATTTTGCCTTAAAAGGTAAACCAAGTCCTCTCTAAAAACTGCTGGTCTCAGAACCGGAGGTGGAAGTTCTCAGATCTAAGCCTGGAATCTGAGTCTGGATTAAATCCAGATGTCAGGATCACATCCACTCCCTTGGAAAATTCAGATCTCAATATAGACAGTGGCTTGTGCCTGGGGAGAGGGAATTGTTTTTCCGGCTCACCCTCTTGTGACACTGACTGGGTGGGAAAAAATGAGGAATATGCACAGCTCTGGCTTCAAAAGCGGGCAAAAGGGATTAAATGTTGCTAATGGTACAGTTACACCCTTTCATTTGGACAGACTGAGTGCAGAGGGGCTTTGATTCTTGCTTTTCTGCTGAAGTATCTAAATGTTCTCTTAAAAGAAGAAAATTCATTAAAATTCCATGAAAGGAGCTAACCACTGACAGATGTGAGGCCGGATGAAGGCTACAAACCTGTGAATCAAGTTCTATTTCCAGGAATATTGGGAAAAATGTGCTTGAGAGAAGAGTTATGGGAGGGAAGTACTGAAGGTAACTTACACCTGCATGTAAGGTAACATTACCACTTACACCTATGTGGTAAACTGGTAATGTGGAGAGACCATCTTCAGCAGCAGCTCTTCATAGATATCTGCAGAAAACCAACTCGACTCTGTGGCAGAGGGTTTTCTTCCCCCATTTCAATTTCTACATGGGGAAGCACTTTCTATGGCTTCTCATCCACCTCACAAACTACTGGAATTTAACCTTTTTTTCCCTCTGGCAACTTACTTAGCAAAGAAATGGACAAATCATCAGAATGGAATGGGCTTTAAAAAAAATCAGCAGAGGCTCTCAGGGTAGCTGAGAGTCTTCCCTTCCCCTGCATCAGATGGACCTTTCAGGCAGATCAAGCCTTCTCTGCCAAATCCATCTGGTGCTCAGCATCTCAGGTACCAGCTCCAAAGACTGCTCCAAAACACAGTTACAGACTGGAACTACCCACCTTCCAACTTAAACTTCAACATGGCCAGCTGAATAAATTTGTTCTTGAACCAAAGATATTCCCTCAGCTTAAACTATTTTCCTTCTTTATTACATGCTACTCTGCCCCGTCCATATTCACAGGCAGTCATTGCTTCTCCCCTGCCCACCGTACCTGCTGTCTCTCTCCAGACGGGCTACGAAAGCCTGTGCTCTCTCTATTAGGATGGGCTCCCTGTTCCCTGTCACGCTGCCAAGGTACTGTCCCTTGTCACAGCCTGAAGTCCTCCTTTGGCACGTGGCAAACAGCACTTGCATGGCAGTTCAGGCTATCTTCTCCTGAGCCCTGTTAAGATGATGGTAATACATCGCTACAATTAACACCTTTAAACACCATTTAATTAATCCACTGAAGCCGTAAGAAATTTTAATTACTGGCAGCTTTATTAGTATTTACTTCACCTTCAACATGTAAGCTCTGGCAGTATTTTCAAAGGGAGCGAACTGGCAGAGCAGTTGAGAAACACTCTTTTGCCCTGACTTTTCCCCGCTCTGCTGGTCCCAGAGCTCAGTCATCTCTGCGCACTGACAAGGACATGTTCCTTCGGCAGCTCTCCAAGACGAGGGTCAAGTTAATGTCATTCCATTGCTATTCAGCTCTGCCCAACTCCTGTCATGTACAAGGTTAAACAAATTCACTAAAATCAAGCTCTAAAGAAGCGTTATTGTGGGGTCTGATAAACTGCACAGATTGTAGGGAACTCTGACAGGAAAGCTGAGAGTTCTGCTCCACTTGGAGATCTCCGTATCATAGCCGAGGTCAACGTGTCTCAGCTGCCAGCCTTGAACGATGTTTGCGTAAGAAGCAGATGCTCTTCAGACTTCACACACACTTTTGAACACAAAACCACGAGTTTCTGAATTCCAGCAACAGAGCAGACTAACATACTTCATCCCTCAACCTTGCAACATGGTAAGATGCTGCTGTTAAGATTATCAGGATAAAGAAGGATTTATCAGATTTTTGTGGGATTGAACCTGCTGTGGCAGGTGTCCATGCAGATGAGCTCTGCAGCCTGTTGCAGTACTCTGCCAGCATATTTGCACAACGCCTTTCTCCGGTGCCTCTTAAAACAAAACATGTATTCCCTCTGTCCCTCTTAAGTAGCATGGTCAATCAATAAGGGAAGAATAGGAGAAGAAGGGAAAATACTATAAATCAAGCATATGGGACTTGATTTCTGTTGTTAAGACTGAAATTAATCCAAGGAGCACTGGGTGATCCCTTAGGTTCAGACACATTAATTCTGTGCTCTAAGGACACTCGTCAGGTATCTACGTGGCACAATGTTGTGGTGTTCCCTCATTTTTTAAAGTAATGGATGTGATACAAAGCTTCAGGGTAGGGAGTCAAATGTTGATGGTCAGGGGAACGGGAAAAGCAATAATCTGAAACACAGATCAGGTATCTTTAAACTTCAGTGCTAACTATTATATTTTGTAAAATGTAAGTATTTGGGACGTGTAACAGTAACTGAAAGCCAGTTGTGAAAACAGAGCACTTTTCATGAGCAATCTGAATAACTTGAAGCACTGACCTGGTATTACCAAATGACCAAGGCTCTTGCTATCATAACTGCCCGCTGATGCTCACTGATCAAAGGCTGTTTCTTAATGGGAACACTTGCGTTACATTGCTGGAATAACAAGTTATATTGTCTAAGATTTATTAAGCATTGGGACTTCTTAAACAATCTTATCTTAAATTCCTAACGAGCAAGAAGCCAACTGTGTTTAAAAAACCACTAGCCCTACTAAGACCCAAATCCCACGCCCTGCTTTGTAAAGCCCTATCTACTTTTTTCAGGGCCCCGCAAGGTGTATGCAAGGACAGAACTCTGTCCTGTTTCCTACCTCAGAGCTTAGTAACATGCTGGAGTTGACAGCAAGTCTGCTGTCTGACTGCAGTTAAAGGTTGCCTTCCTCTTGATCTACTTACTCAGGTCACAAAGTTTACATACTGCAGCCAGCATCCTCAAAGTGAGTCAATAATTAAGAGAGGAGGGTCAGGCAAATATCCTTCCTGCTGGTCTTCCCCGTGCCCTCCAATAGAGGAGTTATCTAAAGATTAATTTGGAACATGTAAGCACTCACCAATACTTTCTGAGTGCCTTTTGTATCCAAACTTGAGCTCAGCAGCCTCAGTTCTATGTAGGTTTTGTATTTCCATAATCGCTCTACTACGAGCGCCTTCTAGCAACTACATAACGTGACAACACGCGAAATACCAGTCAAGTAAGAGCTTTAAAAGAGCTCTCCTCAAAACTCTACCTGTTACAAAACCCACTCTTGCCTCAAAACGCCCGAGCCAGCTCTCAGGTGGCTGAGGGACGCAAGGCCAAAAGAGGCGGCACTCTGCCCAAATCCTGTCTTCTGTGAAATTGTTGTTTCGCAAGATGAGGGAAAAAACGCATCATCATCTTTCTTCTCCATTCTTTCCACACTTCAGCAGTTAGCATACGCTTACAGGAACTCGTACTACTGCAGCTTGGATAGCCAGATATAAGGAGAGCTCCTTTTACCATTATCCACCCGTAAGTACTATTTTAAACAAATAGACTTCAACATACATTGCAAACCAGAGGATGCAGGATTCAACTTTACTTGCTGCTGTCGTGCTCACAAGAGTCTTAGTTATCTTCAAAACCTGGGCCATGGCACCACGCTGCAAAAACACAGTGGTGGAAGTCTGAGCATCACTGATAGAGCAACTGTTAAGGCTCATGCCAGGTGTAAGCGAAGTGAGAGGGGTTCAGGATCCCACCACCACCACCGAGACTACTCACTGCTTTCCGAGTCCCTGTCCCAGGACCCACAGGGGGCCAGAGGTGCGCATTTACGAAGAAAACATGGGACGTGTTTGAGCAGCGCTGGGTTTCCCCACTCAGCTGAGTCAGAGCTCGTGTTTTCCAACGAACGGGCACACGAGGGGCCCCTAAATCTACTGTCCTTGGGGTAAGGAACTCCAACACTTCTGGGAAACAGGCGCTGCAGAGCCGGGGGCTGCGGGGAAACCCAGAGCAGGACAACCGCCCGCCTCTGCTTCCCGTGCGCGCCACGTCCCCGCTGCGCGCCGCCTGCCCGCTCCGTCCCTCACGCACACCCCCGGCAGCTCCTCGGGCCCCTCCGCGCCCTCACGACGCCCCGGGAGCCGCCCAGACCCGCTCCGTACCCTCACACCGCTCCCATCCCCTCACGAAGTCCCCAGAGCCCCTTCCGGCCTCTCACGGCCCCCGGCGGCCCCTCCATCTCCTCACGGCGGCCCATGAGCCGCCCAAGACCCGCTCCGGCGCCACCCGACAACCCCCCGGTCCCCGCGGGAGCCGCCCGGAACCGCCTCCAGCTCCTCCCGGTGCGGCCCGCGCCTGCGCCGTGTGGCGGCGGCGCGGCCGCAGCGCGTCTGCGCCGGCAGGGCTATATAGGCAGCGGCGGGGCGGCCGGCGCTGGATACGGGATCGCTGCCCGGTACTCGTGTGCCCCTTCCCGCTGGCGGTCGCCAACAGCGCGCGCGCGGACGTCACGCCCGGTCTCCCGTCGGTCGGTGAGGATGGAAGCGGTGGTGCGGCGCTGCCCGTTCCTGGCCCGCGTCTCGCAGGCGTTCCTGCAGAAGGCCGGGCCCTCCCTGATCCTCTATGCCCAGCATTGCCCCCGCATGATGGAGGCGGCGCCCCCCGCCGCCGCCCGCGCCCTCGCCACGTCCGCCGCCCGCGGGCAGCAGGCGGAGGAGGAGACCCCCGCCGCCCGCCGCGGTGAGTAGGGTGGGGGGGGTGGTGGAGGGGCCCGAGGCTGCCCCTCAGGAGCCGGGCCTCTCTGAGGGTGGGCAGCGGGTCCCTGGGCCGGGTCAGGGGGACCGCAGCGGGAAGCTGTCCCAGGAACAGGCAGTTTCCCTTCAGAAAAAAAAACCCACACCAAACTACAAACATACAGACACTTTTGGAAGGAAATTTCTGGAATGGGCAGCTTCGAGATAAGGGTTGCTTAGTTTTGTAAGTGTCTGTGGTGATTAAGCACCTGGTAGGATGTCCTGCGGTGAGCTCTGGATGGGGATCTGTGGTCCTGGGTCGCGGAGGTGGGGTTTCTCACGCTCCAGCGGCTCTTCACCCCCCCGGTGACATTCCGTGGGGGATTCTTACTCTGGCACACAGGGGAAAGAGTTGAGGCTTGCAGCGAAGGAAGGACTGGTGGCTGAAAACAGCCAGACTCCTTGAAAGAAAAATCTGTGAGGATGAAGGGCAGAAGGTGTTTTCTTCCTCGAAGGGTGCAGTGCTACATCTAGCAGCTTAAATCAGGTGCCCCTTGGGTGTTACTGGGCTTTCCTGCTTGAATAAATAAAATGTGATTGCTCAAGTTAAATAGTTCTGAATGGCTTGTGCCAAATTAATTGCAAAGGTAATGGATAGAAAAGCTGAAGTCAATGTATTAAAATGATGAAGCTGAAGTGCTTTTCCTTCTCTGTCCCCACCTTAGAGGACAAAAATGCCAAAGAAGTGGCCCAAGAGAATACCGATGGACCCCAGCCACCTACTGGCCACCCACCTGCTGGTGCTAACCAGAGCTCTGCTACCAAATGCCCATTCCTGGCAGCTCAGATGAATCATGAGAACAGTAATGTTTTCTGCAAAGCCAGCTTAGAACTCCAAGAGGATGTGCAGGAAATGGAGGCGGACAGGAAAGGTATGTATTTTGTGTGCTGAAGCATTGGTTCCTTCTGAGGGCCTCTGGTGCTTGACCTTGCTCTAGACCGTGCCAGTCTAACAGCCACCACTTAAGTTACGTGGGTAGGATTATGGGAGACTGCAATAAAAAGCTGTTGGAGAGTGTAGGTGTTAATGGCATACCTGCAATGTTGTGCAGTGTTTCCCTGGGGTGATTTTGCTGTGGGAATGCTGTGTGCCGTGTTTTGATACCCTGGCTCCAAATGTGTGAATCGAGTTACTAGACTTGTACCCAGAGTGGATGTTTGGGACTGGAGAGAGCTTTACCAGGGTGCTGGTATAGACAAAGGTGGTATATCCAAAGACAGAAAAAAGTGAGTTGAGGAACTATGCAAGTGCCAGCACAAATCCAAGCTGCAAAGCAAGCAAACCTTTTTTTTTAGTTTATGGAACGAAAGGGTGTTGGCTGGCTCGCAGTCCTGATGCGGAAGGGCTGTCCTTCAAAGGAAGGAACTCTTCACCAATAGCAGTAAAGCCTTGCTGTCTGTCTCAGGAAGTTTGTTTTACTTCTTTGTTTTCTGTGGCATAGTTTTAAAAAAAAACGTGCTAACTGAACAAAACACTAGGAATGAAAAGGAAACAGGTCTAGAGCTCTGCCTTTGATTAGGTGTGTACCAACTCTTTCAAATAAATGCTATAGCTGTAGAGTGGTTTTCTGAGTCATGATGAACCAAATGTGTTGTAAGGAAATTACAGGTTGTATTATTGTTGATTGGCAAGGTTTTCCTTTTGTCTCATACAATGCAAAATTGTAAGCAAATAAAATAGTTGATCCTAACAGGGGCACATGGATTCAGGCACCTGCTTCCTAAAGAATTAAGAGTTACAGTTACTTAAAATGTTTGCTTTGCTGAACTTGGCTTACTTCATTTTGTTTCAAACCAATTAAGCTCACTGGAATTTATTATAATGTCTGTAGGTACAGAATTTGCTAAAATACCAACTACTTCCACAGTAAGGAACATTGAGACTGAGGGAGAAGAGCAGAGTGGCTTGCTCAAGAAGTTTAAGGATATTGTGCTGAAGCAAAGACCAGAAAGCGTCTCTCATCTGCTCCAGGATAACTTGCCAAAATGTAAGTTTGTCTGGCAAAAACCTCCACAGGTCTCCTGAGATTATTTCCTGTGTGCTTAAGTTTCCGTCTCGTTTCAGCTGTATCCACCTTCCAGTACGATCAGTTCTTTGAGAAGAAGATAGATGAAAAGAAGAAGGATCACACCTACCGAGTATTCAAAACAGTGAACCGAAAGGCACATATCTTTCCCATGGCAGATGACTACACTGATTCCCTGATCACCAAGAAAGAGGTGTCTGTCTGGTGCAGCAATGACTACCTGGGCATGAGTCGTCACCCTCGAGTGTGTGGAGCAGTTATGTGAGTAATGCTGTATTCTTAAGAGGCAGTTTCAAGCTATAATGCCCTGCAGAAGCTTTTGTGGGAAGGCTTTTGAAGAATTGCTTTCTATACTGTGCTATGCAAGCTGCTTCTGGTAGTATTCTTGTTGTAATTAAGCGTACGCTCTTCTCATGAGCTGGAGTAGGTAACTTACTCAGCTCCAGGGCTGTGGTATACATGTCAGTCACCAACCCTGCTCCTTGGATTTTCCTCAACAGTCCCTAGATGTTACCAGATGGTACTTTGGAGCTGCGCTTGGTAACGGGTTTCTTAGCTTATCAGTTTCCCAAGTTGTGCAGGTTGTTCAAAGACCTTAAACCTAACAGCTGCTTTTTGCAGCCGGTTCCTTTTTAGAACAACACCGATTATGCACTAAAATCTTTTTGACAATGATCCTTTATTCACCTATGTGTTCAACAGTAATGCTAATGCCTCTCTTTGGGCCCTCTCTAGAGATACACTGAAACAACATGGTGCTGGAGCAGGAGGCACTAGAAATATTTCAGGAACAAGTAAATTTCATGTCGATTTGGAAAAAGAACTAGCTGATCTTCATGGAAAAGATGCAGCACTGTTGTTCTCATCTTGCTTTGTGGCCAATGACTCCACTCTCTTCACCCTAGCTAAAATGCTGCCAGGTGAGATCTCAAACTGCACGCACTATTTACCACAAAAAACCACAACCCTAAGCAGTTGGGAGTACACTTTACAAATGCGTATCCAAACTGAAGATTCATCCTACTCAATCAGTAAAGTATATTTTTTTCTGAACACCAAATTATGTTCAACTTGTGCAAATCATTGTAGCAGCCTAATGAGACTGTCTAGGAGCTAGAAACTGCAGAAGGCATTGGACAAAAAAGCAGTTTCCTGTTCTTGCATTGAAATTCAACCTGAAAATGAGATGGCAGGAATTTAGTGCCCTCCTATCTGTGGGTGTGAACTTATCTCTTTTTATGCCTCCTCTGTAGTTCAGGACAGGTTTGTTTTAATTTCTGAAGTTAAGAGAGTTTGATAAAAAATATTAAGGACTTGGAAAATAACCTTCTGTATTTCATTAGGCTCAAGTTTGTGTTAGTTTAAATACCTAAAATAAGCCTTGAATATTCTTGCTTCATGATCTGTAACTTGCTCTTTTGAGCAAGAGCATTACTTTCTAGAACATGCTACCCTTGCTGCTTGAACAATTCCCATACATAAAGCAGTGCTGGGAATCAGTTAATACTTTCTGTACTTAAAGTGTATCTGGGCTGTTTCCTCAGGCTGTGAGATCTACTCTGATTCTGGAAACCATGCCTCCATGATCCAGGGGATCCGAAACAGCAGGGTGCCAAAACACATATTTCGCCATAATGATGTCAACCATCTTCGAGAACTATTGAAGAACTCTGATCCATCTACCCCTAAAATTGTTGCATTTGAAACTGTTCACTCAATGGATGGTAAGTTGACATCAAACCCTTCTCTCTCCTTCCAGTGCAATTAGCACTCAAATCATCTGTATCTTAAGCCTAAAGAGCGTACAGTGTTGTAAGAACTTACATGAAGAATAGGCTTCTGAAATGCCTTGTGTTCGGAGGTACTTCTGATATTTATCTAAGCTGAGTTCAAGGAGTCCTAAACTGTCAGTCACTGCGTTGGTTCCTAGGTGCGGTGTGTCCTCTGGAAGAGCTGTGTGATGTGGCCCACGAGCACGGGGCAATCACTTTTGTGGATGAAGTTCATGCTGTGGGGCTGTATGGAGCTCAAGGTGGTGGTATAGGAGACCGGGATGGAATCATGCACAAGATGGACATCATCTCTGGAACGCTTGGTATGCACAGCCTGGCACTTCACAGAGGCTAAGGCAGCAAAATTAAGTGGGTTAACTCAAAATCAGTCTATTCACATGAACTTGCTAAGGGCTGTTACAGGCCAGGATTTTTCAAAAAGCCCAAGTGATTTAAGTATGTCCCACAGTTTGAAAAGCTTGTGTTAAGCTACTTATGCTGTCTTGCAAATCAGTTAAGGTAGCACTGTGGATTTTTTTCTTTAAACAAGCTTGCAAAAAGTTCTCCAGTGGCATATTATACAACACAAGAATAAATTCAGGTGAGAATGCTAGTAGGGTAGTACACTATATTTAGTAGTACTTACTACTTTTATGTGAAATGGAGTGTTCTAATCTAGAAACCTGAGATGGGGACTTATGTAAAGAGATTTGGCAAGAACTGAAGCAACTGCTATTATCTGAATAGAACAGAGGCTTAGGAGTAAGTACTGCTGCAAATTGGGAAGTTGTTTAAATAGCTTCAAAAACGTAAATAAAACTTACTAGGAATGTTCATGGCTTTGAAACTTACAACCTTGGGCTAACAGAAACAGCAGCATTCTCCAGAAGCCCTAGTTCTATCTGTGGCTCTGTTCTGGTACCTGAGCATTTGGAAAGGGTGGTTGGTATCAACCGCACAATCACAGTAACAACCTTGTGTGCTCCTTAGGAGCACAGGCTATTTCTAGCATCTCTGGAACAGATTAATTTAAATCTGCTGAGAGACTTAGTGTTGACTCTTGGGGTCACTGTTGAAGTATGTGCTTGATGCTTTGGCTTATAAGGTCTTCTCCAAAATCAAAACTTGAGTATTTGAGAGTCTTGAACTGTCCTTGCTGTGTAATAACTAGATCCGTGTTACCAGGGTTGGCTTAAAAACAAAGCTGTAACATGCTGACTAAATACAAGATTAGCAGAGGGAGGCTGGAATTGCTGCCTGCCATGACTACGTGAAGTATGTAGTCAAAATAATTCATTCCTTCAAGTGAAAGGCTGTAATGCTTCAAGCCATTCTAATGGGTGGAAGGAATAAGCTTGGTTGCCTTTTTTTTTCCCCCTCAGGCAAAGCATTTGGTTGTGTAGGAGGATACATCTCCAGTACAAGTTCTCTGATAGACACTGTTCGTTCATATGCTGCTGGCTTCATTTTCACAACGTCCCTGCCACCCATGCTCTTAGCTGGTGCCCTAGAGTCCGTCCGAACTCTGAAGAGTGCAGAGGGGCAAGTTCTGAGGCGCCAGCACCAACGCAACGTGAAGCTCCTGAGACAGATGCTGATGGATGCAGGGCTTCCTGTGGTGCACTGCCCCAGTCACATCATTCCAATAAGAGTGAGTACTTAAGATATTGTCAACACAGGACTGTGGTTCCTGCTTTCCTGTCCATGATCACATTACGCTTTAAGGTATTAGTTAACATTCACACAGTTCAAACCTGTCCTAGTATTCAGCAGTGATGTGCTAGGAGTCTGGCTTAAGTTAACCTCAGCCTGCTTCAAACATTGTGAAGTGAAATGATGAAGCATGTGAAACATGCAATCTACGGGTGTACGGAAAGCAAGGAGACTGGGGGCAAGCTAGTAAAAAGAAGAGTTCAGGTATAAGCAGCTACCTGGCTAGGCAGCAATGGTGTGCTTGTGCTGCAGAACCCTCTGGGCATAAGCTTTTAGCTCTTCTTTCTGATGTATATGCTACTTACAGTGGCACAAGGAAGACTAACTAGCCCTGTTTGATTCTTGTGGCTAGCTAAGCTGGGCTGACAGTTCTGCCACCTTGCATGATTTTGTTGATCTTCTGACTTACAATTTTGAACTTTAGGTTGCAGATGCTGCTAAAAATACAGATATCTGTGACAAGCTGATGAGCCAGCACAGCATCTATGTCCAGGCTATCAACTACCCCACAGTTGCCCGTGGAGAAGAGCTGCTACGTATTGCCCCTACACCTCACCACACCCCTCAGATGATGAATTACTTTCTTGGTGAGTGGATTCTTGCATCAGTGGGTTGTCTATGCAGTCTTTGTACTAAAGATGAGACTAGGAAATACCTAAGTTTTAGATGTCACTAGCTGGACAGTGTCTCTCCACTTCTGCAACATACACAGTGCATACTCCTGCACTTAACCTGCACTGAAGGCCAGTGTGCTGTGGCCTAGGACAGAGTGTGCAAGGCCAGAGCAATCCTGTACTGAGCCAGTTCTGCCCCAGCCACCTCTGCTGGGGCTCTGCTCATGCAGTGTCCAAACCAATCCTCATTTGTTACATGGGATCCAAAGAAATCCGCTCTCCTCTGCTGAGCTGGTAACCTGTCTTAGACATGGATCTGTCCAGGGAAAGTAGGTACCTCTTGATCCTGTCAGCTATCGTCATACTACCTCTTCTGAGACTCATTTGCAGCCCAGTCACCTCACTCAAGAGGTGAATTGTGTCACAGTGAATTCCTGTTATCCCTCCTCATAGGAATGCTGACACTTCTGCTTCTCTAAAGTAATCCACTGTTCTAAGCTGTGATCTTTGAACTTTTCTGGTCATAACAGAAAAACTGCTGGCTACATGGAAGGATGTTGGTCTGGAGCTGAAACCACATTCGTCAGCTGAATGCAACTTCTGTAGAAGACCTCTACATCTTGAAGTGATGAGTGAACGGGAAAGATCCTACTTCAGTGGCATGAGCAAAGTAGTATCTGTCAGTGCATGAAAAAACAGTGTTAGTTGTATTCTTGTCTAGCTCTAGTACCCAGTCAGTAGCATTTTTAATTTGCTTAATAAGCATTTTAATCATAGTTGAAGCACTAAGCTCTGAAAATAAATTTCTAGAGCCATTATGCCCAGTTGTGGTTTTGTTTGCTTCTTTACTTAATCTTCCATAAGTGGAACTGAAGTGTCAGTGGTTGGAAGGGCATCTGATGGAATAAAAACAGTGATCTACTGCTTAATGCCCTTCCTCTGAAGTACTGCCTCTTCAATGAGTGTCTACCAGAAGAACTTCAGTAGTGTTTCCTGGTGTACTACAAGGGATGGGTTTATTTCTTATGAAAAAGAGAGAATGGGTATTTATAGCTCCTCATGAACGCCTGAAAACATGCAGATGTGGTATGACATCCACACTAAAACTTCAGCAAGAGTATACTGCTGAAGAGATGCTGTCTCCCTCTACTGCCCTGTCCTTCCTTTGTAATGTTGTGTACAAGTGTTCTCTTCATGTGCAGCATGGTGCTTGCTATTAAGAGGGGAAAAAAGTGCTAATGGGACTTAAAAAATGGTATTTTATGACTGCTTGACAGTTAGAAAACAACAGTGGTGTAGTGGCTGGGCAAGGAGGGCACGTTTACCACTACAGATGGTAGATGGGAGTTGTGTCTGGCTGTTGTGTCTCTTCAAGTCTGCCTGCTCTGCTCTTCAGTGCACTCAGAGCTAGACTAAAAACAGGGTAAAAGCTGCTTATCCGTAAGCAATCTAATAACTCAAGTGTCTGACAGAAGTCATTGTAAGAGAATATCAGTGCTGCTTTTGCAACCCCTCTGGAAACTTAGGCCTGTTGCCTAAGTGCCATGCTATTTAATGCTTTTGTAAATAGCAAGGGCGTGCTTTGAACAGGGGGAAGTAATTTTGTAGGTGTACACGTGCACTCAGAGGTCAATGTTGGCATGAAGTCTAGAGCAAAGCACTCAACTCCTTCCTTCGTGTACAGGCATGTCCAATGACGGCTACAGTCTAGCTTCTCCCAGTCATGAAACAGCTACTCTGTCCTGTCCAGGTACTCTTGTTTTCTGGGTGTAACAAGCCAACATCCTGGCACTGCCACTGGCTGTTCAGCTCACAGGTGTGCTGCAAAGCTCCCATGAGGGATCTGTTATAACATTGCAAGTAGCCACATAGTGGGGAGAGAGAAGCCCAAGTTAGAGCAAAATCATCAGCTCCATCACTTGGAAGTTGCTGATCATTTAAGCATGTACTGAAGCACACTACTGTTCTCAGAAGAATTCCTAGCAAAATATTTGACTTCCCAAGAAATCAAGCTAGCTTTTTAAAAGCCACTTTCCAGCCAGGCAAGTGATTGCTGCCTCTGTCACGTGCAGGTGTTCTGCAGGAGGAAGGAAACTACCCACCATCGGGCTATAGCATTGACATAGTAATTCATCTCTGTTGCTGAACAAGGCAGCTGATGAACTGGCATGTTCAAACCCACCACCAGAGACTATCGTAGACGCAAGCAGTCGCTTTGCTGTTCAAGTCAATTAACTTTCACTTGCTGTGACGTTATCCTGGTTTTACTCATGAGGATACTTAAGTTACCAGTGCTGCTCAAGGGAAAATACAGTGCCACACCCTGACTTCATCACCTTGCCACAAGTGGTTTGTGGCCTAAGACTGAATGCATCTCCATTACAGAGCTTTTCTCGTTACCCTTTAGTTTATGTTACTACATTTATTTGAGATGCCGAGTGAAAAGCCACATATCCTACATCAATCTCTCCTAGAACAGTATCCCTAACACGCCTTCGAGGCCATTCCGAACTGCTGGAGTAAGCAATTGATGTGGGGCAGGGGACAGACATGACGTGTTCACTAATACACAGCCACAATCTGATGGTACAAGGTTATTTGCATTTCTAGTTTCTTCACTGAAAGTGTTCAGAATTGGCCCGGTTTACATACCAGTTAATAAGCCCATTTTCTTCCCTCTAGTTTTTGTTATGGCTACTTTACACTCTATACTGCAGAGGAGAAGAAACAAGACACAGAAAGGATACCAGCTATCGGAAATCTCAAACATTATTCCAAATTAGTTGCAGGAGAGAACCAAATCCTAACATTCAAAGGTAGCAACATCTGAAGTGCCAGGAGCACAGCTAACCCTGGCACGTGCCAATCGGTACCTCCACACCCATTAACATCAGATGTGAGAAGTTACCTTAAGTTCTGGTGCTGGCAGACAAGGGTGTGAAAGCAGAACCAGTGCGCAGTAAGAGGCCAGCAGAAGTCCATCACTTAACTGCAAAAAAAAAGACAACTCCAATGACACATAGAAAGGATACGTTCTCCCTGATGAAAAGGAAAAAGAACAAAAAGAACCAAACACACATTGTTTCCCAGCAAACAAAACTTGAATGGTGGGTTGCATAACTAGGGATGGTTATGTAAGCTTTAGTTTGGTTTCTGGAAAATAATAGTGGAAGTAATAGGTAAAAGATGTTTAAAGCCCGAGACAAATGGTCCCTAGCAGTGGCAGAGTAAGCAAGCAAGGACACAGCTGTAAAGCCTCTGCTGACATTTCATAGATGACATGAAATAGATGACATTTCATAGATGAAATATTCATTTGCCTGGGACAAAAATCATTCATCTAGTTTAACCTTGCGTAGCCCTCCACTCATACCCTCCTCCATTTCTCAACGTATTTATACAACAGGGAAACCCCAGGCAGCACAGGGGCCGTGAAAACATCCCGAGTGCGAACAGGAGCAGCTGTTCCCCATCACTGGGAGGAGGCAGCAGGACTGGGCTCTTCCTACCGCGGCCAGGACCGGGTGCCAGGCTAGGCAGGCTGTGGTGTCTTCCACCTCCTGGCTCCCTTATCCTCTCCTGTCCGCAGCACATTCCCACTGGGCAGAGACTGCTAATTAGCAGAGCTGCTAATGTTCAAGAAGCTTTTGGGAGCCTTGGTTTTCCACCAAGCCCCTTGCTGCATGCTGTAGGTGGTGGGATACAACCTGTGAGTTCAGCCCGGAAGGAGGAAACCAGCATCATGAGCTCATGGCCTTCATTTCTTTAGGGAACTGGACTGAAAATAGCCTGTCAGGCTGGGGCCAGCCTCTCCCACAGGCAGAATTTGCTGCGGGATAGGGAGAGGGGCTGCTGTTGCGCTGCGCGGCTGTGCACTCCCACCGCTCCACACGGCGTTGGATCACCACGTCCAGCCCCAGCTGCCCCTTGCTGAAACACACCCCTGTGGGGAAATAAATGCCCTGAAAACCATTCCCAGTGCCTACGCTGCGGCTTTCAGCCTGTAACTCCGTGCTGTTTCCTAGCCAGCAATAATTATAATAACAATAGGAGCGTTATTAACGCCACTAGAGTCACAGCTCGTGTACCGCTGGTGCCTCACACCCGTTTATTTTTGGGCACATCTCTCGCACTGTGGCCCCTCAGCCCCTGCTCGGTCTCTCAGCACCCACATTTGCCAGAGTTTTACCACCAGCACAGAAAGGACCATGCAGCCCATCTCTGCCCGCCACACCAGGACTTTAAAAGCCCCATGAGCTCCCCAATATCTGCAGCTCAGGGAAGGGGCTTTTGCCTGGTAATGGGTATTTGAGAGCCCATGCTGGTGACTCACCACGTGCACTTCTCCCAGGGTGTGTTCAGCCTCCGAAAAACCTTTCCCCTCCTGCTCCTGGAAAGCAAACCCATGCTTTACTCCTCTTAAAAATCCAGCTGAACTTTTGTTCCCCACAGGACCCACCACCTCTCACAGGCTCCGATGAATGCACACAGCAGCTCTCACTCTCAATACCTGCACCACAACCAAATAACCGCATCATGGGTCCAAATCTCTGGCTTTTCTTGTGTTCAGATGGGTCACCTCCCTACACAGCAGCCTGGGATTATGCCTTGAACCAACACTTGCTTTTAGGTAACATAACATTAGCTAAGCCTTAAATATTGGGAACTACTCATACCCCTGCCTGGAGGGACAGATGGCAATAGGACAGACAGGGTGTTTTAGGCAGAAACAGGCTGTTCATAGAGGAAAACATCCAAGGGGTCAGAGATCTTGAGCCCTGCCCTTCTCCCAGATCCATCACACAGAGCAGAAGATGGCAACTCACCCCACTGCTCGGGCTTCTCCCTGACCCCCAGCAGAGCCTAAGCTGCTGCTGCTTCCCAGGGAGGTGCTGTGCTTTACAGGGTGGGGAGAAGCCACCTTCCCAAGGGAACCTCCTCCTCCAGGAAGATCCATTCCCCTGGTTCTCCATCCCAGTGAGGGTCTGCAAACATCCCACTCCCCATCCTGCACAGGGGTCCCACCAGCCCCAGCACAGAAGCCCCCCTTGACTGCCTGGTTCAGCTGCATTGGCACAGAAAATCCCAGGTTTTGGCAGACACAGGGTGGGGTGCAGCGAGGAAAGAAAGGGGGCAATATCCACCCTTGCTGCTCCCTAGGGAAGAGCAGCAGGCAGCTTGTTACAAATTGGATGGCAAACGGGTCCCCTGCCCTGCTGCCAGCAGCTTGGGTGGGGGATGCTGGTGGGGACTTGCTGCAAACTGCTGTAATTTGGGCATGTAAATCATTCTCATCCAGGGAGACAGATCTGGGAGACACCAGCTGGGCTGCAGCTGGTCCTGGCACAAGATACTGAAGCCTAACACAAGGGTAGCCCCGGGCCCAGAGCCACTTGACTCCTGGTTATTTAGGATGCTCCATGCCCCAGCCAGCTTCCAGCCTGATCCCGAACCCTCATCTAGGTTTGTTGGGCTCCCTCCTCTCCACCCCACACCCCTCCACAGGCTTGCATGGTCCTGGGGAAGCTGATCCTGGAGGTACTTACCCCTTTGGGCAAATATCCTTTCGCTCCTCACTGCTCCTACCCCCTCCTTCCTGCCATCTCCCAAACTGGGCTCCGGCCAGAGCTCAGGGCTCTTGAGAGGGCGAGGGCTCAGCTCCCCACCCTCCAGGCACCTGTGGCTTCCCAGCCCAGATGCTGGGTGGCTCTTTCAATTCACACATTTGACTCACAACCAGGTGTAACTCCTTTGCAGCTGCTCCGCTTCAGCTTTCAGGTGGAGCAGAACCCAAAGGAGCTCCTGTGCTGAGTTCCATAGGGAAAAGCACCCCAGTCCCGTCCTTTCCCCTGCGACTTCTTTGCCGTGCAGCCCATGAATCCTAAAAATCCTAAACAAAATGGAGCACGAGGGCTGGCTGTGGGGATGCTCAGCCGTATCCACCCGCCGCCTCTCTGTGAAGCCGGCTGTGCCCTGCTGCTCCCTCCCTGCCTGAGCAAATGCTGCTGTGGTGGCCTTGTCCTCTGGCACACGTGCCCCAGGGTGGCACCGGAGGCTGATGACCAAACCCAGGTTTCCCAAGCATTGTCCCAGACCCCGGAGCTGTTGGTACACAGCAGAGGAGATTTTTTTAGCTCAAAACTTAAAAAAGAAGGAGAGGGACTGATGGTTGCATGAACCCTTGCGCGTATGCTGGCTGTAGGGGTGCGGGGTCAGGCGGCAGCAGCTGGGTTTGTAACAGCTTTAATCACCCTGAGAATTGCTCGGTGTTGAGCTGGCGTTGGCTTTGTAACCTGCTTCCCAAAGGGAATGTGGCACACAGGATGGTTGGTGCTCTGCCAGCACCTTGTTCAGCTCCACTCTTCCCCCTGCACTGCTCCAGCACCCTATAGAGTCTTTTCTACTAATTTTCAACCAAAACTAGCAGAGGGTGAGCTGTGAATCTGTCTACATCCTGACAAGCCTCACAAAAGCCAACAACTGGATGGCGTGTCCCTGCTAGGCTGTGTGGCAGGAGAGGCAGCCGTCTGTGCTCAACCCTTATATTAGATACTAGAGACTCCACTGCCCGGCTGTGCTCCTGGCCACCCTCATGCCCAAGTTCCAGTAGCAGAAGTAATGGCCTCCCCACCCGCCCTGGGCCACCAGATCTCCAGCTGGGACAAGAACGGCGTTGTGCAGCACTGGGGGGTGGGCAGGAGGACAAGAGGGGTGAGGGGGTGGAGGGCTGTGCAGGGCCAGGCTGTGCGCATGGCCGGGCTGCCCTCGGCGCGGGGCTGCCTGCCCGTGCCTGTCCCATTGACATCTAAGCCAGGTGAGGAGGTGGGATGGGATGGGGGGACAGGAGGGACAAGTTGGAGTGGGGTCAGATGGGATGGGGGGGACAGGATGGGACAGGGGGCAGGAGGGGATGGGATGGGATGGGATGGGATGGAGATGTGCTGGAGGATGGGATAAGATATGATAGGATGGGATGGGATGGGATGGAAGATGTGCTGGAGGATGGGATAAGATATGATAGGATGGGAGAGGACAGGATAGGATGGGATGGGCTAAGATGGAAAATGGGCTGGAGGATGGAATGGGATATGATAAGATGGGACAGGATGTGATGGGGGGACAGGATGGGATAGGATAAGATGGGAGGGGACAGGAGAGGACAGGATGGGATGGGATAGAAGATGGAAGACGGGCTGGAGGATGGGATAGGATACAACGGGATGGGATGGGATGGGATGGGATGGGATGGGATGGGATGGGATGGGATGGGATGGGATAGAATGGGAGGGGACAGGATGGGATGGAGTAGAAGATGGAAAATGGGCTGGAGGATGAGATGCGATATGATAAGGTGGGATGGGAGGAGAGGGGACAGACTGGGTTGGGATGGGTGTTCAGCTGGGGACCTGCAGCCCTTGGGCTGCTCCTGGCCATCTCCCCCACAGCCATACACCATCATCCTTTAGCCCGGGGGGGCTTTCAGCTGGAGATGGCTGCACTGGCAGGCGGACAGGGGCAGTGAGAGGGGTTAGCTGGAAATGGGGGACACCCCTCACTCCCTCTTGGATATATTGGCAAGTTTAAAAAATACTGCACACAGAAGGGGAGCAGGACCTGCAGGAGAAGCGTGAGCGAGCTCATCAGATGATGCTGATGGTGTCAGCCCGGGATTATTATTAATATTTATAGGCTGAGGAAGCTCCCCTGTGCTGAGGCTGCTCCATGCACAGAAGCATCTTCCCTCCTCCGCACCAAAGGGAAACTCATTTGGAGTTGGCTCTTTATTGCATTAAATTTTTCTTTTTCCTTTTCTTCTTTTTCTTTTGTTTTACAGCCGGCTTCCCCAATCACCCATCTCATCCTGGGCACAGTGAGTAAAGCCAAGACACAGGCGCAGCCCTGACCTGGTGCAAATCCCACCAGGCTCGTTGCAGGAGCTCGGGGCCCAGGCTGTCCCGGCACAGCATGCAGGGAGCCTTTTGCCTGGGAAACCTGCTCAGGACACTATAATAAATTAAAAAAATAAGGTTATATCTAAACCACAGCTGAGCTCCTTGTGAGCAAGGAAGGGGGAGGCAGTATCACAAGCCGGGACAGGCTTCCCTGCTTCTCCATCAGGACCTGCTGTTGGGAAATTCAGGTCCTACAGCCCAGAGTTGTCCCAGAGCCCTGGATTAAAGCACAGCTGTCCCTGAGGGGGTAGGACAGGCTGCCGTGGTTGCTGGCTCCCAGCTAGTGATGCCCGAGAAATTTGCTTTGCAGCTCCAGCACCGCAGCTGCTGAACAGCCAAACCTTGGACCTCCAAAGAGCATCAGACTGTTTTAAAAATACTTTATTCTTTAGAAAATACAGCGTTCAGTACAGTGTGCTCTGCTCCCCCCAGCTTCACACCCCCCCTCCCCCCATCACCACTTACTCCCGCTCCACCGAGGTCAAGGCAACGTGGGCACAGTGGCGGGGGCAGCAGGAAAGCGGAGGGCAGGTTTCACCAACCCCCTTTCCATCTTCCCACAGAGGCAGGCAGCTCTCGAGCCCTCACTGGTAGCCAGCAGCAAGGTGCTCTGCCCCCCCAGCCCCCAGTGAAGCCCAATCCACAGCACCAGGCTCAGCCCTTGGAGCTGGGGACGGCCCTGGGGGGGCACACAGGGGCTGTCATGCTTCCCCGCACAAGGGTTTGGGACAACCCCTGTGATTTTTAAGACATGGGGCTGCCCCAGACCAGAGAGCCGACAACAAACTGGAGGGGGGGATGGCAGGGGCACGTGGAGGAGGGGGACCAGAGCTTGGGCTCCCCCCGGCTCCCATCCCAAACAGCAACGGGGCTGAGTCAGGGCTTATGGGGGCGTTCAAAAGGGGATGCAAACATGGCCCAAAGGCAGTGACTGTTCTCCAGGGCCAGGATGAACTCAGGACTTGGGAAGTGACCTTCACCCCTTGCCAGCTGGCTCCCCTCAGGGACAAACTCCTGCCAGCAAAGCCTGCTCCTGCTCACACCCCAAGGTGTGCAGGATGGCCCAGGGGCAGAGGGGCCACTCACACTGAGAACGGGACAGGGGAGCAAAACCTGGGAGCTGGGGGAGCAGGGAAAGAAGCATCTTCTTTTCAAACAGGAATCCCCAACGCCATCCCCTTCACTTTGCATAGAGCAGCTTGTGGGCGAGCATGTCCTTCGGTCACCCAGGGGACACCGAGAGCAGCGGCTGTGACCACGGGGATGGTCAGGGGCAAGGCTGGGGGTGAGACCCTGCTGCTCCAGTCCTCCACTGGCAGTCCCAGGGCTTGCACGAGGACGTGGAAAAAAGAACACCGACAAGCCCCAACCCTCCCCATCATTCTGCCCCAGGGTGCAAAAAGCCATCCTGATGTTTAAAAAAAGGAATGGAATAGGAAAAAGAAGGGAGAGGGGGGAAAAAAAAAAAAAGAAAAAAAGAGGCTGAGATGGAGGGAAAGATCCCCAGGTCAGCGGAGAGGAAGCTGGGAAGCGCCGCGGGGATGCTGTCCATTCACCGCCCAGTCCTGCGGGATCTAACTGTCCTCGCCGTTCTCTCCCGGCCCCTTGATCAGCCGCTTCTGTCCCCGTTTGCCCACGGGTCCCTTGGGCTTGGCGAAGGCCTGCTTGAAGGCATGCTGCTTGGGGTGCACCTCCTCGTAGAGGAACTCTGCCGTCAGCTCAGCTCCATCGTCAATCTCAATCTGCGTCCAGGAGCGGCAAGCGGGGGTTAGAAGCTCCCTAGTGTCTTGACACCCACCTTTGGGGCATCTAAACTCCCGCAAGCCCATTGGCGGGGCTGGACCAAGGCTGCGGCACAGTCCCTTGCAGATGCCCAGCCTGGGTCTCTGCTCCATCACCTCCCGGTGGGCTCGCTCTTACCTTCTTGGCTATCTCCAGGCAAAACTCCTGCTCCACGGTGTCCAGCAACCGGCTCTTGCAGCTGGAGTAGAGCATGCGCTCCTTGATGCTGCATTTGTACCCAGGCATGGAGTAGATAAAGACTGCGAGAAGAGAGCGGGGCTTGTGGTGCTGCCCGGACTCGTGGCCAGGGAGCACCAGGCAGCTGCATCCCAGCCCGATCATGGCTTTTCCAGCCCCAAGAGTCCCAGCCTGAAGGGGAGGGCGAGCCACCCCATCCATCATCCATCCCATCCATCACCCATCCCCACATCTCCCCTGGCTCTAGGACACCTGCAAACAATGGCTGCACAAATCCTCCATGGCAGCACCCATAGAGCCCTGGGCCCCACCTGGTAGCTTCTTTCAGCACCAAAGAACTTGCCAGCAGTACCCACCACGGGAGGACAGCAAGGGGGAACCAACTCAAGGTCCCCTGTTGCACCATCCACATCCCTGCTTGCTCCCCACGCAAGCAATGGTCCAAGGAGAGCAGGGACCAGCGTGGGCTCTAACTAGCCAGTCCTGGTGCTGGGGCACTCACCGACAGACTCCAGGTAGTCTCCCTCGTGCGAGTGCTTGTACAGGAAGAAATGATAACGAGCCGAGTCCTGGGGGATCCTCTTGGGCAGGTCGGCGATCTCCGTGGGGCTGGTGTGCACCAGGTCGATGGTCTCCCGCTCCAGATCCAGCTTCTGATGGACAGAGGGGATGGGGGAGCGGACGGGAGCGAGAGGTGGCAGGGAGAAGCAGGGGAGTGGGGTAGGTGGGCAAGGGACCTACCAGCTGGATGTAGTTGATCTTCTTCTGCTTGAGCGCCTGGATGGCTTGTTGAGCATCCAACTGCAGGGGAAAGGCCAGGCCCTGCAGGGTCTGGTGCTTGCTCTCCACGCTGATCTCCGTCTTCACCTGGGGATGGAGACCACCCCGAGCATCAGGGCAGGGACTGGCGAAGGGTGGGGAAGGGAGAGAAAGGAAAACCAGCCAGTGCCACACCGAAAGGTTTCTCATCCCAGAAGCCACCTGACACCTGGCTCCCAGGGACTGCAGCGTTAAACCACTGCAAGTCAGCCAGGCTCGGGGCTGATGCCTGTTGCTGTGCCACTGCCATGCCGGGAGACCTCCGGCCCCAGCCATGCATCCCCGCACCCCCTGCTTCACTCTGGCAAAGACGAGCTCAAAACCGATGTTTCCCAGCGGGTCCCTGGCAGGGACGCTGGCACTGACGCTGGCACATGCCCATCTCCCACCATCTCCCACTGCTACTGGCAGGTGACAGGGGGAGCCCTGGAATCCGGCGTCCCTCCTCGGTGGGTTTAGCTGCAGCAGACAGGCACTCCTGCTGCCACCGGCGCTGGGAAACTGGAGATCCACTGCTCGGAAAGAGCCTGGCTGCTGTTTTTCCCGCAGGCCCTGTGAGGCAGAGGCTGCCACCCGTACCCCAAGCAAACCCCCGAGTCCGAGGGACTGAACCACGCTTCAAAGAGGGAAGAGAAAGAGATGGTGGAGACGTGGAGCCACCCCGGGTGCCTCCACCCAGCCGCAGCCCGGGGTCCCTGACCAGGAGTGGAGGGTGCCGCGAGGCGGCAGCGGGAAGAGGGCAGGACGCGGCCGGCGCGGCATACCTCCTCGGGGCCGGGGTACTCTACCAGCGATGGGCAGCAGCAACAGCCCCCCACCATCTGCCACAGAATACAGGGAGATGGCGTCACCCTGACAGCCGAGGAGCCCATCCCACCTCAAAACCTTCCCCTGGGCAAACAGTCCAGCAACCCTAACCCAGGTGCTCCACAGCAAGTGTGGTCCCCGTCCTTTGGGATCGGTTTGGGGGATTTTAGATAACAACAGTCCAGTCTTTCCTTTTTCTCCCCTTTTCTTTTTTCCCCTTTTCCTTTCGCTTTTCTTTTTTTGTTCCTTTTTTCTTTTTTCCCTTTTCCTTTTCCCTTTTCTTTTTTCACTCTTTTTCTTTTTCACCCCTTTCTTTTCCCCCCTTTTTCTTTCCCTTTTCTTTTCCTTTCCCCTTTTTCCCCTTTTATTTTCTTCCCCCTTTTCTTCTTTTCTCTTTCTCCTTTCTTCTTTTCTTTTCCCCTTTTCTTTTCTTTCCCCCCCTTTCTTCTTTTCTTCCCCCCTTTTCTTTTCTTTTTTCTCCCCATTTCCTTTCTTTTTCCTTTTCTTTCCTTATTTTTTTTCCCTTCTTCTCCCACCCCCTGATAGAGAAAAGGAAGAAAAAACAAGGCATGCCAAGAGAAACACAGGAGTTTTTGCTCACATCTCAAGAACAGCTCAGCAGCACCAAAGTGCATCTGGTTATGAGTCTGCCCTTTGTCACAGCAGCCCCACGCTGTCCCCACACCCCAGGGCGGTGACAGATCTGGGATGCCCGGAGCAGAACATGCAGAAAAACACCACTGGGAGAAGGAAAAAAAAATGGGCATGAACCAGGCAGAGCAGCCTACCATCTCTGTGCTCGAGTCCTGGGAACGGGAATCCTGCCAGCGTAGGGAGAGGAGACACACTGTCAATGGTACCCATGGGGGACAGGGCGGAGGTCTCGTGTGACACGAGGAGGGAAGGGGGACACACGGGCATGCCAGGCGGGTGCAGGCGTACCGTCTCTCTGCTGGAGGCCAGGGAAGGCAGGTCCTGGCAGCGCCCGCAGGGAGAGCGGCAAAAAAAATGACACGGGAAACATGAGGGCTGGGGAGGAGTGGGAGGGAGAGCCCCTGCAGCCCCACACGCAACGTCCCTGCCCCATCTCCTGCCGGGTCCCCAGCTGGGGTGGCCACAGCCCAGGGGCTGGAGGAGCTCCAGCGATCACAGCAACAGATTTTGGAGGCTATCGGTTTGGGGGAAGAAAACGCCCAAGCCTCTACCTGTGCCAAGCATCCTGGTGGACGAACTGGGTGTGAAAGCGCAGCTCTCGGGAAATAATTGCTCAAGGATCACCTGGTGCCGGGCAGGCAGGGGGTCTGGCTGACCCCCAGGCTCTGCTGTCCTCCCGTCCCCGGGTGCTGCGGCACCAGGGAGGGTGCAAGGACGAGCACGCAGGGCTCAGAGGACGCACACAAGCTCGCCTGGGCCTGCCCCATGGAGTGGTGTGGCACGAGGGCGTTACCACTGCCAACACCTCCAGACTCTCATCTTTCTCCCCCCAAAATGCAAGGAGGTGGGGAGGACCACAGCAGGGCTGGAGAGAGCTGCAGCTGCAACACAAAGCACCCTGGAGTCCAAAAATCCCAAGAGGTGTCCCAGCAACGTCAACACCACCATATACCTCTGTATTTTCTACTCCTCCTCTTTCCAAAAACATTAAAAACTGAAACACTCCCGAGGCTGTCCAGGAGCCCAGCACGGGACGGCCGAGCATGTGCTGCGTCCCATTCCCCAGCCCCAGCCGCGCTGGCAGCAGGCTTGGCTGGGGGGTTATTTTATCTCTTTTTCTTTAGGTTAGTTTTTTCCCTGTCCTTCCTCATTGCTGGCATGGTGCTGGCCGTGGCTAACAGTATTTCTCTGTCTTATGGTGAAACCTTCATGAGGCAGGTGGTTCTGGCAAAGCCTTTGCTCTACCCACCCACCGACACTGTGCAGCAGCTACGAACGACCCCTCCTTACACACTGCCATGGTTCGGCAAGTTTTGTTCCCTCTTAATTCTTCTGCTTCCTCCTCCAGCTCCAAATCTGCCTCTCTCTCCCCTGCGGCCCCACGGTGCGAGACGCCTGGCTCCTGTCTGCGTCCTGGAGCCCACCATGCTTCCAGAAATTCTTCCCACTCACAGGTGTTAAGGCAGCTCGATCCCAAATCCAAAGCCATTGCTTAGCCCACGGTCTGCTGACAAATTCCAGCTCAGTAAAGCTGGTGATGCATTTTCCAGCTTTTTAAAATCTCTCTTTCTATACATATATAGATCTGAAATGGCAAATTCTTGTGAGCTCCCACCCAGCTATCAAGAAGGAGGGTAGCTCACGACATCGCTTCTGTCCATGCAAACCTAAAACCATGGGGGAGGCCTGGCTCACGCAACACAAAACCTCCTTTTCCAAAGGCTGGACAGCTTCCTGGGGGATGCACAAACCCAAGTCCTTTCCATCTGGGTGTAAAAGGCAGCTGTGCCAGCCCTGAAACCGCTGCTATGCAGCCATCACCTCCCCACTCCTGCTTTGCTGCTGCCCTTCCCCTCCCATCCCTCTCCACACTCATCCATCCAGTGGTCCAGGAGGATCCCAGGGAGCTTCTGCACCTGCTACAAACCTGGTTGCCATCTCGGAGTGTCATGCATCAGCGGCATTAGAGGAGAGGAGAGGAGAGCTGCACCGTCAGCTGCCGCTCCAGGCGAGGGGCACAGCAAAGCGCTTGCAAAGCTGGTGCTTTTTTAACGAAACAACGCCCCTTGTGTCACTCCCCAGATCCTAACGGATTGCCTGAAGCCAGGGGGATGTGCAGGGTTCTGAACTGGTAGCGGGGGCACGGGCAGGTACACAGAAGGGCTGAGGTCAGGCTTGGCCCAGGGGCTCCTTCCCAGGTTGCTGCTAGCCCCGACCGCTCACTCCCACGCGCTGGATCTGCTCCCCCAAGTGAAACTGCAACACACACACGTGCAAGGACCCCGCAGCCTGCGCACAACATGCACACACGTGCGAGGACCCTGTCAGCCCGCAGGCAGCACGCAAGGCTGGGGGCATCCATCGCCGTACTGAGCTGGGTGCTACAGTTTGAGAGCTGCTCCCATATAGCCCCCCCGTGGTGAAAGCCTCCTGCTTTGCACGGCTCCAGAAACTCAAAGCCGTGTTTACCGTAGAGCTGTGAGTTTCCTCGCCTGGGAAGGCGAGCGTGACACCGCACGCCCCAGCTGCAGCTCCCACCACCTCCTGCTCTGTGCCCAGGGCCGAGTGGACGCAGCCCCTGCACCAACACAGAGACCCTTCAGCACAGTGCCACTTCCCACCTTTAAATCCACAGGCACAAATATACCCATTTTCCTCTCTTTCTAAATGCTGGTGACTGCTCCCGTGGCCTGAGCTGACACAGGGGACAGCATATTTTTAAAAAAGAAAACCCCAACTAAAGCAAATGGCAGCAGCACCTTCGTCCAGGAGCTGCATCTCGCAAAGGCGAGGGTGGGGAGCAGAGCACGGCAGATCAACCAGAAAACAAGCCCCACGAGCACCACTTACCTGAGCCACTTGACCCTGCAAGACACAGCTGAAAAAAAACCCCCAAACTACTTCATCCTGCAGCACTGGCCAGCCAAGGCAATGCCACAGACACTCGAAGGTGCCAAACAAGCCCTGGAGCCACCATCAGCACCCATCTCTCTCTTCTCCCAGGTGGACATCACCTTGGATCCTCCGGCACAAATCCTGCCCAGCCCCTCCAGGCAGGGAGCTGGGATAATCACACCGAGACTCATGCGGTGACCGCTCCTTGGTGGCATCTCCCAAACGCCCCTCAACTCCGCCAGTCTCAGAGTCGGTACAAACCTCCTGCCTCAGCATTAATTAACAGCAAAAGACATCAGGCTGATTGGCTTCGCATCTTGCAGGCATATCCTCATCCACCCATGAGCCCCACAGCCCCAGCACAGGTGGAAGAGAGAGGGATGCTCCTCTAGAGAGGAAGCCTTTCCACGGCATCCCAGTGAAATCGCCCTATCCTCAAAAAATCCCAATACCTGGAGGGTCAGAGACTGCTCCTGCTTTCAGCCTCAAATTGCCTTCTGGTTGCGAAACAGAGCCCCGAGCTCATGACAAAACATCTGTCAATTCCTCTTTATGCCATGAATTTGACCGTAAGGATGCTCGGTGCACCTCAGCAAGGGCAGGAATGGGTTAAACCGCAGGAGTAGGAGAGAGCACAGGCAAAAACAGCCATCCCTTTTAGCTTGATGCTGGGATGTTTGATCCTGCTCCCATGCCTCCAGCAGCAAACACATCCCTGCATCCCACATCCCTGTGTGCCCCGGGGGTCCCAGGCTCCTTCTCCCTGGGTCAGCGGACACCCACCTCGTTGATGCGGATCTGCTGGAGCTCCTGCTCGGCTGCGGTCAGCGGGGCTGGGGCAGAGCAGGAGGACACGTGCTTTTGGTAACCGCTCAGGGACACATCCTCCTGTGGACAGAGGGACAGGGCGGGTTATCGCTGCAGGGCTGGATGAGGCCCCAGCCTCGAGCCTGCGCCTGAACAACTCGGTGGGTTTTGGGCTTTCTCCTTGCCAGGACGACCAACCCAAGCAACACTCTTAGATGCCTCCATGCAGAGCCCACCCTCGATTTTAAACACTGCCCATGCCTGTTCAGCCCACCCTGACCCTCCCTGGTCACCCGTGCCTGTGGCAGCGCAGCTCCTCCGGCTCGTTAACGGAGCTTGTGAGCGTGGAAGTGAAACGGAGAGAGAGACCCTGGCCCAGGGGCGGGAGGGCAGCCCCCGGGGATGCTCCCTGGCTCCCATCGGCACCAGAGAGACCTGATGCCCAGGAGGCCCTTGTTGTGTAGCTCCTTCTGCGAAAAGCCCACGGAAGAGAAGGAGAAACCTCCCACCAAGCACTGCTGGGAAGCGCAGCCAGAGAACCTCGGCGCGGCAGCAGCTCTGGCTGCCAGAGAGACAGTGCCACCGCCTGGCGCTCCTTTTCCCACTCGGAGTAAAGCTCTGGATCTCCTGGGAGCCCTCCTCCCATCTCTTCCACAGTCTCCATCACTGACCATGGCGGCCACCCAGGAGACCAAAGCGGCACAAGGGACAAACCTCTGTGCCATGCCCCCTGCCCGAACGCCAGCATCCCACGTCCCAAACGGCTGCCCAGGAACCACCACCGTACCTTCACCGTTCCGAACATCTCATCTTTGATGTGGCCCCCGCCAAACTCCTTCTTCACCGTGGCGCGGGTGGCAGCGTACAACATCTTCAGCCGCACCTGCGCGGGGAGGGAGACGGCACGCAGTCAGCGACGGGATCCTGCCCAGCGGGGCTGGAGAGCAGCACCTCCTGGTGACAGGTGCCTGACGCTCACGGCCACCATCCCATCACCGCCTCCACAAACCTCAGCCACCCCAGGAGCAGCCACCCAGTTTGTAGCTCAGGCCGATTTCCACTCGTGGCACCCGCTGGCAGGGAGCAGCCAGGGAAACCCACCGCCGCTTGTTCCCGGTCCGCACGTGCACGGCGCTGCCCTGCTAAGCGCTGCCCGCGATCTGCGGGCTCATTCTGCGCGTGGCTTTCCCAGCCCCAGGCTCCAGCGCATCGCTTCTCCGCCGCACCGGGGCACCAGGAGGCACAAATGCCGCCAGAGCCGCCTAAAAGCTACTTTCAGCCTTTGGCACTTCCTCTGCATCGTTCTTCGGCAAAACGGAGGGAAGAGCTTGTGCAAGTGCTCCTGGGCACCCCGCTCGTTTGCAATTAGACCCTCCACAGTTCGTTGAGAGATATAGATAAAAAATACCTATTATTACTATATATTGCTATATATACACATGTATATATGTACATGGGCACACATATATGTACGCACATATATATTATTTTATTATAATTGTATAAGTGTGTGTGTATACATATATGTGTATATATAATAATATATATTTGTTAGCTATATCTCAAGAAACTGAAGGTCTTTTTTATATATGCATGTTATAACATATAAAATTATATATAATAACATATTCATTATACATATATATAACAAATATATATGTATTTTTATATATATGACAAGTTCATGTATTAACACGGCAGTTTATCTACACAGCCTATAGATTATATAAAATATATAACAAACATATATACGTGTATATATAGAGAGATATGACAAGCGCACGTGTTGACCGGCAGTAAATCTCAGTCCCGCTGAATGCCCATTACAGGGATGTGCTGAACATGATGGCATTTTCCAGGCCGTGCCACTGGCATCCTCCAGACCAGCCTCCCATCTAACTCATCCTTTTCCGCCCATTCCTGCGTCCCCGGCCCCACCAGCCAGACCGGCAGGTGTCAATGCTGGCCCGGCTGCGCGCAGCTCCCAGGGAACCAGCCTGCTGGCCTTTTTAAGGAAGATTTTGGAGCAGCGCCAGGCTGGACGCAGTGCCGAGCAAGCCGGTGCCAGCGCCAGCTCTTCCCAGCGACGCTTTTGGCCAGAGCCACGGTGGGACATCCTTGTCCTGGCCCCGTGGTCCACACCGCTCCCCTCCCTACATCCCAGACCCTCCTCCTCCTCACAGTGCTGAAAAGAGGACAGAGACGGGGTCCAGCATATCTTACTGTGTCTTTAAAAACTCCCCCATCTCCAAAGCGGTCTCCACCTCTTCTTAACCCAAGCACCACAATGGAGGGTGCAAACGCTCCTCCTCCGCCTCGGCGCAAAGTCAACTTGGCCAACATCCCCTCTGCCCTCCACCTCCACCTCCATGTCCCCACACCGGGCTGTCGCAGCCCGGCACGGTGCTCACCGGGGAGCTGTCGGGGGACCAGGAGATGAAGATCCACTCGTAGCCCTGGGCGTTCTGGCTGTCCAGGCGGTACAGCACGTAGCATGGCTGCTGCTCGTCCAGCAACGGCAGCACCAAGGCATCATAGTCGGCATCCCAGCGCCGGGACAGCTCTTTGTGGGCTCCCAGCACAAGCTGTTCTGGAAGGAGAAGAGGGAAAAGGTGGTGTTAGATGAAGGCAAGGCTTAGCTCACCATGCAGGACGACGGGACACCTCATCTAAGGGTTTGCCGCAGCTCCAGCGCTGACAACGATGCTGTCCTGCAGAAAAACAAAGGTCTTGAAGTGCATGCATGAGGGTACACCTCCACAGGTGACCCCCCAGGAGATGCCATCAGGACTGTGGCCATCATGGAAGGGCTGGTTTTCTGCCAGCACCCCACTGCCTCCTGTCCAACCACCTCCTCCCCTCCCGTGGTCTCCTCTCTGGTGACCATCTGTAGCCTCCTTCTGCTCTGCTCCCTCCAGCCATGTAGTCCCCAACCATCCCTTCTTGCTCACAGGGGAACATGAGACCTCCATCCCACCTGGACAAGCTCTAGTGGCTTGGGCACTAGAAGACCTCACCAGGGACATGAGGAACCACCTAGATTTGGTGGGATGAATGACGGTCCCATAGCGAAAGCCAGGATGATGAGTCAACATTGCTTTCATCAGATTCCTTGTAACCTCAGAGGGGTCAAAATCAGAGCTGACACCCAAACCCATGTCCGCAGGGACTGGAGCTGTCCCAGAGACCCCAGCCTGGGTGGGGGGACACCATGCTTCCAGGAAAGCTCCAGCCTCTGGAAATGCGCTCACAGGTGTCTCCATCTGCCAAACATCCCGATGCCTCACATGCGAGGCCATCAGTGCCCAGTCACTCCAGCCTATTCCCAGGCTGCACCCGACCCAGACTGCAGGCTGTGAGCCAGCAGCCTCTGGCTTTCCCCTGGGCTGGAGGAGCCGCTCACTCCCCCGCCTCCCACTGGGCTCTTTCCAGTTCAGCTCAACCCAGTCAGGGCCAAATTTTCCACCCCGGGAAGCATCAGGAAAGGGAAGCCCAGAGCAGCCGCCCTTGGGCAAAGCACCGTCGTTAGCACCAGTTACTTCAGGCTCCGTTTCTGCAGGGCACCACTGCTGGAGAAGCACAGCCAGGAGCGTTTCTGGCCCTGGCTGGAGGTTTCTGGCCTGGAGTGCCCACAGCACCCAGCTGCAGGCAGGCACTTTGCTCCGAGATGTCCGTGCCAGGCAGCCCTGCCCGCAGCTCTGGCAGGCACCACGAGGGGACTACACCAGAGCCAGGAGTCTGCAAAGCTCCATGCATGACATCACCCACCTGCAAAGAAACGCACCCAATGGGGAAGACCGCAAAGCCAACCTCATCCAGAAACCTGCTGGCAGTGAGGAGCAGAGCGTCACCCCAAACCGTGTTGGACCACGAGCCGCTCTCACACCAGGAAACTGTTGCTGAGCCTCAGTGCTCCCCCCTGCACCTTCACCATCCAACCTTGGCTTCTCCCAGCTGGCTCCCAAAGAAAACATCAGCTCAAAGAGCTCCCAAAGGGTTGCTCAGCCATAGCTGCTGTCCTGGGGATGCCCAGACACAGAGCATCCACCATAAGGCTCCTTGCACCATGTTCCTCTCCTTCCAGCTGCCATTGCCTGCTCCGACATACCCCGAGACAAACGCCCCATAGGGCAGAAGGTCCTCTGCAAGTCATCAAGCAGGGATGGAGGCTCCTCTTCCACATGCACTGAGCCACCAGGGCAGCTGGCATGTCCTCTCCAGGTGGCTCGGGACACAGCCCTTCCAGGGTCAGCATGCTCAGGTCCGTCTGTCTGGCTGTGATGTCTGCCTGGCTGCTCGTTACTGCCCAACAGTCCTTCTCTGGTGGGCAGCAGCAGGCTAATGCCCTCTATGTTACAGAAAAGGGTGATGGCCCATAGGGACCAAGCATCTTGTCCCAAGTGACACCTGAGGGCAGACAGAAGGTCCTCCAGCCAGGCTGGTGGGACCATCACCACCTTGTACCCAGCAGACCAAGTCCTTCAGCACAGAGATGCTCCTGGTTCTCCTCCTTCCGCCCACCTCTCCACAGGAGCCCCTCGGGCTCCGTCGCATCTCAAAGGCTTCTGCAGACACCCAGGCTCCTCCAGAGCTGCCTATGGCTGGTCCAGGCCAGGGGAAAGGAGCCAGCAGGGCGGGGGTCCAGACTGGGAAGCACAAAGCAGTGCCGAGCAAGGTCAGTCCATGAAGCAGCTGATGATGATACACGGACAGATAAATATATCCCATTCAGCTCAAGCAGAGATGGTGGGACACGATTTGCATTGATGGTAAGAAGTCTCCCTCGCTGGTGTCACCGGCCACAACCCAAAGCCAGCAGCACAAACCCTAGTACCCTAAGTCCAGGCTTAGGGGTATCCATGACTTATCCTAACACGAACCCAATTCCCACATTTTAGAAGCAAAAGGAGACGAGAGCACAACATCGATGTCAAAGATGCTCCAAAAAACAATGCAGATGTTGCATCCCAACACATGGGGACCTCGCTGAGGAGAAAGTCAACACTCCCGAACCTCGTGGTGGCCCTGCTGGTGTGTCCCACATGTTTCAAGTCACACTGCTCTTCCAAACAGGGCTTTACAGCCCCTCTGATGGCCGGCACGGGCTCTTCACAACCACAGCCACCTCGGTGTTTGCCACGTGGTCCTGGCAGTCCACCCGAGGGAGGTGTCGGTGGCAGCCTGGCAGGGCATCAATGTCCCTGCTGTCATGAGAAACAAGTCATTCATATGCAATCGTATGACGCCCAGGTGATGGAAAACCGACACTCGTGGAGGCTCCCCGCTGGGACGTTCAATCAGTGCTTGGCTCCGCTCGCTGGTTTGATGGACGTGGAGGCCACCCAAAGGCACCTTCTGGTGAGACAGACGCGGGCAGGTCGGCACCAGCCTGCAAGCTGGGCTGGGGCACAGTGGGGTTGGGATGGGTCTCAGAGCGTAGCGTCCCTCGTGGGACGCAGCGGAGGCCCTGCGCCAAGGAGCGCTCCCCCGCCCTGAGCATCTCCTTGCCTGGCGCAGGCTGCCATGTCCAAGGAGGAGGACGCTGCGCGTTGCCCCCTGCCCGTGGTCCCACGGCACCCACAGCAGCTTCTCGCAGAGCTCCCTGTGCCAAAATCCAACGCAGTGGCAGCAGCAGCCGCCCAGAGCCCAGTGCTGATGCTGGACGCTGGCGTCAGTCTGCCAGCAAAGCTGCTGCTCCCCTCCGGAGCCGCCCCGGGGCTCCAACAGCTGCTCACCAGCACTTCAAAATTTTTGGCTTGTATTTCAGCTCCAGGCTGCTGCATGCCAGTGCGATTTTCCTTGGCATCTCCAAAAACATGAGCTGGCACCGCAGTGGCAAAGAGGAAAGGAGGAGAGGCGAAACAGAGAACCAACACGGTGTAAATCAAAGCACCTAAAAACGGGACTTACCATCCTCAATGACGACCTTGATGAGCCGAACCGAACCGTTCCGGGCTTTGGCAAAGAAGTCCCTTAATTCTGTGGTGGCTGCAAGAACCAGAAACATTGTGATCAGATGGAACCGTCGCAGCAGGCACTGGGCTGCTTGGCGACCAGCCAGGCAGGGAAGCGACTTGGCAGGGCAGAAACTTCAAAATTAAAAAATATAAAACCGTTGGTGTCAAAAAAAATGGTAAATAAAAACAATAATACAAAACCCAAACAGCTGGGAGCGAAGTGCTGCGTCTCCCCAAGGCGTTGGAGCTAAATAGCAGCCGGGAGCGCATGTGATCCAGGGAACCCGACACTTGGCCGGGGTGAACATAATCACCCAAATTTAGACAACGGCTTGGCCGGAGCAGGCGGGCAGAGCTCAAGTGACAAGTTTATTCCCTTTACAGAGCGGCGGGGTTTGCACATGGAGGATGGCTGGAAGGTGTCCAGACAGGCGGTGACGTCTCAGGCTTGTGGCACACCACGGCGGGGAGCTGCTCCCGAGGCAGCCAGGCACCAGCACGGCTCCAAACTGGAGGCACCGGTTTGAAGCCGAGTCCCTGCAGAAGGGAAAGGCAACGGCCCCGGGGTTTTGCTCCAGCACCGGCAGGACTTTGGTTGCAGAAGGCTTTTGGGAAGCGTTTTGGGGAGCCACCTTCCTCCTCATCCCCCCTCCCTGAGCACCAGGCGCTGGCAGCTGGTCTTCGGCATCTTACCAGGAGGTGACAGAGTCAGCGGCTTAATCTGCCCACCCCGAAAGCATCACCGATGCAGAGCTTCCCGTCCCACCGAGACACGCTACGTGTGAAGGCAGCACCAAGAGGTGCAGCTTGGAGGGGCCAAGCCCCCCAACAAGCAGCACCTCCCAGCCCAGAGAGTGCCCAGCATCTCCCAGCTCGGCTTCCCCTAAAAGCCCTTTGATTACGCACCTGAGCCCCTTCCTGGATGTGGCCGCACAGCCAAGGGGATCCCATGAGTTCAGAGCCACAGGCAGCTCTGCACTTGTCAAATACTAAAGAAACTGGCACTGTAAAGATTAGAGACCTGGGCAGACACCTCTCTTAGTTCACACCAGGATCTGGTGCTTTGCCATGCCACCTCCCCGTTACCGATTACCGTGCCGGAGCAGCCTGCAGTAGGAGGGAGCCCCGATTTGGTCCACGGAGCCTGAGACCACCCATGGGCGAGAAAGAGAAAGTCATCGCAGAGAAAGTCATCGCTGTGTCAGCTGGAAAGGAGTGGTGGCCGGTACCCTGTGGACAGCAGTGCTTCCGTACAGACCCAGAGATGCCACCCCACAGGACCCCGCAGAAGCACACCAGTCCCTCAAGGCATTTCAGGGGACACACAGAGAAGGTTTGCTGGGGTGATCCCACCACGAGCAAACCATTCTCCTCTCTCCATCGGCATCAAGAAGTGTGGCTCTCCCAGTTCCCAGCGCAGACCTTCACCCTCTCCCAGCACAGGCTGGGAGCTCAGCCTGCTCCCATCCAAGGCTGCTCTGATATTTTTAGCCCCTTTCCCTGTTGAGAGCGGCTGTTTCCTTCCGGCAGCATCTGTGGTTATTGCAAACACACGAGGCAGAAGAGGAGGAGAAAAAGAGACATTTATACACCCAGGAAACCTCATGCTGGAGACAAAAGCTCCTAATAAGCATTAAGCTTCACCAGTTCCCACTCCACTGCCAAAACAGGCGAGAATAACTGTCTTGGATGTTTCTATACCATCAGCTATGGGGGAGAAAGAAGGAAGCTCTGCAGTGCTAACAGGCCTGCAAATCTAGAAAAATCAGGAGTCTGGGCAAATGTAACCCCCAGCTCACCTGGAAATGCTACGAGCACCCAGAAGTATTGGGTCAACAGCTGGAGAAGCACAGATGTTGCTGGAGGAATCAGGTGCACAATGGGAAATACCATCAGGCCTCCCAAGGAGAGAGATGCTCTCCAGAGGAGACAGCGGCCGAGCTTGCAAACAAACCTCAGAGTGGGTTTCTGAGCTTTAATTCTGCTGAAATAACAAATAATAACAATAAAAAGGCAGTTGTCATTTAAATAAAAAAAATCACCAGTGTCTTCAATGTCCCCTTCTGTCTCTTGTGACGTAGAGCCAAGAGCCAGCGAGGAGGGGGAGGAATAAACCAGGGAAGGTTTTCAGCACGAGCTCAGCAACTGCTTCGTTACGGCATGATTACGATTTAATTGGCACAGCAGACCTAACAAGATGGTTCGTGTGCCTGAAATATTAATATAAAAGTCGAGAGCTGGCTCTGGAAGAAAGGCACAGAGGAGATCTCACCCTGGGGACAGAGGCGAGCAGTACCTCCGCCCCAAGGGATCTCGATGCCAGGTGGTCTCCAGGACCCAACTGAAGGGCTGAAAAACCCGTATGTGGGGAAACTACAAAAATCAGCTTCTTCTTCTCATTCGTCTCCTTCTGCGTTTGACAATGAGGTGAGGTGGGAAAGGAGACGCTGGACACACGTCAGCACAGCCAACGCATCTGTGTGGGGAATGGAGCAGTGACAGGGCAGAGGACTGGAGGAGGACCCACAAGTCCAGCTCACCCTCTTGACATGGGTTCCTGGAACGGATCTGTGGGCTTCAAGGGTCTCAGTTTGGCTTTCTAAGTGTTTCCAAGTGTTGGAAGCCAGCTTAGGAAACATGGTGGTGGTGAACCTCTACAGCATGGGCATAAAACTGCATGGACAACTCGCGCTGGGAGGTATCAGAGGTTAGATCAAGCAAGGTCTCCCGAGGACCTGTGGTGGGTCCAGGTATAGTTGGCACTTCCATGAACACCTCTGGCAACTGCAGTAGTGTTTTCTGCAGCTGTAAGGTGAGAAGCTAGAGGAGATGCAAGCGCGCACTGGGAAAGAATTCTCTGTTCTCTCAGGAGACTGAAAAAATGGGCTGGAAAAAGAAAGAAATAGGATGAAACTCAATAGGAGTTAAAGTACCATAACCAGCTATACCAACACAGGGCAGGGTCCAGCAGCTCCAGAGAAGATAGGTGGGTTGCAAGCCAAATCACAGGTGAATTGCTTCATGTTGCTGCAGACAAAGTCATTTGTGAAGGCACGAACAAGAGCACAACCGCGTTATCTGGTGCCAACAAGGTTTCGGGCGCAGCACAAACAGCAAGTCCATGCTCAGCATCATGCACGGAGCAAGGCACAGGACAGATGGCACCTATGGCGGGAGGCACAGCGTGCAAGAGTGACTGAAGGAACCGGGGCTGGTCAGCCCAGAGGAGAAAAACATGAACAATTTGCACTGGTTTTCCAGCCAGAAACACCAGGTCCCACCTCTGCATTTGGGAAATCTCATGGTGAGGGTGACCATGCACTGGGAAGGACACCATGCCTCCGTCTCTGCTGCCCTGAAAGACCTCCAGAAACCCACCCAGGATGCTGCTGCTTTGAGGCACGCTGAGCTCAGTGGCATTTTGAGGAATCTTCTGGCATTTCTACAAGGCAGTCCCGCTGCCCACCCAGCATGCATGAGCGCCCGTGCCTCCTCAGCCACCATCCGTGACAGCCCAAAAATCGCCTCCAGCCACCAAGTCGTGCAACACCTCCCTCTCCCGCCTGTTCGTAGGCTGCAGATGAGTTGTCCCCTAGTCATGAGCCACCAGTATGAGTTAGAATGCATTTAGCAGCCTGCTACGAGCGTGTCCCAGGTTCCCTTCCCCCACGGCACCCATTTGGGATGGAGAGCTGAAGAGAGCCAGCCATCAGCACCAGGGCACCCAGGCTGGGCAGCTCGTGGTGTGGCAGGGAGGTGATGGTTTGGCCAGCAGTGATCTTCAGGTGGCCCCGACCACGCCGGCAAACTCCCAGAGGAGAAGAGGAGCTTGTGGCGGGAAGGCACGGACCAAAGCCTGACGACTTCACGCCTTGGGGACCAGAGGGGTGGCCAGATCCTTCCACCTACCCGACAGCCACGCCACTTGCAGCCAGAGCAGGCAGCTGCCCCGCCTCAGCACATGGCTGGCTGGATCAGCCCCTGGGAGATTCCAGTGCGGGGCTCGGAGCATCACGCTTCCCCGAAAACGCTGCAAGATGGAGCAGTGAGACGATGCTTGCGGGTACCACCCTGCCACAAGAGCCCTCCCTAAAGCTGAGCCGTTTTTGATGTTCACAGCCCCAATGAGCTCAAGTGAGCAGAGGCAGCCTGTAACAAGGCCGGAGGGAGGCAGAGGCTCGACGCAGCGGTGACAGCCGTAGCCACAGCAACGGGTAGCTCTCGTAGCTCCTGGGATGTCAGGATGCCAGCGGAGCCGCCTGCGCAACCCCCGGGGAAGCACTGTGGGGATGGGGATGGAGGCGACAGCCACGCCGCCGCCTCGGCACCCTTCCCTCCTCCATCCTCTCGCTTGCTTCTTGGGAGAGCGACATGTTTTTGCTCACTCAACCCTCCGAAATCCATCCCCCCACAACCCATCAACAGCACCCAGATCAATAATACATGCTCCCTGAAACCAATCCCTCTCTCAATATGCCGAGTCACCTCGGCCTCCCCGTGGGAAACCCGAGCCTCCGGCCATCAATCTTTCATTCCCTGGACATAATCTTCAAGTCGATGTGACTCCAAACGGCTGCTTCCCTTTCACCGTCCGGGGCACGGCGCGTGCAGAAACTCAGCCAAAGATCCAGCCACAGACCTGGGCAAAACTCATCCAAGCTCCAGGGAGGCTCAGCCAAAGAGTAGAGAAGATGCTGATGGATAAACCAGTTACACCTGCACCACTCACCCTTTCCCTGCCCAGGACAGCCTCCTGCTGCGTCCAGGAAAGGGCACAACGGCAACAGGCACAAAATAGCTGTTGCTGCTGCTAAAATTCCTCCTTTTCAGTCTAGCCCAGTGTAACTCCGTCACGCAGTGCCGGCTCAGCCCGCCTGCTGCAGAGCGCTTTTCTGCTGACCGGTTTGGCTGGCTGGTTTAAGCGCTAAGAGGATTTTATTTCTCACCATGAAAAAAGAAAAAACTGTCCTTGCAGGGTTTCCTTTCTCTGGGAAAAAGCTACAGATATCAGAAGAAAATAGAAAGAAGGGGGGAAAAAAAAATAAATCTGAGCAAGAGAGGACACAAGTAAAGCTTTTTTTCCCAATTTTCAGGCCAGGCTGTATCCTGCAGGATTTCGCAGGGAGACTCCTGGTCTGTATTGTTAATCCCATCGGGACACTTTCAGCCACCCGCCTGACGCTGGCTGTTTGATTCTCGACACCCAATTTCCCACGTGCGTGTCCGGGACCTGCCTCTTCTCCACTTTGGCACCTCAAACCAGAGTCATCTGGCCCTTCCCTGGCTCTGGGGCAGAAAGCGTCCACCCCACAGGCAGCACCAGTCAGATCCAGCCGGCAACACAGCATCCTGGAGCGATGGTGGGGCCAGCACACGCGGTCCTGTCTCTCCTGCAGAAGCTGTTGGTCACTGCTCCTCTTCTCTGACCAGCAAAGCCACCACTGGGAGCACTGGTTTGGGCACTGGTGGGGACAGGACCCAGAGACAGACCCTGGCAGTCTCTTGAGGCACGTTTCCCAAGGGATTCCCTCTACCCCACCACTTTAGGTGCTTAACTTCAAGGGGTCTGATGTCTCAGGGCGTTTGGTCTTCCAGCCATGCTGCCACCCTGGTCACCCTGATGTGCCACCCACTAGGATACAGGCCATCGCCCCAAGTGGGCATCAACCTCGAGCTGGGTGCTGGCCCAGAAAAGAGTTGACAAGTGGGGCCTGGCTCCTTCAAACCATCATTGCAGCAACTCGGTGCCATCTGTCCCTCGTGGACACCAGGGGCCTCGGCCCAGCCATCCCTTCTCCTCTGCTGACAGCACAGCGTGATGCATCCCCAGTTAGGAGGTTACCTGCAGCATCCCAGCCACGATGCCATTCCCAAATCCAGGCAGCCCAGTGCCTCGGGGGCCAGTGCTGCCTCCCAGCACAGTGGGAGGAGAGGGGCCGAGGGCGCATGGGATAGGGAGAGAAGCTCCTTCTTTCTTCTCGCTAAAGAGCCAGGAAGCCATCGGCTTTCAAAGGAGAGCTTTGCAGACCCAGCAGCTCCTGAGTCCCCCCTTTCTGCTCCTTTTTTCCCCATCTGACATCATTCTTGCCTGCGTGCATCATGGTTATGCTTCTCCTGAAGCAAACGTCTGCTCCTACCAGATGTTTTCGCAGTGCGAGATCCAGTCCTGAGGCAAAACAGAAGCTCAGTCGTGGATGGGAGCGAAGATCCTTCCCCATCCCCACATCCTGCCACCTCCCCCAGAAAGAGCAGGCACCAACTTCTGGGTTTTTTTTGGTTGAAGAACCAACATGCATTTGATTTCTTTACTTTCTAGGTGAAAAAAAAAAAACCCCTTTAAAAGATTTTTTTCGTCTCTACCCAGAGGTCGCAGAAGAGCACACCGAAGTGACTGAAAGCAGATGACCTCCCACCAGCAAAGCCCTGGTTCAGCATTGCCTTCCCAAGTTTTTAAACTCAAACAGTGATTGCTATCCCCATCTAATGCCACTCAGGGAAGAACAGGGACTGCAAACATACTCATTGAATCCTCCCAGCTGTAGCTAAAAAGCAGGTTTCCAGCCCCAAGAAGCCCACAGCAACCCTTGACAGCTTCCAACTGCCTTCCCAGCCCGGCAGTCTCCATGGCAGCCCGCTTTTCTCACCAGCACCTTCAAGGGAGCTGCCACGGATACCTAAACCAAAATAATAATTAGCCTCTTGCCTCTGCGTGAAAGGCTCAGCCCTGATGAAACACCCCGAACCTGCGGCTCTTCACTGCCATCGCTCCCCCTTCCCGGGGACCACCTGCTTCTCCCCAAAAGCCAGGATGACTCGGTAGCATCACAGCGGAGGGGCTGCTCCGGGGCCTCCCCCGTCCCCCTGTTCTCACACCGATCTAGCACAGCGTCAACCAAGTTCTCTCACCAGCTTGCCCACAGCCAGCTAGCAAGTCCAATGGCGATTCCCCGGGAGCAGATCCCTTCCTGCAAACAGGGGAGAAACGGGAATGAAAAACCACAAAAGCAATGCTCACACACAAAAATAATAAGGCCCCAGAAACCAGGAAGACGCAGAAAATCCCTCCTCCTCCTCGGCAAACACCAGCCCTCAGCGTCTCAGCAGAGGGGACCAAAGTAGTAGCGGGGGCTCCTCGTCTGCTATCAAATCTGCCATCTGCCAAGCAAAGGAATTAATTTCATCACCGTGTTGGGGTGGGGAGAACTGAAATACCTCAAACCCCCCAGAGCAGTTCCCTTAAAGCCCAGAGCGCCCCAGTTCAGCATCGCAGGTGTTGGAGGGGCAGATTCACATTCAGAGAGGAAGTGGCAGCCTCCCGGAAGAGAGGCTGCGCGGCAGGGGATGGAGAGAGCTGAGCCACCTGGAGACACCCAAGACACTGGGAGAGTGAGAGCACCCAACACAAGTTGTTTTTAATAACCACAGGGTGGGTTTTATGTGTCCCTCACCTTGGGGTTCTGCTGCCTGGGCAGAACTGTCGGGTCTATCCCCACCCTGCACCAGCTGCAGCTCCTCGGGGGAAGCGCGAGTCCCTTCCCCTTTCCAGCAGAGCGCTGCTGACAGGGCACATTACGTCCCACGGACAACGACAACTCACGGCAACTCTCAGCGCCGGTGCCGGCAGGGTTTGCCAAGCAGTGGGGAACCAAGGTCGGCGAAGGTCGGTGCTCCCAGGGAGCAGCTCGTGGGCTTTGCCAAGCCAGCGCATCCCCTCAAAGCCGTGGGGGTGCCAAGGAGGACAGCATCGGCGGGACAGGAGCAGATGGGCACAACGGCGAGCAACAGGCAGCACCTTTCGCAGTGCAGGCAGCGCAACAGGCCTTGCCTGCACCGAACCCCATGGAGAGCTCTGCAGAGTGGGGCCAGCACCTGGAGAGTTCAGGTGGGTGCTAGGGTCCATCCTGCTGATTTTTTTTTTTAAATTTTTTTTTTTTTTTTTACGGTAGAGGAACATTCAACTAGAGCCTGAACTTCAGTGTCTCAGCTTAAAGTAGAAGCCACAACTTTGAACTCAAATGCCATCAGCTCCCGGCACTCCCAGGCAAAGCAGGAGAAACATCTAAGCACCATCGCTAACCGCTCCTCAACTACGACTCCTTGAGGAGCACCTGAAAGGGAAGGATGCTCTCGACCACGCACTCAAGCTACAAGGATGCTCATGCCACGAAGGAACAGCAGCCACAAACCCGACGCCTTCGCACGGAGGTGCTGGCGGTGAAGAAGGGAGCCATGAGGCTGATGTCCCACCTTCCCTCCCGGGGCACACCGCAGTGCTGGATTCACACCCGATCGGCACAGGGTTTCAGGGGCGGCTTCTCTCCCATCCCTGCTTGCATATTGATTCGGTTACATAAATTATGCAGCACCTCTAGTCCTGATTAATACTGCTAATTGAGTTGCAGTGGGGAGCAGGAGGGAAATACCATGAGGACACACAGTCACACACCAAATGCACCCACAAACACCAAAGCCGTCGTCTCAGGGTGCCGGCTGGGTCCTGTAGGGAGCAAGCAAAGAAAGCGGGGAGCTTCCCCCCAAATCCAATGGCAACGGTCAGGCAGGAATTTATTTCTTCTCTCTGCGATCCCCCTGGAAGGACGCGCAGCGCTGGGGCCGGGCACGACAGCAGGGAGGGGAGATGCGGCCGAGGCTGATGTGGGGCTGCGGCGAAGCACATCTGCGCGGATTAAGGTGCTGCGGCAGCAGAAGGCGCCTTTACGACCGGTGTCACGGCGGGTTACGGAGCGTCAGCCCGGACAAAGGATGCAGCAGAACCCCGCACCGGCAGCATCCCCAGAGCCAGACCCCCTCCCTTCACCTCCCAGGAGCACACAAACGGCCTAAGCCTGGCTCAGCGCTCCCTTCCCCCCGGCTACTGGCAGCAAAACCTGCCGCCTCCTTCGGGAACCTTCATCTTATCGCCCCCATCACCGCCACCGCGACACCGACACCACCGGGCAGCCTGCTGCGGCGGCGCCGGGGGATGCTCAGGGTGCGGCGCCGCTGGGTGCTTCCCGAGGGGGGTGCAGAGGAGCAGCCTAGCCCGGGGGGGCGGGGGGTCCGACCCCTGCCGAGCCCAGCACGGCAGCGGGGGCTGCGGGCGCTCCGCGGGAAGGGGCGGGAGGGGACCAGAGGCGCGGCGGGCACCGCTCACCGTGGATGCCGGTCTGGTGAGTCATGGCTCCGCTCCGCTTCGTTCCGCTCCGGCTCCGGCGACGTCCCGGGCAGGAAACGGCTCCGCAGGCAGCACCGCCCGCTTCCGGAGTCCGCAACCCGCCGCCCGCACCGCCCCGGGGAGGAGCCTCCGCCGCCGCCCCCACCCCGGGGAGGAGCCTCCGCCCGCCCCGGGGCCGCTCTGCGGGGCCGCCTGGCGGCTTCGGGCGGCGCCGCGGGTGCCCGAGCCGGGCCTGGCCCTGCCATGTCCGCCGAGTGGCTGCGGCGCTTGCGGCGGGGCGGCCCCGCGGAGCGGCCCGGCGGCACCCAGGGGCCGGGGCCGGGCCCGCCGCCTCCCGTCCTGCGCTACCGCCGGCCTAAGTTCCTGCGTGGCGGCGGCGAGGAAAGCCCGTCAGACGGGCGGGCCGTGCGGGGCACCGGGCCCGAGCGGCCCCTGCCCTGGGGCGCGGGCTACGCGGAGTGAGTGCGGGCCGACAGCGGGGCCACCCCGGGAGGAGGGCTCCGGGAGACCCCCCGGGGGTGGGGGGTGCGAGGTTCGAGGGGTGCTTGTAGGGGTGAGGGTGGGAGTGGTGCAGCTTTGGGAGGATGCGTGGGGTCTCCGTGGGGTCGGGGGGCTCTTGGGGGGTGTAGTGCCGGGGGGGTTAGGGGACTCCGGGGAGGTGCCGGGGGGACGTCGCACCCCACTTCTTCCCCCCACTGCCCCCTGCTGCTCCCCGGGGCTGCCGCCCCGGCCCGAGCACGGAGCTTCAATCTTCCGTGGGGAGGGAGGGAAGGAGGGAGGGAGGGAGGGAGGGAGGGCTGGCGGGCAGCATCGCCCCCCCGCCCGCCTCTGCCTGCGAGGAGGGAGCGGCTTCCTCCTCCGGCCACGGCAGCGGTGCGAGGCTGGATGCGGTGGCGTGTTTCCCTCGGCCCTTCTCCCTCCCCGTCGGCGGCCGGCAGGCTATAGCTGCCTGTCACCATCGCCTGCGGCAAGTGGCAGGGGCAGCCCTGGGAGCAGCGTCAGGTCAGCTCAGCTTTCTCATCCCCTAATGCGACGCTGTTTACACTGTAGTTTTACTGCTGGGATGTCACCTGTCCCCTGCTCCACACTCTGGCCAGGCAGGGCTCTTCCATGGGGCTGCTGTGTTGGGCAGCAGCGGGCAGAAAACCCTCCCTTGCAGGAGGAGGGAGCAGGGAGGATGTTTAGGGCAGGGAGTGGTTTTTGGGGGGCTAGCAACACTAGGTGTCCATCCCCTTTCTCCTAGGAAAAGCCTTAAATACAAAGCAGAGGGAGACCAGAATTTCAGAAATCTCTGACCTGTGCGAGGAGGGCAAACTCCCATCCAGGAACAAACATTAGCCAGGCTGGAAGGAAAAACTACAATGGTAGTTTTGCAATTCACTATGTCACCAAGGAAATATCTCTGCATGGGCTGCTGACAAGGGCTGCCTGAGGCCAGGGTGCTCCAAAACCTGTCGTCCCTCTGTCCCTGCTTATTCTCACTGCACATAAAGGACTTGTTATTTAGGGCCCCAGCAGAGAGATCTTCGAGTTTGAAAAGCAGTAGGGAGCACAGGGCTGGAAGGATGGGACAAAGTGCAGCCGTTGGCCTTGGCTGCGGAGCACCCAGCACTGCTGGCTGGCAGCAGGTGAGATGCAGCGTGTCCGCACGCCTTACCTGGAGCGTTTGCACCCCCAGGGTTATCAACGTCGAGAAGTCAGAGTTCAACGAGGACCAGGCGGCCTGCTGTCAGATCTCCATCCGGAGGAGAGAGCTGGGCCTGGAGGAGGACGAGGAATGGCTGATCCTGTGCTCCACACAGGTATAGCCCACAGGCAGGCTGTGCCCACCCTGCTGCCAGCCCTGGTCTGTACCCAAGGGCCAGGTACAGGAAACACGGGGTTGCCCCACCAGTCCTACATGCCCATGTGCTGAAACCCTTCCTGGGATGCATTTAGGGGACCCGTGTACCCTATGTCTGGCCAGCAAACGCCCAGCTCTGCCCATATACACCGTTTCTATCTCCTTGGCCCAGGCCTTGCAGCATCTGAGGTTGTCCAAGCCCTTTACTCAGTGCTCTCACCTTTCCTTTACTGTCCTCACTCTGCTTTCAAGAGCCAGTGTGTTGCTATGACGTGGGACAGCAGCGTGCACCAGGCCTGCGGGATGCTCTCACCTGGGAGCGCCTCTGCCTCTGTTAAAACTGAGTGGTCCCATCTCCCCTAAACCGCAGAGGAATAGCGTGTGAGGGCGGGCGGCTGCAAATCCAGCCGCCCAGAGGTCAGGTGAGGGGTCTGGCAGAGCAGCACGTGGGCATCACATGAGTTTGAGTCGTGCAGGGGATTAACTGGCAGGGAAGGGTATCTGGGGTGGAGCAGCCAGGCAAAACATGTCCAGCAATGTGCTGGCCACCAGCCTGCCGTCTGCGTGACCTCTTTCCAGCCCCTGTCTTCCCCCTCTCCTGTGCTGTCTTGTCCCTCTTCCCCACTGCAGTTTCTGACTGGTTACTACTGGGCGCTGTTTGATGGCCATGGTGGCCCAGAAGCTGCCATCATCGCCTCCAACTATTTGCACTACTGCATCAAGCAGAAGCTGGAGGACATTGTGGGGGGCATCACAGAGGCTCGTCCCCCCATGCATCTGAGCGGACGCTGCGTCTGTGACAGCGACCCCCAGTTTGTGGAGGACAAGCACATCCACGCAGAAGACCTGGTGGTGGGAGCCCTGGAGAATGCCTTCCAGGAATGCGTGAGTGCCCCACGCAGGGCACTGGTCCTGCTGCCCCACGCAGTTAATCTGCCCCTCCTTGCTGCCCGCAGTGGGCAAGCTCTGCAGTTCTGCAGCTTGTTGAGCAGGCAGGAACATTTAGCCAAACCTTTGAGCGTGCTGAGATCACGCTGGGTCAGCTCCCCAAGGTCTGCCTCAGATCTGTTGCACATCAGCAGCGCTGACCCAGAGCAATGCTACAGCATCCCTGCTAAGCCTGCGCCCAGGGAATACGTTGCTTTAGGGCTGGACGGTGGCTGTTGTCAGGCTCGTACAGAGCGTACAAGTTTGACCTCTCCCCGTCACGCTCCTAAAGTGGTCCTTAGTCCAGTAGCAACAGCTTTGTTGGCTGTACCGAAGCAACATCATCTTCTGCCTTCCTGGTTTCCCAGGGCCCATCTGCAATCAGTTTTGGCTCTGGATTTCTGCTGGGAGGCAGGAGGCAGCTGCAAAAAGCAGCACTCCAGCTCACATCACTCTCCAGGCTTGTTTAAACCAACAGGATGAAGTCATCGGCCAGGAGATGGAAGCTACAAACCAGACGGGAGGCTGCACTGCTCTGGCTGCCTTTTATTTCCAGGGAAAGCTCTATGTGGCTAACGCTGGGGACAGCAGGTGAGCCACAATAAAAGGGCAAAGTTGCTGGGGGACGAGAGCTGGGAGATAAGCAGGGCTTCCAGCATCTTATTTAATCCTACGGAGGATAAATGTGCAGCCCAGCCATTCCCTCTTGCCTGCCACTGGACCTGTTGGATGGATGGATGTTCTCATGCCTCCTGGAAAGGTTTGAGGATTTCAAGGGACTAACACCTCCCAGTCACAGGGCAGCGTGGGGTGGTAGTGCAGCATTAAGCTCAGCCTGGCAGGTGTTTAAAAGTGGAAGGAGCTGGAGCACCTCTCCTATAAAGATAGGCTGAGAGAGTTGGGGTTGTTCAGCCTGGAGAAGAGAAGGCTCCAGGGAGGTCTTAACAGCAGCCTTTCAGTACCTAAAGGGGCTACAAGAAAGCTGGAGAGGGACTTTTTACAAGGGCGTGTAGTGATAGGACAAGGGGCAATGGCTTTACACTGAAAAAGGGGAGATTTCGATTAGATCTAAGGGAGAAGTTTTTTACAATGAGGGTGGTGAGGCACTGGAACAGGTCGCCTAGAGAAGTTGTGGATGCCCCATCCCTGGATGTGTTCAAGGCAGGTTGGATGGAGCTCTGAGCAACCCAATCTAGTGGAAGGTGTCCCTGCCCGTGGCATGAGGGTTGGAACTAGATGATCTTTAAGCTCCTTCCAACCCAACCATTCTATGATTTCAAAGCATCCTAACATGCTTCCTCATCTGGCCTTGGCCCACCATTTCTCTAGCAGTGAGCTCTACCAGTCAGACCAGGCAGGCTCAGTTCTCTGTTGTGACAGTGCAATTGCAGTGGAGTTCCTTAAACCACACTGGCATTTTTAAATGTTCCTGGGTGCAGAGCTATTCTCTGGCATTGCTCTGCTGCTGGTTACTCCCAGTCCCACACCTGGCTAGCCCTGGGGACAGCCTCAGTAAGAGGAGGGCTGCAGTGACAGACACAGCTCAGCTCTTTGCCTCTTTGCAGGGCGATTCTTGTTCTGAAGGACAACGTTGTGCCCATGAGCTGTGAGTTCACACCCGAGACAGAGAGGCAGCGAATCCAGCACTTGGTGAGTGACTCCTTTGGCATATCGGATGAGGGATATGCCAGCCGCAAGCACCCCACTGGGTCAGAGAGGGCTTGTGGCAAGAGCACCACCAGCTTTCCTCAAAGGTCACTGTATGGCCAGAACGTCATCTGGCACTGGCCAAGGAGGGCTTGGGGCAAGATTCAACCCTTAGTTAGGTGCAGAGCATGGTTTTGCTGCCCACTTTGGCTGAAGCAGAGCCTGTCCATTCTCACACCTTCATTCCCTCCTCCAGGCTTTTCTCTTCCCCAAGCTCTTGGATGGTGAGTTCACACGCTTTGAGTTTCCACGGAGGTTGAAGGCAGACGATGTGGGCCAGAAAGTCCTGTACCGGGATTACTTCATGGAGGGCTGGTGAGTCCTTTTTGCCTGTGAGGGGGGCACTGCAAGGGTTGAGTCACAGTCAAAATGCTCTGTGTTGTACCTTTAAGTAAATCAGACTAATCCCAAATCAACACTGAATCCTCTGTTCTAGGGGATACAAGACAGTGGAGAAAGCTGACCTCAAGTATCCTCTTGTCCATGGTCACGGGAAGCAGGTAGCTTAACGCTTTACACACTGGGAAGGCAGAGGCAAGTCTGCTGGGAGTCCTCAGTGTCCCTGTCGCCCAGGGTCATGCTCTGGAGCTCTCCAGCATGGCACAGTCCCACAGCCCTGATACCACAGCTTCCTTCACTAGCACTGTGCTGCCTGTTGAGTGTGACCCAGAGCCCTCCAGAGCAGAGGTTGTACTCTCCTCCAGAGGACCTTCTACAGAGCAGACAGCAGCCCTGAGCCAGCCTGCCCGTTCCTCATTTCTCCTTGCACACAAGAACTCATTTCATCAGAAAAGGAGCCCGGAGAGGGAAGGAGGAGGCAGGGGGAAGCAGTGACTGCAAGGAGTCAGTGCAGAATCTCCTTTGCCAGGAGAAAGGACCTTCTCCTTGCCTTGTTTTTTTTCTTTTTTTTTTTTTTTTTCCCCCTCCCAGAACCAACCCAATTTTCTTCCTTGCCACCCCAAATCAAGAGCGGATGCCACCATAGGTTTCCTGAGCAGTGTAGCATTATGACCCAGAGTCTGTGCTGTTAACTCCAGAGCACAGCACAGGGCACCAGGAGCCGTCCACATGCAGGCAGGCTGTCTCCATGCTCACATCGGGCCATTACTTCTGATGACTCCTCAATCTCGCAAGTCTCCAGGGGCTGCTCTGTGCTTGAAGGGTCCCTAAAGGCAACACATAGATCAGTCAGGACAAGCCACACATCAGCCTTCAAAGGTGCCATATTCTTATGTTTCAATACCGGTTTGCTTTGTTTGAGGTCAGGCTCGCTTGCTGGGGACTCTGGCTGTCTCTCGAGGTCTGGGGGATCATCAACTCAAAGTCATCGACACCAACATTGAAGTCAAACCTTTCCTCTCCTGCATTCCCAAGGTCAGTCATGGCACATGGGAATTGCAGGGTGGAGTTAAGCATGCTGCTGCTGCTGCTCTGTAGCACCCACCTTTTACAGACCTGGCAGGTCTTAGCTACGTCCCTTTTTCCATCCCCCATCTCTCTGCATGCTGCCCAGAGAATCCTCAAGACAGAGGACTCTAGAAGCATAGTGGCAGGGGGATGTAAAAGACTCAAAGCACCTTGATCCCACGTGAAGTCATCTCTCAGGAAAGAGTCATCTCCCTGACCCCTCTGGTACATTTGACATTTCCTGTCACCAATTTACTCCTGTGCTTTCCAGGTGAATATATTTGACTTTGCTCTGCATGATGTTAAGGAAGATGATGTCCTCATCATGGCAACTGATGGCCTTTGGGATGTTCTGTGCAATGAAGAGGTGGCCCATATGGTCAGGAGCTTCCTTGCAGAAAACAGGACAGATCCTCACAGGTAATACCAGCCTTGCCATCATTTTTCTTTCCAGAGAACCTGGACAGACCAAAAGCAGGCTGAGATCAGTCCGCTTCTAGGTCAGCTCCAGCATGACCAAGCACTCTTTCCTGTGACTCTGGAAACTGCCTCCTAATCTGTCCCCATCATAAAGAAACAATTATAAAGCTGATGTTTTACCTCTTTTGACAATGCAAAGCCACGTCTCAATGTTCTTCTGCAGCGATAGTGCCACGTTAAACCAAACGTCACATTTTTTCCATCCACAGATTTTCAGAACTGGCCAAGAGCCTGGTATGCAGAGCAAGGGGAAAGAAGAAAGGCCACCAGTGGATGCTGGATGACAGCCACGAGGCGTCCTACGACGACATCTCTGTATTTGTCATCCCATTACACAACAGGGATGAGGACTGACTGTTAGTGTGACACACAGGACCTGTCTGACCCCTTCTGCGGTGCTCTTCAGTATCGACCTGAGATTGAGGGACTTCTGCTGCGCACATATACTCTCTTCCAGCAAAACCATCTGCAGCGGAACCTGAAAACGCACAGCCAGCACTTATGCCGAAGATCAACAAGAACATTAGCTCTATAACAACATGCAAGAGAGGAATAGTGGGCAACAAATCATTCTCCTTACTCCTTTCTCACTGTTGGTCCAAGGAGAAATTGCAAAGGTGGCCATGCAAGCTGAAGGGTACTAAGATCTTTGTTTCTAAGATCTCAAATCCACATTTCTAGTGACCTCTCTCTCTTTTTAATATTGAAGAATAAGGATCAGTTGAGATCTAACCAGTCTCAAGAGCTGGCTTTTCATCAGACTTGAACTAAGTTGTGTAAAACTGGATGCATAAGCTAAAGCGTCCCTGGTATCCATGTGCTGTAACACGAGATGTACTGAAAACCCGGGAGCTGCTGTTGAGACGGCATCCGGCACGGCTGCACCTACGCAACGCAAATGCTGAAGCAGTAGCCCAGACCTCTTGAGAAAGTTGCCATTTGTAGGCAGCACCACCTCCAAACAGACGCAGCTACACATGGGTGTACAGGAGCCTGCTGTGTGCAGACACGTGCCTCACTGTTACTTAAGAGCATATATTAGTATGTAATGCAACATACAGGTTTCTAACAAATCTTAGTCCACAGCACTCACTAACACTTTTTCTAGTCGTTCAGGTGATTTCTGGCAGCAAAGCTGGTTTTGTAGCAGTCGGCGCTGATGAGAAGTGTTTAGGTACACCGGTTGATTTAGCAGAAGGGCTCCAAGTAAAATAAAACTAGTTTGTTCAAATTTCTCTGCAGTGCTGAGTCGCAAGCACTTACACTCCTTATAGGAGGAACAGCAGCGCAGAAGACTTGAACTCTGCGGATCTGCTTCTCAACCTGTTCATTAGCCAGGCAAATTCAGGTCTGGACAAGCCTCCCGTCTCCCCGAGCCCCTACTTTGGTTTTCATTATTCATTACACAAGTTTCAAGATTCTCTAGCAAAACAGACAAACCCTTGTGTGTGTTGAAGTTCCACAAGGATGAAAGTTCAAATAAAAACTTTTTTTTTTCCCCACAGATCTTAGTGCAGTTTTATTCCTGTTGGAGGTTTTACCTAAGATGGAGAAAAACAGCCTTAGAAAAATCACAGGGGAGTTTTTCCTTTGGATTTGTTGTTGCCTAAAACCCAGTTTGTCACTAGAAGTATTCCCTTAGCAGAGCACTACCCCAAGGCCTAGGCGTCAAAAGACGATTTCCTGCAGTGGGAGGCCTGGACCCAGGAAAGAGGCAGCCTTCTCAGCTATTTGCTCATGGTTTAAGCAAGGATAGAACAAAAACCATTTCTCTCCAGCTTTGCTTTTCCCCCATCCCCTTGAATTTAACCTGAGAACACCACACATGGGGTTTTACCCATGTTAACTTGATGCTGGCTGCTGTCCCCCCTACAGCAGCAGTAATGCTATATATACATTTGACTATAATGATCCAAGGCTCCTGTTACCCCAAACCAACAAGCTATTGCCCCACCTTCCTGCTGAGAAAGGGCTCGGTGCTTCCATCCAGACCACAGGCTTCCGTGAACACCCCTCCACCTAGGGCGCCATACCTGAACAACTCACTGTCACAAGACTGTTTCCCTATCCTGATGCATTCCTAGGCAAGAAAAACCTGTTAAAATGGCAATTTATGCAGGGATTGCTTCAGAACAGTTTCCACTACAGAACTGCTGGCTTTCTAAAATGAAGGGGCTTTTTAAAAAATGGATGATTTTCCCATTTGCCCTCTAAGAAACCAGCAAGTTGTATCACACCGGACAAACGCAGAATTTACAGCACTCAGTGATCTCGCTACAAAATATTTATTGGTAACAGCCAAGACATTGAATTCTCCACATATGTAGTATTTTGTTAAAAAGCATAATTTGACTTTATGTATTTACACTTATCTGGCAGATACCACCTAGGAGTCAAACTCCCCGTACCAGCTCACGACCAAAGAGACCAGTTTCCAGAAGGCTCGCCAGGATCCTAGCCCCTGACCCAGAACCAAAGTGAAGTCTCTTAAAGTGCAAATAATAGTCAAGAGGCATTGGAAAAGATAAACTGCTTCTTCCAAATTTGTTCACTCGCTCCTGTGTCCCCCAGCGCAGAGGTTAGGACATTAACCGAGGACCTGGGAGCCTGAAAAAAAATCTCTTAAACACCAACTTGAAGATAATTACACCTATTATCTCCTACAGCCCAAGCAAGAGTGCTCGGCCACCACCACTGCTTATTTAGAGGTGGGCTGTTGAGTTACCTTCCCCCTCACCTCTTCCTCACCTTCTTCTTTCTTGAAGAAAGGTCTTTTAATTCATCCCAAAGAACACGGGAGGATTCATCTTTAAAATGACAAGTTTGGAGGGGGAATGCTGTTTTCTGTTTGGCTTTACATAAATTTGGACACCTCATTAGACCTGGGAGTGAGGTTTTTTTATGAGGTCCGTTTCTCATTAGCTGACTGCCCTGAAGAGCACAGGAATTGCAGTCCTGATACTTTTAGACAAGCACATAGAATCTGGAAACGAAAAGCTTTATTCACCCTTCCTGTCTAAACTTCTGTAAACACATGATACTCAAGTTCCTTGACAATACTTGGCACATTTCCCTCTTTTAAAGGTAGCTGGAAAACACTCAGTGCTACATCAACCACGATGCCTTTGCCTGCGTGGGTGGCAATCGGCCCTGGGAAGGCATTCAGCTTTAACTGAGCATTAGTGCTGTGTTGTGCACAAACCTGTAAGTTTATCTTCATTCCTGAAAGCCACTGATGTTCTTAGTGTATGAGTCCTCCTAGATTGGTCCTTTGGTCCTCTTTTCGTAAAGATTTCACGCTGGAACGCACAATGTTTTACAACACAGCAAGCAGAAGAGAGCTGAACAGCACTCTTTAGACGAGTGCTCAAACCACATCAGCAAAGAGCATTTTGAGAATAAAAGACTTCCAAATGCTTCCCTGTGAAAAGTAACAAGAAAAATGGCTGGGGATATCTGTTCACTTCCTCAGGCAACGGACTTGGTAAAGCCCTGAAAGATGATTTGCTACTGAACACTGAAGTTCAACTTAAAATGCACCAAAACCCGAATACCTGTATGTTACAAACCACTGCAAAATACGGCTGCTCACAGAAACACCAACAACGGTAAAACAGCACCGAGCAGCCTGAAACGCAACAATACTGAGTTGAAGAGGCAGCTGTGGGCATTTATAGGTGACGGTGGGACAGTATGGGAAGAGGGATGCTGGTGTAACGTATGAATCTCTCATCGGCATCTCCAACATCAGGCTTGTTTGGCAAGATCGAAAGCATCTGTCCACTGTTCCCTTCCCTCCTCCAGCCCAGAGGACGGCAAACTCACTTCACGGACTCGTGCCGTTAGAAGTGGCTCTAAACTCCTGTGGAAGCATCAGCAGAGGCAAGCCACAGAGCCTAAGGAGAAGCTTCAACCACAGCATTGATCCAAACATCAAGTTCATGAGACTGCCTCACGTGGGCAGCCCTCTTGCCAGCTGTCACAGGCAAACGCTGCAGCTCATGTGCTGCCGCTTTAAAGGTACGGAAAAACGCTCATTCCCATCCCCAGCTCACAGCACAGCACATTTCCACTGACAAGGACCACAAAAAAAAAAAGGGGCAAGGAAAGGCAAACAGAAGAAGCTGTTCTACAAGCCCATTTAGTTTTCCAGGGAGACGTGCTCTGAATTACATACAGGGCCCCACAGGTGAGACACTGCTGTAACAGGGGAAACATCCCGACAACTGACTTAAGGCAAAGTGCTTGAGCACAGTTCTCCAGTACGGACTGGCACTTGAGAGCAGAGAGAACACGCCCACTGCTGCACTTGTCACCTTACCAGTATTTTACACTTAGGAAAGGGGAGGCACACGTGACTGGGTGAGGAAAAGAATTTACTTTCCAAGTTGTGACCCAGCACATAAAGCCAAGTGTGTCTGGAAAGGTAAAAACACGTTTACACCGAGCCTGGCCTGGCCTGCTGGTGGATGCGTTTGATCGATGCAATGTTTCAGGAAAAAGGAATTGGAACCAGGCTTAAAGACCAGCTTGCCAGCCTTGCTGTGCCATTCGCCCACAAGCCCCTCTGGAGCAGGAGAGCACGTCCCTCTCGTCTCTCTGCAGGGGCGTTCCTTGGAGCAGGGCTGCAGCAAAGCAGAGTCAGCACAGTCACATGTTAAGAATTTTAAAATTCTACTCTGAAGACACCATCTGACAAAAGGAAGCATCATTCTTTTGGGGTTATCGCTGAAAATCTGCAGGACCTGTAACAAAATGCATGACGAACTAACTGCATGTCAGTTTTACCAACAAAGGATACAGGTCTAAGCCTGGTGTGAGGAGAATTTAATGGAGCTTATTTACAAACCAGGAGGGGAGAAACTGCATCGGTGAAGGTAAACAGCCTAGACACCTCACAATACTGGCCCACATCATATTCTTTAATATCTAAAAGTAAAAAAATATGGCCCATTCCCACTGCCCTCCCCCCCATGATATTTACAAGTAAAATCAGCCAAGATGATACATAAAGAAGATACACAGGCAGCCTGTGCTCTCAGTCTCAGTTTGGTTTCTCCATCTTCTTGCTGACAGACTCCTTTATTGCTTGGGACACTGACCAGACCTCAGCAGTACTGTCTGTGCCCTCCTGGATGGTGGCACAGCAAACAGCAGTGAGGCTTCGGCAAGCTCCTGTATGTTTTGCTGCACGCTAAATGGCCCACAAAAAAAAAGGATGACAGGATGTATCATGTATATTTACAGTCAGCCACTCTTTTCAGCGCGTGTTCCACTGCAAGAGAATCCAGCATCTGCTGTTTAAGTTGAAAACTGTCAGCGTTCCCATTTGGCACAGAAGTAACTTTACATCTGTGGACTGCAGTGAAACCAGAGAGATCCCAGATGTGAAAATCATGCACTTACGGAAAGGAACCGCACGTTCCACCTTGGAACATCAACAGCCTTGTGCACTCACAGAAGGAAAACACACAATTACAGCTTAAAAAATGCCACAAACATTTTGTAAATAAACCAGGCTTCATTGCTCTTAGAAATAATACTATGCCAGTTCCAAATTCGGCTGAAGCCTGCTGGGCACAAACTGGAAGGTAAGAGCGTGTAGCATGCTGCTTCTGAACACGCCAGGAGGTTGAGTGGAGGAGTCCTTGCAAAGGAATGCAGCAAATAAAGGTAAGACATATGGAAACATACGCAGGAACAGGAACACAGTCTAGGAGACCCAGGCAATTCCAATACTATGCTTGCAATGAGGTGCTGCTGTTCACAGTATGGAAGTCATCTGACAGCAGCTGCAGCGTAGGAATTAGTCATCGATAGTTGGCAACCAGAAGGCCTACAAAAGAGGAAGGAAAGAACATCTTTTCCAGAGCAGAAACAAATCTCTCCTACAGCACACTGTAGGAGCTGATCACTGCTACCTTCTACAAGCACACAGGCAGAGACTACCAAATAGGCAGCAACACCCTCCCACCAGTCTAAGGTTACAATCCTTGCTTACGCTGGTTTGGTTTGCATTGCACTGCACGTTCTCCAGAGCAAGCCAGTCTTACACAAACTGCAAACGCCAGCCGTGTACAGTGATCTAAAGAACTCATACTTCTGCATGCGCATTCATTCACTGCTCTGCTTTCATGTACGTGTTCAGACACTGGCTCGCCAGGTGTGCTGCCCTACATATCTACCTGACAGGTAAGGTGCAATCAAGGCATAGCAGACAAGGGCCTGACTCTCATCAAAGCCCAAAGAAATACTCATCAGTGGCCCTGAGCATTCTCAGACTCATTTCTAAAAGGGTCAGCACCTCATTGAGCTAGGAGGAACTTGTTAAAACACTTTCCTTACCATATTGGAACATGCACTAGCGAAAGTCATGAATTTTGGATTGAACTGCAGACAGGTAATAGGACCTGTGTGTTTCCCATCCAGCACAGCCACCTTCATCCCACTTTCCCCATTCCAAACATGAATCTTCCCATCCTCTGAACCTGCAGGCAGGAGCAGAAAACAAGACACACAAGATACATTGCAGAGGTCAGCAGGGAAACGAAGAACATAACCTTTTCTGGCAGAGAACTGTACAAACAAGCAAGCCTCATCTTCATAGCTGAACCTTTCAAATTCTCAAAGTATCACTAGGGTATTTACAAAACATCACCAGAGTTTACACACCTGTATCCAAGCAGCAGGTTTATTTCTTTGCACTGCAGAGACTCAACTATGCGACAGAGTGCAATGCTATTCTGGCAAAGGGGTTAACAACTACGGTCACTCAGTAGAAACGGAGAGCTGACACCACCCAGCTAAGGAGCAAAGACCCTTGCCAACTTGCACTGATGTGTGAGAGGCCAAAAGCTGGGTGTAAGAGTCACTGTTCACACAAGTTCTCAGTTCAGACACAGAAGGAGATAAATATTCCACTTGGCAGGCACGGAATCAAATCAAAGGCTCCACCATTGAAGGTAACCAGATTTTAATGCACTATGCCAAACACCAGAAGCTTCACTGGAGATGTTGACTCTCCAACATTGCTACAACAGGACAGGTTTTTCAATTTACAACGGCATTTTGCAAACTCTGAGGCTGGGCACGTAATGTTTTTATAATTCAATTCTGCTTTAGGCTCATTTTCAATAGGATTCTTAATAAAAATGCAAGGAATTTTCTTCTGCTTCTGTACTTATATGCATGGGCTTTCAAAGAGGAAAAATTAAGAAGCACAAGTTACAACTTAACCACATGTAAAAACTGAACAGAAGCGTTTTGGAACTTCTTCTACTCTAGTTTTCATTTGGAAGGGCACAACAGGAAAGTAAATATGTGCACTAACGTGCTCTCCAGAGACAGACTAAACAAAGAACCCCACCCCTCTTCTCTGCAATCAGGAAGTTCTCAGCCAGAACAAAAAAAAAACTTTTGCCAAGATCATCACTCATCCAGGAAAAATGAGGATCCAGATACCAATTACCACACAAAGTTAAACATATTTGACGTACCACCCATGTAATTAAGAACAAAAAGAAAGTGCTAAGAAAGGGCAGCATCAGATGCATCTGACTTGTGTTCATGGCTCCTGTTGGGCAGCAGAGTGTAGCAGAGGGACTGAAGTGCTCGCCTTGGGGTGCCCAAACTGTAGCACCAGACTTTACAGGTGTGGCAACTGCTTCTTGCCACCCGCTTCACTCAAGAGTCCTTCCTACAAGGGGTGAGGAAGGGGGCCTGGGCCAGAGGAATCATACACTGGGAGCCATCAGGCTGATGCCTACTGCTTCTATCAAGGGTTAAGCACGGCTTGTTCCACAGACATGGTGGTTTACAAGAGCCACAAAAAAAAAAAACAGCATGTCAGCAGAGCAGGAATGTCCCTGAGGTGTACAAATGCCCCAGGCTACGAGACCAATCGCCCAAGCACAGACAGGTGCCTTGCTCATCAGATAATGGAGGGCAGCCCCAAAACTCTTTGAGGCAGCACACAAGCAGAACGTAACCACGGGGTGAGGATCACTGACACAAATGATGTGACAGGTCTCCATGCATTACAACAGTTTGCTGGTTTCTCATCTTTTTTGGAATAGCATTCATATATAAAGGAAAAAGTAAAAGCCTTCTTGCAGGCTCTTTTACATTTCAGTCCAGAAAATACTGAGTGAACTAACAAAATAGAAAACTGCCAATGCAAAGAAAGGTTACAGCTGCATTGTATTATTTAAATACATTCTGCTTCCCAATAGATACAACTGTAGTCCCACATAACACATCTAATTTCAAAGCACTGCAATTCTTTCCAAGGAGAATTACCTTACCTATCATGATGAACTGAGAGTCTGGTGTGAATGATGCCTCCAGCGTGACAGCCTTACTATTGTTGTAACCCTATGGCACAAAACAGGAGAACATGTAGTAGGAGAGCACATCCACAGTAATCTCACAACCAAAGGGCACCTGCTCCCAAAACCAACACCAAGTTTCCAGCAGGGAACACAGGCAACATGCTCACCCCAAACGTATGCAGGATAGCTCCTTTAAAGGCATCGATCAGTCGAATGAACCCTCCATTAGTCGATATGAGGATGAGTTTACCATCATTACTGAACTTCAGGCCTGTCCACTCACACGTTCGATCATACTGCATCTTAAACGTAGCAAACGGCCCCTTCAAAGAAAAAATGAAAAAGCTGAATATTTTTCAAAAGAAAATCTTCAGTCCTAAGATACCAAAGGAAAGTATCACGGCAAAAACATGCCACTCCATGTGTAAGTTTCAAAGTAGTATGAATCCACAGCTTCCATAGTGAAAGAGAGCCACAGTAGGGTGTTTCAATACCCGATAGTCCCATACTCTATCACATTCAACAGTAGAAATTAATTTAAGGTAGAATAATTTTTCAAACAATGCTGCTAATTGAAATTAGAGGAAGAGCTTGAGCCAGTGTTATCGTCATCTGACCTTCTGAAAAACATGGAGCTAAATATGCTCAGTGCTTAGCTAGTTCAGCTGCCCACCCAGTTAGTTTCCTTTGAAACTTCCATCATTTCTGACAATTCTGGCTCCATCTTTGCCAATGTTCATCCAGAATAAGAAGCAAGGAGAAAAAATCTGAAACACCAAAACCCAATAACAACAAAGAGCCTAAACAGGAGTCTGGAACAGGTTAAAGAGTCAGCACAAGTAAACTTTATAATTGGTTCAAGAGTGGATTTCAGGATTTGGTGACAGCACGTACTTGCCTCAGTCTGCAAGATACATACTTAGTGAAAGCTCTCTAGGTGCCAAGTAGGCACCCCAGACAATAACCTGGGCTAAACAAATCCAGCCTCTGAGCACTGAGTTTAGATTACTTTTTGCAAGCTAAAAAGCATTATAATTGAAGTTAGGGTAGCTCACCTTGTCAAAAGAACGGAGATCGTAAAGCTTCACCATTTCAGAATTGACTCCAGCAGCAAAATCAACCCTTCTGGGTCAAAGGAACACACAGGCTTCCCCTGGAGATGCATTAAACCCTGGAAAATAGAAGTCCAAATTGTTTTGCAGAACTGATGCTCACATTTCTACCACCATCCTTTGAGCTCCCTGTGAGCAGGACAGTAGCCTATAGGCAGAGCAAATTAATTTCAACTGCAAATACTGAGGTTTTAGAAAGGTTCAGAACTCAGCTTTTCAAAAGCAACTCTGACTACTTCAGGTCATCATATGGAGCTTCTAGTTTGCTGCAATGACAAAGTTTACATCAGAACAAACCAAGATCCTGTTTGAGCTGTCACCCACCCAAAAAGTACCCAGAGAAAGAAGGATGATGTGGCTGTACTAATAACCACACCAGACAGCACCACAAAACTCTGCTGCTGGGATTGATAGCAACGCCCCACCGATTACGGTTGTGAAGGAGGGGAAAAAAAGGTAATTTGAAATCAAGTAGAAACAGCTCCAGTGAACACCACTGCTGAACTTTCCACGCCTGTTTAATGAAAACTCATACCTTCTGGAAGCCATCGGACCTTACATATTAAAATTGACAGATTAATATCAATGCTTATTTTTAATGTCAACTTCTCCTTAACTCACATACTAGAAAAGGCTTGATAAAATCTGGTAAAAGACAAAAAAATATATCATTTTCTGCATCCTGACTGGCAGGCCTGTGCACATTAGCCAAATGTCTTTACGTAACTGCATGCACATAAATAAGAACACATCTTTGATTAAATCAACAATACATTTAGGAAGTTTCTGCATTTCTGAAACACTGTTGTTCTTTAGAGAAGTCTTGAGACCTTACTGCTTCTCTCTTCTTTCCAGTTCAGGTCAGTTTTCCCTGTTATCTCTGAAGGCTAGGCAGTAAGCTAGCCAACAGTGTCCTCCCAAGGGAGACATCTCTGGTTTCCTGGTAACATTTTCAGGCACTATGGCTGCCATCTAGCGGGAAAATTGAAAATCACAAGTAACACCTCAACCTGTTTCCCAAACTTTGCTGGATACAGCTTCCAGTTACAAGTCCCAGTTTTATCATTCCTACAACTTCAGGCATTAGCATAAATCACAGAACTGCTACTGAATTTACAACCCTCTCTCATCTGTAGCAACTTTGAGATTGAGATTTAACCCAAGGGAAACTTACAGACCGGCATTAAAGGCATACTCCCAGAAAAAGGCAAAATTACGATTTCTTGTCAGAAAAAGCTTGCATTTAAGACAGGTAAAACCATTCTGTAAGAAATGTAACCTTTTCTTCCTTTTGCATTCACAGTTAAGTCATCTGGAATAAGTGGATAGCCCTCTCTCATAAGCAAAACAGTCCCAGTGAGATGGGAAAAGATGAGAGCACAACATGTCCAGAGATAGGGACAAAACAGCTCTTCACCAATAAAGGCGGAGATTCTACTCCTAGTCTTTCATTCCTGCCCCTGCTACCAGCTCTGTTACTTTTCTCAGCCCACACAAGCCTGCTTCCACTAAAAAAAGTACAGTAAACTATTCCAGTAAAACAAATATATAAAAACAAATAGGGTTTTGCCTTTCTAGCAAGTGAAATCTGCTCACAAACAGGTCTGATGAACAACAAAGGTAATGCAAGGAGGGGCAGACCATATGGCTGTTGTGTTACTTTAAATCATTGGCTTTTCATCAAATTTAATTGCATCAAGGCATCAATTTAAAACACAAACACACTATAAACACTCAGATAAAATGCATCTCCCAGTCCCCTTCTGCTGCCATTCCCAACCCAGGAGAGATGTCAGCTAAGAGAGAACACTCTCTGCATAGCATAGCAACCTGATGAACAAGCTGATGACACCCATCTCTCCTCTTGTTTCATCAGCTGTGGGTGCTATTTCTTGCTCTTCCCAGCGTCTCTGCAGCAGAGACATAGGTGACAGTGAGTGGTGCTACACAATGCGACATACATATTTCACAGAGATTTGTGATCAAGGCTCCTTTGGCATTCCAGGAAGGTGTCAACACGAAATCAGCAGCATAAGTTTCTGGCAATATTTTTGTTTTATAACAAGCACACATCCATTTTTCATCCTTCTAACTGAAAATGCAACACATTATGCACATGAATTTGATATCCTACCTGGCAATTTGGAGAGCGGAGATCCCAAAGTCGAATAGTTTTATCCAGGGATCCAGAAATAAAAGTATCATCCACTGGAGACATTGAAAGAGCAACCACTCTGCAACACAGAAGACCACATGCATCAGAGACACACAGAAGCCTGTCCTACCCCCAGCAGTTGTGTACAAGCTCATCATTGCCATGAACAGTTCTACAAAGCAAAAACCAGAGTGAATCTGAGTATAACATAACTCAAGCTCAATACAATCATTATTCCAATCTCTCCTGTACTGTCCCCAAGCCACATCTTACCTTTTTGTATGCCCTGGGAAATACCGAATGTATTTGTTGTCATGCAGGGAGAGGTATCGGATTGTATCTGAAACCATAAACAAACCATAAGCTTTATTATACCATAAACTCAACATTATCTAAAAGCAATCAGTAAACTTGCTCCCCACAGCAAGAGCAGTCTTGCCACAGTGAGTAAATCTGGTCATTTGATTTCAACTCAGACTTCGAAACACAATCAAGTTAGAAACAGACAGAAAGTGACTTGGTTTCCAAGGCAGTGCACCAGGAAAGATACTTCCCACAGTGTGAAGTCATATTACATCTTAAAGACAAACTGTCATGTGAGTTATACTAGTTAACTTCAAAGTTGCTAAAATTTAAGTACCAGTAGGTTTTATTCTATTATTCTCACAAAACAGAGAGTACTAAATTTACAAATCTGACACTACTTTTTTTTTTTTTTGGCTATACAGCACGAATTTTCCTGTCTTACCTAGGTATGCATCCAGCAAGTAAGTCTCAAACTAAACAGTGAGCATAGGAAAAGTGTGAATTCTAGCATTTAGCCATAGAAGATTTAAAAAGATGAACTTCAAAGCCAGGACAAGACCATTAAAAAGTAGAAAATCTGTCTTTTTTTAATCTGACAATCAAGAGCTACACACATTCTCTGCGCTTTGAGCAGTTAAGCTTTGAGAAGACAGAATAGTAATCTAAACCTTAATCCACTTAAAGCGATTTTTAAAATATATTGAATAAATCAGAGCAGCACTACATTTCCCAAGTGGTAATTTTATTCTTAGTATAGATGATCAGAATTTTGGAAGATACTGTTAAGACTTTCTCCCAAGATTAAAAGAAATCCTTGTAAGAGGAAACAATTACTAAAGTACAAAAGCCACTCCTTAATCTTTATGTGCAGATCCATCTGAGTGATGAAACATGAAGAGCACAAGGTACACCTCTGATATCTGAAAGCAGCATCAGCAAAATCCCTTCTCACATCAGTTAGGGGACACGAGTTTAAGATACTGCTAGATGAGACTGGCATTATACACCCGCACCATACAGTGCCAAGAGACTCCGTACTGCTGTAACAACAAGTCCTGCTGAGGCTCCAAAGATAAACTTAGGGAAAAGCACATTTTTACTTTTGGCTCGGAAGAACGAGAGCCAACAGGATGCAATATGCACAGAGCATTTTAACACTCATAAGAGCTACTGTGTTCAGAATTTTTTGAAAGGCTCATTCAGTAAAATTTCGTTTCTGTGAAAAAATGATGAAGTTACCATTTTGCCTGAGGTTTCACGTCAAGCTGATACCAGAGTTCTAGACCACTCTCCAGTATTTGACAAGAAAGCTAAAGCTGGCTGACCAAGCTGGAAACATGATGCTGGTGACACACCATTCTGAAAGGCTCTAAGTGACCCGAGGTGACTATCCAACACATAAATCCCCAACACCAGTGTCACATCGTATCGTGGCTAGAACCAATATGCCTCAAGCATGCTGTGGAGACACATCTCTAGTTTGTCCCGCAAGAACTGTCGTTACCTGATTACCGACGTATCCATGCAGAATTTCATCTTCCTTTGCTAAAGAGGAAGCACTGGGGAACTGTGATCCTTTGTGATCCTTTTTGTTGGCAGTGCTCTGTCCCAGGCAAGGCAGTGGCCTGTACAGTTATCTCCTGTACCGGGTGGTATCATAGACCCTCAAACTGTACAAACTACTACCTCAGCCTGGAATCAGGCAAGAAGAACTAGGTTCAGCGGTCTTGAGGAGATCTTCAGAAGTGAACTGTTAGCAACTCCAACACATAAAAAAATGCTTGAGAGCAAGCACCAGCACTCCTATAACATGTTCCTGGGTTAATTTTCCCTCCCAATAACTGTGCAACAGGTTAAATACAATGCACCTTGCCCAAGACTGCAGGCATTAGGGACTACAGAGTATCTGGACCGCTACAGAGCACACTGCTGGTTTTATTAGGCTTATGGTTTGTAACAGCAACAAATACTTTCACATTCTTTTTCTTTTCTTCAAATATTTATCATAATGCTACCCTGCAGAATGAAGACTCTTAAATTTTAGTTCCTCAAATGCTTACCAGTGCTTATAAACAAAAACTCACAGCTCAAAATGGCATTAAAAATGGTTCATTAAATTGTTAATTGTTAATTAAATAACAGTCAAGTCAGAAATGTGACATAACAAAGTAATAATTTAGTAGGCTGTGAAACACACTAAGGAGGCAAGTGCTTGCCGTCACACTTTTAATCCTTTCACACCATTAAATCTAATTCCATTGGAAACTTCCTTGTTCCTCTAGTTCCAGGCCCAGCTTGTTCTAGTTTAACCTGACTTCCTAATTCTTAACTTCCATCTGCTCTAAATTTGTACTCTTAAATTCCTTAAGTAACCTAGCACACATCACAAGGCATCAGTATCTCTACTCTCAAGCTCCATCTCTGCAAAGGAAAAAACAAAACCAAACCACTATTCCAGAAATGATTATGACTTTACAAATACAACTTTAAAACTCATTTATAAAGCACTGTGCTAAGACACTTGTTCAGTGAAAAACTCTCAGACACTGGCTACAACAAACAAAACTGATAAAATTTGACATGAACACTAGCTGTCTCCAACTTTAGGAAGAATTAATGTGCCTATCTGTGCCAGTTTTTAAATTTGAATTTTAAATTAAACTCAAATACATTAATAGAGAGCCTGTCACAAAGCCCTAGAAGCCCTTCGATCTCACTGATGTACAGAGTGTAACTATTACAGACACTAACTGTGGAGAAACGGCGTGAAAATGGGTGTTCTGTCTATTACATGGGAAAAAGAGATTAATAGAAGCAAAACTAATCTCAGAAGAGCTCTGTGACCTCCTCCAGGCTTGGCTGGTGATCTGCTGAGTTACCTGAACTTCCTGCCCTCCCTGCTGCATACGGAGAATGGAAAATCATTCCCTTCCTTTGCAGTTGACTTGTGTGTGTACCAGACAGAGCTCCAGTGTTTATCCCACCTTCTGGCCACATGCTCCTTCGACCTCTTTTCAATACGTAAGAAATTAAGGCACAGAGGCTGACTGACACCACTGGTGTCAAACAGCAAAGTGAACAGCAGAATCAAGAACCCAACTTTTATGGCATTAGCAATGTTTAATCCCTTAGTTATTGCAGCAATGAACAAAACTCACATCAGGACGCTCAAGGGAATATCACCAAGTTGTGCATTAGAGTTGAACATTAATTCTCTGTCTCTGACAGCGTGTTTATCACTGAAAAGTTGCTATAATTTTTTCCCAGCTCTTTAGAGTTATTTATTCAGGCATGTAGTTTTCAGTGTAAGGAGATTAAATACGCTCAACTCCAGTGGATCACTTACCATCTATTTTGTTGGAGCTGTACACGACAGTGTTGGCAGCATGTGTGTACCTGATGAGGTCCACTCCATACTTCTTACTGTACAACGTTCTCTTTGGTCTGTGAGAAGGAAGCAGAAACAATTGCACTCACTGCAACAAAAAGTTCAAACTGAAAATCATCACATTAACAAGGCCTGTTTTCATTGAGATATTACAAGATTGTTTCAATTAGTCAGATGTTTTTATACCAAGAAAGAAAAGCTTGTGTATTTGATTTTCAAATAAGCACCCTTGGTGCTTTCTCCAAGACCATTCCTAAGGCTTGAGGAGTTCCCTGTAACACCTGCAAAATGCACTTATTTGTCTCCTCCAGAAATTCTTTTTCTCAGGATGTCTACTTTAAAAGACTGTGAGAAGCTAGCATAACGAGCCCTAATGTCAAGCAGCACTGCGTCCTCGTTCCCTTGCCCATCCAAATCTCTAATTCATATGCTGCTTATTTTAGATTGAGAATAATTTATCTTTTTTTCTATGTTACTTCAAAGCCTAGAACAGGGCGTCTCATTCAGAATAGGCCTTCTTGGAATTAACACAAACCTGTACACATACCAGTAGTCTATAAAAGCAATGGTAACACAGGGACTCTCAAACTACTGGAGGATTATATTCACATCCTATCTTAATTAAAGCATGAAACTCAAACGTAACATTTTGCAACAGAATTAAAGACATTCTAGTGAGAGTGAAGACAACATACAAAACTGGATTTTTAGGGGTCTGGCAAGCAAGTGATGTACTGCAATACTAGAAATTTAAACTGCAAAGTAAACTTAGAAGTAGCTGGTGAAGAAATGTATCTTTTTTCAGCAGCAGTGCCTGTTTAAGCAGTGCAAGGTTTCCACCACCCTCCTTCCTCAGCTGAGGTAGCACAGTGGTTTCAAAGCTGGGCAGTCAACCAATAGGGGTACCGATCAACACCAGAAATCACAGAATCTCTTCCGGGAGTTATTTTTAATTCAGAAACACCTAACTCTGGTTATTACACAGGCCTACAAAATATTTTGCCAACACAGACCAAAGACAACGTCATGGGAATGGAAACAAACAGCAGGAGTGGTCTAAATCAATACCACTGCCAAAAGAAAAGTTTATCAGACCACACCCTCAGCCAAGGTATTTCTAAAATGCTCAACTTCTTCCTTGTTTTCATTAGCCTGAAATTGACAGACTCAAACTAGAGCATGAGCTGGAGGCTTTTCATATCCAAACGAAAATAGACATTCATTCTTACACATTAACTCTCAAATAGCAGAAGCCACAGGGCTTTGACTTCAAACGAACTTGCTGGGGACAATCTTCCATTAACTGAAAGCCAATACAGCAAGTGTAATTAAAACCACTTAGACCAAATCTCAACAGATTCTTCCTCAGTTCCTCCAGTAGATTTAAAAATCAATTTTCAGATGCAAACATGCTGCAAACTGAAAACAACACATTAATATAAATTTAGGCACCAAAATTCTGTAACATTATGCCTGACATACTTCCTCATACTGCTCTCTGTAGTTACCTCAGCTATGCTGTTGACCGAATTGGAAAAAAAAAAACAAAAACAAAACAAAGAACCAAGAAAAAACCCACCAACCTCAAAATATACTAAGACTCTCATGCCTACGCTGGCTCTTCCTTACCTATGAAAAGTTTAAAGCTTAGAAGCTCTGTTCGGAATAACTGAATGTACACCAAAGAATATACGCAGAGACAATAAAGATCAACAGATGGACAAAAGCACACTTACCAAAAAGAAGGAAATAAAGTACTTTTGAGTTTTAAGAAAGGTGAAGTTTTCATGTAAACTGACACAAGCAGAAACATGTCACTTCACGCAAGACCACCTGCCTGTTCCCAATGACTAAAAACACAAGCCAGAAAACTAAGCTTTATATATTTTTAAACAAATCACAATCACCAAACATAATTCCAAGTTTAAGGTTAATCTATCCGGCCCACTTGCAAATCAAGCAATATCGCTGAAGAAAAACGCTTTACCCGATCACAGTCAGACCTGCCATAAAGAGGAAACAAAACACAGGCGAGGTTTGGAATAACATCTGTGCCTTGGTGTGAACCACGACTGCTGCAGGAAAAACCATCCTCCAAACCCAGGCTCGCTGGTAAGCGGGAGGCAAGATCCATCACCTCTTTATTTTTTACAAATAATACACAATTGGTATACACCAAAATACAAGCTAAACCTTCGTCAGGCCACCATCACATCATACCAGGGTTACAAATTTGCAGCCGCAAGCCTCCTGCTCCCAGCTTGAAGGACTGCTGCACATCCCAACATGCAACTCCCTTCTAAAAGTTTAGAGAGCTCGTTCTCAAGCCCCAACAGACACAGGGGAGCCTCTCGGTCATGTTTTTGAGCCAGTCTATTCTGGGGGTATTCAGTGATGCAGAATGGGTTAAAAAAAACAACAATTATTTAGTTGTTTACACATTTTGAAATGGAAGTGGAATCTCGCATCCAAAATTACTGGATGCTCAAATTTTTTGAAAGCTCAAATTTTTCAAGCTTGCCTAAGCTCAGAATATACATAATAAGGGAATCTGTGTTTCAAGGAGATAATCTTGTCCTGTTAGCCCTTGGCTACACATCCCTGTTTAAACTCTCCTGACACTTTTAGAAACGGAAGTTCACTGAGATGGGCCTTGGTCATACTGGTAAGGACTCTTGTAGCTGCGTGGCTCATTTTAGTACGGCAAAACAAAGTAAACTAGGTGAGAATGTACCTAAAAATACAAATAAACACACTGCATTTTAATTCTAGCAGCAGAACTGCTCATTAACAGGGGCAGGGAAGAAAAAAAAAACAACACCACTAAATTTTGCTACTTGCACATGGGGAAAAGTTTTAACATTCGAGTCATTTGATGAAGTAGGGTATATTATACTGAAACCCAGCAAGCAGAACATTTCCTCCTGGCCATTATATTCATTAGCAATGACATACACAAGAAGGTGAGAGGCCCTTGAAATGGTGGTTTAAGAAAAAAAAAAAAAATTAACTATAGGCCTGAAACTGCCTAATTCCACCATGTCACAACAACAATCACTCACAGATTTGATTTTTCATCTCCACATGAATCTCTATTGACAAAGTAATTCACAGCTAAAACTTCCCAGGTGAGAGAAGTGCTCTTGTGGGTGCTGCATCCCTAGGTACCTCCAAAAATCACAGTTATACTTTTAAGTCCATTGATAGTACATGAGAAACTTTCAAATTAATTTTATAACCAAGTAATGCATCCTGAAGCAGGAGTTACCTTGATGAAACTCCTCTCAGTGCCCTGTAGCACTGCAGTAGATGACCATCGATCTTCTACATTTAACTTAATTAAAGAAAACTCTTTGATTGTAAAGTATACACCGGGACTAGATGGACAGACCAAATGCCTCCCAATCCATCAAACAATTCTTCAAAAGTTTGAAAGGGGAAGAGCAATCAATCGCATCTGCATTAACATCACTCGGTGCTCCTACTATTGTATATAATTAGGATCTAGAAGAGAATCCATGGCAGACACCATAGGTATAAAGTTACCATTCTTACATAAATGAAAACTAAATAATTTAAAATAAGAGTTCACTCTATCTGATGGGAAACACCAACTTTAATGTGTAAAGCAATTAAACTCAATGGAAGCGTAAAGTAACATATAATAAGTGGTCTACAAAATTAAGACAATATGCAGGATGCAATCTTTCAAACATAGCAAGTATGATATCTTGGCCTGCTTGAAAAAGGAAGAGGATTAGGAATACCTAGTTTACCAGAAAATATACACGACACTGACACATCTACCTCCTGGTACACCCAAGACATGTCTTTTTCATTCTAGTATTATCCTGTCCTCCTTTATTCTCTCTCCTACAATACACATGCTCATTTTTCTTTCACTTTCTGTATGTATGTTACGCTTTCCAGTCTTGACTTCACAAAAAAAACCCAAGTTACCTCAGAATTACATCTCTACACCAAGAAGCACATGAAAATTAAAACTTAAAATCTAAAAGAATTTAAAGCAGTTAAACGCACGCTTGTACCAACTGAGAAATATTTTAATGGATTAATGACATCAATCGGCTCAATTTGTTCCAACTCTCACAAAATACAAGTGTCTTACATACATTCCAAGACATCAACTGCAAGCGTTACTGGTGGTCTTATTTGCGCATTTTTATCCGCTGAACAAGAGCACCATATATCTCAAGTGCTGTGCAGATTTCTGTGGTTTTATCCATAAAATGGGACAAGCACCGTGGATCAATGAAGGAAGATAAACTGGACAACTCCGTTCAGTGAGAAACACACCCATCTTATATCGTTACCCTTAAGTAACAGAAATTAAAAAACACTTTGATTGATTAAATATAAGTTAAGGCAATGCTCTTTAACTGTGCTTTACAGATAAAAATGCAACTACAGAAAAGGATTTAAGAACAGACGACCACCTTTATATGTTCCCAGACACCACTTAGGAACTAGGTTTTAAGGAAAACACCATCAAGTTTTTAGAAGTTACAGTAAGCACACACCACACCATATTCACCTTTTGGCTTAAAGCATTTGCCCAAGAAGTTACACTCAGACTAGGTTGTATAAACTGGCACATCTGTACACTGCTCACAGCAATTGCTTCTATTTCAATTAGTGAGGCTTAAGCCCAGAGAAGTCAGTTTGCATATCCGTAACAATCGCGAGGCCTGGAAATGCGACCAGTCTCAACCCCTTAAGCCCAACAACTACTTAGTTCTCACAGCAGTGAATTCTCTGACAGTTGGGAAACGACCATCGCTGGCTCCAGCCCACCAGAGACACCCGTAGCGCAGACACAACCATGCTGCTCCCATCTCTGCGCCCCACTTTAATCGTTTACAATCCACCCTCCTCTCCCGTCAGACACCGTCGCAGTTCCACTTGCAAGCCTACGCTAAAAAAGCGACAAAAGCAAAGCTAAAAGCTTGCCAGCCTGCGGACAGACCTGCCACCGCCTCAGCGCAGTCACGCCGGTGCGGAGCCGGGCACGGCTCCTCTCCCAGCGCCCCAACGGGCAGCGGCCAAACCGGCGCCCCTCACCGCCCCATCCTGCCTCAGAAACTCCCCCGGCCCTCCCGAAGGCAGGCATCCCCCCCGGCCCGGCGGGCCAGGCCCGGACCCCGCCACTCACTTGCCCTCCTGGCAGTCGTAGAGAACGATGGAGTCGTCGTCGCTGCTGGAGATGACGGTCTCGCCGTTGGGGCTGAAGTCGAAGCAGTTGATCTTGTCCGAGTTTTCGCGGAAGACCTTGGCCACGCGGAAGCTCCGCAGCACGTTGTCTGTCAGCTTCATCCCGCCGCCGGGCCGGGCCGGGCCGCGCCGAGGGCGGCGGCGCTGAGGGGAGCCGGGCGGGGCTCCGGGCGGCGGCGGGAGCGGACGGGCAGGGCCTTGAGGGGTCGCGGAGATCACCGGAGGGCGGGCGGAGGCGGCGGGCCGGGGCGGGCGGCGCCCTCAGGCTGGGCTCGGCCCGCTCAGGCCACGGAGAGGCGGCTCCTCCTCATTGTGTCCGCCATCTTGCTGCTCCGGCAACGGCAGGGGGCGGCGCGCGGGGCACCCTGGGAAGGTGGGGCGGGGGCGCACGCTCGGCCGCTGCGGAGCGTCAGGGGAGCTCGGCGGCGGGGGGGGGGGGGGGGGGGGGGGGGCGGAGCGTGCGCACGGCCTGCTGGGATTGAGGCGGGCGCAGCAGGGGAGGGTGGGCCGCGCCCGGCGGCCATATTGAGTGTGGCAGGAAAGGGCTGCCCTCCTCCGGCCCGGGGGGCCTGTCAGCCTCCCCGCCCCTCGCGGGGTCCGCCGTGGGAAGGGGCGACCGAGGGCAAGGCCAGACGGCTGCGGCGGGGCTGGGCTGTCGTTACCCACCCACCCGTGACCTCGCGGCGTGCAGGCAAGTCGGGTTGAGGGCGTGACGTCATCCCGTAGAGCGGGCAGCGGCTTCGCGCCGCTGGGAGGGCGTCATTTCCGGTGGCGGGCAGGGCGGGGCCGGAGCCGCGGCACGGCGGCCCCGGGCAGTGCCGGGGGGGGTAGCGCTGTGCTCGCGGTGCCTGGTGCGGAGTTTAACGCGCTTTTCCGCTTTTCTTGTGGCAGCTAGCGAGAAAGCAGGATTGGGGCCGCTCAGGGGTCGCACCCGCAGTGCCCCGGCGGGGGGGTCCCTCCCCGGGGGGTCTGTACCGGCAGCCCGGAGCGCGGGGAGGTGGTTCCCGCAGGAACGTGCAGCCACTGCGGGGCCAGCGTTAGGTTCCCCTCCTTTGGAATACGCAATATCGCTTTCTCATGCTCTTCCCCACCCCCCACCCCCCCCGCTTTAAGTTCAGTTATTACACATTTCCCGGTGTTTTTTATTCTTCTAAAAACCGGCCTCCGAGCAGCGCTACAGAAGCCCCGCAGCTGTAGCGCTACGGTCTTACGGCACATGAGACAAAGATGAGCAGCGCACGCTGGACCTTGGAGGCTGGTGCTCCACCGCTGCTTTTTCCTATCACGAATCTCGATGTCGGGCTCTGTGTTCATGTTTGCGTACATCTCTCACCGTAACAAGTTGCTCCTGGAGTGTGACAGTAGCTGTGAGAATCTCACCGCCACTCCCAGCACCCGGCTATTTTAGTTTTAGAAGAACGCCAGATCTTTTGTCATTTCGGTCCCCCAGAAACTCAGAATCAAAAGGAAAAAAAAAACAAACAAACAAAAACCCAAACACATAGATGTCTTCATAACTGTTAATGGCGTTTTTCTTTCATAGTCTCCAGAATAAGAGTTTGATTTTGCTTTTAGGATAACGTTGCCCTCCTGTGGTCAAACAACAGTAAGTCCGGGAACTATCGTCCAAGGGCCGCTTGCACGGCATTCGAACATGCTTCATTATTTTATGGGCATGAACGATTTAGTGAAACAAAAGTCTTTTCTCAGATTACTTGTTCTTACTGTTTGCTCACTAGAGCTCACCGTTACAGGTTTAGACAGATATCTAACCCGATTCACCCTTTCATACTGTGATGGAATTGGCGCATCAGAATGATTGACCGATTTTTTACTTTGAAACAGACAAGATTTTCACCCTGGAGTCTAGGGAGACTCAACAAAAGACACCTTTGTTACTTCTGAGGGTCTCAGGGTCAGCTACCCCATTGCAGGTCAGTTCAAAACCTACAACTGATTTTTGTGTGATGAGAGACTTTAGAGAAGCGCCAAACGGCATCCCTCTTGCACACTGTAAATTATGTGATCAAAGCCTGGATTATCTCATGTGGGCCCTGAAGATGACTCACCAATATCATCATAAGACAATTTACTTCAAAACACCTACAGTACTTAGCTAAGTTTTGGAGTTGTGTAACACCGTGGGTTGTTGATTTGATATTTTGTCACTGCCTTTTTATTCTTTCTTCTGCCTTTCTTCCTAATCGTTGGAACTTCGTTTGTCAGTTTATACCAAGCTGGAATTTATCTGGCAGGATAATTGGATCTCCTAGCAAAAAGTCACATTAAGTAGGAATTATGGATAATGCCCCTGCAAAACTAGTTAATGGAAAAAATGTTTAATTGCTGCTTGAGTAATATTGCTCAAATGCAGTCATTCTACCTGTGCATTTCTGTATTAGATACCACCGTAACCTGCACAATACAAACAGACCTGTGCTTGCTCAGATGGGTGGATGTGGATTTCAGAGAGGTGCTTCTGGAAACAATACAGCTCAGGTGAATATATTTCTATTGGATTCTGCTGGGAGTGATGATTCTCTGTGGGTAACAGTTACGAGTGAAGGCTTATGTGGAGGACTTGTATCCTACAACTTGGCATCTCTTTGTGGGCTCTTGAAACTAAGCAGGATGCCCTGGAGCATCGAAACCTGTCCCTGCTGTTACAGCGTGGAATCACAGAAGCGAAGCGTGGGGAGAAGGGAGCTCTGTCGCTGCCTGTCTGCTCCAGCCTCCCACTTGGTGCAGGACCACCACCAGCACAAGATCAGCTTTGCCTAGCCAAATCCTGAAAACCACCTAGCATGGAGACCACAGCTTCTCTGAGTGGCCTGATCTAGTGTTGTGCAACCCCCTGTAAAGAACTTTTTGCTCATATCCATCGTGAACGTCCTGACTTGCAAATTGGGCCATTGCTCCTTATACTTTCTGCCGCTACCAAGGAGGGTTCATCTCTGCTGTCTTTATAACCAACTTGCAAGTAGTTGTAGCTGCTATTGGTTTGCTCCTTCGCTGATTGACCCACTTGGTTCCCAGCCCTCCCTACTGCATGGGGATCCTGCCCCAGCAGCAAAACTTCACACTTCTCCTTGCTGAGCATCATGAAGTTTCTCTTCTGTTGTCCTTGACCTTGAGTTGATCACGGTTCCTCTGGAAAGTGGCTCCATCAGCACTTCTCCCGAAGTAGGCACTCTGCGCTACCCTTCAGGTCACTAATGAAGCCATAGGGTGACACGAACCCCAACAGAGTCCCTGTTGATTACCAGCTGTCAACTGGACCCTGAGCCACTGATTTCTACCCTCTGAGCCCAGTGGTCAAGCTGTTTTTCAGCGAGTCTAACAGTGTGTTTGCCAAGCCCACAGTTCTTCGGGGTGCTCATGAGAACGGTGTCAAAAACCTCACTAAAGTCAAGGTAGATCACATCTGCCACTTTCTTCTTTCCCCATAGCCTCTTGTCTCAACCTAGAGGGCAGCCATAATTGTCATCCTGTGACTGATCAATATTCCTGGCTCTTTCTCCTCTTATGTTATTTCCAAGTGAGAAGCTCATAATTTTTTACTATTAATCCCACAGAGCATGACCTTGTATTTTGCAGTACTGAATTTAAAGCCCTTTCTGTTATTCCAGTCCTCAAGGCTGGCAACTTTTCATCTTCTCTAGAATACTATGATCCTTCCTTGTATTTTAAATGACTCTCAACTTCGATTGCAAGTTGACTCAGAATAGGGAGTTTGAGAAATTACAGCATGAAAGGAAGTAGACTTGGCATGGACTTGGCTTCAGGGTAGTACTGTTCTGCGCTGAGCTACAGAAGGATTTTTTAGTGAAAAATTTGTCTTCCCTGCGATCCCCAGTGCACAGGAAAATCATTTCCAAAAGGTATATAGGGAGTGAAGGGAATGTGACCTAGAAAAACTAGTAAGATGCATATGTCAAATCCAGTTAATTTTTTCACTAAGGATACTGATCTATATATATAAAATGCTGAACAGAACACTTATCTTCCCTGTGTTTGGCCTTAGGCTACATTCCTCATCAAAGGCAAAGAGACCCTGTTGACACTTTCCTGGTGAGTAAATCAGTCATGAGAGCAACATATTTCATTTCCAAGAAACATACAGAAAGCCATGTATTGGAAATTAGGACTCCTGGGTTTGCCAGAGTTGAGCATATTCTTGAAACAAAAGTGTTCAGACTCCATCCTGCTTTCTCTGTTGCCTGCCTGGCAAACCCTCTGTGCGACTCTCTGGTCTCATCATACAGCTTCTGTCCACCATCATCCTCTTTCTCAGTTATAGATGCAGGAACACCACAGCGAGGGGGGGCAAAAGGACCTTTCACTCTGCCTCTACACACCCACTTGTGTACTGGGCCCTTCGCAGCTGACCAGTGATGAGTTGGTCCATCCTAGTTGCAGACATTTTCTCTTTTACAAAATGTGAATGAGGCAGTGCAGTAATTTTATGCAAATCCATGTGCAGATTAAAAAATTAATCAAATTCTGAAATTTTCATTTAAAGAGATTAGTCTTGAAAAATCCCCCATCTAAATCCTCCCAGAATAGTCACTTGGAACAAACCTTCTCTGCTTTGTTTTCCTCCTGGGTTCAGTGCATCTCCTGGAAAATTTTCTCGTAATGCTTTTGGGACCATCTGGAGCAGTGAGTCTGAGTTTGAGCAGGGCTCACCAGGCGAATTAAAGTTGATATATCAAACGATAGAAAAGATGTGTCAGTAAGTGGGAACATGGGAGTTTAAGGCAGTGAAATCTCCGCTCTGTTGTACTTCATAGGTAAACTCCCACGGTAATGGATGAAAAATGGAAGCGGTGAGCCTGGGTGAGTCTAACGGTAATTTACGTACCAAGAGGCCAGAAGAAAGTCATGTAGCAAGAAAAACGAGTAGCAAGAGACACTGCTAAAACTTGCTGTGTCTGCTGTAACAAAGATGTAATCTGCCTTTTAGAGCTTGAGCTCAAAATTATCCTCGAACAATTGGGGTTTGATCCAGTGCCATCTCAAATTTTTTCCAAGCCCCTCAGGGATTTTGGAGTTGACCCTGTGTGCGGCGGGCCAGCCACCAATCACTGCCACGCTGGCAGAAATCCAGAGAAGTCCCGATGACTAAACTAACTTCTTAGGCCCCATAAGATCTCAGTTAAGTTAGTCATCCTGGAGCACTAATATACGGCATCCTCCGATCTCGCAGCACCTGAAATGCTCGGCATGTGTGATTGGGTTGGCCCGCAACAAGCCAAATTGCCCCAACTTCAAGAAGACCACAAGCCTGTGATGCAAACCCTTGAACAAACCTCCAACCACAGCACCTGGAGTAGCTCAGCTCTGCCCAGCGATGGCAGACTGGCCCCTAGAAGGGAATATTTTTCTGGCTTTCATGTACCTGCCACAGAGTGAGATGCTGGCTCATTTTTCTCGCTGCACGGGCATGGCCAGCTCGTTTGTTCACTCTTTTGCTGCTCAGTGTGACTCCAAGTTTATGGCTCAGACTATCCCCCTCTATGTCCATGATTTTGGTCTCATGCCACCATCCAATTTACCTGGCAGCTTACCACATTTCTGCCCCTAGTGCTGGATTGTTTCTCTCTCCCTCTGAGTTCGGCTCCTTGCCTGCAGAATTGCTTTAATTAAAAAGTTAATGAAAGGTAATGCAAACGAGTGCTTTGCTTGTGTTTTATCACAGTCCAGCTCCTCTCCCTCCCTCTTTTCCCAGAGAAGGTGAAAATGAGGAGCTGTGTTTTTGCTGCTTTTTATCATGAGAGTTAACAGTGGAAACTTCTGCAGGCTTAGGAAGAGCCCTACAAAGGAAGAGCTTATAATGGTAAGGCACGAAAACAAGCACGTAGATGGTGAACATTATTCCTCAATGAAAGCTGAGGAAGTTTTCGTTTAAAGGGGATTAATCTAAACCCCTTACAGTCCTCCAGCTCTCTTTGGAACAGGCAATTCTTAGCATCGTTTTCTTCCTAAGCTTAGTGCAAACTTCTAGAAAATTTTTCAAGAGACTATACCCCAGCTCCAAATTATCCCAAGGAGGGGTAATGGGAAGGTGTAAAACCTGAGCCCTACTAGTGCCTATAGAATGTCACCTTATATCCATATAGAAGAGGGCTCGTTCATCACTATGTGATTTCCCTGAGAAACTGGGGAACAAAGATTAGTGCGTGAAGCGATATGAGTGACATCATCAGCCCCTTCTCCCAGCCCAGATTGCTCCCAGACAGCAGCAGGAAGAGGAAAAAGGCAGGGATGTGAGGATGTAATTTCCTCACGTGCAATACACAGCAGCTAACTGGCTGCTACATCGTTTCTAGACCCACCATCCGTGGAGATAGTCGGTGAGCTGCCATTTGGATTATTTTTCTTTCCAAGGCTGCCTATGCTGTGGTGTGGGGTGATGTTCGGTTCTCTTGATCTTGTTTGTAAAGCCGTAGTAAAATGAGTAGGACTTTTATTTTTTATTAATATCTACAGTGGGTTTCACTGCACTGATTTATAGCTGTTCCCTGATGACATTTAGTACCCAGTGCCTGAGACAGTATAAATAAATTACATAAAAATGGATTTGTGGCATCATTAGCAGCACCCCCATTCCAAGGGGAGCCTCCAGTGAGCCTGCGTGTCTAATCAGAGATGACAAGCAGCAGAGTTACGCATCGAAACCTCCAAAGCTAATAGGTCTGTGCCAAATTCAGCTCTCTGTTGTGCCGGTGTAAAGCTGGATAACCTCGACTGCAAGGGGTTTTTACACCGGATTTACTCTGCGTTTACACCTGTGCACTGAGATCAGCGCCAGGCGGTGTGCCCTAAAATCCTTAGAAGCAATGGAAAGGCGTGTGCTGACTTCAACAGACTCTGGATCAGGCCTCGATGGTTAAAATATAATCTGAGTTCAGAGTGCGGAAAACAGATTACATGCCTGCTATTGTAGTGAAATGCTTTCCAGAGCAAGCATTAGCAGTATGTACACAAGTGCCAGATGAATTAAGCTGGCATTTATTTTTTTTTCAGCTCCAGTAGGAGAGGATTGCTTTTAAACAACTCACGCCTGCTGTGCCGTGTCTGGAGTTGGAGCTGAGCGGAGCCGCCGGGAAGGCACATGTGACAGGAGCCGCAGTTGCAGGTCTGGTTGCGCTCAATTCCCCTGGTCTTCAGGGTCGGCCATGCACAGAAACATCAAGGCAGAGATAGAGCCTGTTAAAAGCTTTGGGGCTTTATGTTCTTCAACTCCTCTGGCTCCATTTGAGCCTTTTTCTCTAGCCACTTCTGCAACCCCTGTATCACAGCTCAGACGAGGTGACCTGGGGCGTGATGCACCTCTGGTTTGTAACACCTTCCTCTGATTGCGCTGTGCTGCCAGGTGAATCAGAGACCTGCTGGGAACAGAGATGCTAATCTCGGTTCCTGAGAGGTGGACAGCTGACTTCACTGGTGCTAGCAGGGTTACTCTGGCCCTCATTGTAAGAGGGCTGAGGCTCAGTGGTTTAAACTGCTGGCGGCACCAGCTGCCCTGAACTTTAAGAGTCTAGTAACAAAGTGGTCAGGATGCCCTGTCTTTTATTCTTCTCTCTCCTCATGATTGAAAAGCCAGTCCTCTGACCAGTGTCTAAAGGGAGTATAGACAGGTAGTTTATCTGCCTTGGCTTTTGCCTTTAAAATCTGTTTCTCCTAAGCATTGAATCATTTATGGTTAGACTCAATGATCTTAAGGGTCTTTTCCAACTTAAACGATTCTTGGATCTTTTTCTTTGACAAATCTATGATCCTCCATATAGTTTTAACTGCAAGTCTCTTGTCCAATATATTTCAGAGCGTGCCTAGGTTTCATTGCCTGAGAAGGTGCTCATGTAGAGGTTTTCACAGAGCCTTTGGGTCCTTGCAGCAAAATAGGGCAGCTTTAGTCCCAGAGGAGCTGTTGGAAAGCTTATCTGGCTTAATGATTAACACCTCACAATGCTATGGGAGCGTTAGGACAAAGAGACCTCTGGACGTGTGAGCTCCCCCAGAAGAAGCCAGCCACTGGCCCTGCACTGAAACACATATCCATTTACTAGAGAGGGGGTTAACTCTTTCAGGTAATTTGAATGGGTCTGTGATCAAGTGTGTTGCCCGGGCTGCTTCAGCCTCCTGGCCCCCTGCCTGAATTGCCATGAGCAGGAGAGATGCCGATCACAAGGATTTTTGATCCTGAGAAACCAGCAGTGAACTTGCTGCCAGTTAACAGAAGGAAGGAGAAATGCTGGGAGGGAATAGATGCATGTGTGCTGGCAGGGGCTGCCTTTCCTCTGTCAAGACAACTGCTGCCTTTGAGCAGTTGAGATCTTTCAGTCCACATGCAGATCTGTTGCATATAATGCTAATACTCAGTGGAGACTAGCTCAAATGGGCTTTTGCAGACACTGCTGGCAACTTTGCCTGGATCCAAAGTCTTATTTGGGCTCTAAATGGGATTTTGATGGATAATGAGAGGACTGAAAAATAAAGGCGAATGAAGCTTTGTGTTAATTTGCTGTTTGGTGGGGAACCTCATTACTGGTCTCTCTGTGGCCACCAGCAGCAAGGGATCAGGCAGCCAGCAAGCCTGTTGTTTCTCCTAAGTCCATGCCTGATGCTGCAGGGACACATGGGGCAACACGCAGCCAGAGAATGAGATCAGCATTTGGCAAGCGCAAGGAAGGGAGTTAATGTAGTGAAAAGCTGTTCCACTCAGATGCCCTGCTCTCTCCAGGACAGAGAGCAGCTTCCACAGTTTGGAAAGGCGTCAATCACTGAGCAAATAGAAATGATGGCTTGCCAGTGGCAAATCTACCGTGATGGAGAAGCTGGCTGGCAGGGCTCACCTTCCCTGCAGGAGGTGATGGGATTGCAGGGGAACTAAAAGCTGACAGGTAATTTGAATGTGACACTGTCCTTCCCTCCCTCCTGCCTGGGGAGAGGTTTGAAAACGCTGTTGATATGGCACCTTCATCGAGAGGAGATGGGAACTAGAGCTCCACGGTTCATGTTTTGCCCTCCTTACGCTCTCTGTGGCACCCCGTCTCTCCTCCTAGGAAAAACGTTCACTTTTCCTTGCAGGTTGGAGGGTGCCAGCTCTTGAGGCCTTGCCAGTGTCGGCATAGCGTGTACAAGCCCACCCCACCAAGGAGACCGACTCAGCCCAGCCACCCTGTGCAGCATGTCCCTCCGCGAGCACGCACTGTCCCTCTTCCGCAGCGCGGTGGGCACCGTCCAACCGGCTCCGATGCTGAAGAGAGCTTTGAAGCTCCAGGGAGACGAGTGCCCTCAGCTGCTGGTGAAGGGCCAGGCCTTTCCAGTGAAGAGGGACCTGCATCTGGTGGGTTTTGGCAAAGCTGTGCTGGGGATGGCCGCGGCAGCGGAAGACATCCTGGGAGACCACCTCGTTCGGGGGATCATCAATGTGCCGCTAGGCATCCAGGAGAGCCTGCAGCGAGCAGGAATGCAGTAAGGGGAACTGTGTCTGGACAGTTTTGGGAGCATAGGCTGCCAGATTTGTCCTCTGTGGGATGTTGCTGTGAACCCCTGCAGTCCTTTCCATCTGCCCTTGCTCTGGTGCCCACCCCGTCCACCACACCGTTCTTGCACCACCACCACGTCCCTGGTGATGCACCTCTGGTGCACCAGACCCATTTCCCTGCTGAGTGTCAGCCCAGCTGCCTGGGTAGGTACACGTGTCAGTGGTGTGATTGCCTCTCTTACCTCATCAGGGAAATGCTGCTGAAGCCACACAGCAAAATCCAGGTCATTGAAGGTGCCAAGAACAACCTCCCGGATGCAGAGGCTCTGAAGGGAGCAGTTGCCATCCAGAAGCTGGCTGAGGATCTGACGGCGGACGACCTCCTCCTTGTGCTTATCTCAGGTAGTGTGGGGATCCCAGGCAAAGGGCTCTGCTGAGGGCCCTCCAGCTGCCTGCCCACACGTGCCTGTGCAGCAGGGGAGCGCTGAGCCGTGCCGACCCTTTCAGCACTGACGCTTGCACCTCTGTGATTTTTCCTCTCCCTTCTCCTGCTAACCTTTCTCCAGGGATGCAGCAGGGCAGGGCAGGGGGAGCTGCCTGCTGCCGCAGTGGCTGTGCTGCCTTCTAGCAGTGGGGAGAGGCTGAGCTGCGCAGGCTGGGTCCTGCAGTTGTGCCACCACTGTGAGACGGCACCTCCGGGCACAGCCTGCCAGCTGCTCTCACTCTTTGGCAAGAAGATGCTTTCTTCCTGCCCCCTCCTTATATTTGGGGATGCAGACTCAGAGAAGCAAGCGCTCAGTGGACTTGCATGCTCTGAATTTATGCAGGGGTGTGAATCTGTAAGCTGAGATTTGGGACCGACCCTTCCCAAGGCTTTTCTGCTTCCCAGCTAGTGGAAACAAGGCTCCCAGGTTCTGATGCAGTGAGCTGCGTGCCTTGCAGGGTCAGCCCTGAACACGGCTGGGTGAACACCCCCAGGCCCTGGCTGCTGGGCATCTGGGCTGTCCCCAGACCCAGGGCTGCATCAGGAAGGTGGATGTTGGGCATCACAGGGATGCAGTGACATCACCCCAGTGTGAACTCGGCCGGGTGAGTGGGTGTCACAGGGCAAAGCATGCAGGAACTTGGAGCAGCTCTGTAGAAACCCCTTGATCTCCTCTGCTCAGTGATTGTTCCTCTGCGGATGCTGGAGCCTGTTCTGGCGCAGAGAGAGTAGTGCCGTTAGGCAAACACCCAAGGACTGCAATCTAGCTGCGCTTGCTGGGGATTCCCCTGGGCTTCCTCCTGTCCTTTGGCTACGGGGATCTCCAAGAGACTCCTCAGCCCTTCAGGGAGCCTGTACAGGATCTCCCTGTGGCTGTGACTCCCTAGGCATGCATACTCCCACACAGCAGCCGGTCCCCAACTGCTCCTGCCTCTCAGCTAGATCTCTGGCTATTGACTGAAACAGGCATTTGCATTTGTTTTTCTTGCTCATCATGTTTTATTGATGATGATTTGTCTCAAACCTCTGAGCAGGCTTTGCCTTTTGACAGTAGCTTTCAGCTGTTCTGCTATGCACGTTCACTCTCTGCTCAGATCTTGCTTCTTTCTACTTTGTATTTTCCAACCATTCCACTTTTTCATTTTAATCTTTTTTTCTTGCCTTCTTTTACGCATTTCCAGTGCCCACTTGAATCAGATAGGATTCCCATTGATGAGGCTATCACCCTGGACTCTGGGTGCACTTTGTCCTTTGTGTACTCTCTCCCCCTTTCCTTTCCTCCCAGGCCTAGATGAGCACAGTTCAGTAGCTTCAGTTCAGGTGCTGCTGCAGCCATAGCTGGTGTTTTCACACACTGTCCTGAATAAGTGGAGCCAGTAAAGCAGGCAGTATTTCCATCTGCTTAACACTGACCGCTGTGCAAGTCACGGAGCCCGTGCTCCCTGCTCACCCATCCAGGTAGCCCTTGAAAATCGGTGTGACGACACACTAGCAGCCTGATGTAGCCGAGATGGTGATTGCTGGCCCTTCTCTGCCATCCCCACAACACTGCAGGCATGTGGTACCCTGGTCCAGTGAGGTTTACGCTGCCTGGGTGAAGTGTAGCTGGCTGCAAACAGTACGGGGCAGTGGTGATGAAAATCCATTGGTGAAGATGACTGAATTCTTCGAGATGTTAGCGTAGTTCCCCAACCACCTCTGCCTGCAGCGCACTGGTGAGGGAAGAGGAAAAGCTCAAGCGTTGAACAGCCTTTCTTTCCTCCTGTCCTTTTTCTGCTGTCCTGATGTCCTTGCCCTCTCTTCTGCATCCTAGGGGGTGGATCAGCTCTACTGCCTGCTCCCATCCCTCCCATCCTCCTTGAAGAGAAGGAGAAACTCACAAAGATGCTGGCTTCCCAAGGAGCTGCCATACAGGAGCTGAACATTGTCCGGAAGACACTGTCCTTGCTGAAGGGTGGAGGGCTGGCCCGGCTCGCATATCCTGCACAGGTAACCAGGGGGAAGCCCCTCCTTGCCCAGAGATCACCCATCTGCCCTCAAAGTAGGGGTTTAATCGACTGATCTAAGTGCTTTTGCAGGATTTTTCTCCTTACTGAGTGGACAACCTTTGCACAATGTTTTGAGACTCTGGCTCAGATTTCGCTGAGGACCCAAACTAGCAGGGACACCGAGGTGGAGGAGGGGGAATTCAGACTCAGCAAATATCAGCCACTCCATCACAGCACTCTCAGCAGACCCCAACCCTCACCCAGCAGGCACTTCCAATGTGCTGGTGCTCCACCATAGCGCTTTCAAGGCTGGGTCTGACCCTTGGCTCCCCTGGGGACTCTCCTCAGCATGTGCCGTCACTGGCACGCAGGCTGAACCCACACTAGGTTACCAGCCTGGCAGGTGCAGTGGCGCAGGTTACATCTTCTGCTGTGATGGTCCAGTATCAAAGGACATTGTAGATCTGTGGTTTTGAGAATGGCAAGGTGGCTCTCATAGGACCTTAAAAACAAAAATGGTCCAAGATCTGCCCGTTTCCATCTGCTTTGACATGGGGGTGGTGGCACTTGTACGGTCACCTGTATTTGCCTCCTGCAATAATCTGTGGGTGTCCCTCTCGGCAGGTGGTGAGCCTCATCCTTTCTGATGTGATCGGTGACCCTTTGGACATCATAGCAAGCGGGCCCACTGCTGCCAGCTCCCACAGCATCCAAGACTGCCTTCGGATACTCACCAAATACAACCTGCTGCACAGCCTGCCCAAGTCAGTGGAAACAGTCCTGTCCAGCTCTCCCAACAAGCCCACTGCTCCAGAAGACTACTCTCACGTTTGCAACATCATCATTGGGTCCAACGCGCTGGCTTTAGACAAGGCCAAACGCCAAGCCGAGGGCCTGGGCTACACAACTCTGATTCTGAGCGCAGCCATCTGCGGGGACATCAGCCGCGTTGCCGCGCTGTACTGCCAGCTGATCCAGTGGGTCTGCCTGGGCTTCGCTGGCCTCGGAGAAGGGCCCCTGGGTGAGGAGATGAGGGAGAATCTCCTGCGGCTGGCGGCAGAGTTGGAGATCCCAGGTTTAAACCTTGCTGAGTTTCTGCAGGCATTGCGAGGATTAGGATCTGGAAGACCAGTCTGCATCCTGGCCGGCGGAGAAACCACGGTTCAGCTTCAGGGAACGGGCAAGGGAGGGAGGAACCAGGAGCTGGCCCTGCGTGTGGGGCTGGGGCTGCACAGGGCACAGGCCATGAAAGTCAGCGGTGTCCCAGGGAGGTGTGAGATTGTCTTCTTCAGCGGGGGAACAGATGGGCAGGACGGGCCGACGGAGGCAGCGGGGGCCTTCTGCAGCCCGGAGCTGGTGGCTGAGGCGCTGCAGGATGGCCTTGATGTGGAGACCTTTCTCAGCAACAACGACTCCTATACGTTCTTCAGCCAGTTCCAAGGTGGGCATCACCTCCTGGTGACAGGCTTGACAGGCACCAATGTCATGGACATCCAGGCCATTTTAATTAGAGCCATGGAGAGATCATGAGAGCTCCCTCTGTAGATACCCAGATGCATTTCATTGGGACCACAAGGAAACGAAGGCATCAACACTGCAGACAAATGTAAACTATGTAAATTACAGCTCACTGTCGAGGCTGCTAATATCTTTGACAGAAAGAATCCACTAATTAGACACATGAGTGGATGTCCACAGCAAAAGCAAGCACTTGTAATTGGGATCAGAGGAAGGTAAGAGGTCACATCACGGACATGGAGGCTGCATTTAAGACTTCTGCTAATAGCCACAACTCATGTGACTGCTTAAACTAGAGTTAAAAGACGTGGGGAAAACAAGGCCATGGTGCGGCTGCCAGGAAGAGCCCTCACTGCAGCTGTTGAACTTCCAGTGCCCCCAGCTCAAGAGCAGCTCATCAGGGGGCTTTTGCAGGTTCACAGAAGTGCATGACAGTGACTGAGGATGTAAAAGCAAGGCCTGCCCAGCTGGAGGCACGGAGGTGCTGGGGGGATGTGGTGGGAAGGAGACACTCAGTACCAGCTCCATGGGCCAGCACAGTGCCCTGCAGCAGATCCCACACCAGGGTACCGGAGGCAAGGCAGAGACCCCAAGCCCAGCACGACGCAAACCCAGCAGCACAGCTAAGGAGCACATCGGCTGAGAGCAGCATTTTGTCCCGGATGTGTGACACAAAAGCAGTGCACAGCAACACAGAGGGTGGTGCACCTCACTGTGCAGCATAAAGAAGGGGACAACTGACGTGCAGCGGTGAGCTAGCTAAGCGGACCTCTTCTCCTCCAGCCTCCTTCCCTGCATGGGGACATCTTCCCCACTGATCCCTGTCATGAGAGCCTCCATGCCAGCAGTGTATACACTATGAGCGTTCATGGTGGTGTTTTCCAACTGCCTAGAAAACAGTCATGCATCCAGCCCGAGCCACTGACCTTTCTTCTGCGCTGAGGCAGAAGTCGCTGTCACTCTGATTAACTCTGCTAATTCCACAGAACAAAAGGCAAGGAAACCTTCACGCTCAGCTCTCCTGACCCATGCTGCTGAGCTGATCAAAGGGCAAAGGCTGCTAGAGCTGTGCTTTGACAGGGAGCCGCTCCCCTGCATGTATGAGGACGCAGTGGTTATTGCGGTTTCGTCACGTACTGCAGTGCAATATGTGGGAGAGCAGAGATGAGCCGAGTTTCCCAGGATGTGGAGCCCACGGCGGGGCTGGATTTCAGAAGGGCTCTGCCTGTAGTAACAGGCACGGTGATGGTTTTGGCTGGATATTCAAAGGACTTCAGCTCAGCAGCCAGTATGACCCAACATGTCCAACTCCTTTTGAATAGCTGCCTGTTTGTTACAGAACCTAAGTGGGAGCTGAGCTCCTTTGAAAAATCCAGCCCTAATTTAATAGGACCCGCTTGACTCAGGCTCTTTCCAGGCAGACAGACCTACTCCGTGTGGCTGATCTCATCTCGTGACATAAATACACCATCCTGCCAACACCACGAGTCGTCGTGTCTCACTGAACAGTCGTTCTGCGCCCTGCTCCAAGATGGATCGGAGAGTGGATTTTTGAGGAGGATGCGACACCTCCTGCTTTGGTTTGGAAGCCAATATCTAACAAGTAGGGATATCAGCAGGACCATCACGGGGCCTGGTATCAATGCCAGGCTGGCAGCTGGACTGTCTGGGCCACAGCCCAGGCATAGCATCAAGGCGCAAGCCTGGGGATTTCAAAACCCCGGTCTTACCCCAGTGGTTTAAACTTATCCAGGCATCTCATTTGTCCTCTGAATCTGAAGGTCTTCGGTAACATGCCTGAACTTGCTCATGCTGGCAAACGGCTTTGGGATCTGCTGGGAGAAACCTGCCAAGCATTACAGAGCTTGCTGTGCCCCTATAGCATCAGGTGGCGGTTGTGCAGGAGAAGCTGCTTTGTGCCGTGCGTTTTTCTCTGGAGGTCGCCAGCAGGTTTCCGAGCATTTGGCTTTTGCTGCATGCCTGGCATGCCAGCACCGTGGGGGCACTAACACAAGCAGTGATACAGCCAAAAAGTATGGGCTGCAGCCAGGATAACTGGCTAAACCTGGCTCCAAAACATTAATGCTTCCTGTCCAATTCTGCTCCAGTGAAATCCAAAGTGACTCCAATTTCGGGCTGGGGTGCCTGGCAGGAGGATCACTGACACCTTCAGCAGCAGGTCGGGCGTGCCAGCTCAGGCACACCATCACAGGCCCACCACAGCCCTGCGCTCTGCCCACAGCCCTGCCACGTCACCGAGCACCGCGCTGGTCCTTGGAGCTGCTGCTTGCGCTGTGTCACAGTCAAGTTCAGAAGACCTTGGGCTAGTGCTGGCTGGCTTCTCCTGGGAAATGCCTACTACACATACCCTGAGCAGTGTCCTTGCTTTCTAAACGGTGGCTTTTCACTAAAGATTAAAAAGAGTTTGTGTTGGGGGGAGAGAAGGCTGATAAAAGGTTTGTTGAAAGGCTAGCGCTGTTTGAAGTGCACTTCACATCTACATTTGCTTGGCCTCCATGTACGGTTTTTGTTCTTGTCCCTTCTCTTCTGAGGAGATAACAGGACAGGAGGAGGTTGACCAAGGACACACAGGTTACAGAAACACTTTTCCTCTTCAGATGCTTCTGCCTGGATAGATCGAACCTTCATTTCTGATGGATTTCTTAGGTGGACCTTGTGCATCTTCTGCCCATGGAGGAAAGGAGCTTTGGAGCGTGTGCACCCCTTACAAACAAGGCATCATTTCATTCCTTTGGACAACACTCAGCACAGAGTTGTTTGTTCCTGCTCCAGCCCAAAGCCAGGCTGACCTGCGGTCCCTTTGCCGATAGCAGAAGACCCCATGCATGAGCCAGCATACATTTGGGCCACACTGGTCAGGTTTTGCAAGGATTTGTGAGTTGTCACACCTAAAGACGCAACAGCATCACTTACCTGCCAAGTACCGATTTGCCTCTGGGATGTGGGAGCCTTCCAGGAATGATGACTTCCCGTGCGGAACTTGAGTGAGTCACCACAGCTGAGCAGGGCTTTGCAGTTTGCCAGCACTGTCCTGGATGGGATATTAGCATCATGTGAACGCACCTGGGCAAGTGGAGAAACACAGGGTGGGACTGTGGTCATACTGACTGATCCCAGTGTGCGAGCCATACTGGGACCAGCTCATAGATTCATAGATTTATGAATCCAGCTCCACACCATCCTGGCTCCGGGGCGCTTGTGCCTACAGAGACAATTCTCAGAAAGAGTGAAGACAAGAGCTGCTTGGTTTTGGTGCTCACAGTCCCTGCCCTTCTCATCAGAAAAGCAAAACTCTTTCTATACCAGCCAGCCTCCAGGAAGGAGATGGACGACAGCTCCCTGGCCACGTCCCCGTACACGGGCAGGTGACACAGGGACAGACACTGGGAAAAGCACACCCAGCTGCTGGGCAGAGAGCAGGCAAGCAAAGCCCAAGCGTGTTCGGGGTCGATTTGCTCTCCTAAGCGGGCTGCTCGTAGCCAAACAGTGCTAATGGCCGGCAGAAGTAACTGCGTTATTAACAGCACGAGCTTTTGGCAGTAAATTAAAAATCTTGGCTGCCGCCCTTGGCTCTGCTCTTGCCTCTTAGGAGACATTAATATCACAGCTCCCCAGCATTCCCATTATCACTTCATTAAGGATCCAATAATGATAAATGTGGATGGTTTTATTTTGCACAGAGCCTGATTAATGGCTAATATTTCACTAGGTGTTAATGGGGCCCTTCCTTTGTGGAGGGATCGGAAGGGGGCTGCCTTTCATCTCCTCCACGAGCTGGGTAATTTTCACTATTTTTGCTAATGTGACAGATTTAATGCAAACCTTGAAAGAATGGCTGAGGTCTCTTGAGAAACTTTGAAGAGCGTCATGCTTGGGCAGCCCTTGGTGCAGTGATCATTCCCCAGCTCCTTCCTTCTCCTCCTCTTCTTTCTGCTTCTCCACTGTCCTGCCGGCAGCACCTCCTTCCAGTGCTCTCATCGGGAGGCTGTCACCCATCTCCTGGGATAGTGGGGGGCAAAAGCAAGGCAAGGGGCTCCCCCGGGACCTGCCAACCCTGGGGCTGAGCCCACCAGTGCAGCCACAGGGGCTCTCCACAGCAGATATGGTGCAGAATCAGGCCAGCCCTTGCAAGGAGATGGCAATGCCAGGCGTGGGCTTGCGCTCACCTCACCCCAAAGCAGCTTGGCACCCCTCACCTGCCCCCCCCCCCCCCCCCCCCAAGAGGATTCAGGACAGAGCCCAGGCTGAGGCCAGCAGCCCTCCTCCAGCACCCCGGGGGATAGCTTTGGTGGCTCCTCTGAGGCTGACTCCCCTGGCGCAGGGGCTGTTCTCTGCCGTAGGACCCCGGCGTATTGCACGGCTTCAATCCCTATATGAAGTGGGATGTATAATCACATAGGAATAAAAAGCCATACAAGACAGCAGGTTGCGAGTTGCTCCGTGCTGGCGGGTGACAGGCCAGTCCCTCTGCAGCAGCTGCCATGGCCCCTGCTGGGATGGGGCTGGGCCCCAGGGAGCCCCCAGGAGCCCACCCCCAGCCCTTTTACAGGGTCTGTGGGGCGACAGAGGAGCCCTGCATCAAACAGAGGAGAGGTGACGTTTTAGCCAGGAGGAAGTGTGGGAAGCCCCAGAGCCGCTGGCGAGGGAGTCCTGCAGGGCATCAGCGCTTGCTCCCAGCTCTCAGGGGCATCCCACCCCAGGCCCCGCCTTGGAGCTGAGACAAGACCCATCCTCTGGTACACCCACACCTCCCCTCTGCCCATCCCCATCCTGGAGCATCACCCTCCAGGGGGTCCTCCAGCCTGGGGACCCTCTGTTTGCACCACTGTCATCCCCAGGGCTTTATCAGCCCTGCCAAGGCAATGGGTACCACGACCCTCCAGCACCATCACAAACACTTGGCAGAGGGAGAAAAAAAGAGCCAGCCCCCTCCCAGCAGTGGTCAGAGCATCCTCCCTCATCCAACGGGAGGAGAGGAGAGCCCAGCGTGTGGAGTGAGCAGCTGCAGGGAGCTGTCAGAGCACAAATCCCTGGGCAGCCCATTAGGAGCAGCTCCCAGCTGCCTGCTGGAGCTCTTGACGGGGCCAGGCACCAGCACAAGCAAGCATGGATCCTCCACTAAGAAGGTGGACGTGGGTGGAATCAAACCAGGGAGCCATTGCCCCGGTGAACACTCAACCGAGTGGCACCAGCATGGCCACCGCAGGCAGCCCCACGTGCTGGGGTGGGGGGGGGTGACCAGGGCAGGCCCCCGCAGGAGCCCACCCAAGCAATGCTGGGGATAAAGCCAAGTGGTGGCCAGCAGAAAGGGGGTTTTGTGCTGCCTTCTCTCCTCCTGGCTTTCTCTGGAAGCTGCCCACATCCCAGCAGTGATTCTGGCATCCACAGGATGGGAAACCCAAAGCATGGCTGTGCTTTGCTCACTAAAGGCACAGAAAAAAAAACACTTTTCACTGGCCCAGGAGACGGTGGCTGAGCACCCTGGTGTTGCCTTGGGCAGCGCCACAGGGGCTGAGTGACCCCAGATCCATCACCCCAGGCTCCCCTTAACCCACGAGGAGGGACCTGAAGCTCCAGGCTGCCCTTCCAAGCTGCATAAAGCCACATGGCAGCATTGGGAAACATTAACACCCTTCAAAACACCCCAGAAACTTTCCTCCATCCCCAGGGTAGAGGTTTCTCCCAAGGCTGGAGCAGCTCAGCAGGTTGGATTCTGCCCGTTATCCCTTGTGGGACACTCCTGGCCAGCCAGACCCCACACCTTGAACAGGCAGGGGTCCCCAGGTGGGGGTCCCCAGGTGTCCCCTCCCTGGGGCAGGGCAAGCAGGGGGTGCCAGGCTGTGGGGAAGGGGGTGACATCCCTTACAGCTGCCCCATGCTGAACAATTTGGAGCAAAGAGCCTTTTTTTGGTGCTAAACTTGGAGGGTTTGGCTTTCTACATCAGTATTTCATGAGCTCTCACCCACCTGCTCCAAGAGCTGCAAAGAGGCGAGGGTTGAGCCATGTCACTGCCGAATTTTGGGAGGATGGAGGGGTCATCCCCACCCTGGAGAGGGGCAGCTGTGATGGAGGCAGCCCCAGCTCTCCCCCAGCCAGGCTGTGCCACGGCGAGTGCCAGATCAGGTGTTGCGCCTCTTCAAAAGGCACAAATCCCACAGCTCGAGGGGCTCGACCCAACCAAAGTCCCCCACAAGACCCACACAGGACGCGAGCGGTGACAGCCATCAGCACAACGGCGGTGTGACCACACCACCGGAGCGAACTGGGCACGGTCTGTGGTCTGCCAGTGGGTCCGCGGTCACTTCTTACCCACCTCCAAACCAAACTGGCAATTAAGGGATCGTCATTTGATGATCTGTAAAAAAAAAGACGCGTTTGTGAATCACTGTACCCAGGCTGGGTAAGAACACCGCCGGTGCCGTATTTGGGAGTAATTACGCTCCACGAGCATGTGAATCATTAGGTATAATTGCCCTAATAAATAAAAGGGAGATAACTGCGGTCTCGAGCCTAATCTAGCGCAAGCGATTTTCGGGGTGAGCTGCATGAAAGAAAACCAGGAGTGTGAAGCAGAGGGAGAGCAGAAGGAGGAGAGCTTCAAAACCTGAACACGCCGTTAATCCCTCCCGCAGCAGTCAAAGCCGGACAGCAGCAACGGAGTTTCCACTGCAGGTCCCCACCAGAGCTTGGGGGCAGAGAATTTGGCATAGAGAGCTCAGGTCTGGGGTTGTCCCGTTCCAGGGCAGCGTCCCAGCAGAGTGTGACTTCTCCTGGGAAAAGTTCTCTGCTGCAAAAATGCAATGAGGTTAAAAAAAGGATATATTTTGGGGGTAACAGGGGGGCAACAGTTACTCAAATCTAATGAAACTATTTCACTTTTCCCCTGGGAAATGCTGGAATAAAAAAAACACCAACCCCAAACCCACCCCACTCGAAGTTGACATTTTGAAACGAAGCAGCAATTTTCTTCTCCACTTAAAATGTCATCACAGACTTTTGCTTTAAAAAAAAGCAGCCTTTCCTGAGTGACATTTTAAGGGGAAATGTTGACTTAAAAGCAGAAGGAAACCCCCCAACCCATGCTATGAAACATTTCAAGCTGCAGTTGAGACTTCTTGCAGGGAAACTGATATTTTGCAGAAATAAAAAAAATAAAATTGCAAGTAACTACAGCTCTTTCATGAATTGAATTTCCCACGGGACAAACCCATCCTTGAGGAAGCAAGACTTTGGGCTGCTCTTTACCAGACTTTCATGGAAAAGGATGGAGCAGCATCATTGCCCTGTTCCAGAGGTAACAGCATCCCCAACTCTAGGCAAATTTTCTCAAAAGCCCTGCAAAGCAAAGCAAAAAATTGGGAGCAGAGGTTGGTTTTGTCCTAGAGGGGTGGCAGGCGAGTGGTGCTGGCTCTGTGCCGTCAGCGCAGGAGCTGTCCCTGCCCAGAGCAGCCCCAGTGACAGGGCAGGTGCTGAGGCTGGGGGATACTGGCATCGCAGTGAGGAGCCCTGGCGATCAATAGCAGGGTTTATTCCACCTCCTCTGGGGCTCCCTGCAGCGAGAAACAGGATTTAGCTTGTGACTTGTGGGAATTCCCACTCATTCCCCAAAGAGTAAGAAGATTGTGGCTCACCTCTTCACTGCTTGCCAGAGGGGCTGGGCTCTGCCTGGAGATGCCCCACAAGACCTGGCTGTGCCATGCCATGCCATGCTACCTCCAACTCTTCTGCTGGGTGGGGTCTGATCTGGAGCAATCTGTGCTTGGGCTCTCCCCAGGCCGCAGTTATTGCTACCTGGGTTTTGGTTTTTTAATAACCTGTAATGCGAGAAGCCAGCCTGGGGGAGCAGAGGGATTATTGGCAAATATCCCTTCCCATTTGCTGGGCTTCGAGGGGCTTTAGCCATGTGGATTAGCCAGGAATAGAGAGAGGGACACAAACTGCCAGGCTGGGACAGACCAGGGTTGAGTCTTTTTAGCACAGGGCTGCAGCGAAATCCTGCAGACAAGAAGTATCCTCCAGCCTCCGAAGGAGAGGGCTGGGTGGGAAGGGCTGCAGAATTCTAATTAGCTCTTCGATATTAATGAACTGGCACTGAAGCAAACAAGCTGGCGACAGCAGCTGGCACAGCTCCTGCCGCCACCTCTCCATCCTGGCACTGAGCTGCCCGCACAAGGAGTTTCAGTGGCACAAACCCCAGGGTGGGGGACAGCCAAGGACCCCAGGAAACAGGGGGGGACGTGCACCATGGGAGAGGAGCCACATGGGCACAGGCAGGGAGGCTGCAAGGCACACAGGACACAAGAACACATGGTGGGACATGCTGAGGTCCTGGTCCCCATCCCCACAGCTGACACGGGGAGATGCCACTGCTTGCACAGAGACATCCACCTTGCCAGGGGCTTTCTGCAAGACCAAGGCTGAGTGACTTCATCCTCAGATGAAAGCAGCAGCCCAGGGATGGGGCACCCCATCACCAACCACACCAACAGGTGACCGCTGGCTTGGAAACCTAAAAGCCAGCACCTAGAGACAAGTAATGCAAATAAATTCTTATGCTGCACATCCACACCTTGGTCTCTATTTAAGGGCTCCAAAAGCCTACGGGGCATCCAGCAGGCAAGGCAGGATGCAGCTGTGAGGTGCAGAGCCAAGGCCCCATGCCAGAGGTGCTGGGAACATTATGCAATATTAATTAGCACTATTAGTTATTAAATGCTGCTGGGCAAGGAGGGGAAGGAGCTACTCTTGCCCAGGGAGAGCCAGTGACCAACAGCTTCTTTCTTCTTTCCAGGGCTAACACCTGCTAAGGGGGGGGTGAAGGGGCTCCCTGCACATCACCCCCAGCACCCTGCAAAGCTGGGAGACACCCACCAGCAGCTGCTGGATGCCCAACCCAGCCACAGCCCCATCACTAGGAGAAAGCACCCAAAGAGCATGAGAGTCCTGGCCCAGCACAGGCTCCAGGGTTTAGCCCTGCAGAAAGCCAGCCCCAAGTTCAGGGTGATGCCAAAAACAAGCAGCACAAACAGTTCTGTGCAGGGGCATCACCTCAGGTACAGCCCTTGGGCCCAGCTCATCTCTCACCTGCCTTCACCAGCATCTCCAGCAACAAGCCCAGCCTGGAATAACACACAAATCTTGTCCCAGTGCCCAGTTGCTGGCCTCAGCACAGCATCACTGAACCCACAGGCTACATCCCATCCTTCCTCAGTCGCTTTAACCTCTTATAAACCCTCCTGGAAAGGCAGGAATCACTGTGTGCTGTACTGAGCCACCAGAAGTTGATTAAGCCCTAATTAATTGCATTAAGGTCAGCCAATGTACTCTGTTAAGGAAGAAAGCCAATAATTAAACTCCACGTGGGACGTGCTTCTGCCATTACCTCCCCAGGCTGCAGCAGCGGAGTCGGGCTTGGCGGGGTCACCGCCGGCACATGGCGGTGGCAATCGGGGCAATAATGAAGTGCCAGGCATAAACCCGTCAGCACTTCAGTGGCCGCTTGACAAAACCCACCCAGCGCGGCTGTCGGCAGCGGGGCTACCCAGGAAGGCTCTGGGTGGAGCGGAGTGCAGGAGGACGCCGGCTGCATGGAGAGCATCTTCTGTGTGGAGCCCTGGGGAGGACACAGCCGCCTCCAGCCAGGAGAAGCCATTTCCCCAGTGGTGCTGGGGCGAGGGGAGCAGCAGGGGCTGGCGCAGGTTCCTGCCTGGGGAGGGAAACCCCGCGGGTGCCAACAATAGGGTTTTGTGTTGCCCAGACGAGAGCACCTGCCCCGGCGCTGGGAACCGGCCAGGGGCACCATATGGAGGGGACCTGCCCCTCGCCGCCGCGGTGCCGTCTTGTCATGGGGCCAGCCTGGCTGGTGATGCGGCCTCCCCAGCACAGAAAGGAGCCTGGGTGCTGAGCAGTGCAGGATGGGGCCGTGCGAGTCCTACGTCCACCCGTCGCCAGTCCAGCTTGGAAACACAACTGCTGGGCACAGAGGTGATGGGTGCAAGATGGGTACGATCCTCAGGTTGTTCCTGGCCACCCCAGGAGAAGATGAGGGTGTTGTGGGGTGCTGCAGGGGAGCCCCAGCCCTGAGCCAAAACCTTGCCTGGCCGTGGGGGCTGGGGGGAGCATCCACCGTCGGAACCAGCCCAGGGAAGGAGCAACGGGGCAGCACGAGCCGGAGTGTGTGGCTTCTGGGGAGGGAAGGAGCACGGGGCGCTCCGGGCTCTGCCCATTCAATCCCTCCCCGACAGCAAGCTCATTTAAGGCTTTTCTTTGCTCCCAGCTGAAAAAATAAAGGCCAAGGTAATCTGCCTGCCTGTCCCTCTTTGTCTCGGGGATAATAGCAGCGGTGCAGTGTGGAGCCCCCCAGGGCTTTGCAGATTACAGCTTTCAGAGATGTCTACGGTGCCTGGACAAAAATGAGAGGTGGTGGAGCAGAGCGGGACGGCAGGGACATCACAAGGTCACCCACTCCCTGCCTGCCTAACTGCATCGCCCCTCGCCTTCCCCTGGCACAGGCAGACCATGGAATGGCAGGTGATGGGACAGTGGGCGATGGGACGGTGGCAGAGCGCTCCTCCGGGCTTCCCAGCTCCGAAGGCTGACCCTTTGCTGAGGGCAGAGTTACAAATATTTCACGGAGGCTTTTTGATTTATAATTTACACTTCACCGATTCTGAGAATTACGCGTCTGATCTGGCAGGGGGGGTGGGGTGGAACAGAGACAAAACCATGTAACCCGCCGCAGTAACCGCGACAGCGCGAGCTGCCACTCCTGTACTCACGATGACTTGTTTGCAAACCACCTACGGACCCGAAACGACTGCCTGGAGACGTGCCGGCATCGCCGTACGGGGCTGAGCCACAGCTGGCTTTTCAGTACCTCAAAGGGTCAAGACACAGGAGAAAAAAAATCCCAAGCCAATTCTCTCATTTCCCATTAGTTTGGTCTGGCAGGAGGCGTCCCAGCCCCGGCAACAAATATCCGCTCAGGAATGTCTCATGTCTAAAAGCTTAAAAAAAAAAAAAGTGAGGTGGGAGGAAGCCCTATGCCCGGCCTTCGTTCCCCATGGCCGAGTTCAAACAGCTTCGAGAGGGCTGGCAGGGGCTGGCAGCACCCTGTGCCAGCACTCAGCATGCAGGTGCAGGCAGAGGGGCAGATCGGAGGAAGATGCCATCCCTTGTGCATCCCTCTCCCCAGCTCTCTGTCCGCGCTGTGGCTGCCCACGCCAGCCCCAGGTCGCGGCCAGGCTCCGACTCCTGCTCGTCCCCTGCTCTCCTTCCCTCCTTCCCTCCCGTCACCACACACGTCATTCCTCCAAACACAGCCCACGTAGCTGGCACGACAGTGCCGACACCGGTGAACCAGAGGGGCCCCAGCTGGTGCACCCCATGGTGTGGGGCTCGGTGCCGTCGTGCTCCACTCCCGCCCAGCCTAGGTTTATTTAGTTCATCGAAACCATCAGGTGCCCAAGGTCCCAACACCATCCTCCAAAGAAACTTCCTGGGCCTGAGGCACCTGCATGGGCATTTTGTAGACCCTAGTGTGTACGTATCCCCCGAAACACCCCGTGTGCCCTCTGTGTGCCACCCATCCTGAGCATCACTTCTTTCCTGCCCTTTAGAGCCAGCCCCGAGACAGAGCAGGGACCAGATGGAGCAGGGGTGCCTCTATCTCCATAGAGGCACCAGACAATAAAACCATGGCTAAACCCACGGTCCTCGACAGCCCACTCAGGGTGCCCACACCTTCCCCTGGGCACCTCGTCCCCTGGGGGTAGCACCCACGCCGGCTGCCACCCAGAGCGATCCACAGCATTCTGTTGAAATTCTAGCTCCAGCCTCCGTAGGGGATGGAGATAAGGACAAAACTACTCCCTTGCTTATAAACAACGGGCCAGATTCTGCTGCCAGCATCTGGCAGGCAATAGCCGAGCCGGCGAGGCCAAACCCAGCCACGAAGCAGCTCCGTGTGGGGATCGCAACCGGGATCCAGCAGCCTGCCCGCGCTACAGGGAGCAGGAAGAGCGGAGCAGTCCCAGCTTCTCCTTTTACCTGGGGCCGGCGTGAATCCCGGCGGCGCAGAAGGAGCGATGGGAAGCAAAGGCGGCTTGGGGAAAGGAGATCCCCTCCGGGGAACGGTATCACAGACACATGCAAAAGGGAAAATAAAAGACCAACACCCCCCATTCCTCATCCCCGCTCCAGACAAAGGCAAACCTGGGCATAGCAGCGCACATGTGAAATGCAAAACCCTCCCGAGACCCCAGGCTGGCCAAGGCCACCACCCAGCCCCGCGGGACCCCTGAGACTGACACCACGCACAGACCCGAGTGACGGAGATGCCCAAACCGAGACACGGGGTCCACGATGAAAATCATACCAGGGGAAGAGCCCACCCCGGGAAAAGCAGCGCTGGGGAGGTACCTGTGCGATCCCCAAGCAAACTGCCAGTGCCCCCCAGCCACGGGGCATCCCAAAGCCGCCCTCTCTGGGAGGTGACAGGTATTTATTGGGGCAAGCAGCTGCGCTGGGGACCGTGGCTGGAGGGTGGCAGGGGCTGCCATTGGCTCCTGCGCCACCCAGGCAGCATCGCTCTCCAGGGGCTCGCTCTGCCAGGGCCAACTTTACCAGGGAAGCAATTATTTCTTTTTTCTTTTTTTCTTTTTTTTCACCCCCAGCTGAAACAAAGATGAGGGCTAGAGCGAGCGAGAGCAGGGATGAGAAAACAGGCGGGGGGGGGGGGGGGGGGGGCTGGGAAAAAAAAAGCCCATACAAACCCACGGATCTTGAAACAAGAGGGAAGGATGAAAAAGAAACCGGAGGCTGCAGAGGTAGACGCGGAGATGGGAGGGTAAAAAATTGCAGAGGGAAGAGGCAGCAGCCGGGAGCCAAGTGAGGAGCTCGGCCATGTCACACGTATCGCACCCCCGGGGAGCCACCGGCCACCCCGACAGCGCTCCGAGGCCACCCGGGGGGATGCTGTGCCCCCGCAGGGAGTTGGTCCCCGTGGGGCAGGGCTCTGTGGGGAGAAGAGGGTGCAGGGAAGCCGAGGGCTCGGCCCCCCAGGGCACAGCCCCTGCGTCCCCAAGGTGCTGCCCATCCGGGTGGGCTTGCCACCAGGCCCCCGTGCCGCCCGCAGCGGCCACAGTGACCGCTGAGGACGTGGGGGGACATAGGGAGCGGCCGAGGAGTCCCACCGAGCCGTCCCTCGGATCCACCTGCCCCTGGGCTGCCAGCGCCCCGGCCCCACGCCCACGGAGCCCCCAGCACCCTCCAGCCAGGCTTTCCTGGGGCACCCGAGAACCCCACCACCGCCCCGACAGGTCCCCGGGACCACCAATCCTCCATCCCGGGAGTCTTTTCTCTCCGGCCAGCGAGGCACCCGCCTCCCTCCCCGCCGGCTCCGGGCACTCTCCGGCGGCAGGATCCGGCCCCGGTTCCAGCCCAGCGCTACCGGGCAGCGGCAGCCGGAGCGTGGGGGGAACGGGGCGACCGGTCTCCTCCGCTCCCCATCCCCGAGGATGCTCCCGGCAGGGCCGGTACCGGTCGAGCAGGATCCGGCCCGGCTCCCCGCCCTCACCCAGCAGCCAGCGAGATGAGCCGGGGCGCACCCGCCCCGCTGCCCGCTCCCGCCCCCGCAGCGAGGTCCCCATCGCCCGGTGCCGGTCCTACCTGCCACCGCCGCCGCCGTCCCCGTCTGCAGCCGCCGCCGAGTCGCGCTGCCGCGGGGGCGGGCAGCGGAAAAGGGGGGGGGCGAGCGCCCCCTCCCCGCCCCCGGCCTCCCCCCGGCACCGCCGGTCCGCCCTGCCCTGCCCGGCCCTGCTCGGCCCCGGCCCCAGCCCCGGCAGCGCCGGCCGGTGCTCCCGCCCCCTCCGCAGCTTCCCCCGGCCCCCCCGCACTGCCCCACATCCCTCCGGGACCCCCAGCCCCGGGGCTGCACCGGGCCCGGGCGGGGGCACAGGGGAAGCACAGCCCGGATGGGGGCAAAAGGGGAGCCCGGTCCGGGATGGGGGGGCACAGCCCGGGATGGGAGGCACAAAAGGAGAGCAGCCCGGATAGGGGTCACAGCTCAGGATGGGGGACACAACCTGGGATGGGGGCACAGGGGCATCACAGCTCGGGATAGGGGGTACAATCCGGGATGGGGGGCATGGGGAAAGCACAGCCTGGGACAGTGGTGCTCACCCTGGGAGAAAGTCCAAAACCGTCTCAGTCAGAACGGAGTATCATCACCGGCCTCTTCCTCGCTCACTCCCCATGGAGAGGTGGCAGATCCAGGGAAGGGGCCATGACTGTCCCCACGCACGTGGCAATGGGGCACTGCAGGTACACCACACACCAGCACCGCGGCCCCAGGCACTGGGGTGCACACAGGTCTCCCAGAACCACACACACAGGTCCCCCAATACCACGCACACATGGGCACCCCTCCGTGTCCTCACGCTGGACACCACCGCCTCTGCCTCATGCTCCCAGGCGAAGCAGCTGCCACACACGCGCTGGGTAACACCAGCTCAGAGGGGACATGGGGGCTGGTGGTGTTCCTTGTCCACACGCATGCCTCCGGCATTGATGCCTCATGACCAATTCGTCTCCCTCTTCATCTCCCACGGCTGGGTCCAAGCCGGCAGAAAATCAAAGGGAAAGCACAGATGGCACCCAGGCTCAGGCACACCAACCCAGAGGGGTCCCCCTCATGCCAGGCAGAGAGGGAACAGTGAGAGGGGGACACCAGGCTGCAAAACACAGACCCTGGCTTCCCTTTTGCCTGCACCAGTCTAAGGGCAGCAACTTCACCCCAAAACCATGAGCAGAGGTGGCTCTTGGGACTGGGGCACGGCTGAAGGATGCCAGTGCTTTGGACCAATGTCCCCCCTCAGCCCCTTCCCCAAAAGCTCCGCTTTGCCCTTTCGCAGTGTCCCGCCCCCTCCCAGCCCCACAGTGCTGCTGGCTGCAGGGGGGCAGAGCTGCAGGGCTCTGAGCTGCGATGGCAGAGGTGGCCCTGGGGCTGTCCCTGATGAAGGATGGGAACAGGGAGCGGGTGGTCAGCTGCATCCCACCGGTGCCGACCCCTCGGGACAGCCCCAGGCTTCGCCCTCACACCCTGGCTTCACCCAAACTCCCTCGCTCCCCATGTCCACAGGCCCTGGGTGCAACCCACTGCCATTCCTGGCAGATCCAGGGAAGGGGCAACCCACTGCCATTCCTATAGTATTAATAAAACCACTAATTAATTAATAAGTTGGAGACAGTGCTCCGAAACATCACTTTGCAAGTGGGCTGGAAGCACCTCAGTTGGGATCGGGGCGATGAGCTCAGGGAGGCAGAAGACGTGTTAACGCCGGGGCGGCTGTTCAGCAAGCCAAACCCTGCTCCGGTCGCTCCCGAACTCCCGGCACACGCACCGAGCACAGGCCCGCCAGGACAAAAAGCACAACAGATGAGCTGAGTTTCCCAGGAGAGGAGCCCGAGCAGGAGCAGAGGAGCGCGGCCGCCGCGCCGCACACAGCCGCCTTTCCCTGCTGAGGGCTGGGAAGTGGCTCGGAGCTGCCAGTGACACCGACACGCTGCAAGAGGGGATTTTTCAGGCTGATGCAGCAACAAAGGCAGTTAAATCTCACCAGGTAAGAGGCTTTCGAGGTCAGCCAGCCGTTCCCACAGCACAGGCTTTTTTCTTTCTTTTCTCTCTTTTTTTTTTTCCTCTTTCTTTTTCCCCCCCCTCCTTCCTTTTCTAGGAGGAATTATTTTTGGTAATCCGCGCGTTGCTGCTGGTTGGGCGCTGGAGCAGAAGTAAGCAGGTAAGCGGTGCTTTCATCCATCTCCAGCCCAGCTTCCCACCACGGCCGGGACTCCGGCAAGGGGCTTTGAGCCTCTGAAGGAAGCGGCGCGACTGGGCCAAGGCAGCCGGAGTGGCGCGGAGCTCACAGCAGCTGGGAATAGTTTATTTTCTTTAATTGAAGTGATGGTAGTGGAAAGCTACCTGGAGACAAGCAGCTTTCACACCAAATGCCTACTGCACCGGCAGAGGCGGGTGCCATAAGGCATGGCCGGGTGGTTCAGGGTGCTGGCACTGGCTGGGGGCAGAGCAGGGTGCACCCACCACCTCCTCCTGCCTGGAAAGGTCGGGGGACAGGGGCCTCCCTGGCACTAGTGGGGTGCTTTGCAGTGCACAGCTGGGCCTGATCACTGCTTTGGGTGGCACTCGCTGCCCATTCCAGCAGGGCAGAGGGGTGCTGGGGGTGGGGGAAGCCCCCCAAGACACCCCTATCCATGACGTCCCAGGGAGCCCAACACCCTTGTGTGGGAAGAGGCAGATGCTGTGGTCCCAGGGCAGGAGGATGCTCCGTTGCCAGTTCAGGCACCTCAGCAGGGTATTTTGGGGATGAACCGGGATGGAGCCCAGACCTCTAAGCCTGTTGGAGGCCAGGAGGGTGCTTCCGAAGGGATTTGTGTCCCCAGAGACCTGCACGCCAGCCCCGGTCCTCCCCGGCAAAACACCCTGGGCCAGGGTGGGCTTCGCCCTGAGCGGCCGCCTTCCCACGGTCCAGCTGGGTGGAGGATGCGCTGGGGGCCCATGGATCCACAGGCTCCACACCTCCTCCCAGCGCTTTGTATCAGCAGGTGGGATGTGAAACGGGCCCAAAGGCTGTAATGAGCCGTGCAGGTGGAGGTGGCACCAGCTCAGCGAGCTGTGCTGCCACGCAGGGTCCCACATCCCCTTGCCATCCCAGGACTGTGGCCATGATGGGGGGTGGCCACAACTCATCTCCCTGATGGAGCTCATCATCTCGTACTTCTTCTGCTGAAAGCTCCTCAGACATCACCCCACTGAGCCCAGAAGACCCTGTATTGATCCAGCCAGTGCAGCAATGCTGTTGCACAGACTCCATCCGTCCTCCTGTGCTGCCTTTTGCATCACCGCAGGCCATGTGCTGTGCCACACCGTGCCGTGCTGTGCCGTGCTGGTTGCTTCCTGCAGCCGCACGCCCACAACCTGCTTAGGTTAATGGTGCAACGAGAGCACTCCATCATGCCGAGCGGCCCAGCATCCTGCCCGGGAACCTCCTGCCCTGCCTCAGTGTGGGGCGAAGGCAATGGAGGGTCCCCCTGCCTCCTGATATTCCTCCTCCTCCTCTCCCTCCCGCCGAGCCAGCGTCTGCCGCCACAACAAGATTAAACCAATTGCACCATTATTTGTTTCGTATGTAACAGGGGCTCGAGGAGCAGATCTCCCAGCAAGCCCCTGCTATCAATCAAACCCGCGCAGAGTCCCCCTTTGCGCCCGCCTTCCCGAGAAGAAAGAAAACAAAATTGGACTAATTTATTATTCATTCGTTCATTAAGTCCGTATTAACCAGATATATTATAAAGGAAAACAGGATTGCGCCTTTTGATCAGCGAACTCTCTGCTCATGAATATCCATGAGGCTCCCCTCCACCTCAGCACCTCTCCCGTGTGCCGAGCGAGCCAACGGCGGGTGCTGGTGCTGGGCTGGGTCCTGGCACATGGTGGGGCTGGGAAGCTGCTCTCGGCTCTCTCCGCTCACACGGCGTTGGGGAGCGGCTGTGCCGTCCCGTGAGGCTCCGGAGCTCAGGCCACCCATGAGTGCCTGTGGCTGGAAGTGGGAGACTAGAGCCCTGTTGGAGGCAGGGGCTGATGGGGATGTCCCGGGGGCCACCGGGGCGACAGGCTCCCCACCCGCCTGCCTGGGGCTGAGCAGGGAGCCGAGCAGGTGGTGTTTCTGTGGCGTGAAGCAGCAGCATATGTCCCCGGTTCCCCAGCGCGCGGCGGCGGGCGGCAATGCCCGCGGCTCCCCCAACGCTGCGGAGAGGCAGAGCAGGACCCTAGGGTGCCAGTGACGCCCTGCAGGACCAGCGCAGGAGCGGGGCAGCGTGTCCCTGGCCTCCTAGGCACCATCCACGGGCCCCTTGGTCCAAAGTCTCCTTGGTCCAGCCCAGGGCGGGCCAGGCCAGGGCAGGACCAGGGACCCCAGGATGCTTTTGCAGGGACCCACGAGCACCGAGTAGTAAGCTCACCGTGACGTGCGGAGAGATGCCGGGTGCACCCTTGCAGTCCAGCCGGGCCCGAAAATAGGTTGGTTTAAAAAATGCATCACTTTGAAGTTATGTAAATGAAAGGCAGCAGCAAACGGAGCACACTGGCAAAAGGTTTCCTAGTCTCTTTTTTTTTTTCTCCTCCTCGCCAGCTTCCTCCGGTTAAAATTGGGTTGCAATTCATTAATAAAGGAAGAGTTGTACTGAATAAGCTCCCGTGCTTAAATCAGGACAGAGAAGCGTAATTAACCCAGCTCCAGTCTGATGTGATGGAAAAGGAAAATGCTCTTCTGTTTTGGTCCCTTCTCTTAAAAGCCCGCCACGTTCTCCCGGCCTCTTGGGAATGGAGTCGAGCTTCTTATTTAAAAACGAAGCTTGCAGCCTGGTGGAGCGGGTTCATGTATATATATATAAAAGCTGTCACGATGATATTTTATTCATACCCCTCTTCCCTTTGCTTGGAAAATACAGGAGCAGCCAGCAGGCAGCTTGGAGAGAGAGAAAGCAAGAATCCCCTTTTAAAAATAAATTACAGATGCAAGTCACATTAGTTGAAGCCCCATGAGGCGGCAGATTCCCAAGCACCAGCCCGGACCGGGCACGGCAGCTTCCCACCCGAATGCCACTCCCAGGGAGCGGGAGGGGACAGGTGGGATGGCTTTGGCACTGGGGTTACGCCTGTGATTTATACGAGCTGAGGACGTGGCTTCACTTCTCTAATTGGAGCTAGTGCCTAAATTACAGCCTAATTACAGACGGGGCCACAAGGAGCTCCCGCAGGCGGCTCCCAATGGGTGGGATTCCACCCACCGTCCCCATCTCAAGGCGAGGGGGCTCCTTCTCCACCATTATTTTCGGGGCTGAATTTGCCACCTTTCCCCGTGGCGGTGTGTCTGGGTGAGCGAGACGCCGTCCGGCTGCCGTCGAGCTGGTGCATCACTCTGCATGTTGATGTGGCGTCCTCGCGGCTCGGCGCGGCTCTGCCCGACCTCGCTCCCTGCTGCCTCCAAGGCCGCTTTCTCACCTGCTGGAAAAATAGCTGCCTGGGAAGGGAATTGCATGGGAAGGGAAACTGGAGTTTGGGTGGTTTCGGGGTGAGGAAGAGCTGCCCACAATGAGGGAGTTGGATTAGCTGTGCTGGGGGAGAGGGATTCTGTAAGGCAGAGCTGGACGGTGTGGTCCCTTGAAGCTGGGAGTGCTGCGGGAGGGTGGTGGCATGTCATCAGAGGAGCTGCTGGAGTCCCAATGGGACCAGCCGTGGCCCTGTCAGCATCTCCTCTGCTCCTGCTGGGGTGGGCTGGGGTGATCGCCCGGAGGGGTGGGGCCAGCCCGCACTGGTGCTGCACAGAAAGATCCCCCCCACGGGGACATGCGGGAGCAGCCCTGAGATGGGCACACAGAGGAGCATCCCTGCGACGGGGACATGCAGGAGCAGCCCTGCAACAGGGACATTTGGGAATACACCTGTGACAGGGATGTGCAGCAGCATCCCTGTGCCATGGGGCTGCCCAGGTTCCCACTGCCACCTGCCTGAAGGGCTCTGTCCTATGGCACTGCTGCCCCCATCCCCATCAGGGACCTCCCTGGAGACCTTCTCCTCCGTATCTAGTGGAAGGTGTCCCTGCCCATGGCAGGGGGATTGGAACTAGATGATCTTTAAGGTCCCTTCCAACTCAAACCATTTGATGATTCTATGATACTTCTTCTGCCTCACTCCCAGTGTCCTGTGCCCATTTCCCCACCCCCATAGGCCTACCTCAGGGGATTTTGAGGCTGCAGTAGTTTTATTATCCAGGCTGATTCCCAGTGCACAGGGAATGGTGGACCCTGCTGTGCCGTGAACCCATCATACGTCCTGCGAGCGGCCAGCATTGCTGGGTACCTGTGTGGAGGAGCAGGAGCATCACTGGGGCTCATCCTCCCCTGCAACATGCCAGCAAGCCTGGACATCCTTGGTGGGGCAAGCTGAGACCCTGGGGCTGGAGGAGGTGCGGGGCAATGCTGGCTGGGCTTTGTAGCAGAGATGCTTCTGGTGAGGAGGAAAAAAAAAAAGAGAAATCAGTGTTTGTTTCTTTTGGAGAAGATTGCTCTCTGCGCTCTCCTTGTATTTAGTTATTATTAAAGGGTTGTTTTGCTGTCAGTGAAAGCCTGCAATTACTGGCTCTCTCTTTTTTTTTCCGTCTGTCACCACTATTCCCCATGAATACATTGCCCACAATTTTAGCATTTCTGCATTTCAATGTAAAAAACGAAAAAAAATCTTGAGATTTGGGCCGAAGCTTTTCACATGTGCATGGCTGGTTTCAAACTCCTCTGATTGTGTCTCCCTAAAAGAAACATCATTTTGGGGGCTCACACTGGAGCAGGACGTAGCTGTGCACTAGCAGGGGCTAATTGCTCTTTTCCCTCTCACTTGCTCAACCTGTGCACCTGCAGCCAAAAACCTCACAGGAATCCCACCGATGCCAATGCTGCGGCCAGGGAGTCAACACCACCTCGCACCCTGATCCTGTGAGCGCTGCTGGGGGAAAAAAATACACTATTTTTATTGAAGATCCTTATGAATTTCCCTTGGTTAAATAAATAACAGCTGGTGGCTGGAAACACGCTTCGCGCCCTGCGTCTGTCTGCAGCAGCTCCGTGTCCTGCCTCCCATGCCCTACATACCTTCCCTGGCCCCTGCAGCGTGGGACACCCCCAGCCGGAGCCAGAATCCCTGCAGGAGCTGGGGATGCAGCAGATGGGGCAGATCTGGCTCTGCCAAATGCTGAATCCTCGACATGCCTGGGGGAATTCCCCCAAAGTTCATGGGGACGTGGTTCCTCTCTCTGAAACCCTCCTCCCCGCCATATCACCGCTAATCAAACGTGGCTAATTTTAAATGAAGCTGCCCTCCCTTGACACGCATCTCCCCATGGCATCGAAATTAAATGTAGGCTGTAATTTGGCATTTGAGAAGTGAAAGGGATGGTGGCCCTAAGGGAAAAGATAACAGCTTGGCTGTTTGCGTTAAATAGCTGTCTGCGAGCTTCAAACTGCAGCCGGAGATTCGGCTCGCCGGCGGGCAGCCTGCCAGCCGCCGGCCTGCTTTTTGGCAATGACTTCTCTGCAGCAGGAAGCTCGGGGCACAGTGGGGGGATCTTGGCCCTGACCCCCACACACACATCTCACAGGGCATCTGCTTTTTCCCCTCCACCCTCCACAGCTTCTGCTAAAACTGTCTCGCGGGCTTCTTGCTCCGGCGGATGTCCAGGGGCATGGTCTCCCAGCAAGCACCAGCTGTGGATGCACAGCCCCAGGGATGGAGGATCGTGCTCCTTTGGGGTGTCCAGAAGCCTGGCATGGGGCAACACAGCCTGGCAGGGACATGCCTGTTCCATGTCACAGATCGCATGTTGCATGGAGAGGGCAGCGCAGCACAGATGTCTCTATTGCGCCTCGCACCTTGCACATTGCACCTTGCACCTCACACCTCGCATATTGCACCTTGCATGGCGGGGGCAGCCCGTCAGGGATGTATGTCCCCGTCCCATGTTGCACGGTGGGTGTCGTGCAGGTGGGGAGGAGTGACAAGCAGGGTGACACAGGCACCTTGGGTGGCACCGTCCCTTGTGCCAGGCCCGGGGACAGCACGAGGCGAAGGTTTAAATCAAACTTTGCTTTGCTCAAATGAAACATTTCTCTTGGCCTCAAACAAAAACTAATTCTAATTTCAAGCTGCCTTTTTTTTTATTATTTTAATGGATGATGTTAATAAAAGGAAGACTTTGAGAGTCATTTCGAGCAGCAGAACATGCCTGTTTTGGGGGCAGTTTATTTTAAACCAGAGAAATTTGCCAAACAGGTGGGAATTTGCCTGTGCTCCCTTTGCACAAGGTTCCCCTCCGGCTGGGGGGTGCCTGCCTGGGACAGGGACCCCCACGCCCAAAACACCTTTGCATGGGACACTGCAGCAGGCAGGGACTGGCAGTGGATGGGGAAGGGGCAACGTCTCCGTAGCTGGAGCCAACTGCAGCCTGGGGCAGGTTACCAGATGCACCAGCAACCCCCCCGACCCCCATGGGAGACCCAGCCCACCCACCACCCACCTCCATCCCTCTGCCCTCCTCTTCCTTGTCCGCACCCCGTTGCCATTTCCCAGTTGCCGCTTGCCGCACCCCCCCCCCCCACCCCCCCAAGCCCTTTGTACCACTCGCCTCCATCCTCCCCTTTGTTTAGCATTTTAATTATTTTAATTGCCTTGTTTGCCAGCTTATCGCGCCGCTCAAACCCATCTGCGTGTGCTCAGGCAGACACACACACTTTTATCTCCAGCTCGCCGTCAACCCCATTAGCATTTTTTGCTCCAGCATTTTGGGGGAGGAAAGGCAAAATTAGCATTTCTGCTTGGGCTGGTGGGGTGGGCCCACCCTCCCTCACCCCTCGCCCCTTGCAGGGTCACTTCATCCTTCCCAGAAGAAAGGAGCTAAAATATCTCCACCACCTTGTATCCATTTCCAACGAGAGATTAAAAAATCTCAGCCCTAAAGCCCGTGCAGAGGGCGATGCCTGTGCCCTGCCCTGGGGTTTCGGTCTCAGGGAGGCGGCAGTGCCTGGCTGACGTGGATACCGGCCCCAGAGAGCACCACTGGGTCACCAGGAGCAAGGTGTCTTTGGGAAAAAAAGCTTCTTTCAGTTGAATTTAGATGCTAAAATGCTGCTTGGTGGGGGTCAAAGGTGGGGAAGCCAGAGCTGACGGAGGGGATGGGGACCCGGCTAGGGCTTCAGCCCAGAGTTAAAATAGCCACATTACTACAGCAGCGGGTGCTTTTCGGGTGGGCTGCAAGGCTGGAACCCGCCCACTCTCCCTCAAGGAGAAATGACAGATTTCACCGCTGGAAATGCTTTTCCAGCATCCTCTTAGCGCTACTTAAATGTCTCTCCCAAAGAGACCCGGCCACCCATAAATCCGTATCAGCTCACCTTCAAACGTACTTCCGTGCCCTATTTTCTCTCCACAACAACAAAATAACAGCCCTGGTTTTGGAAACGGCTGCCAGCCCCCACCGGCCAGGCTCCCCTGAGAGACCCCAGACTCCTTTTTCCTGCAGCAAAGCTTTGGCATGAGCTGCCCTCGGGGGACTTGCCTGGGACAAGACCACCCTCTGGGGACAGGCCAGCCCCTTTGCTGCTGGGGGAGCTGGGCACCCCTCCCCACTCCTACCACTGCCTTCTAAATCCTTCTTTAAACCCTCAACACACTTTAATATGTGAATGAAGGGCCTCACGCTTCTGATTCGAGTTGTTGGGGACAACAGAGTGAATTCACCAAATTCTGGATCAGGAGAAACCTCCCAAAACCCTGTACATTTTCCCTGCACCCAGCAAAATCCTTTGAGACCCAGGGAAGGCAATAAAGACCAATTTATTGGTCCTAAACCCATTAAACAAATGAGCCAGAGGTGCAAAAGCATCTGTCAGCCCAGAAAGGAATGCAGGGCATCCCATGGTTGAGGTGCAGGGACAGTGGCCCCAGCAGCCAGAGACCCACGGCAGCTCCACACCAGGATAGCAAAAGGCAGGTGTTTTCTGCTGTTTGGGCAGTGATAACTTAATAAAGAACAAATTAGAAATAGAAACTCTATTAAAATAGCGTTAGGACATCATTCCACCAAAGCAACAGGATGAGGAGCGATGGTGGGTGTAGGGACAAAACCCAAGGGAAGGTGATACCTGATGTGGCATCGTTCATTGAATTTGCTCAGGGGAGGAAGAGGAGGAGGGTGAGGAAGAAGGGCTGCCCGACCGCCTCAGTGCAGCCCAGTGTCACTAGCTGTCGAGGACGGGCTTGGCTGCGCAGTGACGGTGGTGGCAGAGCAGGTGAGAGATGAGCACCAGCCCCAAGGTGTCCAGCCGTGCCGTGGGGGACAGCCGCTCCATTCACCAGCAGGTCATGAGTCCAACTGCTCTGCTGCCACTGGAAAGCACAGCCAATTTGATCTCTGATTTATAGACGCGTCCATCCGGGGAGTGGCTCAACGAGCCTGGGAGAGTGGCGCTGCCCTCTTGGCTCTTACTTTTCTTCTAATTTAAAAAAAAAATCTTTACATCAAAGGACAGTATCAATAAGGGCTGGTGACAGGTGCCACCACCACCCCCTTGCCTTGCCACAGCGCACCCCTGCTTTTAGCCTCCCTGGGGCACAGTTCAGAGGTGCTGGCTCCTGCATCTTTAACTCAGGCCATCGGGACATACTTTCTTGGGAAGCCATCAAAGAGATGTCACATCTGCCAGGGCCAGGCCAGATGATGCTGGTTGCTGTGGAAACAGCAGGGCCAGATCCGGAGACTGCAGCATCCTCCCTGTGCCTGGAACCAGCTCCTCTCGGCCAGTTTGCGCTGGAGAGCACAGGACGTGGGAGAGTGATTCTGGTGGCATTGGGTCATCCCTGTCCCCAGCCTGTTCCAGTCCCATCTTCCCCAGGGACTGGCAGGGTCTCCCTGTCCCAGCCCACCTGTGTCATGTGTGGGACATTTCCTCTCATGGGGATGGGAGACAATGCACTGGACCTCAGCCACCACCTCTCCTCCCAGCCACCCGAGGGGCCAGATCCTGCCATCCCACCAGGCACCGCATGGCACAGCTTGGTGCCTTCAGGCCATCATGACCCCTGGAAAGCCTGATGCACTGGCACCAAGACTTCACCCACCCAGTGCACCACTACAGGGTCTTCTAAATGTCACCCAGACCTGGGGCAGGTGTGACATAGTGACGAGCCACACAGGGTCCCCCATGAGAGTAGCCAAACCCACTGCTTGCCAGGCTGGTGCCTACTGGGTGCCAGGCTCCCACCCATCCCAGGCTCATCCCCGCTCCACTCACAGGCAGCTCAGCTCATTAAGGGTGCCGGGATGATGGAGTATACTGCTGGAGCAGAGGAAGCCAGGCAAAACCTCTCCATCCATCAGGGCCCC